>NC_062263.1:26892140-28342974 GCF_916048215.2 Malus sylvestris
CAACTGAGAGAAGAAGCTGATTTGACCTTTTAGAGCGGATTGTCCCTGTGGCTTAGGGTTTAGGTCAAATTATTTTCAAGGAAAAGGTGTGGGGGAGAAGGTGGGTACATATGTTTTTTTTTTTTTTTTGTGTTTTTGTATTATTTTTTTAATATTGAAGTGGGCCCATATTGACACGTGGCGTCCAGTAATTGTCCACGTGGGCACAACGTCATCAGTTAACAGAAGTTCTAACGGAAAACTTAACAGATGTATAAGACTGTCCCAAAATTAACACTTTAGGTATGACTCTGGGACGAAAAAAACTTCATGTACTAAATGTTGAAAACTACGAAACTTGAGGGTAGTAAACTGAGATTAACCGTTTCTTTTTTTTAATGGATTTATTAACTCAAGCTTTTTTACACTAACCTTCTAGTCCGGCCCCCTTTCGCTGGCCCAAGGCTCGGTTACCTGATCTGAGCGATTTGACGTGGTTTGACTCGGTTCGTTTGATTCGACCAGGTTCTTTCAGTCCGACCCGGTTCATTCGGTCCGACCCGGTTCAATTGGTCAATCGTTTGGTTCAGCCGGTCTGGCCCAGTTCGATTGGTAAACCGTTTGGTTCAGCCGGTTTGGCCCAGTTCGATTGGTAAACCGTCTGGTTCAGCCGATTCAATCACTTAACCATCCAATTTAGCCAGTTAAACCCGGTTCGCTGGGTCAACTGTCTAGCCTAGCGGGTCAGTTTGGGTCCGGCAGTATTCTTCAAATCCATTAGTTTATAATTAATAGTTCGTTTTGCGCCTCAACATATGGTTCTATTACCCTCCCATAGACTGCTATAATTTATACGAGCGTAATTAGATAGTTCTTTGCTCCTGTGGACGATGTGGGACAACAGTTTGGTTTCCCACCTCTTTGCTAACTCCCAATGTTTTTGCTCAAATCCCACAGATCCTTGTCCTCATTTAGCTATTTCGCACCAAAATTCTTCCCCACTGAAATATCAGCTCCATGAAAGATGAGCTCCAATTTAAAACACGACTAATCCGTTCCCGTTCAGGACCATCTGTCCAGTACGTTCTGGTTCAAATCCAATATGGTCAGTCTATTTGGTCTGTTTCGTTTGATTGGCTCGGTCCAGTCCGGTCGGCCCGGCACGGCCGGCTTAGTAAGTGCCAACCATTGAACTTGATTTGCCAATAAATATTAGTCTCTTGTGTACCTATCATGGTAAATGGCAACCATTAAACTAGGCTGGTTTAGTAAGTGTTTCGTATTTAAATTTTACGGGCTTTTCTTCCACTATTCTTCTATTTTCCTCAGTTCTGATGAACATGGAAATGTAAAAGCACACTTTTAAGTTCACTGGGACTACGAAAATACTCGATGGAAAGCACCAGTTTGAGGACAAAGATAGGGTGCCACGAAATATTCCTGGTGGCAATGTGACATCTTGTGGGAAAAAAAATATCACATTCAAGTCCAGTGTGGAGTTTATAGAAGGTTTTAATAAGAAGAGCGAAAACAAGTGCAGGCTCGACATCAATAAGTTTGCGGACCTAACTAACGAGGAATTTCAGGTGACGGGTCAAGGCTACAAGAGGATACACCTCCCAGAGATCATGTACAACTCTTCCAAAGCAGCTCCAGATAACAATTTTCGATATGAAAATGTCACCGACGTGCCAAATTCTAAGGATTATTTTTCAATTGGCGCTGTGATGTGACCACGGTCAAATACCAAGGGCAATGTGGTAAGCATGCAAGATTAAGCTATCTCTATGAGGTTTTACTTTCATAGGTCATGTAATATGTGTTCTTGTTTGATTGTTTGAAAACAAACGATGCGTTTGTTTCCAAAATCTGAACCTGGATAGCGCATTCAACCAATAATTAATATGTTTATAGTCGATATGGCTCCGGTCAAAAGCCAAGGTTATGACTGTGGTATGCATGCATTAAGCAATTTCTAGTCATTTGCACGAGATAATACATGCATGTAATGTAATTTTTTTTTTCTTTTCTTATACTGATTATATTAAGACAGTGTAAGATGTTTATGTTACTTTGCCAGATTTTCAATTTAAGGGGCTTTTAGAGATGAGGCTTTGTCAAAGATTATTTTTAGAATATAACTTGGAAGGTTTTTATCTAAAAAATATCTTTTATTCTAATGCATTATGATATGTCACTTATAATAAAACCACAGGTTTTACTACTATTAACAAAAATGCCATATTTAATGTCTACAATGTAACCTCTCCACCATTAAAGTTTGAAAAGGTAACTGTAGATTCATTATCACCCATAACCTCTATCTTCATTGTCTAAAAAATGCTATCTTTATTGTCTATAACTACTTACTTCTTTTTATTTATTTATTTATTTTTATATTTATTCAAATTTGATATTGGGTGAAGAATGCACTAATTTAGGTCCGATAGTTTTGGTATAGTCAATTAGGTACGCTATATAGTTTAGGTATGATAGATTCAATACGATCAATTTGGTACGATTAGTATTTTTTATGTTTTAGTTCACTAGGTTTGATAAATTACGTACGTTATATAGTTTAGGTCTGATGGATTTGGTACGGTCAATTTGGTTCCAATTTGTATTTTTATGTTTTAGTTCAGTAGGTCCGATAGATTCAGTACGATCAATTTGGTATGGTTTGTATTTTTTATGTTTTAGTTCATTAGATCTGATAGATTCAATATGATCAATTTGGCACAATTTGTATTTTTATGTTTTAGTCCATTAGGTCAGGCCAATTTGGTACGGTTTGTATTTTTTATGTTTAGTCCTTTAGGTCTAATAATTTATGCATAGGCCTTATACATTAGTTATGATTTACAAAATGCTTTTCAATTTTTTGGTATGTTTGAATCCCTTAAAAGGGTAATATAGGCAAACTACAATAAATTCATAAAAATGTAATTAAATTCTGACATGGACACAAGTCAATGGACTATTGTTAGTTTTTCATCTTACATACGGTACTATTAAAAACATGGTCTTTTTTAGGGATTAAAATGAGGTTTTTAAACAATTTATCTAACTCAATGATATTTATAGGATGTTGTTGGGCGTTCGCATCAGTGGCAACCGTAGAAGGGCTTCACAAACTCAAAACAGGAAACCTAATTTCACTATCAAAACAAGAGCTAGTTGATTGTGACACGAGCAGTTATGATCACGGCTGCGATGGAAGTAATTCAAAGGTTGCGTATGACTACATGATCAAACGCAACAAAAGCCTTGCAACTAAAGATAATTACCCTTACCAGGCTAAAGATGGAGGAATTTGCAGAACTACTACTGTTGCTCATGCATCTGGTGCCATAACCATAACCGGCTACGAGAATGTGCCTGCAAACAACGAAGATGCATTGTTGAAAGCTGTTGCGAACCAGCCGGTTTCTGTTGCCATTGATATTAACCATGGTCTAACCATCGAAATTTCCATGTTTTTGGACTACCGATACTTTTTTGGACTACCAATACTTTTTTGGACTACCAATATTTCCGATATCATCGATATTTTAGACCTTGCTAAGTCACTCATGTATCTTACCATGCAATGTATAAAGTGTAAAATATTGTACTAATTCATTATATATAAATGATTATGGTGTGTTTAAACTTCTTTAATTAATTACTATATATTTTCTACACTCACAATGTTTGCCAGCTCGCTATATAATCAACTTAAATAAGTTATATCTATCATGCAATGCATTTCTTTCTAATTTTTTGTGATAAACTAATAGATAATTGACTAAATAAATATCTTGCAAAGTTTCAATAAAAATTTCCAAGTTTTTCTTACAATTTCCGTGGTTTTTATTCAATTTTTATCGATATCAATAATATCCCGATATTTCCATCGAAATTTCCGTGTTTTTGAACTACCGATATTTCCGATATCATCGATATTTTATACCTTGATATTAAGCCATGAAGTGACTGCAGTTGGATACGGTACTAGTAATGATGGGACTAAGTATTCACTGCTCAAGAATTCTTGGGGCAAAGAGTGGGGGGAGAGTGCCTTAGATTACAAAGAGATGTGCCCACCAAGGAAGGTCTATGTGGCATTGCTATAGAAGCTACCCATCCAACCGCATGATAACTTAAAAGGAGTTTTTTTAACTTTAATTCTTGAAAAAGATTGAAATTTAATAAAAATATGGTGTTAGATTATAGTTCTTGATGTGTTCTTAATTCAAATTAATTAATTTGTATTTTATTTAATGTCTCCTATTAAATATTTGAATTTATTAACATACACATTTTAATTTATTTTTTGATCAAAATTTTTTATTTTATTAATTTTATTTAACATTCTTTAAATTTGAAAGACTCAATTAATGTACCTAAATGTGTTTTTTTTTTAACAAATGATATTATCTACACTAAGAGAAGGGGAGTCAGCTTAGCCTTACAATGGGCTAGAAATAATGTGATTCGATTTCGCCTTTGGCAAAAATCGAACCTAAGATCTCTCACTTGCAAGTGAAGAGGAATATCACTAGACTGTTGTAGTAAGTGGCGATTAATGTACCTAAATGTTAGTACTGAAATGTATTATACTAAATTAATGTACCTAAATGTTTGTACCGAAATGTATTCTATTGAATTAATGTACCAAAAATGTGTACCGAAAATGTATGCACCAAAATGTATTATATTGAATTAATGTACCAAAATATTTGTTACCGAAATGTATTATATTAAATTAATGTACCAAAATGTATGCGCCAAAAGGTATTATATTAAATTAATGTACCTAAATGTGTGTACCGAAATGTATACATCAAAATATATTATATTGAATTAATGTATCGAAATGTTTGTATCGAAATGTGTGTACCAAAATGTGTGTACCGAAATGTATTATTGAATTGAATGTATCTAAATGAAAAAGACAAAGTATATCAAGATATATTGTTTGACAAAAACTAGTTTATCTAAATGTTTACAACAAAATATATAATAACTCCGACGAAAAGAAAAAAGAAGGCGTTAAAGATCCTCTTGGCCCAACCTTAGACACTCGATTTCCATGGGCGATTGCATCGCAAGGACTTTCTTGATTGGCTAAGTGGCGTAGAGAAGTTATATTATGATAAATGAAATAAAAATGAAAATGACAATAAAATATAATTAATACATTAAAATTAGGTAGTAAAAAAGAAAATAATTAAAACATCAAAATATAATTAATAAATGAGGTGATTAATGTATAAAGTGACTAAAATTAGATTTGATCTTACTCATAGTTTTAGTCAAAATGTCATTTTTACTACTAGGGATTACAATGAAGTTTCCTAATTCCTATAACTTGAACCACCTGCAATATTAGCTGCTGCTAATTCGTGATTAGTAGGATGGTTTAATTTAATTAGGTGACTTATTATTTTCTTTATGTTTCTTGTTCATCACTTGTTTACTATTGCATACCACACAAGCATGCAACCAAGCTAGAACTCAACATGATAAATGTAGCGTCTATGGTGTTTTTGGTCGTGTTGGATTGACTCTCTCCATTATTTTTTGCGATGCAAGTTCTTTTTCATGATCAACATCAGATTAAAGAAGCAACTGGAGTACCTGCTCAATGCAGCTACTAATTCAATTTTTTTTTTCTGGTTTACTTAATTTAGCTACTAGTAAAATGCTATCGCTTTATCAATGGAGAAGTATTGTTGGATTCCATGTCGATAAAACTCCTGATAGCTTTGCTTTCCAGGGCTCATGCCCTTTGTCATAAACCTCCAAACAAACAAATCCTAAAGCCAAAATTGTCGAAACCCCCAAAGCCAAATGCCAAAACGCGAAATCTCCAAACTCCAAACATCGAATTTGAAGGGGTTTAGGGCAACTGGATCCTAAATTGTTAATGCATCTCTGACATTCAGAAAAACATAAACACAGTGAGTGAGGAGGGTACAACAACAACAACAACAACAAAGTTTTTTCCCACTAAGTGGGGTCGGCTATATGAATCCTAGAACGCCATTACGCTCGGTTTTGTGTCATGTCCTCCGTTAGATCCAAGTACTCTGAGTCTTTTCTTAGAGTCTCTTCCAATGTTTTCCTAGGTCTTCATTTACCCCTTCGGCCCTGAACCTCTGTCCCGTAGTCACATCTTCTAACCGGAGCGTCAGTAGGCCTTTTTTGCACATGTCCAAACCACCGTAACCGATTTTCTCTCATTTTTCCTTCAATTTCGGCTACTCTTACTTTACCTTGGATATCCTCATTCCTAATTTTACCATTTCTTGTGTGCCCACACATCCAACGAAGCATCCTCATCTCGGCTACACCCATTTTATGTACGTGTTGATGTTTCATCGCCCAATATTATGTGCCATACAACATCGCTAGCCTTATTGTCGTCCTATAAAATTTTCCCTTGAGCTTCAATAGCATACGACGGTCACACAACACGCCAGATGCACTTTTCCACTTCATCCATCCAGCTTGTATTCTATTGTTGAGATCTCCATCTAATTCTCCATTCTTTTGCAAGATAGATCCTAAGTAGCGAAAGCGGTCGCTCTTTGGTACTTCCTGATCTTCGATCCTCACCCCTGACTCATTTTGGCCTCCATTTGCACTGAACTTGCACTCCATATATTCTGTCTTTGATCGGCTTAGGCGAAGACCTTTAGATTCCAACACTTCTCTCCAAAGGTTAAGCTTCGCATTTACCCATTCCTGAGTTTCATCTATCAACACTATATCGTATACGAAAAGCATACACCAAGGAATATCATCTTAAATATGTCCCGTTAACTCATCCATTACCAATGCAAAAAGGTAAGGACTTAAGGATGAACCTTGATGTAACCCAACAATTATGGGGAAGCATTCAGTTTGTCCTTCATGAGTTCTTACAGCAGTCTTTGCTCCATCATACATATCCTTTATAGCTTGGATATATGCTACTCGTGCTCCTTTCTTCTCTAAAATCCTCCAAAAAATGTCTCTTGGGATCCTATCATACGCTTTTTCCAAATTTATAAGGACCATGTGTAAATCATTTTTCCTATCTCTATATCTTTCCATCAATCTTCGTAAGAAATATATTGCCTCCATAGTTTAGTATCCTGGCATGAACCCGAATTGGTTGTCCGAAACCCGTGTCTCTTGCCTCAATCTATGCTCAATGACTCTCTCCCAAAGCTTCATTGTATGACTATAGTTCATGCAATTTTGTATCCCTTATTCTTGTAGATAGGCACCAAAGTGCTCTTTTGCCACTCATTTGGCATCTTCTTCGTTTTCAAAATCTTATTAAAAATGTTTGTGAGTCATGCTATACCCGTCTCTCCCAAGACTTTCCACACTTCGATTGGTATATTATTTGGGTCCACTACTTTTCTATGCGTCATATTTTTCAAAGCTACAACTACTTCTTCCTTCTTGATTCAGCGGTAAAATGAGTAGTTTCTACACTCTTCTGAGTTACTCAACTCCCCCAAAGAAGTACTCTTTTCATGTCATTCATTGAAAAGATTATGAAAATAACCTCTCCATCTGTCTTTGACCGCGTTCTCTGTAGCAAGAATTTTTCCATCCTCATCCTTGATGCACCTCACTTGGTTTAGGTCCATTGTCTTCTTTTCCCTTGCTCTAGCTAGTTTATAGATATCCAACTCTCATTCTTTGGTATCTAGTCGCTTATACATATAGTCATAAGCCGCTAGCTTAGCTTCTCTCACAGTTTTCTTCGCCTCCTGCTTCGCTATTCTATACCTTTCACCATTTTCATCGGTCATATCCTTGTATAGGGCTTTACAACATTCCTTCTTAGCCTTCACCTTTTTTTGTACCTCCTCATTCCACCACGAAGATTCCTTTTGGTGTGGAGCAAAGCGCTTGGACTCTCCTAATACCTCTTTTACTACTTTTTTGATACAACTAGCCATGGAATCTCACATTTGGCTAGCTTCCCCCTTTCTATCCCACACGCATTGGGTGATTACTTTCTCTTTGAAAATGACTTGTTTTTCTCCTTTTAGATTCCACCATCTAGGCCTTGAGCACTTCCAGGTCTTGTTCTTTTTTCTCTCAATGTTGATTAGCCAAGCTCTCTCCCGGTACCGTATAACTTTGCAATCCTTGCAAGTTATACGATCCATCTTCCTCATTAGAAGAAAATTTATTTGTGTTTTTTCGTTCAAATATATGATTGTATACATGTTAGAATTGAATACAAACTACAAACACATTGAAAGATTGAGGATTCAAGACCCATAACTATGTGAATTGACCTCCATTACAAGCAAATAATCCAATTATATAAATGGAGGAGAAGCTAAACTCATGGCATTTCCTCACATAATCACACACCTCAAACA
Source organism: Malus sylvestris (assembly GCF_916048215.2). NCBI lineage: Eukaryota > Viridiplantae > Streptophyta > Magnoliopsida > Rosales > Rosaceae > Malus > Malus sylvestris. The sequence continues at coordinate 26,900,498 of NC_062263.1, forward strand.
AATTACAATCCCAAAACGTCACAACCCACTGGATGCATCTTCTAATCTAATTCTATTATCACCCGCGCCCAGAAGAACGAAGAACACCAAGACTTAGAATGAAGATACCATCACAATGTTGAAATTTAGGATTATTTTGTTATTTGAATTTGGGCTTAGTCTGTTAGTATTAGGGTTAGGGTTTCGTTTTCTTGCTTATTGGGGTTAGGTTAGTTCTCTATATATATGATGTTTTGCAGCTCGTAGAATAAACAAGTCATTTACAATGTAGCCTCTTGGAGTTTTGTAGCCGTTTCGGCATTCTCGTTTATTTAATAATACTATTATTTTGTTAGTCTCGTTCGTTACGCACTCTGATATTTAACTTGGTATCAGAGCAGGTTTGATTCTTTCAGATTTAATCTGCTTCTGTTTGTTCATATTAATTTGATGTTTTTGTCCAGTTTCGATCCATGAAACTTTTTTCGTTTTCTGGTTTGAGTTACCCTTTGTCGTTACAAAAAAAATATATATCTGTTAAAGTTTAAAGTCGGAGTCGTGCCGAGCCACCAGCCGATGCCCTTGCTGTCGCCCACCGTTGTGTTCGTTCCTGTTCCCTTCACAAAGATGAACCCACCAACCTGTATTGCACCTACATCAAACCCGTGCCACTCACAGCTGCCTGCATCAGGTCACCACCTACACACTGCCTTCGACCCGCACCAGATTGCTGCCTGCAACCCCAACCCGACCTGCCGATCTAACCGATCCACCACACCACTGTTATACCTCTGTCTCACACCGCTGCTGTACCTACTGCCACCCCTACCTCCAGATGATTCGTTCCCTGACCTGCTGCTGCACATCTGTCGTTATGCCGACTAAGCCCTCCTGACCAGATTTGCTGAACCAACCCTCCACCCCGCTGCGGTCTTTTGCTTCCTCGCTTGAAAAGCATGTAACCACACCTCGGAGTCTGAGTTCAGAATGTTGGTCTGCACTTGTTTTGCACTCAGTTTGCTAACGTGAACCGAAGAAAGAGAGAATGGAGTTGAAGCTTTGGTCCTTGTTGATTGAAGCTATCGTTGGGCTTGTATTGGTTGATTTGGATTCAGAATGAAATTTGTTTGCCAATCACTCGAGTGCTTGAACTTGTGACTACCAGAGTGATAAGTTTTGTTTTTTATTCGTTCGTTGCTGCAGTTGGGATATAAGAATTTAGTTCGTTTAGTGACAGAGTCCATACTTCCAACATTTGGTTGCCATAATTTGTTGATTGCTGGAATTGCTTGTTCGCTCGCTCGCCTGCTCGCTTGGATTGTTCGTTTGCTAGCTTGAATCGCTTGCCTTGTTTTGTCCGCCTAACGGAGCTTGCCTTGTCGTGTCTGCCTAATGGATCTTGTCTTGTCTTCTCCGCCTAACGGAGCTTGCATCCACATCCGTTTGTTGGCAAACTCATGACATGTACCGCCATGAGTTTGACGGGGGGTGTTGGAATTTAGGATTATTTTGTTATTTGAATTTGGGCTTAGCCCGTTAGTATTAGAGTTAGGGTTTCGTTTTCTTGCTTATTAGGATTAGGTTAATTCTCTATATCTATGATGCTTTGTAGCTCCTAGAATAAACAAGTCATTCACAGTGTAGCCTCTTGGAGTTTTGTAGCCGTTTCGTCATTCTCGTTTATTTAATAATACTATTATTTTGTTAGTCTCGTTCGTTGCATACTCTGATATTCAACTCACAATGGTTTTGAGTCACTAAGCATCTGTTATTGCCTGAGAACTCCGTTTGAGCTGAAGATAAAGTTCTCTTCTCCGGCAATGGTGGAATTCAGGCCTCCAACCATTGTTCACTGAGTGAACATCATTGCTTCACTCATTTGGTAGCTCAAACTCCGGAAGACCCTTCGCCTTTCTCTCCTTCCTTCTCTTCCTCTCGTCCTCGCGCTCCTTCCTCAGCCAACTCTTGACTGTCCTCTGCAAACCAAACCCAAATCCAATCTCAGTAAATCCAATCATACGGTTACAAAAATAAATAAATAAATTACCCTTTTGACTCACCATTAGTGACAACTTGGAGATCTCCCTAACTTTCTCCATTGGCATTGCTAGCTGCAACTTCCCATTCGCAACATAAGCGATATGCAAGGGTCAATCTTCCAACCCGTCAAATATATGCGTGGCGTAAATGATCGTGGCGCCTCGTTCTTCGCATTCCTTCTTCAGGAACTTGAGAAGGTCAGCTCTTGCTAGGACATCGAGGTCCACCGTTATCACGTCTAGCAGAAGAACCTATTTGGATTCAGAAACAAATCATCAAACACTTGCCATGCGTAAAAAAAATACACCATCAAAACTGTGAAAAATGGACGTTGACTACCTTGTATGGCTTGAGCAGACCCATACAGATTTGCACTCGTCTTCTCTGACCATCGGACACCTTGTGCAACCGCCATGAAAGATCAATATTCAAAACCTTTATCAGCTCTGATCTCCTTTCTGGATCGATCCCCGCCACCCCATTGATAAACTTATCGGCCGAAACGTCCATTTGAATCGGGACATCAAACCCAGCGAACGCTACATCTCGCCGCCACTCTCCGCCGAGATACGAGAGGTCACCGGAGCCGGTCAAGGTGGTTTCGTGAAACGCCGACCTTCCGAGCACGCGAACCATGTGGGGCTCGACCATGTGCTTGCCGCCCAGGATCTTCAAGATCGTGGTTTTCCCCGCGCCGTTGGATCCCACGAGGAGGCATCGGTCGCCGGCGTTGAGTGTGAGACTGAAGTCCTCGATCAGCGGCTTGGAGCCAGGCGGCGGGTGGCCATTGATTCCTGGGTGGTTGAATTTTAAGCCGCTGATCTCGATCGATGGCTCGGAGTTTAGCTTCACACCCATTGTCGATGATTTTTAGAGAAAGAGATGAGATTAGGAGAGAGAAAGTGTGTGTGCCGACATGAACGTGACGGATTCTTTAAAAATTTCGGCGATGGGACGAGTTTGGAAGTCGACTCAGTGGAGGAGGCGTGGACAGCTCCCAGTCACAAACTCGGAACTCGGAAGCTACGAACTCGGTAGTTGGTAGTTGGTAGTTGGTAGTTGGTAGTTTGCCATGTCATCCAATGAAAAGCAGACACGTTGCTGCATTTACACAAACAAATAAGGGTTCGGATCCGGACACGGGTTGGGTCGGACCCAACTTATAGGTTGCGGTAACTGGATCACAAGTCTTCTCTCCTATACTCCTGAATCTGGACTGAAGGTGTTTTTCTTGGATTCCGAAATAGCCCTTGGAAATGGCAGCAATTTACAGTCTCTACATCATCAACAAATCTGGCGGCTTGATCTACTACAAGGTAACAAAACCCTAGAGATTTCAATTTTTCCATTTATTTTCCTCTGTTTTCTCAGCAACCAAACATGAAAGTTAACGAATTTCGATTCTTCTTTCGGAAACAAAATTAGGATTACGGGTCGGCCGGAAGGATGGACACTAACGATACCTTGAGGGTTGCGAGCTTGTGGCACTCGATGCACGCCATTTCTCAGCAGCTGTCGCCGGTATCGGGCTGTTTCGGAATCGAACTCCTTCAAGCTGACACCTTCGATCTTAATTGCTTCCAATCACTCACTGGTACATTTCAAAGTCTTGACCTTTTTCTCTTTTTCTAGAATTTGTACTGTAATTTAATGTGTTTAGGACTAATTTGCAATTGAAATATTGAAGTCTCACTTAAATTTAATTGATTTCAAATTTGCAGATTGTAAGTTTTGTGTAGAATGTAGAAGGTAAAGTTAGTGAGCCTTTGAATTGGGTGAGCTTAAGTTGAGAAGATTTTGTATCGCGGAATAAATTGGCTATCTATCTGTTGCTAGTCCTATTTCTGAATTCTGTTGTGCATTGCAGTAGTTTAGACGGAGGACATGACACAGAATCGAGCGCAATGACGTTCTATGATTCATATAGCCGACCCCACTTAGTGGGAAAAGGCTTTGTTGTTGTATTGCAGTAGTTTAGAACCAATTTAGGTTAGAATCTAGCGGATGACGATTATTTCGCGGAGCGGAGGCATAGATTCATAACTGAGGTGAATGCTAAATATTGTCATCGAGCAAGTTGATTTGTTCAATGTCTGACACAGCTAATGGCAGTGTTCTTGTAAGCCAAGTGTAAGATTTAGGCAACTTATATCTTGTGGTTCTGTAATTTGGAAGATGGGTGCACAACGAGTGTTTCGCAAGTGAGGTGACTGCTAAATATTGGGATTGAGTGAGTTGATCTGTTAACTGACATAACTAATCGTGGTGCTTTTGTACGCCATTTGGTGTCAACAACAACATCTATCTTGTGGTTCTGTATTTTGAAGATGGGCTATGGACACGAGTTTTCCTCTACGTAATCCTGTGTGATGTTATCGATTTCCACATAACTAGGATCTTCTCTGTTCTGGTTATAGAAAGGGTGAAACTTTTTTTTATTTTTTTGCTCGTTCTAGTTTCAATATGCTAGATCCCAACACTGTACATTTTACACATCTTGACAGCCACTATACTTGAATTTCATAAGGCGAATGAGTTGGTTTAGTATCCTGGATATTGACTCGGATCCATCTGCCTGGTTTGGAATTTGTTCAGCCCGAAGTTACTCGTTGTTTGAGTGTTGACAAGTTTTATTGTTTCTGATTTTAGAGTAATGAGTCTCTGTTACGTTAGGCTTGGCCTTTTCATTCCTTTTGAATTGGGACATTCTTATCGAGCAGGATGTTGGTTTCAATGACATTCTTTTCATTCCTGTGGCTGTTTAATTTATCCTGGGAAGAGAACATTTTTCTGGAAATTTTGAAGAATGTCTTGGATTGTGAAAGTGATGATTTATATTTTCACTATTTGCAGGGACAAAGTTCTTTGTTGTCTCTGAGCCTGGGACACAGCACATGGAAGGTCTCTTGAAACATATCTATGAGTTGTACACCGATTACGTCTTGAAGAATCCCTTCTACGAGATGGAGATGCCTATACGATGCGAGCTCTTCGACATCAACTTAACACAGGCTGTACAGAAGGATCGTGTTGCATTGTTGGCCCGATGATCTGCCTGAGAATTTGTATGGTATCTGTAGTTTACAATCAATATCTTTTGTATGGTTTTAGCTCACCTTAACTTTGGTGTTGGTAATCAATCAGATATGGGCATTGACTAACTCAAGTTTTAATCCCAAATCGCCGTGTATTCATTTCCAGTTAAAGATAACAAAGGCTGTTATGTGTTTATGCGTTCTGGTTAAACCAAAAGAGGGTAAAAAACAATTTAGTATTCTATCACAAAATAAAATCATGAGTAATGTAATTTCACACAAATTAAATTTTACTTTTTTTTTTTTTTCAAACCTCGTCCACATGTAAAACTAACTCACATCTCAAACGTCTCTCTTTGTCATATATTTTCTTCATTTTAAAAATTTTATATTCACACACACCTAGTGTGTGAGTTTCATTCTTTTTTCTTTTCTTTTTTTTTTGGTCTGAATAGTAAATTTCATTAATCCGAAAGAAGGTTACAGGCCAACACATAGCAAGGCAAAATAACCCAAATATATTGGGGGAAAATAGATACATAAAAATTCAGCCCAACTAAATAAGTAAAAACGAAAACCCACATCCCTAATCTCTGAGGCAAAATAAATAAGTAAATTAATTGTCAAACACAAACATAGAGAGCAAGAACATGTTAAAGAGAGCAGCAACGTGTAGTATCGTGTTATTTCTCTTAAGATCAAACTAATGTCAAAGAAAAACAATTATGTCTTTGAAAAAACAATTATGAAATTTGAAAACCAATAAATGGTTGCTTCTAGAAAACCCTAGTTGAGCTGCCTTGTTCCCTTTAGTTCATGCTCAGCATTCAAAGCCATGACATTCAGAATCCTCATCTGATTATTTCTCTCGGTCAGTGCCGTTCGGTACGTGGGACGGGACGGAACGGGACGAGCCGTTCCGTTCTACGTTTGATGTGTCTAAAAAATGTGGAATGGGTTGTCCCATGGGACGAAATTTAGCTAATTTTTCGTTCCACCTCTTTCCCCTGGAACTAACCCGTTCCACATCCGTGGAACACAAATTTATAACATTTGACAAAATTTCTCCTTATCTTTTTCAATATTTACATCATCTGTTCCGTCTTGTTCCGTCTTGTTCCGTCCCGTCCCGTCTGTTCTGTCCCGTCCCGTCTACGTACCAAACGGTACCTGGGTTCATAGGTGGCTTCTGCTCTCGGCGTCCCAATCTCAGAATTCTCTACGGTGTCGTAATCCTTCTGGGAAAACGCCACCGCAGCCGAGTCAACGTTAACGCCTCCATCAATATTTTGTAACTATACTCGCATGATTCCAGAGCGCTTTTGAGTGATGGGTCGGTTGTGTTTTCAAGCAATTGCCCGATGAAGCTGTGTGTTTGAGTGGCATTGTCTACAGAGCGATCTATGGTTATTTGGGTGAGGACGACGATATCAGCATCTGGGGATTTCATGTTTTCTTTGAAAGTTTGGGTACAAAATCCGTACTGCTCCGTTGCCCTGCAGATACGCTCGATCGATTGCTGGGTGTCTTGAGTAATTAAAGGATGGAATGATATTTATCACGAGCAAGAAGAGAACCAGTAATATTGGAACACGTGAGCCGGTGAGCGTGAAGCAGAAACCATTTTCTTGTCTTTGATCGAAGGCTCGGGTAGGTTGGTAATTGGGAGTGAATAATTTCGTAAATTAATTTTTTAAGACTAAATTTGCAAACCATGTGATATGTCATCAATAGAAAATAAGCACGTTAATCAACATTTAAGTAATAATCTAATTATCAATAATCTTTATAAAATTTAGTATAAAAATTTGGTCTTCTTAGTATTACCCTTCTAATAAAAGTGAAACCTATTGGTTTGGTACCACATTTTTAATAAGAATAATTTCGTATATTAATTTTTTAGACTAAATTTGTAAATCATGTGAAGTGTCACCAATAGAAAATAAGCACGTTAATAAACACTTAAATCTTAAGTAATAATCTAAATCAACAACCACATCATTTGGTTTATAAAATTTAGTATAAAAATTTGATCTTGGTATTACCTTTCCAATAAAGGTGAAACCTATTGGTACTACCTATGCCGGTGACCGATCACTATCAAACCGGAGAACTAAGATCCAAGTTCATCCCAACATTATCCAACGCCCAATAGTCCACACCAGCTGCAATAAATTTTCTAGCTAATTGGGTCAAAATTGTTGCTTCATTTTGGGCAGAAACACAGCAGAGAGCAGCAGCACAGCTCAAACAGTTGTAGTCCAACAAATCAGCACGAAGTACATATTATCTATCATCCGATGCATGCTTCAGATTCGTAAGATAATTTTGGGTTTCAACTTTTTTCTAATTATGGCTTATTTCTGATTTGGATTTTCTATAATTTTGATTACAATCTAGGGTATATTTGTATAATCGGTAAGTTAATGAATGAAACATAACGGAAGCATTGAAAATTTATATTTCCATCCTTTATATTTCATAAAGAGGATTCCATTTCATTTATTTAATTACAGATGTCTGGAAAAGCTCTATTGCTATTTCGCGAGGCAATCCACATCGATGTAATGAAAGTGAGGGACTTACGACAATCACAGAACATCCCGAAAAATCGACCCATTTGCCAAGCAGAGTCTCATTAAATCTTCCCTCTTTTCCTTCCATTACAGCTGAAAACGATTTGCAAACCTTATTATGACCGTCCCTCATTGGTTTGCGGATTCCATTATCAAGAAATGTATCCAAAGCCTCTTGTACCAATTTCTCCTCACACATTACTAATTTCCTTGGCGTAGATCTACTTGTTGTTAAGAATTCATTATATTTCATAAAGAGGATTCCATTTCATTTTAATCCAATAATTTTTGCTACGCTTATTTTTAGTTACACCCACTGGAACTTTATTTTGATCTTACTTTACCCATGTAACTCAAAAGTCACCAGTTTGCTACTTGAAACTCAAAATTCATTCAATTTTGACTTGTGGACTCTCTTTTCTCCCTGAAACTTATAGTTTGCCTCCTAAAACATATGTGGAACAATAACACTATGCACATGTGCAAAAAAATTAATTATAAATCTCTATTTTGCGTTAATTTTCAACAATTAGATAATATTAAGTTTAAAAGAAATTGAAGAGATAAAAAAATTAAAAAAAAAATTGGTTAGCCTAGTGCAACCAAATCAAACCACATAAGAAACTAATAGATCTAAGGCAATGTGAGCGAATTTCGAGTTTAATAAAGACGACTTTCGAGTTTCAGGAGGCAAAATGGAATCAAATCGAGTTCCAAGAAGCAAAGTGGAGTGAATTTTGAGTTTCAAAGAATAAAGTGATATTTTTTAAATTACAGAGAGTAAAATGAGATTAAAATCGATTTCTAGAGGATGCATCTAAAAATAAGTCTTTGTACTAATTTAACTGTTTCCCATTTTGGCAGCTTTGTACTCATGTTTGAATTTACGCAGCTTTTGGCTCTTCCCTCCAGAGAGCGTTGAAGGAGCAGAGCAACAACATAGCAGCCAGCAGTCTCAAAGACCCAAAATAGATGAAATTTTAGCAAGAATTAAAATGAAAAAGAATTTGTATTCATTAAATGGAATATAATTTGGGTACCCAGATTACTGGGAACCTATATTACACAACATGGACAGTCCCCCCACCTCTTTTTTCAAATTTTCCAATTTTTGTTACCGAAAAAAATAATATTACAAAAGCAGAACACCTAAAAATTATTTTTCGGAGAACAATGTTTGGTTACTTAAAAATGAGAGGAGGAATTCCTTCTCAATACGCTTCGTCACCAACTAACCGAACTTCATGTTTATGTCCAAAGAGTTAATGTTATAAATAATTTTGTAAATATCATCTGTGCAAAAAAGTTAACAAATGAGATCACTTTTGGTGATCGAACTATGTAAAAACAAATGAACGGATTTTATAAAAACATAATGAACCGTCAATCTATTTGCTACAGTTGATTGAATAAACATTTTTAATTGATTTTTTGTTCTTTACAAAGTAATTTATAATGTTAACGGTTTTTATCATAAGCATGAAGTTTTGTAAACCTTGTGAAAAAGTATTTTGACGAGGAACTCCTCATTTTTTGAGAAGCCACGTTAACTCAATTTTCGTACAAAGGGTGAGTCTCACATGTTTAAGATGAATCAAGGATCCTGCTAAGCGCATGCGACACCATAATTTTTCCTAAAGCTAAACTCATGCAATGATTCGATAGGACTTAAAGGGGTATTTCCCAAATGATATTTGAAGAAAAAGAATCCCTAAAGCAATTGTCATAACACCCGACATATTGCACTAGGATAAGAGATGCTTCCCACTGCATTAACAATTGTAATGTAGACTGTAGATCCACAAAAAATAGTAATACTTTGCTGCTCAATGCTCAAATATTCTATTGGGAAATATCGTCTCTTAAAAAAACATAGATTATGTTAAAGTTCACCCAAAAAAAAAATGATTCTGAACTTTATAATTGTTTGAAATGAAATGACTCTGAACCCTTTTTTTGTCCCTTCCAGGCATTCAAAAAAAAAAAATATATATATATATATATATAGAGTTCAGGTAGTGTAGATAATTACGTATTTAAATTCTATCCTTTCATCAGATTTGTTTGAAATGAGAAGTTCAGAGGCTTTCATTAACTCCAGATTTTAGCAATGTTTTGTTCATTCGGTTCTTGGTTTTAACTATATCGGGATCGACTATGCTTTGTTTGGTAGTATAGCAGGCTTGTTTTATTTGCAAGATAATACAAACCGTAAATCATTCAGATGCAAAATTGGTATAAGACTTAAACAAAATAAAGAGTGCAGGGTGACAGAATAAGATATATAAATTCAATAATTAATATATTTCTAACACTTTGTTCACCAACTTAACATTTGGAGGCAAAACTAATCAACATAAGGGGAGGCAACAAAAACAACCCCAATACTATTATTAAACAAAAAACAAAGCCCTGTATAGTTGTATAAACTTGAATTTCTCATCAGGGCAAAACCGCAGGCATCAATTAAGCGGCAGATGGGGCGGTAGCGAAGTCGGGCACGCCAGCCTCCGATAGGGCCGCCTCCTTGAATGGCTGCACATCAGCCTCAGTTGAAACCACGGTATTCTTGTAGTCCAATGACTCATCGTCGTAAATATCCCACCATTTCTTCACCAGCATCTTAATGTCTTCCCTCTCCATGTTCTCCTCCTTCCCAGTGTATCTCCATGGCTTAGAACCCTGAACAAAAATTAAAATGTGTTACGATTTTATAAGTTGTAGACAGATATTAAAGCAAGAACGGACGTGCATCAATATTGTTAGAAATGAATTTGTATTTTAACTAGTACTCACGTTGGCACAATAGTGAACAACTTTGACTTGGTCAAGTTGAATGTTCTCAGGGTGACGCCATAACATGGCCAACACAAGGTTGTAATTTGAAGGGATGGGCTTGTATTTGTCCCTGAAATACACGTTCAAGAAGTCCTGCAGGAAAAAAGGAAATTACAAGCTTAATAAATAATTATAAAACAATTTAAGTAATATTTTTAAACCAAAGTTTTGTCGGTCGAATAGTAATTTTTTACCTGCTCGGCAAAAGATGTGGTGGGAGAAATCTGGAGGGTTTTGAGGAGGTCATGGTAGACCGGCAAGCTTGGCTCATACACAAACATGCCAGCATTGAAATAGAGGGGAGGCCTGGGGCCCAACTTAGGGTCCCATTGGACCTTATTAGGGCACTGCTGGCAGTACCCTATCTTATACTGTGGGCTACTGCTCCAAGTTGGCTCACAGAAGCAGTCCTTCACAGCATAGAAGTAGTTGTCCGGGTAGTCAAAGAGGTGATCGATGTTCTCAAAAACTTGAATATCTCCGTCCAAATAGATCATCTTGCTGTACTCCACAAACTGCAAAATTTGCATTGAAAAATTAGGATCACATATGGTTTGCCAAAAAAAAAAAAAATAGGATCACATATGAATATTATCTATAAAATAACACGACCTAATAAAATTGATCACAAACTTTTAAAAACCTAACCGACAAAAAGGACACGCGTCAAAACCAGTTAACCTTGAAACATATACGTGTTAAAAACGGCATGAAAGCACTGAGAAATTTTTAACTGTGAAGGTAACACGGATGGTTCAATCACTTATTTTTATGTAAGTAGTGAAAAATTTTATTTTTTAAATTATTAAATTTTTAATATACATATCTTGTAATACCTTTTATGACAGTCATACTAAAAAAATCTCTCGAAAGCACTAAAAGAGTTTAAAACGTTACCTCCCAAATGCGAAGCTTGGAGTAGTTGATGACGTAGTATGCCATGGCGAACTGGGTCTGGTTGGGAGGAGGGTGCACAGGCTCGATCTCTCTGAGCACACAGCCCTGAGAGATCAGAATCCGGCGGTGCTCTTCGGGGACGTCGGGCAGCATGGCCACAACAAGCGGGTACTTGCTCTTCACTTTTCTTAGCCCCTTGGCTAAGCCAACAACTCCTTTCCAGTAGTCTCCCGCACCGGCCAAGAAGGTGACGTAGGCCCTATTGGGCCCGCTTGGTGGTTTGGTGGCAGCGATAGCGGCGGTGGGGGTGGTGATCTCAGGAGCCATGGTGTTTAGGCTGAATTGGGTTTGGTTGCGAAAAGGTTTCAAGTAGTAAAATGGAGAGGAAGATTTAAGGCTTTTGGTGTTTGTTTGGAAGAAAAGGTTATGTTTCTTGCTTCAATAAGGTTTAGAACTCAATGTTTTGGTTGATGAGTTGGGGCAGTGGGTTGGGGGGGTTTATATAGAATTGGGGAGGGGGTAATTTCTAATTTTTTTAATTCATTTTTTGGGTGGGATAAATAGGATCGGTCGGTCAAATTATGGTAAAAATGTGAGATTAGGGTAAGTACTTTAATGTTGCTTGTGGTCTAAGGTGAAGAGTCACGCCATTGGGCCCATTGGTCATTTTATAATATTATTCAAAGATCCTGAGGACGTTATCTAATTAGTATCAACATCAAATAAATGTAGGGAATTAATTGGGCAGTTTTAGAGAGGATTATGGCCCTTGATGAAGCGTGACATAAGCTCCAAATTAATTAACGAATAAATTTTGATCCTGTAGGCCGACCCTTTTAAATTTCATAGACGATAATAACCTTCTTATTTATCATTTTTTACACAACTATTTCAGAGTAGTGGACGTCAACGCACTTTTATTTATTTATTATGGGAATCGACGTGCTTATAGGGATTTAAGGGATCATATTTATATGTGGAAACATAAATCTCGTTTGGATGTGCTTTTAAAATAACTGAAAACATTTTTGAGGAAAATATTTTTGGAATAATCCTTAGTAAAATGCAAGTAATTCATGGAAAAACACTTAAAGTGCTTCCTGGAAGAAGCACATAATTGATGCTTATTGCAGAAAGCACTTCAAGTGTTTTTGGGACCCAAAAATATTTTCTCTAAAAACGATTTCAGTCATTTTAAAAATACATCCAAACGAGTCCATAATTTATTTTATCTTTGGAGGCTCAAGCGGAGACCTGTTTACTTATGTTTTCTCATATGAACCTCTTGTCTTTTTTTATTTTTAGAATGTTCAATATATGTTTGACATCTTCTATGCGAAAATGTTTAATTTTCATAAGATCTTCTTGACTGTTATTCAAAAGGTCCAATAATGTATGTATATTGGACCTTTTGAGGCAACTATAGATCCTAGGGAGCAATTCTGATTGGTCAATAAAAATATAGAACATCATATAAGTTATCATGCTTGCCTATCCACCATTTGAGTCTCTAACAGTTATTCCAATAATTACATATCCAATAGTTGACCTATGGACGATTACGCAAGCATATGTTTCATGCTTGTTTGTATTTGTGGGATCATATTTCTTTTAAAGATAAAACACATAAAAAAAAAATGTCTTAGTCAATCATCATTTTCCATATTAGTTGCCACACAAATTTCGGAAAGTATAATTAGAGGGAATTTATCAAATATAACAAAAAATTAATCCTTAATTTCAAAAATGTCAGTTTATATAAAAACTTTCATATTTATTCAAAATCTCACTTAAATAGACATAACTACCCTTAATTTATATAAATAACTAATTGTTAGACTTAACACTTCTTATGCTATAATCTCTAACTAAAACTTTCTCCCTTTTTTTTCTTTTCTTTTCCAAACGAAGAGCAAAATTTTTCTCTCAATTTTATTTTAATAGATAATCAAGGAAACCTTTCTTTCTCACATGGTACACAGAAAACACTTTAGTATGTTATAAAAGTGAACTATTAGAGTAAAGAAATAAAAGTAATTATTTTTAATCGTCGGAAATTTAAAGAATTGTACGTACAACCAAAATAAACAATAAAATGATCAAAAGAAAATATTTATTCATAAAACTCCAATTTAAAAGGGTTCTACAAAGTAGGATGAAGTTGAACAGGATTTCTACAAGTTTGTTTATAATGGCCATTTGAACCACATTTTGAACACTTTCGGGTTGATTTTTCTTCTCCACGTGATGGGATCCTCTTTTCTTTGCGCCTACCATATCTTCTTCGTGTAATTGGTGGTAGGACAATTCTTTCACTCACATCATCAGTTACTATCCAATCGGTTTGATCACCAACTGGCCATATAGCTTCTGCATAGGCAATGACCAATGAGTTTGTAGTATAATAATGAGAACACATAGGATAACATGAAAGTTGTCGGTGTCTACATGCCGCACAAGCATGTGAGCAAGGGAGTTGGTCAAGATCAAATTGTCGGCATGTGCAACTCTTTTCCTCTAAATTCACAACTTCAATACGAGATCCATCATATACATGAAATGAGTAAGTTGCAATGGGCGATACCTACATGTTCACATACATATATATTACTCAAACCCAAAAAAAAATATTCCGCATAAGAACTACAAAAGCAATTCTCAATTAGTGATTTGTAAGAGAAGTGGATGAATACCCTGAACTGCTGCATAAAACTACAAAGGCAATTATATAAAACCATAGCAGCAATTACGTTGAAGTTCACAAGATATGGTTTTTAACTTTTTTCTTGTCAAAGCCTAGGCTTTTTTACTTTAGCCTTTTACATTGCAAACATACATTTATTCTTTACTAAACATGGCAGTGATGGATAAAGCTCCAGATGGGATATAAGAATCGGTAAAAATAGTTTAAACACTTGAGAACAAATGAAAGTGTACCAAAAATAAATAGACAAATTGAACTAAAATCTATTTAAGTGAATTCAAAATACCTGTAATGATAATCCTTGCTTGTTATTTTCTCGCACTAATTTGTCTGCCCAATCTGTCAAATGTGTATTCATTTTGGCTGCCTCAGTTCGACGCTCATAAAACCACTTCTGGAGAATATTCATTCTTAAATACTCAAGAAATCGTGTGATAGGTAGTTTTCGAGCATCTCTGGTGATTGCATTGAGACATTCAGCAATATTTGTTGTCATGATGTTGTACCGTTTTCCATCGAAGTACGCACGAGTCCACTTTTCATATCCAGCCGAATTAAGATAATCACCCACCTCAGAGTCGACTTTATATATTTCTGTCATAAGACGATGAAATTCAGGAATTCGATATGCCTTAGCAGCTGTAAAATACAGTTTGTGTGCTCTCTCATGCTTAAAATGATGCCTAATGTTTTGACTTATATGAAATATGCATGCACCATGATGGGCATTGGGGAAAACAGTTGAGAGAGCCTTCCGAATGCTTTCATGTCTATCAGAAACAAACACCAAGTCATCAATTTCCCCAATTGCTTCTCGTAATTTTGTCAAAAACCAATTCCATGATGCGTCATTCTCTGAATCTCCAACTCCGAATGCTAGAGGGTATATTTGTTTGTTGCCGTCCATGCATGTGGCAACAAACAAAGTGCCAAGATATTTACCCTTTAAAAATGTCCCGTCAACCGCTATTACCGGCCTAATAACACTTCTAAATCCTCTTATGCAAGGTCCAAGTGACATGAAACAGTACAAAAAATGATTATTCTCATCTGTTTCAATATGTGTTATCGTACCTGGATTTTTGGCTTCTAACACAGCAAAATAAGATGGAAGTAATGAGTAAGATTCCTCTGGTGATCCCCTAACCAACTCCAATGCATGTTCTTTAGCTCTCCAAGCCTTCACATAACTTATATTCACACCCATGTCCTTCCTCATATCTTCTATGATGTCACGGGGTCTATGTAGTCGTGATACACCCTCGTACTTAGACTTTATGCATTGACCAATAAGAGAACTACTTGCCTGTCGATGATGGCGATTAATAACGTCTAATGAGCATGAGTGCATAGTAATGTATTTTCTGACCTTGAAATATGATGATTGTTGTAATTTAGAAGCGGATAGTTTCCACTTGCATCCATCGCCGACACAACCAACTTCAAACCTTTCTTTGCTTGATCTCTTCACTCTGAACTCGTAATTGTTCTTCATAGCATGAATACCTAACTTTTTTTTTAAATCCTCCTTAGTCTCGTACAATTGGCCTACAACTATATCTCTATCTGAATTGTACAGGTCTGCCTTGCATGATTCATGTACAATATTTGTACCCTTGTGAACATTTGATCGGTTAGAGCTGGGTTCATGAAATTGCACATTAACAGGCACATCATCACATATCATCCCTTCAGGAGGCAACTCATTGAATTCAACACTATCTTGGAGCACATTATCAGACTCCATATGTGGCAAATTTTCAAATTCTTCATGATACGATGCATTCTCAACTTCTTGATTTACCAAGTCGTTATCTAAATCATGTAGCACAATATCTTCCAAATCACCTTGAGTAACAAAGTTAAGACCTGTTTGTACTGGGTCATCATTATCTTCTGAAGAAAATACTTTCTGCTTTAATGTAACACACAAGGGAATCTTCCAAGACCTCGAAAGGTTTTCAAAAATAAATGCCCTCACATCATCATCATCAACTATATCTGCAGGCCATGTAGTTTCCATTGCGTTATATATAACTTTCATACTTATCTCATACTCATTTGGGTCCACATTCACAATACCATGTACTTTCTTTTGAAGCTCTGCAAATGTAATTTTGTCTGAAACAAGTAATCCTTTCGTTTTGCAATTTTTGTACGTTGAGTCAGCCCACCTCCCACCATAGTTCACTAAAATTGTCAAACTAGACATTGTCCTGAAATATAAACAAAAACAATAAGAAAAAAAAAAGTGATATACAGACACACCTAAGATTGATATATATATGTGCAAAACAAGAGGGTGTTGTGAAAACTGGACTTAATCATGAGAAAGGCTGGGCGTTAATATATACACAAAGCATCATGCATTTGAGCAATGGAAGAAGGACCTTATTGATTAAGGTGCTACTCTGGAAGTTAACTTCCACTTTTACGCATTGAAAATAATTAAATTAATATTGCTTACCAAACCAACGTAAGATGAATAAAAACATAAAAAGAAAAACTTTATTCCGTGAACCCTAATTGGAAAAACTTTATTCCGTAAACCCTAATTTTTCAAATATGCATTGAAGAACTATTAGCTTTGCCTCTAACTGATTGGCAAAAACAATTAGATTTGTCAATCTTCCATTGACACAAGAAACCTAATTTTTCTAATTTTACAAAAATTGACAGTTCGTTCTTCAATAAAATTCAATCGAACGAAGAAACTACAAAAACAAAGAGAAAACATAGACTAGGAAGAATGAAAAACTTAACCATCTACACTCACCTTTGTACGTTTAGGGTTGCACAAAGTCTCCACAGTAGCCGATGCCTTCACTATATCTCCACCATTTTTTAGGTTTTGTTGTCCAAAATATCAATCTAATAGGGTTTTGGTTTTTCTAATTTATTTGGTTTTAAAGTTTAAGGGCATTTGTGTCTATTTAAGTGATATTTTGGATATATTTGAAAGTTTTTATAAAAACTGACATTTTTGAAATTAAGGGCTAATATTTGGCTATATTTGATAAATACTCATAATTAGAGGTATTTATTCTTTTAAATTTCATATTATCCGGACTTTAATTACCATTTCGATCTAGGAAAATCTTCTACATTATGTACATGGATCTCAAAATATATGGTGAAATGAAACAAATGAAAGACATATTTTACCAAAAGAAATACATTTTTTTAAATGAAATAAATACATTTTTATTACATGTGATATTGCTACTCCACTCTGTATTTAATAAAAATGAAAATAAAGAAGAAGTCAAACATCTTAGAATTGGAGTCCTTTCATATTAGGCTGAAAATTTAGGTTTGATTTCAATTTTACAAAAATCAAACTCCCCTCGTGGAAGAGTAAAATGAGAATAATCAATAATATATTAGGAAATAGATGGTCCTCATATGTATTAAACTAATACAACTATAGTAAGTGTTACAGTTTTATCAAATATTCAGAGAGGCGTGTCATTGGCCCACTCCTTATTACACCGATATTATAACCGTTAATCAATTTATTGTTAGGTGTTGCGTTTTATCACAACAAGCTCGATATTATTAAGAATGAAACCATACACTTATATATTGTTTTTTATTTTCTCAATTCCTCGATGTGGGACTTATATTCAACACGCCATCTCACGTGGGACCACAACATAATAGACCACACGTGCACCAATCCCACATCGCACATAAAGTGTAGAAGCATAGTGTTACAATAAACCCAGTAACGCGAGCACAACACATACCCACGATCAAACCCACTATGGTTCTATATCATATACTCATAAAGACGGGCCATCCACCCACTCCTAACCATTTATGTATTGTCTCAACTTAATTCCCTATTTTTATGTGTTATGTTTTATTTTTCAATTCCCAGACTTATGTTCAATAAGTTCTTCATGATTTTTTATAAAAATATTCATACTTTTCTGATTTTATATGTTTAGTAAACATATAAAAATTAATAAGAGATGAGTGATTTTGATAAATCACATTTTAATAATCGCGTTGAAAAAGTAAGATTATATCACTTAAACAAGTTACGTGCATGAACTAGACATCCTCAAAATTGCAAAGAATAAGAATATTGGTGCGTACAAAAGAGAAAAAAAATGATTAATTTAATTATTTTGTTAAAATAAACTATTATCATCCCATTTCTTTTGATAACAAGCAGGGAGAAAATGGTAAATTCAAAATAAACAATACGTAACGTTTTGCATGTCCACTTTCCACCGTCGGAAGTTGCTAAGACTTACACCAAACGAAGAATACCAACCTCTAATCTCATCACACGACAGTCACACCCTCCTCGCCACGTGGAAAATCACAGATACGTGGCGCGCTCACAGCCGCCTGGATTTACTAACGCGGGGTCCACCTACTTCAAACCGAATTACTTTTTCCACCCCAACTTTTACACTTTTAGGATATTCTATAGAACTGGGCCCCTCCCATTGAATATCTTACGTGTCCCGCAACCGCACGGGAAGATGCCATGTGGGCGCGCCGCGTGGCAGAGGGCGTTCGGAGAAGCAACGAGGCACCATTAATTGGAGGGAGATTGTCTGCCTCCTTTTTTAGCCTTTCTCATCCTTTTTTATTTGTGCGGTTATAGTTAAGTTACGTTAATATTTTATATTTTTTTATAAAGATAATAAGACACAAAAAAATAAGAATATAAAATATTAACGAGATTTAACCGTGACCATACAAATAGAAGAGGATGAGAATGACACCCAGACAATCTGACTCCCTACTAATTTTTTCGGAGTGTCGGTTTCTAGTTATGTTAGTTGGTCCAAATTAAAACGCGTTTAAAGCTAATTAGCACGCAGATACTAATTTGGTGTGGCAGTTTGAGACGGTGGGCCCGGGCGGGCCCATTAGTTTATAGGATAACGTTTACCGACCAAATCTTTGGATAATGTTTTGGTCTTTGGAGTGAAAAAACGTTATACGATAATGTTATTTTGAGGTCACTAGTACACTTTTTTGACCCACTTCGTAAAAAAATAGGAAAATGAAATTACGAAAAATGTTTTCAAAATGTGAGGAATATTCGGTTAGATATTCTTGGAGAATCTTCTATTCCTTTCGGAAAAAAATAATAAAAAGAATTTTGGGATCTTTGATTTAACGGTCAAGATTCTATTTTTTTAATGTCCTGATTTTGAGCCACTGATTTCTGAGGGCATTTATTTGGCACTTTTTCCTTTTGAATATAGGAACCTTCCTTGAATGGATTAGGTGTATTTGGATGGAAAATGGGGACTATATCGAATGTCTGTTCTCATCAGCTGAGAATATAAATTAGGATATCATAGATCTAGAATTCGATTAGTGTGAAACTACGTACGATAGAAGTTTTTTTTCAAAATTCTCGTAAAACGGCGAGCCTTCTTAGCTTAGGGTTGCCTTTAGGTCTAGAATTCGATTAGGGCATAATAGGTTTAAGGTTCAATTTTCTCGATTGACCAAAAATCTAGAATACGAAAGAAGAAAAAGAAAAGGCTTCGGTAACAAATCAATCGTTGGGTTGTGGTTTAGGGAATTGGGGTAGGCTCAAAACTGAAAATACACACTTTGTCACACCAAAAACAGGCCGAAATATCTCCACAAGACTGCCCATATTCGCATGTGGCCCAGAAAAAATATGTGGGTTGAGTGTGAAAGAATTTTGGCATTTTTTCGATCAGGTGATGAGATAGATCGAGAATTCGAGAAGAGATAGAGAGAAGGAAACATATAGCCGTGACATGTAAGTTTTTCTTCTCTTGCGGCCTTTACATTTGCTCCAGTGTCGCTGTTGACACCAATTCGGCAACGCTGCTGAATCTGGCTGTTTGATTTGCTTGAACTTGTTCATCTTTGCATTTAGAAAAATATAGAAATGTCCTTACCCCAATTGGAACAAATTCAACGAAAGATTAGTCGCAGGGTTTAATTTTCAAATAACATATTTGTGGACTTTGGACTAAAATACCAACCAAATATATATATTTACGTTTAGAGATTTAGGTGAGGACAAGACTTTTGCCAAGAATGATGTCATCTGTTGAGAAATCAGCTGCTTTCCTGAATGTTCCTCTCCCAAAGTCCAGGTTGTACGAGTCTGCAAGACCTTCCACCAGGCCATATTCGGGCTTCCATCCGAGCACGCTCTTTGCTTTGTCGATCGATGCAAAGAAATGCTGCGTTACACGATCGAAGTTGGTTAGTCAGGTTCCGGCTTCATGAAAGTAATAGAACAAGTTTTGTTTAGCTTCTTATCAAATTCTTAAAACGTCTCTAAGACCATGTTTACCTGGTCACGGAATGGAAAGGCCTTCTTCTTGCCAAAATCGAACTCTTTAGGGTTGTAGTGAATGATCTCAGGCTCAGGAAAACCAGCAGCCTAACAATGTGAAAACATATGAGAAACTCTAGTTTGAGAAGATTATGAATATTTGTCTGTCTAGAAACTTATTCAGCAAGCAATTACCTTTGCACATGCTTTCGCTAGTCCGTCAAAGGTGACATATTTGTCTCCCGAGATGTTGAATACTTGTTTGCTGGCCTTCTCGTTACCAAGAACCTTAATGAAGGCTGTCGCTAAGTCCTGCAAAACGAATTCACATAAAAATTTGCCTTTAAATGCTGCAATACAGAAATCTAAAGAAGTACATCATGACTGACTGACACTTCACACTAACCTTGACATGACCAAGCTGTGTAATTTGTATCCCCGAGTTTGGAACTGGGATTGGGCGGCCAGCTTTCAACCGGTGGAAGAACCACTCTTCAACAGGGTTATAGTTCAATGGTCCATAGATGTAGACTGGCCTTATTGAAGTCCAGTTAACACCCTTTGATTCGAGCAAGTTCTCTGTCTCGAGCTTTCCCTTGTGCCTGCTCTTTGGATCAACTGCATCAGTCTACCACCAGGATTTGTCAAGTTTAGAATTATGGTAAGATAAATAGAATGAAATAGAAAGGATAAAAAGTAATATACAGGAAAAACAAGTCAGGAATTAAGCTAGAACTTCCACACTGCCATGATAGTAGGACCGAAAAAATGAAAAGTAGCCATTTGTAACATCAAACATACCTCAAAGTGAGGTAGCTGATCAGATTTGAGATAGACACCGGCTGAAGAGCAGTATATGTACCTGAGATTTCAGCGGAATTCTTAGACCTTCTAAAAATTTCCATTATATTTATGTGTAAAATTGGAAATAAGTGCAGTTTTAAATCTTTTCTGCATCAAACATTAGGTTTACCATGTTAGTGTTCAGTTAAGTCTTAGAATGTTTTCAAACAAACTATAAGCATCGGCTCGCACTAAAAAAGTTGATCATTCCAGGTCATGATTGATTCTTTGCTTCCATTTGACTCACAATCACATCTCTAACTACGGTAGTACCATTGGTCTTCTGTACACCTGAATAATGTCAGCTGATTTTCCTCATTTACGACATATTTAACGAAAACCAGGTTTATTATCATCTGAGATAATAAAATGGAAGCTGCAGTCAAAGGTACTTGTTTTGTTTAAACGTTAATTTTGCATGTAAGAAGCCAATGTTGCATACTAAGCATCACATGCTTGCTAGTTTAGAGTTAACTTATACTCCAAACAGTCCTAATCTCAAACCATATCCAGGAGAAGATGACCTGATACTAGAGAAACCGCCACGAAATATAGGTAAAATAATTTCAGTTGCTTTACCAATAAGATAAGCTAATTCATCAGAGGCTGTTCTTACTGTTCTAACTTCGGTAGTCCCTCAATTATCGGCACAACTTCTTCTGCCTCTCGTCCTGAAAATTTCCAAGAACAGATTATGAAGCAGAACTGTAAGCTATATTACACAAGAACAAAGTCCTAGTGCGGCAAATTCAAATTGTAGAGGCTAAATGTAAGACTATGCGCACCATTTATATCGTAAACAACATCGTAGCCTTCAGCTGAAAGACTGGATTTCACAAAGTCATAGTCCTTTCTGTCTCCTTTCAAGTGCAAAATCTAGCAAACATGATCACTAAATGAAAATCTGGGAAAGCATTAGAAGTTAATAATGGACTTTCAAAGCCTAGTGACACTGTTATATACCTTTGAAGCGAAATCTGTGTAATCCGCATCGGATTCTCCTGGCAACTGCTGAGTAATGGGTGCTTTTCCTCTGGTAAACAGAGTCACCTGCAAAAGTAAACTCAATTTCATATCTTATCGATGTATCAAAAGGAAAAGTGTGACTGTCACACTACTACGTGACAATACTAATTCACGCACTCTCACTAATTCCATGACAAGATTAGTAATTTCACGTAGCAGCGTGATAGTTACACCAAACTCATAATGATGAAAGCAAAATCATAGTAGGAAAATGATAAAAAATCGAAAACTTGGAAATTTAGAAAGAGAATGAGGATACCTGATGACCCTCCTTAACAAGGAGTCTTGACAAGAAGATGCCGATGAACCGGGTTCCCCCCATTACAAGAATCTTCTTTGCACTCGATGCTGAAACTTGCAGCGCCCCTCCTCTTGGCTGCGATGCCCTTCTTTTACACTGCAACAATTAACAAATGGGGTTCTAACTTCTAAGTTGAAAACAATGAAATGCAAGTAAAGTTATAAACTTTCCGGCAAATGGGTTGGTTTGATTCAACAAAAAGGAAAATTTGATTCTACCCATTAAAGAAAAGCATCATAAGAATGCATATTTTAGAGAGAGAGGGAGAGAGAGAGGGAGAGAGAGAGAGAGAGAGAGGACCTGGAGTTGGGAGTGGAGGAGTTTGGTGCCATTGAAGTCAGAGAGAGAGGAAGGAGGGAGGAGAGAGAAAGATGGGTTTCTCTGCTGCGGTTGCACGGCCACCAACCTTGCCATTTCTCTCTTCTATTCCACAATTATCTATCCAATCTTCTTCTTCTTCCTCCCTCTCTCTCTCTGAGTGTGGGGTTTTCTGAAATTCTTGAAATATGTCATGTCGTCGTCGTCTTCTTCCTCTTTCTGTTGGCGATCTCTCAGTCGAACGTTCAGCTACAGGATAAGAGGGTATGACCCACCACCACTCCTTTTCGGTTTGCCCATATCCATAGTCCACTCACTCCTCGGCCTCTCATTCCACCGCCCTCAACCTCCCTAAAACGACGCCGTAAAGGTCAAAACTTTCGCGCCTTAAACCCCCAAATGCCCATTTGTAAGTTGGGTTTGGGCTTTTGAGTTGGGTCAAGTTTTGGGTTTTGGGCTTTTTTGTGTTCTGCAAAATCTCCAAAATCTGAATCTGAGAAGGAGAAGGATACGAAGAAGAAAGCTTCTGCTGTCGCAGGGTTGAAGAGCTAAAGCTTCTAAATTTCGATTTTATTTTTGTGGATTTGGAATTTATTCTAATTATTTTTAGAGAGAGATGTTGCAGTGCATATTTCTGCTATCGGATTCTGGGTAAGTCACCAATCTTTGATTTTTTTTTTCTTCCATTTGATCTAAAAATTTAATTGATGAATTTTAGTAGGTAAAGCAAATTTCGATTTTTTGTTGTTAAATTATGGGACTTTTCAGTGAGGTAATGCTGGAGAAACAACTTACTGGGCAGCGTGTGGACCGTTCGATATGCACATGGTTCTGGGAGCATACGGTTTCTCAAGGTGATTCCCCCAAGGTAGCCATTGAAAATTTTTATGTTTTTTTGCCAAATTGTACATTTTTAGGCAGGGGCGTAGTCACATTGGTTAGAGAGGACCGGATGTGCTCTGTATGCACCCAGAGTTTGAATCTCCCTCCCGTATTTTAGATTAGTTTAAAGTAAAATATCGCCCGAATTAAAAGACTTTGTGTCTGTTAGCTTCATTCCAAAACTTTCATATCTGGTTTTCTCATACATTTATGAATCTTTCAAATTGGGCTTGTTATCTTGTATGTAGTTGTTCCCTTTTCTCTTTATTTATGTATACAGTTAAGTTGATATGTAGATGGTTGTGTGCTTGTCATTCCATTTCTTACACCCTATGTGTGATTTTGTTATTAGCTGCAATCGGTAATTGCTTCACCAACGCATTATCTTTTCCAAGTTCTTCGCGAGGGGATAACGTTTTTAGCTTGTACCCAAGTTGAAATGCCGCCTTTGATGGGCATCGAGGTGAATATCATAGCGGAATGTGCATTAGATTGTATGATTTGATTGTGTATGCATTGAACAAGATTGAACTTTAACCGTTTGACTTGTAGTTTCTGTGCAGGGTGGCTGATGTCCTGACAGATTATCTCGGCAGCTTGAATGAAGACTTGATTAAAGATAACTTTGTCATTGTATATGAGGTAATTGTCTTCTAGAATGTGTTGTCTGCTGTGCAGACAAACGTTTGCCTTCGGTTGTAAACCACTTATAACGTAGAACTAAAATCTCAACAACATGAACAAGTTCAAAATTTTACCTCCGTGACTGTGATTGTTTACTGACTAGAACCTGGCCGCTAATTAGTCATCAACTACTGTATTCGATGTTGATTTTTGCTTTGATTGAATTTACTAAAATCTTTACTGCTGTTTGCAGCTTCTGGATGAGATGATTGACAATGGCTTCCCTCTCACGACAGAACCGAATATTCTGAGAGAGATGATTGCTCCACCAAATATAGCAAACAAGATGTTGAGTGTAGTCACTGGCAACAGTTCCAACGTGAGCGACATACTTCCAGGTGCAACGTCATCTTGCATTCCATGGAGAACAACGAACCTGAAATATGCAAACAATGAAGTTTATGTTGATCTTGTTGAAGAAATGGATGCAATTATAAACAGGTCTATCTTTTATTCTTGTCTACGAGATTAAAAGTTCTGAGTCTTAGAAGTTGATTCTAATATCACTTCTTCATGTTATACAAGTCAATTGGTGTTTACCTTTAACAGTTTAACCGCTCGAAATTTTATAAGACGTATCATTTATGGATGGTGACGATTATCGTACGAAATTTGCAGATTTTGTAGTTATAATTGAATGAATTATATCTCAATTTTTTGTACTAAATATTTTTGCATGCTGCTCAGGGATGGGGTCCTGGTGAAATGTGAGATATATGGTGAAGTTCAAGTAAACTCCCATCTCTCTGGTGTTCCCGATTTGACTCTTTCATTTGCAAACCCTGCTGTTCTTGATGATGTAAGATTTCATCCGTGTGTTCGGTTTCGCCCATGGGAAGCCCATCAAATTCTGTCTTTTGTGCCCCCTGACGGACAGTTTAAGTTAATGAGTTACAGGTCAGTGATGTTAGAGGGACACTGGAATTCGAAGCTTACTTATGTGCAGTATTTCGGTGTCTATGTCCTTGTTTTATTTTCTAAATAATTCTACGCTTCTTTTATGCAGGGTTAGAAAGTTGAAGAGCTCTCCAATATATGTAAAGCCCCAGCTAACCTCAGATGCTGGGACATGTCGTGTTAGTGTGTTGGTTGGAATACGAAATGATCCTGGAAAGACGATTGATTCAATAACTGTGCAGTTCCAACTTCCTTCCTGCGTTTTATCAGCTGATCTGAACTCGAATTATGGAACCGTGAACATTCTTGCTAACAAGGTAAGAACATACGATTTTCATCACTCATACCCTTGGCATGATGACTAGTCTTGAATTTCAATTATCAATTGTGATACGTACGTAGATGAAATGGAAGTTCAGGTCTTTTTCTCCTTAACAATTATTCTTCACTGTTGTGGTTGCAATTTCTGCAGTTTTAAAGGATGAGAATGCGTAGTTCTTCTGGTCGGTTTTGGGTTTAATATAACAAACACTTCTTCTTCTTGTAGACTTGTTCATGGACGATTGGGAAGATTCCTAAAGACAAAGCCCCTGCCATGTCTGGGACATTAGTGCTTGAAACAGGATTAGAGCGCCTTCATGTTTTTCCGACATTTCAAGTGGGTTTTAGGATCATGGGAGTTGCTCTCTCCGGCTTGAAAATAGATAAACTGGATTTGAAGAACCTAGCAAAACCACCGTATAAGGGTTTTCGAGCTCTCACTCGAGCAGGGGAATTTGAAGTCAGGTCATAATGCACCGATATGAAACCCAAGTTGTGAAGATTGCTCGGAATGAGATTAATTGTGTACTGCAATGTGTCGTTTGTATATTTCTTTTTGTAACTTTGCATCTCGGTCTTGAGAGTGCCTTCGATTTTAGCTGGAATGAATTTGTAACGAATTTTCTGTTTTACTGAAGGATTGAAAGTTACAGAGTGTTTTACAGAACTAGACTGCAATTGGCATTTGAAGCAAAGGAATAAGAACCTTTGGATGACAAAATTTTGTACAATCTTACGGTACCTAAACAGCAATCTTGTTCACTCTGAAAGACTCCATAACCCGGCGAAGATCACTTTCTTCCTCCACAAACACATTTTCCGGTGTCTGTAATCTCAACTCGTACAACTGGTTGTTTTCGACTCCTAGAACCGAAAGGTACCGCCTGTCCCATTCCAAACGAACTAATCGATCCTTCGGCATGACAGCCAACTCGTTGTTGTTTGCATATGATTTTATGTTCACCTGGAAAATCCATGTCAAAACACACTTTCTAATTGATAATGCAGATTGTCTTATCTAAATAGTGCTTCTAAAAATGCATAGAACTGACCTCAATTTGATAGTAAAGCTTCCCATCATCAGCAACTCTCGAAGAAGTGGAAAGAATTTTGGATTCGCGCCTCACGCCAAGTCTGGTAGACATGAACTCCGTCAGGTACTGCTTAAGCACTTTCTTTCCGGCTAGTTCAGGCGGGCCAAGATCTTCGATGCTCTTGTAGTTGGAAGATGATGGAGACGAAAACTCCACGGAGATATTTTCATCAAGAATGTAAGGGTCTCTGAAGAATATGTCTGCTCCCGCGCCTTTCACTTGGATCCAGTTCTTAGGGTACTTGAACGAATATCCATCAAAAGTATCTATGTATTCTCTTAACCCTACAAGAGACTGCTGAGCAAATGCAGCACTCCCAAAACCGCCTCCGGTGAAGATGTAAGCTGACAAGATTAAGGCCATTGCATTCCTCCTAGGAACTGCAAAATCTTTAGTCTGATTATATATTAGAAATATATGGTAAGAACACAACATTGTGGAAGTCTGTCAATTTCATGTCAATTTCACTAATGTGTGACTCTCAGCATACCTTTGAGGAAAATTCAACACAATCCCTATCTGAATCATGTCGAAAGTGCTCGGAAACCGGTGTCTTCAGTCTGCTAAACAAACTCATCTGCTAAAACAAACTCAAAGTCAAGTGTATGAGATATGCAAAAGGATCAAATTTTGAAACAATATAGTAAATACCTGACTACGTTCTTTGGAAATTTCCTTTGCGTTTGATGCTGCAACATGTAATGTTTCTTTTGGCTGTGAAACCTTTCTCCTAAACTGCAGTTGATTAATGATGTATCGATGTTAAAAGCCAAAACCACATGAATTCGCATCCAAGCTCAGAGAAGGAAACCATCAAAGCTAGTAGACAGTTTTTGTTTTTACGAGACGATATTCTAAACTTCTCTAATCTAGAGAAATGGGGACTCGGGTTTCAATGCAAGGGGGAAGGCAAAGTATCCGAACCAACTGGCCTAACTTACGACTACAAAGCTAGTACAAAGTTAAATGAATTTCTATGATCATACGAACAACTTATCCATTTATTAGACTCCCAAGTGTTGGAGTTCCACGAAACTCACCTTACTACATAATGGTATATCATCATGAATCGTAACATTATGGAAATGACATATTAGTTCGACTTTGTTGTTTTTTTTACAAAGCGATATTCTAAATTACTCTAACTTATAGGAGGGGAATTTAACAGTTTTAACTCGGGAGCAACAAGGCGGGCACACTCCTCCGTCCAACTGACCTTATCTACGTCCACAATTCTACTCTATGTTGTAGGAAAATCAACAAAAGCTAGTGCAGGAATAATGAAAGTCAGTTAAATTGAGAGATTCACAACATTGTGAACCATGGAAGAAAAAGTAGAACAAAAATTGCAGAAGCAGAACCTGGAGCTGAGGAGCGTGGAGTCTGGTGCCATTGAAGTGAGAGAAAGAAGAGGGGAGAGGAGAGAGAGAAGGCTGTCTCTGCTGCTGCACCACCACCAACCTTGCCATGTTTCCCTATCCACTCCTCCTCCTGCTTTCCTTTTCTTGGTTTTTGTTGGTTATATCCACACAGCCTATCCATCAATCATTCATATCATCTCATCGAGATTTTTCAGTAGACCGGAAACACGATTTTGTACACCGAATATAATACTACAATTATTAAAAACTAAAAAAAAAAAAATAGTGCCACTTTTATTATTACATTTGAGTATTGAGCTGTATTCTCAACACAGTAAAAAATTTGTTCATCTCATCAACTTATTTACTTGACTTCTACCATTCATGCAGAACTTTAAGGCCCAATAACCAAGACAGGCCAACAAAGAATGGACCTTATCTCCAAGCCCATTTGACTCATAAATTCATAATCAAGTTTTGGTAAGGGAAAATCATACATGCCTCTATTTATTTTCGTCCATTGATTTTTTTTTTTTATTTAATTTGAACGGAAAAAATAACATGAGTGTGAATAAGTAAAAAAATAGCGTGTGAATATCATTTCTGTTTGGTAATCCTTGGTAGAAATACACCATTTAGGTTTTCTTTTCTTTGGTCGATTTTCACCTGTTTGAAACTCGAGTTTGAAAAAACTTATGCATTTCCCAAAATACACTTTCTTGATTTTTATGTATTCACAAACAAAACACAAAATTATTTAAAATGTCAATAACAGTTATTTGTTTCTTAACATATATCGGCCGAAAAGAAGTAGGCATGATATTGGTGGTGTACAGGATTTGGGGTTGGTCAAAAGCAAATTGACATCTACGAAGACATTGAAAATTAGTGGATAACAATAATGGGACACGTCACCAACACTTATCCCTCTTTATGTCCAACGTTTCTATACACTGCAAAATTGTTATGGTTCCAGAGCATTGCATCCACAAATCAATTCTGAATATAAGAGTCGGATAATTTAGAAAAGCAATGCCCTATTCACGCACTTATTTTTTTATTGTGACCGTCGTATACCACTGAAGCTTAAGGGAAAATTTTATAAGACGACAATAAGGTCAGCGATGCTGTATGACACAGAATGTTGGGTGATGAAAGCATCAACACGTACATAAAATGGGCGTAGCGGAGATGAGGATACTTCGTTGGATGTGTGGGCACACGAGAAGTGATAAGATTAGGAATGAGGATATTTGAGGTAAAGTAGGAGTATTCGAAATTAAAGGAAATATGAGAGAAAATCGGTTACAGTGGTTTGGACATGTGCAAAGAAGGCCTACCGAAGCTCCGGTTAGAATATGCGACTACGAGACAGAGGTTTAGGGCCGAAAGGATAGAGGAAGACCTAGGAAAACTTTGGAATAGACGCTAAGAAAAGACTTAGAGAACTTGGATCTAACGGAGAACATGACACAGAACCGAACGCAATGGCGGTCTAGGATTCCTATAGCCGACCCCACTTAGTGGGAAAATGCTTTGTTGTTGTTGTTTTTACTTTTTACACATTTGCTTTAATTTTCGGTCATCGAATTAAATGAAATGAAGAAAATTATAAAACAAAAATTAACAAAGCATTTGTGAAAAATAAAAATAGATGTGTGAGTACCCTACTAATTACAAAAAAATTAACTAATCAATTCAAATTAGCTACCTAATCACCAACTTAATTCGAGTTATCGTGTAACATGGAAAAGAAG
This sequence comes from Malus sylvestris, assembly GCF_916048215.2. Lineage (NCBI taxonomy): Eukaryota > Viridiplantae > Streptophyta > Magnoliopsida > Rosales > Rosaceae > Malus > Malus sylvestris. Next base: position 26,930,346 of record NC_062263.1, read on the forward strand.
AAAATTATAAAACAAAAATTAACAAAGCATTTGTGAAAAATAAAAATAGATGTGTGAGTACCCTACTAATTACAAAAAAATTAACTAATCAATTCAAATTAGCTACCTAATCACCAACTTAATTCGAGTTATCGTGTAACATGGAAAAGCCCGCGATTCTTGACACGTTTTGGAGAAAATATCAACGTCTACGATTCTTCATATTCTAATTTTCCATTGCTGCACTTTCTATTATGAAAGTTAACTACAAATTTATTTGATTTGTTTTTAAAATGATTAAAAATACTTTTTGACAATTTAAAACGTTTATATTCATTTCGAACAGTAAGTTTAAAGCTTTTTTAGTTACGATGGTTCCTTAGATTATCATAACTTCTCATTTTGGTTTTTGAGATTTAAAATTGATAAAAGTGATTTTTCTCTGTTAAATTAAAAAAATCACAAGTTCAAAGTGAGGGGTATTTAGAGCATATTTCTCATGCAATGACCAAATAATTGAGGGTGGACAATCTAAGGATCACTTCTATTGATTTTTGAAATTTTTATACTAAAGTGAAGAGTTATATCAATCTCACAGACTATTTTAAATAAAAAAACCTAAATTTAAAGTGCTTCCTATAAAAACAATCTCAAACGAGATGTGCATAAACTTATGAATCTACCCCCTTTTTTCTCTCTTACATATCTACTTAAAAATCATCTTAGCATAAATGCAAACAATAGATTCAAATACCAACAGAGAATCGTTTTATTAATCAAATTGGTCTAATTCACATATGTATTTTAGACATTTTTTATATTTTATTTTGTCTTAACCTTCCTTTTTGGGTAATTTAGTATCTTAAAATTCATGTGACTTTACTGTTTTGCAATTAATTATAAAAAATCTTAAGAGTGCTTAAGTAATTAAAAGACCCAATTAAGAATAAAATCTCCCAATTTTCTATTGACGAGCGAATAATCTCCCAATTTTCTCCGCCGTCTTCAAGGCGGCACCGTTCGTGTATAAAAAGCTATCTTCCCTATTTACTTTTCTGAACCAATAACCATTTCAGACACCATTTTCTTCTTCTCCAATCTCTCTATCTCCTCCGCCGATGAACGCCTTCTCTCTCTGTAAGTTTGACGAGAATCCCAACTCCGTAATCTGCACCTCAATCTTCAAAGGATCAGGATAGCTGTATATCTGTATATGCATATTGATGTAGTTCAAATTTTGTATTTTGTATCGTTTGAAGATTTGATTTTGCTGAGAAATTATCCTGCTTAAAATCTTTGATATGAATTCCCTGAGTCTTCTTTGTCACGCAACAATGAAACCCACCTGTAGAATCCTCAATAGATGTCGAAACTCGGCGTTTTTTGGGTTCCCACGGCCTGCAACATGGCTGCATGGTTTGACGAAGACTGGAAATTCGTCCAGTTTTTGTGTCAATTTTGAGCAAAACTGCCAATATCACGCCAACCCTTTTCGTATTTCGGGGTCTGGAGGCGTTTTCGATGATGCCCGAAAAGCCTCTCAGGTTCCCAGTTGGAGTCTTGGCCAATCTGGGATAATATCTAGGTCTTATAGTGCTGGCATTGGCACAGCTAGTAGGGGTGTTTCTGTGATTGCTAGTTTGGCATCCAGGTTTCGGAACCTTTCAACGTCAATTGAGACCCGTGTGAATGATAACAATTTCGAGAAGATATATGTTCAGGGTGGTATAAATGTGAAGCCTTTGGTGGAGAGGATTGATAAGGATGAGAACATTGTGGGAGGGGAAGAATCGAGGATAGAAGTTGGTGATGGAAAGAAATCTGAAAGCTTGAATGAAGCTACGGTTGTGACTTCGGAGAGAGAGTATTCGGATATTGAGAAGGAGGCGTGGAGGCTATTGAGGGATTCGGTTGTGACATATTGTGGGAACCCTGTGGGGACTGTGGCTGCAAATGATCCCGGTGACAAGCAACTGCTGAATTATGATCAGGTCTTTATCCGTGATTTTGTTCCATCGGCACTTGCTTTCTTGCTTAAAGGAGAAGGGGAGATTGTGAGGAACTTCCTCCTCCATACATTGCAATTGCAGGTAATGGTTTGCACCACTTATCTTGGTTCCTTTCTTTTCGAGCATTAATTGTGCCAGCTTTTTGGTTTTTAATACATGATATCATGAATGGAAAGTTTCAAACCTCACTTATATATAGCTTATCAATTAACTAGTTTTCAAATAATCAAAATTTCCTTTTGAGGTCGTTTAAACCTTGCTGATTTGGAGTTCCCGACTTGACACGATTCCTTTTACTTTCTTCCACAATGAAGATTCCATTGGTTTTGACAGACCTTGACTAAGTTTTCATGTCGACCTTGGTTTTGTGCGATGTACCTTGAATTAATGAAGGTTTCTGGAATTCCTGATTGTATGTTTCTAATATTGTAGAGTTGGGAGAAAACTGTGGATTGCTATAGCCCAGGACAGGGATTGATGCCTGCAAGTTTTAAAGTTAGAACTGTACCTCTCGATGGAAATAAGACTGAAGAAGTTTTAGATCCAGATTTTGGTGAATCAGCTATTGGACGTGTTGCACCTGTAGATTCTGGTAAGTACATTATAACTACATTGATTCTACCAATAACAAATGTGATTCTTTATTGGATGGTGCACACGGTCTGCTGTTGTTGCCATCCAGGTGTTATTGGCTGCTGATCCTGTGCATTTCATAACTCTTCTTTAAAGCAATTTTTTTTCAAACGACCTTCCAAAGTTATGGCATCTAATGGGTAATGGTTTGTTGATTGTGTAACTTCTCTGACAGGATTATGGTGGATTATTCTGTTGAGGGCTTACGGAAAGATAACTGGTGACTATGGATTACAGGAGAGGGTGGATGTTCAAACAGGCTTGAAAATGATTCTGAACTTGTGCTTAACTGATGGGTTTGATATGTTTCCATCTCTTTTAGTCACTGATGGTTCCTGCATGATAGACCGGCGGATGGGTATCCATGGTCATCCCCTTGAGATCCAAGTGAGTTACAAGGCTACTTTGAATATTTCTTAAGGATGCATTCATCACTTTATGTTCTTTCTGTATTCTGCAAAGTAAGAGGCTACTTTGCTTGGTTTTATTACTGTAAGTGTAACCTTCTTGAACATGAATTCTGAAAATTGTTAAAACTAGACTTTTTAAGAATACTGGGCTGTGTCCTGCCCGTGCCCTTTTGTATGATATTACACCAGTTTTATGGTCATTTTTATTCTTATTTTAGCCTTGTATTACGAATTTTAACTCTCTGTAATAAAGTTTGTTTATGGCACCCAGCGTTTGGCTAATATCATTATGCTGAATCATTCTTCAGGCCTTATTTTACTCGGCTCTTCGATGCTCCCGTGAGATGCTTGCTGTAAATGATGGATCCAAGAATTTGGTAAGGGCCATCAACAACAGACTCAGCGCTTTGTCATTCCACATCAGAGAATACTATTGGGTGGATATGAAAAAGATGAATGAGATATATCGATATAAGACAGAAGAGTACTCTACGGAGGCTACCAACAAGTTCAATATCTACCCTGATCAAATTCCTCTATGGTTAATGGACTGGATTCCAGAAGAAGGCGGGTATTTTATTGGCAATCTACAACCAGCCCACATGGACTTTAGGTTTTTCACTCTTGGAAATCTTTGGTCCATTGTTTCATCATTGGGTACTCCGAAGCAAAATGATGCTGTATTGAATTTGATTGAAGCCAAATGGGATGATCTTGTGGGCCATATGCCACTTAAGATATCCTACCCTGCCTTGGAGTTTGAAGAATGGCGTATAATCACTGGCAGCGACCCAAAGAATACGTGAGTTAGCTGCCTGTTTATATTTGCTAGTTGTCTTGTTCTAGCATCTAATTTGTTCATGATCAGTTTATCACTGAAATATGTTTGTCTTGACTCCTACAGCCCATGGTCATATCATAATGGCGGATCCTGGCCGACGCTCCTGTGGCAGGTAACCCTTGCTTCAATAACACTATAAATATTTTGTGTAATGCTCAAGAATAATGACTTTTTTTATGAAGTTAGATGTCATGATACTATCATCGGCCTCCTTTGTTATTGGGTCGGAAGCTGTTACAGTTTACGTTGAGTGTTTTTGTTCTTGGTTTTCTGTCTAAAATGCTTTTTGTATCCTATTTCAGTTCACATTGGCATGCATCAAGATGGGCAGAATCGAACTAGCTCAGAAAGCAGCTGCTTTGGCTGAGAAGAGGCTTCGTTCTGACCGCTGGCCCGAATACTATGATACAAGGACAGGGAAGTTTATTGGAAAGCAAGCGCGGCTTTACCAAACATGGACCATTGCTGGGTTCCTTACAACTAAAATGCTGTTGGAGAATCCAGAGAAGGCGGCCTTGCTATTCTGGGACGAGGACTACGAACTTCTTGAGATCTGTGTTTGTGCACTTAGCAAGAGTGGCCGGAAAAAATGCTCCAGAGGTGCCGCTAAGTCTCAGATTCTTGTATAACGAGTCCCATTCTTTCAAGGGCAGAAAGTTTGGCCTTTGTACTGTACAGCGACACGTTTAGAATAGCGTACGAAGAAGTTGGATAGCGCAGAGTACTCCGATTCAAAATATAGCATGAAGGATGTATTTTTTTCATGCATCTGATACTTATTATTTGTTTGGTCGTCCGATTAATCGGTCTAAGTTGATCGGAATACACAATTACAGTGGGAAATATGTACTTTGTAACAATTACCACATGTCTACTTGTATAACAGTTACATGACTCTATCTTATACATTACCTTTTGGTTATTGTTTATTGATACTTTTACCCGAGTTATTTTATTTATTTATTTTTTTCGTATTTTTTATACAAGCGATATTAAGGCATGGAGAATTGAGCTTCAGTCTAAGATTTGTTTGAGTCACGTTAAACTTCAAATATTTATAGTTTTAAGCCACCGTGGTTCGGTTGTGGTTTGGAACTAGGCGTGTGGATTGTTATGAATTAAGGTTCGAATGAAAGGGCTCTCCTCTCTCCCTCGGTCTCCCTCCTCCCTCACACACACACACAGGCGCAGATTTGTACAACAAACTATACAGTCTCCTAATATTTATAGTTTTGTTCGTCAAAACAAGTCTTAACCCCACAAAAGCGTCTTCCCCCAATCTAAACAAGCAGAGCTTAAGAACCACGGCGAAGGCGGTGCATCTCCTGCAGTCTCATATAGTCCTTAATGGACAAGGTCGAAGCATGCCCCCTCCCGTCATCCAGCACTCGACGCCCGACTGTTGCTTCGATCCTTTGTTTCCTCTCCATGTATGCAATCCCAGCGCCCTGAGGTCCACCGTACTTCTGCAGTGGAGCCAACGAAAATGGCAGCTCGAAGTTGTGCAGCATATTTGTTTCTGTCCCTTTGTCCACAGGAGCACTTGTATCAATCAACTTCCCTGCACCTGCTGCTGCTTCCAATGCTGCCTCTGTTGCTTGCATACCAAGCTGTCCCGCTACATTTGCCTTTTCCTTGTTGCTGCCCTTACCAGTAGTTCCATCTGTTGCTTCAGCAGCTTCATCGCCTCGTTCAGCAGCAGCTCCATCGCCTCCTCCAGGCCTTGCAACATAATAATTTCTCGATTGAGTCCATCTTCTCGAGAACGGATCATAACCAGCCTCCCCTGATTTCAGATTCATATTCACTGGTTTCAACCCTGAAGCATTTTTAAAATTCTCGACCCTGTTCTTCCTGTTCATTTCAGCTAATCGAATAGCTTTGCTATCTTTCCCCTGAGTTTGCCTGGATGCTTCTAATTCCTGGAGCCTTGTCTTGATCCTCTTAGCTTCTTCCTCGTCGCCTTTACTTTCTGCAACATCCAACTGCTTCCTCAATCGTTCCTTCTCAACTGCAATGTTAACGGGCCTTGCTGAGGCCTTTTTCTCCTGCAACATTTGCTTCACAGTAGTTGCCGAGTAAATAAATGTATTTGATTTCAGAAGAGCCTCCTTCTTTTCTAATACCTCCTGTTTACTTGGCATTTGGCCAGCGGTACGCCGCACTTCCTTAAACCACTGTTCAAACTCGTTCTCCTGCGGAGGAGAATCTGAGACATTAGCCATCGGCCATTTGGAAGCAGAACTTTCGCTGCCAAAAACACAATTCAAATATTTATGTGTGACTTTATCCTCTAGCTTGTACTCCCGGCCAGGATTTGTGGCATCCACATTCTGAACCATGCAGAGTCTGTAGACAGAACCTTCTGATGATCTGCCACATCCAACCCTAACAAAGCAGCCCTCGATTAACTCCTCAAAAAATGGTTCCATGACCCATTTTCCAAGTTTTGACCTTGGTATGGTAATATCCCTTATGTCCTGAAATGTGGGTGCCTCTGAACGTTCCTCATCGCTGTCAAAGAATTCATCATCCGCATTTAACGCTTCCTCTTCAGTAGGCAACCTGTCCAGAGTCTCGATTTGACTGGAGCAACTCATATTACGCTTGCTTGGTGATATATCCTGGCTACCTACACCTCCTTTTGACGCGTCCCTCAACTTATGGTGATCCTTTGAGTCTTGTTGCTTCAGACGTTTTGCTCGTAATTTATTCAATGCATCATCCATAGTGGCTGACTTGTCAGCAGCCCTGGCTGATGAGCGTACACCGCGAGAGAATGGAAGAGGATCCTCTTTCCTTGATTGTGTAGATATAGCATTGCCTCTTTTTTATCTCAACTTTTCCATGAAATCCTTGCCGCCTTTCTTCTCTGCTCTACTTGTCAAAATCATCTCTCTTTCAAGTTCACTCATTGCTGCAAGCCGTTTCCTGTCAGCATCATTCTTGTAAAGATCGGGGCCAATATCAGATTCATCACTACTTTCACCCTCATGATCAGAACCATCATCACTAGAATCATGTTCTTTGTCACTGCCCCTTTCAGTAGGTTCAAACCTCTTCTTCAGAGGTACTTGAGAGGGCTTCTTGCTTCCATGATCATCATCTTCATCCATGGAGTTACTTCCATCATCAGAATAGGAACCTCCATGTTGCTTTCTAGAAGATGGAAGCCGGTACTGCTTTTTCCCAGCTGAACTAGTTCTTCCTGCTGCCTCAAGGAGGTCACTTTCCAATTCTAAGTCTGACATCCCCGTTGTCGGTGTCTCTGCTACAGATGTCTCTCCTCAATTGGTTGTAAGAGCGACTAGCTCGGCCACAAGAAGAAAGATTAGCATATACTTGGGAGATGTTTCACTAATATAACATAAGAACATGAAAACAAACTGCCAAATAAGAATCGTATTCGAGTTACAATTGATGATGGTAATCTATGCCCGTCTAGGAAAACCAACTTATCGCAGTATTAGAGTGGCACGCAGAATCTTTCTCAAAGTCTATGATAGCAATGCAAGTGAAGTTGACATCACACTGAAAGAAGATATTCAATAAAAGTATCGTGCACATAAATACAAATCCTTGATTCTTTCATTTAAGAAATGGTCATAACAATGCCGTTACACAAACAATTTAAAACATCGTAGCAATTCCATAATTTGCACTTTAAGGATAGATCTTACCAGTTTAAGCATTAATCAAAAACTCATACGCACACTGTATATACGTGCACAAGCGCGTGCACGCACACCATAAGAAAGAGAGGTAGAAAGCAGGTTAACAATGCAACCGTTATCTCACTACGTGGTTAATCAGAACAAAAATCTTTATGAGACTAACCTAGACTTTCTCAGAAAAGAGCAATACGCAGTTTATCGAATACATTCTACATGCTCTTTTCTCTCATAATTTATTAACAAAATCGTCCCACAAATCCCACCTCATTCAACTGATAAGGAAAGTGGCAAACATGACAAACAGTTACTAGTTTCTACTTCGAGATTAATTCACTTTCCACATAATTTACTCTCTTCGAGGATTCCAAATCTGAATGGCCCTTCAATATATACTAAAGTCAAGGTTTTCAGACATGCTAATCAAAATGCCACCTAAGTTGCTAGCAAAAACAGTTTTCTCAGTTCGCCTAACGAATATTACAAAGACAACATCAGAAGGAGAAAACAAAATCAACATCGATAATTGCATGGTTGTAAAAACAAATTGCAAAAATAAAAATAAAAATCTTTTCTCGGACAAGAAATCGGGGAAATTACAAAGGTAGCCAACTTTAAAACTTGTTGAACACTTTTAGCCAACTTATGCATTCATGCTCTTCTCTCATAAGTTATTAAACAATCGTCCACGAATTCTACCTCATTCAACTGATAAGGAAATAGACAAACAAGACTTTCCAAATGCTTACAGAAGTCAAGACTACCCAAAGTATAATCACAATTCCATCTAAATTTCTAGCACTAACAGTTTCCGAAATCCACCTACTAACATTACAGAGAGAAATTTTAGCCACCTCTTTCGGATTTTAGAACTTTAACCACTCGAAGGGGTTTCGTGCACTCGAGGGCACCCGAAGGGAATGCCTATATTTCTAAATCTTCAGCAAACAAAAAAGAGAGGATAAAAGTTCTCAATTTGTTTGCAAAACAGGTTAGCTTTCCAAATTTCTCAAGACATTGATATCACTCAAGGTAGGAAGAAAAAACAGAGAAAATAAACCAGATTTTTATGCACAAAACCACAACATAAAACGAGAATTGCATGCAGGGGTTAAAAATCTACAACCCTTGATTCCAGCACAGTACAAGAACTAAAAACCCACATTAACCCTTGTTTTTGTTTGCTGACAAAATTAAAGGGAAGGAAAAAGATGCTACCTTTATGATCAGAGGGGGCTGAGAATCGGAGAACAAAATTCCTGAGAAACCAAACAAATTTGGGTTCAGCAGCAGCAAACGGGCAGGACTAAGTAGGGCACATCACGGCATGTTTCATGTTTGGCAGCCAAGAAAGTGCGGGAAAGTGGTGAGAAAGTGATGCCTTCGTGTAGCGGTTCTGTGCGTGCATTCTCCTCCAGGCGGCACGTACGAAGTTGCACCACTCTGCGTAGGGGAAAAACAGTGTAATCTGCAGCATAAAATAATAAATTAAAGGGCTGTTTGGTGTGGCCCTACACAATCTACTAAAGTACTAATTAAATATTAACTTGAGACAAACCAAAAGTTAGAATCTTGGGCCCTTAGCCCATCCCATGAAACCTTATTTAATGGGCATGTGCTTTTGAACCCATTATTTAATTGGGCTTTTTGCTGAAATAACCATTTTCGAATTTTGGTTGCTGAAATATTCCGTTTTTGGCATGTCATCGTTATTTCTTCATTTTGTCGTTGATATGTGAGCCATATGTTATTAACATTTGATTTTGATCATTTTAACAACTAAATGCAAAATAGAATCATTTTAGCTAATTGTCTTGTTAATTTTTGTACTTTGATCTTTTTCAATTCATCTGATCCGACGGTTGAAAATTAGAAGGATGTGTGATATAGGGTATGTGATATACACACACCTATAATGAAACCTTAAAAATTTAGGTTAATTTAAAAAAAAAAGCCGAAAAACAAAATAAAAATAAATAAAATAATTGGTTTCTGACCATGTCATCGATTGTGTACCTCTTACAAAAGTATGAGACTCTTTGTATTTTAGTTTCACTCAACTAGACTCTGATCCCACTCTGTTCCAACAGCCTTACTTAAGTTTCTTTTATATATATATATATTTTTTTTATTTTTAACAAACGATATTCTATCTTAAGATAATATAAACTAAACGATAAAAGAGCAATCCATAATAATTAGATAACAAACCCGTCATCCAAATTATTTCAACCTCAAACATGTCACTCAAATAAAGGAGAATATCACCCACCTTAGTGATAGTGAGTGCAACACCATAAATTTGAGTTGAAAGAAGACTTGATCATGTTCAAGTGCAACACAAATGAGCACAAAAGGACTACCCATAACTCTTTTTCCTCCCATACTCAGAAACTCACTTCAGTGGGCCCAGGATTTCACCACCCAATCAAACCCACCATTTTCACAAAAAATCCCCTACATTTTAGCCACAAACTTAATCAAATCATACTTTGGCAAGGGCTTAATCAAAGAAGCGCGCCAGGTGTTCGATGAAATGCCTGAGAGAGACGTGATAGCATGGACTGCTATGATCGCCGGGTACACGTCTTGCAGTCACCACAACCACGCATGGGCGATATTTTGTGAGATGGTGAGGAATGAGATGGAACCGAATGCTTTCACTTTTTCCAGCGTGCTCAAGGCTTGCAAAGGCATGGGAGCCCTTTCGTGTGGCACATTGGTTCATGGGTTGGCTGTGAAGCGTGGAATGCAAGGCTCCATCTATGTCGAAAATGCACTCATGGACATGTATGCTACTTGTTGTGCAAGCATGGAGGATGCGTGCATTGTGTTCGATGATATTCGTGACAAGAATGATGTGTCGTGGACTACTTTGATCACTGGCTTGACTCACAGTGGTGATGGATATGGTGGGCTTCGAGTTTTCCAACAAATGTTGCTGGTAAGTGGATGCTTCATCCTTGCATTTCATTAAATGAATTGGGTTTTCGAAGTATGTAATGTACGTGAAATGTTTGAATGTATTGACAAAACAGGAGGAAGCAGAGCCGAATCCGTTTAGCTTTTCGATTGCGGTTAGAGCTTGCGCTTCGATTGGCTCACCTTCTTTTGGAAAGCAGATACATTCAGCAGTGATTAAACACGGATTCAAGTCCAACCTTCCTGTCATGAATTCGATACTGGACATGTATTGCAGGTTTGGTTGTTTGTCAGAGCCAAATCAGTGCTTCCATGAAATGAGCGAAAGAGATTTGATCACATGGAACACCTTAATTTCCGGATATGAAAGATTAGATCCTAGAGAGTCTCTGCGTATATTTTCGCTTATGGACTCAGAAGGCTTGAGTCCGAATTGCTTCACATATAGCAGTGTTATATCGGCGTGTGCTAACCTAGCAGTTTTGAACTGTGGAGAACAAGTTCATGGAGGAATTATTCGGAGAGGCATTGATAAGAATTTGGCATTGGCTAATGCACTTATCGACATGTATGCCAAGTGCGGAAGCATATCAAACTCGCACAAAATTTTTAGTGAAATGTCTGATAGAAACCTAGTCTCCTGGACGTCCATGATCATCGGATATGGGGCTCATGGATATGGAAAAGAGGCTGTTGAAATGTTTGATAAGATGGTCAAATCAGGCATAAGACCCGATCAAATAGTGTTTATGGCAGTTTTGAGTGCTTGCGGTCACGCTGGCCTCGTTGACGAAGGCTTGAGATATTTCGAATCAATGATAAGTGATTACAAAGTTACTCCAGATCAGGACATTTATGGGTGTGTGGTGGATTTGCTAGGTCGTGGCGGAAGAGTTGAGGAGGCTTATGAACTAATTGAGAGTATGCCATTTAAGCCGGATGAGTCTGTTTGGGGAGCATTTCTCGGAGCTTGTAAAGCACACGAGCTTCCACATTTGCGAAAAGTGGCTGCTCAGAAGTTATTAGAGTTGACACCAAATATGGTTGGCACGTATGTGATGCTGTCAAATATTTATGCAGCTGAAGGCGAATGGGGGGAATTCGCAAATACGAGGAAGATGATGAGAGGTATGGGGAATAAGAAAGAGGCAGGACAGAGTTGGATTGAGGTAAGAAACCGGGTTTATAGTTTTGTTGTGGGAGATAAGGTGGGTTCTCATATAAACTCGGTGTATGGAGTTTTGGAAGTTCTGATTTCGCATTTGAAAGCGGCAGAGCACATAAATGATTTAGATTGCTCTATACATGACCTAGATGATGGAACTTGAACAGAAGCTGAAGTCAAGGAGTTGAAACATGTTTCCGACAAAAACAGAAGGATATTATTTGAATGTCCAAAGATTCTAGTCAACGAATATGATACTGGACAGCCTAGGGAGGACCGGGAAGGACGCAAACCTGGTGTACAAATTATTGTGCCCAGAGTAAACGCTGGGTAGCCAAGTGTGGAGCGAATAGCTGCTGAAAGCCTAAAAGCACAAAGTCAGTTCAAGACCTTTCTTGCAAGGGGGAGACTAGCTTTGCTTATTTAAAGCCAATAGAAGCAATAGGAATTGTTAAGAAAAGGAAGAATTCATTGTTCAATAAAGTTGATAGCTTTGTGTAAGTGGAGATGTAAAATATGCAATTTCTGGTACCAATTAGTACTTCGGCTTCCATCTGAACAAAAAGAATGGAGAGTTCTTCATTGAGCTATGGCAAACCTGCAATGTTATAAGAGCAGAACGAACATTAGCAGCAATAAATCTGAAAGAATAAAAAAACAACTTTTTAACATCTACTGTAAAGAATTGCTTCGTTATCTCACTGCAGTACAAGGTCTCTTAAAAGCAACGCTCACAAGTTTCTAAAGGTAAACGTTGCTCATCATTACATTGATTTGTTTGCAATCTCTAGCATGTTGCAGGTAAAATCAAGTCAAAGTTTTGCTGATAAATGTTATATACCAGTTCAGCTGCATTTTCCACTTGTATTGTAGCCGTGAGTAACTTTGCCTTTTGGTGATACGCCCAATCATTTCATTTGTGATGTGTTTTTCAAACACCCAGTGTTCATCCTCTTGTCCAACATCATATGCGCATGCACTGCTGCCATCCTTCACCTCTTGAAGGCTTGGAGCTAGTATCTCCATTGATTCTCTTTGCCGACGAGCTATAGTGTGTTGTCTCCGCACTTAGCTTGAATGAAAAAGCAGAATGTTGGGTGTCACCCCATGTCTTTGCAGTTCTAGGTAGAATGGAGACGTTCTTCTAACCAACTTCGGTCTGTCATACATTCAGCTACCAGAAATCATTGCAAGAGCAAGATCCCTGCTTAAAGTGGTGAAAGAGGTGCCGATCCCTCACCACTATATCACGATCAAAAGCTTTTGAGATCAACTTTGCTGCCATGTGACAATCATTACATATTCGCAAATTCTTCATTATTCGTATAGGTGATGGTGGACTGATAGCGATAAGACCAAAGGCAATTGCAAGTTTCTCACTATGCCTGGACAGAGCGGTTTCCTTCTCTTCTTCATCAATGTCAAAGGAAACCTCATTCGTATCTGGTGCGTAACCTTCCTTCTTCAATCTCTTAGCTATTTCATCCAACATAGCGTCAATCTCTTTTATTCGAGGGTGTTTCTTATCTCCTGCTAGAAATTCATGAACTACTCCGTCTGCTTCAATCATGCTACAACCCGGGGTCTTTACCACCCCATGTTGCATCATTGTTCCCCTAATCTCATGAACATCATCCCAGTTACCTTTTGAAGCACATATATTGGACAACAATACGTGGAACCCGTCATGGTCAGGCTCAAGCTCAATGAGCTTTCTTCCTATCCTCTCGCCCCTATCATGGTCTCCGTGTTTCTTACATGCCCCTAGTAAGGCACCCCAAGTAGCAACATCCGGCATCATAGGCATACTCTCAATGAGTTCCTCTGCCTCCTTGAGCATACCCGCACGTCCCAAAAGATCAACCATGCATCCGTAATGCTTAACATTGCGTTCTATCTTGTGTTCTTGGACCATGGAATCAAAATGTCGACGCCCCTCATTTACTAACCCCATGTGTCGACAAGCTCCAAGAACTCCTATAAAGGTTATCTCATTAGGTGCCACCCCACATTTCTTCATCTCTGAAAATGTTTCAAGTGACTTCTCCACCAAGCCATTCATCGCCAACCCAAGAATAAGAGCATTCCAAGAAGAAACTCCCTTTTCTGAAGTCCCCTCAAAAACCTCCAAAGCGTTTTCCACACACCCACATTTCATGTACATGTTTATAAGGGTAGTGCCCAAAAAGACATTAATCTTGAGACCATTTTTCCTTATATAAGCATGAATCCACTGGCCTAAGTCAAGGGCGGCCAATTGAGTGCAAGCTGATACAACACTCACCAAAGTGGTCTCATCGGGCCTGATTCCAAGAAGCTGCATCTCCTGAAACAATGCCAAAGTTTCTGAGAACCGGTCTTGTTGAGCATAACCTGATATCATTGCACTCCACGACACGATATCCTTCTCGGGCATGGAATCAAATAAAGTCCTAGCGTTTTCAACTAAACCACATTTCAAGTAGCCTGATATCATTGAGTTCCATGATATCTGATCCAAGTTGTAGGCTGCATTGAACAGTTTTTGCGCGGCCATTATTTCCCCACAATTCGAATACATGTGAATAAACGCATTTTGAAGATTGACATAACTTTCAGTTCCAATTTTCACTACTAATCCATGGATCAATTTCCCTGTCTGGACAGCTAACAAGTTTGCACATGCCGAAAGAACAGTGACAAGCACAACCTCATCCACCATAACTCCATTGGCAACCATTTCCAGAAACTTAGCCAAAGCCTCCTCATACATCTCATTCTGCTCATGACAAGAAATCAACGCGCTCCATGAAACCATATCTTTCTCGGGCATTTCCTCAAACAACCGGCAAGCCTCATTCACGCAACCTGTCCTGCCAAACAACACGATCATAGAATTCGAAGCAATGGTGTTCCTCTCCGGCATCTGATCATATACAAACTTCGCCTTCTCCGCATCCCCCGCCCTCACATACCCCGCCAGAATCGAATTCCAAGCCACCGAATTCAACACAGGAATTTCATCAAACAACTTGCGTGCGTCCCCCATGTTCTCACAAACAGCATACATATTGATCAACGTGTTCTGAACATAAACATCCGAATCAAAACCGGTCTTGAAAACATGACCATGTATCTGTTTTCCTTCAAAACCCGAAACCCGAATAGCGCAGGCTTGCACTAAAAGCGGGTAAGTGTAATGGTCAGGACCGGCATTCTTCTCCAGCATCAGTTTATAAAGCTTCAAAGCCTTTTGAGGACGGTTTCTCTGTACGTAAGCTCTCATCATGGTGTTCCAAATAAACCCATTTGCGTCGTCGATTCGATCGAAGATTTTCAGGGAGAAATCGGCGTGGACGAAGTGCGAGTCGGTGCAGAACTTGAGGATTCTGCTTGCGGCATATGTGTCATTGATGAAGCCGGTAAGGATCATCTGAGAGAGGATTGGATTGAATTGCTTGAGATTTCGGCATTTCGGCAAATGGGTTTCCAAGATCGAGAGATTTATGCTTGGTTTCGACATGGGTTTGGGATTCAAAGTCGATTTCGCGGCTAAAGTTAGCGGCTTTAATTTGTATAAATTCATAAGGGGAAGAAAAAAGCTTGAAGAAAGACCCTAGTGTGACAGTTCTTGGTAATACTTTCCGTCTCCTTTTCTTCAAGCCCGCCAATCTTCATCCATTTAAATATTGACACGTCCAGTTTAGTAATCAAACTTGATTCAATGGTTGCGAACTAGTAAAGGACTTATATGAAATCAATATTATTTCTACTTAATCAAACTTGATTCAATTCCGATCTAATTCCAATCCGGGCAAACTAGTAAGACTTATACGAAATCAGCGTTACGATAGGTTCTGTACTCGTATCACACAACTTAGGGAACAAATCTGATATCACATTTTATAAACAATTTTTGGCACACATTTTTGTGAGGCTTTATTTAGTAATGTATTTTAATGATCTGAACCATTTATCTTTTCGATCTTCCTTCAAAAAACTAAAATTCACTCAAATTTGAAGTCAGATGATTGTTGGATTAACGGTTTGAGGTTTTTTTGTATAAGCGTAATCATTCATTTTCATTATTACAAATAAATATTTTAATGATTTTGAATTTGTCTAGTTAAAATACATTACGAAATAAGCCCTGATTTGGTACTGAGGTTATTCTAAAAAAAATGGTTATAAAAAAAACTGAGAGTTTTTTTATGTTTGGTAAACATTCAACTTCAGCTTTTTTTCACAATTTTGGATAAAAAAAAAACCAAAAACATAAAGCTGCAAAACCTAGCTTTGAAAAACCAGTTTTTTTTTCACTTCTATTTTACATAAAAGTTTATCAAACACTATAATACTGCTTTTTGTTTTCAAAAGCACTTTTACAAAAAAGTTTACAAAAAACTCTACTGCTTTATTTCACAGCACAACAAAAGCAGTTTTTTTCAAAGCACAACAATACCAAACCAGCCATAAATCTAACAAAAAAAAAATGTATGTCAAAAATTATTTAAAAATAATAATTGGTGTCATTATCTAGGAAGCAGAAAGTGAAAAGGCGACAGAAAAAAGCTAAAAGTGAAAGGCCAACTAAACAGTGAACTTTTTCCGACTCTGAAATTAAGCATCAACCCCAAGAACCCCAGAATGCCCCCGAAACGCAGAAACAAACCCGACCCGCATTTCGACACCCGATCCCCCGGCAAGAAACGGGCAGCTCCTGTGGAAGAAAATGGAGGAGAGGTAATAAAATCCTTTAATTTCTGATTACTTGGTCTTTAATTTCTGATTACTTGGTTTTTTCATTGTTTTTTGTCAGTAGAATTTTTTTCTAGGCTATGCTGCATGCTGGTATCATCTGTTTGGTTTGAAAGAAAATAGCCCAAAGAATGTATTTTTCTTTCATTTTGTTGGAAATTGACTGAGGAGTGAGGACTCAAACTTTTTTCCCTTTCAATATATCTGGATTTTGTATTTTTATTTTTTACACTTATATCTTGAAGTTTGAGCATATATGATATTCAGTTTTTTTTAACGATCAATTGTAAAAGGTGGAAACTTTATGCAGAATGTATGTTTATATAGCTAGAAATAAGTGGGAATTCCTGTTCTTGAGCCCTAATTTGATCAAATGTAATTTGGGTATAAGTTTGCAAGGGATTTCTTGATTGGGAATGTGGGATCACTTATATAAATACAGTGATTGAAAATCAGTAGAGTAGGACCCGAGTTTGAATCCTTCTCCGTGGATTAGAGTAGTTTAAAATATCGCTTTGTCAAAAAGAAAAATAATTGAGGTTCGATTATTTGCTCCATTAAACTCGAGCACTTGATTATTGTCTTGATATTTGGATGATTATGATTCAAAAGAGAATAGAAAATGATAAATGTGCAGTCTTTCGAGTTTTTACCTTGCCAAATTTGTTATGTAAGACTTCATTTGCAATAAGTGTCAGATTTTTCGGGGCACATTGTTTTCTTTTTACTGTTGGAATTTTTATCACATTTTTGTATAGTTCACATTTCTCAAGCCCATATTTTCTAAATTTCAGAAAGTGCCGATTGTAACTCAAGAGAACTTTACCAAGGGAACACCGGTTGAGGTTTGCAGTGACGAAGATGGTTTCCACGGTGCTTGGTTTGCTGCAACCATAGTGAAAGCAGTGGGCGGTGCCAAGTTCCTTATCGAGTACCAGAGCCTGAGGACAGAAGATGATTCGGCATTTCTGAGAGAAGAGATTGATACCCTGCACATACGACCTAATCCGCCAGAAAATGCTGTTGAGCATTTCAGTTTGCTTCAAGAGGTTGATGCTTTGTACAATGATGGCTGGTGGGTGGGTATGATCTCAAAAGTTCTTAGCGGCTCAAGGTACATAGTCTACTTCAGGAGCACTTATGAAGAAATTGAATTTCAACAATCTGAGTTGAGGCTTCATCAGGACTGGATTGGTGGCAAATGGGTTATGCCTTCGCGGGTATGAACTTATACCTATCTAATTTCAGCCAATGCTTTTATTTCTGAGAGAAACCGACCTACTTTTATCACAGAGGATGCTACTGTGGAGGTATTCCAAGCCAATCAGCACTGCCACCCCTTTTAACCTTCCTACATGACAGTACGTGATTGGCTTGAGATACCGCCTTAGTAGCATCACCATTGCATGGAAGATCTACTCCTCAGTGATAGGGTTGGGAAACTACCTCTGTGGCATCCCAGGTGTAGGTAGTTTATGTGAATCAGTTCGAGAGTTAGGAAAATGGTTGAGTTCTACTTCTGTAGCATCTTCCAAAAACACTTGCCAACTTGCAAAATATAACAAGGTGAACGAAAATTTGAAAAAAAAATGAGAAGGGACTTGTTCAAGGTTACCACACTACATTTTTGGCTAAACAAACTGTGGTCCAGGTCTCAAGTTTTGGTCCAAGCCTGAAACCAAAACTTAAAAGCTAACTTCTATAAGGGTGTATGAAAGTTGGTTCAAACTTGCCCTATCATTCAATGTTTCAAGCTAAGTGATGCATCACATCCCTGTTTCCATTACGTATAGCATATGGATCCGCATTTAAGCTAAACTTGGAGCCCTATGCCTAAATGTCAATAAATGGAGAGGTGCTTTTAAATATGACCAGCTGAATTTTTTTGTTCATATATGAATAAAGATTTAAGAGATGCAGCTCCACCTGCCAGCTGAAAACTACTCCATCTTCTTGTGTGCGGTTTCAGCGCCAAATGCTGATGATAGTAATGGCTGACTATGAGCACGGTCAAATATTTCGTTCTTTCAAAGATATATGTATTTGATTTGAGCTTTGACTAATTGTTGACTGATTGTGTGTTCTTGACAGGCTTTAAAGTTGTGATTAGTAATGACTAATCACTGATTACGGGTGAAAAACGAATGATTTCCTAAGACTACTTGGAGAATCAGCTACGAAATGATAGTGGGAGTTCACCTTGACCGGTTATATATGGTAGTGGAGGTTAAGTTTCTGTCTTATGCCTAAACATTAGTATTATCTAGTGATGAATTAGCCTAAAAAATCACTTAAAACTTGGCCATCTAATCTAAAAAACCTTGAACTTGTAGCTGGAGATGGAATTCTTATTTTTACCGGCTATCGGAATTTGGTAGACTGTAATTTCCATTTACTGGATCATTTGTTCTAGCTTTCTTTCTGCATATGAGAAGAGCTTGCTGTTGCCTCCTTGTCTTTTCACTTTGTGGCAAGTGTTGACTGTTCAGTTGGTTAGAACTTGAAAACTTTCCTTTTCTTGTGGTTACATGCTCACCTGCATGTCCGTCTTTGAATTTATTGAACTGCAATGGTTTCTGCAATTTGGTACCAAGCAATGAATGGGGTAACCGGCTAAAAGCAAACTTCTCAAATCAATACATTTAGTCCTCAGTTTTCCGCACCATCCTCAAGTGATGTTGTTCATCATTCTATTTATCACCGTTGGATGACTTTGAACTTTGAGATCTGTGAAGTGGATACACATAAATTTCTAAAGTTAAATCCATCAAGTGGTACTAAATAAGGCGAGTGAGCATTACCGCTACTTGGGAGTGATGAGCAAGAATGCACCCATGTTTTTTGACCATATTTGTAGATCAAATGATATGGTGGTTGATAGTTGAATACATTCGTTAATGATTTAAACAAGGAATTCAACCATAAATTGTCGCATCACGTGGTCTATAAAATATAGTTCAAATAGATGATCTGTTTAGTAGCGGAGGTTAGTCTTTTGAACAGGTAATTAAACCATTCAGTGCAATTAGCTTACATTTCTTAGATGCAAAATGTTTGTTATTTTGTGCCGTTCTTTGGTCCAAAATTCAAAATTTCACTTTAATGGTTGTTAATCATTAATTTGAATGTCACAGGGAATTAATACTAATCAATAAGCAAATCATCTTTCTTACTTAACAAGGCAATGGGATACCCCTCATTCAGTTGCTGCAATTTATTTCAATTTATT
This sequence comes from Malus sylvestris, assembly GCF_916048215.2. Lineage (NCBI taxonomy): Eukaryota > Viridiplantae > Streptophyta > Magnoliopsida > Rosales > Rosaceae > Malus > Malus sylvestris. The sequence goes on from NC_062263.1 coordinate 26,949,942, forward strand.
TTTTATCAATGGAATTGTTATTAGCACTTTAAAATTTTCATTTCGCACTCCAAATTTTTTATAATTATAAAGAAAAATACACTTTGAGTAATGTAGAATAAGGTTTTTGAAGTGTAACAATTTCCTTTCCCAAACACTGCTTCCCTTTAATAAAGGAAAACTAATGAAAAGAGCTTGAAAACTTTGAGTTTTAATGATAAGGACAAAATAAAAGGTAAAGTGAATAGTACCATGATTGACTTTTTAGTGTAAAAATATGATTTTTCGTTAAAGTGAACAATACCGAGTGTTTTTCGTTAAAGTTTCCATTTAATAATGCTCTGTTCAAATAAGAAAAGCGAAAACAGAGTAATTTTATTTATTTATTTATTTATTGCCCGGAGATGGAGCAATTTAAAACAAACACTCTTAGACCAAATTATCAAAAAGAGACGTTGCATTTGTTGTCTTCTTCCACCGCTGCAGATCAATTTGGATAAAGCTCTTTCAAAACCACCTAACGTAACGCCTTAAGGGCAATACCCACACGAAAAAACAAGCACGTGATCCGGTCAGTTGATTAGGATAATATATTAATCTAGTTAGTTGATTAAGACCATACGTTACTCAGTTGACTAAAACGTTGCTCTCTAATTCAAAGCATAAACTCCATAAATTAAAACAGTTTAAAATATCGTCTTAGAAAGTCCACTAAAACAGTATGTCGTTGCTCACTAACTCAAAGCATAATCTCTATAAATTAGAACAGTTTAAAATATCGAAGGCCGTAATCTAAACTTAATAAACAAAGACATTGTTCATAAAAATAGAACTTTAACTATTATTTGATTATAAAGTACCACTATTAAAAGGACTTTCACACCAACAAGAACAACATAAGAACAACAGAAAGGCAAGAAGCCCTACGAATCCCAAAAGACCCAAAGGCCCTTTACCTCATCCCTCAAACCTCCACAACTCCCTTGACCTCCTCCTTCACCTCCTTCCCCTTCCCATCCTTCTCACAAGCACTTTCCTCAACCTCAAAAGCACTTACAGGAAAAGTCCTAAACAACCCAGCAGGGGTCTTGAAGGTGATCTTCCCAGTTGGAGGGTCATCAACGTAAATGTCACTGAGCTGCACCCACACCAAGAGCTCCTTGGTCTTCACCCCTGTCAGCTTCTTGATCTTGCCCTTCTCAACAATGGCTGTGACCTCAGGGGCATAACTGACCAACTTCCCAATTTTCTCAAACTTGTGGGTGTAGCTCTTCTTCTGTTTGAGCCACACAAAGCCAGTTTCTCGGATAATCCCACACTCCTCAATGTCCTTGAGGGGCAAGAGGCCATTGGGGAGGGAGATTTCTGAGAGAAGCTGCTTTGCTTTTTGTTGGCAGATTTCATCTCCATGGTAGAGCTCATCTGCTTTGGACTTGATCTCTGCTGTGATGAGAGAGGACATTTTGGTCTTTTTCTAATTTTGTTGGGGATTGGTCTAGATTTTGTGAAGGTGGCGAGTAAGTTGAGAGTTGGGGTTGGGATGTTTGAAGTGGAAAGTGTTGGGGTTTATGTAGGTGGGGAGATAGTACTTTGCCCTTGTAGTTTGTCTAAATCACCAAAATGGCATTGGAGTTATGCCCTTGTATGTCTAAAAGAATTGCAAGATGTGCCATTTGGTTTTTTTTTTTTTTTAACAAACTATATTATTTACACATTTTAGGTTTGATTCCTAGGGTTTAGGGTTTAGGTTTGATTCCTAGCGCTGGTGAATCACAAGATAGTGATCAAATGGAGGCTAAAATGTTTTTGTAAGTATTTCCGGTGCCCGAAAGAGTGGACTGATATTGTAAAGCCACCGGTTGATCTGTTTGAAAAAAAATATTTATCATCCTTACATTCATGCAAAGCAAACGTGAAATCCATCCAACCAAATGAATACAAAGGATAACACTCTAAAAATGTCATCATACACACACTCCTTGTTGTACAAATTTCCCCACATCCGCAAAATAATTATCACTAAACCAAAAGCTAATTGGTGATTGATTTGAGTTAAGCCCATGCAACTTAATCCATAAACATCTAACTTAATCCATAGTGGTGGAAAGGAGTTGTGTCATTACATGACGACGTGAGTTCGAATCCCGTCGGTAGCTAATTTAACATCTAACTTGAAGAGTAGGGGCCTTTAGGACCCATCATGCACACATTTGGAAATGGATCCTCTTCATATCCCTTCCTCCTAATCCACAAAATTAGGGAATCCGTTCTGTTAAAATTTGATTCAGGGATTGAAGTTATTATAACTTTTAAAGTGAGCCCCTGTTTATAACAGTTTGATCAAATTTTAACAACACAAATTCTCTGATTTGGTGGATTAGGAGGAATGGATCGGTCCATTTCCCACACATTTATGGTGCAGTTGGGAGGAGTTATGGTGAAATTAAGGTTGGGAAGAGGGGGGTTGAGGTGTAGCCACTCATATAGCTCCACGTGTATTGTAGTTGGGGAACGGTAACGAGATGGGAGAAGAACCGGGAAACAAAATCACGTCCTCTCACCTCACCTACACCCCTTTAATTATTCTTTTTTTTTTTTTTAAGATTTTAGTACATGCAACAATAAATAATTCAAATTGGGTCCCTTCTTTTACTTTCAATTTTGCTGCTACCTCCCATCCAACCAACTCTTTATTTGACATCTAAAGATTACTATTTACAGAAAAAGACAATGACAAAGAAAAATGTAGTTCAGACGCTGGCCACTGATCTAAAAGTTTCCGTCTAACGTCAGTTAGGTCTCGTTTAGTGTCGCTAGGTGACTGACTACTGTTATGATAAATTTCTATTTAAAAAAATAAGAAAGGACGTATAAATATGCTTAGATGGTCACTTAGTTTGTCTAAATCACAACTCTCATTTAGACAAAAAATAAATCATTTCTATTTTTATTTTATTTTTTCAATAAATTGAGAATTGTTAAATATTTGGATGAACACTCATTATATGTTTGTTCTTTATGTTTTCAATATGCTCTAATACTTTAAAATTGGTCTCATCGGATAAATATTCATTACGATGATAAAGTACACAGAAGATAGTCCCATGGTAAAAAAAAAAAAATTTGAATTTAACCCTCGTGGTATAGTCCTTTAGCAAATTAATCCAAAAGTGATTTTTCTGTTAAATGTCCGTTAAATATAGAAATAAAATGTACTTTAACGTGTGCACACCTTCTTCTTCCTACTGTATTTTGCATGGATTTGGATCGCATCCGGATCCAAATTGTGGGAATTATAAGGATCTTCACATCTTAGTCATTCATCATGCATCGTGTAGTAAAAAATTATTTGACTTTTTTTATTTAAAATTAAACACAAATAGTATCTGATGAAAACTGATCACACAATATATGATGAACGGCTAGAATGTGAGGATCTTTAAGATCCCCACAAACAAGGTTCTAAAAGACATTAGGCGCTAGTCGGGTGCGGGTTGGGGCCTAGGTCCTAAGGGGCTAGGCAGGGACTAGGCGGGCGCCTCGGCGGACTAGGCGGATTTAAGTAAATATATTATATTCATGTAAATAAGTGTATGTTTATACTTAAAATATGTATAAATTCATCATAAACTACAAAATAGAATGACATATATATTATGAAGTATTAGAACATAATGAAAACATAGAGAACATGCCTATAATGTGTGTTCATTGAATTATTCAACAAGCCTCTTACAATATATTGAAAAAAAAATAAAATGAAAAATGAAAAATATCTATTTTCTATATAAGCTAGTTGCAACATAGGCAGGTCTAGACAAACGCCTTAGCAGGTTTATGCGCTCTTTCTTAATTTTCAAATACTTAAGCATTAATCGGAACGGTGACTAACCGTCTATGCGCTAGACGAGAATTTTTAGAACAGTGTCCACAAAAAAGATCCGGAGAGGATCCTTTTTTTTAAGATTTTAGTACATGCAACAATAAATAATTCAAATTGGGTTCCTTTTTTTACTTCAATTTTGCTGCTACCTCCCATCCAACCAATTCTTTATTTGACATTTAAAGATTACTATTTACAGAAAAAGAAAATGATAAAGAAAAATGACAGAAAAAAAATAAATTTCAAAATGAAAATTATTTATTTTCTATCTAAATGAGTTGAAACCTAGGCATGTCTAAGTGGGTGCTTAGGAGGACGTCTTAGCAGGTTTAGACGTCATTTCTTAATTTTCAAATACTTAAACATTAATCGGAATGGTAATTGACCGTCTATGCGCTAGACAAATTTTTTTAGAATAGTGTCCACAAAAAAGATCCTGAGAGGATCTCTTCCTTATAGAGCAACAACTCAAGAAAGCAGTACATAAAAAGGGACAGCTATTCGCACACGCTTGTTCATCCAAATCTCCACCGCGCCATAAGTCGGTCGCCTTTTCCAACACCAAGTGAACGTCTAGTAACAAACAAAAAACAACACGTTTGCACAAACAAATTAAGCAAAAAATGGTTCAAGAATATGTAAAGAGATTGTATTGATAAATTAGTTAATTACCTTGGAATAAGACTTCTTCCAATTCACCTTTTCACCGTTCGCCTTTCCAACACCAATTCACCGTTCGCCCCAACTTTTTCTCCAAAACAAAATATCCTGCAAACCCACAAGAATGCGGGTCTAAATTTTTTAAACTAAATGATGTGGTTGTTGATGATCAAATTATTACTTAAGTGTTGATTAACGTAATTATTTTCTATTAATGACACATCATTTAATTAAAATTTTGATATCCCTAGCATTACCCAACCCGCAAATATCAACACAAAACCCACTTCAGAATTTCAATCAAAATCCATAATTTAAACAAAAATATGACAGACGCCCAAAACAAGAACAGCACCGGGAGCCGTGAGCGTCAAGCCATTGGATTTGGGGACTAGTGCTTCTGTATGTGATGTCACTGCACTCCCATCACGGTGCACGGCAGCCCCAATCCCACACCCAGAAACGTGTCATGGAGAGGTGTGGTTGGATCAACTCGATGCCGCCAGATGTGAACACTAGCAGCGTTTTGGAATTTGAGATTGTGATTCTGAATGAACTAGGTTGCTGGGATTCGAATGTGAGTTTGGTTTTGAGTTTTCTGCCGAGAAATGGTGAGGTGCGTTTTGATTGGTGAGGACATAGCTTGGCCTCTCCGATGAAGGACCATGTGCTTGCTGATATACAAGATGCAAATACAACATCCTAAAATGGAAGAAAGTGAGATTACAAAGAGAGGGAAGATGAAGGTGTACGGGTCAAATTACATTTTTATTCTGTATTTAATGAACATTTAACGGAAAATCAACTTTGAACTAAATTTGCTAAAGTTGCATACCACCACGAGGAAAAATGATGTTACAATCTAGAGGGAGAATTTGAGCTTCGACGTTTTTTCATATTGAAAGATGAATTTAAAAAAAAACTAAATGTTTATCAAAAGAAAAATTCAAATTTAGATGCATGACAATGCAACAGATTAATTATAATAGAGTTAGTCAATTACGATACAAAAGTTGGGCACCATGAGAAAGGGTCTACAAATTCCCCCATTTTGCAAAAAGTATTACGTAAATAAAAGTATGGGACAAGCTTGTAAACTTGGTTTACCCAAAAAGCATAAAATGCCCCATCTCTATAAATTTTCTGTCTCCAAGATATTTTCTTTTAAGTGCATGTATTCATAAAGTCTCGGATGATGTGTTAACTTTTCTTAATTTGTAAGATTTTTATTTTTTTGGAAGTTTTGGCAATTGTTTTGTTATTTTGGATCCGTTTCACATTATCATTTGGTTTGAAGTTACTTATTTTTCACTACATTGACGCTTGTTTTCCACTTGACTATAAGATAAATGTAAATGATATTGTAGTTAACTACAAATCTTTTGACAAAAGAAATTAAAATTTTATTTACTTAGTTATTATTTTATAATTCAATCATGTTGGATCCATGAACCTACTCTTATAAATTTCATGAAGGGCATGAGATAAAATTACACCAAGAAAATCTTATCATCATACACGTATAGTCCAGTAAGGATGACGATGACATTTTTTTTTCAAAACATTTATACATCAAATTGAATAACATAATTTTTTCGTCTTTGGTTCAATTCCTGGTGCTAGTGAATCAGGTACTCGATGATGGTAGAGGAGGTTGAAATGCCATTTCGACCTGCAAAATAGTAGATTGTCGTAACGAAGTTACCGGCTAATCCGTTCTTTAAAAGAATGGAATATTTGTTAAACTTTGCTTGCGAAATAAGTACGATAGAGAAGTAAAATATTAATGATTGTGTATCAGCATGGCCTCGCAACATAAATTAGCACTCAACATCTATAAATGCATTAACTTTCCAATAAATAATAAGAATTACTCATAAATTTGAGTGTAGCCGAATTAGTTGGAGTAGCAGACGACGTATTCACCTAAATTCAAGTCTTACCCTTTTCCTGTATACCCATGCCCAACGGCGCCGCCAGGAGCGACGTCGACGCCACCCGTCGCCCCGAATGACACTGGGCCGGACCCGGTCAACGTGGTGTTGGGCCCAGGCCCAGTAGCTATCCTAGTTGAAATGGGGCCCGCCAGCTGCGGCTCTTGATTGGGCTGATCCAAAAGATACGCAGACGTATCGAGGGTCGGCATGCAGAGGCCGACACCACCGGCCAACCGGCTACCGGGTCTCTGTGGCTCCGGCTTCAGAACCGACGGCATAATGACTTGTCCGTTACCGAATCTTACGCCGGTCACCTGTTGCACCATCTGTCGGAAGTTGCTCGGGTCCGCCGTGATGAAAGTCGTCTGGGACCGTTTCGACGCGCGAGACTTGCGTTTCGAAACCTTACCACTACCATTCGCCACCGGAATCGCGTTTCTCTGCTGGCGTTTAAGGGGAGCGGCAGCCGAATCCAAATCGTCCGAGCCGGAGAGTCCCGAAACGGTGGGGGTGGGGGCCGCTTCGGGTGTTTGAACGATGGTGTTGAGAAAAGGCATGAAAAAATCGGCGGAGGAAGAATCGAGCGGCTCCGGGTTGTTTCCGGAGAGGGACTTCTGGAGCGCCATGGTGAGGGTTTTGGTGTCGCGGGAAAAGGCGTCGGAGATCCAGGAGTCGGCGAAGGTGTTGGGCCTGAAAGCCCACGGCTCCATCATGCTCGCCACGTTCTCTGACGACGCCATTAAGCAGCTCAATCAACTAAAAATTCAAAATTTAAACTGAAAATTTGAATTTGAGCAACTGGGTTTTTATGAAATCAATCGGATTTCAGATCATTCTTTTCCGTACGCACTTACAGGAAAAGTCCTAAACAACCCAGCAGGGGTCTTGAAGGTGATCTTCCCAGTTGGAGGGTCATCAACGTAAATGTCACTGAGCTGCACCCACACCAAGAGCTCCTTGGTCTTCACCCCTGTCAGCTTCTTGATCTGGCCCTTCTCAACAATGGCTGTGATCTCAGGGGCATAACTTACCAACTTCCCAATTTTCTCATACTTGTGAGTGTAGCTCTTCTTCTGCTTGAGCCACACAAAGCCAGTTTCTCTGATAATCCCACACTCCTCAACGTCCTTGAGGGGCAAGAGGCCATTGGGGAGGGAGATTTCTGAGAGAAGCTGCCTTGCTTTTTGTTGGCAGATTTCATCTCCATGGTAGAGCTCATCTGCTTTGGACTTGATCTCTGCTGTGATGAGAGAGGACATTTTGGTCTTCTCCCTTTAAATTTTGTTGGGGATTGTTCTAGATTTTGATGAGAGAGGATCTCTTCCTTATAGAGCAACAACTCAAGAAAGCCGTACATAAAAAGGGACAGCTATTCGCACACGCTTGTTCATCCAAATCTCCACCGCGCCATAAGTCGGTCGCCTTTTCCAACACCAAGTCAACGTCTAGTAACAAACAAAAAACAACACGTTTGCACAAACAAATTAAGCAAAAAATGGTTCAAGAATATGTAAAGAGATTGTATTGATAAATTAGTTAATTACCTTGGAATAAGACTTCTTGTTAGCAAATGAAACTCTTTCAACATCTCCAAAGGCACCTTCACCGTTCACCCCAACTTTTCCCCCAAAACAAAATATCCTGCAAACCCACAAGAATGGGAGTCCAAATTTTTAAAACTAAATGATGTGGTTGTTGATGATCAGATTATTACTTAAGCGTTGATTAATATATTTATTTTCTATTAGTGACACATCATTTAATTAAAATTTTGATATCCCTAGCATTACCCAACCCACAAATATCAACACAAAAGCAAAACCCACTTCAGAATTTCAATCAAAATCCATAATTTAAACAAAAATATGACACGCGCCCAAAACAAGAACAACATCGGGAGTCGTGAGCGTCAAGCCATTGGATTTGGGGACTAGTGCTTCTGTATGTGATGTCACCGCACTCCATCACGGTGCACGGCAACCCCAATCCCACACCCAGAAACATGTCATGGAGAGGTGTGGACAGGGCTGGCCCTGAGAATTTGGGGGCCCTAGGTGAGTCTTCAAAGTGGGGCCCTAAAGTTCTCGGACCTCCGACTCTTTGTATATTGATATGTAGTAAAAAGAATTTGCTAATTACATAAAAAATATATTTCTTCATCGAATATCATTAAAAATTAATATCAAAAGAAAAAAAATATACTAACATTACTTAATATTCCATGTCACATGTCTTTAGACACAAATGCACTAAGATTGAGAGTGAAGAGCAATAAAACTTGATGATCAAGAGAGTAAAAAATAATAAAACTTGATTGACGAATATAATAATTCAACAACGCCAAGTGGTTCTCTTGTGTTCTTTCTAAAATCAACACACACTAGCAAATCAAATTTTAGAATAACCTAGTTTAACAACAAATTATTGAAAAAGAAAATTTAAATTCAAGGTTATGGTTACCTCAAATTACAATCTTCATGACCAAGTGATAGTTGTTTAAACATTCAATAGAAATATAAAGACTGGGAAGTTGAAAGAAAAAGGATTACAAAGTTATGATTATTCTGGTTTTTGTTATTTTTTAGGTTATTTTCAAAAGCAAAAGAAAAAAAAAATGCATTTGGACAAATTGAGGCCATTAATTTCACTAGCTTCTTACAATTGGCCTTTGTATGTTTTTTATTTAAGAAACTCAAGTTTTTTCTATTTATACAATTTTTATTTAAAATATTTTTGAAAATAAATAAGAATTTAAACATAAACCACCCACTAACATGAGGTTTTTTTTTCTTTTCTTTTCTAAAGTTGAAAATTTTAAATTCATTCAAAATTAATATATGTTGAATTATTTTAACTCCTTTTGATTCTTGTAACTTTAAAATTTTTAAAGAGCAATTTATCTTTAATTTTAATCTTTAATTTCATAGATTTGAAAAAAGCAAAAACTAATGCCTACAAGGTGTTTCGAACTGCCCACCTCAATGAAAACAGAGTGGAACCGTTTTCACTGCACCAACGAAATAATTGTGATGTTTCTTATGTTTTCTTTATTTATATTTTATATACAGGATGTATAAAAAAAATTGGGGGCCCCCCGAACTTGGGGGCCCTAGGCAACTGCCTACCTCGGCTACCCTCAGGGCCGGCCCTGGGTGTGGAGCAACTCGATGCCGCCAGATGTGAACACCAACAACGTTTTGGGATTTGAGATTGTGATTCTTAATGAACTAGGTTGCTGGGATTCGAAGGTGAGTTTGGTTTTGAGTTTTCTGTCGAGAAATGGCGAGGTGCGTTTTGATTGGTGAGGACAGAACTTGGCCGCTCCGATGAAGGAATCCATGTGCTTGCTGATATACAAGATGCAAAATACAACATCCTAAAATGGAAGAAAGTGAGATTACAGAGAGAGGGAAGATGAAGGTGTACGGGTCAAATTACATTTTTATCCTGTATTTAACGAACATTTAACGGAAAAATCTTTGGACTAAATTTACTAAAGTTGTACACCACCACAAGGAAAAATGATGTTACAATCTAGGGGGAGAATTTGAGCTTAGACTTTTTTTTTCATATTGGAAGATGAATTTAAAATAACTAAATGTTTATCGAAAGAAAAATTCAAATTCAGATGCCTGACGATGCAATAGATTAATTATAATAGAGTTAGGCCCCGTTTGGGATTGAGGTGATTTTAAAAAAAGTCACTGTGAAAAAAAACTGAGGGTCATTTTTGTGTTTGGTAAACTGAAAAAAAAGGGCTTATTTTGGAAGCTGCTGTGAGAATAAGCTGAAAATCAAAGGAAAAGCTGAAGCTGCTATTTGCTGCTTTGAAAAAAAGCCAGTTTTTTCAAAGCACACGGAGCTACAGTGCTCCTTTAATGAAAAGACACACTATCATCCTGCTTTTTTTTCCAAAAGCACTTTCACAAAAAAGTTTACCAAACACTCTACTGGCTTTATTTCACAGCCGCTTATTCTCACATCAGTTTTTTTTCAAAGCACAGCAATACCAAACTAGTCAATTACGATACAAAAGTTGGGCACAATGAGAAAAGGTCTACAAATTCCCCCATTTTGCAAAAAGTATTACGTAAATAAAAGTATGGGACAAGCTTGTAAACTTGGTGTACCCAAAAAGGATAAAATGCCCCATCTCTATAAATTTTCTGTCTCCAAGATATTTTCTTTAAGTGCATGTATTCATAAAGTCTAGGATGACGTGTTAACTTTTCTTAATTTGTAAGATTTTAATTTTTTTGAAAGTTTTGGCAATTTTTTTGTTATTTTGGATCCGTTTCACATTACCATTTGGTTTGAAGTTACTTATTTTTCACTACATTGACTCTTGTCAATCTAAATTTTAAAGACAACATTGTTCGAGCAAAAACAAATGAACAAACAAATTTTGTTTTCTGCTTGACTATAAGATAAATGTAAATGATATTGTAGTTAACTACAAATCTTTTGTCAAGAGAAATTAAAATTTTATTTACTTGGTTATTATTTTATAATTCACTCATGTTGGATCCATGAACCTACTCTTATAAATTTCATGAAGGGCATGAGTTAAAATTACACCAAGAAAATCTTATCATCATACACGGATAGTCTAGCAAGGATGACATTTTTTTTTTCAAAACATTTATACATCAAATTGAATAACATAATTTTTACGTCTTGGGTTCAATTCCTAATGCTGGTGAATCATGTACTCGATGATAGCGGATGAGGTTGAAATGCTATTTCGACCTGCAAAATAATAGATTGTCGTAACGAAGTTACCGTTAATCCGTTCTTTAAAAGAACGGAATATTTATAAAACTTTGCTTTCGAAATAAGTACGATAGAGAAGTAAAATATTAATGATTGTGTACCAGCATGGCCCCGCAACATAAATTAGCACTCAACATCTATAAATGCATTAACTTAATTACTCATAAATTTGAGTGTAGCCGAATTAGTTGGAGTAGCAGACGACGTATTCACCTAAATTCAAGTCTTACCCTTTTCCTCTATTATACCCATGCCTCGTAAATTTGAATAAATAAAAGAGAAATACTAAGGAGACTCTTTCAAAGTAAGACTCTCCATGAACTCCCGGTCACCTCATATTTTTGGCACAACATTTTACAATGTATTGTACAAAAAATATGAGATAACAAAAAGTTCATGAAAAGTCTCACTTCTGAAAAACGCGTATTACAACTATTTCATGAGTAGAGCATAAAAGCCTTAAGCCCAAACTATATTATAGTTGGTTGTTGTCACTTGTCACTCAATTGCGTCGGATAACTGTTTTCTGGGATGGACTGGTCAGCTAAACCTCTTTGAGATCAACTGCCTGTCCGAGGACAATGGTTTCCGGGATGGACTTGCAACAATATGCCTGATGCGTTTGCATTCTATCTAAACCATGATATAAAGCCCGTCATAGAGCTTTGAAATCTCCGGTTCCAACTACGTTGCTACACTCCACAGATAGTTATGGCATAAAACGAAGGAAAAAAAGTCGGAAGCTGGCAGAAAACAAAAGGGGTCTGTGAATCCTACGACTCATCGATCCCGCTAGAAAACGCAAAACAACTACTCTCGCGCTCAGTTTTTGCATGCACGCTTACACGAAAGATTACAGAACCGATTTTTTTTTTTGAAAGACTGGATAAGATTAATCAGGGCAAAAGCCAACGGAACAAAGAAAGCCCACACAAGGGGCAAGCACAGCAAAACAGACAAAGGGTTATGTGAGGGAGAACAACAGAACAAAGATGCTACCACAAAGGCTAGACGTCATCCCAACACACACCCACACCAAAAAACACTTACGGAGGGCAAGGAAGCCCATCTTTGTTGAGAATGTGAACCAAAGAAGATGGGGGTCGTCTGACCCAAGCTTTATCGAACAGAACCGATTTTTAACACGCAAATAAGTTTTGAAAAACCATCAAGGTAGTAAAATTCGTGTTTGGTATATGAGGGAGACATCTTACAACACCTGGCTTCAAAGGACAGTCGTAACCAACCGTAGAACAATCGTGGACATCGGTTCATAGATAGTGACCTGGACAACTGGAGAAACTTTATCAACCACAAAATATTTCGGTGGCTCATATCATCTTTTGATTAACCAACTCAAACTTTGAAAAAATGAAGTATTTGAAATGTCTTCGTTGATAACTTGGGATACATAATAATATCGGATACCAAGCAAAGTTAGTACTAGTACTTAACATCTTGATAAGCCACTTGACATCTTGATAAACCAAGTCAGACGTAGACAGATGAAGAACATAGTCTGATTGATGCCGTATTATATTGGAAAAACAAAAAACTGAAATTTTTGTCAAGGAATGAACAGAGAAACCTATGGAAGTTGGATTCATCCGATGGTAGGAATTGCTTCTAGAGTCCTTCAGAATTCCGATCTCCTTGAGTCCTTTGTGAAGCATTTCAACCTGCAGGAGAGAGTGATCGGGATAAGATAAGGTTCTCATTGAGTCATTGACTCCGAGAGGATGCAGAAAATGGTTAAGTTCTCAAAGTGAAATTGACAGACGAGAAACAAAATCGGGGACAAAGAACCATACTGAAAAGTTGTGTATTTCTCGAATGTTATCACCAGGTTCACAAAGCTCCACAGATATCTTGTTTGTTTGCAGAATAAGATCGTAGAGCTCTTCCTGAAATACAGACCAGACCTCGCATCGATGAGCTTCATGTATCACTAAGATGCTTCAATGCAATTACATAATAAAAATCTAAAGAAAAATAATAATATTGAAGAGTTAAAATAAGATGTTAGCACTCAAGCTCCTGCATGACACTACGTCAAAATATAGACACACGGCGTTCAAATGAAACAAGATTTGTAACAGCATTAACAGATTTAATAAAATGTTCTGGCAAAAACAAGGCAGATAAATCATTCTTTCAGCTTTTGAAGTTATTTAGGTGAAGAGAAGCTGACGAGAAGCTGACGAGAAGCTGCCATAGGATGGCCAGATGCGAGTAAGATCACTGACATAACCACGAAGCTCGCAACCAACATCCTCCAAGACAAGATACTCATTCTCAACAATCCCCATCTTTTATCTGCAAATAATGTACATAAAACTTTGTAAGAAGAAATGGTAGATTTGATAATTAGCTCACTTTCTGATCATTCCGATCAGAATGTATTACACTAGCATTGGACCCGCCACAAACCACAGGGTTGAATCTGGTAACGGAGAAAGAAATTCGTAAATCCTTACAAAAATTTGAAAACACTGGAGAATGTCTAACAAAAAATAGCATCAAAAACCAATTTCTGCCATTCCACCACACATTTTCAAGTGTAAAAGAGCATATGTAAAGTGGATAAGATCAATAAATTATATTTTTCATATCCGATCATCCGGAACGGAAAAAGTTTACGCCACTCTCCGGGCACCCTTCATTTTGCTTTCATATTCAATCTTATAGCTGATAGCCTACCCTCATAAGGATGTGTCTTTGTGTGAAACATTGTCTGCAGTTAAAGCCTGTTCATACATCGTTTAATATAAGTCAGGGAAGAAGCCAACTTTAACCTTATTCAGAGATATCAAACGATTGTGAACTTGTTCAAAAGCTACGACACGATGTTACAAATAGAACTTTTAAACACCGATTCCAACTGTAATACCCCAACACAGTTCATATATAGGATTGTGCAATGATATAAGATACGATATTGGCTGATGAAATGAATAGCAATACAACAGATCCGGAAGTACTTCCCAAGCAACAGACGCAGACTCTTTCATTAACTTGAGCTCCGCCATTGATCGACTTTATCAACCGTAACTCATGGGTGACAACCGAAGCATCTTTCACTTTTCCAGAGAGCTGGTTTTCTGAAACGGATCCAGTTCCATATATGTTGGTGCAGCCGTCTGCACTTTGTGGAACAATTCGGACGATCGCTTCATAAAATCTGGCAGGATCTGCAGTCAGTAAAAGAAAAAGGCAACGTATATATAATGATACCATGCATGATGAAGGAATTCCAGTAGCTGCACTAACTCCCGCAACTTCCCCTTGCAAAAATCCTCGTAATCCTGCCGTAATCTGCTCATTGGACATGCTGTATCTGCCTTGAATACTTCCAATGCTGCACTAGCTCCCGCAACTTCACCATACAAAAATCCTAGTGCTTCAGAATTCAGGATCTCTGTGTAGGGTTTAAGATTTTCAGAGAAGCTTGGGGTTTTAGAGAAAACATGAAATTACTAAATACCCCTGTTTTTTAGAGATTTATTTTTGGGAACCTCAACGAAAAACTCTTGGTACTGTTTACTTTAACGAAAGACCATATTTTTACACTAAAAAAATCAATCATTGTACTATTCACTTTTTATTAGTTTTCTTTTCATTTTTCCCTACCATTTGAGCCTTATTTGTCCTATGGAGTATGGACCTTTTCGGCCTTTTGATTGAGGTTTTTAGACAAAGAATCATTTTCAATTTTTCGTGCACTATTTTTTTTTTTCTGTCTGTACGCTCTCTTTGTTTTTATTTATTAATTCTTTTTTAACTTGTTTAATATAATAAAATAAATAAATAAGAATGTACAAAGAAAAAAAAAGTACAAAAATTATTTTTCTTTTAATAAAAATGAAAATAAAATATCTCACTCCGCAAAAAAAAAATATAACCGTGCAATTTAATTTTTTTATATTTAGAAAAAAAAAACCTCTTTATGAAATTTAATTTTCAATAAAAAAAAAGAAAAAGGAAAATTAATTATAAAAAAAGACAATGAAACTTACTAGAAGGATTGACTTTAGGATCTAAGTAGGGACAACAATATAAGCAATGAGAGAGAAGATGCTTTGCTTTTGTTTGATAGGAGAGATATTTAAGGCATAATCTTATCTTAATAGCCCAAAGTGCACTTTTATTTTATTTTTTGTTATACTTAATGTACAAAGAGCATAGTTAGTAGCTCTAATTAGATTAACTAAAGACCTAATAAGTCATTGGTTATCTTTTGAGGTCAAGTCTAGCTCAACTTTGCATTTCTTTATTTTTACTTGACTTGCTCAACTCCACGTTAAGTCACATTCATTCCTTGAATTTTAGGTCTATTTCAAATTTGAGATGAGAAGACAAATACCATAAGAAGGTGAGTTTAGCATCTTTTAATATTAAGAAAATAAATACCAATATACCAATAATTAGTTTGTTCATTGATCGAACTTGAAAAATGGAGTGTTTGATATACTAAATCACGCAACACATCTGACCTGACATATGAACTTGAAAAATGGGGTCTTTGATGTACTAAATCACGCAACACATCTGACGTATACACATTACTTATTACATTAAATCTGACATCTCTAGCATTTTTTTGTCGCACATTTAGAGATTTACAAATAAATGGTAAAAAAGTAAACCGATGCAAAATTTGAAATGAAAAAAACTCTAATTCATTAAGCTGAACTAATGAAAGGTCAATACACCATAATTCCATTGCTAATCAAAAGAAATTATACTAAGGGAACGAACAAAACAAAACACTAACAATCAAAATTAATTAAAAAAACATATTGATATTAAGTCATATAAACAGAAATACATCATCATCCACGTGTCACATGATGGTTCGTCAAAGTCAAACGGAACTCTCCTCACACTCACATGACCTTCCACGACTCCAATGTCGGAAAGCACGAGAACGAGTCAAAACCTAATCCCCCAGACGAAACGCCACCGCCAGGAGCGACGTCGACGCCACCCGTCGGCCCGAATGACACTGGGCCGGACCCGGTCAACGTGGTGTTGGGCCCAGGCCCAGTAGCTATCCTAGTTGAAATGGGGCCCGCCAGCTGCGGCTCTTGATTGGGCTGATCCAAAAGATACGCAGACGTATCGAGGGTCGGCATGCAGAGGCCGACACCACCGGCCAACCGGCTACCGGGTCTCTGTGGCTCCGGCTTCAGAACCGACGGCATAGTGACTTGTCCGTTACCGAATCTTACGCCGGTCACCTGTTGCACCATCTGTCGGAAGTTGCTCGGGTCCGCCGTGATGAAAGTAGTCTGGGACCGTTTCGACGCGCGAGACTTGCGTTTCGAAACCTTACCGCTACCTTTCGCCACCGGAATCGGGTTTCTCTGCTGGCGTTTAAGCGGAGCGGCAGCCGAATCCAAATCGTCCGAGCCGGAGAGTCCCGAAACGGTGGGGGTGGGGGCCGCTTCGGGTGTTTGAACGATGGTGTTGAGAAAAGGCATGAAAAAATCGGCGGAGGAAGAATCGAGCGGCTCCGGGTTGTTTCCGGAGAGGGACTTCTGGAGCGCCATGGTGAGGGTTTTGGTGTCGCGGGAAAAGGCGTCGGAGATCCAGGAGTCGGCGAAGGTGTTGGGCCTGAAAGCCCACGGCTCCATCATGCTCGCAACGTTCTCTGACGACGCCATTAAGCAGCTCAATCAACTAAAAATTCAAAATTTAAACTGAAAATTTGAATTTGAGGAACTTGGTTTTTGTGAAATCAATCGGATTTCAGATCATTTTTTTTTTCGTTTTGAGAAATCGGAATTGAGGAAATGGTGTTTCTGTACGGGATGAAAGGGGAGGAAAGTGAACCGTACTGTGAGGATTGACTGAATGGAAAGACTTGGGTTCTTATCATTAATTAGTAAGCAGAGAGAGAGAGCGAGAGAGAGGGGAGAGAGAGAGAGAGACAGTGAAGGTGGTGGGCGTTTGAGGGGAAGCAGTGAGGAAGAAGACGATGTGCATAAATAGGGCGGTGTAGGGAGAATTAAAAGGATGACGAAAACGCGTTGATCGCGGGGACACGCGTCGTCTGTTCCGTACGCATTTTTATATATCTAAGTAAGCTGCTGTTGCTCACTATAATTGAATAATAATTATGACTTCATTTCATATTTGCTCCCTCAACTTTAGTGATATTGTCATTTTCGTTCTTTTACTTTAAAAAATTTATAAGGCGAGTTGCAATAATACTGGTGTCAGTTACAAAAACTGACAACACTAGTGGTAGGCATATTTCAATTGGTTGTTTTTTGTTCAAGAAAATCACGATATTAACTATATTAGAAACAAAACTTTTCTCAGTAACACCAAATAAACATAGATTCTACGAACTATAAAGAAATTAGATAAAAGAAGAATGTTGTATGTTGTGTTTGTTGGTAGAAGAAAAGAACTATGATTTTTAGGTTGATACTTGATAATGAGTTTGTGAACTAATGTAGCATTGAAATAGTATATTGATGTTTCAATCATATTATTTGTTTATGTCGCTTGTTTCAATCATAGTATTCGATTAGTTTTAGTTTCAACGACCATTCAAAATAGTAGTTCCAAACCAAATCGACCAATTAAGTTGGTTATTAATGTTAGTCTTTAGCAAAATTTCTATGACAAACTAAAGTGGTTGAGTGTTAATATACATATTTGATCAAGAACCAACACGGTCGATTCCTGCCATTGTAAATCACTCGATGGTGGCCAGAAAATGCTGAAATGCCTTTGTGAGTCTTTTCGACCTTAAAATGAGAATTGCTGTTACGAAACCACCATCTGATCTTTTTTTTTTAAAAAAACAAAAATTATACTTGATCAAGTAGTTGAGCTATCAAAATTTTCCTCAAAAGATAGTAACGTGCTAATTTATCTACTCTGATAGCGACAGTCATTACCATATCGTTGTAGGTAGGCGAAAAATTTTACGATCAATTTGAGAGGAAAGAAAGTTGAACGACCAAAGTGGAAAAATCCAAACGCTTAAGGGGCAAATAGAAAAAACCCTAATCATTAAATAAACTTAGGCAAACCGTAGCAGCTAATAACTCAACCATGGTTGTGGGCTGACTGGTCAGTAGTAAAGGTGGCGACTTCCCATTGGCTGCCAAATTTCAAGCCGTAAGATAGTGAGAGAGAGAGAGAGAGAGAGTGACGGTGCAGCCGCGTCATGCTGGCGGACTTAACGCGTAAGCTCGCTTACCGATTTTTTTTAACATTTTTATTTTTCGATTTTATTTTTCAAAAATTATGATCCCTTTACTTTACTGTCAGTAGTAATTGACAGACACTGACTTTGACTTTCCATATAAATCCAAAAATATATGCTTTTTAAGTTAGTTTATTTTTTGTTTTTTTGGTAAAAGGAAATACAGAAAGCAGGAAGAAATCAAATTTTATCGGAGGAAAAAAAATTAGAGAATCAATCGTGAAACTATCTGTTAAAAACTTGAAACGTTAAGGGTTCGTTTGATAATATTTTTAAAATGATTACAAATTATTTTAAAGAAAGTGTATTTGGGTGTTAAAAACACTTAAAATGCTCCTGTAAGAATCATTTATTATGTGTTTTTTTTATAGAAAACACTTGAAAAACTTTTTCATGATTCACTTGCATCTTTTGTTGAAATATTAGTTTAAAAAAAAGTCTTTCAATTGTTTTATAAACATTGTCAAATCAGCGGTAAGACTCATGCAAATAAGTCTTAAGTTTGAATTTCATCTTCGATACGTCTGTATCAGAATGGAACAAATACATTAAATAAATAAAAGGAAGACCATCTCCTTACGCATGCTTATACGTCTTTTTTTATTTGTTTTATTTAGTCCAATGCCACAAATATACAAGTGTTGTTGACCAGAAAAACTAGGGTTCAGAAGTTACATTTTCTAAAAAATTATAATTCAAAGCATTTGGATGAACATTTTAGCTTATATTTTTTTTTTAACTTTAAACGTTAAATTGAATAAATTAAAAAAAAAAGACGGGATGAGTGTGTGAGAGCTTGAAAAAATGGTAAAAGACTGTTTGCTACCATCATGTTTTATGGTTTTCAACATTTAGTACATCAAGTTTTTTTCGTCTCAGATTCATACCTAAAGTGTAAATTTTGGGACAATCTCATACATTCGTTAGTCAAACTGTTAAATCTGCCGTTAATTGTATGTGGTGCCATGACTGGGCGCCACGTGTCATCCACGTTTTTTTTTTCTTGTTTCTTCTTCTTCCTTCTTCTGCAATTTTTTTTCTTCCTCCTTCTTCCTTCCTCCTTCTTCCTTCTTCCTTCTTCATTCTTCTTCCTTCTCATTCTCCTTCTTCTTCCTCATTTTTCCTCCTTTTTCCTCCTTCTTTCTTTTTCTTCTTCCTCCGACTGCAACTTTTTTTTTTCTTCATTCTTCTTCTCCTTCTTCCTTCTTCTTCTTCTTCTTCTTCTTCCTCGAATCTGGGGAAGATGAAGGATTTTTTTTTTTTTTTTTTTTGAGGAAGATGAAGAAGAAGGAAGAAGGAGGAAGGAAGAAGGAGAAGAAGAGGAAGAAGGAGGAAGAAGAAGGAAGAAAAAACAAACAAAAAGTTGCAGTTGGAGGAAGAAGAAGGAAGAAGAAGGAGGAAGGAGGAGGAAGAAGAAGAAAGAAGAAAGAAGAAGAAAAAAAAACCTTCATCTTCCCCAGATTTGGAGGAAGAAGAAGGAAGAAGAAGAAGAAGGGGAAGGAAGATGGGGGAAGGAAGGAGAAGGAGGAAGAAAAAAAAAAGTTGCAGTCGGAGGAAGAAGAAGAAGAAGAAAGAGGAAGAAGGAGGAAGAAGAAGAAAAAAGAAAAAAAAAAAAAACTTCCCTAGATTCGGAGGAAGAAGAAGAAGAAGGAGAAGGAGAAGGAAGAAGAAGGAAGAAGAAGAAGAAGAAGAGGAAGGAAGAAGGAGGAAGGAAGAAGGAGAAGGAGGAAGAAGAAGAAGAAGAAGAAGAAGAAGAAGAAGAAGAAGAAGAAGAAGAAGAAGAAGAAGAAGAAGAAGAAGAAGAAGAAGAAGAAGAAGAAGAAGAAGAAGAAGAAGAAGAAGAAGAAGAAGAAGAAGAAGAAGAAGAAGAAGAAGAAGAAGAAGAAGAAGAAGAAGAAGAAGAAGAAGAAGAAGAAGAAGAAGAAGAAAGAGGAAGGAGGAGGAAGAAGAAAAAAGAAGAAAAAAAAAAAAAAACTTCCCCAGATTCGAAGGAAGAAGAAGAAGGAGAAGGAGAAGGAAGAAGGGAAGAAGGGGAAGGAAGAAGGAGGAAGGAAAAAGGAGAAGGAGGAAGAAAAAAAAAGTTGCAGAACAAGGAAGAAGAAGAAAGAAGAAGAAAAAAACGTGGATGGCACGTGACGCCCAGTCATGGCGCCACATCACAATTAATGATAGATTTAATAGTTTGACTAACGGATGTATGAGACTGTCCTAAAATTTACATTTTAGGTATGAATCTGAGACGAAAAAAACTTGATGTACTAAATGTTGAAAACCACAAACATGAGGGTAGTAAACAGTATTTTACCCTTGAAAAAAATGTGTATATAATTTTTTATGCAACTATATATTTACATTAAGATAGTAGACGGATAAAATATTTGGGTATTTGTCATTCATGATATTCGAATTTAAAAACTTTTTATTTAAAAATGAAAAAAAAAATTAGACTGTAATATTAATTGACTATCATTTATGCCGTTAAAATAGTAGTATTATAGATGGGTCTGGTGGTTTTTGGGTTCTATTGTAATTTTCATTGAAAGTCTGGAGTTACGTGGATAAATTTTGTTTGTGCGTCTAAATTATAAAATTGTTGTGTTCAAATAAAATTTATCATAATTTGATAAACAATATGTTTTAGAGCATGAGATTTGCAAAGTCATTCGGCCTTCCAAACCTAAATCCCGAACGACCATGAGATTTGCTCGAAAAGGGTGTTAGTATAACTAAATCCCTATGTTTTAGAGCCAAGGCTCGTATGGATTTATTATAACGTCCAGTCTACGATTAAACATATAATCTGAAATTATTTTTGGGAAATAGTAGAGCCCATTCCTTAGGAAACATTCGGCCTTCCAAACCTACTCTTCAGTCTCCACACTCGCTATTGCTTATCACTCATTAGTTACTTAGTTGAGACTATACAGAAGGAGACATGCAAAGTCATTGCCATTGGGTTAAGTATCATCAGCAGTGAGAACGTAGAGATAGAGTGAGAGGCACATCATCCACCAAACGATCGGATTGTCGTCAATTACGAAAATCGTACGGCGGTATAATTATCCTAAAAATTGAATAATCGAACCATTGTATCAAATTTCAACGAACGGACTTTGGAGACGGGCTTAATACATCGAGAACATCTCACTATCCAAAATCCATAAATTTTGACTTTTCCCCATGCGCCGCCATGACAGGTGGTTTCCGGCGATCCGAAACCCATTTTTTCGACTAACTCCAAATTTTTAACTTCCTATATGATTAATTTAGACTAAAATAGAAAACTTACTTAAATTTAAAAATTAGGGGATTAGGGATTAATCGGGTGAAGATTGGCGCGTCGTTTCGGCTAAGTGCATTTAAAAACGATCTTCTCGAGGAGTCTCCTTCGATTCCACGAACCATCGTAATCTTTCATTGAGAAGTTAATGAAAGAAAACCTTAGTAATTCACGCTGTGGTTTCGAAAGACGGTACCCGTTCAGATAAACTGCTAAAAGCTCGAGTATTTATATTGCATTCGCTCCTCTTACAGCGGCACTTGTCTCTCTGTTCTCCCTCAGCGAAAATGAAAGGGGAAAGCTCTAATGCACATGATCGAGTACAAGGGGAACTTCGCTTTGCTTCACAAGATTGTGCAGACTTTTACTTTAACGTGAACAAATGAACAGTGGTACCGGAGAGAACTGTCGTCTTTGCCAATCCTTTTGGAATAAGAGGAGGGTAGCACAGCAGAGCAATTAGTCAAAGAGTATCGACTTGAAGAAGTGAATTCGCCACCAGATATGTGTCATGAATATATTCACTTTGTAGTGGAAGAGGACAC
Organism: Malus sylvestris; assembly: GCF_916048215.2. Lineage (NCBI taxonomy): Eukaryota > Viridiplantae > Streptophyta > Magnoliopsida > Rosales > Rosaceae > Malus > Malus sylvestris. The sequence continues at coordinate 26,972,224 of NC_062263.1, forward strand.
TTAAGGAAACTATCTCCTTTGTCTTGTATCACGCCATCCTTGGAGCAGATTCTATCAATGAGACTGGGGAATCCAACATACACATGAGATCGATATGATTTTCTTGTCGACAAGTTGGAACGGAAGATGATCTGGGCAAACGGTACAGGCAGAGCTTTTTGCATGGCAAGGATAATCTTACTTTCATCATTTGTGTGAACAGGATTGGATGTACCAAGAACGTTGAATTTAATAAAATCCCAAAGACATCCATGTATGAGAGGACAAGAAGATTTCAAAACATGTTGGTTGAATGACTTAACAGATTGTACAAACATCCCAAAATCCTCATCTGAGGTATAAGGTAGATTCAAGACCTTGCTGATGATATTGGGAGTGAAGGTGACGAACTTTCCTCGGAAACTCTTTTGGTATGTTACTGTAAAATTCTTTAACCACAGAAAGACTGAACATATCTGGTGGCGAATTCACTTCTTCAAGCCGATACTCTTTGACTAATTGCTCTGTTGTGCTACCCTCTCTTATTCCAAGAGGATTGGTAAAGACGACAGTTCTCTCCGGTACCACTGTCCATTTGTTGCTGTGAGCTCTGGACGCTAAAGATCGTTTGCCTTGCACCGGTGGGTTTAGAGAAACCGGCGAAGAAAGTCCTTAATCCGATCGATGTAAGGAGGACGAGTGGGAATGATATGACCCGAGTCGTGTTCAATGATTAGAGAACAACCATCATCAAATAAAGAAGCAAGATCTCTGCTTGCTTGGTTTGCAATCTGCCTGTCTTTGCCATGCTCACTGCCAAATATGTGGAGCGACGGGCATTTCAACATCGGAACTCTCTCTTGCTCCTCTTCGGACTGCATTAGTTTTGTAAGCCTGAACCCGGAGCACAGAATCACAAACCTAAACTCCATTCCGCCTGCGGTTAATGATCTCCTTTGTGTTTGTTGGGCACAGACTAAAGCAGCTGCCATGGCCGCTCCCTGAGAAAATCCCAACAGTCCGTCAAAGGGTCCCTCCTCAGCATACACTGTTTTGATATATGCTAATGATTCATCAAACCCCGCTGTTTGCTGCTGGTACTGAAGAGGATCAAATGGACTCTCTTCCATTTTCCATTCCCCCCCTTCATTCTTTTCTACTAAATCGGGTGCTACAAACCATGCAAATTTTTTCTTGCAATGCTCCAAGGGCGGTGGTGGACGACTTTGTTGTAGTAGTGATGAAGTTGGTGAATTACAATTGTGATGTGACTCAGCAAAGGTTGAGGATTGGTATATGAATGGCAATTCGTGAGGTGCATCCACAAAAACGAGCTCAGCAATGTTTTTGAGTTTCTTCGCTAATGATGCTGTTCTTCCCTTAAAACTCGAGGCATTCTGACGAAACCCATGTAGGCATAAGATTCTTAGTTTTCTTGGAGGAGAGTCAACATCTGCGGCATAACAGTTATTACAATATTAGGAACAAAACAATGAAAATATCAACCTCTACTTCAACTTTTCAGAATCCAAGTGCAAATGCAAGATTTATGCTTAATATAGATTAAGATTACAAACCTTACCCTGTCTCCAAGGCAGCTGAGGCAAGGGCTTAGCATCGGAAGAGACAGTTTCAGTCTCAATTTGTTGTAGAGTTGAACTTAATCTTCCATTTTCGGTGGAAGAAATCAACCGAACACCCTTGTGATGATTCTGGCAAAGCTCACATACGTATACAGAGCCCTTCCTCTGCCGAGATTAATTCAAAAGTTCAGGAACAAGGATTCAAGGTACACGAATCTAGAGAAGTACTACAATAAATCAGGTAGACAGTTGCACACAAAGGATTAAGTTACAAAGCATACCTGGCAACTCTCACAAACTAAGACAAGCATTCTACAATAACTGCAACGGAGGCGTGAAGAATAATCATCAAACGACAAGCCACAGAGAAGGCAGGTGCCCATAATATTTGCATCTGAACTCCCAACGGAAATCCTACAGTCACAATGAAAATAAGTATCCAAACCTTTTTCATTTCCATATCAACCAAAGTTCCGTTCACATTTTCAATAAGATATATATAACAAAAGAAAAAGATCTGATTCAATAGCTAGTATTAACTTTCTTGAAACATATAGATATACATATACATATCAATACTGGCAAGCCAAACACAAATAGGGAAACTCGTGCCTCCAATTGGCAATCCAACTTGAACAATAAAATGGAATACCAATAATGACAATGAGAGGCATTCTTTGCCTAAAGAATCATACCGATGATCGAAAACAAAGTTCTTTCCCTTGAAAAAACCACCATCTGGAAATTGTTCCAAGTAACGCTGTATTCCACCATATAACTGCATACAAATTCAGATAGCAAGGGAGGATGTCATGAACATCATCAAGTATGAATTTTACTCTATGAAAAAGACTTCTATACAAGAGCATACCTGAAACACGTTCTCAAATCCAGCACCTTTTGACCTAATATAAGCCGATGCCATTTCACATCTGATTCCTCCAGTACAATACCTGTAACAAACCAATATATGAGGTGAGCAGCGATGTAACACTGACTGATTATGCAAGAAGAATAGGTAACTAAATCCCTTGGAATTGTTTCTCTGAGAAACTAATAGCATAATCTGCAAGATATTATCAAGACAAGTTATATCAAATATAAGAAATGATATGACACCAAAAGCCCAGAAAGAATAAGCACTTACATGAGGACAGATTTCCCTTGCAATTGATCAGAGTTATCATCTATCCACGAGGGCAGATCACTGTACTGCCTAATGCCTGGATCCAAAGTTGCCACATTGGGTGTGTTGAATTTCCCAATTCTGGTCTCATACAAGTTCCTTGCATCCAACAGAACAAGTTCTCTGTTGTTATCTATACTCTCTTTGTCAAATTGTCCTGGAAAAATATGCACAAAATTATTTGATACCCTTATACCTGCAAACTAACTCTCAACTTTTCGTCAAAAGTAAAGTATCCAATAACAGATAACTTTGAAAAATGTGCATCGTGGTTCATGGAATTTTGTCTAAATGAGTGAAACTGACTTATACAAATACTATTTTGCAAAAGATTGAATCACAAGTCATAGTAAGGAATGAAGAACTTCAGGCGGTGGGAGTAACTAACCAGCTCTTTCTAGAACTGAATGAAACTCAACCGCGGAGAGATGCTTTCCAGCATCCGAAATGTCTGGTGATTTTAGCAGAGGATTAGAGCTAAGGGTAACCAATTCCTGAGTCCAAAATAAAATTAGGTAAATACATAAACCATATATAAAAATTAGTAACAAGCACAGTGCTCAATTATAACTGAAAATCTCAGTACCTCTGCACCAACTAGACCTAATTAACTGCCGATAACTAGAAGAATTTAACCCTTTTGATTATCCAAATCTCTCTCCCAAATATACAATAACACACACTCCAAATTAAATCCAATAAATCAAAACAAAAATCATCGAAATCAGGCATTCGAGAAACTTTAACGGCAAGCAATCACCTTGACAATGCGAACCGAGAGAGAAGTGAACCCACATTCTTCAGCAACCTTGTCATTCAACGGGCGGCCACAAGTCGCAAGCTTGAAGTCAGTTCCATGGAACAAACTATTCGACTCAACCGCGGCAATGTGCTTCCTCAACGCAGATAACTTCCCGCCAACCTAAAAACCAATCCCAAACCATCAACCACAAAAAACCCAGAACGAAAATTCTACAGAAAACAAAACCCATTTCTCTGATTCGATGCATATGAAATTATTTTTGAATTTGGGGGCAATCGTGAAAAGTCCAAATCGGAAAAACGAAGAAAGTGAGAGACTTTACTTACGGTGACGTTGACACCTAGAGGAGAGAGACGGACACGGCCGAGGAGAGAGAGGGAGTTGCAGTTGGAGTTGTAGAAGGCAAAGAGGTCGTCGATGTCTGGGATTTGGGTGTACTTGTAATATAGAAGAATCCCATATTCGTCTTCTTCCCCTTCTTTTTCCTCCTTGTGTTCCATTGTTGAAAGATTAGGAAACTCTCAGCTTGAAGTTGCAGGGTTTTATTGACATGAAGGAGCAGACCGCAAAAATTTGGGCTGGGCTGGGTCGAGGCCCTGCTGATCTGACTAATTGAACCCATAGAGCTCTGTCCTCGAGCGGTAGCAAATTTTGTTTTGGATGAATCTAGGTATCCCCGCACGTAGGCGATGACTTGAGTCGGGTTGGACCTCATTTGGGGGACAAGCTCTTCCAATGATGACTGCTCCATTCACAAGGCTTGAACTCGAGACCTTGCTTAGAGCAACTCCACAGGGACAATTAGCCCGATGGACTGGCGACTTCACCAACCCAATAGCCATAGCTGCAAGCTTTAGCCCAGAGGGCGATTGGGCAGGGGGGTGCCCCGAGTGAGAGGCCCAGTTCGAATTAGTGGCCCAAGAGCCTGAGGGCCAAGTGATGCAATGTTGACGTCAGCCACTATTTTATTATTTTTGCGTCAGGCGCATGAGGGCACTTCCCGACAACATTTCAAAAGCCTGTGGCTTTTTCTAGTTTGTTGCATTTCCAACGGTAAATTTTTTTTTGAAACCTTCCTAAATATCAGCAGTTGGATTTGAAATCAACGATCCATGTTATTTGCATCTCAGCGTTCTTCAGAAACCTTTGCAAGTCCATTTCAGTAGGTCTTCGGATGTACTCTGAGGTGTAGGTAGATTCGATTGCAGAGCAAAACCTCATCAAGGTACTATGAGGTGTAGGTAGATTTGATTGCAGAGCAAAACCTCATCAAGGACTCAAGAATAATTGATTTCTCCATCCTCGCTATCTCATCCACTTGGTCTGCAGATGCTTCATATGCAAGCATCCGTAAGGCATCAGTAATTTTTTGCTGAAGAAAGAGACCCATAACACCAAAAACATCCTTCTTTTGCACCAAGGTATAAAATATAGATGATATCGGAAATATCGATAGTCCAAAAACACGGAAATTTCGATGGAAATATTGGGATATTATCAATATCGATAAAAATTGAATAAAAACCACGAAAATTGTAAGAAAAACTTGGAAATTTTTATTGAAACTTTGCAAGATGTTTATTTAGTCAATTATCTATTAGTTTATCACAAAAAATTGGAAGGAAATGCATTGCATGATATATATAACTGATTTAAGTTGATTATATAGCAAGCTGACAAACATTGTGAGTGTAGAAAATATATAGTAATTAATTAAAGAAGTTTAAACACACCATAATCATTTATATATAATGAATTAGTACAATATTTTACATTTTATACATTGCATGGTAAGATACATGAATGACTTAGCAAGGTCTAAAATATCGATGATATCGGAAATATCGGTAGTCCAAAAATACGGAAATTTCGATGGAAATATCGGGATATTATGGATATTTTAGACTATGTTTTGCACAAAGTAAGAATCATGGTTGCAAAAAGCAATCATGATTTTGTTGAACAAATGTCATTCCATTCTAAAATGACGTCTAAAGTACGTATCAGGAAATGCACTGTTATGGACAAAATAATAGTCCAAAAGATTCGTACCTCATCGTTGCCTGCTTCTATCAAGGTTTATGGAATAGCTAGGTCTAGAAATCTGAGCCATACCTTGGATGACTCGACGAGAATGTGAGGCTATTTGGCTTCTTGCTTCTTCATCTCTCATTCTACGCTCCTCATCCTCATCCTCTTCCATCACATTTTTGCCCACCTGGAGATTGAAAATTTCTTCCCCTTACTTAAACAATTCTTACTCTTGCTCATCTATTTCCCACAACATCCTTGAAGAAGACATTGTAAGAAGGAAGCAAAAACTATGAATAATGATAGAGATTTTGATTTTGGTGTGTGATTTCTTAGGATGGATTGTGGGTTATATGGAGGAAAAAAAATGATTAGGTTGTAGATAATGTTACGTGGCATGCCGTCATTCGTTAAAAATCTGATCAAAATATATTTTCAAAGATTGTAAATAGATTGTGAGATGTGGCGCGATGTGATTGGTTAAAAATCTTATTGGAAATCTATCCTCAACGATTCTGAAAAGGTAACGACAAGTGACACGACGACATTGGATAAATATCTTATCGAAATCTATCACAAAAAGTTGTCTTTTCCGATAATAACACGTGGCGTAACGAGAACGATTACAAATAAAATTATTTAGTATTATTTTATAAAATAAAAAATATTAATATTTTATTACCTATTGCCATGGCTATTCAGTGTAGGGGTGGAGAGTAAAAGGTAGTTACTATTCATTAAAGGTAGTTATTGTTCATTAAAGACAGTTACTGTTCATTGGAGGCTATTCAATAGTGACTTGCCCTAGAGGGCCTTTGCAACGCTGGATCTTGGCTTCTCGAATAATGATACTTCCGCCATTGCCTTCCCACGTTTCATGTTGTTGTTGCTTCCCATTGGCATTCTAGCCGTGCTTATGATCTTGACTTTCACGCCCTTTAATGTGAGGGATTTGACTTATACATACGCATAACTAAATAAACAATTTTTGCTTATCACACAAATCAAACCGAGAAAACCCTTGTGTTCATGGGTCAGTTTTTTTCTTTGGAAAAATTAAACAAACCCCGTAGGACATTGGGCTAATCTTAGATTTGATTTTGGTTTTTGGATTTGTTTTCAAATTCTCTTTCTTATCTCTCAATTTATATTTTATGGGTATATTAGTATTTTTATATTAACATTTGATTATAATTATCATAAACTTAAAAGAATGGCTATTATTCTATATATGGTTCGAAGTTTGGTTATTTTTTTCAAATTTCCCCATGCAAATCTATAGGTATTAAAAAATTCATAGATTTTGAAGAATTTCCTTCAATAAGAGATTTTGTAGGATTTGAGAATGAATTTTAAGCATAACAAAATCCTACCTCTAACCCTATAATTTCTTTTCAACCCCTCACTTTCTTTTTCTCTCTCCCCACACTGCAACTCGAGCGTTCTGCCTCTATCTCTATTTTCTCCAAGAAACCCATCTTTCCTTCCTTCCTTTTGGCGTCTCAGCCATCCACCTCATCCTCTCAATATACAATCAATACACCATTGTATACATTCGTACAATGGTATACAATCAATAGGACTTGAAGAAGGCGAGAAAGGGGGTGTGGATAATTGAAGGGTTTGAGTTGCATTTGCTGAGGGACTTCTTCATTTTTCCTACCTTTGCAACATCCATTCTTCTCTCTCGCATTTGCTGATGGACTCCTTCATTTTTCCTACCTTGGCATCATCCATTCCTCTCTCTTGAATAAGAGGAATCACATTTTAGAAAAAATCAAAAGCCGAAAGCGCTTTCATGAGTGAATGATTATGGAGGAAGGTTTCTACTGTGGAGGACCATGGACATGGAGGATAGGGGTTACTTGGGAGAACTGGGCACAATTCTTCATTTACTTTCAAGTTTAATCTTGTTTTTTATTTAAAAATAAATTTTAAAATGGCAAGAGTCTCAAAATCCATTCAAATCTTTAATCCAAATCTTTAATCAAAGTTCATAAGAATCCTTTCAAATCTTTAATCAAAATCCATAAGAATCCTTAAAAATCTATTTGAAAGTTGTAAGGATTCTACAATCCTTTGAAATCTGTCACTTAAAAAAGTCTTTTAAAATCTTATGAAATCTAAATTGACTACACCCCCTTAATTTTCTGTCTTCTTTAGTGGTGAATGGAAGAAGATCCCACCTCTAGAATTTCCAATTTTGGGCACCATCTTTTAATTTTGGAGAAATTTTTTATTGTGACCGAAACACGGATGGTAATATTTTTATATAATTGGCGGGAAATTTTATTTTTTAAGTTATTAATTTTTTAACACACATATTCCATCATTTAGATAATGACACGTGATGTACGGTGTACCATCCCGTGTTCCGATCACACTAAAAAAAAGCTTAGGCATACTTGACCACTTGTCCTAATCTGACCAACCTCAGTAATGACTAAGACCTCGGGCTATGTTTGGGTGACGGATTTCAAGTCGTGATTGAAAACTAAATTATAAAGAAAATGAAAACAAAATATTGGAGAGGAGGGCTAAGAAATGTTCTCTCCGTAGAGCATTAGAAAGACATGCAAAGAGGAATTTGCAAGTGACACCTTCCGAGGAGGGATTAACTAATTCCTTTCATATGCCTTTGTGATGCTGATACGATGCATTTCCTAATCCCCTCCTATATTATACAACATTTTGTGATATTTTCCATTATAACTTGGCTTTCATTCCATTTAAACCTAAAAAATATACACAAAATAAAGATCGATAATCCAGGATTCCAACAAATAATGAAATAACACAGGAACAAACATATAAGCAGAAGCCATCATTTTAGTTCTAATTCCGCGTAAACACGAGTGACAATTCTTACTACTCAAAGTCTTGAAACGCAAAATAAAATGGACGACAGCCGCTTGTAGCCGTAGCACTTGTATCAAATTCAATAGACGAGCCTATGTGCCAAGCCAAAAACCCTGGCCCTTGGCAGTGAGGGAAAATCTGAATGAGGTTTTGGCAATTCATCGAAAGGTGGTGAAAAACCTACCCTGCTAAAAACCTAAACCACATCTGTTCATCCAAAAGTGAAGCCGCCTGGGGGAGGGTTGGGCTGGTTTGTTCCGAAAGTAAAACCTTGTTGAGTTCCATTCCCATTCTCCTGGACTTCCTCATCTTCCTCGGTCCAATATCTCTCCAAGAGCTTGACAGCCTTCTCGTAAATTTCATGGTTATCATGTGTCTGCAGATTCTCAATCTTATCCGACCCCTCGCATTCATCGATGAGTTGTGCATAAAGATTGATCCCGCCATTCATTCCCATTTCTTTGTCAGCCTCACCCACCTTCAGAATGTTCTCAAGACCTTCAAGGCACACTGTTACAATCCTTGGATCCGGGCAGATTAGAAGATCGCAAAGCGGTTTAATACAACCTTGGGCCACCAAGAATCTGCAAGAAACAATCATCTTTGTTAAATATCGGAAAAATATAACATTAGCACAACCGCATAATGAATCTAATAGAGCATACTGTATTTGTTCATGAGATCCTCCAGAAGTGGCATTTGAGATAGCCCATGCAGCCTCCTTTTTTATGTCGAACTCTGCATTTTGGAGAAGTTGCACAAGTGGGATGATGATACCAGCATCTATCACAGCCTGTTAAATATACAATAAAATGTAAAGGGTGTATCAAGAAACATCGTCCAGATCAAATTAATTCTGAGAGAAGCTACAGGATCAAGTAAACTTCCTCGCATCAAAAGGTATTAAGCACATATACATTTGCAGAGGCCACACAACTTCTAAAGAAGTATAAGTATTTTCTTTGCAAAGTAATGATATAACTTGTAGGAAACAAAATACGTCAAAGCAAAGTAGAAGTGTTACCAAATAACTAATTAAAAAAAATCTCTCTTTCCTTGTGACAACTAGCTATGAATACTGTATAGAGTGCGGGGATCTTACCTAACAATTCCCCAGCCTATCTTCCACTAATTAAACGAGTTATGCCGCACATCATTCTACTTGTAGAGACGATTATGCAACACCAGACCAGACATCCACCCAAAACACAAACACTGTAGTATAGTGGATTTAATGGGTGCCATGCTTGATCAAATGCATGAAACAAGCATTAATTATGTTGCGTTTGGACTGGTGCTTTTCAGAAGAAAAGATTTGAATGACTTCCCAGTCTATTTTATCTTAGTTTTTATGTGAATACAATCCACATGTTAAATACAGTGGAGGAACTTCAAATGCTCAAGAAATATATGTTCTTTCATATTCTCTTCTCAGTTCATGAAGAAAGAGTAATAAAAATCCGTTTCATGTTTCTGCTTTTAATAGTAGATGCATACAATTTAAACTAAGTATTCAAATCCAAATCCCTAATTTAATTACACATACATATCTGAAATGTAACTTCGAAGAATTTTATACCTGTATTTGACCTCTATTCCCGGCTGTGATATTTGAAATCGTCCAACAAGCTTCTTTCTTGATGCTCTTTTTGTGACTTTGTGTGAGAAGTTGATTGAGGCAACTGAGAACTTGGTTGTCAATAGCATACTGGAAAATATAAAGGGGTCATTTTGTCGCTATATATAGCAAAGAAAAATTGAGGCGTTATATGAGAAATAAATATTTAAATAAGACTCCTATCCAGCAAGAAGAGCAGGTGTTAGATGACATTAGGTTCTAAAGGGTATATAACTATATATTAGTGTTAATACCTGAGTCTGGGAATCATCACCAGTGACAATATTACCCACTGTCCGAAGAGCAGGTATAAGAACTGTAGGTGATGGATGACTGGCATAAACAAATTGTAGTCATCAAAAACACACACAAGGTGAATATGCTAAAACAACTATTCTAAAGTATATCAAACCATTGAAGACCAATGCCACATGTGAATAGTTTGTAATGGGTTTAGAAACTTACAGCAGAAGCTCCACAAGTCGTGGACAGACACCTGCGTCAATCACAGCCTGAATTTTGTCATTTGAACCATCTGAGAGATAGGATAGGGCCCAGCAAGCGTCTGTCAAGACTTCTTCATCATTCAAGTGAATAAGATGTTTTAAAAATGGCAAGGCAGGCTTCACCTGTAAGAGAACATGCCAATAGGCAAGCAGAAAAGGTACTAATTACAGTTATGATAAGGCATCGACCCAAATTATTCTATGAAGGGATACCAGCTGACATTTAACACATACTACTGCTGCATCTGTAAAGTTATAACAAAAAAAAATTCTCAAAATGAGCTTGAACCTGATCAAACAGGGTTGGTGGTTTTCCGCGACAAAAGTTAGATAGAGTCCAAGTAGCATTCCTCAGCATGGATAACTTTGAATTTTCATTTAATTGAGCTAGCAATGGCATCAGTGCACCTTGTCCAAGAACAAGATCCCTGCAGTTTGGTGAGTCACCAGCAACGTTGCCTAGAGCCCATACTGCCTGTTCAGGAAACAAGAATGCAAGGATCGCCATGCAGTAAGTCAAACAAGTAGAAATATCCGACAGCAAGGAAGAGAAACTAAGAATTATAGAACCAATAAAACACATATACTACAATAATGAGCCCGATAATTTACGAAGCTTAGATATTGGAAAGATTTCCAGATATTCATGACCCAGAATAATTCAGAAAGTGCAAAGCCTTTTTGAGCAACGCTCTCAATCTCAGGTCAATGAAAAGTGTGAAAGGTAGGGAGAAGGAACCTGCTCTCTGACATCGTCACTGCCAGCGCTAAGAAGCTGCACAAACATTGGGACCGCACCATGCTCAATAACGACTCGTGTATGCTCTGATGTTCCAGATGCAACATTGGTCAAAGCCCACGCGGCTTCAAACTGCATATAAAGATGTAAGTCAACCTCAGTGTCTGATCACACCTTTAAGGATAATTTCACTTCAACAAGAAACAAATTTTCCGTACTTGCAGTTGGGGCAAATCATGTCTTCCAAGAAACTCAACAAACCGAGGGACAGCACCTGCTTTTATAACCTCATCAATAGGAGGGCTGCGTTCTACACAAAATGCAAAAACAAAAGTCAACAACATCACACAGATATTCCACCTAAATAGGAAAGAAAATGAACTTCAAGCATTTGATCTGCCCCCACACCAATTGATAATAGCTTCCTAAATTGAGTCGTAGCCTCCAATTGCAGTGCGGGATCATCAGACCAAACTCCTTGCACTAGTGCGGGGATACTTTCCAACTGTTAAACAACACAAACGTCAATTAAGACCAAATTTTTTAATATAAGATCAGATAGCAAGAAGAGGAAACGTAAAGAGTCAACTTTATCTCATTCATGATTCTCCTTTTCCCAGACTTAAACAACGAGAAACCCAATTACAGAACTTACTCCGAATAAAGAGGGGCATTATTCGATGCGTTAAATGTAAAAAAAACACTTCATTTCAACATAGAAACAATGAACTACTAACTTGCTGCTTCCGGTTATCTTCTCGACACTATTACAGTTTCGAGCAATGTTTTACTCAAATCTTCAAAAACCAAAAGAAACTTAAGATATTATGTATGATTCAGCACTTCCCAAACTAGTTGTACTACTCTTTCAAAACATTGGGGGCACAATGCTCAATAATTCAAAAGAAAAAGAAAAATCACAGTTAAAACTTCAAACTAAAAAAACCACTTTTACTTCCTTTCACTTGCCCACATTTTCTCTGTACCCAAGCAGAATAGGAAAACAAATCCAATGAAATCCGAAACACGCATACATACAGAGATTCAACAGCCCTTTACAATCAATTTCTTATAAAACAGTAATTCCCATTTCAATTTCTTCCCCTTTCCTTCACTTTCTTAGCAACCAAGCATACCCAGATAAACTAACTAAAATCCCACAACCATCAAATCCCCGAATCCTCGAGTTCAAGAACCCCAAAACAGAAATTAAAGCCTATGATTTCCAAATACAAAAGCAGCTAAAAACGAAGAAGTACCCTCTTCTCCAAAACGACGGCGGATTGGGAGCCATCAAGCAGCTGCTGCTGGGACTGACTCAACCCTTCCCTCCTCTTCTTGAGCAAACTGTCCTCCCGCTTGTTCTTCCTGATCTCCACCAAGTTGTCCTCTCTCCTCCGCCGCGCCTCCTCCGCGTCCACCCCCGTTTTGTACGATTTCTTCCGCACATCGGTGCGTGTGCCCGGCCGCAGAGACATTGTCCTTCCCGATTCGCGAGTTTCGCTCCGCTTCTAGGTACCTGTGAAATTGCGCCCGCGGAGTGTTTGATGAAATTACTCAGAGACGGCCGCAGCGAAGCAAAAACGGATTCGGGTCTGGGGTTTGGCCGAGATCGTATGTACGTGGTATGTATCTATATACGACGCGCATACGGAATCAACGGTCCACCTGGGAAATAACAACTTGCAATTCAAACGATATGAAAAATCTTGACCGTCCATTGCATGCCTCCTAGTTTACGGAATCAAACGTTGACACGTGTTGACGAAATGTCTAAATTCACATGGACTCACCGCACAATTAATGATTTTATTTTCTTTTTCAAAGCCAATTACCAACTATTCAAAAAACCGAAAAAATTCAATTATCAAGCGATTGATATGACTGAGTTTTGAATTTTTTTGGTATCAGGATTGGATTTTCAATTTGATGATTGACAAATGCTTAATTTGTTTACTCAACTAGATCAGTTTGAATTTTAATTTATCTTGACTGAATACAAATTAATTGAAACTGTTTAATTTATTAATCTTTATTTAAAATTATTTTTATAAAAAAATTATTTGAAATGGAGAGCTTTTAATCAAATGAATCAAACGAATCAAATCATTCAAAAATACTTGCATAAACCACTCATGAATATATATTACATGCTAATTGGTACATATATCGTCGATTTGTCTGTACATTTAAATGACTACATAATTTTTTGTGAAAGTAATGTTTACATAATTTTTTTATTAAAATACGTTATTTGCAACGAGGGAGAGTATTATCCAACCAATAAAACAACGCCGCTAGTCAAAAACAAATAATTCAATCTTGCTCGGCTTTTTAAATTTTCCCTCCAAACTTAATTTCAAATAACTTCATATTTGTCTTATTCCCAAGAATTCCACCGAAACAGCTGTCGCGTCTCCTGAATCTGGACCGTCCAAAACTCACTAGACCCCACTCCGCGACTTACCAGATCACCCTCAAGAACTACCAAATTACCGTTATACCCTCATCCTCCTCCATATATAAATCGCCCCGCCTTCACTCCTTCTCGGACTCTCTGTCTCTATTCACAAACACAGACTGCAAGAGAGAATGTCTTGGTGGCGGTCCACGTCAGCATTCCGGTCCCGGAGTCTTCTGGAGTGGTTCCCGGAGCTGAGCCTGTCGATCGTGGACGACGTCGTTTGGCCGCTGGTGACGGCGTTCGAGTCCGTGGCCTTGGTCTCCATGCTCTTCTTCTTCTTCGTCTTCTGCGGCTGCACCGTCTGAACCGATTTCCTCTCCTAGCCGTCCCTACGCGCGTGACTTCAGTTGCGAAGGGGCTGGAGGCTGGAGTGGCGAGATTCTCAGAGGCGGAGATGCCGATGCTCAAACTGGGGGGAAGCGTTGAGCACGTGACTTGTGTATCACGTGAGTTTCGTGAAAATTTTGTATTTTCCGTTTTGTTTATTAGTGTAAGAAAGAGGAAGAGCACGTGACAATCATTGGCATTCTCATTGGTGTCCTCGAGAGCAAATCGTTCCAAAAGAACTTAATTAAGTTTAACTGACTTAATTAGCTCATAACAAGTTAATTAAAAGTCGATTAGTGAATCGTGTATGGCTACACGTGGACTTTCAATGAATCGTGTATGCAATTTAACGAAGTTCATGAGACTTGTTATTAAGATTTCAATGGATTTTAATTTATTTCTATGGATTCTCATGAACTTTGAAGAGGTCCGTTTAATGTGCATTTCCACTATTGCAAAATTTTAATATTCGAAATGGTAGTGATCTGTGTCATGTGTGATGATGGTGGCTGTATATCTCAAGGTGATGGGAGGAGGTGGTGATGGCGGTGACACGGTACGTGGTGGTGGTGGGGATGCTGGTGAAAGTTGTGGTAGTGATAGATGTGAAAAGGTGGTGGAAGTGGTGGTAGTGGTTGTTGTGACAACGCTACGGTGGTGGTGACACAAATTCGAAATAGTTAGAGTAAATTGTAGCTATGGTCCCTTAACTTTAACTCAATTGGAGCAATGGTCCCTCAACTAAAAATCCATTACCTTTGGTCCCTCAACTTATCAAAACGTGCAGCTATAGTCCCTCAACTAAAAATCTATTACCATTGGTCCCTGAACTTTAATTCAAGTGGAGAAATGGTCATTTAACTTTAATCCAATTGTAGCAATGGTCCTTACAATATAACTCGTTTTGACAAATTTTTTGACATAGTTGACGAAAAGAACCATACTTATACACTTTGATGAGTTGAGGGACCCTAATTATATAAATGGTCATTCCAATATAGCTTATTTTGATAAAATTTTGACAAAATTGATGAAAAGGACTATAGCTATACATTTTGATAAGTTGAGGGACCAATGGTAATGAATTTTTAGTTGAGGGACCATTGCTCCAATTTGATTAAAGTTGATGGACCATTTGTACAATTTACTCAAATAGTTAATACAGTGGATCAC
The DNA here is from genome assembly GCF_916048215.2 of Malus sylvestris. Classification (NCBI taxonomy): domain Eukaryota; kingdom Viridiplantae; phylum Streptophyta; class Magnoliopsida; order Rosales; family Rosaceae; genus Malus; species Malus sylvestris. The sequence continues at coordinate 26,987,452 of NC_062263.1, forward strand.
TTGGACTTCCATATTTATCTTTATGGAATGGGCTAAAGATTATTACAATCAGAATATGACCTCAAAAGGAAATTACTTGCTAGAAAAAAATAGAAAATTCAAATATAATAATCACAAAGTTACAAGCCTTTGAAAGAGAACGAAGATCCATAGAGACCGATGCATCCACTTCTATAAGATCATGTGAAAGATGATTTTTTTTCAAAACAATTAGAAATGGATTAAAAAAAACACAATCAATTAATTCACCTATCATACTCTAGGGTGGATCCCCTCGATTTTAAACTCATTTAAAATCTCAATTCAAGATTCTCTTTTCAGTTGGATAGATTTTCAACTCGAAATACGGAGTAGTACTTCATATGTAAGATGATTGCCCTTTAAGGAATTCAAACACAAAAAAATTGAAAAATATTTTGTAAATTCTATCTAATGTATAAGGCCTAACGAATCAATAATGCAAAAATTATCAAACCTAATGGAAACATAAAATGTACAAACCTTACCAAAATGACTAGACCCAATGAATTAATACATACAAATTGAAGTACCGAATCTATCGGACCTAATGAACTAAAACCTAAAAAAACAAACCGTACCAAATTGATCATACCAAATTGACCGTACTGAATCTATCGGATCTAAACTATATAACGTACCTAATTGATCATATTGAAATTATCAGACCTAAATTATTGCATTTTCCACACAATATCAAATTGAATAAATAAAATAAAAACAAAACAAAATACAAAAAGTAGATAGTTTTTTTTTTAATTTTTTTGGTCAATAAAAAAAATGTAAGTAGTTATAGATAATAAAAATCACATTTTTTAAACAATGAAGATGGATGTTACTATTATGGGTGATAATGAATTAACGGCTACATTTTTCAAACTTTGATAGTGGAGGTTACATTGTAGACAATACAGATGACATTTTTGTAAAAACATGTGGTTTTATTGCAGTGACATCATGATACATTAAATGAAGGATCTCTTTTAGATATTGAAAATCTTTCAAGTTATATTCTAAAAATCACCTTTGAAAAATTCTTATTTGTAAAAGCCCTCCTTTTTTAACCTTCTGCACACCACTATTAATTTTAACCATTGATTTTACTTTAATTGTTGAGTCTAATGGCTACAAATTTCGAAGAGTGTATATGAAATGAAAATAGTGTGTTAAAATCATGTCCATTTTATGATTGACATAATAAAAAATCATGTCCATTTTAATAATTGTGGAGAAAAAAAGAGAAGCATTCACAGATCTTGGATTAAGGAGAAACTAAAGTCTCTAATATCATTGACATAATTAAAATCATGTCCATTTTAATAATTGTGAAGAAAAAAAGAGAAGCATTCACAGATCTTTAATAATTGTGGTACACCATATATGTCATTATACAAATGATATAATATGTGCATTAAAAAATTAATAATTTAAAAAATAAAATTTCTAATTACTTATATAAAAACATGTGGTGTACCTCTCGTGTGCCGGTCACAACTAAAAATTTCTCCACTATCATAGAAGAAATTTTTCAGTGTGACTGGTACACGGGATGATACACCACGTGTCATTATACAAATGATGAGATATGTGTGTTAAAAATTTAATAATTTAAAAAAAAAAAAAATTTCCCACTACTTGTATAAAAACACATGATGTACCTTTCATGCTCCAGTCACAACTAAAAATTTCTCCTACCATGGTGCGGTGTAGAATAATAAGAACAAAAGCTCCAAAAACGAAGCTAACTTAAAGCATTCCGAAGAGCTTATTTTATTTTCTGGTACAGAAGAGGGCAAAGCCAGCAAACAAAACAAGAAAAAGCTAGGTAAGGACAATCCTTGGAAAGGCCCTGCCGATAGTATCAGAAACTAAAACATTAGTAGCAGTGGTAGGAGGAGAAACAAACACACGACGACCAAAGATAAGCCATGACCCTAGTCAGCCATGTGGTCACTGGTCACCTCATTCATTTCTGCTAACCCTGCCCAGGAGCTTTTTGCCAATAAGATATGAAGCATAAACATCATGAATTGCGCACTTGATTTCTTGCTTTGAAAAAACCCGGGAATCCGCAGGACAAAAGACCATACCTTTTCGTGGAGCTTTAGGACTACCTTCACAGCCCATCTTACTTAGCTTGCCCGCCTTGTATTCTTCCTCTGAAGAATCCTTGGCATCCGCAGGAGAAAGAAGTGAAAGAACCTTTCCTTGGGGCTTAATACCATCAATACCAACTTCAGCTGCCAATTCATGTAGCTTGTGCGTTTCGAGATCGCGTTTCTGCAGAACCCTTGCCGCCAAATGGCCAACTTCTACTCCTGCGTTGTACATCATATCACCCAAGCTGGGTTCCAAATACTTTTTTTTGTTCATTCCTATACCCACAAAACAGATGGTGCGATCAGCTAACAGCTTCCCAAGTCCGGAAACATTTGAATCACCGGGGTAGTAAGAGAACAAAGTTTGAAGATTTGGGATGATCAAGCAACGACTTCGAGCACAAAGAAGCAGCATTGAAGCCCGATCTGATTTATCAGCGTTCTTTATATCAAGTCCCATGACAGGCCCTTGCTTCATCAAGCTCCTCAGTTCCGTTATTTTTTTGTCAATCACAGCAGCATCATCGACCACGCTAACCGTCACTTTGACACCATGAACTACAACTTCGTACATGTCCATTTTTAACAGAAATTGGAGAGGTATACTCATTCTTTCTGAAATTATCAATCTGTATTATGTATGTTCGGATTTGAACAAGTTATCATATGCTGTAAACCTGTAACGGAAAACAGTACAAGTTATTCTATGTGCTTGATATAAAAATGATTAAGAAAAATGACCTGTAACGGAAAACAGTACAAGTTATTCTATGTGCTTGATATAAAAATGATTAAGAAAAATGACCTGTAACCTAAAACAGTACAATTTATTCTATGTAGGGCTGATTCGAGATGGGATCCCGACCTGAAAATGGGATCCGGAATCCCAAACCGATCCTTTTTTGGGATGGAAATCCCAATTCCAATCTCAAGCCGAAATTTCTGTATTCCTGAATTTCTGGATTCTTGAAAATATTTGGGGATTGGGATTTCAGTATGGTTTTGGGATTTCAATTCAATAGAAATTTGGCTTCTTATTAATGGAAGAAGCTGAAAAATTCAATTCAAACCTGCAGATCAAGCCGTCAAAGCGGAAAAGAAATCAAACATGCAACCCAGAAATCAACCATGGAAATCCAGAAATCCCCTAAAAATTAATCAAGAAATCCAAATCCAAATCGAAACAATCAAAAGCTCTAAATCATAAATCCCTAATTTATAAATCTTCATTTGTACCCTAATTCAGAAAAAACTTTAGAGAGGATAGAGAAGAAGATGGGTCGATACTAGAGACGAGAGAGCTTAGAAGATTTGAAAGAGCTTTCGACCGTAACTCCTTCCTCTCTCTCCTCAACACAAGACTATTGCTCTATGACTCGAGAGTCAAAACCAAAACAAAAGCCCTTAGTCCACACGCCTTATTTTTGTGCCTTTCCTTTTTATATTATTTTTGTGCCTTCAGCTAGTGGCAGCCAAAAAGCTCCTGCTTTTGAGTTGGGAAATGAGAACCAAAAATCAAAAGTTAATAGGAAACAAAAGATTCGGGATTTCGGGATTACCAAACAAAGGAGATTTGGAACCCATACCAAATATGTGAGACTCCATAATTTAAAAAAAAAAAAAAATATATATATATATATATATATTTATTATTATTATTATTTAAAAACAGTTGTTATTGGATTTTCTTATATATACATATTATTTCTACCTTTGGCTTAAGTTTCCACTTGATGTATTATAATATAACTAGGAACTCCCCATATGTATATTTATTTAGTTATTAAGTTTATGTCCTTCTCCAATGTTCTACTACATTCACTTGATAAACTTCAAGTTGTCAAGGTGTCTAGCTCTTATTCATACAAATCCTACCACTCATTAAACGGTACTCGTAAGCTTCTTTATAGCTTGAGCTGGCTAATATGATCTTTCCCTCTTCTTTTTGTATATCGACACCTCCTACTCTAGACATCCATTATCCATTTCACTTTATGGACTCTTAGCTATTAAGTTTTCTCTACCATAGGTTCTACCAAGAAAGAATGAGGATGGTTGCCGACTTTGTCTCCTATAAATAGCTTCCACCCTTATCAAATTTATGGACATTATTTATCAACCTTTTCCCCTCTTTGTCATGTTGCATGCAGCCAAGAGTGGAAGAAATACATGATGATTTAGGAGTGATCAAGGAACTTGAATAAGTACATGGAGCTTAGCTATTTCGGTAGTGATGTGGATAAGTACGTAGAGCTTAGTTATTCCGGTAATGACATAGATCTTTATTCTAGCTTTGGAATCCAGGTAGGGACTTGAATAATTTTTGGACTTAATCTAGTTTAAGTGTGAAGTCCAAACTAAAACTAAAAGAACTTAGTTTATTTTAAACATAAGGCCTAAACCAATTAAATGGCTTAGGTCCAAATTGAAAGGAACTTAAAGGTGGGGCTGGCCCAACAGATTAATTTAAATTATTATTATTCTTTTTTTCTTTCTTTTCGGAAATGGGTTTTGGGTTTGGGCTGTCAACACAGCCCAATAATCTAGATTTTAAACCTGGGATCACACTTACAAACCTAAAACATTGGGCTCCTAGTTGGGCTAGGATCAAATTGGCCCAACAGATTAACTCGCTAGAAACACATGAAGAAGAACACCGGATTTTGGGTGTTCTCGCCGGAAAACTTTCCAGGTTCCGATTCGGGGTCAAAACTCAACCAAAAACCTTCATTCAAAAGCCAAAATGAATATCAAGGAGTAAGGATTTGAGCCTTACCAAGATGGAGTGATGTTACCGTCGAGATCAACCGGAAAAATCCCTAAAACTCACGGTCACTACCGGAAAATTTAAGAATTGTATTTTCCCCCAATGATTCTGCATCCACACCATTCCAAAATGTCTCAAGACACCATTATCTAACCTAACACAATTTTATAACGGTCTAAGGTGCTTAACTTAGTCGAAAAGTTCGAGATCTCGTCGGAGATACCGCACGGAGACTACACAATATTAAAGGGGTGCGGAAGGGTGTATATGGGATGTGAGGGAGAAAAGGAGAAGTCTTGATAGTTCTAGTGTATGCACTGAGAGAGGGGGAGGTGCGGGAGAGAGTGAGGAAGAAACGGAAGTTTCTGGAATGGGGAGGCACTGGTGGAAAGGGTAAATAATAAGGCCCTTGATTGGGCCATAGAGTTTAAGCCCTAAAAATGGGTCCAAAAATAAATAAACCAACCCAAAAATAGAATTTTGTTCATTCTCGTTCTTAATTCATGTTGACGTGCTCATAAATTTGAGCACCATTTAATTTTGTGAGCAAGAAAATAATTTAAAACTATATATGTGCATCCAAGTCACCAAACCAACGAGGGCATAATCATCATTTTCACGCATTCGAGGATAAAATATATATATTAATTCGAGACGGGTCTTCACAACTTTCCTCTAATTAAAATCATGCATACGATTCTCACACTTCTTCTACTACATATAAAGAAAATTAGATTTTCAACGTTTCTTCTTCAACAACTCAAATATACTTCAATTTGAATGATGAATTATGTTCTAAAATTTTTATTGCTCAATATACATATTCATAGCGTATCGTATTTTAATTTTTATAAATTTTTTTCCTTAACAACTCAAATGTACTTCAATTAGATTCTTCTAATTGATCAAACCTAGTGAACTAAAACATAAAAAATACAAGTCGTACCAATTTGACCATACCGAATCTATCAAACCTAAACTATATAACGTACCAAATTTATTAGACCTAGTGAACTAAAACATAAAAAATACAAATCGTACCAAATTGACTGTACCGAATCTATCAGACTTAAACTATATAACGTACCTAATTGATCATATTGAAACTATGGACGACTTGTATTTTAGGTCCATAGTTTCAATATGATCAATTAGGTACGTTATATAGTTTAAGTCCATAGTTTCAATAGTATCAATTAGCAGTTAATGATTGGTCTTCTTGCACTTTTCTTTTCTTAATGTATACTAGTATATGCCCACACATTGAAATGTTTTATTTTTGTTTTTAAAAGGGATGTGCTATTCACACACCCCATTTTACTTTTCACACACCCTTGATAATTTCTGTCCATTGATCTTCTTCAATTCATCCGATCTGACGTCTGAAAATTAAAAAGGTGTGTGAGAAGTAAAATGGGGTGTGTGGATATCACACACCCTTTTAAAATTGAAGGAGAGAGAAAGAAAGTGAGAGAAAACATGGGGAGTGGGGAGAGAGGTTTAGTATTTTATTTATTTAATTTTTTTTAAATTAGAGTTGTTAAAATCACTTGCAAGTGATGCTTAAACAAAAACAGCAAAATTTTGGTTTGTGAAATTACGTTATTGCCTTTAACTTTTTTGTTGTGTCAAAATACTAAATTGTCTTTTCACCATTTTTAGGTTGACAAAGAGAGTTCTATTAATATGCATCTTAGATTGTAATCTTATAACTGAAAATAAAATAATTTACGCTAGTGGTCATTTACCACAATGATAGAGAGGTGCTGAGCACTTGAATAATGATATGAGTTCAAATCATCTATCGTTTGACATAAAAAAAAAAATTATTCTTTGCAAATTATACTTGACATCGAAACAAATAAAAAATGAAAGTCAACTTTCCTATCTGTCGTCTTTAATTTGTTTATGTAAAGACTAAAGTCCCCTATTCGATTTTTTATTTCTTTTTAAGTAAGAAAATTAATTCAAAGAAAAGCCTTGGAAACACACAAGAGCGAACGGTCAAACATCAAAGCAACACATTGATGAGAAGAAGAGTCTGACATGTGCTTAAGTAGTTATGTTATTTCTTATGTAACAATTTGATTTTACAGTGAAATCTGAACTTTTTTTAAGAAGACCCACAATTCTGTTATTTCTTGATCAATCAAAGTAGCATCATGCACTAAATTAACCTTTACTTTGATGCCAAGAGTTTGAACTTCGTACTTGTCCAATTTTGCTAGAAAAGGGTACAAGCACATGAAGTTGCTCATATATAATCTTAATTCGGGTTTAATTACGTGGTTGATTCATTGACTTAAGGTTAATATGTAATTTAGGCAGTGGAAATTCATAAGTCATTTGACTATGTTGTGTGGGTCAAGCTTCTTGCATCCCCCAAAGAAAAACTGATTCGACGATATGATTTAAAAGCAAATATTGATGCACATCATGAATTGCATACTTGATCTGTTCCTCAGATAAAGCTGTGGCATTCCAATCAGGAACAAGGCAAATTCCACCCAAGGCTGCGCCTGCAGGTGGCTTGATATCAAAACCAACTTCACTTGCCAACACCGCTAAACCACATTTTACGAGATTGGGGTTCTTCAGTACCTTAGCTGCCAAATCACCCAGGTCTGCACCGGTATTAAACTTCCCATAACTAAGCGTAGATCTGGGACAGTTTTGATTTATCAAACCTAGTGAACTAAAACATAAAAAATACTGGTTGTACCAATTTGACCGTACCGAATCTATCGGACCTAAATCGTATAACGCACCAAATATATCGGACCTAGTGAACTAAAACATAAAAAATACAAACTGTACCAAATTGACCGTACCGAATTTATCGAACCTAAACTATATAACGTACCTAATTTATCGGACCTAGTGAACTAAAACATAGAAAATACAAGTCGTACCAATTTGACCGTACCGAATGTATCGAACATAAACTATATAACGTACCAAATTTATCAGACCTAGTGAATTAAAACATAAAAAATACAAGTCGTACCAAATTGACCGTACCAAATGTATCAGACAATTAAAAAAGACAAAACAAAAAACAAAAAATAGGTAGTTATAGTCTTATAGACAATAAAGATGTCATTTTTTAGACAATGGAGATGGAGGTTACTTATATGGGTGATAATGAATCAACGATTACATTTTTCAAACTTTGATGGTGGAGTCTACATTGTAGACAATACCGATGGCTTTTTTTTGTAAATAGTAACATGTAGTTTTAGTATAAGTGACATGTCATAGTACGTTAAAATGAAGTATCTTTTTTAGATATTGAAAATCTTTCAGGTTATATTCTAAAAATCACCCCCGCCCCCCCTTTTTTCTTACCTTGTGCACACCATTGTTAATTTTGACCGTTGATTTTACTTTAATTGTTTAGTCTAACGGTTACAAAATTAGAAGGGTGTATATAAGGTGAAAATAGTGTGTTAAAATCATGTCCATTTTTATAATTGTGAAGAAAAAAAAGAGAATCTTTCGCAGATCATGGATTAAGGAGAAACTAAAGTCTCTAATATCATTGACATAATCAAAACAATAAAAACGTAAATCCCCACTATCATGGTGCGGTATAGAAGTGATAAGAACAATTTATCTCCAAAAACGAAGCTAACTTAAAGCATGCCCAAGGGCTTGTTTGATTTTCTGGCACAAAGATGTGCAAAGCCCAGCAAACAAAACAAGATTAAGCTAGGCAAGGACGGTCCTTGGAAGGGCCCTGCCGATAATATCAGAAACTAAAACATTAGGGGTGTGTTTGTTTCACCTTCTTAAGTGGGACTGAACTAGCTAGGATTATTGTCCCATGTTTGGTATGCTTAGGGACTAACTTAAGTGAGACTAGCCCGGACTCGTGTGGACTCCGGGCCTCCTTAGATCGTCCAAATTAGTCCCGCGTTGAACCATGGGATTGCTAAGAACGCCTTCCTCCTTCGCTGTTCCTCAACTCTCTGTCTTTCTCTCTCCCTCTCCTAACTGGATCAAGCTCGTCAAAAAATTTATCGCCGTTCCTCCTTCTTCATTTTTCTCTGCAGTCGTCGCCTACACTGAGCCTTCCTCCCCAAATCCCCACCATCGTCAACAAGCAGCCCTCTCTCCCAGGTTGTCTCTCTCCTCTACTTCATGGTGAAGCCTTCACCATCATGAAAATCAGAAACCGAATATAGGAGGAGCTTTCCAGCGACCTTCACAAAGCCAAATATCCGAGAAGTCGTTAACATTGGATTCGAACTGTTGGGAAAAATTGCAGGGAAAATGAAGAAGAATGAGGGCTCGGAGGATCCGGTGGGATTGGGTCCGGAGAGGATCCTCTCCCAAACCTGAGTGTGAGAGGAGCACCAGCAATTAATTGGATCTTTTTAGGGTATTTTTTATTTGTAATAATCAAAATTTTTTCTTTGTTATTGGAAATTTGGATCTCTGTTTTTTGGGTTTTGACTGGGTTAGCTTTGTTATTAAAAATTTGATAATTCTCTAAGTTGCAGCACCTGCAATTCGTGAGGAAGAAGAAGCAGAGGGCTATGCCCTTTTATTTTTCCATATATTCATTTTAATAGAAAATAAATTGAATATAATAATAATAATTTATTGTTAGTCCAGTTTCTTAGTCTGACACTGCACCAAACGTTTCACTAAACTAGTCCATCTTAGTCTAGTCTAAGCCAGTCCAGCTTAGTCCTTGAAGCTAGTCCAGTCCGAGATAGTCCGGTGCAACAAACGCACCCTAGTAGCAGTGGTAGGAGGAGAAACAAACACACGACGACCAACGATAAGCCCATGACCCAAGTCAGCCATGTGGTCATTGGTCTGCTCATTCTTTTGTCTATAACCATGCCCAAGAGCTTGTTGCCAAAAAGATATGAAGCATAAACATCATGAATTGCGCACTTGATTTCTCACTTAGAAAAAACCCGGGAATCCGCAGGACAAAAGACCATGCTTGTTCGTGGAGCATTAGGACGACCGTTACAGCCCATCTCACTTAGCTTTCTCACCAACTCGTATCTTTCCTCTGAAAAATCCTTGGCATCCGCAGGAGAAAGAAGTGAAAGAACCTCACTTTGTGGCTTAATATCATCAATACCAACTTCAGCTGCCAATTCATGTAGCTTGCGTTTTTCGAGATCGCGTTTCTGCAGAACCCTTGCCGCCAAATGGCCAACTTCTACTCCTGCGTTGTACATCATACCACCCAAGCTGGGATCCATATTTTTTTTTTGTTCATTCTTATTCCCACAAAACAGATGGTGCGAATCACACTAGTATGAAATTGAAATGAAATAGTAATATATGCATAAGATTGAAATGTTTTAAAGATATTATAAGAAATTATAATTAATCTCAAAATTAAAAAGGTAAAATGTTTTTACCCTATTAAATATGAAGTATACCTTTCGTTTTCCGATGGATATATAGATGTTATTTTATAAAAAGAATAGGGGTAAAAATAACTTAACATTTTAAATTGGATCTGGAATGATAGCTTAGGTAATAAATTTGGATTTAAAGAGAAATTAATTCTTTAATAAAAAACAATATGGGTGAAAAGAATAAGTTTGGTGTAGAAAAAGATTACGTGGATTCAAATAAAATTTCCCTTTGTATTACTTTGAGTAATTAACCTGCTTATCATCATTATTTATTCATTTGGAACTAAGTTGTTCGCATGATGGTTTTGGAATTATTTCTATTACGCAGCCAAAAAAATATTATTGGATAAAGAATTTGAACTTACGTGTTGGCTTGTGGAAAGTTTGTAATGTAAAATAGATGGCTTTAAATTCAACAACCAGAGATTTTTTAGTGTGATTGGAATACGAGACAGTACGATGTATGTCATTATACAATTAAAGGAAAGTTATTTTTTATTAAGTGTCATCCAATCATATAATGACATGTAGAGTATCACTATGTGTTCCTACTTTGTTACATTTTTAATATATACCCCCTCCATGACCACGTTGTCACACTTAAAAACTATAATTGAATAGGTGAACGTCTAGTTTGGTAATGTTGATCATCCCAAATCTTCAAACTTTGTTCTCTTACTACCCCAGTGATTCAAATGTTTCCGGACTTGGGAAGCTGTTTGCTGATCGCACCTACAAGAGCTTGATGAAGATCTTATGTTCAATGACATAGAGTATGATAATCTTTTACCTACCATCCAAAATGATGATGCTGGGATAAAGCCCATACCAAGCTTAAAAAGTCTTTGTGAAAAAGTGGCTGCAGATGATCTAGTGGAGCCACGAAATACTATTCAACTGCTTGAAATTGCCGATTCACTTGTGGCAGATGATTTGCGGAAGTACCGTGAGGTATTCTTCGACTACTCAATATATCAAGGAAAAGTTATGAAACTTTTAATCTGTCTCAAATTGTACCTGATTTGAATCTCTCCCTCCCTGTGTGTCTGTGTGTGCGTGTGGTTGGGTGGGCATATTACTGATGGCTAAAATTATCAGATAGGTCTTGTATCTAAAAGAAGTTGTGGCCGATGGCTAAAATTATCAGATAGGTCTTGTATCTAAAAGAAGTTGTGGCCATCGGGAGTCTGTGCTTAATTCTGTGTTCGGTGCAGACATTCAGATCGGCGTGGGTATTGTAAAGAAAAGGAAAAGAGGAGTGGGGAGCAAATGGGCAGGTGGTCTTGTCGGATTCTCTTTGCAATTTGACTACCACTTGTTGCTTTTGGGATATTTTATAAGGAAACTAATGAAAAGGGCTTGAAAACTTTGAGTTTTAATGATAAGGACAAAATAAAGAGTAAAGTGAATAGTACCAGGATTCACTTTTTAGTGTAAAAATGTGGTTTTTCGTTAAAGTGAACAGTACCAGGTGCTTTTCGTTAAAGTTCCCTATTTTATATTGGGTAAAGTACAAAAAAACTACTTCAATTATTGGTGTCACGACACTTTCATACCTCATCTTTTAAAATTGACAATGTCATACCTCATCTTATGAATTTGTGCCAATGTTATACCTTCCGTTAGCTTGGCGTGAATTTCTCAGTTAAATGCTGGCGTGGTTTGATTCGAAGCCCATTTTCTATTAAAAAATTATGAAAAACTAAAAAATATCATTTAATATTTTTTAAATATTAAAATAATAAAGAAAAGTTATAAAAAAAAAAAAACCAACAATCAGTTCGTCCCTTTCCCCTTCTTTCTCTTCTCTCCATCTTCTTCTTATTCTTCCCTCTTCCTGCAACTTCAACCCAGAAAAAAGAAGAGAAAAAAAAAACAAAAAAAAACCAATTTGTCTTCCCTGCTCCCCACCCCTTATTCTCCCTACACCCACTCTCTGCACCCAACCTCCCCACCTTCCCACCCACCCTCTGCACCCAACCTCGCACCCACTACCTGCAACCCAAAAAAAGAAGATGGTGGGTACCGGGGGGGGGGGGGGATTTTGAAGGTTGAGAACTTGGGCTCAGAGAAAATGGGGGGAATGGATGTGGAGGGAAGAGGGTGGGTACCGGGGGGGGTGGGCGGGCGAGATGGACGAACTTGGTGTCACGACACTTTCATACCTCATCTTTTAAAATTGACAATGTCATACCTCATCTTATGAATTTGTGCCAATGTTATACCTTCCGTTAGTTGGGCGTGAATTTCTCAGTTAAATGCTGACGTGGTTTGATCCGAAACCCATTTTCTATTAAAAATTATTAAAAACTAAAAAAAATCATTTACTATTTTTTAAATATTAAAATAATAAAGAAAAGTAAAAAAAAAAATTTAAAAAAAAAAAAACCAACAATCAGTTCGTCCCTTTGCCCCATTTTCTCTCTTCTCCCCATCTTCTTCTTCTTCCCCCTTCCTGCAACTTCAACCCAGAAAAAAGAAGAGAGAAAAAAAAAACCAATTTGTCTTCCCCGCTTCCCACCCCCTCTTCTCCCTACACCCACTCTCTGCACCAAACCTCCCCACCTTCCCACCCACCCTCTGCACCCAACCTCGCACCCACTACCTGCAACCCAAAAAAAGAAGATGGTGGGTACTGGGGGGGGGGCGATTTTGAAGGTTGAGAACTTGGGCTCAGAGAAAATGGGGGGAATGGATGTGGAAGGAAGAGGGTGGGTACCAGAGGGGGGGGGGAGATGGACGAACTGGGTGTTCTTTTTTTTTTTTTTTTCCTTCTCTCTCTTCTTCTTCTTTTTCTTCTGCAAGTTGGGGGGGGACGGACCCTTTTTTTTTTTTCCTTCTCTCTCTTCTTCTTCTGCAGGTTGGGGTTTTTTTTTTTTTTTTTTTTTTTTTTCGTTCCTCCTCCTTTTTCTTTCTGGGTTGCAGGAAGATGGGGAAGAGAGAGAGGGGGAGGGACGACTTTCTATTAAAAATGGGAAGAGGGAGGGGAGAGAGAGAGAGAGAGAGAATTAAAAAAAATTTATTTTTTAATTATTAAAAATATATTTAATTATTAATGAGTGGATCCTGCATGTAGCCACGTCAGCACTTAACAGAAAAATTAACAGAAAAACTGACGAAGGTATGACATTGGCACAAATTCTAAAGATGAGGTATGACATTGTCAATTTTAAAAGATGAGGTATGAAAGTGTCGTGACACCAATAGTTGAGGTAGCTTTTTGTACTTTACCCTTTTATATTTGCTGCTTTCTGATTGATAAATTAGAGCAGCAGAAGGTGAGAAAAGAGTGAGTAGCCCATTTTGGTTCTGAGGGGAGAGAGAGCATAGTTGCAGAGAGCAACGCAGAGAAGCAGAGAGAGCTGCAGAGAGCCCCAAAACAAGAAGGAGCTGCTGCTCCATTTGTTTAGTTAGAATTCATCCAGGGACATCCGATAAAATTAGGGGTTGGGTGTGTGAAGATGTTAGTTGGATTGTCTTGTCAAAACTCAGAATATCGAGGTGAGTGGTTTATGTAATATGTTGTAAATTATACTTATTTTCAATTATCTCTCTATTTCAAGTCAAATATGTTGGATTTGTGGAAATGCTTTCGGAATTATTAATATAGAGATATGTGGATATTTAGAATTGTTCGTGGAGCATGAGAACTTTAGTGTTGCATTAATCCGAGGGATAAATGTAAACTGCACACGGGGACATTAGGGCAGAATGACCAGTAGAGTCACGTGGTGAGTTACTATTTATGAAGGATATAATGAACACGTAAAAGGATGATGTGATATGGCACTACGTGCATAATGATTTGATATTATTATTATTATATTTTCTATAGTGACTAAAATGACATCGCTTGACTGGCATAATACATATTCTACTCACTGAACGACGCTGGTTGTTGCTCACCCTTCACCCTTTGATTTTATAAATGAGTTGTTATTTGACAAGACAGGTGCTAGACGAGTTGAGGTTATGTTAGACAAGGGATTTAAGAGTTTTTTCTTATTTTTGTACACTCTATAAGAATTTTGTAATAATTACTAGTTTAAGAGAAGTTTTTATTTTTCATTTTTACTTTTACTTGCGCATCGGGCGTGGGGTCCCACCGACCTTAGGTTCGGGGCGTGACAAGTATCACACTGGTTCAAGTAAGTGCGGCGCAATATAGGAGGAAAATTGGGAGGGTTCTTTTCAGATTTGCAAGTAGGTTGACGCATAAAAGATAATGGTTTTGAATTTTGGGAAATAAAATTTCGAAATCCATGAAATTTATGGGATTTTTATTTTTCTTCGGATTGAGAGCGAAAATAGAGAGATTTTTTACGGAGATTTAGGGAAGAAGAAGAATCAGAATAATTGGGAGAATTAGAGAATGAGGGTTTAGGGATTGGGAGGGTGGTGGTTGGTGGTTATGGAGATTGGAGGAGATGGAGGCCCTGTGGTCGAGTGGAAGAAGAGGGGTGGACCCCTTTTTATTTTGTTTTCATTTAATTTTGTATTTAAGTTTTATTTATTTATAATTAATTATTTTTTATATGCCACATCATCAAAATATGTGGCCCATGTTTTTGCCACGTCATCACTTAACGGTCAAATTAACGGTTTGACCAATGAATGTATGAAATTGCAACAAAATACAAGTTTATGTATGAGATTGAAATGTTTTAAAAATATTATATGAGGTTGTAACTACATTCAAACTTGAGAGGTAAAATGTAATTTATCCTATTTAATAATAGTACATATTTAAATGTGGGATATCCATCTTATTTCATTATTAGCACACATATATGTGTGTCATCTTACTTTACTACACGTATGATATGTTCTGTTTCTGAGACCTGCAGCTGCTGCTCATGTTATGCCTGCAGTCGATCACTTTTTTTCCATTGTGGTCGTGACATACAACCACCTCAAGCAATAATACCTCTGACGCTGTCGATCCATTTTTACAACGAATGGAGGGTGATTTATTCTGATTTTCTTTCTTAATGGCAGCCACAAATTGAGATGTGGTATAATTTTTACCTGGAACGATTTTCCTCTTTTTAAGCATTTGAGCTATGTTCAAATTTCTCCACATCTCGTCGGCGCGCTCAAAGTATTTGGTCTGGTTGTACTTGAAGGTATCTTCGCAACACGTACCGTGGTTATTGTACTCGTATTCCCAAAACCACGTATTATTCCCACTTTTGACATTCGGCCAAGAGGTATTGAGTTTCTGTTCTAGGTCACGCGTCATCTAAGTCAAAAATATGGAAACACATTTCATTGATGAGTAAAACACATTTGAAGTAATTTAACCCTTATTTTTGACAGAGTACTCCTCATACGTAGCTGAAAAAGAATTTACCTTGCTTCTAGTAAAATTTGTTCCCTTGCAAATCAGCGCTATGGAACCATTTGACGGCCACAGGCCGTGGATTGTAAAATTGGTCAATCCGCTACTTCTGTTCACAGCTTTCGGCCACTGCTGTGTGAACATGAGAAACTTGTATGGTGTGGCACCGGCACCCAAAGTTTGAGTGGGGAAGACGGAGGAAACTGGAAGAAGAAATATTGCAATGTGTGTGTATAAATTGTATAATACTAATATTGCAAGGAGTATGTATAAATGGAATAATAGTGATGACATGATCGATGATATTAAGCGGACTGATTTAGTTACCGAGTGTTTTACTACAACCCTGTATTGAGATGTTCGTCCGCTATTTATAGCCATATGCATGGCTGATTCTCTACTAATACGTGAACAGACTAATTAATGCATGATGAAAGTGATTGGCTGTCAAATAATCATCAACAACAATTTATCGATTAGTGGAGAGATTTATACATTCTCCTTGCAATATTAGTCCGCTTAATTATCATCCATCATGTCATCACTATTACTCCATTTATACATTCTCCTTGCAATATTAGTCCGCTTAATTATCATCCATCATGTCATCACTATTACTCCATTTATACATTCTCCTTGCAATATTAGTAATATACAATTTATACACACTCATTGCAATATTTCTTCTTCCAGTTTCCTCCGACTTAATTTTCTTTAATCAAGCAGATATTTTATAATCCTAAAATGCTCCTCAATATGTAATACTAGTATATTTATTGGATTGATTACACTAACACTCCTTGAGGTTTATAGATCTTTCACAAAAATCTTTCATGCTTGAGACATTACACTAACATCTCTTCAAGTTTTAATTCACTTTCACATAACCCTTCAGTCAAAATTTTTTGCTAATAAATTAACAACTTTACCCTTATAACTAATTACTTAAACAATAAGGAAAATTCAGTTTCCCTAGCATTACCTGTCATTGAAATAAGAATCTTGACAAGGAACCATGACATCTCTTGGTTGTATATACTAAGGCCGGCCCAAGCCCAGTGCGGGTTGGGCGATCGTCCAGGGCCCAAAAAAATTGGGAATACCAAAATTATTAGGATGGTATATTTATATATGTTTTCATAATAGTATAAAGTTTTATAAAATTTGATTAAATGACAAAGAAATTTAACTAGAACTAGTGGTTTTGTTGTTTGAAATTAATGAGGAGGTCTTGGGTTCAAAATACCATGTGTGCTTATTTACTTTTCAATTTTTATAAATTTCTTTTCATAAGAGTATAAATTTATAAAATTTGACTAAATAATCAAGAAATTTAATTAGAAGCAATGGTTTTTGTTGTTTAAAATTAACAAGAGGTTCTAAGTTCGAAACACTATGTGCATGTTTATTCTTTTCAATTTTTACGGATTTCTGTTTGGTTGTTAATTTCTTTTTAATTACTAGCTAGTAGCTTTTTAAACATTCGTTTCAATTCAAGTCTAACCTACAAATAGTAATGCATAGACCAAATTTGTAAATCATATGATGTGTCATCCAAAGGGTTAATTTAGTGCTCATTCATTACTTATAAGTATCTTTTAAAGACTCGAAAACATCATTCTTTTTTTAGTCTCATATTGACAAGGTTAGTAAATAAGAAAAAACACATCACGATTTATACAAAAACACTTTTAAAATGTCAGATAGAAGGAAAACAAAACTTATCATCTATCTACTTAAGCCCGTAATTTTTTGGTTTCCTTCTCTCAATACAAAATAAATTAGTTTTTCCGTATTTCTAAATTATTGAGCTTGAAGTATTTTTCTAAGTATAATTTTATCGAAATTTTACATGTGAAACAAATTGTTTTCTTATATGAAGTTAGGGCATATTTTTTGGCTTCACCCTTAGCCTAAAAAATCACAGGACTGGCCTTGATATATATCTACATGCAAAAATTCTTGAGTACTTCAAAATACTCAATACTATGAATATTTTTATCGTTAAATCATAACTTTTGCGATTTTAAACAAGGGAAATACTATTAGCACTCAAAAAATCTCATTATGCATTTCAAACTTTCAATAATTAGAAAGAAAAATACCATTGTGAGGAGTGTATAATGAAATTTTTGGAGTGCTAATAACAATTCCCTTAAACAAAAATTTAAAACATTCAAAATACTAGGTACTCCATAACACCCAAAAGAGTCTCCTCTTCATGTGGGAAAATACTAAAGCCAAGTGTTGTGTGAATTCAAATTTTGTTCACACAAAGACATCTCTTGGTGTGTATATCCACAACGTAGGTAGTTGGCTTGTCACCTCAAGTGCACTAAAATATTGACTTATATGCTCGTTTTGTTTCACACTCAACTACTACCGCTAGATACAATAACTATCTAAGTCAAGTCGTCATCTGTTTCCAATAAAATATAAAAGTCATCCTTAATTGTTTAAAAAAAAAAACAAAAATCAAGTCGTTAAAACTTCTATTCTGTTAACGTGCTTTGTGGGGCCCCTATGACCCACATAGCCAATCATATTGTGCCATGTGATAACATAAAGAATCAAAATATTAAAAGTCGTTCATGTGATTTTAAGTCCGGGTGAATTACCGTTTGTTTGGGTGTAACTATAATTTCATACATTATTTTCAAAATATTACAGTGTCATACAAAAAGTTGAGTCTGAATTACAATGTCATATATCTGTCAGTTAATATGTCAAATTGATCGTTAAGTGATAATATGGTAGGAGTAAGTTTCATGTATTTGTTGGCGTGTATGCCACTTGTTTGCCAGGTATACAAAAAGCAAATAAAAAAAATTATATAAATGTCAAAAATAAGAAAAGACGATGGTCTTCCACGATGGGACCTTTTCTCCCCCTCATCTTTGCCAAAGCCGTCACAGACGAGCTTCTCTCATAGGACCTTAGCTCGCTTTTCTCTACAGTCGAAATGGTAAATGGGCTTGAAAAATTCATAGCATAATTTAATTAGGTAGCCGGAAAAATCTTCAGATCCGCGGAGAATGTTACTTGTGTTGCAGACGAAGGGTATTGGATCTCAGCTGTACTTAAGCCTCCCACTCCGACGAGCAATACCATGTCGGCCACCACTAGGCCTCCCATTCCGTCACATGTTCCAAATTTCACGAAGTCACTCTGGACCCTTATAATTTCTTCCAACAACATAACCCATATGGAACTTGTGGGGATCACCCAAAGCATATGGAAATCAAACCGTATCCCCTCACATCTCTAAGATCACATATATCCAAGCTTGATATTTGCTCATATGGTGCCCATTCTGCTTGGTTTGACTTAAATTCTCTGTTCTCAAGCAAAGGGCTTTAAATTAAGAATTAAAAGCCTGAAATAAGATTAATTCAGGGGGAACTAGAAGCCGCCCTTCACACTACCCGTTGTTCCTCCCATCTCCTATCTCCTCTTTGCCGCCTCCCGTCCACCCACTGCTCTTCAGAACCCGCATTCTTCCTTCTCCACTCAATGTGAAACCGGTTTGTTACAAGTGAGTTTTCATAAGGAAAGGAAGTGTAATGAGCAGAATGAAACAATGTGTTATAAGCATGCCCTGTGGCGCATGGTTTCTCTCAACACCTTGTGATTGACTATGAGGATACGTATTCACCCGTTATGGATGTGATAACGTTCCATTAACTTGTAAGTCTAGTAGTTTCTGAAAGACTTGAAATGTAGCTTATGGATGTGGTAATTGCGTATTCATATGGGTTGAAACAAACCGGACGGATATAGTGTAACTGTTTATGCAAGTATTTGACTAGCCAGGGATATGTGAACAATGAACTATGCCCATGCGTGTTTATTAAGAAGTTTAGTTCCCGATCTGCGATTGTTGCAATCTATGTTGATGACATGAATCTCAGTGGGACTTTGAGAAGTGAAAATTGCTACGCACCTTAAGCCGGAATTTGAGATGAAGGATCTTTTGAAAACACGTTATTGTAATAGTCTTGAGATCGAGCATTGTTTTAACGGTATTTTGGTCCACTAGTTGAACTACACCAAGAAAGTGTTACACCGCTTCGAGGATAAAACGTTGCCTTCGAGTACTTCCCTGGTCGTCTATACGCTTGGTGCATAATGAGACCCATATTTTCTAAAGATGGACGATGAAGAGGTTTTGAAGCCTAAAGTTCCATATTTAAGTGCAATTAGCGCTTTGTTGTACTTCTCTCAATGTACAAGGCTGGACATATCCTTCTATGTGAAACTCATAGCAAGACATAGTCATGCGCCTACATGCATACACTGAAAGGTGTTAAAGACATTCTACGATATCTTAATGGTACCCTACTCAACTACGAGTGTTGCTGCTGCCTCCATCAATCCCAACGTTGATTCTTGCTTTGTTGTCATGTTAATGTTGGATATTTATCCGAGATACACATGACAAGATCCCAGGTGGGTTATGTCATTACCATTGGTGAGACTACAATTTCTTGGAGGTTTACTAAGCAAACTTAGTTGTTACGTCTTTGAACCATGTCGAATACTCTCTTCTTAAGAGGCCGCTCGTGAGTCTACATGGCTAAAAGCCGTTGTCGAGCATATTCGAAGCACTTGTGGATTGTCATCTGTCATTGATGTCCCAACAACGATATTTGAGGATAATTCTCCATGTATACAACCGATTCGAAAAGGATGCATCAAAGGAGACCATACCAAGCATATTACATTGAAGTTCTTCTTTTCACATTAACAACAAAAGTATTACAAGATCAAAATTCAGTGAGTTTGTTCTCCAAACAATCTCGTCGATCTCTTCACCCAAATCATTGTCGAAACTAGTTTTCAAAAGCTTGTCCGCAGAATTGGAATGTGTAAACTGTCTGATTTACACCGATATAAGTCTAATTATGGAGTTTTGTTGAACTTAGGGGGAGTATATGGAGGATACCAAGTTGACATTAATGTATTCTTTTTACCTTAATTAGTGCAAGAGCATTTGTGCCACTGGTTTTTGCTAACTTGACAAGGTTTGAATGAAGCACCTATATTGGGCTAATCATACCCTGATATAAGCATTCATTGTCTCTTGTTACATTTCTCATCTTTTTCTCTGATACTTTGGGTTTTGTCCCGCTTTGAGTTTTATCATTGTCAAGTTTTTGTGAGTTTATGTTTCTTTAATTTAGTCTCTGACTTTCACTACCGCACATCAATTTATTCCCTTCATTAATGTGGTCCACTAATCCAATTATATGGCTCAATGTGGATTAACTATAAGAAACTATTTTTTTAAGAGTGAACCAAAGGAAGATTATTCCACGCAGGCATTTTTCTCGCATCCCACAACCCTAATTGGAAAAAAAAATTCAACCTAAATTCGATAAAATCGAATCCAAATTCAATTCAATTTTGATAGGATTATAACCAACTAGAGAGAATGAGGATTGAGTTCATGAGGCCAAGTACTTTAGTGGTATCATGGTGCCTTCCTTTTCGTTTTGAGCATACCTTGATGAAGATGATGATGACTTTTTTTTCTTTTAGTTTTGGTTTTTAGTTTCTTATTTTTCTTTCAGTTTTAAATCTTAAAAAAAAAAGTTTCTTATAGTTAATCCATGTGGTGCCATATGATTGATTAGTGGGACAAAAAATATTGACAAAACTTTAATTGAAGGATTAAATTGATGTGTGGAATTGAAAGTTAGGGACCATTTGAGATAAAAACCCTTACTTTGTGTAATCCACATATACAATTTGATTGGATTTGTGGGTCTCACATACAAACTAACAGAATAGTTGATGAAATCTTAACGGAATGACCAAATTGATATGCGATAGTGAATGTCAAGGATAACGTTGATTGATTTTGAAAGAGAGGGACCAAAATGATGAGTTTGATCAATCTTAGAGACCATTTGTGATAATAAAAAAAACCTTATTATTTAGGAGTGTGATTTTGCAAACCTAGAAGTATGATTCTGCAAACCTAGAAGTATGATTCCTAAAGAATTTGGGAGATCTAATCCCTTTATGACTTGTTGTATTACTTGTAAGGCAAGAAAAGCCTACATAACTAGTATAAATAAAGGCATAAGGCCACAAGGGAGAGTGTTCAAATTATACAATTAAGTCTGCTGGTATAGTCATATAAATACAAGCCACAACTTTAAGCATATAATCCATACATCTAATTATTGAAATGAAGGCGGTATTCAGCAATCTTCTCCCAAGATCTGAGAGTTTTATCCTTGTATTTAGTTTGGTACAATGCAAAGCGAGTTACTGGGAAGCTCAAGCTAGTAATGCTCTCATCCAAAATATTAACTTTTTCTTGTGCTTTTCTCCTCTCTTCTTCTGTCAGGTGCCCATAGAGGAGACTCATCTGTGGCAATGGAGCTGCAAAATAATTACAGTTAAATAACAGGACAAATTATTTTCTTGCACAAGCATGCAAATGAATCGGTAATTTATCTCTCAATCCACATAAAAACAGATTGATTAAAATACAAAATAAAAACATTAATAAATAATTAACGAGCTCTCCTACTATGCTAGCAACTTACGATTCCACAGATTGAAGTCCACACCAGTTTCCATCTCGACCTGAGAAAATAGATTTTCACACATGCTGTAAATAAATTTGATTCATATAATTACCACTACTACAAATCATATAAATAAAAAATAAAAATAAATCTAGAAAATGGTGTATATTTACCTCTTCGGGCAGATGAAAAACGAGGGCAACAGGATGGTAATAGGAAACCCTAGTAACCACGGAATCGACTTTAACAATGGTAGGTTCCAGCCGCATCAAGGAAGAAGGATAGAAAAGGGAGAAAAGGAAAATATGCAGAGGAAAGATAAAGTTTTTAATTTATTTCATAGCCCAAAAGGGGAATTATATTGGGATTGTATATACCCACATCAGTCACTACAGACAAAAGACTTGATAACCCTAGTGGTGAGTCACCATATAACATGTTGATGCACAAAATCAGTGAGGACTTTGGTACAACAGAAAATGTTAAGTTTGTGACATTCGCTAGATCGCTCCGGTCATTAGTGTGGATAAGTATGTAAATGGATAGAGACAGGGAAGCAAACACAAGATGTACGTGGTTCACCCAGATTGGCTACGTCCACGGAGTAGAGGAGTTCTTATTAATTGTGAAGGGTTTACACAAGTACATAGGTTCAAGCTCTCCTTTAGTGAGTACAAGTGAATGATTTAGTACAAATGACATTATGCAATATTGTGAGAGAATGATCTCTATTTATAGAAGAGAGTTTCTAGTTTCATTCTGACATTGACACGTGTTGTGTTGTGTTGTGATTGGCTTCTGATGTTGACACATGTCGCGCTATGATTGGCTTCTGATGTCGACACGTGTCGCGCTGTGATTGGTCTTCTGGTTGGAGGGAAACTCTTCTGGGTCTTTGACGGTATAACGTTGACCTGTGCTCAGTAGTTTCGGGATTGGTCAAGTATGGTACAAACAGTGCTCCCCTAAGTTCCGGAGCGAGGGAAGCTCCTCGGTTGGGGACTTGCAAGATCCAAGCCATTGAGTAATCACGAAACTTCTAAGTACCGAAGTATGGTATCATTTTCACTTGCCTTATCTGTGTCATATGTAGATGTGGCATCTTCTCTGGAAGTACTTTTCCTCCATCCAGGGGTGGTATCTTTAACCGATGAAGATGCACAAGGTAATGTATCAATTTCACTTGAAGCTTACTTGTAGTTTCGGGCTTGGTCAAGTGCGATACAAACCATGTAGTAGGAGTCCCCCAAGTCGCCGAGCTAGGAGATCTGCCGAAAAAGGTCACAGACAAGGTAAGCAATCAAACTTCCAAGCAAGCAACCTGGATCAGAGGTTTGATTTCGGCTTCCGATTGATCGGTCTCCTTCTCCTTGTGTCGTAAACAGCAATAAGGATAAGGAGAAGCAAATGGAGAAGAGATGATATGAGATACTTTTGTTTTTGAGGAAGTAACTTTCCACATGCTTATTCTTGAACTGGGCTGGAGGGTTTTCTGGTTTCCTCCAGAGTATAAGGCCGACTCAAGAATTTGAGGGTCAAAACAAGTCCATCAAATCTAGAGTACGTTCGACCCTGATGATATGGGATACTTTTGCTGTTGACAAAGTAGTGGATGTATCGGCACGTGTTCTGTTACGCTTGTCTCCACATGCTTCCTTGTATCCTTCTCACTTGCCCTATCTGTTCCTTAGGCAGATGTGGTATCTTCTCTGGAAGCATAAGATGTTGAAGATGAGTACTTGAGAGCAATGCCAGGTAAGTAATCAGGCAAAGGGTTCCAGGCAGTCAGTTCCTAACTAGAAGTTTGATTCCAAATGCTGACTGATTGCTCTCTTTCTCCTTGTCTTGCAGGTAAGAACAAGGACAAAGGAAAAGACAGGGAAAAAGCATGATATGGGATACTCTTTCTTTTAACCCTGATGATATGAGATATTCTTGCTCTGGTGTAGCTTGTTTGTAGAGGTATTATCGGGAGGAAAGAAAGCTGAGTATTTCGAGAGGCTTCGTTGGGAGTGCCCTCTCAGATATGAGGAAGGGTTGAGCATTTTTGCAGGTTTGCCTATCCGTTGAGGATGGAGGTCAACATATATAGGAGTCTCCCTAACAACAAGTAGTAATGTTATTCATTTACCCTTCTTGGTCATATCAATATAGTGGGAGCTGCAAGCTTCATGTGTTTTAACTTTGTCAGAGCACTTTGAAAAAGTGGTATGTGGTATCTGGAAAGCTGATGTTGCGTGTGAAGATTGCAGACAAGCTTTATCCAAGGAAATCTGGCTCTCAAAGTTCGGAGAGCAGTGCCTCTTCGGTTTTCAAACAAGCAATCCTGTCGGGGATCTGGCTCTCAAGATTTGGAGAACGATGCCTCTTTGATTTTTTAGAAAGCAATCCTGCTCGGAGTCTGCCTCTTGAGATTCGGAGAGCAGTGTATCTTCGATTTTTTAGAAAGTAATCCTGTTTGGAGTCTGGCTCTCGAGATTCGAAGGGCGGTGCCTCTTTGATTTTTGAACAAGTAATCCTGTTGGGAGTCTGGCTCTCGAGATTCGGAGAGTGGTGCCTCTTCGATTTTTAAGCAAGCAATCTTATTAGGAGTGTTTTCTTGAATGTGAGTAAAGGTTGGGCATTTTTTCCAGTCTGCCTTGCCACGGAGCACATAGGTTGACACACATAGGGACTTTCCAGTTATCAAGCAGTGGTGCTGTTCCTTTACCCTTGTGGGTAATAGTAGGGTAGCTGGACCCTTAAAATTTATGTGTCTAAACTTTGTCAGAGATCTTTGGCAAAATTATCTGTGGTACTCGAGGAGCTGATGTTGTGTGTGGAAAGTGGTGCCTTCGAAATTCGGAAAGTGGTGCCTTTTCGATTTTTGAACCAAAGGCCATGTTGCCCTTTCTTTTATAAGGACACCAATTGTGTGCAAGAAGTACATTCAGAGAGTTATTGCTTTTAGGAAATTTCCCCTTATTTTTGTACTTCAGAGATTTATTAGACCTCATTTCTCCTTCATCATTTTTGAAAATGTCTGGCCCATCCGACCGTCGTTTTGACTTGAACTTTGGTGAAGAGGCAACTATGTCTCCTCAAGACAACATATAGCGCCCATCTTTCTTATCCCCTACTGGTCTTCTTACCGTTGGAGACTCTGTGATGAAGAATGATATGACCGCTGCGGTGGTGGCCAGGAACCTTCTCACTCCCAAAGATAACAGACTACTTTCCAAACGGTCTGATGAGTTGGCTGTTAAGGATTCTCTGGCTTTCAGTGTTCAGTGTGCAGGTTCTGTATCTAATATAGCCCAACACCTATTTGCTCGAACCCACCAAGTTGAATCATTGGCGGCTGAAGTGATAAGTCTCAAACAGGATATTAGAGGGCTCAAGCATGAAAATAAACAATTGCACGGGCTCGCTCATGACTATGCTACAAACATGAAGAGGAAGCTTGACCTTTGCCTGGTTGTTTACCTTGCATTGCTCTCAAGTAGTCATCTTCAACTGTTGTTGGAGTTGGGTTTCAAGTCACCAATGTCGTAGGACAGTTGGTACGATGTTGGCTCTTTAAACTGAAGCTGCCAAGTACGGATGAGTCAACAAGAATTGATGTTTTAAAGGGTCATTCAAAGACAAAGGTTGTGCACCACTTTTGTTGTGCAAGAGACAGAGAGATCAACAATGAGCCCATAGAAGTTCAAAGGGAGAAAATTGTTAGCTGACTAAGTGATATTATTATTTAGGAGTGTATCTATATACCTGATGCAACTACTTCTTAAGTTTTACACACTCAGGAGAAGTGCTATTATTATTTAGGAGTGTAATTCTGTAAATCTAGAAGTAGGATTCCAATAGAATTTTGGAGATCTAATCCCTTTATGACTTGTTGTATTACTTGTAAGGCAAGAAAAACCTACTTCACTAGTATAAATAAAGGCATAAGGCCACAAGGGAGGGTGTGCAAGTTATACAATTAAGTCTGCTGGTATAGTCATATAAATACAAGCCACAACTTAAGCATATAATCCACACATCTAATTATTGAAATGGAGGCGGTATTCAGCAATCTTCTCCCAAGATCTGAGAGTTTTATCTTTGTAATTAGTTTGGTTCAATGCAATGTGAGTTACTGGGAAGCTCAAGCTAGTAATGCTCTCATCCAAAATATAAACTTTTTCTTGTGCTTTTTTCCTCTCTTCTTCTGTCAGATGCCCATAGAGGAGACTCATCTGTGGCAATGGAGCTCCAAAACAATTACAGTAACATCGCAGGACAAATTATTTCCCTTGCACAAGCATGCAAATGAATCAGTAATTTATCTCTCAATCCACATAAAAACAGATATATTAAAATACAAAATAAAAACATTAATAATTAACGAGCTCTCCTACTATGCCAGCAACTTATGATTCCACAGATTGAAGTCCACACCAGTTTCCATCTCGACCTGAGAAAATAAATTTTCACACATGCTGTAAATAAATTTGATTCATATAATTACAACTAGGTCTACTACTACAAATAATGTAAATAAAAAATTAAAAAAAATCTGGAAAATAGTGTATATTTACCTCTTCGGGCAGATGAAAAACTGGGCAAGAGGATGGTAATAGGAAACCCTAGTAACCACGGAATCGACTTTAGCAACAAACGCACGCAAACATAGGTCAGATCGATTGGCGAGCGCGGCCTCGCACATTAGCCGGAGCGAACCCGCAAGGGGGATGTGGGGCTCGATCTGGGGACCGCCAAACTCAGCTCGGAGGCCCCCCATTAGCTTTTTGATCCTGCAGGATACGTCGACCGGTGGGATTGCCCACACCGAGTACGACTGCCTTTCCTCCGTCTTCACCACCTCCAGCTCCTCCGTGGCATATAGGTTATTTTCCAATTGGTAATTAATTAATTAAATAAGCTCGGTGACTGAATTAACTTGGTCGCGTCCAAGACGGTGATGGGGCGGAAGGATATCGATAGAGAGAGAGAGAGAGAGAGAGAGAGGTGATTGCATCTGTTTTGGGTTTTCTATTTTTCCCGGTTTTGTGTTTTTAAGAGAGATTCTCTTTCGTTTGGAAAAGGGTTTTTGTTGTTTTGGTTTTTTTTTTCAGACTTATTTATCAGAATGCCCCAAACAATATACCTAAGTATCATTTTACACCTGCTTTTACAAAAGAAATTTTCCTCGACTTTTATTTTTATTTTTTGAGAACTAGAGAATATCATTAACTAGGGCCGAAACCAATAAGAGAAACAGAAAGCCACACGGGCTAACAACATCAAAAGAAAGTAGAACATAAAGGTTAAGAACACGACACAAACAACATGCCACCCTTACAACAACAAACTTAACTACAAACTGAATGGAGGGCAAGGAAGACCATCTTTGTTCAGGATACGAACAAACAAAGATGGGGGTCTACGAACCCAAACGAAATCGTACATCTCCTCCCCAGCATGCAACGCCACATAATCCACCGCTTCGTTGGCTGATCTTGGCACCCAAGACCAGTCACATGAATCAAAAGCTTCAACTTCGCACCGTATCTTACAAAGAACAGGGAATAGCTCCCACGCCCCCTGCTCAATACACCCGTTCAGCCAATCAATGATCCCTTTTGAGTCCGACTCAATCACAATGCGGGAGAACCCCCGCTGCCTCGCCAAGCAACATCCCTCCAGCACGCTCCACTCTTCCGCCATTTGGCATTCACAGCTCTGATCCTCCTCCTCCTAATTGCCATGCACCGGGATTCAGAATCCCGAATCACCACTCCAATATGGCAGAAACCATCCATCCTCGTCCCACTAGCATCCACATTGACCTTCATGATCCCAGGTGGGGGAGATTCAGAAAATTTCCTCGACTTTTGTTATGTATTATCGCACGTTACTCCAGTTTGTTAACTCATTAACTTTTGCTTATTTGACAGGACATTTGTTCGTAAATTGCAAAGTTTCACATTGGAAAATTGATGAATTAAATCTCTCTTATAACCTCGTACATATTAGTTTGCACATGTGATTACAATATTAATGTTTATTAATAGTGGGACGTTGAATGTTCTCTAAATCTTTAGCAACATTTTTGTTCTTTTTTCAAATGTAGGTCACAACTTCTATTGCGCAACTTTTCCACTCTTTGTACATTGTGTTTGTCTTCATATAATTTAGTCATCATAACTAGTTGATATATGCTTGACCATCCCATTATGCCTCCGGTGATGATGCTATCCCATTTGGCCATCCCATTTTGCCCGATGGACCAATTCGTTAGGCACATATAAGAAAGTCGTCGAGCAAAAATTGTGTCGGTGGTTTTTCTTTTCGGAGTAGGATTCTCTTCTCTTTTTTTTTTCCCTCTCCTTCCTATTTGAATGGTTACGGTTAAGTTATGTCAATATCTTATATTAATTTTTTTTTACAGATACTTATTATCATGCCCAAAAGTCTTCAAAATCATTTACGAAACCAAATACAAAGAAACATAAATACTTATTATCATGCCCAAATGCTCCAAAAACGAACGGATTTAAAGCATTGCCAAAAACGTCTTGCCAATAAGGTAGGAAGCATAAACATCATGAATTGCATACTTGATCTGTTCATCAGAGAAAACTGTGGCATTCCAATCAGGAACAACACATGTTCCACCTAAGGATGTGCCTACAACTGGGTTGATATCAAAACCAACTTCACTTGCCAACTCCGCTAATCCCCATGTTGCGAGATTGGGTTTCTTCAGTACCTTGGCTGCCAAATCACCCAGGTCTGCACCTATCTTAAACTTAGTATAATGAAGGGTCTGGGAGAGTTTTAATTTCAGTCGCATGCCCACAAAACCTATAGTGTCATCAGCGAGAAGATGCTCAAGTTCTTCTACTCTACGTTCAGCTAAAACACCATGCCAAGGATAATACTTATGTGCTTCCTTTAGCCCTGGGACGATCAAGCAACGACATCCGGCACAAACAAGCACCATTTGGGCACCCGAAGATCCTGGCTTAACGTCTAGGCCTGGCAATTCCTGACACGACCCGATAACCCGACACGACACGACACGAAATTAACAGGTGTTCGGGTCGACACGATAACGAAACGGGTCGTTATCGGGTAACCCGATAAGCACCTGTTAAGATAACGGGTTTGTTCGGGTATACACGTGGGTAACACGATACACGATAAACAGAATATTAATTTAATAATTTATAACCCTAAAAAAATACTATAATAATTATATATATATATTAATTTAACAATTTTATACTCCTAAAAACTATAATAATTATATATATATGTATATATATTAAATTAACTATAATAATTATAATAATTATATATACTATAATAATTATACCCAAAATATTAACTATAATAATTATATATATATATATATATATTAAATTTTATACCCCTAAAAACTATAATAATTCTACATACAAAA
The DNA here is from genome assembly GCF_916048215.2 of Malus sylvestris. Lineage (NCBI taxonomy): Eukaryota > Viridiplantae > Streptophyta > Magnoliopsida > Rosales > Rosaceae > Malus > Malus sylvestris. The sequence continues at coordinate 27,017,041 of NC_062263.1, forward strand.
TAAATAGATTTAAATCTACTTAATAAATAAATATATATATACACACACACACCATTGAACTTCATGGGATACGAATTATACGAAACTAATTTCAACGATCCAACCGTCAAACATGTTTGTATATACTTCGAGATCGCATACGCCAAAAATTGCAAAAAATAAACATTCAGAGAGCAAGTAACGGGACAAAATGTTTTGACGGTTATAAACGAAAAATCACGATTTAACGGTCATTTTAACTCCGATTTTGATGATTTTTTACAACCACACTCCTTGACCCTATATGAATACAATGATTGAATTCGATCTTCAATTTAAAATATTTACACTAGTGGATACCACAAAATCTTATGTTATACTTAATAAAAGTATGAATAAACTCTTAAGTATTAGTGAATCTATTGTTTTGATGGGATATTCATTCTACAAAACTAGTTTCAATGATCCAACCGTCAAACATGTTTGTATATACTTCGAGATCGCATACGCCAAAAATTGCAAAAAACAAACATTCAGAGATCAAGTAATGGGACAAAACTTTTCGACGGTTATAAACGAAAAATCACGATTTAACGGTTAATTTAACTCCGATTTTGATGATGTTTTACAACTACACTCCTTGACCTTATATGAATACAATGATTGAATTCGATCTTCAATTTAAAATATTTACACTAGTGGATACCACAAAATCTTATGTTTATACTTAATAAAAGTATGGTATAGTACTATTGTTTTATTTTTTTTCATAATTATTTTGGTAAACTTCTCATAATTTGAATGATTTTTAATGTTTGGTTTTTCTATGCTTAGTTTATGCAGAAGATAGTTATGACGTGGAAAACCTTACTGAAAACATCATCAACATAACTCTTGAAGGCAATAGATCAAGCCAAAGTTCCAATGCAATTTCATGATGATCGATGTAAATCGAGGATTTTGTAAATTGAGGTTTAAACTTTTGAGAAAGATTTCACAACCTTGAAAACAAAAACTGTTTCATTTTGCATATCCTTGCACATTTAAAATTTGTAATAGATTAGTAGTGTATGTATTATTTTTTTATTAGGCTCTTATTTTCGAGTGTAGATGTAGTACTTAAACGACAAATGTGTTTTAATGTTTTGAAGTAATATTTATGTGGCAATGTGCGGTATGTGCAAATTTAAGAAAAAAAATATATTTTTCTTAACGGGTCATAACGGGTCATAACGGGTCGGGTCACTTTACCCGTTGGGTAAAGTGACACGACCTGTTAAGGACCCGTTAAGATAACGGGTGTGACACGACACGACCCGTTAAGATAACAGGTGTTACACGAAAACGACACGAACACGACTGACACGACCCGTTTGCCAGGCCTACTTTCCCATAACAGGGGCTTGGGAATTCAAGAAACCCCGTAGTTCTGATATTTTTTCACGAATCAACCGACCATCTTCAACCACACTCACTTTCACCTTAACGCCATGAACTTCAACTTCATAGTTACCCAATTTCGAGAGGAGCGGGACAGGCAACATGATGAAAGAGAGAGAACTGATCAATCGGTTTATTTATATTTCCTTCGTACTAATAACCCCGTTATATATAGGCTATGATGAGATGAGCATGGAGAGACTGAAAGTCCTCATATATTTGAGTCCAGATCTTCTGCACCCAAAAATTCCTGTGGCTTCTCTGTGCCTTTGTTTTTTGAACTAAACATAATTAATGTTAACTTGACAATAATTAAAATAATAAAAAAATAAACCAAATCCTCAGCCAAAAAGCAAAGGCACAGAAGGGCCACATGGGGTTTTGGGTGTAGAAGATCTGGACTCCATATATTTACATCAGCTAAATATAGGCAGATGTATATTAACTGGACCAATTTGCTAAATTTAAGTAGGGATTAATTACATGTTTGTAACATGGTATATAGAGGAGTCTGTTGGGCTAACTAATTAATCGAGGATACTTCCCAATGCATGTGGAACGTTAATTGTCTTTTTGACTGCTAACGTTACATTGACTAAGAATGTTCCTGAAAGTAGTGTTACTAATGCATGAAAAATAGTGTTGCCACGTGAGGCTCAGAATATAATTATGAGGGGTGATGGGTTTGGACATGGCTACCCTAATTTGTTTGGGCCGGATACTCAAGCCCACGGGGAGAGGAAGCATTCAAGACCTGGTGGAACAATGGGGGGGGGGCTGCACTTGACAGGCCCAAATTTGGTGAGTCATCTCCATCTGGTGGCCAACCTATTTGTTTGGGCCGGATACTCAAGCCCACGGGGAGAGTAAGCATTCAAGACCTGGTGGAACAATGGGGGGGGGGGGGCTGCACTTGACAGGCCCAAATTTGGTGAGTCATCTCCATCTGGTGGCCAACCTAGTAACCCGGGATCTCTGGATACCCATCCCTAATCTTGTAATCTCTAATATGGCTATCCATGTGAGGTGGAGATGGCCCAAGGAAAGCCCAATATCTTTGAAGCGAAGCAATGACAAGAATTTACATCTCATTGGAGATGCCCTTACATTTCCTAAAATGTAAATGGGAATGTTAAGGTGATTTTCTGCATTATCCACATTGGAGATGCTCCCATTCTTTTCTGAATACTAGCTAATGCCATGTGGGAATCAAAACAATTCAATTTATAAGTTACTCAAATAGTTAAGAGGGATCCCCGGTAGTGATTGTGTATAATTTCTACGTTTGTTCAATAGGATGGATATGAATGAAAATTCAAGAAGAACGCTAGGAACTAGCCTTTTTAAGGCCAATGAGAATTAGCCATTGTTTATCCAACGTTAATGGTGTTTATGTTGTGTTTGGCTCATACATTTGTGAGTAATTATGAGTCATGTGTTGACAACAATTGAAGACCATGTGAATGCTACAAGGAAATGGCAGCAACCGTGACTTTGTGTTTGCTTGCACGCAATTGTGCATGTTTTATTTTATATGCATTAAATGACAAATGAAGAAAAGTTGTACTTTATAGACTAGGTATAGACTTTGGTGCATGCTAGGTAGGCTAGGTAATGATTATGTCATGTGAACTTAAAACTTTTTTGTCTTGGTTGTTGGCATAGTTGCTAGTGTATGCCTATAACTAGATGCAATATTTGTGCATTTAGTAATGCTTAGAAAGTGGGAAGCTAAGCATCATAGAAGCATCCAAGGGAAGAGCTTCCGGCTCTCCCATGGGAAAGGTTGAACATGGTTGAGAGAAAATCAAGAGAGCTAGAGTGAAAAGTATTCTAGTGAAAGAACTCTTGGGGTAAAGTGAGGTTCTTGGACAAATTCTATGAGTGGGTGTGCAAGGGATTCATGATTGGGTTATGTTGATTTAACTCATGTGTACTTGTACTAATTATTCTCATAGTGAAGAGCAATATATCTCCGGGACATAGACATGTTTTTGCCGAATTTCGTAAATTTCTCAGTGTATTTATTTCTTGTATTTTATTATATTCAACTGAGTGTGATTTTGTGAGGTTGTAATCTGAATCTCGTTTCCACGCTAACGAACGGGCTAAGGCACAACAGTTTATGGTCATGTATGGTCGCCAAAAAGAACGAAAACAAATGCAGGAAGAAACAAGTTTGAGAAACGGTACAAAATCTTGTAAACATGTTTTTCAAACTTCAAAATAAGAAGGAATTAAGATGGACCACCATGTAAAATAAAGTAACTGCGTAATTTAACTAGTACAATGTCATTACCAAACCAAAAGCATACAAACATAAAATCCCATACATATTATCATCATGTATGGTAGGTAACCCTAAAGCCAGTGCTGAATTTCAAGCAAGCATGCCCAACAGCTTATCCCCAATAAGATAGTAAGCACAGGCGTCATGAATGACATGCTTGATCTCTTCCTCTGTGAGAATTTCGGCATCCCAGTCCGGCTCCTGAGACGTACCGCTTCCCCCTGGAGCTGTCGATGACTTTGGCTTGGTATCCATACCAACTTCGGCTCCCAATTCTACTGATCCATAATTTTGCCCATTGGGTTTGTTCAAAATCCTAGCAGCCAAATAGCCCAACTCTACACCTGTCCTGCAAATCTCGCCTTTTGATCTATTCCCTTCTAGGTGACTGAGTTTTGATTTCATTCCCATACCCACAAAACAGACTTCTGAATTAGCAAGAAGCCCTTTGAGCTCTTTACTTCCAGTACATGAGCTACCAAAAAGATCCTGAAGATTCAAGTGTCGAAGATTTCGGATCACCACGCAACAACTGCGATAACAGAGAATCAATGCTTTGGCACTGCCAGATTTACTCTTAATATCAACTCCGACAACAAGCCTATCCTTTAAACCAGTGCTTAAAAGTGACCTGAAATGTGATACTTTCGTAGGAAGGAAACAAGACTCCTCGACTACACTTACGCTTACTGTAACACCATGAACTGTAACTTTAAAATTACCCAACTTTGACCGGATATTGTAAGGTAACATGCTGACAAATTCCAAATAATTCTTCTCTTATAAATGTCGATGAGATTATTTGTAAGGTAGGCAAATACACATGTTCAAATATATATAGCGGCTGAGTTTCGGGAATTAATTTATTGGAATTCATTTCACATGAAAGTTACATGGTATCTACACGAATGTAATTGGTTTAACTTAATCACACAATTTTTTATGATTATGTGATACCACGCTACTCCTCTTGGTAATTTATTTATGGTAGGCAATGGAAAGGCATTTGCTTTAATGTTAGCTAATTTCGTTTGGAATTGTTTTTAAAATTACTGAAAGCATTTTTAGAGAAGATGTTTTTGTATTCCAAAAGCACTTGAAGTGCTTCTAACTACGGCTTTTTTCAGGAAGCATTACAAGTAGGAATAGCAATTTAATCCGTGAAATCCGATCCCCGCAGTTAACAGACCCGAACAGTTCGGTTTTGGGGATTAGATTTCGGATTTTTTACGGTTATGGGTAACCGTTGGGTAAATTGTTCGGTTTCGGGTTCAGTTATGGTTATAGGGGTATCCGCTCCGAACCCGCCTTGTTTTTATTCTTTAATAAAAAATATAAATAAAAAATATTTATATTTTTTTATAAAATAATGAAATCCTTTTTTTTTTTTTTTCTCCAGCAACTTTAATACTCCATTACTTGAGGGATTCTGGGAGACTCCAAAGATCTTGAGGGTGCAGACTTCAAAGGTCTCTAACTTTATTCCAAAAAATTTAATGCTTTCAATCAATCATGGAATCTGGAGGAACTCAAATGTCAGAAATGATGGTTCAATACTTCAATTTTGGGAAGAAACACCTATTTGTTTTCTTTTACAAATTAGCAGCAGCAGAAACTACTTCAAGCCTTCAACCTTTCGCGAATCTCCAAGTTTATGAATCCATCAATCGGTATGTTTTCTTCAAATTAATCTTCTTTGGGGTTGAAATACCATTGTTTTCTTCCTTCTCTTCTTTGGAGTTGAAATATCATTGTCTTCATCAATAGGCATGCATCTGCCCGTACCTTTAACTGGAAAAAAAAAAAGCATTGAAACTCTGTTAGACAAGAGTCCATAGTGCAATATACTTAGTCATTATCTTAGAATATTATCTTTGCAATCTCTCACGTATAGGACTCTTGCTCAAGATTGGTTATGGAATGAAATCAAATGTATTCAAACTCTTAATATTTCTTAAGAAAGAAATATTATAAATTCATAATGGGAAAACCGTTACCCGATGAGGAATCCGTTACCCAACGGGTTCGGTTACGGGGAATACCCGTTCGGGTTTTTTACGGTTTCGGGTATGGGGAAAACAAACGGGTTCGCTTATGGGCATGACACATCCGAACCCAATCCGTCCCGTTGCCATCCCTAATTTCAAGTACTTTTTCAGAATTCATTTGCGTTTTTACTAAAGATTGGTTCTAGAAATATTTTCACCAAAAGGGTTTTAGTCATTTTAAAAGCATTTACAAACTAGCCCTAGAGTTAATTACAGTTTGCACCGCCAAATTTGGGTAGTTTGAATTTTTCTTTGAGAAATCAAAAGAATTTCATTTTCTATATGGAGAGAGATGTGGTTATTAGGTCAAGACTTAAAATTAATTGTTAAGTGGACTTTACCAACATTAAGTGATAACAGTATGTGGACAAATACTAAAGTTGGTTTCATTGATCGTCATGTTTGGAGCTCTAGTTCTCCAAATTAATCCATTTAAGCCAAGCTAAATCGTAAATTTGATCGGCTAAATGGGTCGATTTGAAGATTCAAAGCTCGATAAATGACTTAAGGATTATAACTCGCTTTGTCCATTTCATCACTTAACGCTAGTAAACCTAACATATATTTAATTTTCAAAACGTTAGGTAGTTATTTGGAATGCTTTAAAATGTTATAATGAATTTGAAATTACCTCTGAACTTAATAAATCTCCTTTCTTTTTGCTCAAATCTCAAATGCTTGAGCTTGATTGGTATTACTATAGAAGATGAGTGGTTCATCAAATGGATCTCCTGTTCCTGCAAATGCATTCAGGAATTACATTCTCGAACAACTTCATGGGATAAAAACCTCACCATTGAAAGCTTGTCTCTGGAAAGATTTTGGCTTCCTGAGTACTGAGCCTAATCATCTGCTTGACACACTTTCAAATTTCTGATGACAAACTTGAAAACCTATACGTCACCTGGAAATTTTGTCCAAAATAGCATCATCGAAGTGTTGAATATTTTTGCTCCAAATCTGAATTCTATTAACTATTATGAGTGATCTATGATAATTTGCAAAGATTAAATCTCTTGTGAGAAAGATAAGAGAAAGATAAGAGCTACAGAAAAATACGAATTTGTATTAGAAAAGCAAATAAAAGTTAGGGTAAATTACATAGTAGCCCCTCAGGTTTGAGGTCTATTACAACCCCATACAACATCTTTAAAACATTTCACTTTCATACCTCAAGTACTATTTTATTTCAAAATAATACAACCATTAGATTTTTCATCCATTGATCCGTTAAGCGCTGACGTGGCTGCCACATTTGTGCCACGTGGCTGCCAAATGTGTGCCACGTGGCAAAAAAATTTATTTTTTTATTTTTTTAAAAACCTAAATCTTCTATTAAAAAAAAAAAAAAAAAAAGGCCCAAAACAAATGCAGAAACGCGCAACCTAGCAAACTCACTTCCTTTCCCTACCCCCCACGCCCCCGCACCCGCACCACAGCACCTCCCTTCCCCACCCTTCCCAGACCTTCCCCCCGAGCCCTTCCCAGCAGCTCCCCCCCCACCCAGAAACCTTTTCCCCCCCCTCCCGCAGCATACCCACACCCTCCCCGCATGACCCGTCCGCAGGCTTTTTTTGGGTTTTAGGAACTCGATCAAATTAGGGTTCTTTTTCTTCTAATTCATGTTCAAAGAATCAATCATAGAAGAGGAGGCAATGGCGACAGAGTCATCGGAGGGAGAAGAGGATGCGAAGCTGATGGGAGGGAACCAACTACTGGTAGTCGACGACGATCTCAGAGAAATGAGCAAGAAGGCTGCCTGGAGCGTTAGCTCCTGCAAGGCCGGCAATGGCGTCTGTCTCTCCGTGACGACAATCTCGACACCTACTGGCAGTCTTTGCTCCAATTCCCCTTTCCCTACTTTAATCCCTCAAAATATTGAAATCTTTGAATTTTAATTTTGTTTGTTTGTTCTTGGTTTGCAGATCCGACGGTGTGCAGCCTCATTTGGTGAACATTCAATTCTAGAGGAAAGGCTTCAAGGTATGGTGGTTGCAGGTAGGGGAGTCGGGGGAAGAAGAGATGGGAGGAGGAGGGGGACGACGAACTGATGGGTATTTTTTTTTTTCTGGGTTGCAAAGGGGTTTTTTTTTTTTTTTTTCTGGGTTGCAAAGGGGTTTTTTTTTTTTTTCTGGGTTGTAGGGAGAAGAAGATGAAGATGGGGAAGATGAAGATGGGGGAGGAGGAGAAGATGGAAGGGGGGGGAGACGAACTGGGTTTAGGTTTAGGTTTTTTTTTTTTTTTAATTTTAATTTTTTTTATAAATTTTTATTTAGAAGATTTAGGTTTTTTTTTTTAAATAAAAAAATAATTTTTTTTGCCACGTGGCACACATTTGGCAGCCACGTGGCACAAATGTGGCAGCCACGTCAGCGCTTAACGGATCAATGGATGGAAAATCTAACGGTTGTATTATTTTGAAATAAAATAGTACTTGAGGTATGAAAGTGAAATGTTTTAAAGATGTTGTATAGGGTTGTAATAGACCTCAAACATGAGGGGCTACTATGTAATTTACCCTAAAAGTTATTACAGTCGGTTGCTATATAAAGGGTCTTTATACATAATGACTAAGTAACCCCTCATAGCTATCTTAACCAAACCTTAGCTATATAAAGGGTCTCTATCCCTACTGCCATGTGTCTTTATATTCCATCCTACTGCCATGTGTCTTTATATTTCATCAAATTCTTCGTTGTGGATTGGGAATTTGATGAATAACCCAAATCTTGGAAAGTTTGAATGTTTAGAAAAAGCCGAGATTCATTTAAATCCTTTAGAACATTTTGATTTTAACAGTGTTTGTAAGTTTTTCGGCACTTTGTGCGTGGTTAAAAGTCTTATTCTGAACGAAGTTGCCATTGAGGTAGAAAATCATAACCTTATACCCTCTTTCTTTTTGCAATCCGCAAACATATTTTCTTTTGCGATTTGAACCGGTTTTTCTTTACAATTGTGGGTCATCGATCGACAAGGAAGGATTCATGCCAATCCCATTACGCCATCTCCAGCCGAACGATGGTCAAATGGCTCGTTTTAGCCTTCTGGTCCTTCAAGATATTAATATTTTAATGAACAGTACATCGCTATATTTGCCTCCATCTCCAACCGAGGGTCAAATGGTCATAGAACTCGTTTTAGCCCTGTGACAAAAAATCGTCTCCAACCGAGGGCTAAATTGTCATAGGGCCAAACATAATTTATTATTTAAATTTAAAAATTACAACAACTTAAATTTAAAAAGGGTGAAAATAGTGTAGGAATGGCTTAGATATTTATAGGGAAAAAAAAGGGAAATTTTTTAAATAAAAAAAATAAAAAACTGGCCTAAAAAAAAAGGACAATACTGTCGGATATATCTGACAGAAAATGTATTAATAATGACCCCTTTTGTCTTTTGAGGCCCACAAACCCTTTAGCTTAGCTCTCAATTAGAGACTGTTTTCGGGCTCTTTTCGGCCTTCTGGACTCTTTGGTTAGAGGTGGTCTTAGAAATTATTCGTAATTTCTGTATGGATATTGTGATCACTATCGTGATAGTCCGGGCAATGTTTTCTCTTTTAAGAGGAATGGAACACGCAAAATTTGCTATAAGCATATCTATTTACCCTGAATTTTACTTTTTATGTAAGTTGAAGTTTATGTTGCTATTTACTTGTCTTCCTCTTCTTGACTTCTCTTTTTATTATCATGTCTAGATTCAGGAGAATACAGTGCTTTTCAATCTTTTTCATTTTGGAGACTTCGATTACTTTGCTTGTTTCTTTTCTGCCTTTCCAGATATCGGGATTCGATATAGAATACTGGAACCCACAAAATTTTGCTTTTGTTAAGAAGCTGAAGACATTTACCATAGTGGAACTTCCAAACAACTTCAGGGGAATTCAATTAGCAACTGAGGAACTGTCATTATTTGCTCACATCAAAACATGGAGAACCTTAAGATGATATTAGACAAAAGCAAGAGTATTTTCCCATACTTCCATTTTCTTTCAAGAAAAAATGTGAATGCTGACAGATCCATCTGGACAACTTGTCAGTCTTGTTTTGATCTCTATACGTGGTAGCATGGATGGTGTTTCATTTCTCACAAGCGTTATTACGTTCATTAACTTCCCACCTGGGCAGTGATTTAGTTCTTTGGTTTCACTACTCAACGAAACGTGAGATGACTGGCTGGGAGTCTAGCAAATCTATGTCAATATGCAAATATCATTATTTATAGAGGACATTGGATACTATGCCAAATTGGAAATACCATTATTTGATCGCGTTTTTATTTTGAGAGCTGAATAACTTTACCCTAGCTAGAGCTCTCAAACGGGCCAAATTAATCGAGTCTCTGCTCAAAAACTGAAGAAAGTTGTCATATTTTGCTCACCCCACAATTTGGAGGAAGTTAAGAGGAAGAGAAAAGCAGGCCTAATTAATCGAGGAGCAGGAAATACATGTGTGCAGGTCTAATTTAATTGAAGTATTAGGCAGACTCCGTTTAATTTTCGATTTCGTCCAAGTACTCAAGACTAGTTCTCCCAATTCGATTTCGTCCAATTTGATCTGGCAAACAAGTCACTCTGATTTGGAAAATTGAAATTCCTAGAGTTTTGACTGTTTGAAACTTGCGGAACTGCTGCTTTTTCTTGGCGAATGCTTTCATTTCATGGTGGTCTGATGGAGATAGTTGACATAAGTTGCTCACCCCAAAACTTAGAGGAAGTGACGATAAAGTTGGAGAAAAACACGAGAGTTTTCAATGCTTCCATTTCCTTTCAAGATAAAAACAAAATCATTCAGATGTATTTATGTTTATAATATCGAAAGTTTAGTGTTAATGTCAAAAGGTTTCATTGGGACAACTTGTTTAGTTCTCTAAAGTTAAGAATTTAAAGACAATCTTCAGTATTTCTGTACTGCTATTTTCTTTGTTTGGTAGCACGGTTTGTTATAAACAATCACAATAACAATTAGTGGTGGATCTACATTAATTGTGATTGACAATAAGTGGTAGCATAGGTAGCAAAAAGCTATTAATTGACAATAGCCGTTGTTACTACCCCTTTTTGCTACCTATGATGTTCCAGAAATTTCATGAAAGCTCACTTTAATTGCACATGTCACGAGGATAAGCTGTTTTACAAAAATCTTAAAAGGGTTAAGTAATTCAAAAAGAAAGGTTGAGTTACGTGAGTTATTAAGATTGTTTGGCAGAAATGGAGAAAATGGTGTTTGAACATCTTTTCTAACATGAAAGTTTCTTGGATCCGCCGTAACATTTTACTTTTGAATCCTTATCCCAACTAAGAGTTTTTCTATACGAAATGCCAACCAAGACCTACATCAGTAAATAATGGTTGGGAACAAGTGAAGCAGCAGAGCACAGCAAAACCCTAGAGGTCCTTTTCTTTTGCCACCAAGAGGCCACGTGCGGCAAAATAACAACAGGGTCCCCAAAAACTTTGGTAATGTGATATTAATGGTCAACTTTGTCACAAGACAAAGAATCAGAAGATTAGAGATGGATAATGCTTGTGTGTGCTCAATGCTCATAGGTTGTGCCACGAGTTGCCACTTATCTAATTTTATGGAGAGCACCACAAAACAAAGTGTCTGCAGTGCACCTGCAGCTGCAGGGTCCCCAGCCAAAAAAGGCTTGTTTGACACACATTTTGTCCTCTTACTTTGGGTTTGGGGGCCAACTCCAAGTGCGTCCAATGTTGTTGGGGCCTTCCTTTATGGAGTGGTTGTGGACTTTGACAACTCCAAAGTGCTTCCTCTATTTTGTAGTTTACTGCTGCCCTCACATATGTGGTGTTGGCAAATCCTTAACTTATATGATTTCTTTCTCGTGTGGAATATAGAGGTACACATTGCAATTAGGTTCAATCAAATTTTGTTTAACTGAAATCCATATCCAAACTTGAATCTTTTAACTTAAGGGTGCGCGTCATCGCATTTATTAAAGCGCATGTGTTTGTATTATATACATTTGAGTTAAAATTGCAGTTAGTTTAATTAAAGGGTAAATTACACTTTACCATCTCAGGTTTGAGGTTTATTAAAATCTCATACAACATCTTTAAAACATTTCACTTTCATACCTCAAGTACTATTTTATTTCAATATAATACATCCATTACATTTTCCATCTATTGATCCGTTAAAAGTTGGCATGACTGCCATATTTGCGCCACGTGGCTAACAAATTTATGCCGGCAAAAAAATAATTTTTTATACATTAAATATTATAATAATTTAACCTATTAAAAATAAAATAAAAATAAAACTTAAAACCCAGAAACCCATTCCCCCGATCACCTCCCTCTCCTCCACTCTCTTCACCTCCGCTTCCATCCAAAAACCCACCCCACCCCACCCCCACCTCCCCCACAACCTAAAAACCCACCCATCTTTCATCATCTTTTGAAACGCCCCCACCGAGGATCGATCGGCAATACCCAACGCGGACTCCGACCCACCCTTGACCTGATCTGACCCAGCCCATGGAGATCGCCCTAGCCCCACCACCATCCGCTGACCGGGATGTCCCAACTGACACTGTCAAGACGTCGTCATCTCAAGAGAACGAAGCGAGCACCACCGCGACGACGGTCAAGTACAACGATGAGGAAGAGGAGGAGGACATGTGCCGGATTTGTAAAAACATGGGCGACGCTGATAACCCGCTACGGTACATGAGTGCTTGTAGCAGAAGCATCAAGTTTGTACACCAGGATTGCCTCCTATAGTGGCTTAATCACAACAATGCTCGCCAATGCAAGGTTCAACTCTCTCTCTCTCTCTCTCTCTCTCTCTGTAATTGGATTTGTTGAAGTTTATGCATTTTAGTCTCGATTGGTGATTGAATTGGTGTTTGCAATCCCTCAAATTTTCATATAAGAGTTTGGAATTGATTTGATTAGGGTTCTAAGGTTTATTTTACCCGTTTTATTTGTAACATTGGTAAGAGAAGCTCAAAACGAAGTTGAGCTTTTTATTCAACTCTGAAATCATTTTCCTGTTAGTTCATAAATATGGTGGGATGGGGTGGGTTTTTGGATGGGAGGGGAGGTGAAGAGAGTGGAGGGGAGGGAGGTGGTCGGGGTCAGGGGAATGGGTTTCTGGGTTTTCAGATATATATTTTTTTTATAGGGTAAATTATTATAATATTTTTAATGTACAAAATTATTTTTTTTACCATGTGGCAGCCACGTCAGCTCTTAACGGATCAATGGATAGAAAATGTAACGGATGTATTATATTGAAATAAAATAGTGCTTGAGGTATGAAAGTGAAATGTTTTGAAGATGTTGTATGAGGTTGAAATGGACCTCAAACCTGCGGTGGTAAAGTGTAATTTGTTTTATTGGCACCCCATATTTTGTTGATTACACCTCATGTACTAAAAACACCCCACATCTACATTTTAAATTAAAAAATATCTTAATACACCCCGCATTCTTTCCCAAGCTACCCTCACACCCTAAACTCCTCATATACACCCCACATCAAACCCGCGTATTCGTCTTCACAAACTTGTTTCCTCCAGTTTTATTTTCAATTCTCATACTTCAATTTTTCTTTTAGTTGAAATGGGTTTTCATTAAAGCAAAGACGAAATGACACAAGCCTCATCCAAACTGACTCGAGGGCAAAAGGGTTTAAGTCTTGCAATTGTATGTATATAATATTGAAGTGATGGAGTTTCACATTGAGTTTTTAAACTTTTATGGAAAACCTGTTCATTCTTTTCAGGAAAAATAGTCATATTGCTTATGTGAGAGCGTAGAAGTAAATTTTAGGCATGACTTAAAGAAAGAACTTGGGGTTCATTTAGAATCTTCTTTTTAATTTTTAGAACATTTTAGGGCTTAAATAGTCATTTTATGAGCAATTTAATGTATAGTCAACAAAATATGGGGTGCTAATAAAAAATCTCTTAATTAAAAGCAAGATATCACTTGTATTAAAAAATATATATATAACTAAATGGATCAAATGTGTGGTTTCAGTCATGCGCTCAAATTCAATAAACAAATTTTTTGAATGTCATATGAATCAAGAAACACAAGAGGATTAATGAATCAACACAAAGACATAAAAGAATAATGGAAACCGTTCTTACCAATGAAAATGGAACACTATCTTCAATGTAGATGTCCATAATATTTTGTTTTATACATTGTGCATGAAATAATTAAGTGTTAGCTCCTTTTACAAATAAAAAAACTTACGATGACAACCTAATCTTAAACGTTAAATGTACAAATTCACATAGACATTCACAAAAATATTGGCATACGAGAAATACAACTCAATTGAACTTGATGTTGGAAAATATTAATATTTAGGTTTATTTTAGTATTTTGGGTTAGTTTAGGAATTGGGCCTACCTCATCCGAGTTAGGGTTTCTTAGGTTTTGCTCTCAATAAATATAGCTTGTAGTTTAGCATGAATAATAGGCTAGTAACAATGTAGCCTCTTAGGGTTTTGTAGCCGTTTTGCATTCTCGTTTGTTTAATAATATTCTTATTATTTTGTAATCTTGTTCGTTGAGCACTCTGATATTCAACTTGGTATCAGAGCAGGCTTGATCCTTTGGGATTTATTCTGCTCATGATGGGTATCAATTTGTTTGAATTAGTTTTGTTTGTCTATTTGTTGGTTATCAGTTTGATGTCAATTTGTTCGTAGATTGTCGTCTTCTGCTGTGTTTTTTTCCAGTTTAGATTCGTTGCTCATATTATTTGTCGTTTGTTCTTGTCCCATACTTCTACATCTAATCCGCATCCCGCACCGTTCTGCACCAGATCGACCACCCTTACAATTTTTTACGAAGCCCAGACCTAAGAATCGCTTGGATCGACTTCGTCTTTGCCTTGCACAACCACCATCTGAATCCCTGCACAAATCTGACCGTTTGCAGCTTCATCGCAAATAAGTTTGTATGCGTGGAAGAAGGACGCAGAGAAGGAAGAAGGCAAAGAAAAAAAAGGAAAAAAAAATTTGGTTGTTCGTTTGAGGCCCACACGGGCAAAGAAAAAAAAATGGTTGTTTTGAGGTTTTGGGGCCCATGTATTGTTGCTATTGTTCTAGGGGAAGATTGGTTCAATGCAAGAAAAAAAAAATTAGGTTTGATGAAGGAAAGCATTCGAAAAAGTTCCAGGGGAGAAAAAAAAAAGAGAGAAAAAATTAGAAAAGAAAAAACGTTGGCTTTTTGTTTGAAGGCCCACACAAGTTGTTGGTGTTGTTCATTTGTTCGTACAATTGAGATATGGAAATCTCGTTCGTTTAGTGACGGGTTCTTTCCATACTCTCAACTCTAGCTAGTTGGAACCAGAATCAGTTTGCCAGCAAGAATCAAGAATCAGTTTGCCAGCAAGAATCAAGAATCAGTTTGCCAGTTTGCAATCAAGAATCAAGAA
Source organism: Malus sylvestris (assembly GCF_916048215.2). Classification (NCBI taxonomy): domain Eukaryota; kingdom Viridiplantae; phylum Streptophyta; class Magnoliopsida; order Rosales; family Rosaceae; genus Malus; species Malus sylvestris. The sequence continues at coordinate 27,032,221 of NC_062263.1, forward strand.
TCAAGTTAAGTCAAGAATCAAGAATCAAATCAAGTCAAGTTTGCATGACTGTCAATCCGCCTAACGGAGCCAATCCACATCTGCTTGTTTGCAAACTCATGTCGTATCCGCCATGAGTTTGATGGGGGGTGTTGGAAAATATTAATATTTAGGTTTATTTTAGTATTTGGGGTTAGTTTAGGAATTGGGCCTACCCCATCCGAGTTAGGGTTTCTTAGGTTTTGCTCAATATAGCTTGTAGTTTAGCATGAATAATAAGCTAGTAACAATGTAGCCTCTTAGGGTTTTGTAGCCGTTTTGGCATTCTCGTTTGTTTAATAATATTCTTATTATTTTGTAATCTTGTTCGTTACACACTCTGATATTTAACTCTTGAGAGGTATGCAAATATTAGAATTGAAAGTGATTTGATATATATAAATATATATATGTTCTTGAATATGGAAGAAAGTATGCAGAAATACAGCTGAGTTTCCAAACTGATTTTTCTAAAAAAAATAAAAACTTTACAACTGATAAAATCAGCTATATATGTCAAATAATGCTGAGGCATAAGCCAAAATTGATGTAACTGTTTGCATATGTGACCTGATCAAGGTCCGTCAATCGATAGAAACCAGGATGATGAAAGAATATGAGAAAAATAATGCAGAAGAATATGCGGGCATTATTTGATGATTTGGTCCGACGGCGACATGTCACTTGGCTGCAAGTGAGCAGCGCAGGCTAATTTGGCACATTCATTATCCATGTCAGAATCAGGTACCCATCCAGAAAACGACACGTTGCATGCCAAGTTGGAACAGGTGTTGCAATTTAAATGGTAAAACCGAACTTGAAGGCTATGTCTTGGACCTCCGTACCCTCCTGAGCTCAAATTGTTTGGACCATTTGAGCGACCAGCTATCATGAAATTACATGATATTGATTATATCTCTATGAATAGTACGATTTTCCATTGGTCATACATTCTTTATTAGTCCTTTAATTGTAGGGAACTTTAACGAAAAGCACCCGGTACTGTTCACTTTAACGAAAAACCACATTTTTACACTAAAAAGTCAATCCTGATACTATTCACTTTACCCTTTATTTTATCCTTATCATTAAAACTCAAAGTTTTCAAGTCATTTTCATTAGTTTTCCTTTAATTGTATGCTTGCAAAATCTGGATAAGATTTACCTTAAAGCCTTGATGAATGGTGGCGATGCAAACTAGCTAGCTAGCTAGAGGAAGAGGAAAATTAATCGAAATTTTGATACAAACGGTATTTTACTTTAAATTACTATAGAGTGCAAAGAGGAGGATTAAACTCGTGTGAGTAAAAAATAGTACATATGTTCTATGTTGGAAATTTGAGTAGTTTGAGTAAAAAAAATGTTGTCCCACATTGGCCATTCCAAAAGTTTTTATCACTTTATAAGGTTTTGTCCTTTATAAAAAGTGATTGGAGTAACAGGCATAGAGACTAAAATTGGGCTCACCCTTGGGGTTGGGCTTTGGGGTGTATTAATTAATTGGTAATTAATATATAATTAATTATAAATAGTATATAATTAATTATCAAAAGATGGGCATTGGGCCTAAACCTAAACCCTAAACCAAGCTCTAATAATTAAATTATTTAATTAATTATTTTTTGGATTTAATTAATTATTTTTAATTAAATTCGAATTTAATTATTTATTTATTTTTTATGAAAAGACTCATCCTTTCAGATGAAGTCTGAGAGTTCTTTCTGAACACAGAGCAAAGCACCCCTCTGAAGAGATGTCTCCCAACAGTCACACCCCATTCTCATACCTGTTGCAAATAGGCATCCATCTGCTATATATACATCTATCTGCATGACATTTAGAATACAGAAAACAATCAACTTCATCCTCTACATTCCTAAACCTTCTTACTGAGAGAACCACACTAAATTCGCCAGAAGTTAAATTTTTCCGGTGCTGGAATTTTAACTTGATCGTTGAATCCTGGTGAAGCAGACGTCCGTAGAACTACAAGCACAGAGTAGGGACGAAATTTCTGTTTCAAGGACATTGCGATACGCTAGCCTCGATCTTCAAGTTGTCTGTTTTTATAATTCGTATTCTAGTTTATATTCTGTTAATTCCTATTGCATTTATTATTTATTATCATATATAAATTATCATAGATTGTTGACATATATCCAACATTCTAGTCATTGTGACTACCCCACTGTCTGCTTCGAAGAGTTATATTCGTTTCATAAAGTATACCTCTATGTTTCACTTTTAAATTTACGGAACCAAGACGATGTATGTTTGTACTATACTTAGGGTCTATGTATTTAGACCTCGTATAAATACTCGAGGGACTCAAATGTAATTATGTAATAAATGAAGGGGCAAATATGTAATAAGTGAGGAGCCCTTATTCTATAAAATGACCCCTCACTCTCTTCATTAAGAGAGGCCAATTCTTAGGCCATGGGAAGAGCTCTCTCACCCTCAAAAGCTCTCACCCTCTCTCTCCCTCACAATCCTTTCAGAGAAATACAATATCAGTGTGGACGTAGCCCAAACATTGGGGTGAACCACGATACATCTTGTGTTCTTTACATTTCTTGCAGACTCATGGTCGGATTTACGTTGTTCCAAGACTCCTCCGGTTTTATGCATCAACATTTGGCGCCGTCTGTGGGAAACGATACAAAAAGTTGTGTCAGTTCTTTCTCAAATTTTCACCTCCACCGTGAATTTGCAAAATCACAAAAACCCAGAAACAGAAAAGATCCAAATCTCTCTCTCTCGTTCTCCTTTCTCTCTGATAGATATCGCCTCCGTCAGTTGTCATCACCTATCTCTCTCCAAATTCCAACTTCGAAGAAAACGTAGAGAGGCCGAAAAGGCCTGAGATATGGGGAAATACATGAAGAAATCGAAAATTTTCGACGGCGTAGCCGTGATGGAGGTCTCCATTTCGCCGCAGTCCTCTCTCGGAGTACGGACCAGAGCCAAAACCCTAGCCCTCCAAAAGCTCCAGCAGCAGCAGCAGCAAAAGCAGACATATCAAGAACAGTAGAGGAATCAGCCTATGCGGCTCCGCTTCAAACGCTGGTCATTTCTCCGTAGGCATCTCCATCGGGCCACTAAGTACTACACAATCAACTGTTTGGATTCTCACAAAACATGACGAAAAGCATCGAAAAATCTCAGAGAAAATTCCTAGCACGATGAAGACGACGGAGTTCATGGATAAGCAGATCATGGAACTCTCTCAGTCCCACTCCGAGGATTTCTCTCAACTTTCGTACCTTCAACAATTCAATAACGACGACAACGACTCCGTTTCCAGCTGTCAGTTCCGCCCCGCACGACAGAGTGGCAGTTCTATGGACTACCTTAACCTTGCAAAATCTGGAAGCAAATATGTTGTCCAGGCTTACGAGGATTCGACATTAATTTCGGTGATTGAGCCAAAGATGAACCAACATTTTGGCAATCTGTTGCACGCGGTGGAGGGTCTCAGTGCACAAATTTCGTAGCTGGAGACTCGATTACGCCAGCTGGAGAATTCTCTTAACTACTTCAAGGATTCTACTAAAATCAACCATGGGAAGGCTGATGGGAAACTAAGGCAGCTAGAGAATATGCTAAGAGAGGTATTGTTTGAGTTACTTTTACTCTGATATGAGATACTCGCCGAAGAACTTCTCGATATTTTCCACGTCGCCGATGGTGGCTTCGAGGGTGTTGTTCGAGTTCGCCACGTCGGCTGGCGTGGAGGTGTAGTTGGTGGCGGCAAAGGCTTTCATCCGAAGCGCAGAGACAAAGGTGCAGTGGAAAGTGAAAAGAAAAAGGAAAAGAGAAAAGAAGAAAAGAAAAAGATAAGCTTCCTATTATTATGATTCATTTTGTCTGCCAGGTGAAGAGACAGAAAGAGTGCAGTGGAAAAGCAAAAGCAAAGCAGAACAAACAAAAGTAAAGCAGAAAAACAAAAGCAAAAGCAAAAAGCAAAAAAAGATAAAAAAAGTATACATAATTGCGGTGGTGATGGCATTATGGGCGTGACCTATTGAGCTGAAGGTCGGATTTATTTTTTAATGATGTGACTTATTTTTCTTATTTTTCATAAACATCTGTATAACCCTATCAGAGGGTAATAATAATAAAAAAATAAATTAAAAAAAAAACGACAAGCCCAAAATAATGGGCTGGAATGTTATGTCTAGGGCGAAGGCCCAGATGCCCAAAAGAGCCAGGTCCTTTATTATCACCAACCAAGTGATCAAAAGTACGTCCAGTACTCCAAAATTATTCGGCACCCTGCCGCTATTATCACCAGCCAGGTGATCAAAAGTACGTCCAGTACTCCAAAATTATTTGGCAGCCTGCCGCTATTATCACTAACCAGGTGATCAAAAGTACCTCCAGTACTTCAAAATTATTCGGCACCCTACCGCTATTATCACCAACCAGATGATCAAAAATACGTCCAGTACTCCAAAATTATACATGAACATCTCTCATGTCAATCATACATAAACATTCATGAACATCACTCATGTCAATCATACGTAAACATTCATGACCATCATTCATGTCAACATTCATGAGCATCACTCATGTCAACATTCATGAGCATCACTTATGTCAACATCCATGAGCATCACTTATGTCAATCAACATAAACATTCATGAGCATCACTCATGTCAATCAGTTTCGAAAGTTTTATTTACAGAGCTCCAGCTTCAAAAGCTTCATTTACAAAACTCCAGCTTCAAAAGCTTCACTTGCAAAGCTTCACCTACAAAGCTTCAGTGCACGGTATACAAATACCGCTTCCGAACAACCGCTACTTCGGCCTATACATGGATTCAATTTGAAGTCTCCAGCCAACAGACTCTATTGACCGAAGGCTTGGGAGACTACATTATGTACCATATATTGGGCCTTAACTGGGCCTCATTAAAAATACTTGGGGGACTTAACCCATTATTTATGTACTGAGGAGCGAACCCTTATTCTATAAAAGCGACTCCATCACTTTCATTAGAGAGCACCCATTATTTATGTACTGATGAGCGAGCCTTTATTTTATAAAAAGAACTCCCTCACCTTCATTAGAGAGCATCGCCGCCAGCTGAGCAATCGCCTTGTCGCGAGCATCGCTCCTAACCCATCACTTATGTATTGAGGAGTGAGCCTTTATTCTATAAAAGGGACTCCCTCACCTTCAACGCCACAAACCGAGCCAACCAAGGCAACATAAACCACAAGCAGAGCAGTCTCGCAACATGTGCTACTTCCAGTGGAGCATCATCTCAGATTGGGCACCGCTTCATATCGAGTATCAATCCTAGACGATATCTAGTTACTTCGGCCCACACATGGACTGAATTTCAAGTCTCCAGCCAAAAGACTCTCTTGATTGAAGACTTGGGGGACTACTGTTTGTACCATACTTAGGGCCTCTGTATTTAGACCTCGTATAAATATTCAAGGGACTCAAATGTAATTATGTAATAAATGAAGGGGCAAATATGTAATAAGTGAGGAGCCCTTATTCTATAAAATGACCCCTCACTCTCCTCATTAAGGGAGGCCAATTCTTAGGCCATGGGAAGAGCTCTCTTACCCTCAGAAGCTCTCACCCTCTCTCTCCCTCACAATCCTCTCAGAGAAATACAATATCAGTGTGGACGTAGCCCAAACATCGGGGTAAACCACGATACATCTTGTATTCTTTACATTTCTTGCAAATTCACGGTCGGATTTACGTTATTCCAAGACCCCTCCGGTTTTGTGCATCAACAATGTACGAGAGTTCAAAATTGTAAGTGGTGCTAATTAATCTACACTAGAGTTATAAGCTAATAGTCTATTTGATAACTATTTCAGTTTTCGTTTTTTTAAATAGTCTAAATAAAAATGAAAACCCAGCCAAATTTTGTAAACCCTAACTGTTACCAAATAAGTTTTCAATTTTTATTCATTTGTTTCTTAAAAAAAGATGAAAACGAAATTATTATTAGACAGTCCCTAAGCTACTCTGGTTGCATTTTTTATTGTCTCTTCCTCATAACGCAGGTAAATATTTCTCGTGTGGTAGACCCATGCGACTCAAAATAATAATTAAAAAACAAAAGTAAAGGAAAGAAAAGGATAGGTTTTAAAAGAACGCACATGGAAGCATGTGAGTATATGGTGTGTGTGTTTGAAATGAAGAAATAAATGGGGAAAAGAAAAGCACACAAATAATGTGATTCGATAAAACAGACAGAGCATGCATTGACATAGCCAACAAGAACACAAAATATGTGGTCCTTGATTCGAAAAACCCTTTTGATCTCTACAGGTACAACTTGATAGGGATGGTCCTAGCCTCAGCCCCGTTTCCATTCGCAACGCGACACGTGTCTCGAACCGTAGCCACACTTGCTAACCCCTCCCAATAATAGGAATATGAAATGTCTAAGAGTGACATTTTGGTGGTAGGACATGCCCTATAAAACCTTGTTTTGGACCAAAATGTTTGTATAAATATTCCCCCACACTAAACATTTGAATGCTTGTGGAGCAATACTTTTGAGTGCCCCGTAATTATAGGGTATATCCTGCTTCGAATAGCATGTGACGGTTTTATTTTACACGCACATGCATGCCTTTTGGAATTAGGGTTTGGACTTGTTGGAGGGCCAGTGCCCCTGGAATTGTAGGGTCCCTGAGACACATGATGTGCGGCTGTATCTTGTAAGACCAAGTTGGCCTACAATTTTGTGGAAGTGGGGCTCATTTTTTTTTTCCGACCACCTCCTCCTTACACCCGATTTCTTATTTCTGAAATATCCAAAATTGGAAGAGAATCCCCCTCCCCCCACCCATGCAAGAATTTGTTTTTTTTTTATTTTTAATTTCTTCTGAAGTTAGTTTCACTTTATCTTCTAAATTATTAGAAGGTATGGTGTCTGTACAAGCGATATTAGGATAGAAAGGAGACAAATGCATAATCATGTGGTACATGAAAGACTACTACTACTAACCGAGCTGCAAATTATTTGCTTTGAAGAGTGCAGCTATTTGGATCACATTTCTGATCACCTCTCCAATACATGTGAGTTTCATGTATACAAATAGAGTTCACGTGTATTAAAGAAGTGATTAGCAAAGTAATCAGTAAATGTGGTACGTGGAGCATTATTCTTGCTTGAAGTGAAGGATTTTATTGGTGAATATGAGACAAATAGAAATCTTGAGTGCCATACAATACAAGCGATCAGCTATTAAGCTGCAGGTCCATTTTTGTAAAAAGGAGAAAGGTTTGGAAGAGATTAAGCATACATGGTCTCTAATCTCCATCATTCATCTGGTGGGCCTTAAGGGAAAGACATAATTGACCACAATAGTGAGAGAGTTCATTGTACTTAACTCTAATATAAGAGCTGTTATTTAGTATTAGGATCTAGTGTATTCCGTTTTTTTTATAAGTAAGATATTTTAGGTTCGATTCTCTCTAAAGATGAATTTGAACCACATTGTTGCTAACCCATTTTGAGGCTTAGTCCACTCCCCCACCTTCTTAGTGTAGATAATATTGTTTATTAAAAAAAAAACTATAATATGAGAGGGGGGAGGGTTCGAAAGTCCCTCATACTATTATTCAGAGGAGGGGGGGGGGGGAGTTCCAAACCATAACAATAAATTAAGGGAGGAGGGAGTTTCAAACCCGGGACACATAGATGGAACTCCAACACCCTATCAACTATGATATTAGACCACATTATTAGATACATTCTATTTTATACATTCTAAAGTCAGGAGTCGGGTGAACCGATTTCAGTTCATCATTTGATTACAAACTTACAAGAAGACCAATTTTTTACTTCAAACAAGCCAAACTTACCATTTTGCAAATTTTCATTGAAATCAAAAGTAAGGTAAATTTTGTATAATATTTTGGGTTTCAACTTTGATTTTTTACGGAAGCGATAGTTGACATTAAACTAAACGAAATGAGAGATCCGAACATGAGTGCAAAAAGAGGGCACATTACTCCAGTCAACTTGACTAAATTCAAATCTGCTTTCAACTTTGATTTAAAACTAAATGAATAAAAAAAATGTTGGTTAATTTCTCATTTTGGGAAAGATCGACCCAAAATGAATTAGACCTTTATGTCGTTTCCTTTTATCCGAACTAATTTAAACTATGTAGAAGAAAATTCGATTTATAATTGCACCACACTGCTCCAAGTACGCAAAATTAGCCCTTATATTATTTGCCTAGCTTCAAAGTAAAGTAGAGAATATAATCGTAGCATCATTAGTCTTAATCGCACTTAGGAGCTAATCACTTTCCCTTTATGGCTTTTGTTTCTGCATAGAAAACAATAGAATTGGTTTAGGTGAGTTTTAAACGCAAGACTAACCACACTTCTTCTGTTGATAACCTGTTCGAATTTTTTTTTTACATAAACAATATTCTACAATAATTAAAATTAAAGAAGGCTAATTATTTAAAGTTTAGTAAAATGAAGCATGATCCCCATGTATTCAATGTTTGAAATTTCTTCGATATAGTCGATATTTCCGTGAAAATATCTGAAAATCAGATAAAGATATAGAAGGGGCTGAAGTCTAAACTTCACTACATACCAAAGAAACTCTTAAATTTTGGCTAAAATCGACATATTTCGTTAATATTTCCGACATATCAATTAAATATCGGAGAATTCTTATTAACTTTTATTTCATCAAAACTAGTGCTTGACATTCTCTAAATTTTCGTTTTAAATTTTCATAATTTTCATTGAAAGCAACCAATATCGAAATTGATATTCATATATCCATTGATATTTTCACAAATTTACATATAGATAATTCCACCGATGCCCATATTTTAAAAATTGCACATATCTAAGGAAAATAGTAAAATTTCTTTTTTTATTTAAAAAAAAAAAATATATATATATATATATATACATAACACGAATATTTTCGAACGCTATTAACAATTTTAAAAGCAAACGACAAAAATTAAAAGCCGGAGGCACGCTGTTTAATTAGCAGTGTTTGTTGATAAATGAGAATAAATTAGGTGGCATACTCCATCAACTCAATAAATTAACGGTTAAAAAATAAAAAGAAAAAAATGATAGCGGGGCAATGAAGAAAAGAAAAAGCTACGTATACAATAAAATACAAGAAAATAAAATTTTCACAAGATTAAAATATTTATAAATATTACAAAATGGAAAAAACACCTGGCACAATAAGCCGAGGCGGCCGGCTCTCAGCATCAACTGTTGACACTCGAACCGGGACGGTTCACTGGCGAACCGGAAAGTAACTCGGCGAGAGCTGCCATGGCTCTGACCTGCATCTCCAAAGCCGCTATGTAATCGGTCGTTTCTTCTAGAAGGTTTGGCAGCGACGTCTTTCGGCAACCGGGAACCAACCGGCTCAGAACCCGAACTTTTTTCTGCACAACTGGTAACATTATCCTCTCTCTCCTAACCTCCGTTTTCTTCAACCTGTTGTCCCCGGTCACCCTCGCCTTTCTCCGCTTGTGAATCGTTTTGCTTATCCTGAGACGAGCCGTTAGAATCGCCCTGCTCCACCGAGTCGTCCCCTTCGCCGCCGTCGCCAGAACACGGTCCGCCGCTTCCTTCACGTCTCTCCCGCCTCCCGCTACCTTCGCCACCGCCGCCGACGACGTAGACGATCTCCGTCGCACCTGACGAAGTGCCGCCGCGAGCTTCGTCGAGTAGATCCGCTGCTCCGTCTCGGATCTCCATCGGACTCCGGTTTCTAAGCTCCGATTCTGATCCTCTTCAACGACTCCGGTTTTTCTCCGCTTTTTCCGGCTCGACTCCATCGACAACGCGTCCAGGCTTCCGTCAAAGTTCGACATCATCGACGCCGCCATGGAAGAAGATATTGAAATATGTTGAGAGTGCAATTCAACAATCACCGATATATATATACGCACACCCCTGCAAATATAATCATAGAAAACGATTGTTATATTACGATGATGAAAACAAGAAGATGAACAAATCATATACACACACATATATATGTGTATACACACATATAGGATTGTATCTATATACCTGATAAGTGATAAAAAGAGAGCGGAGTTTGAGTTGTTTGTTTGGGTGGAGGTTTTTAGAGAGAGAGAGAGAGAGAGAGAGAGAGAGAGAGAGGAGAAATGGGAATGGGAGAGAGTGGGGAGGGGTTGAGAGTAAATATAAAAGCAGTTCACGGGAACCACGCGGCGTTACCTTAATCACATTTATTGCCGCTCTCTTCCTCCTTTTTCCCTCCTCCACCTATCTATTCTTTTCTCTCTTTTCTTTTTCCTCCTTTTCATCAAGAGTATTTATTTTGGGTATTTTTAAAATATTTATTTATTTATTATTATTAAGACCATCTTCAAACCTGAGCTAAAAAGCCAAATTACCCCCCTCCCAAACACTCTCTAACCCATGTTAAAATTTTAGGCTAAATACCAAATGTTATTTCTGGGCCAAATATCCCCCAGCTTTCCCCCCGGGCTAAGTGCCAAATGTTTATTGGAATTTAAATTTTTTTAGATTAAAATGTTCATAAAATTAATTTACAATAATCTACATTTTTTTTTAAATTGATTTAAAAAAAAGCCTAAATTCATTATTTAATAATTCCGAGCTAAAATTTTAGGCTAGAAGGGTTGGAGCATAAAAGATGTTTCTGGGCTAAAAGCCAAATTTTGGAGATGGTCTAAGGGAAAATGGTACGAAATTATTATAATAATTCAAAGATAAGAATTTCAAATTCGGGATACTTGGATAGAACCTCAACATCTTATTCATCAGCTATTTTAATTTTTTTTTTATTTCAGTAATTTTATACGTGACATCAGGACTTACCTCAGTCACCTCTCATATTACCCTGTAAAACAAAGTTTAATTATTTAATGACTAACGTAACAGAAATTAAATTTCCGTCTTTTATTGTTCCTCACCAGAATATCTCTCAAACAGGGTGAGAACTGAAAACGACACAAGGTCAAATGAGATTAAAATATATGACAGTTTTATGTTTTTGTGAGAGTGCCCCGACTAGGATGTAGTAAGGCTATGTTTAGAGCATTAGCCTTCGCAATTTTCTTTTTCTCTTTTAATTCATTTTCATATTTGAAAGAAATATTTCTAGATGTTTATTGGGATTTAATCTGTTTTAATAATATTAAGAACAATAAACAAACAAATTGGTAAATGGAAGTTATGAGACATGGGGATGATGTGCATATGGTTCAATATCATACTGGATAGCGTATTGGGTTTTCACCCATACATTCCGGGTTCAAAACTCTCTTATTTCCTTAATTATTATAATAGAGTTGAGTCGAGTCTCATCCCTCCTCTTAATAATATTAAATTTAAAATAAAATAAAAAGACGTTGGGATGAATTAGCAGCGTAACGCTGAAGTTTGAATGGAAAAATAATAGAGCACTAGTAGTAAAGAACAAAAGAGACCCTCCCCGTTGAACATGCTAGTGATTGGGAACATGTGCAATCTTCATCAATCGGACAATGTTTTGTGGGCTCCTTTAATTTTGTTTTTCTAATATTGAATGTTGGTTGTTTCACTTTCAATTAAATGAATGCGACATTTCTTTGCGTGTGATTCATAAAATTCACATATCAATGTTCATTGATTGGATCATAGAACCTTACGAACAAAGATACATAAGACGATTAAAATAAATTTAATGGTTTGTAATTTAATATTCTGTTTGAGATTGTTTTTGTAAGCTAAAAATGCTTCTTAACAACCGAAAGCAATGATGTAGTTTTGTATAGGTATTTATATTTTGGTCTCCCCACTCTTACAAATCTAGCACAGTTGTGTTTGTGTAACTATGTTTCACATGAATCATTAAAAGTGCTTATGAATCGTAAAAACATTGTTTGATAGAGCACTTCCAAGTGCTATAAAACTTTTAACGTCCTTATTATAAAAATTTAAAAAAAAAAACTTTCTACATAAACAATCTCAAACCGATTCTAAATGGTTGAAAGTATTTGCTCATGCATTCGAATTCTGTCATACGTTTTCTCTTTCCTGATATTGCTTATGTATAAAAAAAAATAAGAAATGAGAAAACTGAAAAATTAATTAGGTCAACTACAGCAGGTAAATCTTCATTAGATGTAACTAAAGTCTAAAGCAGATAAACTTTCATTGTGCCGAGATCATGGCTCGGTACACCAGTCTCATACTACAATTGGTTAGAATTGTTTTTTTTTAAGTTTTCATCCAATTGTATTAAATTACACTTAATGTATCGAGTTACTTTTTTGGCACACCAAAATATTTTTTTGTCTAAAGAGAGTTGGAAATGTGTTCTGTGATATAAATGTTTTGAGTTGTACGTCACCCTGGCTGGTGAAACATATCCTCACGTCTCTTAAGAAAAGATAAAATGCATTTCAAACGTGCCGCATTGAATTCCAATATTTTTTTTTACCAAATATGTTATATTCACTTTGCGGGTGAGTTTTTGCGCAACGAAAAAAATTGTTTTTTAGTGGTCGAATGATCACAAGTTTAAGTCATTGAAACATTCTATTTGTAAAGTAAGAATAATGTCAATTGTCAAGTACGATAGATGTTTCACTTTCGACTGAGGTTGCCCTATATTATAAATGTACTTTGAATTTACCAAATCATAGAGTGAAAGCTTCAATCCACGGTCCAAATTAAACGATTGCTAGGGCAACATGTCACCGGAAAATATGCCGAAAAACATGGGTCTGTCAGGTCGTCGTGACTCTTGTCTTGCAAGGCCGGTATGTCTTCTTTTGTTATAATATTTGCAATCTTCCACTAAGTCAACTTATTTTTTTTTTACTTAGGGTTTTAAAATTTCGAATGTGTTAAATCAATAAAATCTTAAATAGTTCCATGTCTTGACTGATATAGTATAGTAGTTTATTTGGGGTGACAATCTCGAACATTAAACGTTATAACTTGAAATCGATATGAATACAGATATATAATTTATTGTGTACACTATTAGACATGATTAATATCGTTCAACTAATATTATATTTGTAATACTACTGTTCTCATTTTGGCGATAAATAAATATGAGTTAATGTATCATTATTTTTATATCGTTTTGCGTATTGATTAATTCAAGGTAGATATGATAACGACACGGTTACAACAGTTAAAATTGAATACAATCCAGCTTTCTAATATATATGAATATCAATTTGTTAGCAATCAGAAAACGACTATCATGTATTTTTGTCAATTGAGAAATTACTTAATTATGTGTTAAATGAAATAATATTAAAAAGCTTGAGATAATACAAAACGCGTATTGCTCAGCCGGTTAAGCGCGTTCACTCTATTTGCTAAGATTTTAAGTTCACTCTCCACTCTCCAATATCGCTTGCAAAACGAAAAAGAAATATCCACATATGACACTTGAGAAAATATATTCGGTTTTTATTTATGGAGTTATTTTTGGTGGATCGATGATGTGGAAATAGCTGATTTTAAAAAAACACAAAATGTGTTGGCTTCCATCAATTGGCTCCGGGGACCAATGGAATTTGTCTTTTAGCTTAGCAATGATTAGTGGGTAATGCCCAAATAGAGAGAGAGAGAGAGAGAGAGAGAGAGAGAGAGAGAGAGAGAGAGAGAGAGAAGAGAGAGAGGCATGTGGTTGTTTTGATGGCGCTTTCAATCATCTGGGCCATTATTTTGTAATTTTCTATCAGCGGCTTTGGAGTTTGGACCGACCTCCTGATTTAAAAGGATGTGGCCGGGTTCGATCCACATTGCCTGCCTCACCTCTTCATCTTCCAACATGCTCTTTTCCTTTTGTTTTTCTGGTTTCCTCGTTAAAATGAGCGATCCCAAGTTAACAAAGTTTTTTCTTTTACGAGGATGAAGGAGTTTATCGTACATAGTCTTATCTTTACTTTGTAAAGAGATCGAACTCATGATTTTTGGTCACACAAGAACAATATTTCTATTATGACAAAGTTCGACCTCTCTGATTTTCACTGCTGAATTTATTTATTTAAATATCTCATATACTAATTAATAACAATAATTCTTCCACTTAATCTTATCAATTAGGCAACATTTGATTGATTAGATTATCTTAAACCATAGAACATGTGTTATGTAGGCAGATTAAGAGGCCTGATTTCACAAATTGGAAGACATAAACAATCTAAAAAAAAGAAAGATCCTCCAGCTAATTACTTGCCAGAAAGCTTGTCTCCTTGTGTGAGACAGACCTCATTGCCAGAAAGTAGGGTTTAATTAAAATTAGTGTATATTTAATTCAGTGCAAAACACTTGGACCGGAAGTTTCTAGCATAAAATAATCCACACTATACATCAACAGTTATAAACGGGTTCACTTTTTCCTCTTAGGGGGCGTTTGTTGCGCCGGACTATCTCGGACTAGACTAGCTTCAAGGACTAAGCTGGACTGGTTTAGACTAGACTAAGCTGGACTAACTTAGTGAAGCGTTTGGTGCAGTGTTGGACTAAGAAGCTGGATAATAACAAATTCTAATATTATATTATTTAATATATAAATTATTAATATTTTATTATGATCTAGGTGACCAGAGATGACGAAGAGTCTATCGGGAGTGGTTGTTGAGCATGACGAGGACGAGAGAGGATAGTCTTAGCTAGTCCCATGGTTATTGGGGGGTCTCGCTAAGACCTCTTAGTGAAGGGTTTTGTCCATGCTAGTCTCATTAATGTTAGTCCCAGCATTGAACAAACACAGTATTGGACTAACAGCTAGTCCAGTCCAATCCAATCCCACTTAATGAGGGCAAACAAACACCCCCTTAAGGTATAAAATGATACTTACTGTTGAATTTTACGATGAAGTTGATTTGATATCGTCTCACTAGCCGACTTTGACCTCTATTATTTTGAGGTCATATTTTGTATTCAAAGTTTGTCTTGATTTGCTATCACTCTCGCAACCTGCATAGAAACAGTGTTTTACCCCTAGATGACTAGCCAAGTGATGCGCATCAAAGCATTTCGGGGAGAACCAGTTAGTTTTGGGTTCGAGTGGCATTTTACCCCTAACCATAACTCATCCGCTGATTCTTCAACATCAATCGAATTGGACCTCCACTTAGTTTCACCCAAACTTTTCAGGTCCGGGTCAATACGCAATGACAATTGTCATATGAGGTAAAAGATTCAACCTTGACTATAGTGAGATAATATCTTCTCGAGTTAATCAAGGAACAATAACTATCCGAGCATCAAATATAAAAATTCAGTTACAGAATTAATTGTTTTTAACGACTTAAGCTACAAGTTTATTGTGGATTTGCTAATTCACTATACAATTTCCTTTGCATCCTCCGCAATATTCTTACTTATCCCTTCTCTAAACTAATTGAAAAAATAGCCAATGTGGTTTCATTTGGTGTTCCCCGCTAAATAAAATAAGTTGATTGGGACTAAATAACTGAATCACAAAGATGAACCAAAAGACCTGTTAGTTGTGAGTCGTAACTGCATAAGACAAGAAACCCTTGATTGGTTTTGGTGCATCCTTGCTCCCTAACATGGGTTTTCTTCAATTTATTATTAAAAATGTTTGTCATTCAGTTTTTTTAATTATATTTTTTCTCATTAATCGATAATTATGATGTTTAATTTGACAAGCAAACTCTATATCTCTTTGGTTTCATCTGTCACGGGGGGATGTTTTTCTAAATTGTTAGGTTTTTGACTTTGATACAATGTAGCAGCATTTCCAATCTGAATCAAACTTGCTGGTCAAGGTTCCATTTGGTTTCCTAAAACTATTAATCGTCTTGGGGAAAATCATGAAACTTGAAGACTTCAACTCTTATAGATTAAATAGTAAGAGAGACAGTTGAAGAGTTCATTCTCACAGTTGTTAATGCTAATGAGAGACACTTTAAGAATTAACTGTTATAAAAAAAAAAAAAAAAAACTATCACATCTTTAGTCTTGTTACTTCTGCCATTGTTTATTGAATCCTAGCTTTGTTTCCACCTCTAATCACCCATTTGGGATTTGGGATCTTGGTAAGGAATTTCCGAAGTTAAGGAGTCTGTTCTGACATGAAGATTCAAATAAAAATCTAGCAGCTCTTGTTCATCCCCACTTATCATCAATTGTTAGTGTTGATCAAAGTAATGGTTAGGTGTAACAACAATTGAGTCCATCATGAGTTTTTCTTTTCTCTTCAAAATTGTATTGTAAGTGTTTGTGACACGACTTGAAGTTTTGAGATGCTTATTTTGTGAACAACCCTAATTTGAAGTACAACAACAACAACTAAGTCTTATTCCACTAAGTGAGGTCGACTGCATGAATCCTCGAATGGCGTTGCGCTCGGTTTTGTGCCATGTCTTCCGTTAGCTTCAAGTACTTCATATCTTTTCTTAAAATCTCTTTTAAAGTCTTTCTAGGTATTTCTCTATCCCTTTTGTTATAAGCATCCGTCTCATAATCACATCTTCTAAACGAAATTAAAAATTAAGTTCAAATGTTTGAACAACTGAATTAGGATGAAATTAGTACAAGTGGGTGCATAGAGCCAATTAGATAGTGCAATGGACTAAATATTCAACACTCAAGAGAATAATGTTGGGAAGAAGATAAACATGGAATTTGGTGGCAGAAGCACGTTTTAAGCTGTCATCTTCTAATATTATAATGCGAGTGATTATTTAATCTAATTTAATTAAACAAACATGGTCCATATTCACATGATTTGGTTAAGTCTAAAGAGCTTTTGTCAAAGATTGATTCTAACCTAAATAATTATATTTGGTTTTCCGGGTACCCTAATTAGGTGCCTAATCCTCATTAGTGATCACACTTTCATCATTTGATCAAATGGAGACAGGTGCGCACGAGTGTGCGTGTCTTGGTGAGCAATCCATCCATTGCTTGTCCCAAGAACCATAATCATGGTGTTTTATGTTAAACTAATGACAACAAATAACAACTAAGCAAAGACTTGGGTTCGATAATATTGTTCACATGCATCAACGGATGACCATCCGGCCACAGGGGCCACATGCTTGTGGATGGCAAGTCACATGGACGGTTGTTTAGT
Source organism: Malus sylvestris (assembly GCF_916048215.2). Classification (NCBI taxonomy): domain Eukaryota; kingdom Viridiplantae; phylum Streptophyta; class Magnoliopsida; order Rosales; family Rosaceae; genus Malus; species Malus sylvestris. The sequence continues at coordinate 27,049,342 of NC_062263.1, forward strand.
TAGAAGCAAAACTCTTTAACAATAATGATAATGATGTAAAAGAAGAAACACAATTAGGAAATCTCATGCTTTGGTTAGGGCAAAACTGTTTTATACTTTTTAGTAACCATAGCTGCTATGTGTAATTTGGCATCCAAACAAATAATTGTAGGAGATATTGCCATCACGGTGAACAAATAATTGTAGGAGATATTGTCAGTGCGCATCCGGTAGGTGTAAGCTGCTTGTTCAAGTTTTTGGCTTTACAACGTATTACCAAGTCCCATGTTAGTCAGATTAGTCAACATTTATATGTTTTGATGCAACAACATGCAAGTGTGCTTTCTTCCGGGTTGGTTCTGTTGGATTTATTCCCATGTAAATCAACCCTAAATGGTCTACAACATATAATCTGAATGTAATATTAGAGATTAATGTAGATATTGTGATTTGATTTCCTAAAGATATCAATCTTATATTAGGTGTCTTGTAATACAAGTAAGATTGATGGAGTCCTTGATTTTATGTGATTATGACACCTAACTGATAGGCTAAAAAGGTGGGATTTGGGATTCCTTTATGGACAGAACCTTAATACCTTAGCCAATATAAATACTAAGGTCCCTGCAAACCCTCGATACACAATAAACACTTCGCATAAATAGTTGTATCCGACTAGATGCTTTGTAGAAGACTTTGGTGTTGTTGCATCCTACATCATTGTGCTTGGCATCCAATGGCTATTGTTTCACGATCAGGTCAGCCAAATCCTTGTTTGTGTTTTAATTATATAACCACCTAAAGTTTATCCTGCAATTTACTCATCTTCCTTGCAATAGTAAATCTGCAAGACAAGCAAAGTTTGATTCAATTCACATTTGTTGAAACAGCTCGTGCAATTCGATTGTTTTGGCAGACCTGATTGGTTTGTACGCGAAAATAAGCGATACCTTGCAATTTATTCTCCCCGTTGAAGCTGAGGGAGAGGGTCTCTTGAAATGAAGAATTGCTGATCCTCTGGACTAAGATATCCATCCACGGGATCAATGGAAACCGTGGTTTCAGACTCAGTTTCGACGCTAAACTTACTGCGAGCTTCCTGCATTTAGAATCTTTGCGTGACAAATACGGAAAGGGCCATGCAACACCAGAAAATTTGACAAATAGGATGAGAAACTACTGCGAAACAGTAGTAGTAAGTTGAAAGCTACAAGTATAATTTCTTTGAAATGAAGAGAGGGTTGGGGACATTTGAAAAATGATACCCTTCGGGTACTGATATTTTAATAGACAGGTTGCCCTAGTTGGATATGGACCGCCATCAACTGTAACGGTCTGTGTGTCAGCTGATGATCGTCTTCTCAAGGATTTGTGTTTTGCTACGGGAGGCCGAACCCCTTTCAGCTCCAAAGTAAGAAGTTCAGCTTCTTCCTTGTCTAGATATCTGATAAGACGACTCTTGTTTGTATCAGCTATGAAAATTCTTCTTGTACAAATACAGAGAGAGAACTTTAAATCGAAGCTTGTTACTGATAAGGAATAAAACCGAGTCTCACTTTCTGATTTTCCATGGTATTTACAAGATTATAATGTTGTTGATGCACAAAATCAGTGAGACTTTGGAACAGCGTAAATCCCACCGTAAATCACACAAACGCACAAGAATACAAAGATATAATGTGATTCACCCTAAGTTGGGGCTACATTCACACTGCTGTCCATCCAGTTTCACTATGTAAATTGAGGGTTACAAGTTTCACTATGTAAATTGAGGGTTACAATGTACATGGAGGCTATAGAGGCTAGGATTTGCTCTCTTTGCCCTCCTCCTAAAGTGAGGGTTAAGGATCCTTTTATAGAATAAGAGTTTCCTTCCCCTCGTACATGGTTAAGTAGTGAGGTCCCAATATTGAAGCCTAATATACGGTACAACAAATGTAATTTCAAGTGATGCAGATTCAAAGTGGCATATGCAATTCTAGAAAAAAAAACATCACCATTTTTCGCACATAACGATTCCTGATGGCTCTGAAAACTGCCAGAAGATAACGGCTTATTAGCAAAATGAATCAATATGCTTACCCTTTCATTTCTAAAATAATATGATACGTTAATTTATGTGTGTGTGTGTGTGTGTGTGTGTATAAGCTGCCTATATATCCACATGCAACTTCGCATTGAATTACAAGGTTCCCACTTTGCTTTCCCCAGCCCCCCCCCCCCCCCCCCCCAAGTTTATCAAAACCAAACACAGCCTATATGATATGAACAAAACACATCATAAGAATCATTCTTTTCTGACACATTTCGAAATCAAATAGAGAGAAAAACAGAGAAACAAGGAAACCCCAGACGCCAAAAACCCTCAAAAATTTGAGAAAACTCACAGGAGGTTCAGGTCAGATGAGTTATGCAACTTGTTGAGTCTCTGATACAAGCTTTCACTCACAGAGTTCTCCAGGAAGCTCTTCCCATCAGCAACATAAATCGTCGCATTGGAATCCATGATCTGTGTCTCGGTCTCAGCCTCCATGTTTGCACAGAGAGAGAGCTTTCACTTCAATTACTCTGCTCTCCTTCAACATTTGTAATCCCCAAAACTAAAGCCAAATGTCTTCATACAAACATGCAGATTATGCGCATGTTGATGAAAAATGGATTAATTAACTTACAGATTTACTGAGAAATTCTTTCATGTAACCGAGATTTGTTTTGAGTACTATCATCGTCTATTAAATGCTTATAAACGTGTTTAAACAGTGCACTATTCATCTAATAAACGATTAACACGTAATAAATTGGTGACATAAAAAAATCTCATTAACATCTAGGCCCAATTGTGACAGGCAGTAAGTGATAGCGAAATTATTGCCGAGACTGGTGCGTTTTCCGCCTGAAAGCTATGAACTCTCTTTGTTTTCCATTTAGCTTCAAGACATTTTAACAAAAGTTCGCCCTTACCTACATAGGCGTTTGTCCACTAGGATACAATGATCTAACCTGTAACCAAAATTTCAAAATTCGAGGGTAAGCTCGTTTCTCGCGCAGCCATCGGTCCTCTACGCGGTGCATTTTCTCTGTGCCGAAACCAACTTTGTCCTTTCAAACATTTGTAAACACAGTCGATCATTCTCCATGCCTCTAAGAAGAGAAGATTCTCTTCAGAGAGAGAGATTGTTTAGAAATATCATGGAAGAAAAGTAGCGGTTGAAACAAAAGACGATTAGCTAAAAACCTTTCTTTACACCAAGGGAAGGGTCTAAGGATGCATTTTCGAACCCCGTCTGCAGCCGCTCACCACCAAAAATATAAAGGCTATGCTACCACATTTCCATCCAGGGGGAACGGATTTCCAAAATATACACGAAAAGACCGGCAAGATTGTAACATATATAAGAAATGTACAAGACCTACCTTCCCCGGAATAGAAAGAGTCTCGATTTCAAAAACAAACCCCAGCTGAAATTCTTGAGTCCTTAGGTGAACCACATTACTTACTCCAGTCAATCCCTTCTAGGAGACTTTCTTGAAAGTTCACTGCTAGATTTTGAACACAGGATTTTTCTCTATCAGATTGCAAAGCCGCGCGGCAGTTCCCATTCCATGAACGTGAAGGCTTCTTTCCTCTTTCTGCATTTTGCATGCCCTGGTTTTCCTCATCACCCATCATTTCTTGAGCCACTCTTTTTTCATTAACCCTCTTACTTGCCTCAACATATGGCTGCAAGGAAAAAATAAATAAACACAATTACACCTACCGACTTAGTGGGAAAAGGCTTTGTTGTTGTTACACCTACCGACACTCAGAGGAAGGACATCAATTGCAGAAAGAGAGGAATAATCAGCCGGTGTTTAAATAGTCATGCCGCCAAACATTTTCCACTTGATAAATTACTGATTGTCCTTCTAATTCTTTAAGAGGTTTATCTAAAAGATTCGCGATATAACTAGGAAGACGTTTCAAATACCACACTGCAGTATTAGGAAAAATATGTTTTTAAAATTTCAACACCATCAGTTGTACGAGGACTAATAAAATTTTGGGAATCAAATGCATAAGTTCTTGTTAACTTTGCTTCCAGACTCAGTTTAAGCAAATAAACTTTCCGATTACACTGGACCCGAACATAACTAGATCATAAAAGATACTGATTGCACAGTTTGAAAGCTTCAAGGGAATAAAATAGCATATAAAAACGAATGCAACCAAGTGGCTGAACATTAACGTAGACTATGTAAAAGTTGAGTAACTCTACCTGTTTCTCACTCTCAGAGAGGCACCTCCATGCACTGACGGCCAAGTCTAAGACCCTTCGACCCTTAAGTTGCTCCGAAGCAGAACTTTTCAACCGCTCACATTCTTTCCTGAGGAAGATGGTATAAGCACTTTGTGTCCCTCGTGGAAAACCACCACGTTTTTTCATCTCTTTTTTCTGGGAGTGCAGCTGGGGGAACTGCTTCTGTTCTGCAGATGTAGAACCTAATCAAATGTCCAAATGTAATGTTTTAGTTTGCTGAATTCACAATTTTGCATCACAAAGAAAACAATCGGCCCCAAGACCTTCTCTGCTCCTTCAGAAGTTTGATAATACCACTAAATGTACAGCTGCAACATGTAATGTTTTTAGTTTGCTGAATTCAATCAACCAAGTAAGCAACGGTGACATACCTATTGGTTGACAATTCTCTTTGGGCGTCGTCTTCTCCACATGAGAACTTTCAAGATTCGGTAACATCTGAGATGAATTATCCCTACACTGCCCTTCCATTGCTGAGACATCCCCAATATTATAAAAACTGGCATGACCTGATATTTTTATCCTAATCAGAAAAACAAAGGTAATACGAACATATTGAAAACATGCATTTCTCTAGAGCTTGTCTAATATAAAAATAGGCTCGAGAACAATTGGCAAGGAGTAGCTACTCTACCCAGAGTAGAAGCAGCTTTTGCATGAGGTTCCCTGTAGTAGTAAAGTTTTTCATACTGGTAGAGAACGAGTGCGTAAAGGTTTAAGAGAGGTTGAGAATCCTGCAGACTGTCACAATCCAATTTTAAGGCGAGTGCAACTTCGCCCCATCTCTCATCAGCGGTAACCTGGAAAGTAACCGTTATAGGTCTAGTTAATATAAATTTGAAGGTGAAAAGTTGAATACCACTTCATCTAATAAATGATTCCGTAACTGCATGGGAACGCGCTGTTAAGCACTTCAACAATTCATGTTCTCTCCTAAACAACCAAGACATTCTAATTGCAAACTAGATAATCCCAAATCTGGAAGTTCAGAACTTCAGAAAACTTATCATTCCATGACTCAAAATCAACACAATCAAAGTAAACAAATTATTAGTCCCTTTTGGAACATCCGATAAAACACGAACGAGGTAATGGACTCTCTTTTTGGTTTTCACTACATAAATCCGAAATAATCATCAAATGATTGGAAACAAACTACCTGAAGAAACCCTCCTCTTGCAGTAACTTCTTTGTAACACAAATGCAAGTCCAGCATTGATTGTCTGAGATCAAAACTGCACAATGCAACCAATCAGATATCGCCAACTGGGAACAGGTTAAATTAACTGAACCAGTATTCACCATTCCAATCACATAAGCTCCCCAAATATTCCACATGCATAAGTAAGTACAAGGAGGTTTAATATGCAGCTTCTGATTTCGGAATTAGAAAGTTCCAACTTTGCTTCTTGTGAACAAAGATTCTAACTTTTGCTTTTTTCTTCCCCACAAGTTTCTCAAATACCAAACATGGCACGCATGCATGCATACATTATACATACATGTACATATATGCATATCTGTGTGTTTGTGTGAACAAAACCCATCAAAAAAATCCTTGCTTGAACCCACTTGAGCAAATAATAAGAAAAACAGGAAAAAAAGAAAACTTAGAAGCCCAAAACAATTAAAAAAATATATTGCAAAAATAGCAAAACTCACACAAGGTTGAGCCCAGATGATGTATGCAGCTTATTGAGTCTCTGATAGAAGCTGTCAATCTCCGAGTTCTCCAGCAAGCTCTTCCCATCAGACTCAGAAACTGTCACATTGGAATTCATGTTCTGTTTCTCGCTCTCACTTGTTGCCATGTCTAGAGAGAGAGAGAGAGCTTTACTTTAATGGCTTCCAATCAACTCTAAGGCTTTACTTTAATGGCTTCCACTCAACTCCAGTTGCACATTTCCCGAAAAGAGAAGCCAGATGTCGACATATAGACATGCAGATTATGCATATGTTGCTGCAAGATGGATTAACTTGTGAATATACACTTGAAAGGACCGGGTACGTCAAAAAATCACTGTAAATGTTTTATATAAAATTAAATATAAGTAGTGCATGATAAAAATTAATTGAGAACGGATATGATTGGAAGATCCAAGATCCTTACAAAGAGGATACTCTCTCGTATATACACGTAATCGGTAACCCCATGAAAGTTGAAACTACCACCTTTGACCAAAGCCTTTGGGTGCGTTTGGTACGCGGGACGGGACGGGACGAGGCGTTCCGTCCCGCGTTTGGTGCGCCAAAAATGGGTGGAACGGGCTGTTCCACGGGACAGATTTTGGGTGTTTTTGCGTTCCACCTCCCACCCCTGGAACGGGTTTGTTCCACGTATGTGGAACACAATGTTTTACCATTTTAAGACAAATATACCCCATGTCTTTTTCAAAAATTACACCTTCGTTCCGTCCCGTCCCGTCCCGACCCGTCTGCGTACCAAACGCACCCTTTTGTATCCCAAACTAATCTTCCTTTCCAACTCAGGGGTGAATAACACCTCAGTTACGAGACACAACTTAATTATAGCTTCGGAATGGAAATTTTTTAGTATACTGCTTGTGTCGGGAATTTATGTGTTTTCCTATTTATGATTAACATGTTTTTATCGTACGAAATTGTAATTATAACTACTTTATGTTTTTAACATTATTTAAAGATTATATTTAAAAAACCGTTTAAATAAGAGATCGTTTAGTCATTCATGCCTATCACATTAGTTGACGATTTTGGTTACAAGTTACAAGTAGCATATTTATGATGAACCGTTCATTTGTTATGTATATAAATGTCTAAACGATCTCTAAATTGAAATATTTTTTACAAATATGATTTTTAGATGATGATAAAGAATATGAACGATTTATTTATAATGTTCGTATGGTAAAAACACATTAATCATAAGCGAATGACAAGTAATTTTCCTATAGGAAACACAAACATTGTCTAAAATGAGCACATTTAAAGGCCCTTGTATAAAATGCCTTTAAGCAAATTAAAATTAAAGGCCCTTTGTATCAATAATGATTCAATTCTTGTTATGTCTCATTACTTCAATCTTCTGAACCACATAAAAAAAATACATGTATTATTATGTGGTTTATGGAATGTTATCTGAGTTTCTTTTAGATGTTACTTTGAATTATGTGACATCTTGTTAGTGTTATATGACTATGTGCAAATTAAATTAAATTAAATAAACTATGCTGTTACATTGTTATGTTCATTTGGGTTGTGTTTATTTATTTATTTATTTTAACGATAGAGTTATTTGTTGAATTTTTTTCCTAACCCAACGAGAAACACGAAATTCTTCCGCATTCCATGTACCAAACACAACCCTACACCTTCTTCGTGATGCAAATCAAAATGTGCTATGCTAAAAAGTGGTAAAATGCATTAGTACAATAATATATAATATGTTGCTGCACGTAGTGACATATCCAAGATTTGAACTTTGGAAGTTCTAATGTTAAATACAAGTTTTTTAGATAAGAACAAAGTGCGAAGCACGCATAAAAAAAATCATTTCATTTACTTATTGGGCTTGTTGTGCACATGTCAACATATATTGGCATATACAGAAGTAATTTGATGAGTGATATAAAAAGAACTTGTCAAGTATTGTCGATGCAACATGTCAACATATGTCTAGCATGCATTACATTAAACATTTAGTAAGCACAAAAAGGATTCGTACCAAACATTTGAAGAATTCTCGGAAAACCTCCACACGTATATTTTCTGAACTCAGGTGGTCTGTATTTCCATCCTCTCCTGGTTGCACGTACTTTTAAAATGTCGATCATTGGAAACTTTAAAACATGTTACATCTTGTTAGCGTTATAAATGTCCTTTTGTGGTAATAGTGAGTTGATGACCCGACTCATATTCCGAATGCTTACGTATAAAACACCCCAACCCCACACCTTCAAACTCTTTTCACCCATGAAATTTTAGAGCCACAACACAAACAATGCGACATAACAAGACCACTTTGAACTTTCCGCGGCGGACTCAGAAAACTCCAGGCATGGATAAGGCCATGAAACCAAGCTAAAACCAACAAAAAATATGCCCCCATAAAATTATTGAAGTGATCAACTTTTTATCACCAAATCCCTCTCTTTCAATTGACCCACATAAATTCCATACCCAAAAACCCATTTTTTCTTCGTAGTTCATGGAGTCTGAGAGGAACCCATCTGTTATTGGCTACAATTCTGCAAGGCAAACCCAAAACATCAGAAAAATCTTGATTTATCTGAACCAAGTTCCTATCTTTTGAATTACAATCCAGAAAAAAATTAACCCCAAAAGACCATACTTTAAGCTTCTTTTTAAGCTTTGCGAGGTGCCCTCTGTGATTTTCTGAGAAAATTTGAGAAACTGAGCAAAACGGTAGCTTAGTTGTGGAGGCCGCATGAGTGGGCAAGAACCCAACTGGGATTTGAAGCTTTGGAGCCAACAGAATCAATGGCTTCGGGTAGCGGTTTTGGGGTTACTCTCTCACAGTATTCTCTCTCCTTCAATTCATCTACTAGTTTATTCCCTGCTTGCCGGGCTTCTGTTTCATCGAGGCAGCCACGGCCCTCCTCTCGAATTCGCTATCGAATTGATTCTGGCAGATGGTTGGGCTTGAGGCACCTTTCTGTTGGTTCTCAGAGGTAAGCTTTGTGGTTTTTGTTTGTATGTCATTTGGTTTGCTTGTGAACGTGAAAGAAAATGGAAGTAAGTTATGGAATTTTGAAATGTTTTACTTCAATTGGTTTGGTAATCAAATATGTAATCAAGTTTATGATAAGCTTGTTAGATTGATGAAAAGTGAAGGAGAATGGGATGAGTAGGGAAAATAAGAGAAACTAGAAGGGCAGAAAGTTTGAATTTGGATTGTTATATCATAGTGGGACTTGTACTTAAATCTATCGAGGTTTTTTTTAAGTTTGTATGAAATAAATAGATGGACCCTTTCAAGAGTTCAGTTCAAAATTTTTAAAGCAACATTGTAATCGAAAAAACACTACGAATCTTGTGTTTATTAACAGTGTTGCTTTTCCTGTGCCTTGGATAACAGATTCGACAGTTTTAGTTCAAGGTGTTCGATAACCAACACCGATGTACACTTCAACCGCGTGGCTACTGACAATGAGGTCCAAGAGGAATCATCTGTTGCAGAGCCTGGTTGCTCTGGTTGCTCAGTCCCAATTGTTGATATGCTTGAGACCGAATCTTTGAGTTTACTAACTGAAGATACTTATGTAGATTGTCTCTTGACGACACTGCCTGTAAGTTACAAAATTGTCTATGAACCTTTTCTTTTTCTTTTTCATTACCATTTCAGTACTGCATTACTGTTAGGTCTTGTCAGATTTATCATGTCATTTTTTTTCCTTTGCTTAGGTTTTATCAAAAGAGGAGCAACATACGCTTGCAGCTACTCCGGCCCATCCAATGGGATTATATGGTAAGAGCCTTCCTTCAATAGTCCAAGTAAAGCATGGTGATGTATCTTTCCTAAGCTGTCTTTGATGTGTCATTTAAATAATAAAATAGTTGATGTGAATGATTTGGAATCCTTGAGGTGATTTCTGATCCAACGGGCATAATTTTTCAGCTCTCTATGCTAGTTGTCTAGCTGGAAATTTAGTGGAGCAATTTTGGAATTTTTCTTGGCCCTCTGCTATCGCATTGATATATCCAAGCCTTCTACCAGTGGCGTTTATGGGTTTCTTTAGTAAGGTTGCTATTGAGATAAATTAAGTATATAGGAAAAAGCGGTAGGAAACATTACTTCCTAACTAGCTCAAATTCATTTTAAACAGCTTGCGATAATTGCTGGAGGCCCCTTAGTTGGCACACTTATGGATCATTTCCCCAGAGTACCTGCGTATAACTGTCTTAATATTATCCAGGTGAGAAGTTTGGTTTGCACTGCACCCAAAGATGTATGCAGGACGAATATTCAAACTTTTGTGTTCTAACTGTTTTCTTTCATTCAGGCAGCTGCTCAGTTGTTATCTGCAGCGCTGATAATCTATGCGCATTCTGTTCCTCCTTCTGTGTCATCCCTTCTTCACCGCCCTTGGTTCATTGTACTTGTACTAGCTGGGGCTGTGGAGAGGCTATCTGGTGTAGCATTGGGGGTTGCTATGGAGCGTGATTGGGTGGTGCTGGTACTGCTATTTTGACATTTCCTTGTTTCGTTAGGATACTCATACACATGCACGCACATAGTTTTATCCTTCCAAGTTTTCTTTGGCTTAAACATTCCCATGTAAACAGTTGGCAGGAGTGAACAGGCCAATTGCGCTTGCCCAAGCAAATGCTGTTCTTAATCGAATTGATCTTCTCTGTGAGGTATTTTCTAATCTTATGATCATTTATTCTTTAACAATACCTCCATGGAATTTTCATATGTGGTTAATGGTGAAATATTTTCCCTTTTATTTGAAATTTAATATGCAAATATTCCTTAGAGTTAACAAATTCTAGGCACATGGTTATGGTTATTCTAGATAATATTTGGGCTAATTCCAGTAGATGCTACTTTAGGTTAGAACTTAAAGAAAAAAGATGATATTTTTTGGGGAAGCTTGAGGAGATTTATAACTTTGTATTTACAGATTGCCGGAGCATCACTATTTGGCATTCTTCTATCAAACTATGACCCAGTAACTTGCTTGAAATTTTCTGGAGGTTTGATGGTGTGGTCATTGCCTTTTGCGGTAATTTCTCTTCTCCTTACTCAGTTTCAATATTTTGCTTGAAAATTGTCACTTTTATTATCGACTTAAGAATTTCCATTTCTCAGATTGTTCTCACATGTTTGACCAACAAGCTTTCGAGTGGGGTTCTTGACCGCCCAAAATGTTCACAAACTTGTTGTAGAACGTCTACAGAAGTATCTCTGTTTGATACCAATGATATAGGTAAATTTATGCTTCTATCTTTTATATAAGGAAGTCTGACCACCTCTTTTGTAATCGAAAGATACTTCTGATACCGTCCTAAGTTCCCAACTGGTTCTGTTTTCTGGAATCAGTGGATAAAGGTGTGGCAGCTATTAAACTTGGATGGAAGGAGTACATGCAGCAACCAGTTCTTCCTGCTAGCCTAGCCTATGTACTGCTCTATTTTAATGTTGTACTCACTCCAGGCAGTTTGATGACAGCATTTCTAACGCAGAGTGGTACTTGTCATGCCTTTTAGCCTTATATTTTTTGGTCTGAAATTTGTCGCCTTTTACATGCATTTTATGAAAGGCCTTCATTGTTTTGCAATTAATTCAAGGCCCAGGTTCTGAAAGCACCTAATAGCTCGGTTAGAACAGGCTCTTATCAACGTGCATTTAGGAGTAAACACTATTCATCGTGCGCGGGGGGTGGGTGGGGGAAAGGAATAAATGGAAGGAAAAATAAGGAAGTTCGGCCAAGAGAGTCGGACCCAATAGCACGCCACCCTGAAATATACCCAATTAATGCACGTGTTAATAACAATAAATTTCATTTGTGATGAGAAAAAGCTCTTAAGCACAACATCTAGAAGTTAATAACCCTACTGATTCATGCATATTGTTTATTACATCCACAGTGTAGGCAAAAAAAGGAGATCACTTAAATCGTGCTCTAGTGTGAATATGACTTCATCATCGATTTTCAATTATAGACATATGTATACGCCTCTTCTGCTGTGGTTATATAAACCTTTTCGTTGGCTTCTTTGTAAGCCCCATTCTAACTCCAAGGTATTGTGACAACAGGTCTAAATCCATCTATTATTGGGGGTTTTAGTGGACTGTGTGCTTTTATGGGTGTTGCAGCGACATTTGTGTCGGCAAGCCTGGTCAGGCGACTTGGCATCTTAAAGGTTGGCTAATTTGCATTGTTATCATGTTACAGTCCATTGTCGCATTATAGTCTGTCTATAGCTGATGGAGCTTCTTATCCAGGCAGGAGCAGCGGGATTAATATTTCAAGCTTCACTTCTCACCGTTGCTGTTGCTGTTTATTGTAGTGGGTCTTCCTCCCAGCAGAGCCCCCTTCTATTCTTCTTGTGTTTGATTGTAAGAATTTTTATTTATCATTCTTTTTTCCTATATGAGATTAAGAGACTAAATGTGAACTGAAATACAAAAGCTTATGAAGAAAGGACTTAATAGTTAAGAAATAAGATTTGGGATTCAGATGATAGTTACGTATGAGCTGCTAAGAAAATCAAGTAGTGAATCGATTGGGAATGGGACTTATGATATTAGGTTAGATCTGAGAGCATGATGAGGAATTCTTTTCAGAATTGGGGATTCTTAGACTGATCTGCTATATCTGTACATAATTTAGATAATGTTGAGGCTTCTTTTTATGAGGAGATTTCAGTGGTGACTGCTGCCTGCGTCAGCTAGTCATCAAAGCAAACGTTTCAATTGTAGTGGCAGATGCTCCACTTGCAATTATATGTACTAGAGAGAATATTGGAGAACAGGTGCTTTTTGTCACGCTTTTTAGACATTTTCTTGTTATCTTTATTTTCGTGTACCTTTTTGTATGCAGGTATTATCAAGGCTGGGGCACATGTCGTACGATGTTGTGGCAGCACAGATTCTTCAAACTGGGATTCCATCATCCAAAGCAAATATTATTGGCACAACAGAAGTTGCTGTTGCTAGTCTGGCAGAGTTTACAATGTGGGGAATTGCAATAATTGCCAATGACGTTTCACATTTTGGCTTTCTAGCAGTGTTATCGCTCCTTTCAGTGGTTGGGGCAGCGTGGATGTTCTGCCGGTGGTTGTTGAATCCATCAGACGAACAAAGAAGTCTCTTCTCTTTTGATGCTCGGTGTCAATAACTTAATGTAAGTAGTCTTTTTTACATGATTGAGGCTATTAATTCTTGTACATTTTACATGTCAGCCAAGTCTGAATGAACTTGCACTATCTGCAGTTTTACTTTCTATGGCCCTGGTGCAAAGGCTGTTATACGTAATCAGAACCAAGATATGATAGCAAGACCTTTTACGATGCCGACGTGTACTGTGAGGTATATTTTGTTGCTCATGGTCACAGTTCATACGTTTTCTTGGCTAGAATCTGTAGCACGCCTTTGTATAATATCTCATATAGATACGGATTAGCTTCAACAGGCTCAACTTTGTACATACATTTTGAAACATTTGTAAAGCATTTGATTTTATTCAAAATCGTTCCCCCGGCAATCACGCTTTATTCGAAGTGCGAACTGAATGTCGTCACAGGGTTGCTGAAATATCGTAGTGAATCGTATTCCAATATTCCTCCGGGGGCTCCCTCGTTCATGGTAACTTTGCATCTTGTTCCCCCGGTGCATCATGGCTTTGTCATTAAAGCCATGAATGCAGTAAAAAATCAGAAGAAAAAGCACCAAAAGTTGAAACATTAGCGATCCCTTTGGTACGTGTACACAGATGAAAAGCTGTGGTATTTTGCATCAATAGTTTCAAACGGGTAGCGGCTGTACCAAAACCAGCTTCTAGATTCCTTGCATCCATCTTTTGCCCTTGTTTGCACAGACTGTTGTAATTGGAGGGATGGATTTTACATATCATATGATGAGAGAGGGAACATATTCCGGCTATACTCAAAATTTTGCCCACCAACTAACAGTTTGTAAACTCCATCCCTTCAAAGCATTTCCAATGCTAAGACCTATATTTTCATATATGGGTCTCAAAAAGGTAGCGGATTTACGTATTTTAGTTTTCTTCTCCAATGTGAAGACTTAAATCTTAAGACTCATTTTGAGTTTTAAGATTTGAGTCATTGTGTTGAAGGAGAAAACATTGAAACAATTTTGGATATGTACATTGGAGATGATTAGACTCAATGCTCAAATCTCATATTGAAATATAAATTTTGGTCCCACTTTACCTCGAAAGCAAAATATAAGTTTTCATGTGCATTTGAGATATTTTGCATTATATTTGGACTTAAATATTTGAGTCCTTGCATTAGAGATGCTCTAAAAAACAAATAAATGAACTTGACTCTGTTGATGTAAATTATTCCCACTAGGGCTTGTTGACGATTACGTTTTTTTTTTTTTAACAAACGATATTATCTATACTAACGGGAAATGGTATAAGCTTAACCTCACAATATAAGTGGAAACAAGATATTTTTCAGTATCCATTCAGTTATATTATGACACACCTTGTATCGTCTTGTGTTTCGATAACATTGAAAAATATCTTCGTTTAATGCTATGCCAAAAACTTCGATAACAATAATGCATGCAAGGCAGTGAGAGCCTAAGTCCTGACAGTGGACATAGAAATTTGCCAGATTGCGTTGTGGCATCTCTCTCGTACATATACAAATACAAAACTCTTCTCTTTTTCTTGGGAGGGTGCAAGTTTAGAAAACCGGATTATGTTGTTGCTATACATCTGGGGGCATTGGGTTTCCAATTTACTAACAGTAACAGCACGTACCCGTCACGCTTGCTTCACCTCTTCTTCCAAGAACACATAAACTAAAACTGTTACCGTCAAACTCCTATGTTAGTGTTTGTGCCATGCATGGATATATTAACACTTTAATTGAATTTATTTATTCAAAGACTATTGATTTCAGCACCTCTGAATCTAGGGTAAAATATGGAGTATATTCGGTTATGTATTGTAATTTATATCTCTTAAATTACGTGATATGATCTTGTAATGTGTTAAATATGAAAAATAAGATAAATAATTGGTTAAACAATGTGCTTTTAATTTGATTTTACAGTTATCAAAAACTAAACTTGTGTTGTGAATATCACAATCGCCAAATACATCATAGTATAAACATTAATAATATTTTCTACAACAGTATTTACGGTCTAGACTAACAAAAATTTTATGGTACTTCAAAATATAAAATACTCTAAGTGTTTTAATGGTCAAATCTTAATGTTTTTCATCAATGATCTAACTGTTAAAAAATTTAAAATCTAAAATACTCATAATCACCGTATAAAATCGCTAAGACCAATTGCTCATCGGGTAATAAAAGTCCTTGTAACCAATTAGGCATCAGGTCATAGTAGTAGACTAGTAGCCGTCGTCGAAAATATGAAATGTTGTAGAATTTGACCATCTTCATGTTCAAAACGTTTCACTAAAAAAACAGGGGTCTTTTGATATGGGTTCAAAGTAACTAAAAATTGAATCTATTTCAAAAGTAGGCCTATAAAATTGGATCTATTTCAATTTTTTCAAAAAAAAAAAGGTTGAGGACTCTCTTTGACCTCTCTAAAAACTTGACACGTTTAATTTTTGTTTTTTTTTTATTCCAAACTTTGCAGATAACAGAAGTTAATCTAGTTAAGGTTTGTTTGTGATTGGATAAGTGTCACGTTTTTAGAGAGTCACAACTTTTTTTTAGGACATAAGATTTGAACTCGTATAATTAATTTCCAGAAGTTAACCTAGTTGAGGTTCGTTTGTGATTGGATAAGTGTCACGTTTTTAGAGAGGCCACAACCTTTTTCAGTGCAGAGTATTTGAACTCGTATAATTAATTTATCGACTTGAAAAATGCTAAGGAAATTTTCTTAAAAGTGAAACTCCTTATTGACTCTCTACCATCTTATTTTTTTCTCAAATGTTTTTAAGGGAGACTTTGGATGCGGTCCCTAGTTATGAACAGTCTTTGACTGAAACCTTGTTGGTTTTCAATTTTTGATCCAAGTCCCTGAAATTAATTGATAATTTATTTCTATGTACGTTACTATATTTTTTAAATTAAAAATTAAAATTTATAGTTGTTTATAGTAATGAGATTTTAAATAAAAAACCATAATTTGTGGGATTAAAAATATTAAAATATAAATATACTATTGTGTGTGTGTGTGTAAACATGGGTACATTCATAAAAAATAACCAAAAAATTATTGTATCAAAACATGGGTACATTCTTCAAAATGGGTACATTTAGCAAAAATAAAAATGGGTACAAATAAATAAAAAAATATGGGTACAATACAAATAAAACTTTAAAAAATATGGGCACAAAAAGAAATTAATATATGGGTACAAATTAAAACTGAAAGGAAAATTGGTACAAATTAAAAAAGGGTTGCAAATTAAAAATGGGTACAAACTAAAAATAAAAATATATGATAAAAAATTTAGCCATAAATATAAATATACTAATTGTAACATTTTTAATATTAAATGAATATATTTAGAAATAAAAAATATTTTATTATTGAAATAATTAATGATATTATTAATACAAAGGACCTTGATCAAAAATTGAAAAGTAATAAGGTTTTAATCAATAGAGTAGTAAAAATAAGGATGAAAACCTAATTACTCCTTTATAATATTGATCATAAATCAACGTTAAATTATGAGGTGATAAAATTTTTATGAAAAATCTTACTTTTGATAGCTTGTTCAATATTTTATCAACAAAATTATATGTCACTTGAAAATGAAAGGCTTTGATTTTTGACTAATAATCATTAGTTTTTCAAAATTAAGAGAAACTAAATGCTTGCTTTACTTCTGATAAGATAGTTGTCATTCATGATTTCATTTCAATAATCACTTCGCTTAATTAATCTACTTACACATACTTCACGTGTTTTTACTTTTTTTATTTTATTTTATTTTATTTTATAAAAAAGAATAAATTACTAATATGCTAGAACTGTTTTCATTTGGAAGATGTCCTTTTTATCTTCTTGACTCTCTCACCGTCCATAATGTTACATGATAATTCAAAGTTTATTTTTTATTCATTTTTTAAATATCAATTATCTCCGATTATGAAAGGTTAAATGTAGTCTTCGATTATATTTTAGTTCTTTAAAAATTAATATTATAAAGAATACTGTAGAATTAATTTTCTTTCATCTCTTACCATACATTGCTATATCTCTCTATATTAGCTTGAAATGTGCATCATATCTCTCTATAATGTCTAGGCAGTTAGAACTACAACCTTAATTTGAACTTTTGTTTTTTTTGAAGAATCTCCAATTTGGATTAGTGATCTTTTGTCGATATTTTAAAAGTTGCTAAGAACCGTCTAGTTTGTACTTCTCAGTTAAGTTAACTGGTTAGTTTGGGTGGAATATGGGTTAGAATTATTAGATTAGGTTAAAATATCGATTCTCTTCTATTATAACAAAATCGAGTTTGAAAACTCGCTTCTTTATTTACAACACATTTGAAATACAATACAATGATAAAGATTTAAAAGGTTAGCTGATTAGTATTCGGTTCTCTACTATTACAACAAGACAGGATTCTAAAACTCATTTCTTTCTTATATACGAGAGTTTAAATACGTACAATCATTTCCAAATAACAGGCAAATTAGAAAACTGTTCTTTCTTTGCAGATTGAACTTGAGGGTCTACCTACGACATACTCCATTACTTCAATCCGTTAGATTCAACCCAAGTGTCTGATCTAACGGTTCTAAATGTGTAAATTGCAGAGACAATCACATTTTAACCTACTCATCTAATGCTTCTCCTACTTTTGGAATCAATTCTTTTGTTTTTTCGTTGGATAAGATGAATCAAATTCTTTTTCACTTCCTGTGAAAAAGTCAAAAGTTTGGTTCAAATCACGAGACATTGGTTACATTGGTTCTAGGCAGGTCTGGGCTGAAATTAACAGTGAACAGTTAAGCTGCAATCTCAGTTTTCATCTGAGGAAAAAAAAAACAAACAAAAAAAAACTATGAATCTCTCTCTCGTATGTGGAGAAACTGCAACTTTCAGAAAAGAGGAATGTGAAGGGACTTTTCCAAAAGAAAATTTTTCATGAACTACCCATCATTTTACAGTATAGCATTAAATATATTATTATACTGAAAATATGAGGTTTAGGATGAAAATTTCGACTTTTGGGAGAGTCTAACTGTCATTTCTCTTCAGAAAAATAGAGATCAATGTTCAAGAAGAAGCCGGATCCTATTTGTGAGGATTTCGAGAATTCGTAAATCGTGTTCATTTGTTGTACATCGTGAGGTAAAAAATTATTTTGAATATTTTGATTTAAAATTAAACACAAATAATATTTGATAAAAACTGATCATATGATATACAATAAACAAACACAATTCACGAGTTTTCAGAAATCACCAAAAAGTATCCGAATAGGATTCTGTTGGGTTCAAGAAAACACCCGAGCCTTTCTGAGCTAAAACCAACACCAGTCCCATTTCCCCAAAACTAAAAAGGAATTCCCATAGACACAAAAACCCAACACACCAACACTTCTCCCAAAAACCCTTTGAAACAAGAGACACATTTCTAGATGCAGGATATCAATAACTTCAAAACCCACGCACCTTGAAATTGAAAAATAAAAATTTATGAGAGAGAGAGAGAGAGATCCACTCCCATCAATCCCAATATCATATCACACTAAGGAAAAAAATAAGGAAAGAAAAATAATAGATAAAATATATTTTTAAAATACCATTGTAAGTTTATAAAAGAATAGTATTAAAGATATCAAATTTTAAAATTAAATGACATATTTATTTTTCATAAAAAAAGAAAAATTAAATGATGTATTATCAACAAAAAAATAAACACTTTAATAATGCTTACATAATAATTTAATTATCAATAACTATATCATTTAATTTACAAATTTATTTTTAAAAAATTTGTTTATCTAACATTATCGTATATAAAAATAGAAAGTAAAGCAGCTACCTTCTTCTCACCAAAAAAAAGGGCACTTACCTTCTTCTCCATGACCCATGCTCTCTTCTCTAGATTACCTGAACTAAACCAAACACTTTGTTCATCATTCCCCACAACCCACTGCCCCCCACAAAACCATCATTTCGCTTTGACAAGTGTGAAAAGTGGACGAGACTGACTTGTACATTAGATAATGAGAAATGATGAGGAAATTTCTTCATAAGTTGAATTCTTTATAGATTTTATGCTATTTCGTATTTTTTATATAATATTTTATGATGTTAATATAAATATTAACGTTAAACTGTGATGTTTTATAATATTTAAAAAAAGTTCATTCTGAAAGGCTCTTCTTACCATTTCTCATAAATAATTACTACAAGGGAAAACAAACAAAAGAGTTACAACCATACATTCACATTTCCATGATTTTACATCACTTGTAGGAAATTCCATCCAAGCATATAGACTTATCATCTATTCGACCAAAAAAATATCCCCCATTCATTTCAATATATATGTACTTGTTGTAGAGAATAACATGAAAGCAAGACTAATTGATTAATTAGTACGCAATTAGGTAGAGAATCTTAGGTAGAGAATCTTACAACTTAGGCTGTCAATGTAAGAATATCCCAAATTAATAAAAATGTGTCGAAAGAGTTCAAACAAATAGTAGTGTTTGATTAGTTTGAAAAGCCATTATAACAGTGTATAAAAATAATAAAACCACATCATGTAAAAAATTTAAATAAATAACAGAAGCGTCGTTATAGTGATATTTCAAAATAATAAAATTGTGTCACATAAAAAAGGTTAAAACAAAGAGCAGTGTTTGTTTAGTTTGAAAACATCACTATAACAATATCTACACATATAAAGGTTATAACAAACAACAATGTATAATTGACTCAAAAACATCACTTAGCAACATCTCAAATATATTATAAAATTGTGTCATATATAAAAATTAAAACAAGCGTTTGATTAGTTTTAAATAGCGTATAACAAACCTTCCTTAGCTGGAGGGGAAAAAGAAATGATCTTTCCTTCACCACGAGCTTCTGTTGGTTGCTTGTTGGTTGCCACAGTGACTTGGACTTGAAAGCGCCCATCTTTTCATGTCTTTTGATACTGATAGTTGATACATCACTTTGCCTTGTTCATGTCCTTTATTTTTTTACCCCTTTTTTCATCTCTCTCTCCCCCTCTCTAATTTCTACATCATTGTCCAACACTGTGTTCAAGTAATACATGTACTCAAGTTTAAGTCTTGAGAGAGAGAGAGAGAGAGAGGAGAGAGAAAATGGGGTCTTTGGGAGGTGAAGCTGCAAGGAAGAAGGCAATGTGGCTCTATCCAAAGATCATGGGATTTAATCCTTCTGAAAGATGGGGGCACTCTGCCTGCTATTCTCATGGGGTTTTGTATATTTTTGGGGTATGCTTAAATCTTCTTCCATGAAAATTAACTTTTGCTCCTTTTTCTTCGTTTCTAATAATTTTCCACTGCATGATATTTATCTATGTGCTTATATATATATATTATGTATGCTCATGTACGTGTATTAATTCTTCTGTTTTTCAAGTATGACATAATGCAGAAATGTTTTTTCTTCTGAAAAATCGATTCCTTGATGCATGTTTTGGTCAAAACTCAAAGTAATATTTTTATTTTTCTTGTTCCTGTTATCTGGAATATGGCTATAATTGGATGATGACAGACTAGCTTTTTTGAACTGGGTGTTGTGGTTTCCTTGTTTCTCCTCCGATTTTAATTCTTTTGACAATGGTAGAATGCTTTTTCCTTGATTCCTGTATATTTCTCTTATTAGTAAGGACACTTATGCGGAAGCTGATACTTGTCTTCCAGCTTTCCTTGATGTAGTAATTACCATATTTCATTTTTCATTCTTCCTTTATTTTTAAATAAAAAAAAAAGAAATTAGTTTTTCCTTTTCCTGCATTAATATTTGTTTGGAAAATTTAATTTCTGGACATTATTAAGAGGAAATTAAAGAAATAAATTTGAAGCAAAAGTATATGTACTTGGCTCGTAGTATGCATTTTTCTGAGTCGAAAAAGTTTCATAATTCATATTTTGTTTTACTAATTCTGAACCTTTATTAGGCCTATTTCTTAGATATTAGACGTCATCAAACATCGATAATTGCTTGGCTCTTGTAGCAGACTATGAAATCCTACATTCCATATGTTGAAATCGGGGTTATTAGATGACAATCATGTGATGCTTTGCTATATCTTGATCTCATCCTTGTAGTTTGTCCAATTTAGGGATGTTGCGGCGGCATGCATTTCAGCGATGTTCTTGTGCTTGATCTTGAGAAAATGGTTTGGAACACTCTTGTGTCAACTGGTCAAGGGCCTGGTCCTAGAGACAGCCATAGTGCCGTTGTTCTAGGGCACAAGATGATAGTTTTCGGGGGAACAAATGGCTCCAAGAAGGTAAATGATCTTCATATACTGAATCTTGTGACCAAAGTATGGACACGGCCAGAATGTACAGGTACTCCACCTTCACCCCGCGAAAGTCACACTGCCACCCTTGTTGGTGACGATAAATTAGTGATATTCGGGGGTAGTGGAGAAGGTAAAGGAAATTACTTGAATGATCTTCATGTCCTAGATCTCAATACCATGAGATGGACTTCTCCTGAGGTGAAGGGCGATATTCCTGCTCCTCGAGACAGTCATAGCACAATTGCGATGGGGAAGAAGCTTCTTGTATATGGCGGGGACCGTGGTGATAGGTATTATGGTGGCGTAGATATGCTTGACATGAACACACTGACTTGGTCAAGGGTATGGTTTCCGTTTATTCTGTCAGGACTTTGATGTTAGTTTAGTATATGAATAATGTGCAGTTTCTTGCAAGTTTTTTAGTCTAATGGAGGTTGTGGTGGTTTTGCAACAGTTGGCTGTTCAAGGATCTTCACCGGGTGCCAGGGCAGGTCATGCAGCTGTTAGTATCGGGACAAAGGCAAGTAAATTTATGTATCTTTTCAGAAAAAAATACATTTCTAGCGCTAGTTTGGTAATTATCCATCTTTGAATCAAAGTAAATGACCGATTTCGTATATGGCAAAGTTAAAGTATCACCTTGTAACATTTATTCTCAGAAGAGAAAGCAATTGACCTACAGGAAAAATTGCAGGTTTATGTCATTGGAGGGGTTGGAGACAAACATTATTACAACGATGTTTGGGTCCTAGATGTGATTACTTGTTCGTGGACTCAACTTGAAACATGCGGCCAACAGCCACAAGGGCGATTCTCTCATACTGCTGTTGTTACAGATTCTGACATTGCCGTCTATGGAGGGTAATTAGCTATGTGAATTTTACAGCTTAAGTTTGGCCGTGTCGATATAGTTCGGTTCCATCTTAATTTCTGGTTTCAACTTGTAGGTGTGGGGAGGATGAGCGCCCTCTGAATGAGTTGTTGGTGTTGCATCTTGGAGCAGAACATCCCAAAGGTCGTTACAATGTTTCTATGTGCAAAACTTTTGGAAGCCATTGGAACCAAGAGAGGCGGAGGATCTCAAAAGGAGCAGATTTTAACACGGTACAAAAGTTGTAATAGTGCAGTACTTTAGTGCATCCTTTATGTTTTGATAATGACGAGGAGTGTTTTTGTAAATGCTTAAAGCAGAAAACTATGCTAATGGGGAATCATGTAGCAGTACGAGAGACAACACACGAACCAGAATCAGAACCCAAACAATCTCTCCGGTTCAAATCAGGTATACACAAAATCATATAGTATAAAAATCATACCTTTCTAGTAGGTATACACGAAATCATTGTTAACGAGTATTCATTTGCAAACATAAATGTAGATACTTTACATCCAAAGAGGAGAAGAACCACAAGTACAAAATCAATAGACCTCGAATCAGAGCAAGAGGAGCATTCTCTATCACTCTCCCAGCATTCGTCACCATCACACTCGGATCAAGAACAGATCCCGAATCCTAAAGTTGTTGATTCCTCCCCAGGTTCTCGAGGTTTTCAACTGTTTAAGAAATTCAATCATAGTCCGAGCAATAGCCAATCTCCCAATGTCACAAGCAACCATAAAGATATTAGAAATTCTGCACAAAGATCTGCAGACCTTAACTTGTTAGGAGAGCATCAAACTGAACCAAAGCGAGAACCATATCTTCATGCCAACTTTGGTAGACCAAGTATGCAATTTCAAGCGGTAGAATCGAAACACTTTGAGGCAGGGCCTATTCAGAACATGGTATGCATTCCTTTAATTTCACTTTCCTTCGGTAATTGACAGAAACTCTACTTCTTTTTACCATGCTCGGCTTTTGATTGGGGTTTTGTGTCTTCTTAGATGGGTGCTGAGGTTCAAGGCAAAGTTGATGGAGCATTCGACTCAGGTTTCCTAATGACCGCGATGGTTAATGGAAGGCTTTATAGAGGAGTCTTATTTGCACCAGTAAGCTTCCCTATTTCAACTACATTGTAAAACAGACACATAATGATTAGAGAAGTGATTTCTGCATGCCCCTTTTCTCCTTCTACATATGTATTTTTATTTTCGTCAACAAAGGTGTGCAGGGGGAGAAAAAAAATGTCCGAAAATCACACTTCCCATTCACTAACGTGCTTGCAAATCAACGTTAACTTTGTTTATGCAACTGAATGTGCCAAAACCAGGGACCCGAGATCATCTCAAGACGGCCAAATTTCGCTTCAACAAGCCAAATTCCCATTTCTGAGGCAAAACCATTTCCAAACTCGAATCATTTGGAGCCACCCTTGAAGCTATCCGAGCTGCCAATGAGGAATTCCATGCCGGGGTCCGGCCTAGGCCTCAGGCAACCTCAGGCGACTCGACCATTTTTGCCCGTTCGAGCCAATCCATCTGTAGCCAAGGAAAGAAGTGATCTTCCTGGTGTGTTTTTAACACTTGGAGGACCAGGAAGTTTACCTGGTGGATCTTATTAGAGACAACCACATATATATAGGCATAAATTTCTATGTTAACTTGGTCTTTAAGATTCTGTAATTTTAGATAGGTGATGTAGGCACATATTAGTTGGTCACACGTTAATTCTTTTGTGTCAAATGATGATCTGCTGGTATGGTGTCTGGAGTCAATGTAATATTATGAGTTTTGCTAGTTATGATTTTCTTGTATATTAGTAAATGAGCTTTATGATTATGGTTGTGTCAAGATTCCAGACTCGTTTGAACGTGCTTATAAAATGATTAAAAACACTTCTAGATAAAATGATTTTGGGTTTTAAAAGCACTTCACGAAGTGTGTTTTTAGGATTCAATAGCACTTTTACTCAATATTGGTTTCAAAAACATGTTCACCAAATACGTTTTTAGTCATTTTAAAAGCAGTTTCAAACGATCCATGCTATCCTCACAGCTTATTTGCAAAATATTTCTAGAAAATATATATGAAAAAAGGCAGAGACCTGTAAGACAAATTTGTAACTTATGTATAAGGATATGTTAGAAAATCTACTCTATTATGGATTCATAATTCATCTTGTCTAATTCTGTCAATTTCATATTTTGGCATAAAAAACAACGGACTTAATTAAAGTCAATTTTCAATGATTACAAAATATCTTATCCAGTCCCCAAAGAAAAAAGAAAAAATTAATTAGGTAAAGTGAAAAGAAAAAAGTGAAATATTCGAAGAGAGCATTTGATATGACAAAATTGGGTGCACAAAAGGAGGAATGAGAGAGCACCCGCGCATCGCGCGCTACTGTCGTGTATGTGATGTCTAGGAAAAGAGGTGCCTCAGAGTCGCTGTGAACCGTCGGATCTGTCATCCACGTCACCCCACCAGGGTCCTTTGTGACTGACTGATTGATCGTTGGTAATGGTCGTCAGAGCGGTCACTCTAACGTCCCCGGTCTTGTCAACCAGACACATACTTCTGCCCCGTCGCAGGCGGTGGCTGCGTCAGCCACGTCGGTTTTCTCCCTCCTGACCCGTCTGCTTCGGATGCCCATTTTCCTCATTTCTCACGGGGACGGTCGTAACTCAACAACACTGCCGGTTCCAGTTCATTGGGTGGGTCCCACGAGACCAGCAAACGTGGGGCCACTCTTTGGAACGTACGTGTCAACTAGGATTGGACAAGATGAGAAGATTGCTGTCTGACA
Organism: Malus sylvestris; assembly: GCF_916048215.2. Lineage (NCBI taxonomy): Eukaryota > Viridiplantae > Streptophyta > Magnoliopsida > Rosales > Rosaceae > Malus > Malus sylvestris. Next base: position 27,074,474 of record NC_062263.1, read on the forward strand.
GTGTAGTCCAACTAACTTGATCAAATTTTCATTTTATTCAAGCGAAGAAAAAGTAAATAATTTTAACGAAAAATTCTCGGTATTATTCATTTTAACGAAAAATTATATTTTTACATTAAAAAATCAATCATGATACTATTCACTTTACCTTTTATTTTGTCATTTTCGTTAAAACTCAAAGTTTTCAAGTTATTTTCATTAGTTTTCCCAAAAAAAATATTGAGTAGAAGATGAAAAGAAATCTAATGTTCAGCTCGAAATTTATCTGCAAATAGCGTTTATCGCACTGGTGATAAGTAGTTAAATCTATGTACTTTGATGCGGGTTTAATCCCCACCAATCTTTCGCTTTTCTTACAACTAACAATTTAATTTAGAAATGTTATCGTTTGAACAAAAATAAAAAAATAAAAAAATAATTCTAAATGATGTTTTTATGACAACACAATAGCTATAACTATTTTTATCTGTTAGACGTTTGAGCTAGTAGCATTTTTGGATTATTTATGTAGATTTAGAAGAATTCTTCTATGCTCTGTAGTATTAAATGTTACAAGTGTTGAATGATTTTTATTGATTTGAATTGTTGTGTTTCTTGTGGTTTCGTAAATTAAGGTCATCAATTGCTCGTAGCATAGAAGCAGAGAACACATAGACTTTAAGTTTTCAACGAGTTGTAAAACTATTGAAATTTCTTCTAAACAAAAAGCAGCCGGAAACAAGTCTCTTAATTATAATGAATATTGAAGTGATTCAAACCTGAGTGTAATCAGACGTACACTTTCATCAATTATTCCAACCCACATTTGTAAGAAATAATAAGTGACTTTAAGAAATGGTGTTTTGCCAATGAGGCTAGTGTAAGAATTTAATATACATTTTAATAACATAGTTTCGCACCACAAAATTACGGAAACTAGTTTTCTTATTTCTCTTTATTGTTTGTTAAGTTCAGTTTCTCAAGGATTGAGCATTCGTTGTTTAAAAATGAGTTTCACACTAATTTATAATGAAAAATTTCTCATTCGCACGTGAACGACTGACCCTAACATAACTCATGCATTCTTTATCATATGACTAAGTGAACATAAAATTGACCAAGCAAGGCTATTTCTAAATAGAAAATGTCATTCTAGTGTTCAAGTTCTAAACCAAATAATAAATAATCCTTCACTTTTTCAATATCGCTCATATTTTATAAAAATTGTCTATAAATCTTGTTCGTTTTCTCTAGAGTCTTTTAAGTCTTTTTCGTGGCAGTAAAATTGAACTCATGGTTATTAATTTTACAGTTACCATATGTTTCGATAAATCCCTTGTAAATATTCATTATTTAACTCTCAAACAAGCTGGAAAAGTAGAACAAATAGCTATTTTTACTTGTGAAAAATAGCAAGGAAAAATAAGAGGAAAAAGGAAAGAAAACCTTAAAATGAAGACAGCTAATATGCACGGGGTGCGTCGGTTACTAGCCTACGCACTCCCTGGTCCAAACCCAACGGTCCGATTGGAGAACTCGAATAGAGGGTACAGGTTAACGTACAAGGCGGTTAAAAAAAAAAAAAAAACCCAGCACTATTCAATTGACTACAACGATGGTGAAAACTTTGGTCCCCTCCCCTGCAACAAAAACCCTAACTTTCACCCAACTCTCCTCCTCCTCCTCCTCCTCCGCACCTCTCGTCCTCCAATCACATTACGCCACCTATTCACCAAAACCCAATTCGTATTCTTTTAATTCTGGTTCGATCAGAGCAATCTTGTTGGTGATAATAATCTCAAGGTTCTCTGAGGATTTTCGTTTCCCAATTTAAAGGTAAAATCTTTTCGATTTTTTTTGGTCTTTCTGTTGAGTTTTTGTTGATTTTATTTTATTTTCTCATCTGGGTATTTCGATTGTTAGTTTATTGCTTCAAATTATTAATTTTTCTGTGATTTGTGTGGTTTTATGTTATTTGGTTTTTGTTCAATTATGGGGTTCTTTTATGTGAATTTCTATGGATTGTGTTTTGGTAGATTGGTTGATGCAATTGTGGGTGTTTTTTAGATTGGTTAAAGCAACAGTGGGTGTTTCTAATTTGGGTTTGTTCTGAATTTTGATGGGGAATTCAATATGTTAATATAATTCTCCCTTTTGAGAATTTTGGATGATTGATTTCTGCTGAATTTTGGTTTCTCGAGATAGGTTTCCGAAATCAACCTTGATACTGTATTTCCATGGCTGTGTTTTCAGTGGAAGCATTGTTGTTCGTTGGCGCAAAGATGATTTCTGATGATCTCTTTTTGTAATGAATTTATGATCATTGTTTAGTTTTAGGAAACTACAATTGATTCTGCAACCATTCGGCTAAGTTAAGGCTGACATTTTAGTTTTTGTAACTAACATGTTCTTAGCTACACACGGAGAATAAATTGTTCTGAACTATTTATGTTTTGTTGACTACTAATTGAAGATTGAGAAGGGCTTCTTTAATTTCTTACTGTCTTATTTCGGTTACAATGTTTGCAAGATTCAAGATGTAAAGCGAATATCCTTTAGTGTCCATCGTTATTCTTATGCTGTGTGCCCAACACCGTATGATAGGATAAAGGCAATGAAAGGATGATGATGAACATATGATGTGTATGATATTTACAATCACTTTTCACTCATGACTATCTCAGCTACCATTATGGGAAAACAAAGGCAGCACTAGGATTTTGTTTCACCTCTGCTATTACGATGGAGGGTTTTGGAGGTTTGGGATTCAGTGATGTAAGCAGTGCTGTGAGAAGGAAAAGGAGTAACACATCTCGTTGTCCTCGGAATGAGTGACAGCTACCTTTGGATTGTCGTGATAATGTGTCATCAACTCCTTCAGAAGATGTAAGCAAAAGTGATGAGAATAACAATGGCGGTTCAATTACTCGAAAGAAAGATATTGATTTGAACTTATGCAGCGCAAGGGCTTCATTTAGTAACATTTTGGAGGCTGAGACTGTCCAGAATATGGATAACGGTGAGGGGGGAGGATCCGGAGAATCTGATGAATCTTCAAATGATGGTTCTTTTCGAGGCAGTGATGAGCATAGGCATAGGGGGATTGAATCCAAAAGGTCCAGCAAGGGTGCCCTTGCCCCGGCTAATTGGAAAAGCTCCAACAACGTTGGGCCTTTTGGAGTTGTTTCCGATTGCTCAGAGAATGAGAATAAAGTGAAAATGGTTAAGCTTAAAGTTGGTGGTGTTACACGCACAATTCAGGCCAAGTCTTCATCTGATGGTGCATCTGCTGTTGGGCCATCTTCTGTAAAATCATCTCGCATTTCAGATACCCCTCGACCACGGCAGAAGTTGATTCTTCAGGTTAGTCTGCCTTGTAATATTCTTCCAGACTTACTCAATTTGACAAGCACTGTGTGACACAAATCTGGATGTGATTTCCATGGTATTGCAATATCCACATAGGCCAGGCAGACACATTGAACTGGGTAGCATGTTATTATGGACTGCATTTACAGAAAATGCTTACGAAAATTAGATAATAAGATGGAAAGATTCATAACTCAAAATTTTCAAAATTTATTAGATATTTGATTGCTAGGTTGCCGTTTTCTGTTCTAATTCCTTGGAAATCCTTCGTTTTTAGTTACTTCTTTTCGGCTTATGCAATCAAATTCCTTGAGTTCTTTGGTTTCCTAGGTTCTCAAACTTTCTTTTACACAAAATGGTTTAGTTGTTTAATTAATAAGGTCATATATAGATTAAGGATTATTAAGACTATATTTAAATCTATCACTGTTGCAGGAAGACTCATATGACAATCCTTCCCTTAGTTCCGATAAAGAAAGTGGGTAACGAGGAGTCCCACAGAAGGATACATCTAAAAGTGTTGCTCATGTTGAGAAAGTTGAAGAACTTGTTCGCAAGAGTAAACGGGTCCCTAAGAGACGCTTCCTGGATGCAGTTGATGATGATGACATGGAAGTTCGATACCTTGAAAAACTCAAAACATCTAAGGTCACCTCAGATTATACTGCAGAGTACAATGAGGATGAGGAAAGGAAAACCAGAAAAGAAAGGAAGATTTCAACAGTGATGAAGGGGAGTGGTATTGGACCAAGTGTAGATTTGGCAGATTATGGCATACCAAGATCGGGCAAGGATGGTAAGAAGTCCAGAGTAGGAAGCGTTTCTGATGATACTGATTATGTTGAAGAGGAAGAAGAACCTGTTTCCGATGGCGAGCCTAATACTAAAATGAAAAAAGTGAGAAAGGAGTTTGTTGAATCATCCTCATATAATAAGGAGATGACAGTCACTACTCGTCAAAGGGCTCTTAAAACTGGCAAAAACGTCTCTTCCAGCTTAGGTGCAAGTGTAATTGAGTTCCCCAATGGTTTGCCCCCGGCTCCACCAAAAAGTAAGTGAATTTTTTTTCCTTTTATCATAATTATCTTGTCTTGAATACACATTGACTTCTCTCATGATCGTAATTGTTGTTTTTACTGATAGAGCTAAAGGAGAAACCCGGTGCACTGGAGCAGCAAATCAAGAAAGCTGAGGCGGCAGAGAGACGTAGGATGCAAGTAGAGAAGGCGACTAGAGAATCTGAGGTTTGGCTTGTCTGTTTGCTTCTTGTTTGACTTGTGATATACATGTGTTAGAAAGAAGTACTTATCATTTTCTTTCAAATTTGGCTGAGCCTTAGGCTGAGGCAATCAGAAAAATTCTGGGCCAAGATTCCAGTAGGAAGAAACGAGAAGACAAGATAAAGAAATGGCAAGAAGATATGGCACAGGTAAGAGATAGCGCATAATAGCATCCTCTGTTTGTGTATCGTGCGATTTCTTGATTTATGGTAAATTCATTTCTTTTGCAGGAGAGGGCAGCAAATGCCTTTATACTTCCGCCAGATTCTGTCCGATGGGTGATGGGTCCATCAGGATCGGTTGTAACCTTCCCCAATGAAATGGGCTTGCCAGCCATATTTGACTCCAAGCCTTGCAGGTAAGAACATTTGAAAATTCTAGATACTTATTTCTACGATTATATGTAATTTTTCCCCCAAATCTAGATACAGCTTCTATGCGTCTCTTCGGTCTTGAACAATTCTATATCATCGTGCTTATTTCTGAACCAACCCTTAATATCCAGCCTCCACGACTGTTGGAGGCTTTTCATAGCCGTTTGAGCTTCAAATGTTTCTCAAATTTCTGACGACAAGCAGCTGGTTATAAAATTAGGCTTCGGATGCTCACCTTTTTCCCCCTCAAATGTAAAATTTATGGAGATCATTACGTCTCAAACCTGGTTTTCAAGCACCTCTATCCATTTAAAAATATATATATATATCGTGAAGTTTATCTGATAATTATTAGTTTTGTTTTTATGCTTTATTCCGATTTCAGTTACCCTCTTCCCCGTGAAAAGTGTGCCGGACCATATTGTACAAATCCATACAGGTACCGGGATTCGCAGTCGAAGCTCCCTCTGTGCAGTCTCCAGTGTTACAAGGCAATACATGAAAAGATGGCTCCTCTATCTGCCCGTTGATTCGCCGAAACTGGCGTTGCAGGATGGTCCTGCAGCACTTCATGTAATTTAGTTCAATGCATGGTGATGTACTACTGTATATGTAGATGAAACTTAAATACAAAACCATACATAAAAAAGCCCGCCTATTCTATACAAAGTTGTAAGGTTCCATGTTTGCTCGCCACCACAAACCGTGTCTCTGGTCAAGTTTTCCTCGTGTACAATTTCTGTCTTATGGTGGGATATGCTATGCTGTGTTTGGTTCCTGAGAAAATTCTTCTAGGAAAGTGTTGATGCAGTTGATTTAGCGGAAAAATATGTTGATCCATTAGTTATGCTTTATTTTAAAAAAGAGACAAAATTCTAGAATTTAATAGACGAATAAACAGGTATGCGGTTACGATAATAGAGATATTCATTTATTATTGATTATGGGCATAGATAATACCCGTTTAGAACCACAATATGCACCACTTTCAATTGAAAAGAAAAATCCAGTCATTTATGCCGCTGTCAATGGATTCTGTGAAGACTAGTTGACTAAATGGCTGCGGTTAGGACTCTAGACTTTTCTTACTGTCAAGCTACTACAGGCACCCTCTTATAATAATTTTCAAAATACCTACCCAACGGGTAAACGGTTGTGCAAATATTAATTTAAATGGGTATCGATAAATAATCGCGGCTATCCATTCTTTATAACTGTTGACCAACCGTACACATAAACGACTAATTGTAACATGAGTTTACGAAAAGAACATTCAATTTCTGTACTAATACAAAATGCAAGTTTTAAACTTTTGATTTCAGTAAATGTTCACAGTTTTCATATGTAGGCAAGCCATGTGCTTGTGTAAAAGCTCTTACAGGGTACTTTCTCACGAATGACCTGGAGCATATGTGTACTTTCATCTTGTTCTTTAGATTTCAGGAAGCTGAGGATGACTGCACAGAGGCGTTGAATGTGGATGATCGTTATATAAAAGCATGAACTTGGGAAGCTTAAAGAATCATTCGAGGGTTGGTTTAAAACCAAACAATGACCTTGTTTCCTGATGTTGTTTCATATATGGTTTCTTTTCTGATATTGTAATTTTGATCTGTCTGATGGAATGAATATAGCCAACTGCAGATGCTGAGTTTGCCCTGAGGTTGGAGCTTCACAACCAAGAAATCAAGAAACAGTATACGGAGGCCAAATCTTCGTATGACAAAGTAAGCAAATTTGCACACACATCTGAAGTTGTTGGTTCTCTATATCTAAATTATATTCGTGAGGGCCGTTTCAGTAGTGTTAATTAACCCATGGAACTGTTACTTAAATCTCCTACCCTTCTGCATATTTAAACCTTGAACTGTGTGCATGAATTAAGGGTGAGAGAGCATTTTAGCGTTTCCTGTTCGTTGTGATTATTACTGCAAGTACAATTATTATAAGTTAGGCATGCATGGGATATACTTGACTTTTTAGAGGTCCTTTGCATGCTTAATCCAGGCTTGAATCTGGTTTTCGTGCTTGATTGGCCAGTACAAACTTTTACGAGATGGAGTTTGAATTTGATTGGATTTGATTGTTTAGTATCATGATTATTCATAGGTTATTTCATTGAATTAGTAAGTTGACTCATTGTAATTGTTAATTGCCAGTCAAATCTTCAGAAGGTATCTGGTGCACTGAAAATTTCTGTAGGGGAAAGTCGGATACCAAAGTAAATGGAAACGGCATCCAGCCTGTCTGAAGCAGTACTCAAATTACAGAAATAACTGCAGTTCAAGATCACACTAAGGTCGCAAGGATTAGTCTTCTGTTGGCCCTTTTACTCGATTTTTTTTTTGTTGTAATTGATTTGTCTTTCTGTTCGTAGTACATATGAAGCCGTATTCAACTGCATTTGTTAGCTTCCTACCAGATTTATACGTTACCATATCATTTTATCATAAAGGCATTATCTTCTTATTTTTAATTGCTTTTGTATGATTGTTTTGTAGGGAAATACCACAAATAAGAAGCAATAGATGAAGGCATCGGTACAAGAAGTTGCTTCTCAAGCTGCTTCCAAAGCCAAGGTTGTAGCTGCGGAGAAAAACGTTACACCACCAACTACTGCATATCAATTTGAGGTTTCTTGGCGAGGGCTCTCTGGAGACAGTGGTCTGCAGGCTAGTCTGTTGAAGGTCTGAAAATGTATTCTTGTGTTTTACTACCATAAACATAGAAGTCCAAAATGCAAGATTCATGTGTTCTTTCTGTCGTCTCAAAGTGGGTGACCTTTAGTGTGCTTGTTTTGCATGACGGTCATCCATTTCGTTGACCACTGCCATCCCAAGAGGTTCCCATTTGAATCCATTTATATGAACAAGTTCACATGTCCATCAAGGAGTAAGATAATTGTATGTATAGTTGGTAATCGCATAGGCTGTCATAACTAATTCTGACTTTCCATACTGGTTTCATGTTAGTTTTGCTGGTTTTCCATGCAGTCTATATCTCCTACTGCATTGCTGCATATTTTAAAAAATGCTTCAACTGTTCCCGTACTACAACAACAACAACAACAAAGCCTTTTCCCACTAAGTGGGGTCGGCTATATGAATCTTAGGCCTCGTTTGGCAGCTCGGACTGTACTGACTATTTCTGTCGGATAGGATAAATAGTCACCGGATAGTACTGACTAAATTAGTCAGGCGTTTGGTGCAGTATCAGACTAATGACCGTATTATTTATATTGTGTTTGGTACTATACCGGATATGAGGAATTTAAAGTATTATTATTTTAAGATAAACTGTAGAGATCAGTTTTAACCATAAAGTATTATCATGTCTCCCTGGGTGGTCCATTCTTAGTGGCCACAGCAGATGCTTTCTCTGATTCTATGTCAACAACAATGGCATCAATTTTAGCTTCTTCAAGTTGCTTCAGACCATGATCCTTTGTCATCACAGCAACTTCTATGTGTTTTCCTCCACTCTCGACAACCTCAAGCAAAGCCCGGATTGCAAGCTTTACAGTTTCTTGCCCAGATCTCTCTGCCGCACCCCCCAAACTCCCTCTCTCTCTCCTTTCTTCTTCTTCCCCGACTGTTTGCAAGATCCAGTTGTAGAAGAAGCCCAGAGCCTTCAACGCCGGACGGCCAGACCTCGGGGATCTTGTAGCAGAGGAAGACATGGAGGTCGTAGGCATTGACAGTGCCGGCAAGAATGACGACGGGGAGAACGACGTTGGCGAGAGGGACGACGGCGAGAGGAGATGTCGTGGAAACGAAGTGCGAGAGAGAGGGAAGTGAGCCGGACTAATAATCCACTCATTTTGGAAGGGTTTATTAAGCAGGTGTATACCCGACTAAATAGGCAGACTGACTAAATTAATCCGGCGGCTATTTTATACGGGAGGGCACCAAACAACCGGCTTCGTATAATTAGTCTTATCCGATGCTCTATACGGTGTGCCAAACAAGGCCAACGCCATTGCGCTATGTTTTATGTCATGTCCTCCGTTAGATCCAAGTACTCTAAGTCTTTTCTTGGAGTCTCTTCCAAAGTTTTCCTAGGTCTTCCTCTACCCCTTAGGCCCTGGACCTCTGTCCCGTAGTCGCATCTTCTAACTGGAGCCTCAGTAGGCCTTCTTCCAAACCACCATAATCGATTTTCTCTCATATTTCGTTCAATTTCAGCTACTCCTACTTTACCTCGGATATCCTCATTCCTAATCTTATCCTTTCTTGTGTGCCCACACATCCAACGAAGCATCCTTATCTCCGCTACACCTATTTTATATACGTGTTGATGCTTTACTGCCCAACATTATCAAATGCGTGGCGACCTTTTTTGTGTAAGTATTGCTTATGTCTGATCAGTATGTTTTTCTTGTTGAGCTTGATGAGATGCCTTGTGCCCCCCTATGATTTCTTTGGCAGTGAAGAAATGGATTTGGCCGTCAATTATTTGGAGAACTTAACCAAGGTACCAAGATTTGACACACTAATCATTTTTCTTTCATCCTCGAACAAGGCCGGTATGCATCCTTACAGTTCAAATTATTCCTTGATTTGTTAAAAAGCTTAGGGGTTTCGATCTGGTTGAAAGAAACCAGAAATGTCATTCGAACAAGGTCCTTCAACGTGGCACGATTTTTATTGTTCATTATGTTTTGATACGTTAGGCTCAGTTTTCTGCCTACCGTTATATGCTTCAGTTTTTTTATGAGGTTATAAAAGACGCTAAGCGTTACTCGGACGGTGAATTAGGGTCTAGTTTCTAGATGGATTTAAGTAAATCTGTTATATTTCGTGTAAATAAGTGTTTGTTTATACTTAAAAATATATAATTACATCATAAATTACAAAATAATATATATTATGAAGTATTGAAACATAATGAAAACATGATAATTTGTGTTCATTTTAATATTCAACAAGTTTCTTACAATTTATTAAAAAAATAAAATAATGCAAAATGAAAATTATCTATTTTCTGTCTAAATGAGTCTCAACCTAGATGGGTGTCTAGACGTGTTTGGACGAGCTAGGCGAGTGCCTAGATGGTCTAGGCAGGCACCTCAACAGGTCTAGATGCCATTTTTAAATTTTCAAACGTCTAAGCATTAATCGGAACGGTCACCAACTGCCTAGCGCCGCCGAATTTTTAGAACAGTACTTAGTATCATAACTAGAGTTTGGCATAATCATTATACTAACCCAATACCTTGCAAAACAGACCTTGATAAGATATGGTATGAAGTATTCTACAACGAGGCAACTCGAATCGCATAGGCATAGAAGCTTGATAAGTTGAGTGCAAAGTACTGCCTCGAGTGATGAAAACGAATCAAAATTTTGCCTTCCGTCGACCTCCACGGTAGTATTTCTATTCCGGTCGGAGACTTCGCTGTAAATTGAATTTGTAAAGTGAAAGCTTTTTACGGTGGAACTTGGAACTGTTGGGAAGACGATTGCTGCTGTTTCATGTGACCCTGAAAAATACGTGCATTTGTGAGCGTCTATGTTAGGTAGGGTCGACCTTACCGTACTTTATTGTTCAGTCACATTCAACTGGGGGTCCACAAAAGTTCATGGCGATAACCTGTTTCTTCATGTCCCCACCTATGATTGACTGCCTTAATTAGTCACCCTCCATATGTGGACAGGGAGTCAAATTACCATCTACAACATTATGTCTCTTTGATACGTTTGATTGGTATTGCTTATAAGTAATATTACATTTATAATCCATCAATGTGATAGGTCCTATTTGTTTTTCTTTGTGATGATAAATGACCTACTTAACTCAATGATTAGAGTATTGCTTTCATATCGCAGGAGTCATTGGTTCAAATCCAATAGTAGGTAGAACTTATTAGATACCAGAGTCAATGGTATCTAATAAGTTTTTCTACTCATAAGTTTTTGGCTAAATCGCGAAAATGGTCATTGAGATTTCAAATCAACAGAAGTGGTCCCTAAGATTGTCCACCATTCATCATTTTCGTCATTCCGTTATAAACTCCATTAAGTGTCTCGGAGCTCTTGGCCGGAAATTTGGGCAATTTTCAAAGTTTCGTAACTCAATTGTTTCTTAACCAAATTTGACCCATAATATATCAAAATGAAGATATGAAAGTGTAGAATAAGATTATACCTATTTGGAAGACCAATGGTTGCCGGAAATGGCCGGAAAATAGCCTCAAAGTTGACTGGTCCGAGGGAAAACTCACTGGAAACTAGGTAAATTTTAAACGTTCATAACTTCCTCAATACTCAACGAAATCAAGTGATTCAAAAAATGAAAATCATACTTCTCGACGAGAGGAAGAGAATGATACCTTTTTCAGAAGCTAAATCGTCGTGGTTTGGTCAGAAAACGGCTCGAAGGTGGCTGTCTTGATCTCAAGTTAGCTACTTTTGAGCCGTTTTTGGCCAAACCACGGAGATTTAGTCGTCAAAAAGGTACCATTCTCTTCATCTCATCGAGAAGTATGACTTTTGTTTTTGAATCACTTGATTTCGGTGAGTATTGAAGAAGTTATGAACGTTTAAAGTTTACCCAATTTCCGGCTAGTTTTCCCTCGAACCAGTCAACTTTGAGGCTATTTTCCAGCCATCTATGGCAACCGTTGGGCTTCTAAATAGGTATAATATTATTCTACACTTTCTTATCTTCATTTTGATATATTATGGGTCGAATTTGGTTAAGAAACGATTGAGTTACGAAGCTTTGAAAATTGCCCAAACTTCCGGCCAAGAGCTCCAGGATACTTAATGGAGTTTTTAATGGAATGACCAAAATGATGGATGATGGACAATCTCAGGAACCACTTCTATTGATTTGAAATCTCAGGGACTAAAATGAGGAGTTATGCAAATCTCAGAGACAATTTTCACGATTTAGCCTAAGTTTTTCAATGTGATTGTTGTATTATCACATGATATAATCAAGTTAACTAAACTCCGACGTGTATAAAACGTTAATTAGTTAATTAATATTATATCTTCGGTTTTTCGTATCATGACTTGTGGATTAGTTAGACAACTTATTGATGTCGTTACACTAAAAAGGAATTTGGAATGAACAAAAATCAATCTGGCACAAAAGTCTTCTATGCATTTCTAACATCAATTTGTTTTGCTCCCTGCAAAAAATAAAAAATAAAAAAACTGCTTTGCTCTTTTTTTTTAATTTAGTTTTGAATTAGATTAATCAAATTAAAATACTCCTTAATTGATGGTTACTTGGTTGTTTAAGAAAGCAATTGGGCTAATCAATTGCTCAAAAAATAAAGACAAAAATTTAACGTAGACTATATGATGTGACGATTGATGATTTGACTTTTTTTTTTTAAAAAAAAGGACAAGTGGTGGCAAGTCATGGGTATCCACTACTTCCGGGGGCCAGAAAAACTCACAGATGCATTTCAGCCTCCCCTTAGCCACATACAAGTAGACTCACCAGCTTGGAGCCTCGAAATTGGGACCTCCTTGTTTTTTTGTATTTTGGGAACTGGAATCCGCGCCCTTATCACTGAGCTATTTGCTGTGGTTAAAAATAAATAAAGATAGACTGCGTGGATTTGACTCATTCTTTAATCATTAAATAAAGAATTCAACCATCAACGCCATAATAAGTGAAGAGCCGTTAGTTCCTGAACTATCACCTGAGTGAAAATTAGGTCCTTGAATTATATATATTTTTAAAAATAAGTCCCTAAATTCATTAAAAATAACTAATTTCATCCCTACTATTATATTCAAAGTTATTTTATCAAATTTTTCGTCAACTTAAGTTACTTGACACACTTTAGAGTGTAATACCGTTCTTTTCTCACCTATAAGCCCTTAACATTTCATATAGGTTGCGAATCTAACGTCTAATTTACCCTTCAAAGTTAACTCCATATACAATTTTTTTTAATGAAAAATTACCCACGTACGCTCCAATGTGTATCACATGCAAGTAACGTGACTTAAACTGACAGAAAATTAAATATAGTAGCTTTGAATCTAATATTAGGGGTGTAATTGCCAGATTTGTATAATTCAAGGACTGATTCTGAAAAAATAGTTTAGTGACCTAATTTTCACTTAGGTGATGATTCATGGATTAAATTGGCAGTTCACCCTTTTTAAATACATAATATATGCAAGGCTACCTCCATAACCATGACATATGAGCGATTTTTCAATGTGTTGCAAAGTGTCAAAATACAAGTAGTTGTATATTTTAAAAAAAAAATTTATTTTAATCACTTAAATTATGACACTTGATATACTAAATCGTGTTAGGCCTACTAAAACTTTTTTCATAACATACAAATTATGCTTCTTACGAAAGTGACCAAAACTGGCCTCGGTGTTGATTTTGATAAAATATGGGCATTATTATCTTAGCCAATGAGATGCATGTATTAATGAAGGTAATTTCAAAGTTCACATGATCCTCTTTGTCCCAGCATCTACATAAAATAACAACCAAAGAGATTCTTGGGAAAGATTTTTAACCCAAAAACCAAGGCCCCCTAATTGTAATTGGGAAAGAGACCTAAACTTTATTTATTTTTATTTGCTTAAATAAATGAGATTATCTATATTAAGGAAGTGGAATAGTGGACAAAGCTTCACAATGGACAATAATAATATAGTTTAAATTCGCCTTTAACGAGAATCAAACTTAAAATTTTTTACTTACAAATGAATAAAAATACCACTATGATCTATTAAATGACGGGACCTAAACTTGATTAAGCGTTGGCTTTCCCACTTTATTTGTACTCTTTTTGGAGTAAGACTTCACATATAAAATTTCTTCAAAAATGAATTTACTTGTCTTATATTGTATAATTATTTGAGAAACAATGAAAAAATTCTTTAATTGTGAGATTTTTTATGAATTTTATTTCATCTCACAATTTAACTTCAATTCTCATGCTAATATTATAAAATATTGTACCACAAATATAAGGTGTCAAAGAGTCTACGAGGAATCTCACATTTGAAAGAGCCCCTTTAGCATTTCTCTATTTATTTTTCTCTCCTCTTTTTTTTGGCTCAAATTTTCTCTTCCTTGTCACATAAGTTTTTAACTAAGAAACGAACAAAATAACTACATACAACATATTGCATTGAAGATTTTTTTTAATTGTGGATTTATTGCCAGAAAATAGTACTAAATTTTTTTAATAGGTTTTTTTTTTCTTTCAACTTTTGCTTTTGGACACATTGACTAAGTCACTTGAGACGGTTTAATCGGTGGATGTGATAACTATTTTAACTCTTTTAGACTTTAATGTTGAAACGTCTTAAATCTATGAAACGCTTTAACGTTGAAACGTCTTACATATAAGCATTGACTTAAAATACTGCTATCATGACAACCTACACAATTTAAAAAACATAGGGATAAACGGTCCCATTACTCATCATTACATATTTGAAAGTTAAAAATATAGTCCGGAGACCCAGAAAGAGTTCAAATAAAAGGTAAGTTCTTTTATGTCCCTACCATTCCCAAAAGCTTGAAAAGTTAAATAATTAATCAATGAAATTAGTCTGTTCTCAAGATTAATTAACAAAAGCTCACCTCTTATTTTAGTTCGGACAATATCTGACCTCCTAGATTAGCAAAATATTTAAATTAAAAAAAACCAATAAAAGATAGTTTTGTCTACCAAGTTCTGACAGACCCAACAAAGCAGTGCCTTTTCCAGAATGAGGGAAGAGAAAGAAGAGAGAAAGCTGACACCACATCACGTGGAGTGAAGTAGTAGCTCATACTCTCTGTTTCCCATGCTCACTTGTTCTTCCTGTTTAAATTAAATCCCATTGGAGGTAAAATTTTCCCTACCCAGATCTGCCTCTGCAAAAACAAGGTGAGTTCTTGGCTGGTTTTCTTCGTGTTTTTCTCTGTAATTTTCTTCTGGGTTTCTGTTTCTTCTCTCAAAGGTGAAAGCTTTGCACGTTTATTTGGATTTCTATGTGGGTTTCGATTCTGGGTTATCATTATTTACTTGGTTTCTGTTTTTTAGAGTAATAGTTGTTGATTTGTGCTTTTATGTTGGTTGTGATCCTTTTTTTTTCGTATTTATTTTTCTTGTGATACGGTTTGTGTGTGTATTTTGGTTCATTTTTGTATCATTGCAGTCTCAAATTTTCTCCTTTTAGCATCCGTTTCTTCTTTAATAAGAAGATTGTGGGAATTCTTCTTTCTTTTGATATTTCTTGTTGTGTGTTATTTCTGTTTTCTTATTGTACCTAATCATGTCAGTGTTTGAGTATGTACAGTATATGCATTTGTTATGTATGATAAGGGATTTTCGGCTGGGATTGTAAAGTTGCTGTTTACTGTATTTTGTTGGGTTAATCGAACAGGCTTTTTAAATTTTCAGGAAATGGGGCTCATCTCTAGAAAGCTGTTCCCTGCGTGTGAAAGCATGTGCATATGCTGCCCTGCTATGAGGTCGAGATCTAGACAACCTGTTAAGCGTTACAAAAAGCTGCTTGCGGAAATCTTTCCCAAGGCTCCTGTGAGTATACTACACTACTAGCTTAAACCCTTTAATGTTATGGCATTGTTGACACGTACGTTGTGAACGGCAGATAGTAGTTGGTAATTTGACTGCTTGATCATGTGCCTTGGTGTGGGTATTGGTGGAACAATAGTCAGACTTTCCGTTCCAATTGTTTATCTGTTTTCTCGTTCTTGAAGGTTATTCCTCAATTTTAGATTGGAACTAATGGAGTTACTAAAAAAGTTGGTTCTGATGCTTGAAAGGGATTACGTTTGAACTTTTTATATTTTCATTTCTCTGTTAATTATTAAATCTAGATGGAACCTGGATATCATCCTTAGTTTCCCAATGGTTCTTCGTTGTAAGTACCAGGTATATGTTCATATGTGTGTGTGTTATCAAACTATGAACTAAGACTGTCAATCATACACACAAAGTCTAAATGATTATGATGTTATCGGATTGAGAATGATGCAACTACCTGATTGTTTGGAAAGAGAATATTGTTCTATCGAATTATCTATACGTAAGGTTTAGAATACTTGGACCCAAGAACGCAACTAAGCCAAAATTGGCGACCGTTGAAAGCTTCTGTGACTAGAAAATAACAGAGCATGCTCCCCAAGGAACTAGTTGCTAGTCTATTTCAGATCGAATTTAGTGATTATTATGTATGCTTTTCTTACAGTAGCTGGCATACTGAAGTTAAGTGTCCCAAAATTTTCAGGATGGCCCTCCCAATGAACGAAAAATTGTTAAGTTATGTGAATATGCTGCCAAAAACCCTTTTCGAATCCCAAAGGTATGAAATTTTCTATCCCTTTTATATATTTCTTGGTCGGTAAAAGTTAGCTTACCGTAAACTGATTGCTTACTGTTGAGGCTATTATTAATCCAGTAGGTGTTACTTATTTTTCAACAGATTGCTAAATATCTTGAAGATAGGTGCTACAAAGAGCTTAGACTGGGGCACATCAAATTCATCAATATTGTTGCAGACACTTACAACAAGTTGCTTTGCCTGTGTAAGGAGCAGATGTAAGTAGCTGTTTCCTTTCTCTCTCACCATTGAGTAGAGTTTGTTACTGATTTTTGTGGAAAAAGGGTCTGTTTGATATACCTCTTGGATGAAACTATTGTTGTATTGGTATTGAATTTTGTACGATTAGGCTTGCTGGGAAAACTCTATACTCAAGTCACAATTTCACTTTGTTCTCTTCTAGATTGGCAAAGAACAACGTATCTTTCTTATATATTATTGGATATGTTCTTATGTTTTATGTGCTTTAAACGTCCCTCTCTCTCTCGATTTTTTTTTTAATGTAATTCTCTTGTTGAATTGATATGTTTCATATCTGTCAGGGCATGTTTTGCAGTCAGTCTGGTGAGTGTGGTTACTGAGCTCCTGGACAACTCTAAGCAAGATACTGTGCGCATACTTGGATGCCAAACTCTAACTAATTTCATCTATAGTCAGGTGATTCCGAAGTTACACTCTCGAAATAGTTGTTTGATCTGCCTATCAATGCTGTAGTGTCGCAAGTCTATAGGTAGACAATGGACTCTCTTAGATACAATAAAAAGAAACCACTTTTGCAGCTTTATGGTCATCCAAACTATGCCCAACTTAATTTGACTATCGTCCCACCAAAAATAAAAACTTAATTTGACTATCTTAACATGACATAACACAAGTCCTGTGGATGTAGGTATCCACCCTATACATTACATGGAATTTTTAGAAGATCTTCTCGGTTTAAGCTAAAGCTCAATGTTATGCTCTAGAATTATGCGTGAAGTTAGATCATGAATGCCACACCATCTTAAGTGTAATACATGGAATTTGTCTGTCAAAGTGGAATTGTGAACAGTGAGGATAAATTCTACCTTATGTATCTTGTCATTGTATTTATAATGGTTGATATTACCCGTGACATTTCTTATTCTGTTAATGAATGATTGAAATTATTCAGTTTTATGTACAAAATTAATACATTTGATTAATGTCTTGTTTTATTTATTGATGCAATCACTGAACAGACAGACTGCACTTACACGCATACCATTGAGAGTTTGGTTCACAAAGTATGTAAGCTTGCATGTCAAAGTGGTGAAGATCAACAAAGCTTGAGAGCATCAAGTTTGCAGTGCCTTTCAGCCATGGTAGTTTTGTGATTTGATTTCACGAAACTCTTAAGGACTCTTGTTGTTTTCAGTTGGAAAATGTTAATTTGATAGATTTCCACCTTGGCAGGTGAAATTCATGGCAGAATTTTCATATATTTTTGTTGATTTTGATGAGGTTAGTTTTTTCCGGTATCATTTTTCAAGCTATTAAACATGTTTCAGTGATTATTGCTATCTTATACAAACTTTTTTGGGACATTTAAATGTCTAATTAGTTGTTGCACTAGTCTTTTCGAAATCAGATATCAGGCCAGTGGCACCACCCTTTCATTAATACTGAGCATTGCAAACCTTTTTCTTGTGAGTGCAGATTGTTCATGTCACCTTGGATAACTATGAGCCAGATACACATAATGAAGATGATGAGAGAGGGCAGCCACATCATAATTGGGTGGATGAAGTGGTTCGAAGTGAAAGCAGAGTTGGTGTAGTTGGTGATGACGCTAGTCCTAGGTTCAAGATCATCAGGCCGCGACCAGAAAAGAAGGATCCTGCTCTTTTGACAAGGTAGGAGTTATTGAAAGTTTAAAAGGGAGGAGTTTTGTACTTGTTGGTTGATACTTGTAATTGTAAACTATGCTATCTTTTGATCCATTTGCCTTTTTGTAACACTTTTTGTTCATTGTTTCAGAGAAGAGATTGAGACACCAAAAGTGTGGGCTCAAATTTGTATTCAGAGAATGATAGAGTTATCCAAGGAGAGCACAACGATGCGCCGAGTATTGGATCCAATGTTTGTCTACTTTGATTCTGGGCACCACTGGGTTCCTCGGCAAGGGTTGGCCATGCTGGTTTTGTCTGATATGTCATACTTTATGGAGGCTTCAGGTATCTTGATATTCATTGCAAAATTACATACGTACTCAAACCCTTTACTGCGGGTGCTATTTTCTAATGTCAGCATTTGGCTTCAGGGAATCAACAGTTGATTTTAGCCTATGTGATCCGTCATCTTGACCACAAAAACATTTCACAAGATCCACAACTCAAATCTTCCGTCATTCAAGTTGCTAGTGCTTTGGCTAGCCAGATTCGATCTGGTGCAGTGTTGGCAGAAATTGGATTTGTCTCTGACCTATGTAGGCATTTGAGGAAGAGTCTTCAAGCCACTGCTGAATCAGTTGGAGAGCAAGAATCAAACATTAATATCATGCTACAAAATTCCATTGAAGACTGCTTACTAGAAATTTCGAGAGGCGTAAGTTCTATACTTGTGGTTTTTATACTTGCTGCAGTATGTGGTGCTTCTTTTAGTACTAAAAGCCTGCATTGGTTTTTTAATAGATTGGCAATGTTCGGCCACTATTTGACATGATGGCGATAACTCTGGAGAATCTGCCATCTGGAATTGTTGCTAGGGCAACACTTGGATCTTTAATGATTGTTGCTCATATGATCTCATTAGCGTTGATCTCTTCACGTACACAGCAGGTGAAGGAAATTTAAACTTTTTGTTGCTTTTGGAGTTTTTTATGCATTGCTTCTCAGTCTTTTTTCTTGGAAATTACTCAGATTCACTGTTGGTTGATTAAAGACATACTTGCAAGTCTTATTAGGGAAGGCTAAAAGTGATTGGTTCAATACTTTTGGATGACATAATTTGGATTTGGATTTGTACGCAAGGGAGATGTAATTCGGTGGATGTGTAATTTCATGTTTTTAATTTGATTGAAGAAAATGCTTCCAGTACTGTGATAAAATGGTTCTATAAGCAACTATATCTACTAGATATGAGTCATGTCATTGAAGTATGTACATTACTGTTTTCTGCTATCATCTTCGAAGTACGGCATACTGAACCATTTTTTATTTTTATCTTGTAGGTGTTTCCTGAGTCCCTTCTTGTCCAACTTCTGAAAGTCATGGTGCATCCAGATGTTGAGGTTCGTGTTGGAGCACACCAGATATTTTCTATTCTTCTCATTCCAACTTCTAACCAGCCCCGGCACGAATCTTCATCTTTACAATCTGGTTTTGGATACCAATCAAGAGGATGGCAGTCGAATACAGCATCTACCTTTGCATCAATCACAGCAAGACTTGAAAAGCTGAGGAAGGAAAAAGATGGCCCCAAAGCCGAAAAGCACGGGAACAGTACTGCTTGTGATGATTTTAGAGATAGAGAGACTGCTGAAGAAGTCTGGAAGCAGGGGTGTAACCGAAAAAATTCCCCTAATGTTTACAAAATTAGCTCAATTATTGACAGGACGGCTGGAACAGTCAGCTCAACAGAGCCGGTAAGATACTAAGAAGTTCAATTATTATATAACTGGTAACATTTGGAGAGTACTTCGCTTGCTTTACTAAGTATACTTTTGGGCATTTGTTTTCCTCAGGATCCGTATGTTATGAAGTTTAATGAGGATCAAATATCACACTTGCTGTCTGCTTTTTGGATACAAGCAAATCTCTCGGATAATTTGCCTTCAAATATTGAGGCTATAGCTCATTCTTTTACTTTAGTGCTTATCTCTTCACATTTGAAGGTGAAGTTTTTCTAGCGTTACTTCTTTTTTCTTCATTTATGTCGTGTATTATGTTTCTGTTGCTTCTCACTTCACCTTTGTATACCTCTATTAGCTTGGCCACGACGACATGGTTGAGTATTTCTGTAATTGTTCACAAATTTGTTAGAATTTTTAATTTTGCAGAATCCAACTGACAACCTTATGGTTCACTTCTTTCAACTTCTGCTGTCTCTGAGGAATGTATCCCTTGATTCTAACAATGGTATGGGCAGCATAATTCCTTAAACAGTCATTAATTCTGATAATAAAAAGGTTAACTTGTGCCTAAACGTCTTAAATGCTTGGCAGGGATGTTGCCTCCAGCATGTCAAAGATCTATGCTTGTACTCTCGATTGGCATGTTGATGTTTGCGGCTAAGATCTATCACATTCCTCTTCTCAAGTCATTTATACCGTATGATGTGAGTATACCTTATCCTGATGCTGAATACTCTTGCTACTTGAAAAGTACGTGCAGCAATCATAGTATGATGTTTTCTAGCTTTTAAGTGATGGGGGCTTTCACATTATCATTATAACAAATCTCCTCTTATCTTTGCAGATTCAGGTTGATCCATATTTAGGCATCAGTGACGATCTTCAAATTTATGTAAAGCCTGATGCAGATGTTAGTAAATATGGATCTGTTACTGATAACGAGATGGCTTCATCGTTACTATCTGATTTGCGGAACAAAATATACGAATCAGATAATATCATGATGGAAATCTTAGTTCAGTTTCTATCAAAGGTTTGTGAGGTATGATGGTTTACTATGGATCTCTCCATCTCTCTCTCTCTCTTTCTCTCTCTCTTTCTCTCTCTCTCTCTCTCTCTCTCTCTCTCAAACATATGCACACATAACCAGACACGTTCTGATTTGTTTGATTTTGTTTTTAAAGATGAAGGCAGAAGATGTGGCGAACCAACTTTCAGAGTCATTCACACCTGATGATGCATTCATGTTTGGCCCACAGTCAATGCTTGACTGTGACCAAAATCAAATGCCAGTCCATTCGAAGGAATCATCATTTGATGGGGTATACTCTTTAGTCTAGCTTCCCTTGCTACTGCTGGATTGCTATGTTCCACATTGATCCCAACCATGTATCATGCCAATTAAGAAAAACAACAATGATAACAGCTATAGCATTGAAGGTTTGAGTATTCTCAATGACTCCACCTCATGTTGCAGGAATTTCCAACAAATTCATCAGTGGAGGATGATGTGACAAGTGAAGCATCTGTTGCTGACCTCTCACGTTTCATTCCCAGAGTACCTACATCCTCCTCTATACCGCCCCATGTTATCAGCATTGGACAGCTGATAGAGTCGGTAAGCACTTGCTCCCTTTCTCACCTCCCTGTCTACAAGCATCTTTTTGTACAAAACAACACAACCACAAATTCAACAAGATTTCACCGTTGTCAGATTCTTATTGTATTTGTACATTTGACCAAAACTGAACAAAATTGTTTTTAGGCATTTGAGGTAGCTGGTCAAGTAGCGGGGACAGCTGTCTCTACATCACCTCTCCCCTACAACACCATGGCAAGCCAGTGCGAAGCCCTTGGCACAGGGACAAGGAAGAAACTCTCCAACTGGTTGGCCCATGAAAATCATCAGAGCAGTGTTCGTGACAGATTGTTTCCAGCATTTCCTGCAGATGGACGCGCAGCACTCCAGAAGGTCTCAGACCTTGTTTGGTTTCCCTACTTATTTTTTTCGATTGTTAAAGTGAATTGGACTGTGGCCATGCTTATGGAAGAACTGTTGCGATACCACACGGGGACAGTTTGGTTTTACAGATTCTCTGATATTTAATTTTCATTTCATGAAAGCAACTAGGTATAATGTAGCAGTTTACTTGTTTTTATGCTTTATTTGATGTTGGAACATGTTAATTTTCATGCAGATAACGAGTGACATTGGGCCTGCTCATGGAGCTGCATCGGCACAGGATCCCTGGTTGGCTATGAGGCTGCCTCCTGCTAGTCCATTTGACAACTTCCTCAAGGCAGCTGGGTGTTAGTATGTAGGGAAGTCGCTCATCTTCAAGTGTAATCGTTGCTGTAAAGTATTAGGCAGTATCTTGGGATTAATAGCTCTATATTTAGTCTAGACTCTGATAATCTGATTTGAGGGCTTCCATGCCCAGTTTATCGATGGTTACATTGAACATCTACCTGTAACTGAGCTAGGGTTATGCGTCGTGTAGTATGTATTTTGTACAACGGTTATATCGAACATGTTCTGTAATTGAGCTAGGGTTATGCAGTGTAGTATGTACTTTGTGGTTTGTAGTCTCTCAAGAAAATCCTTGCTAAATTTCCATAATTGTTCATGTTTAGGGTTATAAAGAAAACGCAGAGGTCCGCATATGACACTGTATTCTCCATTTATGTGATGAAAGAGATAGAGAAGAGTAT
The DNA here is from genome assembly GCF_916048215.2 of Malus sylvestris. Taxonomy (NCBI): domain Eukaryota; kingdom Viridiplantae; phylum Streptophyta; class Magnoliopsida; order Rosales; family Rosaceae; genus Malus; species Malus sylvestris. The sequence continues at coordinate 27,097,110 of NC_062263.1, forward strand.
TCGTGTAACGAGAGAGATAGAGAAAAGGGTAAACCATACCGTACTTAAATACGTATAGGGTAACAGCTATATGTTAAGAGCCCTGTGTGGTCAGCCACATTCACACCTCATCAAACCATATCTCTGATCATAGAAAAACTACTCATAATGTTTAAAATGTTGTATCCTCTTTGAGGTAAAAACCTATGGAGATTAGCAGCTAAAATGCACCATTAAATCTGAGTAGTGATTTCCGCACACTTATTTGTCATTTTATTCTTCTGTTATTTTGGAGAAAAATTGAAGGAAAACTAATGAAAATGACTTAAAAACTTTGAGTTTTAATCAAAATGACAAAAAGATGTTGTAAGTAGTGAATAGTACCATGAGTGACTTTTTAAAGTAAAAATGTTATTTTCGTTAAAAGTGAACAGTACCGAAAGTGTTTCGTTAAAACTCTAAAAAATTAATGGGCCAATCAAGCTTTGACAAAAGTCATGAGAACTAGTCTTCGGTAGGAAAAATACTTCTATGAAATGATTTCAATTGCGCGAGAAGAAAGACAGAAAGATGAGAATATTAACACCAGGACAACGAAACATCACTCGTTCACATGAATGCGAACCCCTCACATGAATTTTAGGTACAAGATGATTGATGGACTGTACTTAACATACCATCATATCGATTTCCCTCTTCATGATTTCTTCTTTTCCTTGCAAATCCTTAGATGCCTTATCTTGAAAGGGCAAGTAATAAACCCTACATTTTTAGGGTAACTAATGCTCAAAAGACAACAAGCAATGTTTATCATCAGAAATCGGTGAAATTGTTTTGTATCTTTCTGATTGATTTTGCAGCTGCAATTGGGGCCACCTGTTATTGGTTTTCTGCTTCATATTGCAGAAAGTACTGCAATTACTAACCTAACTGATCTGGCTGCCTTTCTCATCTCTTCATGTCTACTCTTTCATGGCAGCATCTGAATTCAATTTCACGTGGTCACAAGCGGTTTCTACTAGCTCAAACCCTACTGAGGCTGGCTGGTTGAATAAGAACTTATCTGAAACGAGTACACTTTGATCCTAGCGTCCCAAATTTAGTATGCTTTTAATCTTCGCGTTTTTAAATTGATCACTTGATTATTGTTGAGAGTATGAATTCCACAACATAGTTTCTACGCTGTGATTAGCTAGCTGAATAAAGACTTGTATCCGCCTTTACTTTAGTCTCCCAAACCTAGCATGTGATCATTAATACAGCTACAATATGTATTGTTGTCGACGCGTGATAAATTTGAGATACTAAGATTAATGATGTTTTTGTTTTATGTAAGCCTCTCTTCGCTAGGTGGCTTTGCTTGTCAGCCTTTTTATTTGTACAATCTTATATCATCAGCAGACTGCCATGTGAGAAATCATAAATTCCATTCTAGCACATGCACTCCATGCATATTACCATAAAAAAACACAGCAAATGAATTTCCCTTTGTTTCTATCCCAAGCGCACACGAAGTAAATCGGGAACCATGAAATATTTGCTAGCCTCCAAGGGAAATCAAAGTTCAGTTGATCAGAAATGCCTCGTCAGTTGTTAATCTTAATCATCAGTTAAGTGGATTCATGTTCGAATACATAATACATTGTTCATGTGTTGATATTTGATCATAATGTATCTAATTACTGTTCGGTAAAAAAAAATTAACTACTTACAATCTCGTCAAGCATATAATAACCATAATATTTGCAGTTTTTTTTTTTAATACAAAAAGTTTAGGACAAGGAGGCTGCCATCCCAGAACAGGAAAACGGACTATTTTGTATTTCCTTTGTACGCAAATGTACTATTTTGTAGTCTTTATCTTAAATTCTCAATTATTATTTTTTGTTTGATAATGAGAGCATATAATTACATCCAAAAAGGTGGGGACTCCTTGTATTTTTTGCTGCTAGCCAACATGGATTTGTTTCATCAGACCAGCTGGCTTAGAATAAATGAAAAAGAAGGCTATACTTTGACAGTGGAAAACCATTTCTCTAGGTAAAAATGAAAGGATTAGGATTCTCTTTTTTCTTCTATTTTCATCTCCTTCTTTCATATTTTCTATTTTGTTTTACTTTTTTTTATAAAAAAAAATTAATATAAGTTGTTGATGTAGTTTAACTGTGACTGTTTAAATATGAGGGGAGGGAAATGAAGGAAAAAAGAGAAGTGAGATAATCCTACTCCAAAATCAATACCTGGTCATTGAAAATTTGAAGGGGAGAAGCCAGTTTGTTGGAGTGAACTATTTGCCTGAGTAATCTTTCTGACTTTCCATATGCCAATGATGGTGTATATTTTTTAGCAGACTTCTCAGTCCGACATTTTCGTTTTCTTTTTTCGGTATTCTTGCTCATTTTGCAATATTGAACGAGAATCAAAATTGTCTACTTTTCGGTTCATCTTTTGAAGATAGACCTTCAAAAAATCAACCAAATTAAAAATCGTTTAACTGTTAGATTGATGTTGTCAAAGTTCACTGTTTAACTTAATAACATGTTTTGTCTATTTAGGAGATAATGTTAGATGATTCAATGATCACAAATCTTGTTAATTTTTTTTTTTATAGAATTGATTTTAAAAAGTAGAAAATAGATAATTCAATCGCCATGCAACATTACAGAATGAGAAAGAAAGCAAAAAAGGTAGAAGTAAAAGTTCAAATGGAAAGGTGTTAGCATTCCTTGTTAAGAATTATATAGAGAATTAAAGTGCTTGTGATGATAAACATTAATAATATAGAGGATGCAATAATAACGCTAAATAAAAATTTGAACGTGATGTCAACGACCCAACCTATTTATATTTTTACATATGCTGAAAGATCATGTTTTTAAAAAAGAAAATCTGAAAAAACGAAATTCAATGAAAAGAATGAAGTGTAAACCCAGACGACAATCAACGGCTAAATTTAAATCTATGGCTTATGGGATTATGGTAAAGAATTTCGGAGTTGACCTCTTTAGAAAAGTTGTAGAGTTTGTCATTACGAGCATTTGTATATGTTTTATTCTAAATTAATTAAAAAAATATTAAAAAACTTACTACAACAATAGCCGTACGATTCTTTGATCTCACTTACGTTTTTCATTTGATTGTTTATTGATTTAAAATATAATTTTTTCAATGGGCAATGCGTCAGGTCATATTACCATTAATAATGAGGTCGAGTTTGGATTGGATCATATTACCAGTTAATTTTAATCGATATTACACAACACAACCTGTTAATATCAAATATATCACGAGGAATGCTAAACGACAATATTGTAACCATCATCTAAGCATAGAAGATGCAATAACGAGCGTTTGTATATTACTTTCATATTTTCACACTTTTACATAAATTATTATGTATTTTATATATTTTGAAATCCTACTAAAAACATTTTTCACTAGGGTTTGTAGGGTTCTAAAAATCCAAATGATGATATACCCATTGTTAAAGCATAAAGAATGCGAACACGAGCGTTGCATATTTTTTTTTAACATTTTTCACACTTGTAAATGAAATTTTAATGCACTTTGGTACTTTGAAAATGCTTTGGTATTTTTAATGTGCTTTGGAGTTTTTGAATACCATGGCTATTGTAGTAAAGTTTTTTAGTAGTTTAAAATTATCAAACTAACTTTTTTCTTATCAGGTTGAAATGAGTTACCCGTGGCCCGTGGGAAACCTGTTAAGGACCCGTTGTTAGTGGGTTCTTAATGTGTGATCCAATAATGACCCGATTAGTTAAGCATTGAACTGACAAATAAAAACAAGTTGATTGACCCATCTCTACCTAGCACGAGGCTTTTTGGGAGCTCACTAGCTTTGAGCTCCATCGGAACTCTGAAGTTAAGCGAGTTCGTGCGAGAGCAATCCCATAATGGGTGACCTACTGGAAGTTCTCATGTGAGTTCCCAGAAACAAAACCGTGAGGGCATGGTTGGGGCCCAAAGCGAACAATATCGTGCTACGGCGGAGTCGAGCCCGGGATATGGTGGGGGCCAAGGCGGGGATGTGACAAGTTTGGTATCAGAGCCAATCCCTGCCCAGAAGTGTGCCGACGAGGACGTCGGGCCCCTAAGGGGGTGGATTGTAAGATCCCACATCGCTCAAGGGTGATGATCCTATAAGCCTTATATGTATATTCCTATCTCTACCTAGCACGAGGCATTTTGGGAGCTCACTGGCTTCGGGTTCCATCAGAACTCTGAAGTTAAGCGAGTTCATGTGAGAGCAATCCCATGATAGGTGACCCACTGGGAAGTTCTCATGTGAGTTCTCATAAACAAAACCATGAGGGCGTGGTGGGGGCCCAAAGCGGACAATATCATGCTACGGTGGAGTCGAGCCCGTGATGTGGTGGGGGCCCGGCCAGGATGTGACAGCTTCAATCATATGTTTTCCCCTCTATGCATGTGGTTCAATATCCTAGTTGATAGGTTGTTGGATTTCTACGCAAGCATCCCGGGTTCGAAACTTCCCCCTTTTTTGAAAAATCGTATGAACTTATACACTTTTTGGTAATTTGTCATGAACTAAAATTTTAAGTGATTTATTATATCATGAAATCATTAATTTGTCATCTTACTCTAACCCCATTAAGTTTTTCATCCAAAATAAGTCATGTGCACTTGTGTTCAGGGTTACTTCGGACGTTTGACCTCATTTTCACAAGTTCTTTTATTTTAATACAAGGATATATTTATACTGAGAGATGGAGGAATAAATTGGTCTCGGAAATTGACCTCCTTTTCACAAGTTCTCCAATTCTCTTTGGTACGAACCAAAAAATTTGGGCTAGTAAAAATACATGTCGTGTTGGCTTCAAAAACTTATGGTGAACTACTAAAAAGCACATTAGGCTCAGGCTCACTAACATGAAGTTTAACTAATTGCAAATTTTGAGAATTCAACATGATCCATCCTATTCTTAAATGGAGTTGAAATGTCCGAAATAATCTTGAAGGGTGTGGAGAGTTAAAAGGTCTGAAATGACCTTCAAACAAACTTGTAGATAACTTATTTTGGATGCGGAGTTAAGAAAAATGATAAATTAAAGAATTTGAAAAGTTGATGTTTCAAGTTTCTTAAAATTTTACTTTATATGAAAAATTAGAAAAATGTATAAGTTCATATGACATTTCAAAAAAATTATATATTTGAATAAAAAATATTAAAAATAACGAAAAAAAAATGTTTATTATGCTAAACACTTGCAAGAATGTACACGTAAAACAACTTATGGATCTCTTGGAAAATAGTGGACAGGAATGAAATATTATGTCTCAAACTGTGATGTGTAGACAGGTTGAGGTCATCCAAGTATTGGTGCACATCCCACATGTGTGAGAGAAAGCATGACACCATACATGCATGCATGCAGCAAATTCACCTACTCCCTTGAGACCAGTCAAATTTTAAATTTTCTACGTGGATTCAAATGCAACAGCAGGTTAATCCTCTATTTATCTGTTTGTGGTTCCCACATTTACCAACGGACATAAATCCTTTTCGGATCCCTTCCATCAACTTTATCAAATTTACCAATTTAAATATTTGAAATTTGATCAAAGAACTAAAGTTATTACAACTTTTAAATATACTTCTGTGTTTATCATTAAATCAAATTTTAAAAATCTGAATTGATAAATTTAATAAAAAAGATCAGGAGAGAATCCCTGTCCATGACCAACCAGGTATTTGACTGACGGTAAAATTACCTGAATTTAAACAGCAGTGTAATCATCTAAGGCCATCTCCAACCGAAGGCTGGCCAGAGGGCTCGTTTGAGCCCTCTGACCCTCCAAGATTCCCCAAGATATTAATATTTTAATGAACAGTACATGGCCATATTTGCCTCCGTCTCCAACCGAGGGCCAGAGGGCCAAATGGCTCGTTTTAGCCATTTCACAAAAAACCGTCTCCAACCGAGGGCCAAAGGGCCATAGGGCCAAACATAATTTATTATTTAAAAACTACAATTTAAATTCAAATCTAACGGCTAGGCTTTTAAGTTTTATGTTGTTAAATGTTTTTAAAAATGTTGTTTAAGTTTCATGTTGTTAAATGTTTTTTTATGTTGTATAATTTGTATGTTGGTTAATGTTATTTAATGTTATTTCATATTGTTTAATGTTGTTTCATGTTACTTAATTTAATTTAATGTTGTATAAATGGCCTAGGAAAAAAATAGAATTGAAAAAAATTATGAAACAAATTTTGTGAAATAGAAGTTATAGGAAAAAAAATATGAATCAAATTTTGTAAAATAGAAGTTATAGGAAAAAAATAGAATTTAAAAAAAAATTGAAACAAATTTTGTAAAATAGAATTGAAAAAAAATATGAAACAAAATTTGATTAATATGAAAAGGAAAAAAAAAGGGAAAAAAAAAAGTTTAAATTCATTAAAAAATAAAAAAAAGCCTAATAATACAACGGCTACTAGCCGTTATATTAAAAAACATTCAAACTATTAGTGTCGGTTATAACCGACACTAATAGTAGAACTATTAAAAAAAAATTAAAACCTCTTTAATGCTGTCGGTTTTAACCGACAGCAATAGAAAACATTAAAAAAAAAAAAAGCCAGCCACCAGCCCTCCAGCCCTCCAGCCCTCCAGCCTTCTCCGATCCCGTGGGGCCCTCCCAGATTCCAGAGCCCTCTGGCCTAGCCCTCGGTTGGAGACGGTTTTAGGGCTATTTTCGGCCCTTTGGCCCTCTGGACCCTTCGGTTGGAGATGGCCTAACCATCTGGTTCTTGTTCGCACACTTTCCAACCACGTCTGTGGGGGTAAAATAAAACAGGAAAATAATAGACTTGGAGGAATTATAAAGTAGTACAGTACTACATCATCATACGTGGTAGTCCCATCTAAATTTTGACGTATGTATTATTTTATCACAGCTGGATTTATAATTTATTTAAAATAAATTAAATACTTAGGAAAAAAAAAAAAACCAGTGATCCCACCCTCCATCCCTGACAAGTAGGGGTGGGTGCGGTGCGGTTTCGAGTGAAACCACAACTGAAATTGAAACTTTTTACGGTACAGTGCGATGCGGTTTTGAAGTCAAAATCAAAATGAAACCAACTTGTTTGGTTCGGTTCGGTGCGGTTTCAAACGGTTTTGGTTTGATTTTTGAGAAAAAAATGTACAATTTAAAATATACAACTATTTATGTATAAGACGATTTTATTTTCCTCATATATTAATTAATGAATATGCAGCAAAATTGCAACAAAAACAGCAACAACAATGCAGCAAAAAACAGCAGCAAAACTGCATAAAAAAGGCAGCAAAACAACAGAAAACAACATCAAAACTGCACCAAAAAACTTAGCAAAACTGCACCAGGTAGCACTGTCGCAGACTCGCAAAGATGCAAGCAGAAGCAACCAGGTCGCATAATTGAAGATGAGTTTCAAGAAGATGAGTTAAGGAAAAGATGAGTTTTAAGAAGATGAGTTAAGGAGATGAAGACGTGTTTCAGCCTTCAGGAGTCAAAGTGCAGAATTAGATGATAATGATAGTCTAGTAACCTAGTTGAACTAATTAAAAATTTAAAATATAACATTTATTTATTAATTTTATTATATAGTGCGGTTTCGTTGCGGTTTTGAAAACCCAAAACCGAAACCAAACTGTTTTCTTTGCCGCAGTTTGGTTTCGAAACTGAACCTGTTTCGAAACCACAAAATCAAACCGTTCGGTGCGGTTTGATTCAATTCGTGTTTCGATTTCGATTTTTGGTTCCAAGTGCCCACCCCTACTGACAAGTCTCCCTCCCAGTCTTCCGCCTCCATGTCGTGGCTGTGGTGTGGATTAATCATATTGAAAACCCACTGAAGAGTTTTGTGGATTAATCCCACTGAAGTGTTTTGTGGATTAATCATATTGGTGTACTAATTTGAAAACCCAATGAATATAACAACGAATTTGAAATCCCAATCCATTAACTATCTTGGTGCTGTCATTTCTGCAATTTCTGAGTACCTTTGGTGGCAGCGATGTTAGTAAAACGACGTCTCTTACAGATTTGTGAGTACCTTTAAGTGGATTTTGATTAGGAAAACACTTAATTGGGTGAATTTATTGGCGTTATGTAGTTTATAAAGAATCGGTGAGAGAAGAAGTTCATGTGTTCATGATATTGGATTAACCCTGAACTCTATTAAGAGTTAGTCTTAGATGAAATCTGTATAGGGAAAGAGGGGAAGAGATAAGGATATGGCCACCAGTGGCTTGAAGTCGGTTTGGAGCCGTGGAGGCAGTGGACTGAGATGGGGACTTGTCCGCAACGGAGGGGGAATTGGATCCTCCACCTCGGACCGAGGTCAGTAATTATTATAATTTTTAAAGAGTCTCTGTTTGTAATCGTTGGATAAAAATCTAATGGTCCACTAACACCGGTCAGAAGGATCCGAGGGATTGCCTTGGAGAGGATCCAATTCCGACGGAGGGGTAGGGTCGTTGGCGCTGGGTATTTTTTTCAGGTACTTAATTTATTTTTAATTTCTTAAAATAAATTATAAGTTCATCTGTAATAAAATAGTACACATGTTAAATTTTAAATGGAAGTATCACATATGACGTGGTAGTACGGTACTATTAATAATTTCTCATAGATTTGGCATTCATATATTTGTGTTTCCGTAGTTTTTATAACATACTCGATATTTTAACGAATCGTATCATGTAATACCTGTTAACATAAACAAATAATATGTCATGACTCGAAATCGACTCGTTAATATTAACAGATAATATGATCCGTTACTCTTTATCCAACCCGTTAAGAAGTAGACCATTTCCAATTTTCCACATACGCCATTAGCAAATTAATTATCTTCCTCGATATAATAATCAAGATTTGGCTATTATCTGCTAATCATGGATTATAAAATTTGATAATTCTGAGTGAACCAAGAGGGAAGAAAACCATGCATTCTTACTTCGGTGTGCGCATAACAATAATGGATAGAAAAAAATAAAATGACATATAGAGTATTTTAATTGTAAATACAAGTGATATTTGGTATATATATAAATGCTTGTAATGACAAAGTCTACAATTTTTGTGAAAGGGTTAACTCTAAATTTCGTCACTATAATCTCATAAACCATAAATTTAAATTTAACCGTTGATTGTCTTTTACGTTTACGCTCCATTCTTCTCATTGAATTTCATTTTTTCAAATTTTCTTTTTTAAAAACATGATCTTTTAGCAAATGAAGAGTTCAAATCGTCGATATCACACTCAGAGTTTTATGGTTAGTGGAATTATTGCTTGGAGTTTATAAAGTCTATACAAATTATATAATATCAACTCATATTTCAGTTAATCGTAAACATTGGAACATGATATTCCTTCATTTTTCTGCATTTGTTAAAAGATCATGTTTTAAAAAGAGAATTTGAAAAACAAAATCCAGTGAGAATAATAGAGTGTAAACGACAATCAACGGTTAAATATAAATATAGAGTTTGTTGATTATGGTGTCGGATTTTGGAGTTGAGTCATTCACAAAAGTTGTAAAGCTTGTTATCATGAGCGATTGTACTTTTTATTTTTATACATTTTTCACACTTCTACATTAATTATTATGAATTTTGCACTCAAAAAAAAAAAAAAAAAAACTATCCATGAGGGTTTGATGGATTTTAAAATCTAAACAACGATGTAACTATTGTATAAGCGTAGAAGATGTAAATATGAGCGTTTATATATTCTTTCACATTTTCAACTTGTACATTAATTATTATGAATTTTTATTTATTTTAACGTCCTCCTAAAAACACTACTCATGAGGGTTTGTAAGGTAAAATTTAAATGACAATGTACTCATCGTTAAAACGTAGAGGCTATGATCACAAACATTTACATATTTTTTCACATTTTTCACACTTGTAAATGAATATGAATTTTTGAATGTATTTTAGTATTTTTAAATTGCTTTATAATTTTTAATGTGCTTTGGAAATTTTTAAAATCTCAATTATGTGAGATTAAGTATTATTGCTACTGTAGTAACTTGTAAGGTTTTTTTTAGGGACTTGGATTGTCTGCCCTCCCATTTCGGTGCCCTCCTCGTGCTCTCATGTTTTGTGTGGTCACGGTTAAGCCACGTCAACATTTTATTTTGTTTTTTTATAAAAATAATAAAACAAAAAGAAATAGTAATATAAAATATTGACGTGGCTTAACCGTGACCACACAAACATGAGGGCACAAGGAGGGCACCGAAATGGGAGGGCAGACAATCCAAGTCCTTTTTTTAGTAGTAGGTTAATACGGGCTACTCGTGTGTAAGTCCAATAAGAACCCGTTATTAGTAGGTTCATATTGAGTGACAACGACCCGATTAGTTATCGTGTTAATTCGAAATCCATTATCTTTGTATCATTTTCGTACTATATTAACATATGGTGTAAGAAATTGTCAGATTTAGAAAATAAGTTAAGAAAATATAAGACGAGCCCAACAACTCTATTTTTAATCCTACAGTTGGTTTCTTTGGACCGTTGGTTGATCTAACGGTCCAAATTCAAATTTTTTTTTTATAAAAAAAAATCTAAATTTAAAATACATTGAATCCAACAGCTGAGATCGAATATAATCAAATCTAACGGTAAAAAAAAGAAGATATAATGTCCAAATTTAAATCTAACAACTAAAATAATTAAAAAAAAATTAACTCAAAATTCACCAAAAATTTGTGACTATTCTATATTTATAGGTTAAAATGTTCATAAAATTAAACTATGATAGTGTACATAATTTAAAAAAAAAAATTTACTCAAAAGAAAAAATTAGCCTACATTTATTCTTTAATAATTTCAGGCTAAAAAATTTATGCTAGAATGGTTGGAGCAAAAAAGCTATTTATGAGTTAAAACCTAAATTTTTTAGATTAAAAATTTTAGATTTTAGGCAAAATGTTGTCTAAGGAGAGCAAAGTCTTTGATGAAGAGTTAAATTTGAAGAAATTTTTAGTTGTGATAGGAATATGGATGGTACACCACGTGTTTCACATGTTTTTATACAAGTGATGAAAAATTTTAATTTTTAAGTTATTAATCTTTTAATACATATAACCCATCATTGATATAGAGACACGTGATGTAACACTTTGTGGTTTATGAGGATCACATTGAAAACTCTGACCAATCAACCATTGCAGGGTTTGTTTCTAAACCAATAGGGTTTCGCAACGTAGCAAGAATGTCATGTCACGGTTAAAGGCAATTCCAAAGTTCCAATGCACTGAGGAAAAGTGACCGGTGGATCTCCATAAATATGGGGCTCCAAAACCCTACACCGTTTCATCCTACCATCCGCTGTGTAATAGAAGTCTCTCTTATCCTCTCTCCCACGCACAAACAACAGTTCCTTGATGTTCCTTCTCCACTTTCTCTCTGTGTCTTTCCTTTTTCTCAGGTTTTTTCTTGGAAAAGAAAGTAAAGTCTTGTCAATTTCCATGTGAAAATTCAAAATTCCCACACAAGAGAACAAAAAGAAAAAGAAAAAAAAAACCTTTGGTTCCGAGTACCCATCTCTTTCTCCCTTGTACTTGCACCCTCACTCGCAAATATCACTACATTATTGTTGCTTAATTTTTGGCATTTTTCATTGAGAACGATATACATATGGAGGAATTTTACAGGATGATCGCAGGTGTGACATCTGCATGCTCAGATGATCATGTGAATGTTCATCAGCAAGTTCAAAATATGTCTACTAGTACTAGCAGCGCCAGTTGTGGTGGGTTTCAAGGCGGTGGTCATGTGGTGGATGATCATAACATGCTGTTATTTGGGACGGAGGGTTTAGAATCCTATCATATGTCTGATCTGATCAAGTCCCAGATAGCCAGTCACCCTCGTTTCTCTAATTTAGTTGCTGCATACCTAGAATGGCAAAAGGTTAATTAATTAATGCACCAGTGCATGAATATTCTCTTATCTTTACTTAATTTTTGCAGTACAGTAATGATTTCCTGTGTTAAGTACTCACTGTAACCCGAAAATTGAAATATGAAAATGGAAATAGTAGTGGCTAGGCATTATTTTATAATGTTTTGGTTCCATTTGGACTTTTCGAACTCTAGACCTAACCTACTCTAGACGTAACCTTCTCCTAACTATCAACATACACACACCCTCACCATTGGGCCTTATTCGTTAATTAAGCAAACAGTATGCAGGGTTTTAATTATATCTGGTTGTTTTGAGTTTTTCATAAAATATTATACTTTTACAGGTTGGAGCACCAGCAGCGGAGATGAAAAATCTGCTTGAAGAAATTGGAAGGGTAAGCCACCCAATGAGCACCTGCGGTGAGATAGGAGCTGATCCAGAACTTGACGAGTTCATGGTATATTGATTAATTATTCACTTTTATTTATTTCTTTTGTCATATTTTGTACTCTTTAAGTTCTGTTTGATTGCTGAGAAAAGAAAGGAAAATGTACAGAAAACTAGGGTTAAATTTGTGAGATTCTACATGTATTCGTTGTTTTGCAAGGAATCATATATTGGGGTTCTCCATAGATTCAAGGAGGAGCTATCTAAGCCATTCGATGAAGCAACAACATTCTTGGTCAACATTCAAACTCAACTTAGCAACCTCTGTAAAGGGACATTCCCAAATACCTGGGACAATCACTCTGGTAAATAAATCTCTTTAGCTGTAAGTACATTTTCCTCTTTCAATCTTAGTTTTTGGAGGGTTTCAAACCTTGAACCTACTTCTAATCATAGCCCTAACCACTCTCACCACTAGGCCACCCTCAGTAGCTTATATAAACATTTTCCCTTAACTTTCATCCAGTCTAGGTTCTTGGTTTCTTTTTTCTTCTTCTAATTGTATGAAGAAGAAGACACGTATGTACATGCATTTACATCTGTTTATTCATCAGTTGTATGCGTACGAGATTGTACATGGCTTTCATTTAATTGGTTTCTGTTTTATATATGGACAAATCATGACACGTGGGATGAGCATAACATGATGGTGTTTCTGATGCCCTAGAAAGAGAGAGAGATCTGTTTGAAAGTGAAGTGACTTGGTGGTGGAAAGTGAGATGCTTGACCTGAAGACCTCATAACTCCACTGCGATGTGCCTCATCGATGAGGAACAATTTTCAACATGTTTCAGCATACGTGGTCGATTTTCAAGTCTACACATGGATAATAATTGGATGATGTTGAGCGCGTGTGGCTGTTTGACTTCACACGAGGACAACCTGTTTTGATACTATGATGAAATTGAGATTCCACCATAAAATTAATTCGCAATATGAGAAGTAGCCCAAGATCACATAAGTATATAGTAAACTTTGTCCCTTACTGATGTGAGACAACTTTCAACACACTGGGAGTCTCGGATATCACTTGTTCCACTCTCACAGTAATACACATTCATAAGTAAGTAGCCTAAGATCACATAAGCATATAGTAAACCTTATCCCTTACTGATGTGAGACAACTTTCAACACACTGGGAGTCTCGGATATCACTTGTTCCACTCTCACAGTAATACACATTCATAAGTAATTTCACAAAGCCTTCTATGACCGTCTGTAAGTTATTTTGAGTGGACCAAAATCACTTATGAAGGGACATGAGAGTTTGTGTTTTGCCATAAAATCACTTAAGGCGAATGCCCGGATCATGTAAAGGTCTTGAAGAGAGAATTTCTTCAGTTAATTAGTTTTACATAAAATCCCTAATTTTCTAAACATGAGTAAATCGTCCTAATTAATAGTAGGGTGGTTCTAATAGGACGAGGTTGTGAACGAATCTAAGTTCAAGTTTGCGGGTACTTTATTTAATTTGAGAGATATTTTAATTAATCTAATTAAATTATAAAAAAAGATTCAAACTCGAATTTGGATGGAAAGAAACATCCTACTCTAGTCAACTTAATTAGCTACATCCAAAGTATGCAAATTTGGTGTACTACTGGGTAGAAGAAAATGGGGGGATAAGGTTAAACGATCCATAAATCTTTGGTCATGGTCGTCTAATAAAGATTAAAAGTAATCTACTTCTTTTTGGCCTTTCACTTAAAAGTAATTAGCACTGCAAAATGCACTTATCTCTTTTCATTTTTTTTCATGAGGACTGCAAGACGATTTTTTGGATCGTGAATAACAGCTCCAATCAAGAATTCTTCTCTAAAACACTAAGTTATGATTTCTTTTTTGATACATTAATTTTTTACTGGTCGTGCCAAAATTAAAGAAGGGGTCGGCAGTGAGACTTGCACGTAAATTGTAATATTATATGCTTAACTTAGGACTGCTGACTAATTTTTAGTAATGCAGATGAAGGGGTCGGCGGTTCAGAGGAGGAACTTAGCTGTGGGGAGGTGGAAGCAGCAGAGAGTCAAGAAATCGGTGGTGCTCATTCTAGTGGTGATCGGGAACTGAAAGGTATGCTGCTGAATAAGTACAGTGGCTACCTTAGCAGTTTAAGGAAGGAGTTCTTAAAGAAAAGAAAGAAAGGGAAGCTACCGAAGGATGCCAGGACTACCCTATTGGATTGGTGGACTATTCACTATAGGTGGCCATATCCTACGGTAATTTCATAAGAATGTCATCTCTTTTCTGGTTCAAATTAAAGTTAATGGAAAACAAATTTGTACTATAATGGGTAATTCATCCATAGATCACAGAAATGGGAAGCTCTCTCTATAATATATCCACAAGTGTCTTTCAATTATCATGACATGTCACATGAAAATTATCATTTTTTGTTGGAAAATGAACGAAACATCATATGATAGTATACAGGATAGGCAGAGGTTTATCCAAAACCCAAACATGAAAATTAGGAGCAAAAGCCTAGCCATGGTTAAAATAGAACATAAAGGCTTATTTCAAATGCAAGTTCGCCCCCAAATTCTTTGTGTGTGTGTGTATATATAATGTGAATTGGGAGTTTAGTTTCATGTATGTGTGTTTAGGACTATTTTAAAATTTGACGATGGTAAACATGTGTATATAGGAAGAGGAGAAATTGCAGCTGTCTAAGATGACTGGATTGGACCAAAGGCAGATCAACAACTGGTTCATAAACCAGAGGAAGAGACATTGGAAACCATCTGAGGACATGAGGTTTGCTCTCATGGAAGGCGTCGGTAAGAGCATTGGAGGACCTGTGATATTTGACACTGGTTTTGGAACTGGAAATGTTCATGATGGTATGTGATATCATTGTATCAGGTGTTTGGTCGATTCTAACATTCGACCTAAGTAGCGTTAGAGCCTTTTGATTATTTCAGTCTAATGTCTTCTTTTTCATATGGTATTTGTGAACCTTGTAATAATGTTAAGACTTGCATGTATGTATATTCTGTATCTATGATCCCTCTCTCTTATATAAGTAATATTTTCTGTCAATGCGGGCCTGGACCCTCCCCCTTTTTTTTTTAAGAGATAGTCTCCTTTGGGCTGAGTCCATCCTTTTCTTTTGAGCTGAATAAGTGCACTCTCTCTACCAGAAAAAAATTGTTGTATATCCTTCCCTTGTGAGAGGAAGGCAAATAATTGTTGGACGTGCCAAAAATAGTTGGTCTTGGAACTCTATTGGGTCTAAATCAAGGCATCCACAAAGGGGATATTAGCAACCAATTATTCCAACTCACAACGAGTCGAACTGATACATCAAAATCATCTATACAATAAGTATTCCTCAATAAAGCCATAAAAGAGCTAAATTGCATCTCTAAGACTATAACATAAAACCGGTCTTAGATAAATCAAGCATCAATATCGTAAAGCTAAAACCTAAAATTGAAAATTGAAATTGTTATCAAATTGGTCTTGTTAGTTGAGGATGGTCTTTGATTTGTTAATTTGATGCGATATATTTTTTTCCTTTAATCATGTTGAAATTCTCGACAATTTTATTGAGACTTATTCATTTTCCTCGTGTACTTGTTCATTTTCCTCATCAATTAACCCTCAACCTAATCAAACTAGGTTGCACCGTTCCCACACTATTTAAAAATTAAAGATACGGAACCCGAAAAAACAAACATTGAAAATATTTTAGGCCTATACGAATGATGCAGTTTTCCCACATTTTTATGACTTTGGAGGCTGCTAGCTGTCTGGTCTTGAAAAAGTGACTTTGCTTCAATCCAAACCGTTAACAACTTGCATTTGGAAAAAATCGTGAAGAGAGTGGTTATACTTATTCATGACAATTAAGCAACTATTGCAGAACCAAACATATGAACAGTTATTCATGCCCATGGCCATGTGTCAGCATAGAATACACAAACTGAACAGTAATGGTTCGATGCTTCTATCATTTTAACTGTTAGGTCTTTATTTAAAAACAAAAATCGAAATTTAAACGGTTAAAATACTCAAATTTCCGGATATATTCTTTAGTTGCTAGGTACTTGAGATATATAATTCAAGTCAGAACATGAATCGTGCAAGGCAGGACTTCCGTGCACATGAATGTCGACCGGCAAAGCTAAGTGGCAATTAAGTGCATGTCTTCCGACCAAGCAATTTTGATTTGCCTAGTTTGGATTGGACGTCTTATGACCTTTGTCTCAAATTTAATCTTAAGATTGAAATCTTTGCAACTGTTTTGGAGCGAATCAAGCCTAATAACTTTATTCATGATTTTAATTGTCGATTTGTGGTGAAGAACATACATATACCCGTTGGACACTAATATGGCGGGTTGGACTAATAGCTCAATGTACTTGATAGGTTAAGAAAATTGTCACTTTTATGTTTGTTTTATGCATTTTTTTATTTGTTGGGTAAAAAAGCTCGTATTTTATTTGATAAGTAAGAAACATGCAACAAAGTGAATGAGTCTGAATTTGAAGAGATTCTTTCATACTAACAGTACCATCTACTAAATATTTTCTACTAAAAAACGTATTATTCATGAATAAACGATTGTCACGTAATAAACTAGTGACATACAAAAAATTTCTCCTAAATCTTCTATAATTGGGGAAACTCTTGTGCAGCCGATACACCATATAGTTGGTCAGTTGATGCAAGAGGAAGAGCAATTTTTGTTGGTGATAAGAATTGTCAACTCACTCGTGTCCATGATTAGATTTTGTTATCTATTAGGTGATGTTATATATGCATGTACCCAAAAAGACCAACACGCACAATTCAAACTCCATTTGTAATAAAATGTTGGTGCTTTAAGTATTCATCACTCAAAATGATTTAGGCTATACTTCGAAAAAATACAAATAAATAAAAAATAATGTGACTTATTATGATGTAAGTCGTGATGGAATCATGTACACTTGTTTAAAATTGAACGTGAACACATATAAAATCTCAATATTGTTTTGTAAAGATTTGAAATAATGTCTTATATATTAATCGTCCTTCACTATTGATTAACTATTCCAAAAATTCAATGAGTTAATAATTGTTTTTCTTTGGACACTTCAATAACATGAACAAGGCTTGGTGGCATATGTTCACAACCTGACTCAAGAGAATGTTGACATCTTTGGAGGGTTTGAGACTCTCGATGCCCTGAGATTTTCTCATACAATTAACTTATAAACTTATTTGTGCTTTTCTCCCATAGTCCCATGAACCCCATGTCGACACTATGAGAAAAAGATTCATATTGCAGATCTGCATATGACAACACTCACCACTCCAAAAGGGCCCTTATTTTAAGTGCACTTATGCAGGACAACATTCCCTTTATGTCGACACTAGACACTACACACACACACACTCGACATGCATATACATAAGCTTACAATTTACAAACCCTAGCCCCTGCCGAAAATTTTCTCTTTAATTTTCTAACCTAATTAACAAGGTTGTCCAACACCAACATCTGTATATATTGTGTACACTTAACTGAAATCTTGTTAGTTAATGTAATATTTGTGTACACTTAACTGAAATCTTGTTGGTTAATGTAATATTTTTGATAGGGTAAGTTAGATCGATGTACCCAAAATAGTGAACAATATATTGTTTTAAGATTTTTTTTCTTCATATAAGTGACATTTTATGTTCACTAATTCTTTTAAATTAAGGGGTGAGAGATTCGAACTTGATTGCATAAGAAAGAGTACACTGCTATGGGCTATAAGATCAAATCCGAACAATGAATATAGTTTTAAGAAAAATTCCGAATTCTCCATGCCATATTTCCCCAAGTATACTTTGCTAGCTATTAGCAAATTAAATATAATAGGAAAATGAATGTGGTAAAAATTTATGTACGAGAACTCGTAGCCTCAAAGTCTATACTCTGTACCTTTCCCTAATATTTCTGTAATATAAGGTTCTGCAGCTCTCTTCTGACATTGACAATATTTCGTCTTCTGCTAATTTGATAATTAATTAATATTTAGCATTGGAGGAAATTCATGCATCTCTACTTAGTGGATCTTGTAATTTATTGCAGATGGAAGTTTATAGAAATCTCTGGTCACTAGATTTTATATAACCTTAGTCAAAGCACAGTGAAAGATATCCAATGAGGGCTGATATCCAATGGGGCTCATACATTATAGAAAATTTTAACCAAAAAACTTCTGATACTGTTCATTTTAACGAAAAATCATATTTTTATACTAAAAAATTAATTATAATACTATTCATTTTACTCTTTATTTTATCATTATCGTTAAAACTCAAAATTTTCAAATCTTTTTAATTAATTTTCTTTAAATTTATAGGCATTAACTAGGGTAAATGTTTTTTTTGTTTAATTTAGTGGAGCTTCAAAAACCAGACATCTTTGCCTTTTCAGATTGGATGTGATGGGAAAGCAAGAAAGATCGGGAGAGGAGACCAACCACGAATGGTGAAACTTTTTGAACAAATCACAGTTAGACAGATCCCACGCAAATCAATTGTCGTTTTCCTAAACGACTTGCTATCAGATAACCTACAATGACAGCCTTTTGTGGTCCAAAAAAGCAGAAAAACACATTAAATATTTCACCTGAGGATCACTCAATATTGCAGATTTCATAATAATGAAATGACTGCAGAACGCAACAAAATTCTGGTCTCTCTCAATCTTTTCGTCTTTGAGGTATCGCCTCCACTCAAACTGTGAAGAAAACCCTACATGCTTATCCATATTTTACATAAGAGACAATTTTATTAAGTTAATGAATTAGCCTAGTGATGAGGATGAGTAGGCTAGGTCGAGGGTTCGGAACGCTCTAATGCAAACTTTTATTTGAAATAAGTACAAGCTGTGAACAATAATGAACCTCTTCTTCTTAACCTAAACCCAACTGGTTGGGGTACAGAAGTCAGAGTAAATATTAATGGGCATGCTAGTGCACAATCATATATCAATGGTTGGAAAACTTTGGAATAATATGAGATACATCCTTCTCAGCCTTAATTTTGGAATATTGCTAATTCATCTTGTAACTGACTGCATTATCCCTAATTGTTCATTAAAAAAATGGAATTTTTATTACCACTCCAAAATTCTCATTCTGCACTCCAAACTTTATATATTTATAAATAGAAATACATTTGTGAGGGGTACAAAATTAGATTTTTGAAGCAGTTTCACCAAAAAAAAAAAAAAAAAAAAAAAAACCTTAACTGAATTCTACATTCTTTTTCTCCCCACACACAACTTTGTTTATTTCTAACAATTTGAGCGAAGAAAGGAATGGAGAAACTAGGCTGTGCTAAAATTATGCTAAAATCATTCCTCCTCTAGTTCCACTATTAACAATTTGAATTGGGATTTTCTCATTTTCGTAAGTGCAAGAAGAAACAACAAACAATATGTATCCAAAATAAGGATCCAATTTCCATGTGATTTTATTATAATTTTGGATTCCATAACACATATTGGATATGTCACGATAATAAGTAGCTATATAAACACAGGTCAGATACACGCGCATCGAACACATATCAGTTAAACCAAATAAATGGATTTTATTTCCCTGCAAGCAACATAGATGAAGGCATATAAAGAAAAATCATCACAGGATCGATGTTTTATTAAAGCTGCTCCTCGAAGGCCAACTCCTCAATCATGTTTCCAAGTTTATGGAAAGGATTGAAGGCTTCAATCTCACAACACTTGCTGGGAAGTCTAATGGCACCAGCATTATTAATCTCCTGAGAATCAATTGATGATGAGTGCTGAACAGGCAATGCGTATTTACGCGCGATGACAATCGAATTAATGACTTCATCGGTGGGATGAAACACAGAGAGAACCTCAAACCCTCTAAGATCATCACAAGGATCAATCACCGGATAAAGAAAAGCTCTCGCGCCGTGTGCACTCCTTAGCATCAAAGTTGCTCCTGGAGCCATGTATTTCGCCAAGTGATCGATAATTTTCAGCTTCTCCATCTTGTCCATGCCAACAAGAGCAGCCAAAAACACAACTTCATAGTCTTTCAAAGCAGTTGTGACATCCATTATATCTGTGGTGTGGAAGACCATCCTTTTTGATAGGTCAGGATCGGATGACACTAAGCGAAGAGCCATGGAGTTGGCCAATGTGTCGATGTCATAGTTGTCAAAAGAGGTTTTGGTGAGGTGATTGGAGGCCAAGACAATTGAAGTAAGGGGAAGAGGGCCAGAACCCACAAAGGCAAGTTTGCTAGGCGCACGGGTGAAGTGTTGGCTAAGGATGTTGAACTCAAGTTTGCTAAGCTTGAGGTAATTGGAATAGTAAGGGAAAATGTCGAGATGGTCGAGAGGGTGCTCAAATGAGCCTAGGATTGTTGAGAAGTGATTCTCCAAAAGTCCTTCTGCTTCTCCACAAAGCCTTATAAGATTTGACCTTATTTCTTGCACCCCTCGGCATAACTTGGAAACATCGATTGGACTTGGTGGTATGCATGTCAGGACGAGTTGGGTGAAGAGCATGTTGACATCTTGGGAGGGTTTGAGGCTCTCTAGGCTTGAGATTTTCTCATACAATTCACACACTCTTTGTACCAAAGCATCTCCCTGGCAACACATGTCCACACTTGAGGATATGGTGATCAAAGACTCTTGGGAAATAGTAAGATTGAAAATTCAAACCCTCTTGAAAAAAATTCTCACAGCTTAATATTGGTGGAATCCTCCAGAGTCGTTATTTATGGGCACTTGTGGGGTCCATGGCACCTCTATTGCCGCCTCAAAATTTTCTAATGGTGTAACAATTAATATTCACAACATATATTGATATATACAGACAATATTTTATTTTTCAAGAACTTGCTCATATATATTATTTTCCTCGTGGAGTCACATATATACAGTACATAGTCTTGTACAGGAAGAAAATATAACATTCATATTCTATTTACAGCACAAAATTAACCTAAAAAAGGAAAAATGATAACAATAATTATTATTTTTATTCATAAGGGGTGAGATATGTGCATCCAAATACAAATTTATTTTATGCGCGTATTCTACTATTTGTTGCAGTACTTTTGTGTGTACAGTCGGTTTATAAAAACTCTTTGGAACCCAAAAAAGCTTGCCTATGAGGAGTTTAGGGTGCTTAAACACATAACAATTAAACGAACTCTATATCTCTCACATTACGTCTCAATAGGAATTATAGAATTACATGAGTGAGGGTTTACATGAATTCAATATGTTCCATGGAAGTCTTTCTTAACTCGAGTCTTGGCTTTTCTTAGGATTCAGGACAAGGCCATTATCCCCATGTGGAGGCATACAGAATACAGATAGGTTTCAGAGTAACAACACTCGATAGACCGTTAAACTAAAGCAGCAAGTAGCATGCCTATCCCTACCAATGGTTCTGTTACTTCAGCAGGAAAAGTAGTTATAAGTGATGTGGTAATGGGAGAAAATGATGCCATCTCTTTCTTTCTTACATTGAATGCACAAAATGGGATCTAAATTAAAAAGAAAAACTAATGAAAAGGGCTTGAAAACTTTGAGTTTTAATGATAAAGGCAAAATAAAGGGTAAAGTGAATAGTACTATGATTGACTTTTTAGTGTAAAAATGTGGTTTTTCGTTAAAGTGAACAGTACCGGATGCTTTTCGTTAAAGTTCCCTAAAAAAAGTAGGGGTATTTTGATATGGGTTAAAGTAACTAAAAATTGAACCTATTTCAAAAGTCAAAAGTCATTAAAAATTGGACCTATTTCAAAAGTAGACCTATAAAATTGGACATATTTTAAATTTTCCCAATTAAAAAATAAATTTAGAGTGGAGAAATGAGTCCCCAAAACCTTTTTTATGGTAGACACTCATGGATCAAAAGCTAGTGACAACTGACAAGATAATCCATTTAACAATAATACTTGTACTCTTAATTACCGTTGTGGATTGTAAATGGAGGACTTGTAGGCGTATTAGCTCTTCGGAGTAGAATGATGAAACTGAAACATCCACCTTCACCAATGATAAAAAGTCATACACACTATATATGATAGTTAATCGTATGTCTTTTCTTTTTTTTAGCAAACGATATTATTTACACTTAAACTCTAATTAGATGTTCCATGTTACATGATTAATAGCATATAAGAAATAGTTTCTCAAATATTCAGATGTCATAAAAAAAATATAATTTTGATATTCAAATGCGTTCAACATATATTATACATATCAGAAAATTAAATATATATATATATATATTATAATTAGATGTTCCATGTTACATGATTTTGATATTCAGACGCGTTCAACATATATTATACATATCATGTAGGAATTTTTATTTTTTAAATTTTTTTTTACAAGAAACGATAACGATTTTCCATTAATAACGATAGCAATAACAAATACAAGGATTGCCACATGGGTACAATCTCCCGTGACCAAATATTTGATCTGGAGGTATTTCACACAAACAAGTAATGATGATAGTCCCCTAATTGGTTACCACAAGTGCACACACTAGCATAAACACCCCGGTACAAATCTACCACAAAGATGGCAGAAACAATAGACTTATCCCCGGAACTTTATGTCTTCAATGTTGTCATACACACTAAGTTCTTAGACGTTGTCAAAGTGCCTCGTAGCTTCCACTATGCTTCTTCTAGGTTTTTTTTTCTTGCTGAAAATTATGTTGGCTTTACAGGAACTGGATGGCCAACATAGTTTCAATCAGTAAAAGGAGAAAATTTTCAATGTGTCGGGAACATAACTTGGTATATATACCAAGTGTCATGATATTATTGGTAGAATTAATTTTTTCAAATTTTCAACTAATTATATTATTACACTTGGTGTACCTGATCATGTTCCCACAATGAAAATTCTCTTCGGTAGAAGTCCCTTTGCTATTTCGAATTCAACTTCCCACGATATTGTTATAATTATTTATACCTTTTTTTCCAGCTTTATTTTCTCTATCAATGGTTTAGATACATTGCAATCATTCCTTTAGGTAGTGCAAGCTTTCAAACAAGATGCTTTATGCTTTGGAAAATTCTCTTTGTTTGACCTCATTTTTTAATAGAAATTTTACGGCTTAAATTTTCATGTATTTCATATTTTGAATATATACACATAAGACAATCACTGTTCTCTACGAAAACAATAAAGGACATAATATCCTTCTTAAAACATGACTCTAATAATTACAAAATATTTACATTCATTTTCTCCTAAATATTGACTTATTCCAGCACCCCCCTCAAGTTGGAGCATAGATATAACTCATGCCCAACTTGACAAGCGAATCACCGAATCTTCTACTACACACAGCATGGGTAAGGATATTTGCAAGTTGTTCTTCTGAGTTCACAAATGGTATTGACACAATCTTCTTCTCCAGCTTTTCTTTGATAAAATGTCTTTCAACCTCAACATGCTTAGTCCTATCATGCTGTACTGGATTCGCGGCTATTTCTTTAGCGGACTTATTATCACAATACAACTTCATTGCCTCATTCTGTTTGAAAACAAGACTCCAAAGTAACTTTCGTAGCCAAAGAATCTCACACACAATGTGCCATACCCCTACACTCGGGCTCGGCAGAAGACCACGATACCACATTTTGCTTCTTACTTCGCCACGTAACCAAATTACCTCCAACGAATGTGAAATACCCAAATGTAGACCTCCTATTAGTCACATCACCAGTCCAATCAACATTAGTAAATCCCTCAATCTTTATCATAACTTGAGTAAATCTACCAAACCATGCACGAGGTGATTGCTTAAGTCTGTAAAGTGACTTTCGCAACCTACATACTCTGGTTTTCCCTTCGGTATTGTACCCCGGAGGAAAATCCATAAATACCTCTTCTTCCAAGTACCTATGAAGAAAAGCGTTTTTCACATCAAACTGCTTCAGTGGCCAATTCAAATTTGTAGTTAAAGAAATCATAACTCGTACCGTATTCATCTTCACTACTGGAGAAAAAGTCTCCTGATAATCAACACCATAGGTTTGAGTATAACCCTTTGCTACTAACCTCGCTTTATACCTGTCTATCGATCTGTCTACCTTGTATTTGATCGTAAAGACCCATCTATACCCAACCGGTTTCTTTCCTTCAAGTAGCTTTGTTACCTTCTATGTATCATTCTTATGTAGTGCCATCATTTCCTCATCCATTGCAGCAGCCCATTTAGGATCCTTCAAGGCCTCTTCAACTCGGGTTGGTGCTTGGATTGCTTCCACATTATTTACCCAGGCTTGACGTTCTTGTGCAAGGTTTGAGCATGACACATAATTAGCTATTAGATACTTCACTTTTCCTTCAGGAGAAAATATGTCAGGAGGAACACCACGATTT
Organism: Malus sylvestris; assembly: GCF_916048215.2. NCBI lineage: Eukaryota > Viridiplantae > Streptophyta > Magnoliopsida > Rosales > Rosaceae > Malus > Malus sylvestris. The sequence goes on from NC_062263.1 coordinate 27,121,878, forward strand.
TGCCTTGGCGGCAACTTATATGTACTCATAATATTATCTGGATTAGTTACATGAGCATCAGTAGTACTTACCTCAGGGATATTCAGAGAAGACAAATTAGGTGGCACTATCGAGCTCGAGAGAGAGAGGTGTAGGTTCGGTAACTAATGGTTACTAGAGCGGCGTAACTGGTTTGGCAGCTTTCTGCTAACACTTTGCATCGCACTCGGTAGCCTGTTGCCGAGAAGACCCAGTGGGTTTGGTGCTCGGCAGCTACATAATAATCCAATTCTCAGCAGTGTCTTGCCGAGAGCCATTGTCTCCATTCTCAGCAGTGCCTTGCCAAAAGCTTTCATAGCTTTTTTGTTGAGAGCATTCACAACTTTCTTTTTCAACAAATGCTCCCCCTGAGTTACATATTTCCAACCAGCCAAGATCACCACTAGTATTCTCCCTCTGGTGATTGGAAGGTGATGGAATTAAAGCATAAAAAAACTCGGATTCAGAAAAACTAATATCCATGATCACATACATATGATGAGTTTCAGGGTGGTAACACTTATACCCTTTATGTTGAGTAGCAATTCCAAGAAAAACACACCAATGAGCACATGAATCTAACTTACTACGATGAATCTTGTGAATATAAACATAGGCCACACACCCAAATACACGAGGAGTAAGAGTATTGGTTGATACTACGGGAACAAATTATGTCAACACTTAGAAAGGTGTATAAAAGTCCACAACCTGGGATGGCATACGGTTAATCACATACACGGCATAGGTGACAGCTTTAGGCCATTACCATTTAAGTACGGACGCACCAATAAGCAAGGCACATGCAGTTTCCAGAATATGACGGTTATTTCTCTCAGCAATCCTATTTTGTTGTGGGGTATGAGGACAAGTAGTTTCATGTAGAATTCCTTGATCCCGAAGTAAGCCAGACAACTCGGAACCAATATACTCACCTTTATTATCTGAGCGGAGAACCTTAATAACAGAGGAATATTGTGTTGCAACCATTTGAGAGAATGACCGAAACACCATACTAACATCACTTTTATTCTTCATCACATAAATCCAAGTCATACGAGTGCAATCATCAACAAAGGTAACAAACCATTTAATTCCAGACAAAGTACTAATGGGAGAGGGACCCCAAACATCAGAGCACACAAGATCAAAAGGAAATAATATTTTATTCATACTAGGAGGAAACAAAGCACTATGGCTCATCGCGAGAATACACACTTCACAATGTAAGTCTGATTCTTTTAGTTCATGAAATAAACTAGGCAACATATGCCTTAAATAACCAAACGAATCATGTCCTAACCAACGATGCAATAACCAAACTTCTTGCAAATTACTGGTACAGGATGCTCGAACTACATTAGCTCTACCAGGAACGACGTCATCCACATAATATAACCCTTCTCTCTTAGTGCCACACCCAATTATCTCATTGGTTTGAATATCCTGAAGCAAACAAAACATCGGATACATAAGTACAACACAATCTAATTGCTCAATAACTTGAGAAATAGATAACAGATTATGAGACAACGAGGGAACAAACAGGTAGTGATGAAGGGGAAGGGTCGACGTGAGGTTCACAGTGCGGGCCCCCAAAACCGGTATTGTTGTTCCATTAGCAGTTGCAATACATTTCCGTGAACTTGTTGTCATGCTAGTAAATAAATTACTATCAAAAGTCATATGATCGGTTGCACCCGAGTCTAGAATCCAACCTGTATGATGTTCCATATCAGAGGCTAAAAGAACATGCCCTATACTACTTGGAATGGCTGAGGTTTCACTATGAGTAGTCATAGTCAACAAGTTTTCACTCGGATCACTAGATGGGGCACAATAGGTACAACATCCTTAGTAGCAGTGGCAACGGACGCAGGGATTCCACTTGCTCTATTAGCGGCTCGTTCCTTGGCACGTAACTTTTTCTTCAATTCAGCGAACCATGCAGGTACTCCATGTTTTTGAAAACATATATCTTTTGTATGACAGGTTTGCCCACAAAAAGTGCACTTCAAATCATCATTGTTTTACCGAGTGAATGGCCAATGGTGATGGATTAAATGGCCGGCTACCCGAAGGTGGTCGTGACACCTTAGCCACGGGAGGAGCTCATCCTTGGTTCCCAACGCCACTATTTCCAATCATAGTTGCATGGCGCTGTGCTTCCCTCCTAATAATGGAGAACACCTCATCTACATATGGTAAAAGTTTAGTTCTCAAAATATCACTACGCACTTTGTCAAAAATATCATCAAGCCTTGCTAGGAAGGCATACACACGATCCAGTTGAATCTATTCTCGAAGGGTCTTCAAGTCAATAACACACTCCATCTTGATTGGTCTTCTTTGATCCAACTCTTGCCAAACAGCTTTGAGATCGACATAGTATACACCAATAGATCTTCTTTCTTGGCGAAGTTGGAATAACTTCACCTTTAACTCATAAATCTTAGAAATATCAGACCCATCATAATACTTTCGAGCAACTTCTTCCCAGACTTCTTTAACGGTACGAAGATGAATGAAAAATCCCATGATGGTAGGATCCATGGAATTAATCATCCACCATTTCACAATTGCATTCCTTGTCTCCTAAACTTCATACTCGGCACTGTCATTTTTGGGCTCTTTGATGCTCCCTGTTATGAACCATTTCTTACCACGTCCAACGATATGCATCTTAAACACCTTGGACCAAAGAGGGTAGTTTGATCCATTAAGTTTTACAGTACTCGATATAGCCGAAGCATCACTCTGAATAACCACCGGATTGGCAACTGAACCGTGGGTAAAGCCATGCGCCCCACCCTCCAATTTCAATCCCAACTCTCCCTTATCACTTGCCATTGATCACGACAGCACCCAATACACAGTAGCACGCAGCAAGTAATTGACTTTGCTGCAAGGATGCAACGGGAAAAACAGGAAAAACACAAAAAAACTTGTTGTGTGTTTCCCTTTATGATAGCAATAGCATGGCACACGGAGTCTTGGCAACAACACACACATACGGCAGACTTGGCTTGTTGCAGGAATGCAGCAAAGAACCACAAACTTGCTGTTTTTTTTAATTTTATTTTTCACAGCAGCAGTAGCACAACGGAAGTCTTAGGGTTACGGTTTAGGCTCTGATGCCAAATAGAAATTTTACGGCTTAAATTTTCATGTATTCCATATTCTGAATATATATACATAATACAATCATTGTTCTCCAAGGAAACAAGAAAGGACATAATATCCTTCCTAAAACATGACTCTAATAATTACAAAATATTTACATTCCTTTTGTCCTAAATATTGACTTATTCCAATATTTTTAACCTCTAAAGATATACATATTCTTGTAAGCAAAGACAATTTGGAAGTGCATGAAAGTCGCTTTCATGCAGTCAACGAGAGTTGGTTGAATTGGTAAAGATCATTCTCTTCGCCATACCAAAAGCTAAGTTCGAGTCTACCTGTCGACAATCCTTCTTGATGTGTGATCTGTAAAAACCAAAAAAGGGACCAAGACTCTTTCTATAGATCCTTATAGAGGTTTGTAGTATGCCTCTAACCTTAAGATGGTGTAACCTCCCCTCTCTCTAAACTTTTATTAAAAAAAAAAAAAAATCTCTTTCATGCAATATATAATCTAGGGTTTGCATGGGTGACTTCTTCCGATAAAATTAGCTTGACCTATTTTTTTCATCCTCAATCGAGATTAATACGTCAAAGAATTACTTGTACCTGTTAGCCTTATAAGGTTATACGATTAAAATACAATCGAATGAGTGACTGAACTGATTCCAACGGTGGTCATGGATATTGAACACGAAAACAAGCAGGGCACGGTAACACCAAGATCTTTTATAAACTCCTAGCCGAATATAGCTACTCTATGGGAAGCATTATGTTGTGTGTTCTAGGGCTTATAGGGACCGGTGTTTTTATATAGGCTAAAAGTTAGGGTTTCCATCCATAAAGGAAACCTAAACTTACTTTATTAGCCTCCAAGTCAAGTATCATAATCATATTCAATTAAGGATTCCATCAATCCTATTTCCAATATAAGACACCTTATATAGGATTAATATCTTTAAGAGATCAAATCACAATCAACATTATTCTCCAATATTACATTCCTATTACATGTAGTAGACCATTTAAGGGTTGATTTATATTGGATAAATCCAACATTCTCCCACTTGGTCTACAAAATGAAATATTCATGTTTACACTTGAGATTGGAGACTAATGTCACTTTAATGGCCATGTAACAGTGATTACATCTCGTCCTTAATGCAATTTCGGTCAAATGAATTTCTTAACATAGAACTAACAAGGTTGTAGGATTGACACAACCCATAACCTTCATAATCACACATGCTAAGATCCGCATTCACATGAAACACAAATTATGATCAAAAGATGAAACTTTAAATTAACCGTCTTACTTTATATCATCTCAGGTCCACCTTATTGTAACGACCAAGTTACACTTTATGCTTCTTCCAAGTTTTAAATCTGCTCATACAGATATCCTTCATATCTAATGAAACCACCATAACTTGCAGGTGTGATTACATCTCCAAAACAATCATGCATCACTTTCATTAGATCAGTAACAATACAAACAATGTTTGTAGCCAACAGACACAACTGAAAATACCAAATAGGCACATGTCCAAGTAAAATATCCCAAAAACTTCATAAAACAAATTAATTCAACACTTATGAGCAAGATGAATTAACATGTTTTTGACACTGATCTATGCATCATACCAGTTACTTTCATAGTGATTTCCAACACCTGTGAGTAAAATGGATGTTACAACCACCCCCAAATATTTGTATTATTTGTTATTTTACCTTAAACTGCCATGTGGCAGCCATCTAACTCACCAATCTTTTCTCTCTTTCTGTCCCCCATCGAGACGTCTCTCTTCTTTCTCTCTCTCTCTGTACTATGTATCTCTCAACTCTCCCGTAGCTCTCTCTCAGCTCTCCCGTACCTCTCTCCCTCTACTTCTCACATCATTCTCTTCCTCTGGACACAAGGACCGTGTCACCATCGAGGAGGCTCGCAACGAGCCCAGAACCCCTGCCCTGCGAGTTCGACGGCACGGAGCAAAGTTTCGACGAACCTTTTCTCTTTTTCCATTGGGGTAAGTCACGAATCTCTCATTCTCTCTCTTAGAATGATGTTTGGTTGTGTTTTCTGAATCAAATCCTTCCCTCTTTACGTAGGTTGTACCTTGGAATGAGTTGGGTTGAGCACACCCGTTTTTCCGGCAAACCCGTCAGCTTCGAGGGGATTTCCGGTCACCTTCGACTGTGTTACGGTTATTTGAAGGTAGCAATCTCTTCCTCTCTTCTTGTTCTTCATGTTCATACTTAGATCGGGGTCTAGAACCTCTGTTTTCAAGTGACCGGAGTTGTAGCAGCTCCGGCCTTCTTCTTCGGCAAAACCCCAGGCCATCCAGCCTTCCCTCTCCCTTGGGCCTTAGGCCTGTGTTGCCTCAGCCCAAAACCCTAACCCGCTTGATTTTTATTTTTAGTTATGTTGTTTTTAAAACCCCAAAGGGCCTTGGGCCGGTTTTTGTTAAAGGGCTTAAAGCCCAGCCTTTTATTTTGTGAGGCTCAGGGCTTTTGTGGTGAGAATGTGTGTTGTGAGGGCCGGCCTTTATGCAGCCCGTGTGTGCGTGTGTGTATATGCATGCCATGCATGCATGTGCATGTCGTGCTTGTGTGTGTGTGTTTGTGGTGTGTGTGTGTGTTTGGGCTTAAGCCCAAACCCCCTTTCTTTACCCTAAAGCCTTTTTACCCTAAAACCTTAGAAAAATCCCTTAATTTATTTAGTTCAAGCACAATCTTTTAGAAAATCCTTTTTATTTATTTATTACATTTTTGTGCCTAGGTAAAGTTGCTAGTGGAGAAATCCTTAATCCTTATCCGCTTGACTCTTCTGCTAAGGAATATTTGTGAGTGGACCCCTTCTAAAATTACATGATTTTATAAATTAATTGCATATATGATTAGCATGCCTACGAATTTATGATTCGATTTATGTTAAGCCTGTTTACTGAATTTATTGAATTCGTCTCGTGTTTTTGGTGAGGAAATAAATGTTAGCCTATTTTGAGCTATATTTTAATATATCGTATTTTCTATAAAAACCATGATCTGGTAGACTATCTAATGGATGATGATAGGATGCTAGAATATGTTTTAGAAACCCCTCTTTATAGTATAGACGATGGATGACTTTATACTATGAAGTGGTTATTTATGAGAGGCGTAACTATTTGTGCGTACCTAGAGGACACTATGCTGCCTGGGACGAGGATCTAGTGTTAGCATTTAGGCCGGGAGTTGGTAATCCCTAGCTACGAGCTGAGGGACATGAAGCAGGCATTGGGCCGAGAGTTGGTAATCTCTGGCTACGGGAGCAGAGACCACGTAGCAAGTATTGGGCCGAGAGTTATATTTATTCAGTGATCTTTTTAGCAGCACACCGCGCTTACGAGACGATCTACAATGCGTTTATTGTTTTGATTTCCGCGATGTTTTTCCTTGATATAACTTTTGGAGATATTTTTGGCATGCTAGGATTTTTATTAAATCCATCACTTATTATGCTAGTAGTTTTCATTATATAAACTGTGGGAGTTAGTACTTTGATAACTGTTTTATTATTATTGTATATATAAACTTGGTCCACTCACATTTGTTTTGCGCCCCCATTCAGGTCATAGAAACGAGGACTACGAGACGGCATACGAGGCATTCCCCTTGTAGACATCGAAATTTTGGTAAGTAAATGTTGACCGATAAATCAAAGTTTCAACGCTCATGTATTACATAAATTTTACAAGTAGCGTGTGTCTAAACAAAAAATCGAAATAAGTTGGAAAAGTCATCAAACAGGACACGTGTCAACGCCCGACAGAAATGATTTATTTCATCTGATTATTTAATCCCAAAAATCAAGTTTTGGAATTCTATAAATAGAAGCCAATTTCATTCATTTGGGACCAATTCATATTACACCTTGAAGCTCTGAAGCTCTGAAACTTCGAAACTCTCAAGCATCTAGGTTCCCGAAGAATCAAGAAAGCCTTCTTCGTTTTTCGTTCATCGTTCTTCCAAGATCAAGCCCCGACAGCCCTTGGATCAACAATGTTCCACCAATTCAAGATCAAGCCCCGACGGCCCTTGAAGAAAGTGTTCATCGTTCTTCCAAGATCAAGCCCTGACGGCCCTTGGATCAACAATCATCCACCTTCAAGATCAAGCCCCGACGGCCCTTGAAGAAAGTGTTCATCGTTCATCATCCGTTCATCCTAAGATCAAGCCCCAACGCCCCCTTTGGATCAACAACGTCGACAAATCCACACATCCAACCGTCCTTCAAGATTAAAGCCCAAAAGCCCTTGAAGGTCCGTTCATCACCGTTATTCAAGATCAAGCCCAAAAGCCCTTGAAGATCCGTTCATCATTGTTCTTCAAGATCAAGCCCAAAAGCCCATTGAAGATCCGTTCATCACCGTTATTCAAAATCAAGCCTCAACGGCCCTTGAAGAAACATTCATCCTCAAGATCAAGCCCCAACGGCTCCTTGAAGATCCGCTCAAATCCACCTTCAAGATCAAGCCCACGGCCCTTGAAGAACGTTCATCCTTAGATCAACCCCAACGACCCTTTGGATCAATCGCACATCCACAAATCAACACCTTACGGAGATCGAATCAGAGGATCAAATTTGAGAGGGATTGTAACCTAAAATCATCAAATACAAATATTATTTTGTGCACGTTGTTCTTGTCTCTTTCCTGTGTTCACACCCCTACCAATAGCAATCTATCACTCACTTGTGTGATATCTTGTAATGATCTTTCCTTTTTGTAAATCTTGTTTTAGATTGTGTCTTGTATACTCTAGACACTTCCTTAAACCTTGTTAATTACTCTTAAATTCTGATGTTATTCATGAATATTTTCTTCTAATCATTACTCTTGTAATCAATTAATGGCTTTCGTCACCATCGAGTGTCGGCCAGCACGTGTCTATCTTGGTATTAGAGGAATATCAGGGTCGGGGCGTGTCAATGGAAATCCTCACAACTGAGGCAGTGCACAAACCATGCCATGCCATTTAATATGCAATTTGATAACAACTTGATATCTAATATATATTTCATCAAATAATTGACTAGCACACAAAAAAATGTGACTTAATGAATACATAGATTCTATACCTTATAGGTCATCTGCAAATGTAAGGCATTACTAACACGAAACTCAAACTCCCACTGATCTGCAACATCATCACTTAATTTGCAAATCAATACTTAAATAATATTTTTGAAAATATGCCTTTGAGAATAGCCTTACTCAGTCAATGAATGCGTATTACCTTAATGAAAGCATTCACTGTTGTTCCACAAAAAACATGCATCCAACAACCATCATATATGTATTAATAAGTCTACATTTGTGCTAAGTCCTTATGAGCCCCAAAACAAATGATTAACCAAGAAATCCAAATGATTGCAAGTAACAGAAAAATATACGCATATACCAAGTATCCATTCATGCAACTTAAACATATAATAGACATTCAAGTAACACAATTTCATGGAAGATATAATAATGCTTTAATAGAGTCATGCAAGTCCACTTAGTGCTCAAAATTTTAGAACAACTCCCACTAAGTTTTCAGAGTTTACACTTGCAAATAAGTTAATGAGTGTGAAGCCCAATTTTCTTTCACTAATTTTCCCACTTGGGCAAACACTCATTAGTATATTCTTTCAAATATGTACCTAAAGAAAATTTCTTTATATATTAGACATAATAAAATAGACATCACAACCAACATAAAGTTGTCAAACAGAATTTCAGCAATGAGTTACACTTACTTTAGAATTTATCATAATTAATTTACAAGCTTGATTGCTACCAAATTTATACTGATCAAAATAGACATACTAATCTTCAAAAAATAAAAATGCAGAGCCGTTTTGGGTCAAAATAGTAGTCCAAAGTCACGTCTGAAAAAGACCAACACAATCTGCCAGTAAAAACTGTCTATACGAGCATGGGTTACTAGTAAATTCACCATAATTAAAATACATGGCAGAAAATTACGAAATTTTGTGAACACATATTAGACATCTATGTATTTAACATATCCAAATTTCAGATCATTTGGTGACCATTAGACATGTCATTCACCCGATTTAAATCAAGACACACAATCTGCCAGAAACAATTAGGTGCATCTATCATGAATTTATGCATCCATAACAAATTCAATTTCATATCATTTCAATTTCGATGTCCAAAGGAAACTTTAGTAGTCAAATTTCATCCTCTAAACCGACATCATAGTTCAAATTGAAAAGATTTACAAGCATAAGATTTAAACAATGCGTACCTTAGCAATCCTTGATTAACCTTCATGGGTCCAATACTTTGCATCAACAAGTCTCATGAAGAGACACAAAATACGTCATGATGCAACCGATTTCCATGCCTTCAAACCACAACCTTTTATGGGGCTCATTGTGGAAATATTTGTCACTAATGGCATGGAACTTTATCCCAATAAACTTTATGAAACTAAATTAATTTACACCTGTAGGCAAGAAAATTAACTAGTTTCTAGTACTAGATTTTATATCACAAAAGTACCTTCATGAAAAACTTCAACACATGTAGGCAAGATGAAGATTTTCACAACTTCGATGAAATAAAACCCATACTATGCCATCTTAATTAAACTAAAAGAACTAATCCACACCTGTAGGCAAGAAGATTATCCCTTTTATTCTAATTAAGATGCAAAGTTGACCGAAGTAACTCAAAAACATAGTCTCATCGTCAATTAAGCCGTTGTGTCTTGCTTAGTTGAAAAGGCATTGGTCAACTCCGCCCTGAAACAATACAAGAAGTCACATAGATTAATTAAATGTAAGTGACAAAATTATGATAACCTAATTCGAACTTCGAATCTTGCCAACAAATGGCACTAATTCCTCCATGACTCCCCTTGACATTAAATTAATCTCAAAAACCTGACAGCATACTTGAAAGAGATTAATCACATATAGAACAAGTTTCATTCCACCACAAGAATTTCAATACTTATCATTATGAAGTCAATTACTTAAAAACTAAATTGCTCAAATGTTTTCTTAAGTTAAACATGTTCCTTTCCTTTTTATATATTTCTTTCCGTAGTACAAAACTACTAAACATAGCATTAAAATCATGCATTAGCTTTGTAAATACCAAATTAAATAAAAGGAACAACCAAAATTATTTTCTTCCATAAAAAACATCTCCAATATGTGCCGTACATTTTCCTTGAAAAGTTTCTTTTCTTCTCCCCTTATGACACATAAAAATTTACTAATCAAAGCACTGTTTAAATTCTTTAGTCATAGGAAAAAACCACAAACAATAATACATGTTTGAAATTCATGCTTATCAATTAAGCCACATACTTTGAACGGATTACATACCTCATGCCTTCATATGTTCACCACTTCTTTGTAAACATATATATAATCACATGACCAACCAAAATTCTCATATAAGAATAGATAAAAATACAAATGACAACTGACACATAATTACTACAAACCTTATTCATTTGTATAATACCCTTGTTCTTGTCACTGGATGCTTTCTATAATTCTCAGTTAATCCACAAATTATGTATCAAGTTTTATAGTTAACTAGTCATGTATTGTTTAAATGACCATACTGAGATAAGAAAGCAAAATTGTAGACAAACCTGATTGATTAGTCATGCATATTTCTTGTGCTATTAATGACATAAAAGTTCATTTACATCTCGTAAAAATTAGTGGAAACAAAACTACAATTTACTATAGTCCAAAACCCACGGCAATAATAAAAATATGTTATCTCATGCTTGAACAAAATTAGCCATACAAGCAACAATATACATGCCATTTGCTTAACAATATTAAAAATTTGGTTCAAGCAAATTAGTTACAATTTATCATATGCCACGGTCATGGAAGAAATTGTGTCACCTTACACATCTTTGAAACATATCCATGATGCTATAAATGCAATAACAAAAATTGCCAAAATTTATATTGACCTGCTTTCAAATATAGACATATATAAACTTAGCATATGCATTCCTGCAACACAACTTTAACATATGTTATCACAATCATAGGCACAACACATCCCAATAGTATTGATAAATTATAGGATATGACTATTTCCATCTCCTACAATCAGAAAGACATCACAACATGGTTGAATTTTGCGGGAACAATTTAACACTTTATGAATCCAACACAACCATTCCTTATATAATTTATCATGAAGATCAAAAGAAAAATCATACAAGAATTTCATATGCTGATGTATATACTAACCTTTTCATTAGGCTTGTTCGACTAAGGAATCTCAATAAATTCTCCAATGCAAGGTTAGAACAAGTGTTAATACCTACACATGCTTATAAGAAAAACTTGAGATTATAATTGTACGTAACCTATACTTTTGCCGAGTTCAGTCACGTGAACTTGTGATCTTAGGGATTGACCTGTGTGTGGCCATTGTGCTGTCCACCTTGGACGCACCTAACATAGGAGGTCTATCACGAGGTAATATAATAGAGCCCGCCTTGAAGCCCTTGTTGTCCACCTTGGACGCACCTAACATAGGAGGTCTATCACGAGGTAATATAACAGAGCCCGCCTTGAAGCCCTTGAGGTGGTAGGCTGCAGCTGCTAGATGTGTAAAAAGGAACCCTAACCTTCATGGCTTCAACTCATACAATAGTAATACATGGTCAACCAAAATATTAGTGTGGATGCAAATTTCTTCCTCCTTGATCTTGGACAATTTTGCACCTACAAAACAATTAACACCTTAGGTTAAGGCCAAGAGCCTCACGCACCCACGATGAATGGGGGGGCTTTGGCCAAAGAACCTCCGATGCCAAAGTTAGAATTTAGAGAGAAAGAGTGTTTAGAGAATTTTGGGATTTTTGCCAAAGTGTTGGAATTAGTGTTTGGTGAAAATGGGAACCAATTTATAGGAGAGGAAAGGATGGCCAGCCACTTAGTAGGGTTTTAGGTTTTATTTTGGTTTAATTAGCCAATTAATTGACTAATTAAACATAAAAGGAAATGCTTTTGTGGTTATGGAATTTATTGGCTAATAAAAAGGAAGAAATGGTGAAAAAGGTAGAAAAGGTGATGGATGAGGTTTTGAAATGGGGATAGCCGGCCCTTTTGTGGGAGTTAGGGTAAAGTGAAAGGTCTAAATGCTAATTAAGGGAATAATTAGCTAATTAACCCATTAATTAGCTATTTATCATTATTTTAGAAGGAATGTTTTAGGAATTATGGAATAAGTATAGTATTTAGCTAATTGATTAGCTAAATAATGAAATAGGAAATATATGAATAAATTAGGTTTTAAGTTGATACCTATTTTGGGCACTTTTGACTTGGTTGAGGGATAATTACCCGCTGCTTGCGGGTAGGAATCCCGGTATGCCCAAAGGGTAGTTTTGTCTTCTTTTGTCAAAAATCCACATGTCGCCTTGTGAATATTTTTTGCTCCACAATTAGCATTAAATTTGAAATAAAAATTCTGAAATATTCCATGGTTAGAGACTTGAAGCAATTGACATGAATATTCATGTAAAATAGTTAAAAATGATATGGCAATCAAACCACCATGTAATCACAGGTACACGACGATGCAGGCTCAGATTTTATAAACTTTATGCCCCATATACATAAAGACCAACTTTTATAATAAATTCATTGCATACTTGCAATGGGCTCCAAACCTCTTTTAGTGGAAAAGCAATACGCATGAGCATAACCCACTTTCCTTCTTTAAAATTGAATGACTCAGCACTGCATAATTTCTTAGAATTGTCGCATGCAAAAGAGATCCCAATTCCGTAGAATATTATAGGACAATAACTGATTTGGAGCATATATACACGTCTAAATCATATCACAAATCAATAGCAATGTATAATTCTTAATTATTAATATGCCAAAACCTCATACATAATGGTTTTAGTTGAAACTATCATGAATGATCAGAGCCAAATTCAATTGGTTACAAGAGGCATGCGGTCCCAGGGAGTAGGTCATAACGACAATATATTAATTATACAATTGCTCAAGAATTATCACTGCAATGTATGCTTTACTCACGGCAATTGAAGGGATGTGAGTTGACAAATTGAACAAAATTTCAAGACAATTGTATGTACTCTCAACACGTTGCTTAAAAATTTAAATCTCAGTTCATCAATTTTCTGGACAACTTTAATCAAACTTCAATCTTAATACGTTTTAATTATATAACAAATGGCTCTGATACCAACTGTTAGCCTTATAAGGTTATACAATTAAAACACAATCGAAGGAGTGACTGACCTGATTCCAACGATGGTCATGGATATCGAACATGAAACAAGCAGGGCACAACAACACCAAGATCTTCTATAAACTCCTAGTCGAATACAACTACTCTATATGAAGCATTATGTTGTGTGTTCTAGGGGACTGATGTTTTTATATAGGCTAAAAGTTAGGGTTTCCATCCATACATGAAACCTAAACTTACTTTATTAACTTCCAAGTTAAGTATCATAATCATATTCAATTAAGGATTCCATCAATCATATTTCCAATATAAGACATCTTATATAGGATTGATATCTTTAAGAAATCAAATCACAATCAACATTATTCTCCAATATTACATTTTTATTACATGTAGTAAACCACTTAAAAATTGATTTATATTGGATAAATCCAACAGCACCATCTAAGCATCCATAACTCGTGGCACTCTATACTACAAAAATTTAATCAAACCCTAATCTCATCACGTAGACCTTCAATCAGCTAGAACACCAATTATTCCTTTTTATTAAAAAAAAAAAATTAGGTTGCCTGTCTTATTTTTTTAGCCATTGAAAGAGAATCCACTGAGGGAAGTAGTAAAAGCATAGATGTAGACAACTGATAGGGTTATATGGGTTTTGATAATGTTTTTATGTCCCTTTTGGTCGGAATAAAAAAGGGTTTAACATGCGTGTAGGGACAGGAAGAAGTCTTCATTTTCGGCCAATTTGGCCACTTTCACTCCCAATAATAGCAGTACCGCGACTACTCGACACCGAAGTTTGGGATCTTTTTTCAAAGATGGTTGTGCTATTCATACATTTATTTTTACTTTTTACATGTTTTTCTTAATTTTCAACCACCGAATAGGATGAATTAAAGAATATCAAATAACATAAATTAACAATAGATGTGTAAGAAGTAAAAGTAGATGTGTGGATAACACTAACTGTTATAAATAGTGGGTTCAACATTTTGGAAAGTTTTATATTTTTCTTTTCATATATATAAAATCACATAAAATATTAAGTAGGGAGATCACATTTTGGTAAATCACATTGTACCACCATTCTGATAAAAGTACAACTAACAATAGAAGTAGGTCAAGCCTCTATCAGAGATACGATTTTAAGTGGTGATGCAGGACTGGAAAAGCAGTTTTAGATAGGCGAATTGCAGCGTAAATAGTGTGTTATAAGTTTCAAAGTCCATTTTCAATTCAAGATACCTTTCTGGAAATGAAATGACGAGACGAGTCAAACTCTTTTTTTTTTTCCCACAACCTAAGCTGGATTTAGGGAGTTGAGATCGTTTAGTGAGTCAAAACATATTTAAATATTTTGGTTATTTTTGTACTATTCCATTTTATTTTCTTTCGCTCCAATATTCCAGATTTTTATCTAATGGTTACTATTCGTGATCTCTTTATCTATAACTTACGCTGTAACCTATGTACTCTTCCAAAATGTGATTGCCCTAGCATATCCTACATTAACCTGAGACTATCAAGCTTTATGAATTAATCATAAGTTTGAATGTGGTTAATTAACTTGAACTAAAACTTTTGTTTTTTTTAATCTGGTCTACATATCTTCCAAAATTCACTCCTATATGGTAAATTTTCATGGGCATTTGGTGAAACGCCTTGACAATAATTTTCAAATGTGTTAAGTCGATGTCTTGGATTAATTTTGAGATATATGATTTGTGTGTTAGGATTTAATATTGTTTGTCTTTGTTTAGTAGGATCTTCGATTGTTTGTGCTAATTTTTGTTTGTTTTTAAAAAAAAAAAGCTATTCACACTCCTAATTTGATATTTTGCAATCATAAATTGTGTGTAGCAACTGCTGCCCATGCCATCAAACACTAATTAATCATAGTGCTTCCTATTTTTTTTCTTACAATTTATGAATTTTAAATAAAAAGAATTAATTAAAGCAAAGGGCACAAGCATTGGTTGGCTAGGGTGAAGTCAAATCAAATGTGGTCATTTGAGCAACGAGTGTGTGTTACCTACACGACTCCATGTGCCACACACTGGCCCTGAGAATGATGGGCCTATCAGGTTTTGACCCACACTATTGCTGCAACTTGGGCCCTCACAAATTCACAATTTGCTTTCAAATCTCTTTTCACGGGGATATCACTTGTCCCCTTATTCATTATTTGATAGGACTCATCAGTCATCCCTACAAGTGGAAAGTTCGGACGTGACAAGTTACCTGACTTAGAACACCGACATGAATATAAATAGATAAATCGGAACACGAGTTTTTTGACACCCCTAACTCATCCCTAAGCTTTAGCATCTCTAATCGATCTGTATTTGCAATCTCTTGCTTGTGATGAGCATGAGCAACTTATATGAAACGGACAATAAGTTTATAGTACCCCCAACATCTTACATGATGACGCATAATATGTTTAGAATACTGTCATCTTAGGATCCCCGTTTTAGTGCTGCCCAAATCTAAGAACACTAGCCCATCTCAATCCAATAATGTTATCGGGGAAGGTGTGTTATAGATCCAATTAAAATGAAACAGACACAAATTGAAGAACATTAGGCCCATCTGAGTCCAACAATGTTAGTGGGGAAGATGTGTTATTAATCCAATTACCATGAAACAGGCATGTGAAGGTTACAGTGTCCCAAACCTCTTACCTGAAAACATGTAATAAGTTTAGAATATCGCTACTTTAATGTCTTTGTCTTAGCGCTGCCCAAATGTAGGAACATCCTATCTCACTCCAACCGTGTTATTGGGGAAGGTGTGTTCAAAGGCCCAAGGGTTGGGTTGCCAACTTGCCAAGTGAGAGTCTATTGACACTCTTCTACTTCAAAATATTCATAGACATCCATGGGATATGCTTACAAACTTACAACCCCCTCCGCTATTTTTATGAATATACATAACAAAATAAGGATAAAGTACAAGAAAACGATAAATAAGGATAAAGTACAAGAAAACGATAGGAAAATGGCGTTTGCATATGCATTTGAGAGAAGAAGAAAAAATTCAGTGTAAGAACGAAGCATGCAATTCTATTGAAATACCATCTGCAAAAGTATACACATATTTGAATGAGTAACTAATCTATTTTCTTATACTGGCGGTTGGTATATGGTCCAGCCCATAATGAATGTTCTAGATTATTCTAGTAAGCAAGTGAGGTGGCTGGAACATGCTAGACAATTCTAGCAAGTTATTAAGTTGGTGGAAGAAGCTAGAAAGTACTAGCTTCCTTGGTTGCAAATGGAAAGATCTAGAAGCTACAATTTTGTGTCTAGTCTAGAATTAAGCTAGAGGTTTGTAGAATATACTAGAAATTAGAAACTAGTTCTAGTTTGTAGAAGGAACTAGAAACAAGTAGAGTGCCAAGTCCTCACCTATAAATATGGGTGTGATGTTGAAGTGATGTAACCAATCAAGAAAGAAGTAAGTAGAAAAGGATAAAGTATTAAGCTAGAGTTCCACTCCAAAAGTGAGAGTGAGAGTGTTCCACTACACATTGTGAGTGAAGTTTAGAGTGATAGAAAGTGTGTTATACTTTATTGTATCCATCAAGCCTTGTCTTTGGCTTGGTAAAAACTACTCTTGTTGTACTCATCTTTTTCATATAGTGAAGATTGATCATTGTCTCGTTGACGTAGGCATAAATTGCTGAGCCACATAAATTCTTGGTGTCTATTTTCTACTTTACTTTGTGTATTCTCTATCTTGTAGTACCGACATTCCTAACATTGGCATCTACAAAATAACATTGAGCGAAAAGAAGCAAAGGAACGACCATATTTCATTTCGTTCACCTCAGTTCAGAATGTTCATATGTTTCGGAGTTCTCATAGGTGGAAGATTCATAGGCTTCAGCTTCAGGGTTCTCATTTGCGGGGGCTTCGTAAGCGGAAGTTTCACGAGCTTCACTTTGTTCGGGTATACCAAATTGGAGTATGTAATTCGCCGCGTTAATCACATCATAGACCATCAATCCAATTCTACCTCCGACCCAACTGCCCAATTGACTTCCCACAAGGTAACCAAATCTCCCAAGCCGTTGCTCTCCTAGAAACCCTCCAGCATAGGTGCCAAACATGGTTCCGGTGCCCCTGACACTCCCTTCTGTTATTGCACCACCGTAGTACATAGCTTCAGAGAAGTCCCATCCAGAAGAGATGATAGGACCTATTATCCGCTTGGCTTGCCGTGTTGCCAGTTTCGCTGCCTTTGCTCCTGCCTTCTGTGCTTGTTTGGCTGCATCTTTAGCCGATATCCCCTGCGACAATGCATCAGCCAATGCACTTTCAATTGCTTTATGCCTCATCGTCTCAACATGAGAAGCTCTGATGTTGTTAACATAGAGCTTCACTCCCTCTTTGACAGAACAAGCTAGTGTTCCGGAACTCATGTCAAAGCAGTTCAAGAATGTAAACTTCCTACTCTGAGATGAACTCTCTTCCCCAACCAGTTGCCGACATTTTTCAGCTACAAGGAAAATAATCCAAATAAGTATTTGATACACATTGTCAAATACTAAATTACCAAGAACCGAATATTGCATTTCACACACACACACACACATATATATATATATTAGTAAATCGCAAAATGCTTCAAAACACCTAACACGAGCACAAAATCGAGACTCTAGTCTAAACAAGCACATATGTACAATATTAAGAACATAAAACATCTTATTTACATCCCCATTCAATCAGCACATTAAACAGCCACAGAACATTAACATCAAAACAGTGATTCATCTTTGTTTCTGATGTATGCTATACTCATGTGTAATGTGGGTGTGGTACTCTTTTTCCTTCGGTCGGGGTTCTCCCACTGGGTTTTCTCCGAGCATTGTTTAAACGATGCCCCTTAAATCCGAAACCTTTTAAGCTATTCTAGCTATCATCAGCTCAGGTCTATTAGCACAAATCAAACTCCCCCTCCTTCAGATTCATACCAAAAGAAATATTAAGGAATCAACCGAAGGATTGGGAATACGACGAGACATCGTAAACCGTACAACTATGGTCATTTGTGATTGCTATCTGTTACTTCTTGTTGTTAACTTTCATACGCACAACGCATAATCACATCACCACGGAGATCCTAATTCCTATAAGAAAATCCTAATTACACATCTGGGTTCTTAGCGTTTTGGGGTTTTAATTTACACACATTGCATTTTGTTAATTCGCAACCAAATGCGAGGATTCAAGAGCCAATAAAACAGCAAAAAGGGCAGATCTTTACCTACCGACGTAAAAAAATTTCAATTCCCAGAAAATGGGGAAAAAATACTTCAATTTTTAAAATTATTTCCATCAGTTTTTCCCAGTAAGAAAAAACAAATTGACAATATATACATGTATGTGTGTGTGTATATATATATATAATATACGCACATATATCTCTGTAAACCTGTGATACTGAGGACGATGATGCCAACAATGAAGAGCAGTAATTGGATTCTCTTCTTCTGGAAATCCATTGGATTTTTTGGGAGAAAATAAAAACCCTAACTTTGGATTTGTATGGTGAATGGAGATGGAATTAGAAAAGCTCTGAATTGAAGAAGCTTCCAATAACAGGGAAGAATCTCTGAGCCGTGTGAATGAAAAGTCAGACTCCAGATTTCTCAAACTTTAATTATGCATGGGCTTCTTGCATGGGATTCGATTCGAGTGACCGGACTAAACGCTGCGTTTTGTTGTAAGTTTGCTCTCAGAATTTTACATATTTCAAAATGTTACAAGGTTATTGATTTCATGTCCAATAAATAAGTATTAAACTAGTGTTGGGATGGAATCAAATATGGGAGTTGGAATTTTAAATGAGTAATGTTATTTATACCATGTTTTTATACCATATTTTTATATCACCTTAGATGACATATGATATGGACAGCCACATCATTTGAAAAATTTGCAAAACCCAAGAAAAAGAAGGAGAAATACTCCTCGTATACCATAATCATCATTTAATTAATTAGTTTTTCTTAATTATTAGTTTATTAAATAATGAACTAAATTTAAAAATCTGATTAATTCAAATGATGTAGATGTCCACATCAAATGTCACCTAAGAGCATCTCCACAGGAGATGTCAAATTGTCCACATAAGCTATAACAGTAAAAAAAGAATGGCTTTAATTGTTTCCAACCGAAATATCAAATCCTATGTGGCATGACATGAAATGACACAGCAGCTTCAAATTTTTTTTACTAATTATTAAATGTCTTTTCTTAATTTTCTTCTACTTTTTGTTGGATTTTACTTTAAACTGCATTGAAATGGTGTTTGAATTCTGGGTAATTGTTTGTCTTTTATTAGATGGAGTCTAAGGGCACTCCGCCGTCGGCGGTTGCTGTGGAAGGTGAACAGGAGCCGGAGAAAGTTGAGCTGAAAATCAAGGAATGGGAGGTGGGTATGTCCAGTACCACAATGAGGTGGCTGCGAGTCGGGGAATTAGAATCAGGAGGAGGCCTCCCACAGGACCCCTTCAGCACTATGTGGGACCTTTCGAGTTCCAGTTGCAGAACGAGGGCAACACTCCACGGAATATTCTGGAGGAAATCATACGGCACAAGGACACTCATGTTGCTCAGGTAAAGTCGTCAGCTTTGCGTTTTCGTGAATTGGGTTGCTCGAAAAATCGAAAAATTTGGTCTAATTTTGTTCACATGTTGAGTTGCTAATTTTGATTACTGCTAATGAAATTGATTCAGTTGAAGCAGAGGCAATCTCTGTGTTCATTGAAGAAAGATCTTGACAATGCTCCTCCGGTGAGGGATTTTGTTGGAGCTCTGAGGGCAGCGCATTCACGAACTGGTCTGAGTGGGAGTTTGTTCAATGAACTGGTCTTGATAATGTAATAAAATAATAGTTTAATTTGACATATCGGGTGAAAAGCAAAACATGAAAATATGTCTAAATGACACACAAGCTGTCAAATTTAAATTTTAGGTTCAAATAATGAAAGATGTTTATAGGGGAAGGCTTGCAAAAAAATGTGAGCCCTCCGCCCTGGTTAGATTGATTTTTATGTCACGTCAGCAAACTAACAATGTTTTGAACGGAATTCAAATGGAATGAAGATATTGATGTGAGATAATCAATTTTAGAAATGAGATTGAACGACACTCAATTTTTTGGACCAAAATAATGAACATACCAATATCATAAAGCCTACATTTTTCTTTGTCTATCCACTTTCTTGGAGGGGTTGCTTTTCCTTTTCAAAACACAAAATACAAGCAAGAAAGTTATGCCCTACTACTCTAAACTACGCAATATCCTGTGATCAACACATTATATATGGTGCTACATTTGCTTTCTTTCTCCATATGTGTCATCACATTCAAAGATGCCCTGAGGTTTCTTCCCTGCAGTAGCTATATGCATGATTCATCAGAATACTGCAGTAGTTATATCCGGATTTCTAAGGATTTTAATAAATTATCTTAAAATCCTGATTGAATACACATTAAATTTCAGATAATCACTTAAAATCCTAATTGAATACCCCTAGATTCATTAAAAGAATTAAAATCCTTCAAAATTCCAATTGAATATACCCCTAAACTGCGCAAGCATTTACCTTTTTCATCAGTCCATCCTTACAACAAGCTTCAATCAGCGAATTATATGTTATAACATTGGCCGCCAAGCCTTGACTTCTAATGTCATTAAACCACTCCCTAGCTTCTTGAGCATCCTATTCAACATACGCAATTTCACCTTCCTTCACACAGAATTACAAGACGAAACCGATAATTTGAGCCCATAATTTCCAGCTCTCTGAAAAGCTCAAAACCCAAATGGGTCTTCAAAATTTTCACATGTGTCCACACCAACATACCATAAATCAAAATTGCACACTGAAAAGCTCAAAACCCAAATGGGTCTTCAAAATTTTCACACGTGTCAACACCAACATACCATAAATCAAAATTGCACAAAAATGGTTGCTACACACTGAAAGCATGTGAAAAATCGAAGAAATCGAAAGCCTTTCGCTGTTTCGAACAAACCCATATAAGAAAGCTCTCTTCTTTGAGTACCTGAGAATTAACCCTAGCTCGGGGCGCCGGAATCGAACAGCCGGTGAACAAGTGCGGCAAAGGTCGAGCCTTACAGGTATGTTTTGAGCTCCGACCAGAAACGATCGGAATGTTGAAGGACTGCAGGGTAAGATTTGTGGAGACGCAGAGCGTGAAGCAGAGAAGCCGAAGGTTCTGTTTGTTTCCCGGGAGAGTTTGAAGAAATCTTCTCGGGAAAATTCAGGGGTTTTCTGGATGCATCATGCATTTTGCGCCCACCAAACGAGGGGCACTTTCGTCACAAAAAATAACGAGTGACAAGGGTTTATGAAGGGCTTTAAGTGACACAGCGCTTGAAAAACCTAATTTCTTTAGCTTCAAGCAGTTTTTAATTCCACAAAAATGGCGGTTCTTCTCTAGCAGAGAACCCACTACCTGCTCCGCTAGGCCCACAAAAAACCCTAAACCCTAAATTCAGTTTCCGATTTTTCCCACAATTTTTCAATCGATTCGCTGCATAGACGTATGCTGAAGCTTCTGTCTTCCTCCTCCTCATGCCTCCAGGGCCGAGTCCACAACCTGGGCCCTAATTTGGTTCTCCCCACCGGTCCCACCGAGCCCGCTTCGCCGTTTCTCCGAGTTATTGGCTCACTCACCGGGTTGACTCGGCCCAATTCGGTTGGCCGAGCCTTTTTTTGCTCGGACGGGAAAGATGGGTCTGGCCAGGTGGCGGAAATTGAGGTCAAGAAAGCCGAGGCGGAGGCCGAGTCGAAATCTTCATCGGCAATTGTGCCCACGAATCCTCGACCCGAAGATTACCTAACGGTTGGTTTGAATTTGCAGGCTTTTGGTTATGCTAAAGTAGTTTGATTGGATTAAGGGAGATGAAGAAGTAGGAAAATTTTCAACTTACTGTTACTTGTTGTGTTTTTCGCAACAGTTTATGTTGTTGTTTGTGTTGTTAAGGATGTTTTAGCTGTTGGGATGGTTTTGATTGAACACTTGAACTTTGTAGCATTTGCTTATGTAAGTGTTTTGATTTGTTGAGTAGAAAGCCAGATATTTTGTGTGTTCTCTGAGCCAAAATATAAATTGGATGATGGATTCTTGAATTCTTCCCTATCTATCCTTTAACATTTTGTTTCCGATCACCTTTTGGGCAGGTTTTAGCGTTGCCATTGCCGCATCGACCGCTCTTTCCTGGGTTCTACATGCCAATTTATGTGAAGGTACGAGATTAGTTGATACAGTGAAATCAAGTTGGCATTTTGGTTGTCGGGTTGATTCTATCATTGATGCTACTGCAAGGTGTTATGCAGCAGTTGTCACTTACTGAACTAACTAATGTATTGCTTCTCGTGTAGGATCCTAAGTTGTTGGCAGCTTTACAAGAAAGCAAAAAACGGCAAGCTCCTTATGCTGGTGCTTTTCTTCTCAAGGATGAGCCTGGGACTGATCCTAGTGTGGTCTCAGGTTCTGAAACAGAAAAAAACATAACAGACTTAAAAGGGAAGGAGTTATTTAACCGTCTGCATGAAGTCGGTACTCTTGCCCAGGTATCTAATTTACTCCCATATGCCCTTAATTCTGTGGTATAACTAGATATAAGGTAGAATTTCCTTCAGTTTATATGAATTTTTATACTTGTTGTCTTCATATTTCAGATTTCAAGCATTCAAGGAGACCACGTTGTTTTAATTGGTCATAGGCGACTTCGAATTACAGAGATGGTGAGGGAAAATAATCAGTAAGCATGAACTTTTGGTCAATGATTTTAGCACCTATTTTTTGGCTCATCACCTCATATATGTCTAGTGGTTCATTTACACATTTCGTTGAATTGGTTATAACATTTGATTCTAGTGAAACTTTTCAGTGTTTAAGTACTTCCCGTAGATTTTGCAATTGCAAACACACTCACACACATTTGTAATACAACTTAGTATGTACTAGTTAAACTAAGCAAACTTATTGCTTGTCTGCAGGTTGAGGAGGATCCTCTGACTGTAAAAGTTGACCATCTCAAGGTCCACATCTGTCTTAGTTTTTACCAATTCAATTGTTAATTTTTGGAGGTTTCACATATAAAGTAAATTGTTATCTTTCCCTTTTTTTTGTGGGTTTATACTTTGCATTTCAGGACAAACCCTATAACAAGGATGATGATGTCATAAAGGCAACATCATTTGAGGTTATATCGACTTTAAGAGACGTTCTGAAGACTAGTTCCCTATGGAGGGATCATGTTCAAACATACAATCAGGTTGAGTTTCTCATAATATTTGAATTTTATGGTATCTTTCTTTTTGAATGCCTAAGTACTTCAAAACAAATTTCTTTGCTTGCAACATATGTGAAATCTTTTTTTCCTCACATTTTGGTTTTCCCTCTTTTTATTTTTATTTGTGCAGCATATAGGTGATTTTAATTTTCCAAGGTTAGCAGATTTTGGAGCTGCTATATCTGGTGCAAACAAGTTGCAATGTCAGGAAGTGCTTGAAGAGCTAGATGTAAGTATTGGTTAATCGATTTGTAACTGGGATGATAGATAGACTATATATTCAATTTTATCATATCAAGATTGGTTTCTAACTACGCAATTTTTGCTCAGGTTTATAAACGTTTAAAGCTCACACTGGAACTAGTGAAGAAAGAGATAGAAATCAGCAAGATTCAGGTATGTATTGCCAATATCCCCTTGTTTAGTACTCGGCATATATTCTCTATTAAAGTTTGATTCTCGTTTGCTAATTCCTTTTTCGTCATACTAAAGGAATCTATTGCAAAAGCAATTGAAGAGAAGATAAGTGGTGAGCAGCGCCGCTACTTGTTGAATGAGCAGCTTAAAGCCATAAAGAAGGTAATTTTCTCCACTCTCCACCATCATCAGACATTTGTGATGTCATACACCCTCGTTGGATGTGGATGAGGATTTCTCAGTTAGCTGTTTTCTTTTATGAGGGGTTTTGTATCAATTCCTTTATTTCATTCTAGGGGGTTATTTGAACTTACTTGGCATATGATGCAGGAACTGGGATTGGAGGCAGATGACAAAACAGCACTTTCTGGTTGGTTTTATTTTATTAAGTTAACCCTTTTGCAAACCTTGATATTGTGTGTGTGTGTGTGTGTGTGTGTGTTGTTTTCCCTCCCTAAGTCAAGGGCTGTTACATTACCATGAATCTAATCAAATATGAATATATGTTTGGCCCCCTTTATATTGTAATAGATGTTTAGTAAGACAAAATGATGTTGATGTATTGCATTGTGGGATCACATAATGCATATCATCAAGGACATGCTTCATATAACATTAAGTTTTCGCGACCATGCTTGCAAATTTGTGTGCATCATGGTCGCTGTTGGTGCTTTATCAGTTTTAATGAGTATGACTCAAGCATGTATGTAGATAACGTTGATAATCTATTTATTAAATATTGATTGTTCATATTCATAAAGGTAACGGTTGCATCGTTTTTGTGATCCTGTGATGCAGCAAAGTTCAGGGAGAGACTTGAACCAAACAGGGAAAAATGCCCACCTCATGTGTTGCAAGTTATAGAAGAAGAGCTCACAAAACTGCAGCTGTTGGAGGCCAGTTCAAGTGAATTTAATGTGACGCGTAATTACCTAGATTGGTTGACTTCCATTCCTTGGGGAAATTACAGGTTTTGCACTACTCAATTTAGTTAATCAAACAGCGAAGGATATTTGACGTTCCAATATTTTTCGTCATGTGTGCTCAGATGCTGAATGATAAAAATAATCTGTGGAATCTTTGAACTATATTATAGGCACTTTATTGTTAATTTAACATCATGCCATACTTGGATAGGAATATCTGTAATGAGTATTCGTTTATATAAATCTAAATGAGATAATGGAGACTAGCATGGGAAGCTTTAAAAAAAACTATAAAAGATATATTTTCGGTAGGTATATAAGAGATATTATTTAAGTTACTATCTTATTCTTATTAACTTGTAAAAACTATTTTGTTATTTAATTGAAGCAATGCCTCATTGTATTTTAAACGTTCTAGCAGATCTCCAAATGTTATAACTTCTCTTATCTAAATCCCAAATGCAGTGATGAGAACTTTGATGTTCTTCGGGCGCAAAAGATTCTTGATGAAGATCACTATGGATTAAATGATGTAAAGGAAAGGATATTAGAATTTATTGCCGTTGGGAAACTCAGAGGAATGTCACAAGGTTGGTATAGTTTTTATCTTTCACAATTGTCTACCTTGATTTAGGAGCATTGCATCATTGCATTTTTTTTTACCTTGTTTTTTGGACACTGATTTTAACTCTTATTTTGTATTTATTTATGAGGTGGTAACAAATGCCACAAATCTGTGCTGGTTTTGATGATAGCAGTGTGGATTATTAATATTCTTCTTATTTATCACAGGAAAAATCATTTGTCTCTCTGGTCCACCTGGAGTGGGCAAAACCAGCATTGGTCGTTCAATTGCACGTGCCTTGAACCGTAATTTTTACCGATTCTCTGTGGGAGGGTTATCAGATGTTGCTGAAATTAAGGTATTTAGCAAGCTTGTGCTCTATAATATTGGTAACAGCTATACATCATGAGCTATTTCTTATACACCAATTTTTAAATTACATCCAGGGGCATCGTCGAACCTACATTGGTGCTATGCCAGGAAAGATGGTACAATGCCTTAAAAATGTGGGAACAGCTAACCCCTTAGTTCTGATCGATGAGATTGACAAGGTACATCTGGTTGGCTTAGAGATGTCATATTGTTGGTCTCTTTTGTATTTTAGAGTGAGCAATAATATCAGAAATGATTATTTACAAAATCAGAAGTGCTTTGCGTTTTGCCATAAGTTCATGGTTATTTAACTATGCCTTGTCTTGTGGCAGTTGGGAAGGGGACATGCTGGTGATCCAGCAAGTGCTTTGTTGGAGCTTCTTGATCCAGAGCAAAATGCTAATTTTCTTGACCATTATCTTGACGTTCCAATCGACCTGTCAAAGGTTAGTTTTTTATTTTAAGGCATTTGATGTCCTACTTTTACTGGTAGCTTAATTTCATTTCTAAGCAATCTGATGTACTCTTGTGAGGGTTAAACTAGTATAATTAAAATCTTTAGAATATGTAATGAAAGGGAATGCTTCAGATGTCCTACTTTGTAACTCCATTTACTTGAATCTTTATAATTTAAGTTGCGGGCCTTGCGGCATGGATGAAATATAATAAGGGTTACATATGGTTTCTTTTTGTTCCTTTTGTTCTTTAACTTTATTGTGCTTTTGGAAATTTTGTTGCAGCTTCTGTTTGTTTGTACAGCAAATGTTGTGGAGAATATACCAAATCCTCTCTTGGATAGAATGGAGGTCATTTCCATAGCTGGGTATATTACTGATGAAAAAATGCACATTGCTAGAGACTATTTGGAGAAGACCACACGTGAAGCATGTGGCATCGAACCTCAACAGGTTGAAGTGACCACTGCAGCTCTTCTTGCTCTTATAGAAAATTATTGCCGAGAAGCAGGAGTTAGGAATCTCCAAAAGCACATAGAAAAGATCTACCGCAAGGTTTGTCACCAATATATATATATATATATCATTACCACAAACTTGAAAATTTTCAATGTGACGAACCATTAAACTCTATCCACTTGATTTAAAGTTTAGGTCCGTAGAGCTACTGCTTGGAAATGTCGAACAAATTTGAGACCTTATTGCTTTAACCTATTTTTATGGCCTGGCAGATAGCTCTGCAACTTGTTAGACAAGGAGCATCAGACGAACCTGCGGTTGCTGACCAAATACAGTCTCCCACTAGTCAGATTGATCTCCCAGTTGAACCTGCAGTTCTTGAAGCTCAGGTTGTAGAGACCGATGAAGCCAAAGTAGAAGATAGTGATAAAGTAGATCAAAATGTGGTTGCTAGCAATGACCAGACTGCAACTGAATCCTTAGAGAAGGATCTCCCAGCCGAACCTGTAGTTGGTGAAGTTGAGGTTCCAGAGACTGACGAACCTATGGATTCGAAGGTATGTGATAACATGTAAAGTTACTAGGTATAGGTTACTTTCGCAATCTGTATTGAGTAATGTGGCAACTTGAGTGCAATCTTAAGAATTATTCTACGTCATGTAATATTACTATATTAGCAATCTTTGTGAACCTCCAACCTATCGCGTTTAAGAAGGTTATTATTTTAAAGAAGCTTGTTAAACTGCCTCTCAATATAATCCTGTTTCATCTGTTTCTGCCATCCGAATATATGTGTTCACCAACTGAGGATTTAATGGTTGTACTTGTCTTTACAGGATACAGAAGAGACAGAGAAAATTCAGGAGAGTAAAGAAGCAAAAACAGTTGAAAAAATCTTGGTTGACGAACCAAACTTGTCTGATTTTGTTGGCAAACCTGTGTTCCATGCTGAACGCCTCTATGATCAGACTCCGGTTGGAGTTGTGATGGGTCTCGCTTGGACTGCCATGGGTGGTTCCACCTTGTATATAGAGACCACTCAGGTTGAGGAAGCAGAGGGAAAAGGAGGCCTTCATGTAACTGGTCAACTTGGAGAAGTTATGAAAGAAAGTACCCAAATTGCTCATACTGTTGCCAGAGCGATATTGATCGGTAAAGATCCAGGCAATGCCTTCTTTGCCGATTCCAAGCTTCATCTACACGTTCCTGCTGGGGCCACACCAAAAGATGGACCTAGTGCTGGTTGCACCATGATAACATCCATGCTGTCCATAGCCATGAAGAAGCCTGTCAGGAAGGATTTAGCAATGACCGGTGAAGTAACACTAACTGGGAAGATCCTTCCAATTGGCGGGGTATGTTTAAGCCATCAGACATTCATTAAGATTTTAAGATGCATTATATTCTCCATTTAGGAAAAGTTTCAAATTTTTTATGATATGCTTTCGAGTACATTACGGTGCATCTTAAACTCATCGAAACTTCATGTTTGCATGCAATTTAGGTTAAGGAGAAAACTATAGCAGCAAGGAGGGGCGGAGTGAAGACCATCATATTTCCGGCAGCCAACAGGAGGGATTTCGATGAGCTTGCCCCTAATGTAAAAGAAGGTCTTGATGTTCACTTTGTAGAGGACTACAATCAGATATTCGATTTGGCTTTCGGTGATGACCAGAACAAGGAAAAATAAGCCATTTCCCCCATTGATTCTCAAGCTAGAACTTCATTTGTCATACACTTGCCGGCCAACCGTCTTTGCTGTCACCTCCCGTTCCAGGCCATCACCAAAACCCTCAATTAGAGCAGATGGCTTCATAGCACAAGTTTTATTATTGTTAGTTAAATTGATTCACTTATATATTTTTCTACTATTCTTGTAAAATTGAAGCATCCAATTGTCCCATTTGTAACAAGCAATAACTTTTGAGCAGAAAATTGACAATCTATGGAACGAAAGGGATGGAAGGTTTTTTTATTATTTAATAAATCTGGAAGTTAGCTTTATTTTTATTTTTTATAATTAATTAATTAATTAATATTTTTTTATATATTTCAATTTACTCCTTTAGGTGGGGCTGCTGGATAGGGATGAATCAAAACAGTTGGAGATGGGTGGAATGTTCAATCTCATTAGCATGTATAATTGGAACCGGATCCCCTCCTGAGCATAGGGTGGAGATGCTTCTGACGAGATCATCTGAGCCATTAAAATTTGATCCAACGGCTGTAATAATTATAACTTTAGAGGGTTTCCTGTTTGTAGCCGTTAGATCCAATTTCAATGGCCCAGATGGTCTGGTCAGGATGATCCTCATCCTATGCACAGGAGGAGGGGATCCGGTTCCTGTATAATTATATATGCTGAGATTATAAAGTGATCATTAGGAGTGTCAGTGTGTCATAATATGCTCGAGTGCTCCATGACAAGGCCCTTTTTCTTCATAGGGATCTTGGTTTTTGTTGTTATTGACATGTGGAGGTCAAAGAGAAGGGACTTTTTTAGGGTTAACAACTTATATGAATTGTTATCTTGTGTCATTTCAGTTCAATAATATATTAACTTTTGAAAGTTTCAAGTCAATGCATTATTGAACAGTGATGTTACTTGGCGATGAACGAGTCTCATGTAAGTTCTATTTTTAAAGAGACTTGCATGCTCGAATGGCACAAACTCCCGATTGATTTCAAAAACCATCACTTTGGTGTTCTTGTTTTATGCAAATCATTTTTCAGAAAAAACTTACATGCACTCTAAACCTCACCGGTACAGGGTTGGCACCAACTTTCTTTATGGTATCAAAGTATCTTGTCTCACGTGTAAAGTTCAATAGTTACACGTGTTCTCTGTCATCCGATTTGTGTTCTCACATGTTAGACTTGAAATTCAACTTTTTTCGTAGTATTAGAACATATTGTCCCACTTGTGGAGTCTAACTTACTTATAAACCATCCTTCTTCCGTCAATATTCCTCCATCTCTTTTCTTTGTGGGTCTGCCTCATTGGACAGTTAGAAAGTGGGTCGGTGTAGCTTCTTTGAGTACCATCAACTGTTTTGGAGAAAAAGAAAATAAAGCTCTTTCCTTGCTGGTGAGTGTGATCTTTGAGATTAAGACAACTCCTTCATCTGCAATCCTTTGTCAGAATATGAGGTACTATTTTTTTTCCCTGCTGTGGTGGCTCTCTCTCTCTCTCTCTCTCTCTCTCTCTCTCTCTCTCCCCAAAAGGCCAATCAAAACCCAGCATGAAAGATATATCTTTAGAAGTGAGTTTCATATTTGGATTGGTTGCATGCTATTTGCATGACTGTATCAATCCGACCTAAACAACTTGTATGACAATATAGTTTTTCAAACACATATAACATGTTACGTTGTCAAACTGTAAATTTAAATTTTAAAATCTTATTTAGTTATATGTTTTGAACTATGAGTAAATGTACTTTTTAAAGACGACAATGAAAGTGTACAAACAGATCAATGACACAAGACCCAATTTAAGAGGATCCTATAAATTTTCATTCTCCTTTATATTACATATGCACATATTTCCTAATAAAAAGTTTCCAGTTAACATATGACTATGGGTTGCATGGCGTACAATATATTAGCTTTGCATTTTTCCCTAAAAATTAAACAATAATATTTAACTTGTGTATTATTTTCTCCCATAAACACAAAGCGTCTTCTCCTACCTCTCCCATCTTTGCTCCTTCTATTTCACTGATTTACCCTAAATCATAATTTGAAGAAAAAACTCAATCAGTTAAAATTTTGATTGTTAGTTGAATGTGGCATGAATACAAAAAAATCTTGGAATTCTATCTTAAGGAGAGCCTATTTTTTTATAAAATTTGTACAGAGTCCTCAAATGTCAAAGACGGTCCTAATACTTTTCATAACGTAACATGACAAACCATACGATAACACAACATTATTTGACTATTTAACTTGTAAATGATTGAAAGTGAATTTTCTTGTGCTTATAGATGAGATTTCTCACGTCCACTAAAGTGATTACATTGATTAGTATCTTTGACGATGGTTTGACACTTCACAATAGATTGCAAAAGAAACAAAACTTAATTACAATCGTGATATGATGAAGATTACATCTCCTTTGATGTCATGTCATCAGGCGTGCCTATATATATATATATGCATGTATCTATCAGCTGAGCTTGCAGATGATCAGAAAGTAATGCGGATAAGACCTTTTAACTGCATGATTAACCATCTTAAATCATTACCAATAATAAAAAAAACCAAAGTTCAAATAACCTACATGGGAAACCGTTAATTGGGAAACCCTAGTGATTAACCTACTTGGGAAACCCTAATGATTAACCAACTTAATTGGGACCCTAATGAGTGCATCCAAAAACTGATAAAGTTGCAGCCCGCAAGAAAGGAAGAAAATCTCTAAATTTGAAGGACCCCATCAAGATTTCATGCATGAACCTTCGAGATTAAGTAGTAGCATGCGAAGACTCAAGGGAGAAGAGAAAAAGGAGGGTCCACACTAGGTCATATTTCCACCAGGAAAATCAAAGGGAATGTTTGGTTTTTCAAGTCACAGAAATAATGGGGCCCCAGAAAACCAGTTGATGGATGTATGAAAACCATCGCTATCAAACTTGTGCTTGCTCTTATTTTTTCAATTTTTTTTTTTGAAAAAAAAAAAAAAAGAAGAGGAGGAGGAGATCTAAGATTAAATCATGTGCGTTATGATCAATCAAAAGTGGAGGAAATTTTTGCAAAATATAAAGAGAGCCTGTGACATTCAAGCAAAGTGACTCATCCTTTAGCCTTTTACTTTTTATGGCAAATGGTAGGCGCCTAACTACCATTATCCACCATAAAACTTTTCTAGCAGCCAACCACTGATCCAAGCTTTGCACGTGTTCTTTAAACAATATAATCCATATCACATACATCCACATCATTCCCGCATCATGCACATCCTGCAAGTACTGCTATATTATTTGCGCTTTGTTTTTACGTTTTCACGAAGAAATATGTTATTGACGCTCTGAAAAAATTATTGTGCACTTTTACATCTCATTTTGTTTTTTGTTTTTTAATTCTTCTCTGTCTTCTTTGGTCACAGTTTTTGGGAAATGTTATTTTTGAATGAGATTTGTAGTTCAGGTGTGGTTAAGAGTTGTCACCGTTATACCCAAGGTCAAGTTTCAGTACCTTGTTCTCCCAATATCGCTCGTAAGAAAATCAAAGATGACTTTTATGGAGTGTAGCTCTCATATGAATGGGGAAACCTTTATTAACCCATAATTCCCATACATGGCTGCAAAATTCCATTCTTTTCTTTCCCCATTAATAGTCATGGCTTGACTATAAATCAGTTGTTAGAATCTTTACATAACATCCTACTACTGCTCTTATATGCACACAATGATGTCTTTTAGCTACATCTCAGTCTCACCCACTAATCAAAGTCAACTTAGCCTTAGTTTGCTTCCAATCATACCAATAAGCACTTCATCGCATTACATCTAGGTGTATGTTATTTTTCTTTTCTATATGATAGACGTTCCTTTCGATCCTCGTAAAGCGGTGAGTTTTGTTGCTTGAGGTTGCTCTTTACTCTTTAATTAAGAACGTGCCTTCTTCAAGTATTTTAGCTTTGCATTATTCCAATAGAGAAATGTTAATAACAGACCCTTATTTATATTATAATTTACAAAGGGTATGTACCAAATGATTTTATAATCTTAATAGGTTTTTGTATTCTTTTTCATTTGAACAAGGTACAATATTAATTGAGATTGAAAACAATAAGTAGAAGATGATATTAGGGTTTTCAGTTTTTGTATTCTTTAACCTCAATGATTTTCACCATTTTTTAAATAATTATACATACATTTTCGTCTCAAGTAATATTTAGACATGAATAATTCTTGGCTACTCAAAGAATGAGTAGAAGTTCCTACTCAAAATTGTTCGTTGTCAATTCATAGAACTTCGTCAATTAACCTATAAGGACGTTTAGACATTGAATTATATAAAGCAAATGAACGGAATTGGTAAAAACGTTACGAACCGTTTATGTATTTGTTACAATAGATTGACTAAACGACTTTAATTTTAATTCATTTTTTTGCAAATATGATCTTCAAAGTAATTCATAATATGAATGATTTTGATCATAAACATAAAATTATGTGATTCGAACATAAAAAATTTTAAGTTGAAATTCCTACTCATTTTTTAGTAATCAAACATTATTCTTTAGATACGTAACACTCGCGTTCTGGATTGCCACCACATCCACTTGGAACATGTCCAACACCATTTTCATATATCTATTATTTTTTCCTAATTAGGCAGGTGAGCTATCATATGGGATTATCCCATCAACTTAATAACTACGGATGTATCAATCTCCAAAAGTTTTGATTACAAAAGCAATTCCCTTAATTAAGTGGCGATGATAATAAAAACAACCGAGATCAAGATTTTCATTTTACAACTTTAACGTCAACGTCACTCGTCACTCGTCACTCATCACTCATCACTAATCAAGTGGTCTTTTTTCAGTCAACTTGCTATTTTGTTGGTGCCACGAAATAAGTAAATATTGTATTCTACCTGATAAACACGTGGGTTTATTAATTAAAATTCTATAATGACGTGGGGTAAGAGCTAATCATCTCTAGCAATTCTTGTTAGTAATACTCATGTGTTAATCACCAACAAATTAAGAAATCATTATCCTCTTATGCCTACGTCTTCTATGTGCTACATATTGGAGCATTGGTTAGAGCTTTTCTAATGGTGTAGGCAAACAAAATAAGCAAAATTGTACTTTAATGACTGACATGGTAAGTTATCTTTACTCAGTTGCTTCGTAAAAAAAAATGTATCACTCTGATGAAATAGGCAAACCAAGTAGGCAAAGTTCAGCTACTTATTTGACTACTCCATCTTACCTTGATTTTCCTTACATGGCTAGTCAAAACACCTTTGCCTACCCCATTGGAGGCTGCTAATTGTATATATAATTATATTTACACGTGCATCAAATCTCATCGACTTGCCCTTCACTAATCACATTTCACAATTCTTCCAGAAACCATCAATATTTTAAAGTGCAGATGCTTAATTAACAACACAAATTCAATGAATAATATGATTAATATTCACATACAAAAATAAAATAAATTTTTGAAAACTTTACAGTCACTTTTCAACTACACAAATACAATGGATAATGTTGTAATAAAAATAAATAAAACATAAAATTTTAGGGTTTGGGTTGGACAAACCCAAATTGACATGAACGTTGGATAAGCAGAAGTATATATGTATGGAAATTTAATAATTTCAGGTGTTCTAAGTGTCTCTGACCGGAGAAATCCTGTGGGAAGTTAAACATGGTCTTAAAAAAATCCAAATCAAACATATTGTTTAAGTTGCTGCCAAACTATAAGAGTCCCAAGGATGATTAGTATTTTTTTTTCATTTTCTCCATGTGTACCTAAGCTTCTTATATTGAATTCTTTTTGTTGCCTAGATACGTTATTGGTTGATTTTAACGGAGTAGAACAATGTACAGATATTTTTGCAGAGCAAATTCCTGCAAGAGGAAATGTTGGTTAAAAAAAAACTATTTTATATAAGAGATAACTACATTTCATACCACTTAGATTTTGGGTGATTTTTAATTGAGTCATGTAGTTTCAAGTTTCTCATATTGCATCATACGACTTTGAAATCGTATGAGTAATATGATTGTCCAGTCTTTCATTAAATTGACAATGAAGGAAAGGAATGGCAACAAAGAACAATAAAAGTGGGCGAGTACGTTAATTAAAATGAAGGAATGAAAAGTCGTTTCTGAGACATGTTTTCTGAGAATGACTATCATAGAATGTTTGGTACATATATCCAAATATTTAATATGGCATACATGGTTTTAATTTTCTCCAATGTCTCAATTTCTTCTTAACATCCATACTGTTTTTATGCAACAAATATAATTAAAAGTTATTGACAATCATAATGTTGTTACCAACTGATCATGTAAAATATATCAACAGGAGTTCATGAATTTTGTTCATGAAAAAACAAACACCACCATAATCCATTTGTCACTACTCCCACCTCTCAATACTTGAATAGTATAAGCCCTTTTATTAGTAACACAAAATAATTTTAGAAAATACGGCAAAAAAATAAATAAAATTTTAACCATATTTAACTCACAATTATTTTTCACAATCCAACCACCCAATTGAACAAGATTTAGAATTTGATAAAAATCAAAGGGTAGTGCTACTCACACACCCTTTTTACCTCCTACACACTCTTGTTAATGTTTGTCCCATCTTCTTCAATTTATTTAATCCGACGAACAAAAATTAATATCATGTGTTAGAGGTAAAAATGAGTTATAGATAGCACCAACCAAATCAAAACTCACCTTCAAGAAACAAGACCATAAACAACTAAACAAGTAAAAAAACAAATAGAGAGAATAAAAAAAAAAGAAAAAAAAAAGGAAAACTAATGAAAAGTTAAAAAAAATAATTTAGTTTTAATGAAGACAAATAAAAGTGTAGTGAATAATATCAAAAAAAGGTAAAAATATGATTTTTTGTTAAAAGTGAACAGTATTAGAAGTGTTTCGTTAAAACCCTCTAAACAAATGGATAACCCTAATATTTTTAGGTAAAATAAGAACCCTAATTTTGTAATTTGTGGGGCCGAGTAGCAAAATAAGGAAATCCAGGAGGATCCTCACCAGATCCTCATTACGAAGATCTTTCACATCTGTTTATCGTACATTATGTGGTTAAAAATTATTATAATTTTTTTATTTAAAATTGAATATAAACAGTACCTGACAAAAACTGACCACACGATATACGATAAACGAATGTGATTAGAGGATATCCGGATCCTTATAAAGAGGATCCGGTGACTCGAGGATCTTCTCTCCCACTCTAAGGAAATCATTTTCAAGTGTCCACGTGTAAAATGATGAGGTCAGCAGTCCTCGTCAAAAGGAGTTCCTCTCCCATGTATACAGCTCAAAAATCACTCCCTTTATAAGGCCAAAGCCCCACAGTCGGCTCGTTGGCTCTGCAAAATCCTACTCTCACACGTTTGTTTGCTCTGTTTTTCTCCGTTTCCTCTGTTCACGCCGCTTCTCTCTCTCCTACTATCTCTCTCCCTCTCCTCCAACTCCCCACAGTCAACCTATTTATACTCCGATTTGACACTCGAAACTGAATCGGCCCCAGTTGGATTTCTACTGGGTTTCGACTGATTTTTTCAGTTCTTCATCCGAAAAACCAGGAACAAAGAAATAATAAAGAAGACATGGTTGTGGATTCTAATGGCGGTTTCAAGTGGAACAGTGATGGTGGTGAAACTTCTGGTTCTGCTTCCGAGCAGTCTCAGAATTCGTCTCTGAATTCGAAGAATGCGAAGCGTGTCACTGGTTTTGTCTCTTGTTGTGATCATATTTCAGAAGCTGCAAACAAGAGGCTCAGACGAACTCCAATGGATTCCAACAAAAAAGTATTTTACCGTTTTTTCTTCGTTTTTTTCGTTTCGGTTTTTTTTTTTATTCAATGTGATGGATGCATCTTGAATCTTTACATTTTATGTGTTTTAATCAATTTATATTGACTTATTTATTTTTGGGTTGATTTAGCTTTTGCATGGCGTTTTTAAGGTTTTTACAATACTTTCTCTGTGGATTGGGATTTGAAAGAAAATCCATTGAAGCCAATATAACTACGCTCACGTATCGTTCTTCCATTTTTTTTTAAATGTTGCATCTTCTCAATTCTCAACCACATGAAGAAAAGAAAGAAAGAAAAGAGACACTAAAGTAGGATTGTTTCTTTTTCTATCATTTCGTTCCTTTTTAACACGATGGTTGTTTCTAACTTTCTATGTATTTATAAGTGAACAGTAAATATTTTTAATTAATTTTGTATTCTTTCCCATTTTCTGCAATGTTTTTTTCATTTCATGCTACCATTTTGCTATATTTTTTAAAAAAATTTATTACTCATTTTTTTGCAGGCTCAATTGGCTCAAACTCTTCTAAGTTTAAGTCCTCTTGGTTTGAACCTTGGGGAGACACCCCCTTTCATAGACTTAACAGAAGTGATTGCACCCAGAAAACTCAAGGCTAAGCGTTCGCCGGAAGTTAAACCCAACGCTTTTCAGTTGATGACTGAGAAGGAAAAATTGAAGGCTTCCAACTTCAATGCATCATTTATCCGAATCGGTTCATGGCAGGTTGGCACTTTTTAAACAATCCATGACACACTTAATCTGAAGTTGCGAAAGTACAAATTTTGTTCGATTTTGATTATAATGTTGTGCAGAGAGTGGCACACAATGAAGGTGATTTGGTGGTGAAATGTTACTACGCAAAGCGAAAATTGGTGTGGGAAATCTTGGATCAGGGTTTGAAGAGCAAGATTGAAGTGCAGTGGTCTGATATTTCGGCATTGAGAGCAGTTATCGAAGAAAATGAGCCCGGGATTCTCGAAATCGAGGTAACTCTTGTTCATCTTCGTGTTCACAAGTATTCATTGGACTAAGGTTTTAATTGTGGTAATTTTGTTCTCAGCATCTTGTTAATGTGGTGATGTTTTGCAGTTGAACCAGCCGCCTACGTTCCACCGAGAATTAAATCCACAGCCGAGAAAGCATACCATGTGGAATGTGGCATCAGATTTCACCAATGGTCAAGCTCTTATCCACAGGTCCTTTATCTTTATTTTCTCTTCACATTTCTCCAAAACCCAAATATTTTTAGCACTAGCTGACGTAGTTTTTCGATATCTTCTGTTTTCAGGAGGCATTATGTTCAGTTTCCCCCAGGTGCCCTTGACCAACACTACGAAAAGCTCATACAATGCGAAAGCCGGTTTTTAGAGATGAGCCAAAGACCTTTCCCGAGTCAAAAATCTCCATACTTTCAGTCAGATTTCCACAATGGTCTTGCAGAATTTTCTTTCAAGTTTGATAGACACGGGGCAGAAATCCCCTCCAATCTGCAGTTCCCCTTTTCGCCATGCGTCCAGACACGTTATGATCGTACTCAACAAGTTCAAACATACGAACAGCTCAAGCCAACTCTGAGGATCAAGGATTCAACTTCACCAATATCAGGTACTTTTATTGCTTCCTTCACAAGAAAAGCTTTTTTTAGGCCATCGACTCTTGAGAAGAACAATACACTGATGTTGTTTCCCCAACTATCTTGTGATGATATAGTGATGGATTTTTCTTCGCCTTTAGATGAGGTGATCGGAAACCAAGCAGTTCAAAATCCACAAATGCCGGTTTACTGGGATCAAGGGATAACCCAAGCAATGACCAGTTTTTCTGATTTCTTAGGACGAGAGCAACTTCCTGGATTGGTTTCTGTTGCACAAGCGAATTCTACTATTTCTTGTCAAAGCTTCAATGTATATAATCAAGGATTAGGAAGCCCTAATCCCAACTCCCAATTGCTGAGTAATATCGAAAGCCAGCTAATGATCGACTCACAAATTGAATTCAGCAATAAACAAGTCATGCCCCAGGCCAACTCACTCATCGCATTTCCAGAACAAACGAATTATGCATTTGCAGCTGATGTAAGGCACCCAGACTATGTACAAGAACTGGCTGATAACCAAAACTTGGTTTCCGGCGCAAATGTTGACCTACTTCAGCCTCAACCGGTCAGCTGGGTGTTGCCACTACCTCAGCCAGGCATCTGGGTGGCTGCCAGGAACTCAGGGATACAAATGGCCAAGAACAACTCAGCATCTTCATCCTTCACTCAAAATTTGACAATGGAAGACTTTGCAACTTGTAACGACTTGGGCAACCGCTGGAAATGATTCACAGAGACGAATGAAAGGAAAAATCTACCGGGGATGAGTGTATATTGCCTCAGCTTCATCCCCTGGTTAGGTCAGTATTAATTTTGTAGAGGGGGATTAGATAGTCTTAATCCCCTGTTTGTTTGGTTTATTAGTGTTTAGCTTTTCCTTTGTGGCCAACTTTTTCCAAAAGCTGCATTCTGGCTTCAGCATTGGCAGTGCTTTTTTGTCAAACAATGAAGAGTCCAAGGTTGTTCTTGAAATTTCTTCAAGATTGAGTACACAAAATAGGCACTTCAATATCCAATTTAATCTAAGTATAAAAACTTCAATATCCGGCGATCATACAAGTTATTTTGAATCCAAAGAAAAGTTGATATTTCAAAAGCCCTTTGTCAGCAGAGTACAAAGGGTTTTATCTTCTCAACGTACATAAACAAGAGGTATACTAAACAGAGAGTCTCAACGTACATAAACAAGAGGCATACTAAACAGATAAGTTCTGTTACACAGGACCGTGACTGATATTTCTTTTCTGACCAAGCGATATTCTAAACCGATACTCTAATCCATGTGAAAAGGAATTTAAATTCAGATGCAACAATGACCTAGGCAATCGCCCTAACCCACATCTAGAGAATTCGAATGTGCAAATATACTTTCGAATGTGCAAATATACTCTTCCCTAACAGTAAGATTTTAACAAGAACAAAATTAGCCAAAGAATTTCAAACAAGATTGGCCTGAGGAAGCAGTAAGCTCAAGTCTTCAGAACTTGTGACTCTTCAGGCATAGCAGCTGGAGGTTCATCAGACTTTGCTGCAACTTGATTTTCCTCTCCTTGTCCTTGTGCATTTATCTCACTGTATCTTCGCTTCTTTGGCGCTTTCTCCTTCTCATGTGAATTGCTTGCTGTTGCTGTTGCCTTCCCTTTTGTTTTTCCTTTCTCTTTTCCGTTCTCCTTGTCATTGGCACTGGCACTGGCATTGGCATTGGCACTGGTATCTGCATTAGCATTGACACTGGCAACAGCATTGTTGGCATCCGCCGGAGGAGGAAAGAGAGGCGGTTCGCGGCCGCTCAACCGGCAGAAAACCCTTTCAACCGTTCCGCTGATTTCATTCCCCAATCCATTGTTGTCTAAAATCAACTCCCAAACGGACTTAGAGGCCTTTTCGAGCACTTGGGTTTCAAGTTCCTGCCTTAATGCGTCAAAAAGCTCTCTTTTTGTCTGTTTTTCGGCCCCAGGAGTGTTGAGAACTTTGCTCTGCTCCGCCATTTTAATAGTCGTGTTCTTCAGCTCCTCCTGCAATTGCCCATTAACCATCACCATTACAATTTCACAAAAAAAACAAAAAAAAACATACAATTTCAGCTCCAAAATTCCTAACTTTTTGAGAGAGAGAGTTACATTGGATTTAAGCTGATTGATGATCTTTAATCTGAGAGAATCAATGGTGCCATCATTCATCAGAGACAACAATACGTCTTCTGGGGTTATCACCGGAGAAGAACCCATTCTTCAATTCTACTGAAAACTTACAATCACGATCCCAATTCTTCAAAAGATGAAAGCCCTAATTCTCCAATTAGGATTCCGATCCCTCTCTGCGTGAGCTCAATCTTGTTCTGTGCGAGCCCTAACTGTAAACAAGTATTTGATACTATTTCTTGTTAATCCAAGACCCCTGCTTCATATGCCACTTTGTGGCACACTGATCTTGAGAATTGGTATCCGGATTTCACCTGGAGAATGAGAACCTCGTCAAAATGAAATTCAAATATTTTTAACTTTCTCCAATATCGTAACACAACTATTTCACCAAACAATATTGCTTGGAACAAAGTCGAATAGTTAGAGATATATATTACACATTCTTCCTATTCTTCCTTTCATAATGAAGAATATATCAAAAAATCACACAAACTTTTAAACAAAAAAAAAACAGTCACATAACTGTTGCTTACCTCCATACAATTCACATGTCTCACATAACTGTTGCTTACCTCCATACAATACAATTCACATGTCTCAGTTCTCAAACTCGCATACATACTATTACTATTCTTCTTGTTCTTTGTCATAAAATGCCAAAAGCACTCGCATTTATCAAATCAACACTTGCATGAACAACAACATGCCAACAAAAAACGACTTGAAAAAACCCCGCTGCCATATGTCTCATTATTTTGCTGATGTGATATGCTCAAAATAAATGGTTAGATTGGCCCAACATTACGTTTTTCATGTATAAATTGATAATGGTTGTGGCAGTGTCACTCTTTTTGTATATACCAGATAAGCAAACAAATCAACAAAAACCCAGAAAAGCAGCTCACAAATGTAATTATATGAATGCAAGAGGACTCGGCATCTTACTTGAAAATATCAGACTCGTGTCTATGACCATGATTAGGATACAAAAAAATCACTCTTTTCTCTTTATACACAACTCAGGCCAGGAAACCCTAAAACACAACCCCTAAATCCAACCGAATCAGATGTAAAACAAATTCGAATATATATAATTTTATAAATTCAGATTAAAAAGAATCTATTTTTTTGCAGCAGATGAAATTGCAGTCCGCAGGCGAAATTTCTAATCGTTAAACTGGATTAGACAAAATCATGAAATTTTTTCCAAAGCCCAATTATATTAAATCACAAATTTGAAGCAGATTTTGACATGCAATATGCCAACAGGGTAGGAATCGTTTCAGACTAACCTCGATGGCGGGCGTCGGATGGCTGGAGTCGGAGGAATCGCCTGTTACCGTCGGAAAACTTGAATCCGAACCAAGCTCCTGGGTTGGTTATAGGGAGATGCTGCTGATGTGAAATTCAACGAGCAAAGGGTGAAGGAGAGGAATTT
The DNA here is from genome assembly GCF_916048215.2 of Malus sylvestris. Classification (NCBI taxonomy): domain Eukaryota; kingdom Viridiplantae; phylum Streptophyta; class Magnoliopsida; order Rosales; family Rosaceae; genus Malus; species Malus sylvestris. Next base: position 27,163,565 of record NC_062263.1, read on the forward strand.
CAACTTGAAAGATCGTGGCTGCTTGGTGAGGAGATGAGGAGAAGACGCACAAGGTTTTCAATTGGAAAACAGGACGACGTCCAGCACCGGCAGGAAGAACTAAGGAGGAAAGAGATGAGTGCGGGGCATTTTTGTCCGTGTAAAAATGTAATAATGCAAACTTAGCAGGGATAAAACTGGAATATAGATTAAATCTAAGCCCAAAGGCCCAGCTAATGAAAAGGTGGAAATAACAGGCATAAAATGGTAGCATATTTTTTAGACAATTTCAACGAAAAGTTTACAGTACTATTTATTTTAACGAAAAATCACATTTTTATACTAAAATGTTAATCTTGGTACTATTCACTTTACCCTTTATTTTGTCCTTATCGTTAAAACTCAAAATTTTGAAGATATTTTTATTAATTTTCCTTATTTTTTATGACCGAGCCAGTGTATGGAAAGGGATACTCTTCGGATCACTTCCACCAAATCCTATCAATAAACAAATTCGGATACTTGAAATTTGATACGACGGCTAAAAACAGGGAGCCTCTTTAAAAGTTATAATAATTTTAGCCGTTAAATCAAATTTCAAAGGTCCAGATTTGGTGGAAGGGATCCGAAGAGGTTCCCTTCCCCCGTGTATGAGTTAATTTCATACCAAAAACACTTGGTCAAATTGTATTGTTCATCCTTGTGGTTGTAGTAGGAATGCCTCAATCTAACAGGTGGTGAGAAAACTATTAATCATGCTCATGTGGCAGAGTTTGTAATCAAATCGCGATTTTCGTTTAAACTCTGTCTAAAAGTTGTACGTGAGATGCTTCTTAACCATCCACGCGAGTCTCATGCAATTTTTGTCAAAATTTGAACCGGAATATCGGTTATAACTTATAGGCAATGTAATAAATATCGATGATATTGGAAATATCGGTAGTCCAAAAACATGGAAATTTCGATGGAAATATCGGGATATTATCGATATTGATAAAAATTGAATAAAAACCACGGAAATTATAAGAAAAACTTGGAAATTTTTATTGAAACTTTGCAGAATGTTTATTTAGTCAATTATTTATTAGTTTATCACAAAAAATTGGAAGGAAATGCATTGCATGATGAATTTAACTTATTTAAGTTGATTATATAGCGAGCTGGCAAACATTGTGAGTGTAGAAAATATGTAGTAATTAATGAAAGAAGTTTAAACATATCATAATCATTTATATATAATGAATTAGTACGGAAATTATAAGAAAAACTTGGAAATTTTTATTGAAACTTTGCAGAATGTTTATTTAGTCAATTATTTATTAGTTTATCACAAAAAATTGGAAGGAAATGCAATGCATGATGGATTTAACTGATTTAAGTTTATTATATAGCGAGCTGGCAAACATTGTGAGTGTAGAAAATATGTAGTAATTAATGAAAGAAAATATGTAGTAATTAATGAAAGAAGTTTAAACACATCATAATCATTTATATATAATGAATTAGTACAATATTTTACACTTTATACATTGCATGATAAGATACATGAGTGACTTAGTACCACATAGAGTTCCTATGAGATTCAAAATTTTGACCATCTTCATCATCTCTATGTGTAGAGTAAGTGTATTGTGAGGAGTAGTCATCAAATGATAAATCCCCAAAATAGTTTTGCATGTAATTGTTAACATGCCACCCATATGGATCTGAGATTGGTTGATGTTGTCCATAAGCAAAATCATTTGAAGACATTTCCAGTAGCTTCAAAAAGCAGGGTGAATATATTGAAGACCAAACCTCACGATCACTAACACGTGGGCTGGATATTTTGAAAGCAGGTTTGGATTTTTTTTTTTCCTCTCTCGGATAACACACACATGGGCTGGATATAAGAAATTTCTTATATATTTTATGAATTAATTAAATTTACTATATCAAATGTAAATAATTCTTGACTAATATGTTATTTCTTATAAAAGAATATACATATGTGAATGTTTTATCTATATATATATATATATATATATATATATATATATAATATGCTTGCCTATGAAAAAAAACCTAATATTATCTAAATAATTTATAATTTATATAACATATATATATAATATATATACCAAACTTTTAAAAATATAAAAAACTCACATAGTGGGTGGTTTTCATTATTAAAAGAGTAAACTGTCGATTTGCCCCCTGAACTATCACCCAACTTTCAATTTCCCCCCTGAACTTTTTAATTGGAAAATTAAGGACTGAAACTAATTGTTTTTGGCCAATTTCCCCCCTACAGTTAGTTTTTCATAGATTTCATCCAAATTAACGTTAACTCTTATCATGTGCAAACCACGTAACTCTCATTTGTGGACAAAAGTGTCATTTCACTAGACCTTTAGATACAAAAGCTATAGAATCACACATATTTGCATAGGTTTATATTTTAGAAATCTAAGGTTTTCAATTATTTTAAAGAATGAAGCGACCGAACTACCCACACATGTTGTGCATATGCTTCCATTTAACAAAAATTTGGATGGAATGAATGAAAAATTGACAGCAGGGGGCAAATCGGCCAAAAAAATTAGTTTAAGTCCTTAATTTTCCAATTAAAAAGTTCAGGGGGGAAATCGAAAGTTGGGTGATAGTTCAGGGGGCAAATCGGCAGTATACTCTTATTAAAAAGTTAAAACCATTAACCATCCCCTCACCTCTTTAACATCACCCGTCCACTTTTAAAACCATCTCATGGTTTTCAATTTTATAATCAAAACCACCTTGGGTTACCTCACTAAAACCATCCCATGGTTTTCAATTTCATAAAATTTTGACCATCTTCATCATCTCTATGTGTAGAGTAAGTGTATTGTGAGGAGTAGTCATCAAATGATAAATCCCCAAAATAGTTTTGCATGTAATTGTTAACATGCCACCCATATGGATCTGAGATTGGTTGATGTTGTCCATAAGCAAAATCATTTGAAGACATTTCCAGTAGCTTCAAAAAGCAGGGTGAATATATTGAAGACCAAACCTCACGATCACTAACACGTGGGCTGGATATTTTGAAAGCAGGTTTGGATTTTTTTTTTCCTCTCTCGGATAACACACACATGGGCTGGATATAAGAAATTTCTTATATATTTTATGAATTAATTAAATTTACTATATCAAATGTAAATAATTCTTGACTAATATGTTATTTCTTATAAAAGAATATACATATGTGAATGTTTTATCTATATATATATATAATATGCTTGCCTATGAAAAAAAACCTAATATTATCTAAATAATTTATAATTTATATAACATATATATATAATATATATACCAAACTTTTAAAAATATAAAAAACTCACATAGTGGGTGGTTTTCATTATTAAAAGAGTAAACTGTCGATTTGCCCCCTGAACTATCACCCAACTTTCAATTTCCCCCCTGAACTTTTTAATTGGAAAATTAAGGACTGAAACTAATTTTTTTTGGCCAATTTCCCCCCTACAGTTAGTTTTTCATAGATTTCATCCAAATTAACGTTAACTCTTATCATGTGCAAACCACGTAACTCTCATTTGTGGACAAAAGTGTCATTTCACTAGACCTTTAGATACAAAAGCTATAGAATCACACATATTTGCATAGGTTTATATTTTAGAAATCTAAGGTTTTCAATTATTTTAAAGAATGAAGCGACCGAACTACCCACACATGTTGTGCATATGCTTCCATTTAACAAAAATTTGGATGGAATGAATGAAAAATTGACAGCAGGGGGCAAATCGGCCAAAAAAATTAGTTTAAGTCCTTAATTTTCCAATTAAAAAGTTCAGGGGGGAAATCGAAAGTTGGGTGATAGTTCAGGGGGCAAATCGGCAGTATACTCTTATTAAAAAGTTAAAACCATTAACCATCCCCTCACCTCTTTAACATCACCCGTCCACTTTTAAAACCATCTCATGGTTTTCAATTTTATAATCAAAACCACCTTGGGTTACCTCACTAAAACCATCCCATGGTTTTCAATTTCATAATTAAAAAACCACCTTGGGTGGTTTTTTCATCACATCACCCGTTTTAATCACATCCCATGGTTCTCTTCGCACTCTCTCAGACTCTCTTCCCTCATCTTCACAGTTCATAGATGAGCTGCAAAAATTCCCTCATCTTCACAAATCTACAACTTCCGATCTCGTACGAATTTCTGCAGCTCGTCTCTGCGAATTTCTGCAGCCCATTGCGAAAATTGCAGCAAGTTTGGGATTTGCAGCAAGTTTTAGAACACTGGACTTTTCATTTCCGACGACGGAGGCACATATCTTGGGTCTGAGCCTGGATTGCAGAGAGAGATCTGGGCAGTTGCGACGACCTAGCCTCGGCTGCCTTTCCGACGACGGAGCCATGACGATTGTTTCGATAATATTGAATATATCGCGATATTATTGATAATATCGCGATATTTTGACAATAATTAGGAGGATACGTGTGAAAATATCGGTTTCTCTGAAAAACGATAATATTGGCGATATTTCGCCGATATTATCGATATTTAATACCTTGCTTATAGGTAACTGATATTTCACCAAACAAATCACTTGCCCTGAGACATCATATGGAAGTCATGTTCGCTCTCTAAATTCGCCATGAGCCTTGCCGGCATGCCGGGAATGTATTCAAACACGAGATTGGTGGGGTGTGGGCGTGCCACTACTAGATGCCGCTAGTAGACGGATTTTGAATGATTGAGGTTGCACCTGAGTTCGACTTCTGACCAAGAGATTGTGTCATTGAATGGGAGTGATTCAAATCAAGGTTCTTTGTTTGCATTAAAAATAAGGACTTTACTTATATGGAGATGTAGAACAATATGTAAATGACAAAGGAAAGTGAATAACTAATATTGTAAATTGCTTGTAAATTAAATGACTGAAGATGAGTTGTACATGAAAACTACAAAGGAGATTGATACTGCAAGTGAGCAGCAGAGCTAATAAACTAGATAAAAGAAGGCTTTTGGTGAAGGTTGATCCTGAAAATGATGAAGGCTTGGTGCTGACTAAATCTTCGTATGCAAATCTGGCTTGAGCAGAGTTTGTGTATTTGTTTGTTTGATTGAGTGTCCATAATCCTTGTGCTTGTGATCCTTTATATAGAGGTCTGGAATAAACCCCCTGCTGAGGACATTGCACTTGCCCGAAAGAAGCTTGGGCAGCTTGCATTCTATTGCTTGGGCAACTTGCATTTCATTGCCAACTTGCATGTAGAAACAATATTAAAAGGGGAACTTGCATCTCCACCACATGTTTTTAGCACATATCTCCTTCACTTGTAATAAACTAACAATTAAAAGAAGCAAGTTGGCTTCTTTCATATTATCATTGTCCGAAAACTCTCTCATCCACTTGCAATACATGCATGTAACTTGATTTAAACAAAGGCTTGACAAACCTCCACCACCCAAACAAATGGGAAAAACAATATTATAGTGCTAAACCCCTCTACTTGCAGCCAAATATCTTTCCAAGTTAGTTTTCTTGCACATTAATCCTCCAAATGCCATATTTTACCCAAATTGCCCAAATAAGTAAAAATGGGTATATTTTGAGTGCAAACAATTCCGCCAAAACATTTCATCTGCTTTGTTTTCACGACCCTTCCTGTTAACTGAATATACAAATGCCATACACTCCCTCAATTCTTCTTGTCTTTGTATGGATCACCATCGCGGGCGTGGCTGATTGATTTGCCGTCAAATGATTGAAACCTACAAGTTTGATGTCTGGACATGCGGCACAGGCTCAGCCTTGGCAAAGTTATGCAAGTCGGATTTTCCGTTGTCATCTTCATCTTTATCCAAGCAAGCTGATAAATAGCTCAAGATGAAGCCCTCTACATCTTCCTCAAGGACAGAATCAGGATCTGAGACTTCATAGTTTGTCCGAAGATCTTTCACCATCCGGTATGGCTGCATTAAAAGTAGCAATGGAAGTTACGTGACTTGGGTTTTCGATGGAATTGGGGATAGTGTTCTGCTAGTTCTAGAGGATAGAGCATACCTGGAGCACATAGCTGCGTATCTGGCTTCCCCAGGTCATATCGGTAAGAGATTGTGAATACTGTGCATTCATTTTATTCTGGCACGCCATCTCAAGCTGGTCTACTCATGACTGAATAACAGCCATTGTTGAAGCCTTATTCTGATGTTGTGATCTGTACATTGAAGAAAAAAGGAAACTCCGTGATTAGGATGAAAGTTGGCAATTCTTAGTTCCAAATATAAAAAACGAAAATGTGTTTTAACACCTCTCATTTTGACAAGTAGCAGTAATTCCTGTAGGAATGTGAACAATCCTCACAGCACTATCGGTTGTATTTGCGTGCTGGCCTCCAGCTCCCCCAGAACGAAATCGCTCAATGCACAGATCAGATTCATTAATTTGTACATGCTCAGATGCATCTCCCAGGATTGGAGTCACAGCAACAGCAGCCAATGAAGTGTGCCTACGCTTATTACTGTCAAAAGGTGAGATCCATACCAACCTGTGCACTCCTACTTCTGCTTTGGCATATCCAAAAGCATATTCACCGTCAACTTTGATTGTTGCCCGCAGCAAGAACAGATTGATCTGAAGTCAGAACATTAGCATACTCTTCAGTTTAAAGGCTTTACTGCAATATAATTGGGGTGGGACAGTGGATTTGTACATGCTTGGGATAAGCTGATTTCTTTTTCCTTACCATGCAAATAATTGCTACAGATGTTTCATGGATCCATTCGCAAATACAAGGGATCAGTGGATAAGAAGATGAACCTTGATTCCCACAATCTCACCCGGCATTTCATCCACCACAGTCATGTCATATCCGCATCGTTGAGCCCACATTTTATAAATCTGCATGACCATAGCTGCCCAGTCATTACTCTCTGTACCCCCAGCTCCTGCTTGAACCTACATGGCACAATAGTATCTAAGGTCTGGTTGGTATAGATTAATCGCAACTAGTGTCTTTCACCATTACAACATCTATATAATAAGTACAAAATACCAAAAACTAGACACCGCCAATACATGTTTCATAGAATATAGGAAATATTGATGCAGAAAACATGATTCATATATCAAACAGACCTCAATGTAACACGATGCAAGGATCCTGCTCCCCAGCTAACAAAGCTTCAATCTCCTTCTCCTTTGAAGTTCTTCTCATATTAAGCAAAGCGTTCATGGATTCCTGCATATGAGAATCCGTATAACTAACTAAAAAGCACAAAGCATGTTGCTCTCAACTCTCAAGTACCTTATAACTTAAAAGAAAGGATTTAACTTTATGGTAAGGATTCAAATATGACCAGTTCAATTGATCCTTCTTTACATCAACGTAGATCGTATAGTGTTACTGCATTGATTCTATTAACAATGTTATATGTCCGTTACTTTTTTTCCTATTCACTGAAAAACAGATACTAGCATGGACTTTTCACTATTTGGCATACATCATAATTTGAATCTACGATAACCAGTGAATAAAACATCATATTGGTAATAATTATTGACGAAGGCACAAACCATGAAATAACATGCCTATGAGAAGAACTGAAGGCCCACCGATTCCAGCTCTGCGTCATTCTCTTCACGGGCAAGCTTTACCACGTCTATATGCTCGAGCAATTCTCGCTCAAATGCCTGCACTTCTTTCATTTTACCCAGAAGTGAACCATGTTGACGGCTTATCTTCCCTGCATGTACAGTATCATTCCACAGGTCTGGCTTATTCACCTCTGCTGATAACATATCCAACCTAACCAGCAACTTCTTCCACTGCCACCATAATCAGAAGACGTACTTCAAAACTATGCCGAAATATTCGAATACAAACAGAGTATCAACCAAACCAAATGATTGAATCCTCAACATAAGAAACCAAGTTATGCTTCTAAATTAAACTTATACGGCCTTGTTTGGTGTCTAGGATTGGATTGGATTGGATTATATAAGTCACTAGATTCAACTTGTGTTTATGAGAAAATGGACGGATTAGTCACGAAGGAAACTTCTCTCATCCAATCCCCACATTTTCAACATACATTGAATATAATGACTTATTCGATCCGATCTAATCCTAAACACCAGACGATGATAAATTGCAGAGGAACACAACGGAATGATCTCATTTTAAATTGTACCTGCAATCGTTTCTTAATAAGATGAGTGGACAGTGCAATTGCAGCAGCGTGACTTTTCCAATCACTCTCGTTCTCATCCAGAATCGACGACTCACTAGCAACGATTCTATCAACCGTCAGCCCATCACAGGTCGACGGCTCCACCGCAGCCTGAGTACCAAACAAGCAAACCAACCCGAAACTGCCACGACTCGAATACAAACTTCTCACCATTGGCAGCCCCAATACACTAGACCCAGTTACATTTTTCCCTGAAGCAACATACCCAGAGCTTAAAGCAAGAGGGTTGGAGCCCGAAATAAAGATACTACTCGGAAATGGGTGATTTTGAAGAGACCCAAAAGGGGATTCTGAGGTATTGGGAGGAAATGGAGAAACCCAAGAATCCAAAATCCTTTTTTTCGATTGGATTAGGTAAATATTGAGGGTTTGAGGGTCGATTTAGATTTCTTAGTTGGGATTCAGACAGAGTAGAGAAAAGCAGAAATGGAAAAAAACGGCTTTTGGCTTCTGGGTTTGGGCAGAGAAGCTGCCATGATCCACCTGTTCGTCTAGAAGAATATCCAATGAGGATGTTTCCTGGCCAACGAGTACACAGCTCCTCGAGAGATTGGCGTCGTTAATGTTGTTTATCGGGCTTCTGCTTATTGGCGGGCTGTAAGAGAAGAACAGAGTTAATTCTGAAAGGTGCATTTGTGGGGCCTTAGGTGTAGGTCTTGAGGCTCACAATCAAAATTAACTTTAAATACCCGGGCGTGCCACTGCCATCTTTAGCATGACAGATGTAAAACCGATGTTAAGTTTTATTGTATATATATATATGTCCGAGGGACCCAGTTAGTTATGAAAGGTGCCTTTGTGGGGCCTTAGGTGTAGGTTTTGAGGCTTCCCGTCAAAACTAACCGAATACTTGAACACATCTTGGTTGTTTCATTGTTGCAGAAGTATCAACCCTGTTATACTTTAATTGCCCGAGCCAGCAAAGCAGAATGAATTCAAATAGGTGCCTTTGTCAGGCCTTAGGTATAGGTCTTGAGGCTTCATATCCGAATTAATTCTATACTCAAGTGTTCTATGGGAATTATGATATAACAAAAGTAAAACTAGAGAATAAGCCAATTACTTGCGCCCCAAGTAACTTCGGACTTCTTGTTATCAAGGATTGTCGTGGATGAGTTAAGTCCACATAAGGTTCTTTTTATGCCTTGAGACCAATGACTTTTAATTGATCAATCTTGTCTGCCCGAATGGTTAGAACTTAGAAGTCTTTTAATCATAAACTGGCTAGCAATAACTTGGATGCAGATGGAAGCATACATCATATTACTAGATATATGAATGAAAGACAAAAACAAAGGAGGCAGGGCAAGGTTTCACATTGTCGGGCAAGGCTGATCGTCTTGCAACTTCCTCGCTTTGTAATTTACAAAGTGTTCGAATGCTAGAAGGGAAGATTGGAAGATGAGTCTATATGAGGGGATCGATACTACAACAAGATTTAAACAGGGTAGCAGAGCTTTTACAAAGGATTTCTAGTGAAGGTTGATCCCGAAAGGGATGAAGACTGGGGGCTGACTACAGCTTCGTGAAGGCAAATCTGGTTTGAGCAGAGTTTGTGCTTGTATTTGTTTGTTTGATTAAGTGTCATTGTCTCTGATTTTTCTTTCTCATTTTATAGACGATTTGGCTTGGCTGCCTGCAGTGTTGATTTTAACCGAATGCATCTGAAGGGCAGTGACTCATCAACTTTTTACTTGTACTGCCATTGTAAAGTATTTTTGGGCTGATTAGCTAGCTGGTCTACACTACTTGACCTCTAGGTAGGTGAGCAGGTGGTTTGAATGATCTGCACTTGATCGGGACCCTTCTTTCTTCTGGGCTTCGGCTGGGCCTTGGACTTTTCCTTCTTCTGAATCTCATTTTGAGCTTTTTTTTGGGCTAACCTCTTTTTAACCCAAAGTTCAAGTTTTATCCCAAACACCACCACTACTTGCTCTCCTTCTGAGCATGAAAGATGACATTTTTATGATGTTTTGAGTTTATTAGGGTTTTACAGAAACTCTAACTGAGGGTTTTAAAAATACAGGAGCTGCTCGAGCGACCTGGAAGTTGAAACGATGACGTTTTGAAATACAGTTCCCAAAATGCCTTCCAAACCCCCCAAAGCCTTCGTCTTTCTCAGCCGCTGCTCAGTCACCATGTCAGCCCAAGCCGATGCCGTAAATCCCAGTTCCCAAAATGCCCTCCAAACCCCACAAAATTACCTCGTGCTCCTCTTCCCGCCTCTTCCCGCCATCTCTAAGCACGTAGAGCTGGCGAGAGCCATGTCCGCCTCTTCTAAATCCAGCCCCCTTTCCTTCTCGAGGAACAACGTCATTTACGATGACCAATGGGTCGTTGTGGTGAACAAGCCCCAGGGAATTTACGTGAGTCCGTGTTGGAATCGGTCCCTCAGCTTCTCTGTGACTCGGCCGAGTCAGGTGAGTCAGGTTAACTCTTCTCTTCTTTTTCTGCTCTGCATGTTGTTTCCAAGATGAAACCTAGAGAAGTGCTTTTCTCGTTAGGCTGGCTTATTTGAAAAGTGATTCTCAGTACAATGAGCAATATGATCTTCAATCCTAAATAGTTTGAGATTCATGTAACCAGTGGAAATTAGCTGGGATCAGGGTTTAGTTTTGTTGTAGATTCTCCAAGCCAATTGGCAACAACTTCTGCTTATTCGAAAAGCCACAATCAAATTTAGGAAACGCTTTCGAAGTTCATTGGATATGGGAGATACTGACTACTTGCAATGGGCGGGAAATTTTGAGTTTTGATTCCTATCACATAGTGAGTCGGAAAAGTGCTTCTTTGGAAAAGTTGATTTTTGTAACTCTTTCTTGAACACTGATCTGAGTTCAACTTATCAGTTGCAGGGACCCAAACTCAGCCAGAGCTCTATCTTGCAAACCGACTCGATTGCGACACTAGTTGACTGATGATAATAACCAAGTCACACAAAGTAGCTACCAAGCTCGTGAACGTTGGAAAATATTAGTATTTTGGTTTATTTGAATGTTTGGTTTTATGGGCTTAGCTCGTTAGAATTATGTTTTGTTAGAGATTAGGGTTATTTTATTATAAATAGCCTGCTTGTTATTCATTTGAGTATAAGTCATTCACAATGTAGTATCTTAGGGTTTTGTAGCCGTTTTGGCATTCTCGTTCTTTTAATAATATTCTTATTATTTTGTTAGTCTTGTTCGTTGCGTACTCTGATATTCAACTTGGCATTAGAGCAGGTTTGATCATTCGGGATTTGATCTGCTTCGGGTTGGTATCTGTTTGCTTGTTTCCGTTGTCGTTCATGTTCAGATTGTTAGTTGGTATTGGCATCGGCATCGGCATCGATATTGGCATCAGCATCAGCATCGACATTGGAATTTGGAGGCTTGCATCCACATTTGCTTGTTGGCAAACTCATGTCGTGTACCGCCATGAGTTTGACAGAGGGTGTTGGAAAATATTAGTATTTTGGTTTATTTGAATGTTTGGTTTTATGGGCTTAACTCGTTAGAATTATGTTTTGTTAAAAATTATGGTTAGTTTATTATAAATAGGGTACTTTGTTATTCATTAGAGTAAGTCATTCACAATGTAGTCTCTTAGGGTTTTGTAGCCGTTTTAGCATTCTCGTTTGTTTAATAATATTCTTATTATTTTATTAGTCTTGTTCGTTGCGATTCAACTTGGTATAGCATTTACAGATCACAAAGTTTCCAAAACCTACGTTGCACACTGCATTGGTGTTGGAAATGTGCCCTAAAACCAATCATATGATGATACTTTACGGACATTTCAAATGTTAAACTAATCTAGTTTAACATATAAAGGGCAAAGATTATTGTTTGAGCCGTCTCATATAAATGTTATATGCTTAAACGATAAAGTCCAAGGAATATGTGATTGGGAGAATGCAATCTAATGAAGTTAGATTAATGAGACCATTCTTTCGTAGACACATCCTAAATGTTCCTGATCATAGGATTACCAATTGGGCATTGACAGTCCGTTAAGATCAGTACGTACTGTGTCTTCTCTCAGGGAGAGTGACTAGTCTCGAGTCATTGGTGTGTGTGACATCAAGACAAGTACGTAGGTGCTCAATAAGAGAATGAGTTCACTGAACGTGATCAACAAAAGAGTTCTTATATTCCATGTCACATGAGAACTCATGGTTGGGATAATGCAAAGTAGTCCTTTTACCTGAGGCATCACAGTTGTCTTGTGGTTAAGTCCTTAATCTTTGATTATGTCTAATTCACCCCCTCGGGGTGTCACGGCATCGTTGGGGTTAAGCCACTTAGCTATGGAGACAAGTGAATGCGCAACAAGGGATCTCTAACCTTCAAACAGTTGAGGGAGACTACTCTATGATATGATTTGGAATCTCTGGCCAGAGTATGAATGAGATTGGGGAATGCGTTCCAAATCACATTCAAGGAAATCATATAAGCAAACGATTCACATTGGATAGTAGACATGAGTAAATAAACTATCATACCAAACAATGTGGTCAAGAGTATTAGATTAGAGAAGGACCGTATTGCATTTGTAATCCCGAACTGAATAGGTTCTCCACCTCTTCTGATTAGCTTGGGTAACCATGATATGCTGCTAGGTGTCACTCATGGTTTGTGGAAGCCCTAAACGTGTGTAATCACTAAAGGGAGAATTGAAAATAGTTTCAATTCACAATCGATGTAAAATGGTTTTAATCGCCCACTACCTCGCTAAAAGGAACCTAATGGATCGCACACCGTAAAAGGTAGAGATTGGAGATTAAACGGAAATGAGTAAGAATGATTAAATGGTTTAATCATTTAATTATGGCAAGGATTAATTAATATGTTAATTAATCAAACGAATAAGTTCGTTAAAGACTTCAGGATAGTTTTGGACCTTAAGGCCCAATGGGCTTCGAACGTCAAGCCCATTAACTTAAATTGTATGACAATTTAATGAATAAAGATTCATTAAAGCCCAAAAGCCCAAACATCCCTAAATGGCCGGCCATATTAGATGAATTAGGGTTTTGGTTGTTTAGGTTACTTAAAGAAGTGACTATATAAATGACTTTATAGCCAAAATTCATTAAGGAAAAGTTAAGGGTTTATTTTGGGGAAAAATTGGTGAGAATTGTCTCTCCATTTTCTCTCTAAAGAGGCCAACACCTTGGAGGGTACATCTAGCAATCCTACTACTCCAAGGTCACTCATTTCTTCTACAATCAAACCTTGGTGAAGAGACTTAGAGGTTCCCTATTTTGGGAACTTGGAGAAACCTATTCTTCCATCCAAATCCATGGATCTAAGAAGCAAGGAATGAAGGCCCTATCTCTTTGGGTGATTAGCCTTTGCTTATGCAAAGAGGAATCTACAAAGGTATTAATTTCAACTCACTTTGTTTTGAGTTGATTATTGGTTCACCAATCTACTAGGCTTTGAATTTCATGGTAATGTTTTGTTTTTGAGTGCATGCAAGCATGATTCCGCCTTTTAATTGTTAATTGCATGCTATATGATGTTGCTCAAATGAACATGTTTTTCAAAATAAATCCTTCAAGTGGTATCAGAGCCTAGGTCTAGTAGTTGGTGAATCCTTTTGGGTTTTGTAGTTCATAAGTTTATGATTTAAAAGTTGTAATTGTTACAAGCTTTATTCTTGCTTCTTTGAATGTAAATTTTGTTTGAAAATTTGCCATCTCAAATGTTGTAGATGTAGTTCATATGAGGATGAATATTGGAGCTAAAATTTGGTGCCATGATTTTGGGGATTTTCGGCCAAATCCAAAGGGTGATTTTTTGGGTTCATGTTTGTCTTGTTAAAATGGTTTTAAGGTGACTTTTGGAACCCCTAAGTACCCTAGGATGTTAGCCTCATTTTGAATGATAAAAATTTGAGTTTTATTGCATGAAAACATTCATGGAGCTCTTATGGGTTTTCATGGATGTTCTTCATATGTTCTTGATGTTCTTGCCAAGAACACAAAGGTTTGTGTTTTGATTCAAAGTTTTGATTTATTTCATAAAGTTTATGATATATGTTTTTCAAATGATTTATCATGTATTTAAAGTGTTAAATATTTGTATAAATGATGATGGAAACATCAATCATCAAAACATATATTATTTTTATGAAAGTATTTAAAGTGTTAAATATTTGTATAAATGATGAAAGAAATATCAATCATCAAAACATATATTATTTTTATGAAAGGTGAAAGCACTACTTGATTGTTTTTTACAAAACTAATAAATCAAAACACCCACCACTCATTTTTATCCCTAAAAACCGGCCACCCTAATAAAATAGGGTATTTTTGGGGCTTTTATGCAATTACATAAAGTTTTGATACTTTAGTGTATTTGTATTTTGACCCGAAAGTTTACGTTTTGACGTTAAGGCCTAAAAACGCTAAAGGACAAATTGTTTTGCTCCTTTAATGAAGTTTTGAATTTATTTAAATTTTGGGTTCTAGTTGTATTTACATGAAGTAGTGACTTTTGTGTTTTTACAAAGTGACTCCAAAAGTTTATGTTTTCGCAATATGGCCCAAAAAGTTGTGGTTATTGCATGATGGCCCAAATAGGATGAGAACAAAATTGTTTTGTCTCTTTAAATGAGAATTGGATTTTCATTTTGTTTAGCTCCACTTAAATCAATTTTATGGATACAAAAACCAAATAAAATGTTGCATTCAATTAATTAGTTAAAGCGTTAATTAATTAAAGGATGATTATGAACCTAAGCCTAATATAATTGAGCTATGTGAAAGGCGTTTCAAATTTGTTTGAACCATGGGAATGTGTAGATCAGATTTTGGTTGTAATTTGATTTGATCAAATGTTGTAAAAGGGCATAAGTCATTCTTTACTTTAAGGTAATTTGTTTTATGCAAATGTTGTAATGAGCATAAGCTCATCCTTTACTTTGAAGTATTTCTTTCTTGCTTTATATGATATGCATGAAAATGAAGTAATTGGGTCCAACGCCCCTAAGACAACACGCCTTAATGTGATTAAACGCGTAACTAAAATCAATCTCCATCCCTAGACCGAGATTCAACACAAGGCTCGTGTTGAATCTAAACAAAGGTTCATAGTCATCCTAAGGCCCTAAGGCAATTATATAGTCCATCAAATGAATGCAAACCTTATGTTAGTAGTAACATATACTCTTGCTTTAAAAACCGTTTTAAAAGCATAGTGGGAGTATTATGTACAACTAAAACAATCATATGGACCAATAGTTGTAATAGGACCAAAATTGTTTTAATAGAGATTAAAATGTATATTGATATGTGATGAGACCTAAAACCCTCAACCAAATCAATATTAAGTTGATAAGCGGAGAGTGCTTAGAACACTCTTTCGTGGCCTTCCACCGTGGTAGGCTCCGATCGTTTGTGACTCGTACACCGGCTTCACCCTATAATGGGGGAGTACAAAGTGCGTGCTTACACTCAGGAGGAGTTCTATATACATACATGATGAAGTGAGGTAGGCAACGAGTTTAGCCAACATGATATAATTCTGAGGCTATGCTTGAACACCTACACGAACTAGGCATGGTGGGAATGACTTAACTAAGTACAATGACGCCAACATGATATAATTCTGAGGCATCATTTTCTAGAGGCCAAACTAGATGGGTACTTGCAAGAGGTTGTTGCAAATGAGTAAGCGTACTCTCTCATTATTATTAACGCTAGCCAACATGATATAATTCTGAGGTGGGCTTGGTAATAGTGAGCCTCCCATAACCTACTAGGAGTTTCATCCAAAACTCTCGAATTCCTATGAGGGATATGGAATTTGCCAAAAATAGTGGGTGGTGCTATTTGATTTAAAGACCCAAATCAAATGGCTTAAAATCAATCAATTTATATTCGTTATGTATTTGATTACCAATATATTTGCAAACGCTATCCAACACTTGACAAATAAAAGCCGAACGTTTAGTTTACGGACTTGGTACTACAAAACCATAGATTGTCTTTAATGGCTTGTAAAAGTACCAAAGTAGTCTCATCCTCACAATCTTCCTATTGATAATGTATCATTAGAAGAATATGTTAGAAAAGGTCTATCATAAAGAGGACAACACTTTTAATGTCATAATTCTTCAATTACAAATTGTTGTATGAAGAAATAAGAGTTGCTTTGAACAACCCTTAGTCAATACAAACACTTAGTGCTTATTTCTTTGTTAATTGAACAAAGAACTTGAGAAGTAAGCACAAGGGCATGGACACTTTATGTGCCATGATTCTTCACTTACAAATTGTTGTATGAAGAAATGAGAGTTGCCTTGTACAACTCTTGAAAGTTTGTAATTATGTTTAGAACATAATGGTTGGTTGACAAAAATAGTCCATTAACATGGACTTATGATGATTTTGAATCATTAAGTGTTAAAGTGTTAAACCACTTAACGAGACGGAAACTAGGCAAGGACTTCACCTTTGTTTCCCTATCCTAATGGTTCACTAAGTTTATGGTAAACTATGTAATGAACAATAACCACATACTCTCCAAATTGTTTGATGTGTATAACACAATTGAAAAGGGTTTCAAGAGAGATAGTGGGAGTTTAGGGACCATGACTAATGTAGTCAAAGGTGAAAGTCAAATAAAGAAGATAAATAACTCCAAGGGAACAAACTTTCTTTATGAAAGGATGGACATTGGAAGGGGTATTTGCAAGAAATGTCTTGCAAGTGTCAAGAACACACCTTTCGAAGGTGTTGTAAAATGTTCTTGAATAGTTCAAAACAGTTGGTTCTTCTACTTGAATGTATGATTCCGTATTAGTAACTATGTTTTACAAATCGTTGTAAAAGTGTGACTAATAAGAAGTAGAAGATATATGAGAGAAGAAAAGGTGCTTCACATACGGAACGTGAATAAGATATAGATCTCTGCGAAAGCAGATAGTACTTACTTCCTCATATGAACTACCAAAGAAATTGGATTATAGTAATCTAATTGATTGTCTCTATAGTAGAGATGATATGGTAGTGTTAACTGTTTAGAATATAATGATGCTTAAAACCCAAAAGGTTGCAAGGTAGTGACTAATCCCAACTAAATTGTGATACCTCTAAAACATAAGTTACGAGTTGGTGAAACAAGGATGTTTTGGATCGTTAGATCCGGATCCAATACCTTCTTGTTAAAATTGTATAGAGGCGAAATGTTCGAATCTTTATTCTTTTGGAAAGAAGAAAGAATCACAAAGTTGTTGAGGTTAATTCACTTAGATGTTAATGGCACTTGTCCACAACATAATACTACTCATGTTATATGACATTCACCGAAGATCACTCTCGGTTGGACTATAGTTTATTTTGAATAAACACAAGTCCGAATACTTTGCAAAAAGTTTCAAAGAATTCAAGAAATGTAAATAGATGAGTAAGATATCTAAAGTATTTACCTCTTTAGATTTGATCCAAGGAAAGGTAACACTTTAGATGAGTTTCCTTGAATGATATCAAGGAAAATAGCATCATAAGATAATGTATTTCTCCATTAGGAGAAGAACGAACTAAAATAAGATTTAGTTCGTTAGATGTTATCTATTACCCATATATAGGATATATACTTCTAAAACAATATGATTGTCAATTAGAAGATCTTCCAAAATTTTCATAACTCCATAAGATGTAGTTGGAAAGAAAGACAAATCTTAAGCATGTTAAGATTTGAGGTTGTGTGCTAATAAGCAATATTTGTTTGATAACAATCTTGTGGGATATCCTTAAATTAACTTTTGGATATCGCTTCTATAATCCAACTAACAAATGTTGTTTTGTTGGGAAGTTCATTGTAATCCTACAATGTGATTTGCCTAAGAGCAAATGAACGAGAGATAGAACTCAAAGAATGGGTTCTTTGAGAGACAAGGAAGTAATCAACAAATATAACAACCTAGTTCCTATACCTCAAGCTCCAAGGTAGTCAATAAGGATTTATAAACCGTCTCAGTTGAATGGTTTTGAACTTTATGACTATGTCATAGAGTTGCACCTCTTAATTCGAAAGAAGTAAGAATGAAAATCCTTATACACTGAGTGCATATACGATATATACTCAAGGAAATGGTAAAGTACCATTTGACTCGAAATAATGAAACCTTCATAGCTAATTGGTAGCTTAAGGTGACTACAATCAAAGAAAATGGTTGACTTTGAAGAAACCATCTTTGAGATAGTCTTAGTTTCAATTAATTCGAAGATTGCTAGCTACAACTAAATGGTGATTCAATGTTTGGACATTATTGAGATAGTCTTGATAATATATGTCTAAAACTATGAATCACAAGACATGTAAGTTGTAGAGATCCATCCATCATGGATCTTAGCAAGCTAGTGGGAGCTATTTGCATCTTATGAGAAAAAGATCAAATCGTTTGATTGCTTATAAAGATGTAAATGAATCTTTTGTTTACTAGGTTTACAAAAGATTAGTGGGAGTTAATCATGTTCCTAAAATTTAAAATATATATGATATATTAATTTTGGAAATGAAATGAATTCTTCTTCGTTAAAGTTATGACTTTAAGCATTCTATAAACGATAGAATGTATATGGGAGATATAGTCTATATACATGGGAATGAAATCTATATTGATAGATTTTAGGATATAATTGGATTGTATCAATCCCTAATAATAGACAAGAGATGCTGGGAAGTTTCTCATATGATGATAAACTTCAATCAAATGGACAATTCTAGTAAGACTAAGAAGTTGTTGACTCCCAAAGAAATAATGCGTAAATAGAATCCTTTATGTGTAAGCAGAAAGGTGATTTATGTATTTCATATTGTATGAAAAACATTGATATGAGTTGTACCTAGAACGGTACAATACGATATCAATACAAGCCCAGGATCAGAACCATGGCAACTGTCAAGTGAGTCCTTAAGTATTTAAGAAATACTAAAGGATAAATTCCTCAAAGATCGAGGAAGAATTAGAGTAACGTAATGGAAGCGTAAATGTATTAGATTATGAATCTAATCCATCATTGGATGTTTCTTCATTACGAATGAAGAAATAAACAGATATCTCTTTATTATGACTAAAGAGATATTTGGATGGAAACATTAAAGTAATGACTTTAGTGTGTTCCATTATGAATGCAAGATATATTGCCATATAGAAGTTTACAACAATGTTGTTTGGATGGGAAAGTTCATTTATGAACTCTCTATACGGTTCCAACCAGAAAGTGTATGACACTAATGGGGCGATAGCTCAAGCCTGGGAATCAAGGGCTCATCAAGATCCGAACACAAATGAGAGACTGAACCACATGATTGAGAATCATGTATAATGGTGACGTCGTTATTCTCAAGGTTGCTTCTATGGATAACATATAGATATCCATTGTCTAGGCCTACTTTTCAGCCATTTATGAAATGACTACAGAAGAGGTATCATCACTGATGACCAATGCTGATTGGCTCTAGTGCAAGTGGGAGATTGTTGGAAATGTGCCCTAAAACCAATCATATGATGATACTTTACGGACATTTCAAATGTTAAACTAATCTAGTTTAACATATAAAGGGCAAAGATTATTGTTTGAGCCGTCTCATATAAATGTTATATGCTTAAACGATAAAGTCCAAGGAATATGTGATTGGGAGAATGCAATCTAATGAAGTTAGATTAATGAGACCATTCTTTCGTAGACACATCCTAAATGTTCCTGATCATAGGATTACCAATTGGGCATTGACAGTCCGTTAAGATTAGTACGTACTGTGTCTTCTCTCAGGGAGAGTGACTAGTCTCGAGTCATTGGTGTGTGTGACATCAAGACAAGTACGTAGGTGCTCAATAAGAGAATGAGTTCACTGAACGTGATCAACAAAAGAGTTCTTATATTCCATGTCACATGAGAACTCATGGTTGGGATAATGCAAAGTAGTCCTTTTACCTGAGGCATCACAGTTGTCTTGTGGTTAAGTCCTTAATCTTTGATTATGTCTAATTCACCCCCTCGGGGTGTCACGGCATCGTTGGGGTTAAGCCACTTAGCTATGGAGACAAGTGAATGCGCAACAAGGGATCTCTAACCTTCAAACAGTTGAGGGAGAATACTCTATGATATGATTTGGAATCTCTGGCCAGAGTATGAATGAGATTGGGGAATGCGTTCCAAATCACATTCAAGGAAATCATATAAGCAAACGATTCACATTGGATAGTAGACATGAGTAAATAAACTATCATACCAAACAATGTGGTCAAGAGTATTAGATTAGAGAAGGACCGTATTGCATTTGTAATCCCGAACTGAATAGGTTCTCCACCTCTTCTGATTAGCTTGGGTAACCATGATATGCTGCTAGGTGTCACTCATGGTTTGTGGAAGCCCTAAACGTGTGTAATCACTAAAGGGAGAATTGAAAATAGTTTCAATTCACAATCGATGTAAAATGGTTTTAATCGCCCACTACCTCGCTAAAAGGAACCTAATGGATCGCACACCGTAAAAGGTAGAGATTGGAGATTAAACGGAAATGAGTAAGAATGATTAAATGGTTTAATCATTTAATTATGGCAAGGATTAATTAATATGTTAATTAATCAAACGAATAAGTTCGTTAAAGACTTCAGGATAGTTTTGGACCTTAAGGCCCAATGGGCTTCGAACGTCAAGCCCATTAACTTAAATTGTATGACAATTTAATGAATAAAGATTCATTAAAGCCCAAAAGCCCAAACATCCCTAAATGGCCGGCCATATTAGATGAATTAGGGTTTTGGTTGTTTAGGTTACTTAAAGAAGTGACTATATAAATGACTTTATAGCCAAAATTCATTAAGGAAAAGTTAAGGGTTTATTTTGGGGGAAAATTGGTGAGAATTGTCTCTCCATTTTCTCTCTAAAGAGGCCAACACCTTGGAGGGTACATCTAGCAATCCTACTACTCCAAGGTCACTCATTTCTTCTACAATCAAACCTTGGTGAAGAGACTTAGAGGTTCCCTATTTTGGGAACTTGGAGAAACCTATTCTTCCATCCAAATCCATGGATCTAAGAAGCAAGGAATGAAGGCCCTATCTCTTTGGGTGATTAGCCTTTGCTTATGCAAAGAGGAATCTACAAAGGTATTAATTTCAACTCACTTTGTTTTGAGTTGATTATTGGTTCACCAATCTACTAGGCTTTGAATTTCATGGTAATGTTTTGTTTTTGAGTGCATGCAAGCATGATTCCGCCTTTTAATTGTTAATTGCATGCTATATGATGTTGCTCAAATGAACATGTTTTTCAAAATAAATCCTTCAATTGGTTTAGCTCCAAAATGGGAAACAATCACCCTTAAATCAGGTCATGGTCGATCAAAGTTTGGGGTGTGGCGAGCGTATGCCGCTTCAGATGTAGGCTGGACACTTCCTGTTGTGCTAGGATAGCACCAAACTTTATAGAACCAACTCTTGATAACCCACAGGAAATATATCAAATGAAATGCAAGAACAAAATATTAAAGACATCAAGATTTTAACGAGGTTCCTCAACAGTTAGTGTAACTGGAGTACGTCCTCGGAGCAGTAGGAGCTCACCCAATAATCCACTATCAACCAAATGGGAGTTTACAAAGTGTTGGCAAGCTTACAACCCAAAACCCCAATACAACCAATAGCTCTCACACACCAAAGAAACAAATAGAGAGAAATATAATGAATAATTTCTTCTCTATACGAAGCTCAAAGCTAATACACAAATACAACTTTGATTGAGTGAGAACTAATCAAGAAAGAAAATCACATTTCTTTCTTATATGGGAGCTGCGTACCTCTCTTCTTCTTTCTGCTGCTCCCTCCTATTTTCTTCTTCTGCGGCTGTTTTCTTCTCAAAACAACAAAAGCAGCAATTGCTGCTAAATAATTCCTTAAGTCACCCCGTGACTTCCCACATGGACCAAAGAAAAAACTTTAGACAAAGTGCACTTTTCTTTTCTCCAAAACAAGGAAGAAACATAATCATGTTGTCCCTTTTTTTTTCTTTTTATTTGTTTAATAGCCAAAAGGTAATGACCACTTGGCCACCATTCAACAATCTCCACCTTGGCCAAGTTCCGAAAACGCCATGATAAGCCAACCAACACAATTGATCCAAAAAATCACTCCCAAACACTAGCAAGAGAACAACTCATGCCGAGCCAAATGCTCCAAAACTCCTACTGCTCAACGCCTTCTTTATATAGGCAAAATGTGAGCCAAGTTCTAGCAATGAACAAACTTGGCTACACCAACAACCTTAGTCAACATATCAGCGGGGTTGTCTTTAGTTGGAATCTTCTGGAGAATGATTTCCCCTTCACCAACAACTTCACGAACAAAGTGATAACGCACATCTATGTGCTTGGTCCTCGCATGATGAACCTGATACTTAGCCAAATAAATGGCACTCTGACTATCACAATGTACCTCCACTTGTTTCTGATCAACCCCCAAATCTCTAATCAGCCCATGTATCCAAATGGCTTCCTTTATAGCTTCAGCAACTGCCATATATTCAGCCTCTGTAGTAGACAAGGCAACAGACGACTGCAAAATGGACCTCAACAAACTGGCCCTTTAGCCATAGTAAACACATAGCCTGTAGTAGACTTCATTCTATCCAGATCACCTGCATAATCTGAATCAACATAACCAACTGCAAAATGACCAATACCAGAGTCATCTCTCTCAAAGCATAAACCAACATCTCGAGTACCATGGAGATATCTCAATATCCACTTAGCTTCTTGCCAATGCTCTTTACCTAGATTATGCATATATTGACTTACCATGCCAACTGCATGAGCAATATCTGGTCTAGAGCATACCATTGCATACATCAAACTACCAACCAAATTTGCATATGGTATATTTTTCATTTGCAGCTTCTTTTTATCAGTTTTAGGACATTGTAGAGAACTCAATTTAAAATGAGGAGCCAAATGGGTACTAACCGGTTTGGTTGAATCATGAACTCCAAACTTCTGGATCAACTTCTCAAGGTATTGTCTTTGATTCAAACTGACCAAACACTTCTCTCTATCTCTAGTGATCTCCATGCCAATGATCTTCTTCGCTTCACCAAGATCCTTCATCTCGAACTCGTTCTTCATTTGTTTATTCAATTTCTCAATCTCTTCAACATTCTTTGAGTCAATCAACATATCATCAACATATATCAATAAATAAATGAAAGACCCATCTTGCAACTTCTTGAAGTACACACAATGATCATATTGACTTCTAGAATAATTTTGGCCTCTCATAAATTTATCAAACCTTAAATACCATTGCCTTGGAGATTACTTCAAGCCATAAAGTGATTTCTTCAATTTGCAAAACAAATTTTCCTTCCCTTTCACTATATACCCATCCGGTTGACACATATAGATCTCTTCATTCAAATCACCATGTAGGAAAGCCGTCTTCACATCGAGTTGCACAAGCTCAAGATCATATTGTGCAACAAGAGCTAACATAATACGAATTGAGGAGTGCTTCACAACTGGAGAAAATATTTCATTGTAGTCAATGCCCTCATTTTGTGCATACCCTTTAGCAACTAATCTTGCTTTAAATCTCACATTGCTTTTCTCATCAGCATCTTCCTTCTTGGCATACACCCATTTGCAACCGATAGCTTTCTTGCCCTTAGGCAATTTAGCTAACTCCCAAGTCTTGTTCTTCAAGAGAGAATTCATTTCATCACCCATGGCATTGCACCACCTCTTCTTCTCCTCACTTTCAATGGCTTCCTCGAAATTGGATGGAATATCATCAATGATAATAGGAAGAGCAAAAGCAACATAGTCACTATACCGAGCTGGCTTGGTAATTTGCCTATTTCCTCTGTTCTTGGCAATAGACTCTTGAGGTGAAACTTGCTCTTCAACTTGAATAGAATCTTCAAGTTCAAATTCTTCAACATCCTCATGGTCTCCAACTTCTTCACTTGTAGTGGCTTCGACATCAGCGGAAATAGGATTTGAAGTACCAGATGCAACTTTCTCAAGCTCCACCTGTTGGACATTTTTCACATTCTTCTCAGAGTCTTTGTACATACTTTCTTCATCAAATGTCACATCTCTGCTGATTACAAGTTTTTTCATCTCTGGGCACCACAACCTGTAACCTTTGACACCACTACGAAAACCAAGAAAGATAGCCTTTTTGGCTCTAGGATCAAGTTTATTTTCAGTCACATGAAAATAAGCAGGTGAACCAAAAATACGGATATAGTCATAATCAGAAGAAAATTTTCCAGTCCATACCTCTATTGGTGTCTTACCCTGAATAACAGCTGAGGGTAACCGGTTGATGATGTGACATGCATAAGTAACAGCCTCTGCCCAAAACGACTTGCTCAAACCCGACTGAGACAACATGCATCTAACCTTTTCAAGCAAGGTTCGATTCAATCTTTCTGCAACTCCATTTTGTTGTGGAGTTCCCTTGACACTGAAATGTCTTACAATCCCTTCTTCTTTGCAAACTTTTAAGAAATGGTCGGATGTGTATTCACCACCATTATCCGATCTCAAAATCTTAATCTTTCTCCCAGTCTGGTTCTCAACCATTTTATTCCAACCCAAGAAAATGCTTAATACCTTACTCTTGTGCTTCATAGTGTAGACCCAAGACCTTATTGAATAATCATCAACAAAGGTCACGAACCAATGTCTACCATTCAAAGAGGGAGTCTTTGTAGGACCCCAAACATCCGAATGCACATAATCAAGAATGCCCTTCGTCTGATGTACAGCAGTACCAAACTTCACTCTAGTTTGCTTCCCCAAGACACAATGCTCGCAAAAATCAAGCTTATAAGTCGTGGCACCTTTTAGAAGACCTTGTTTCACAAGCCCTTGTAGAGCTTTCTCACCAGCATAGCCTAATCTCATATGCCATAGTCTAGTAGTATCTGAATTAGATGTGCCCATATTTTCAGAGACTACAGATACTTCACCTGTCACAGTGCTTCCCTGCAATAAATACAAATGGCCACATCGATGAGCTTTCATCACAACAAGTGCACCATAAGTAACTTTCAATGTCTGCCCATCTGAATGAAACCTGAAACCCTTGTATTCTAAAGTGCCCAAAGAAATAAGATTTTTCTTCAAATTCGGTACATACCGAACACATGTCAACTCTTTAACCATACCATTATGCAACTTCAAACGAACTGTACCAATCCCTTTTGTTGTGCAAGGATTGTCATCTCCCATGAATACAACGCCACCATCAAACTCTTTCAAGCTTGAAAACCAATCCTTGTGAGGAGTCATATGATGAGTACAACCCGTATCCAACACCCACTTAGTAGCACAATCAAATGATGAAGAAGTGGTTAAAGCAAAATCAGAAAAATCTGTTTCAACTTCAGTAACATTAGCTTCAGAACTTTCTTTGCCTTTGATCTTCAATTTAGGACAATCTTTCTTCCAATGACCCTTATTACGACAAAAGGCACATTCATCCATTTCCAAAGGTTTTCTACCTTTAGAGTTTCCTCTAGGTCGAGACTGTGATTTTTTCTTACTAGAAGATGATATTCTCTCCGATGATCTACCTCTAACAAATAAAGCTTCAGAGTTACTATCATGATTTTTATCTCTATGCCTCATTTTATAATTCATCAAGGCATTTGACACATCTTCAAATTTCACAGTTTCTTTACCATGCATAATAGTGGTAACAAAATGCTCATAAGAGTCCGGCAAGGAATTCAACAATATTAAGGCCTTATCTTCATCCTTAATATCCTCATCTAAATTTAACAAGTCGGCAATCAACTTATTAAAATCATCAAGGTGTCTAATCATTTTTGTACCTTCTTTGTATTGAAAACGGTAGAGCTTTTTCTTCAAGTGTAACCTGTTCTCTGCACTCTTCGTCATATACTTGTCTTCTAATTTTTGCCACAACACACTTGCTACCGTCTCCCGCATCACAAAATACTTCTGAGTTTTTGCAAGGCACAACCGAATTGAAGAGCAAGCCCACAAATTTAATTTCTCCCATTCCGGCTTCGACATAGCTTCCGGCTTCTCTCCTAAAGCGGCAAGTAGATCTTGTTGAGCTAGCACATCTTTGACCTCACATTGCCACATCTCGAAGTTGTTTGTGCTATCAAACTTTTCCAATTCGAACTTTGCATTTTGCACCGTAGTTCTTGCAAACCCGGAGCTGCTTCCAAAAGGATTTTCATCTTGCCCGTCTGACATCTTTGGCAACTAGACAGTACCCAAGAGCAACCAGTGCTCTGATACCAATTCTTGTGCTAGGATAGCATCAAACCTTATGGAACCAACTCTTGATGACCCACAGGAAATATATCAAATGAAATGCAAGAACAAAATATTAAAGACACCAAGATTTTAACAAGGTTCCTCAACAGTCAGTGTAACTGGAGTACGTCCTCGGAGCAGTAGGAGCTCATCCAATAATCCACTATCAACCAAATGGGAGTTTATAAAGTGTTGGCAAGCTCACAACCAAAAACCCCAATACAACCAATAGCTCTCACACACCAAAGAAACAAATAGAGAGAAATATAATGAATAATTTCTTCTCTATACGAAGCTCAAAGCTAATACATAAATACAACTTTGATTGAGTGAGAACTAACCAAGAAAGAAAATCACCTTTCTTTCTTATATGGGAGCTGCGTACCTCTCTTCTTCTTTCTGCTGCTCCCTCCTATTTTCTTCTTCTGCGGCTGTTTTCTTCTCATAACAACAAAAGCAGCAATTGCTGCTAAATAATTCCTTAAGTCACCCCGTGACTTCCCACATGGACCAAAGAAAAAACTTTAGACAAAGTGCACTTTTCTTTTCCCCAAAACAAGGAAGAAACATAATCATGTTGTCCCTTTTTTTTCGTTTTATTTGTTTAATAGCCAAAAAGTAATGGCCACTTGGCCACCATTCAACACTTCCAGGAGGATCAATGGTCTGAGACATGGAAACATTGTTTGAAATTTTATCGGTAAATGGACAAGGGGAGCTACAAAGAGCCATCTGAGTTTAAGAAAGATGAAGCAAATGTTGTAGTGGTTGAAGAGAAAGCTGTAGTAGATGGAGACGCAAAGAAGGACGAGGTTTTAGTAAGAGCCCGTCCTAGGAGTGGACGAACACATCAAATCTGCTTGCATTGTCAGTATCTTGGAATTTCCATAAGAGGTGATGTCAAGTTGTGATGTCAAGTATGAGGGTGTGTATGAGTGGAAATAAGCAACTTATGACTGCCATGAACTTCATGCGGAGAGCTTGTCTCTTGAACACCCTGTTACTGGTCTTCCAGTGATGTTTCGGAAACCTGTACCCTTTTGGGCCAGCCAGGCTTTGCAACACTAGTTTAGTTCAATGGTTCTCTGTGCTCATTGTCTGGGTATAAGAAGATCGATCATTTCCTGCTTCGACACGGTTACTTGCTATTCTCTGCGGAAAATGGTTTTAGGTTTGATGCCGAAGGCAAGTGTGCCGAGGTCTGCAGTTGGCACTGCAGCGTTCTCCTTACCTAGCCGTTAGCTCCTTTTTCCGATCATACGTGGAGAATGGATTTGGGTATCAAATGTCATGAACTCTTGTAAGTAACAATTTACAAGGAAAACCTGTTGTGCCATGTTTTCTTCTCAAATTTTGCTCATATGATTTAATTTTGCACTTTTCGGCTTTTGTATATGTTGTTAAACTTCTCTCATCACTTGGATATTTGGTATGACATTGCCATTTTCACTCTTAGTGTAAGCTCTGAAGTTCCTTTTTTTGTACGTGTTAATAGGGGAAAACGAACCCTCTGACGTCTCTTAATCCTAACTCATTATTTCGTCCTCTCTAGTCACTTGGGCCAACTCCAAAAGACTTTTCCAATGCACATTGACGTCCCTAAGCTCCCTCATTACAAAGAATAACTCCTATGCGACAGAGTTACCGTGTTACAGTAGCATTGCATTGTAAGTTTCACTCCTCGTGACATTAGAGTGAAAAACAAATGTTTGCCTTGGCCTATCCGATAAGCTCTGATGTCGTTTTTATTTGGAAACAAACTTCAAATTTAACTTTGGAAATACCATTTTCCAAGAAGTTTACAATCTTTTTTCTTTATCCTATTTTATTGAATCTTGTAGCTGAAAAATTAATCATTTTTACATGACTGTTTCCACCCAACAGGATCCTCTTCGGATCCTTTCGATAAAGATCTTGAGAATTCATGAATCGTGTCTGTTCATTGTATATTGTACGGTCAGTTTTTGTCAAGTATTA
This sequence comes from Malus sylvestris, assembly GCF_916048215.2. Taxonomy (NCBI): domain Eukaryota; kingdom Viridiplantae; phylum Streptophyta; class Magnoliopsida; order Rosales; family Rosaceae; genus Malus; species Malus sylvestris. Next base: position 27,192,059 of record NC_062263.1, read on the forward strand.
TTTATGTTTAAATTTAAATAAAAATATTTAAAATAATTTCTAACTGCACGATATACGATGAACAGACAAGATTGACGAATTCTTGAGATCCTCACAAAAAGGATCCGGGTTCTATTTCCACATCGTTATCAATATTCTACTAAACAAAGGGCGCTAATTTAACTTCTAATTGAAAGGGATCAAATGCGTGGCAGACTGATATTGGTTACAAATATTGTATTCAATTTTGTTTTAATAATTTGTAAAGGCAAGGACTTTCAAGGCTCAAGTGCGGTAAACGCGTTGGTTTTTTAGAATACAATCAAGAATTCTATTCTCCCCACTAAGCATATAATATTGAGATTATTCTCCTCTTAAATTATTGACATTTTGCAGACGTCATAAAGCTTCCATAAAAAAGTGGGAAAGAATCCTTCTTCCTGTAGAAAATTGTTGTGATTTTTCATAACCTAAAGGCTACATTGTGACTAACTTAATATTCTACGAGCTACAAACTATCATATATATAGAGAACTAATCTAGCCCTAATAAGCAAGAAAACGAAATCTTAATACTAACGGGCTAAGCCAAAATTCAAACAATAAAATAAACCTAAATTCCAACACCCCCGGGTCAAACTCATGGCGGTACACGTCATGAGTTTGCTAACAAGCAGATGCGGATGCGTTAAGTGGACAAGACAAGACAAGCTCCATTAGGCGGACACGACAAGACAAACTCTGTTAGGCGGACACGACAATGCAAGCGGGCAACCAAGCGAGCAAACGAATAATCCAAGCGAGCAAGCAGGCTAGCGGATTCCGGCAAACAATCCAATTACTAACCAAGTGTACAACATCGCTTGAGTGGTCATAAATTCAAATACTCGAGCAATCGTTGTGGAGAGCAACAAGTTCCAAACACAAACACAATAACAACAACACGTTTGCCCCAACAAAAAGCAACAAATACTGCCAACCAACTCTTTTCCACTAGCAACTTTTCACGTGTCAACAAACTATTTTTTTTCCTTTGCTTTCTTCCTTCTCTCTGCGAACAAAGTGTGGTAACAGATGGTGGGTGCAGCGGTGGCTGGGTAAGGTAAGCAAGTTCATCTCTAGGTGCGGTTATGGGATGACATCAGGTTACAAGTTCGGGCAGCAATGGTTCCAGGTGGGTTCAACGGATTCTGGGTAGCAATGAGTTTCGATCTCGGTTTCAAAAGGTTGTCGGGCAGCAGTGGTGCAAATCGATTCAGATGGTACAGGCTGCAGCAACGAGTGCGACGGCCGATTCGTGCAGGCGTCTCTGCGTGGCAAGATGAGGACATGATGCAGCAAACAGATTCAATTTTTTTTCTCTTCCCTTTTTGTAAGCAACAAAACCCTAACTAGGGCACAACGACAAACCATAACAAAAAAGAGGAACATGACAAGACAAACAAACTAGCTACCAAGAATAGATTCAACCCTGAAGGATATTATTAAACAAACGAGAATGCCGGAACGACTACAAAACCCTAAAGGTTACATTATGACTAACTTGATATTCTACGAGCTACAAAGCATCATATATATAGAGAACTAACATAACCCTAATAAGCAAGAAAACGAAACCCTAATACTAACGGGCTAAGCCCAAATTCAAACAATAAAATAAACCTAAATTCCAACAAATTTAAATGCAAATAAAATAAAAAAATTGAAAACAAAATTGGTAACTAACATTTGAAAACAAAATTGGTTTCAATTAGTCCTTCACCTCAAAGATTTTTCTGCCTCCTTAGAGAAAATATTCGGCAAAGCTATCTGATTTTTTACACCGAACGATACCACATTGATTACATTCACGAATTCAAAATACAAGAGATTCTATGCTTTTGTTAGACGCGCTCTACATGAACGAAAATTTTTGTGAATTACTTAGTAATTATTGAGTTTGTGTTTATCCACGGGGGCTGGTGCTGATTTGGCCAACTCATCAATGAGAAATAAATGTTGTCCCTAGCCTTGGAGAATAAGACATCTCTGACAAAACATATACCAATTAATCAAAACAACCAGTTATACTCAATCCAAGGTGCATGCAAGAATGTTCCCCCAGTTCCCACCTGCCTTTCAAACCAGCGAGCTTCATAGGTTTTCAGATTCCAACGTTCGTGCAGTGCAACGAAAATTCTAGAGTACACCATATATTTGTAAAATTTAAACGGTTTAGATGTGCGCTCGAGAATTCGAAGAAATTTAACAAGCGGACGTGATACAATTAAAAAGCATCGTATATAGTACATTGTTGTATAGTAGAAAGACTCGATCCAAACCCAATAAAATATAATCTGGGTTTGGATAATGCAGTTGTAATATATATAATTTTAAGATTTTAAGAGGTTGCAGTTCAAAACCCACCAAGCATTTTCTTCTTTTCTTTGCTATATAAATATCTTAGATATACCCAGAGAATTATTGAAGGAACCAACTGTTGTGTGTGAAGTTTTTGGAAGATGGGTTTGCTGAGTGAGGGACTGACTCAGGTGGTGATTCCTTTGGCTGCGGTTGTGGGGCTTGGTTTTGCTTTGCTGCAGTGGTTTTTGGTGTCAAAGGTGAAGGTCTCTGGCGCGCATGGTGAGCGAAATGGGTTCAAGGACAAGCTCATTGGAGATGAAGAAGAGGGTGTTAGCTCTGTTGAGGTTACCATCAAGTGTGCTGAGATTCAACATGCCATTTCCATAGGTAATCTCTCTCTCTCTCTCTCTCTTTCTCTCTCTCTCTCTCTCTCTCTCTCTCTCTAAATTTACTCGTTTCCCATTTCATACCTCTACAAGCTGCATCCTAACATGTCAACTAGGCATTTTTTTTGTAATCAATCATGTTGTTGTGACTATTTAGAATTTCGTCGCTAAAGCATCATTCTGTTGTAGTGACCAGTGGTCACACCCTAAAAAGAATGAAAAAATATGATCTTGCTGCACTTTCAATTTTCTTTCCAGAAGATGTCATCGCTAAAGCATCTTTCTGTTGTTGTGATTACATGATCACAACTGAAAAGACTGCAAAACTGTGTTCTTGCTGCCCTTTTAATTTTCCTCGCGAAAGATTTTGTCACTGAAGCATCATATTGCTGTTATGATCACTGATCACTCCCTGCAAGGACTGAGAAATGATGTTCTTGCTGCCCTAATAATTTTCCTCGCAGAAGATTTTGTTGTCAAAGCATCATTTTGTTGCAGTGATGACAACCTCAAAGAATAGAAAAACTATGTTCTTGCTGCTTTTTGTGACAGTAAAATTTTCTCTCTGATTTTGGTTGCTTTATTTGTCCTCAGTTTCTTTATTCTTTTGGTTGATTTTTTTTTATATTTTTGTTATATTTGTAGTTTATGCAATTTTTGGTGCTGTTAAATCTAACTTTTGGTTCATATAATGTTCCTAGGGGCGACCTCTTTTCTGTTCACCCAATACAGATACCTCAGCATTTTCGTCGGTGTTTTTAGCACCATAATCTTCCTCTTCCTTGGCTCAGTGAAGGGTTTTAGCACTAAAAGCGAAGCCTGCACATATAACACAGGCAATATGTGCAAACCGGCATTAGCCAACGCCTTCTTTAGTACTATTGCCTTCTTGCTTGGTGCTTTTACATCCGTCCTCTCTGGATTTCTCGGGATGAAGATCGCAACATATGCCAATGCTAGAACAACTCTAGAAGCAAGGAGGGGTGTTGGGAAGGCTTTCATTACCGCCTTTCGCTCAGGTGCTGTGATGGGGTTCCTTCTTGCCGCCAATGGCCTATTGGTGCTGTATATCACTATCAATTTGTTTAAGTTGTATTATGGGGATGACTGGGAAGGACTATATGAGTCAATTACTGGTTATGGACTTGGAGGTTCTTCAATGGCACTCTTTGGGAGAGTTGGGGGAGGTATATACACGAAAGCTGCTGATGTTGGTGCTGATCTTGTCGGGAAAGTTGAACGAAATATCCCTGAAGATGATCCACGAAACCCCGCCGTAATTACCAACTCCTTTATTACTATGTTTGTTTGCTAATTTCTCTTACATTTTCACAATGCAGAGCATCACTTTTGACATACTGAGTGTTATACTTTCTTTGTCAAACATTGTTAGAAGCGCTTTTAGTTATATGAGCGCTTTTAATTTTGTGTTTCTTTCTCAGGTTATTGCAGACAATGTGGGTGACAATGTAGGAGACATTGCCGGGATGGGATCTGACCTGTTTGGATCTTATGCCGAGTCTTCTTGTGCAGCATTGTTTGTTGCATCCATATCATCCTTTGGCATCGGTCATGACTACACCGCCATGTCGTATCCTTTGATCATAAGCTCAATGGGGATTGTGGTTTGTTTGGTAACAACCCTTTTCGCAACCGATCTGTTTGAAATCAAGAAAGTCAGTGAGATCGAACCCGCCTTGAAGCGTCAACTCCTCATCTCAACCGTCTTTATGACTGCTGGGATCGCCGCTGTCACTTTCGTATCTTTGCCATCAGAATTCACTCTCTTCAGCTTTGGAACCAATAAGGCTGTCAAAAACTGGTATGCTTCTTTATATCCCCAACTTCCGTTCTTTCCCGAGTAATTCTTCGTTATTGTATTATGTGGTCTTATCAATTCACCCATTTCATAACACGTGTATCGATTTATTAGTTAATCACTAATTCGTTTTCCCGTTACATTTAGCATAATTATCTGAATTACATGTGTGCTGTAGGTACCTCTTCTTTTGTGTATCAATCGGACTGTGGGCTGGTCTTGTTATTGGATACACTACAGAGTATTACACTAGCAATGCTTACAGGTGAGCCATTTTATTTCCTAATTAAGTAATTATGATTGTTGCACTTGATCAAATCTCCGATGCTTATTACTTTTTTCGGTTTGCAGTCCGGTGCAGGATGTGGCAGATTCATGCAGGACTGGTGCTGCAACAAACGTGATTTTCGGGCTGGCTCTTGGTTACAAATCAGTCATCATTCCTGTGTTCGCCATTGCGTTTGCTATCTACGTTAGCTTTAGCTTGGCTGCCATGTATGGAATAGCTGTGGCTGCTCTGGGAATGCTCAGCACTATCTCCACAGGTCTTGCAATTGATGCTTATGGCCCCATAAGCGACAATGCTGGTGGGATTGCAGAGATGGCCGGGATGAGCCACAAGATACGCGAAAGAACAGATGCTTTAGATGCTGCAGGAAACACAACTGCTGCTATTGGCAAGGTAAAACAAACCTAGGCGCATTCTCGGATCCTGAAAACGCAAATTCACTTTCTCAAGACGCTTTCTGAAACGGTTTTAGAAATTGTTACCAGACGGTCCCTAAGTATTCAGTATGATGACTTGTATCCCTTATTTCGGTTTTGACATGTTTTCTTGTATGTGTCAGGGTTTTGCTATTGGATCAGCTGCTCTTGTTTCTCTTGCATTGTTTGGCGCCTATGTCAGCAGGGCGGGAATAGAGACCGTTGATGTGTTGACACCGAAAGTCTTCATTGGCTTGATTGTGGGAGCTATGCTTCCATACTGGTTTTCCGCCATGACAATGAAGAGTGTGGGAAGTGCTGCACTCAAAATGGTCGAAGAGGTTCGCAGGCAGTTCAATACTATCCCGGGGCTCATGGAAGGAACAGCAAAGCCAGATTACGCAACTTGTGTCAAGATTTCTACCGATGCTTCCCTAAGGGAGATGATCCCACCAGGCGCCTTGGTCATGCTTACACCACTCGTTGCCGGTACCTTCTTTGGAGTCGAAACTCTTGCTGGGATTCTTGCAGGTTCACTTGTTTCCGGCGTGCAGGTAACCGTAGATTTTCAATTTCTCCGTCTTCTTTTAGATTTACCGGCATTTGCTAATACGTCTGCCCTTTGTTTTCCTCCCTAGATTGCCATGTCTGCATCCAACACCGGCGGGGCATGGGATAATGCAAAGAAATACATAGAGGTAAGCACACTTCTGTGCTCGATTGAGTTACAGTTGCTAGAACGCGAGCATCAAACTCAATACCATTTGCTCTGATGCACCTGCAGGCCGGCGGTTCAGAACATGCTAAATCACTAGGTCCGAAGGGTTCGGAACCCCACAAGGCGGCGGTCATAGGCGATACGATCGGAGATCCGCTCAAGGACACTTCAGGTCCTTCACTCAATATTCTGATCAAGCTCATGGCAGTTGAGTCCTTGGTGTTTGCTCCTTTCTTTGCAGCTCATGGAGGCCTCCTCTTCAAATGGCTTTGAAAATGGAGCTGCAGCACGGTCAAATTAACGGCTGTAGATATATGTTCAAGATGGAGCTTTTTACTCTAATTTGTTGTTTCATGTTGTTAAGTAAAAGCTATATATTTATGGCTTTGTTAATCCCAATTTTACTAGAACTATATATATGTTTGTATATATATATGCATGTTACTCTATGCTGCATGTCAATGCATATCCACAATCTTGGTTATGTATGTATCTTTTTCTGTTTAAAGAATGTCTTTCTAGTTGTCCGGGAATAATTAGGAGATTTTCTATAAAATATATGAGCAAGTGCTTTTCTTTTTGTGGATCCAATTTTAATGGGAACTTGATGAGTCGATCAACGTACATGTTTTACTTTTACTGCTATATAGGAAGTTACTTCACGTATTGCTTGACCTAAAACAAATAGTGGATTTGTTCTGATATTTTAGCTACTTTAATTTAAAAAAGAAAGATGATCAAATTAGTGTGTACATGACATGACACACTACCTGATCAATCAGTCTAACCCACGTAAGATATGTATCAACTATATTGGCATCTTCCTACCAAAAAGTATCTGTTTAGGTACAATACTCCCAATGTTTTCATCAAGTTGTGTTATTAAACACCACAAGGCAATCAAATTTCAAATACCTTAATAGAACAACTACATTTGGAGTGTCACGATAGTGATATTCTAATCTTATCATGTATATTATCAAATGTTTTCACTTTTATCACGTAATAATACATGATTAGCTTGGAATATCACTACTAAGACATCGAGTTGCAAGGATGGGCCAATCAAGGTTTGGCCATGGCCAACTCTAATTAGTGTTAACTAAGGTTGATGGACTCAAAAGTAATTACCTCTACATAGGCTACATTTTGAATCAACTCGGAACCTAAACTCGCGACCTCTTTCAACGTTGAAAAGACAAGTAGCAGGATCAACTGATGGCCTCCCTCGACAATGAAAAGAGAAGTAACACAACCAACACTAACTTTTGGTTGAAAACATTGGTAAGGTAACTTGAAAACAAAAGCAAATCAAAGAAAAGGCAATTACCATAGTATGAAAACCATGATAAGCACAAGAGTAAATTGTAGTAATGGTCCCTCAACTTTAATCAAATTGGAGCAATGGTCCCTCAACTCATCAAAATGTGTAGCTATGGTCATTTTCGTAAACTTCATCAGAATTTTGTCAAAATGAGTTTTGTTGGAAGAACCATTGCTCCAATTGGGGTCCCTCAACTCATCAAAACGTGTAACTATGGTCATTTTCATCAACTTCATCAGAATTTTGTCAAAATGAGTTATTTTGGAATGACCATTGCTATAATTAGGTTAAAGTTGAGGGACCATTGCTCCAATTGGGTTAAAGTTGAGGGACAAATTCTCTAGTTGGGTTAAAGTTGAGAGACCAATTATAATGAATTTTTAGTTGAGGGATCATAGCTGCACTTTTTGATGAGTTGAATGACCAATGGTAATGAATTTTTAGTTGAAAGACCATTGCTCCAATTGAGTTAAAGTTAAGGAATCATTGCTCTAATTGAGTTAAAGTTAAAGGACCATTACTACAATTTACTCTAAGCACAAATGCAAATCATGTAAGAAGGCTAGACGCTTGAGTGACTTCCAATCTAAGAATCCAAAGAATTGCACAGCAGAGCAAACTCAGTGCCGTCCCACACTGAAAATTCAGAAAATTAAGCCTGAAACTAGTTTATCTTATAGCATGGAAGTATGTGGCTTTTTCTGTGTTTTTGTCGTGAGCAATGTCACCATCCGATTATTCTTATGTATGTCCATTTGGGAGAGATTTGTTTATTTAATCGAATGAGGATCTTTTATGGATTCTCTTTGTGAGGATTTTAGGAATCCTCTACTTATATCTGTTTATCGTATATCGTATATTGTGCGGTCATAAATCATTATAAATCTTATTATTTAAAATTAAATATAAATAGTACCTGACGAAAACTGACCGCCCGATGTACTATGAACGGATGTGATTGGAGGATCCCCAACATCCTCATTCTATTTAATCTAAAGAAATAAATTTATTCGGTAAACCCTTCAAGCACAAGAGGGTAATTAAATTACACAAAATTTGTAACTCAATGAGTTAAGGGCGCGTTTACTAATCTGTAATCAAATTGAGGGGAATTGAATTGAGGAGGAATTGGATTGAGGAGGAATTGAAATGAGGTGGAATTAGAATCAGATTCCTGTTGTAGTTGTTTACTAAAACTGTCTGGAATCGGAGTAGAAATGACATTAAACTGTATAAAGTGTTTACTGATTCACATGAATCGGAATGAAAACTAATGCAATTACTAAAATGCCCCTATTTTAACCAATTTATTTTAAATAAATTTTTTATCGTTTTATTTTTATTTTGATTACTATACAGAATTTACAAATATGTATTGCTGGTAGAGAAGCTCTAGACATATGTAGAAGAGTCTTTAATCACATAGAATTGTCCAAATTTGATCATTTTTTATTTGCTTCATCCTAAACCCTATTAAGATCAAATTTACTTCCTTTTCTCTCTCTCCCTGTTTCCCCCATTTTTCTCTGCAGCTGCTTGACCAGATCTCGTTGCGACATCGTTCCACAACGCGTTCGTCGTTGCGGCACCGTTCCAATCGCGTTCGTCGTTGTTCCATATTCTGCTCTGCACACACAGAAGAGAGAGAGGAGAGAGAGAGTACACGACGGCTCTGCATTTTCTCGCGTCACTGTAGCTACGTGGGCTTTCTTCCCCTTCTAGTAAGTTGCTTCAGGTTCACTGCTTTTTCTTCTTCATCATCGTCGTCTTCCTCTTCTTCTTCTTCTTTTGTTGGGTGCTGTGGACGCAGAGGGGCTTGGTTTTCTGGAAACAGCACGAAGCTTTGATCGTATACATGGGTATTTTGGGTACAAAATTTTGATTCCTGATGGAGTGTTCTACCCGGAACTCAAATACTACCTCTATAGAGGTAATCCAATTCCGGGCAATTCTGGAGTTGAATTCCTGATATTGGGTGGTCCCCACAGAAATTTTGATTCCCTAATTGCTAGTAAACGTCGGAATGCATTGGGGAATGTCCAATTCCGTTTCTCTCGATTCCAATCCCGATAGGTAAACACGCCTAAGAGTATTTATCTTCATATCTTGAGTTGAAATCTTCCGTCTTCTTATGTAAAAGAACGTGTACATTGACAAAAGCAACACAAACAGGTAAACAACCCACGTACATAACCAAACTACATATGATCACTAGCTAAGTCCAAACTCTTACTCTCTCTCTCTTTCTTAGAGTTAGTCGAATTTAAGACATGTTGATCTTTAATTGTACCACAAAAGTAACAAAATACAATGAACCGAACCAATCATGACCGTGTTAACTAAGTTGAATCTTATACATAACATACTCGTTTGGAAATGTTTTTAAAATGATAAAGGAGTTTTTAACGAAAATGTTTCCAGGTTCTAAAAGAACTTAAATTGTTTCCTACAAGAAACACATAAAACATATGTTGTTTTGTAAGAAACACTTGCATTTTAAGTAGTTTTTCAGAATTCACATTATTGATTCCAAAAACATTTTCATGATTTCCGCCATTTTAAAAGTAATTACAAACGAGCTGAACGTCACTATTTCATAATCTAACACAATAACTAAGAGAAACGTTACATCCAAATACAAATTCAATGCACTCCATTGTGATGTATGCTGCAGGCTTGAATATTTCAGTGTGGAAATGTAAGACTTTGATATTGACGGACCATGTTGTACGAAATTACTAAAACTGGACAGTCCAAGATATTGTCCTTCAAACCAAAAAGAGTTTAGTTTACTTAGAGAAAGTTAAAGCTCGTTTGGATATATTTTTAAAATGATCGAAATTGATTTTGGTAAAAATATTTTTAGAACAAATTCTCAGTAAAAATGTAAGTAAATCATGAAAAAACACTTAAAGTGCTTCGTGAAAGAAACACATAACTGGTGCTTCTTGCAGAAAACACTTAAAGTGCTTTTGAAATCCAAAAACACTTTTTCTAAAAGTACTTTCAATCATTTTAAAAACATATCCAAATGTGCCCTTAATTAGAATTAGTGATTTGTTTAACCTAATCCTAAATCCTAATATCCTCCTATTAAGTATTAGATGTCTCTAGAGGACCAAATCCCTTTAAATTAAATTCAAAGATAATGCCATTAATTGTATTTTAAAACAAAAAAGAAAAGAAAGATAATGTCATTAATTTTCCTCACAAAGTTACCAAACCAAACAGAGGGGCATTTCCGTAAACTCACACCCTCCTCCTCCAATCTACGTGGCGCACCCAATTGCTGCAGCGCAAAACTTCAGTGAGGGCCCAATCGGATCCCGCCACCTCATGTCAATGACAAGCAGAAACAACGTGGCGACCTTTCATTGGTCACGTCGTCCAGCTAGGACTCTTACCTCAAAGCTAATACCGATTGTTTAACCGCTGCGGTCAAAAACCAGTTTATATAAGAGCACTCCGGGGATCGGGCTCTCCCATCAGTCTATGTAGCTGCAGACTTTCTCAGTGGCGAAAACGATGGCGTTTAGGGTTCGAAACAGCTCGAGCTTGCTGTCCCTGGTCCTTCTCTCTCTCCTCGCCATCGCCTCCGCCAAGGTTTTCTTCGAAGAGCGCTTCGAAGGTTATACACATCTCTCTCTGTTTCTCCCTTTGTGTATCTATAGGTGTATGGATTATTTGATATGGTCCGTGTTTGGTTGCATTTTCAATTGATTAGGGTTTTAGAGGTTTTTTGTGCGGTAATTGAGTTGAATCCGATGTCATTTCTCGAGGATCGGTGTTGGTTATGAGTCTGCGACTCGATCTGATTGTTTTTTTGTTTAATTTTTATCTAAAGACCGTTAGTGTGAGATGAATTTACTGTTTTCAATTGGATCTATTAGAAATCTGATTGAATTTTGAGTTTTCAGCTTGATTTATGATTTCGAATCGAAATGTTTGGTTGTGGGTGTGGGTGGTAAATGTGATAAGTGAAGTGTTTGTAAATAACAAAGTAGGGTTTAGGGTTTTGTTAGAATCAATTTCAATGGGGATTGGATGGAGAAAATCAATAAATCGAAGGTTTTCTAGTCCAATTTCAGTTCAAGATGAGGATTATCTGTTTGTATTCTGTAGTCTCACAAGGTGGTTAAGCTACCGTATATGAATTGGGTGAGGATTTAATATAAATCCTATACGTTCCGTTAAAATTGAAATTCTAGTGTTGCTCTAGCCGTCAATGGCCTCGAGGGCTCACTTCTTTCAGCTGTTGGACTTGTCAATCACCTAGTAATGTTGCATTCTTGCCAGGGTGTGATTAGTAGGACCTCGAAAAGGCATAGATTTTTGCCTGATACTGTACTGTCAACTGTGATATTTGTCACTGTTTCCAGTGATGTTTTCTTATTCAGCAAGTATTGAAAAGGGTCTTTAACCCTGTCTTCTTTTTTGTTTCCTTCCTTTTCACTGTTTCCAGTGATATGCTAATTCTTTTTCTTATTCTGTTATGCTAATTCTTTTTCTCTTGTTTCTTGTATTATTTGGTAAATACTAAAAGACGGATGGGACAAACGTTGGGTGAAATCTGACTGGAAGAGAGATGAGGGCCTTGCCGGAGAATGGAACTACACCTCTGGAAAATGGAATGGAGATGCCAATGACAAAGGTATGTTTTCTGCAGATTTTTCACTGTGTTCCTTGCTTGATTTTTAATACTTTGAAGATCGTCCTGATGACCAGTTTTGATGATTTTGACATTTTGGTACAGGTATCCAAACAAGTGAGGACTATAGGTTTTATGCCATTTCAGCTGAGTTCCCTGAATTCAGCAACAAGGACAAGACACTAGTGTTCCAATTTTCCGTGAAACATGAGCAGAAGCTTGACTGTGGTGGTGGCTATATCAAGTTACTCAGTGGTGACGTTGATCAGAAGAAATTCGGCGGTGATACCCCATACAGGCAAGTGATATCCCCTTTTGGTCTGACTATTTTGTTTTCATTGCATCAGTCTCTTTACCTCAATAGTTTCTGACTTGGTATTTAAACTTTTATGGTTTGCAGTATCATGTTTGGGCCAGATATCTGTGGATACACCACCAAGAAAGTTCACGCAATCCTTAACTACAATGACACAAATAAATTGATCAAGAAGGACGTCCCCTGTGAGACTGACCAACTCACTCATGTTTATACTTTCATCCTCCGCCCAGATGCTACCTACAGCATCCTTATCGACAATGTAGAGAAACAAACTGGTAGCCTATACAGTGATTGGGATCTTCTGCCACCAAAGAAAATCAAGGATCCTGAGGCCAAGAAAGTATGTATCTATAATTGAATTCTTGAGATTTCAATAAACTAATCATAAGTTCATAACTGAAGTGTTGACTAACTAACTATCTGATATCGGCAGCCTGAAGATTGGGAAGACAAAGAATACATTCCTGACCCTGAAGATACTAAGCCAGAGGTAGTTGCCTTTTATATTCTAATCGTTTGTGCTTATTCTTTTTATGTGCTGAATGTACAAGCATATTGACTCTCATTGTTTGTTTGTAGGGTTATGATGACATTCCCAAGGAGATAACCGATCCCGATGCCAAGAAGGTAATGATTTGACTTGGGTTTCCAAAATATTACACATACATGGAAGAGTTTTGTTGATCACTAAAGTGACTTGGTGTTTCAGCCGGAAGATTGGGATGATGAGGAAGATGGTGAATGGACTGCCCCAACCATTCCCAACCCTGAATACAAGGGTGAATGGAAGCCAAAGGTTTGTGGAATTCTGGTTTGAATAATAGCTTGAGTTACAACTTTTAAACGCTCCTTCACTTTTTCTCCGCCACTGTGCAGAAAATCAAGAACCCCAACTTCAAGGGAAAGTGGAAGGCACCACTGATTGACAACCCAGAGTTCAAGGATGACCCTGAGCTGTATGTTTACCCCAACTTGAAGTATGTTGGAATTGAATTGTGGCAGGTAAAATTGTCTGTTACCATCCCCCGGTTTGCTATTTTTATTCCCTCAGTTCTCAAAGTCTGATAAGCAAGATGCTCAATGTCCCAGGTGAAATCTGGAACCCTGTTTGACAATATCTTGATCACTGATGAGCCGGAGTATGCAAAGCAACTGGCTGAGGAAACATGGGGCAAACAAAAAGATGTATGTGATCTAATATACCTTTTACCATAGCTCTTTTAACATGTCTGATTGAGTTACGTTTAATTTCAGGCCGAGAAGGCAGCATTTGAAGAGGCAGAGAAAAAGCAGGAGGAGGTACTACTCTTTTTTCCTCTAATGTTTATTCGAGTAGTCCAAAATTATTTTCACGATCAGTAATCGTGTTTTATTTTTCATGCTTGTTAACTTGTTACCTTAATCCTTTTACCAGGAAGCAAAAGATCCAGTTGACTCTGATGTAAGCATACGAAACTGACACATGAGAATTTATCAGCTCTGTCATCTTTTTCTGCGGTCCCTAACAGCTTTGCCGTGTTTTTTCAGGCTGAGGAAGAGGATGATGCTGACACAGATGATGCTGAAGATGACTCTGATGCGGAATCCAAATCGGACTCAACTGAAGAGAGCGCCGAGGAGTCTGAGAAACATGTAGGCTTCTTTCCTTTTGCGGTTACTCAACTAATACTACTAATCTATTTACTGATCTTTGCGCCTTGTGCTTTGTATTTTCAGGATGAACTGTAGGAAGGGAAGCATCTAGAGAAAGCTTCGGCGAGTGCGCCATTTTTTCTCCTTATTTTTTAGCTGTAGAAGTGTTAAGAGGGAAGAGATTCTGCTAAATGTTGAATGTTGCTGATGTCTTAATCTCTCATGGGAACAAAAACGATGACATTGTGTTTTTCATAATCACATGAGAATAGTTTAAACAAGTCGCCGTTGAATTTCTTCTTTCGGATCAGTATTTCGTGTTATATTTTCGCTTCAATGCTAAAAATGGTCCTTGTGTTTTACTCGGTCAAATGGTTAAATTTACATGTTTCTTTATTACTAGGCCGAGAAACATGTTACTTTTCCAAAATGATTTAAAAGAACCGAGTAAATGCGTATGGGATTTTCCAAATTAGATTTAATGGCCAAATTTTAGTTCTGTTATGGAGTCATTTTGTTAAAAATCAATAAAAGTGATTTTTGAATTAGTCCATTGTAAATTATTTTGGTTCTTTCGTAAAAAATCTATTAACATCTTTATTTTTATTTTTTTTTGGTACAACGATATTTTTACATTAAGGGGAGAGGAAGTTCGACTAAGCCACACAATGGGAAGCCTAATTTGGTATCGAGTTCGTTATCTACGAGATTTGAACTTAAGACCTCTCACTTCCAAGCGAAGAAGAATACTACTTGACCGTAATATTGAGTGGCAATATCTTTATTAAATTGTCATATGAACGACTACGTGACAACATTTTTAAGGGTATTTTTGTCAAAACAACTAATCTACTTAACAACAATATTGACAGATTTTTCACGAAATGACCAACATAATTTACGGTGGACAAATTCAGGATTATTTTCATCGGTTTTCATTATCAAAAACTAAAATAGAGAGTTATTCAAATCTCATGATCATTTTGGCAGGAAAAAAAAAAGCCATTTTCTTTTGTGATGGTAGCAAATGGTGATTACCTAAAAGACATTGGTTGTAGTCATTACCCAAAACCACCGAGATCAAAGTTGTAACTCACCCAATATATATACCTTCATTATCTCAAAATTAGATCGATAATTATATACAGATGGATTTAGATCGGAGGAAACCAACAATACCAACTTATTTGCTGGAGAAACACAAAATTATTCACAGCAAAAAACTAAAACCCAACACTCTACGAAAATAAGAAATGGAAAAACTAGTTTTGATTGTCCTCCAAGGATTTGATGACCCGCATGAACTTGTCCATCTTGAATGGTTTGGTTAAATGGATCCCTGCTTCAAGAGTCTTGCTAACCTCCTCAGTTACCGCATGACATGTTAACGCGATAATTCGAAGATGAACGCCGTACTGTTTTTCCTCCATCCGTATCAGTCTTGTTGCTGCGAATCCATCCATTATCAGCATCTGCAGAAACATAAAACGTACGAGTTTATATCCCCTCGGAAAAGAATGATCTGAATTTGAATTGTGTGTGAGTTGATCACGTTACCTGACAATCCATGAAAATGTAGTCGTAGAGGGTGGAATTCGTATGACCCTTCTTGCTATGATCGCTTAGAGCTTTGAAAACTTGTTCAAAGGCCTCTTTCCCGTTCTCTAACACTTCAACGACTGCTCCGAGTCTTTGGAGAGAACTAGCAATTACCTTTCTTGTTACTCGATCATCGTCAACAACCAGAACTTTCTTTCCGTGCAAGAGCTCCTGGTCACTTTTTTTCTCTACACATTTATGAATGGTTACTTGTTGCAATGACGACGACATTCCTGATTCATTTGTTGCGAGCTCGAGCTCTATTTGTTGCGCTTCTTGATCTTGTTTTCTCATTTCTAGTTCTGGCAAGTTGCATCTCTTAAGTTCAGGTAATAGTCCCAATACTTTATATAAGCGTGATCCGGGAAATGGTTTGTATATGATGTAATCATTTGGAGGAGCTAGGCTACATCCTTCCATTTGCAGCAGATGCGTGTTGCGCGTGATTGAACTATCGAGCCAGACAACCTTGCATCTTGAGTTATGAATGTCTTTCCTGAAGCTAGCCATAGTTGTATACAGCTCAGAGAAAGCACCTCCGTTGGTGTCAATCACAACGAGTACGATGCTCGCAGGTGAATTTCTAGAGTTGATCTTCCTACAAGTATGTCCATCTTCTTCCTTGGTGCTGTGAGATCCATCACTTGCTCTTGAATCCGAGTATTTGAATGCAGATGTGCTTAATTGGTCATGAATACCTTGTTGGGATTTTTCTGAATAATTAAAGTAGGAAATATCCAACTTACGCTTTATCTTCTCAAGTTGTGGAAGAAGATTTTTCGCATACTTTACATATGATACTTTTATGTTCAACCTGCTGATGTACTTCACCAAAATCTTTCTTCGTTCATCGCCTTCTATGAAGAGTACGACATGAGACCCCTCTTGTTTTGGCGAAGGCACCAAAAGTTGTATACCAAAAGGTTGAAATGCATTCGCAGAGCGATCACTATGCATTATAGGGGATTCCTCTTCAATGTCACCAGACTTGGGTTTACATGTTAGAAGAGAAACATCAAAGCTGAAACAAGTGCCTCTCTCACCATTCTCTTTATCAAGAATTCTTATTTCTCCGCCCATTAGACGCACCTAAAATCAGAAAAATGTAATGTATTAGCATATGAAAATGTAGTAGTATGTTAACTTCGTTCTAAATTACTTACCAAAGATTCAACAATACCAAGTCCCAAACCAGATCCTTCTATTCCAGTAGCCCGGTCTGTAACTTGCACAAAGTTTTCGAAAACAAATTCTCGCTTGTCTTTAGGAATTCCCTCACCTGTATCATCGACCTCAACGACAAACTTTGTGTTGTTTGGATCTTTCTGAGATGTCTGAAGAGCATCCAAATCGTTGAAATCTTCTGTACTCTTGTAAAAGAGCCATGACAAACAATTCAGCACGCAATTATGATTGGAAGCGATGATTTCATTTTCTTAACTAGTTTTCGGAACCATGGCACAAACTGTGATATGACCTTCAGATGTAAACTTCACGGCATTGCTGAGTAAGTTGTCTGTTTAAGCTTTCCTCTGTCGCCTCTCACATTACATGTTTTGACAATTGAATCATCACAAGGATCGAGCACGATGTCAACACCTTTCTTGATAGCAATAGGATAGAACATGTCAACTACATCCTCAAGAAGCTGAGCCAGATTGAATTCTTCAATTTCAAGCACTTTTCCGGCTTCAATCTTGCTTATATCAAGAACGGAATTCAATATGCCTAGGAGGTCATTTGTACAAGTATCCATCTGGGCCAAGTTGGCAGCTAATTCGGAGTCAGGATTGGCATCTTGATGACACAACTCTATTAAACCAGTGATGGCTGCTAACGAAGCACGCACGTCATGGCTTGCTCTACTAAAGGCTTTAGTTTTATTCATACTCTTGCGCTCTGCCTGACGTGTCACGCCTTCTTGTTTTATGATCCGCGCACATAAAATCATCTCTCTTCCTGCTGCTCTTATTATTAAGAATATGAATATGCAAACAGAAACAAGAATTTTAAATAGCAGAATGCCAAGCAACACAACCGATTTGTGGTCAAGGTTTGCAAGTCCATTGGCAGGACAAGTCAATACATATACCTTAAAAAAACTGAAACTTGTAAGGAAGTTGGATCAAACTGAAATGGAGCATAAAATATGACTTCAGAATTTAAAATTCTGCATATTTTAAAAAGAAAATCTTTTTGTGAGTGAAGGCATACCGATCGAACTCCAATGATCTCGAGGGTGGAGCAATACGCCCTATACTTGGTTCCCTTGAGTTTCCATGAGTAAGAAGATCCCAATTTGCCACCGTTGCTGCCATCATTGTCTTTGTCGTCATCATCAGGAGTATTACATGGGAAGTGACCAAGATTACTAGTAACATTACCATTCGGCTTCACCGTTTGCACCGAAACGGTGTTGTTGCTGATCTGAAATTGGGTTTTCGGAAGTCTTGATTGTACAATCACGTCCCCATCTGCAGTAGCCAAGTGAAAATAACCGCCATGGAAGTCTAAAGCCGCAAAATGATCAACTACAACTTTTGCTGGGATACCAAGGGAAATCACACCTCTGCCATCCATAACCACAGTACTTATAAATAAGCTACCTTGAGCTTTGTCCCATCCCCTTCCAAGCCAAGAATAACCGCTCGTGCTGTTTAAGGCGGCTTGGAACCAACTTGCATTTACTATCACCTTAGAATCTGAAGCAACTGCGGTGCCATATAATTTCCCGGTGTCTCTATTTACGGGTTGAGTGTACAAATTTGAAGAAAATGAAGCATTGGAGAAGACAGCATAAGTTTGATCCGCGTAGTTGTTAAGTGAGAATAAAAGGCCATCCAATCCTATATAAGAGACCTGTGAGATATGTGGAATCGTCGAAAGAGCTAGAAACAACGTTGGCACAACCTAGAGACAAAGCATGAAATCGTTCGAATATGTCAACATGGATTAAATGATTTACTGTTCTTGTTTAAATTGAACATGGGAAATTATGAGAAACGTTTATGAAACTGTAGTGTATACTAACCGTTGTTTGGATGGTAGTGAAATTGAGCTCGGTTCCATTAAGTGACGAAGTTAGAGATCTTGCCAGGTTAACTGCTGATGGATTCAATGGAGTCAGCAACTTTGAGGTGGAGTCGATGCTCGAAAAGGATCTGTTGAGTGCTTAAACAACATTGAGATCATGTAGCACGAAAGGCCCTGCCACAAGAATTTTGTCGTTGGTAAATACGGAGATTAAACTAGGGTAATTAAGAAATAAAATTGCTTGATGGGGTGAAGTTTTAATTTACAAGAGATAAAAATATGTTGAACAAAAAGTACCAGAACGAAGAGAAAACAAATGGGCCGCCATAGAACACTTGAGCAAGACTTTATCAGCCGCGGTTTCATCGTGGCGGAAACCTTTGATTTGATATCTGCTTTTCCACGAGAATAAAGTTACAAAGAAAATACAGTAAGTAAAGGCTAAAGAGAGATGGAAAAAAATGGTGATCTTACTACTTGAAAGACTCGGCACTTGGCGATCGATCCCAGTAATCTCTACTGTCACTGAAACAATACTCACCTGTAGAAATGGCTGCAGACTGCAGTGCTTTTGACTTTTGAGATATGATTAGTTGAAAGATATGAGAAAATGTAGGAGCCTAATGTGGAAAAAGTACAGTTCTATTTATCTTCTAATTTTTTTTTTAATTTAAGTTTTTTTTTTTCAAAACAGAAACAATCCAAATACATATTCGGAAGAAAAAATAAAGAAGAAGATGTTCATTCTTCAACAAAAATTTTAGTAACTAGTTAGCCAATTAAAATGCAAAGGTTTTGCTAAGCATAGTCATTCACTTGATATTAAATCTAAGAGTGAGTGATCATAAATCTTTAGTCACCAGATGACTAAGAGAGCGAGAATCCTAAGTTGATGTTTAAGATATATTCCATAGGGTTTTGTAGATTACCCATCTCATAGAAAGCAATTTTTTTTAGGGTTTGTTGCCGAGCACTAATTAATTTATAATTGGCAATGCTGCTACGTTGTTTGCAAAATGGAACAAGGGAGTGATTTTGCAGATGAGCTTTTTCTTGCTTTATAACTATGATTATCGCATGGGTTGCAATTAGCATGTCACATTTGAGCCTGCTCTATGGGGAGCTGACATGATGAAGAGAATGCAGTTAACATGCCACATTTGAATTCCATATGGATTATAGGCTATATAAATATAATCAATTGCTCAGAATCGTTAATTTTGAAGATTAACAAAACTGTAATTTTATAACTATGTTTTTTTTTCCTTTTAATACAAGCGATATGGTCAATTTATATCATTTATAAAGTTCCAATTATCAATATCATCAGAATGATCATGTATGTGTTAGGTAAATTACTACATAACATTGCAAGAATCTAAGAGGTTGATGAGGCTTGTATAAATGATGCTCTGTTAGAATTCCTTATAACAACACGTGATGTTACCGTCACGCATAATAATTTTATGTCAACTTTTGCTTGAATAAACTCATGCAAAAGTTCCTAACACATGGTGTTACCATCACCTCCTATAATAATAATAATAAATAAAAATGAAAGGAAATTACTGAAAACCCTGATAAATTGCACTTAAATAGCAATATTCCCAAATTGTTTCCACCATACACCAAGAAATTAATCAGAGTGGAAAACTGGAACAAAAACATACTTTCTAACTAAAAATCAAGAAACAGAAACTAAAACACAACTAGCACTACTCAAGGTTTATACAGGTACAACGCTGACTCTTAACCTGTCCTTGCAATCCACCAAGTTTCCATCGATGCGCAGTCTATTGTAGCAGTCCACAACTCTTTCATCAACCTGCGCGCGGACTCTCTTCTTGCAATCCACCAACTTTCCGTCTACCCAAACAACTCTCTTCTTCTTGTTGTAGACCAGCCACTGTCCATCGATCCAGTCCCTATGAAACCTCAGTTTCCTCTTAGGGTAAGCAATATGATCCGCAGTCGTTTCAAAGTAGACGAAGTATTCGTCCTCCCCTCTCTTCTCAGTAATGGTGCCTACCCACCAACCCTTGTTGTCAAATACATCAACTCTATCAAGGACATCAAACTCTAAATCCACGAATTCTTGGGGAGGTGGAGAAGGACGAGGACGGACCTCATCTGCCGTGACAATCTCTACTAGAGGTTTGGACAGCTCGTCCTCCTCCACCAGGTTCTTGTACACCACCTTGTACTTGTCCCCCAACTTTTCAAGTAACGCAACTAGTGAAGCAATTAAGTAGAATGATCAATGAGTGAGAAATTGTTTCAGAAATCGTAGAGATGTGGAGTGTAGGACTGTGTGAGAGCATATGTAAGGCTATATATATAGGAGGTTGGGTTAGGTTTTCATCTTGTGTTTAGAATTGGAGAGATTTTCCTAATCGGTTTGGGATTTGGAGAGCTTTCCTATTTCTTTTATAAAATTCGGTTTCTTAGTAGCTCAATATAATTTGGCCCAATGCATTTGCTAAATTTCCTGTTGTGTTTGGGATTGAATTTGACCTTTTTTTTTTAACAACTAATTATTCTAAACTACTTTAATTTACGGAAACATAACTTGAGCTTAGATGCAAAAATGCAGCTGAAAGAGTGTCTTAAAAAGGTAGTCCACTGCGCTCAGTCAATTTAGCCCCCAGTGCATTAGTCTGGAGCCACAATTCGGCTCAATTTTAGCACTTGCATAATTTAGCTAAATATTGTAGGTTTCACTTAGGGGCGATGTAGCATAAATGCTATGAGCATTGAATGACTTAGATTCACATGATCACAATAAAAGCAAAAATCAAAACCAATCCAAGTCATCAAATGTTCGTAGCAGTTAATGCTACGTAACATGAAAAAAAAAATTTATAATATTGTTCTCGGTTGGAATGTTTTATTCACTAAAAAATAAGATTCCGAGAAGGGCCGGCCATGAGGGTGCACACCCTGGTTTTTCTAGTTACATGGCACGGGGTTCGACCCCAACCTTCACATATCTTTTAATTCTGACTTTTTTTGTGGGGTAGGTCACCATTATGGGCCTTTTTAGCTAGACTATCTTTTTCTTGCCGCACTTTACCAAAAAAAAAAAAAATCTTTTTCTTGCTACACTATTTTTTTTTCTTGTTTTAAATATATGTAGTTAATTTCTTTCATTATAAAAGGTCACTTTTGCTAATAAATCTATAATTAGGAATATCATAATAAATAAAAGTTCTTAAAAAGTTGAAGATATAATCTTTAAAAGCCCCCTATTTTCTTATATGATGTCATTTAATCATTTATTTTGTCATTGTTTAAAGGTCACACCCCTAAAGTACCCCATTGATTACCGCTAGGTTAATTTAGTTTAATTGATTTAAGACACGAATCTCAAAATTTTAACAAATCTAACGACAATTAACCGGGGCGGGGTGAGAAGCATCCTTACTTTAGAATGTGAGCAAAAATGTACTAAAAAAACCGACAATTCATCATAGGCATAATATCATAATATGTAATTTGTTTAACACATATTTTTTTCTTGAGATGAACTCCAGTGATAATAAGAGTAAGAATGGTCCTATTACAATATTTGTAGGGTACGTAATATGTTTGCTACATAGCCACCACACCATGCTTCATTTTTATTTATTTTATTTTGCACTAAATCAATTTATACACAATGAAATATAAAAGAAAATATAGCAACCAAAATTCTAGACCATGTAAGGGCCTCTGTTTGAGTATCGCACAGGGCCTCTAAAATCTTAGGACCCGAGAGGTAAAAGGCTAATTATTTAGCTAAATGATTAACAGGTAACGATTGAATTCCCTGGTATAAACAATGTTAGTTTCATTCATACATTCATTAGATAAATTCCGAAAAAGCTCTGTTGATTCCCTAATCTTTGATTCATATGATTGTACATAAATCGTTTACTCTAAATCAAATTTTCAGAATCTCCGAATTTGAAGCTAACAAAACCCTATCAATTACCAATGGAATAATACTGGACATAAGCTATATTCTTACTTTAAATAATTGATTTAGATGTGAGAATGAAGATTCGAAGTTTCAAAGTGATGTGCATAAAAGAAGCATATTAGTTCTAGCCAATATGGCTACGGCTAAGTGATGTGCAAGTGGAGCACAGAAGCCAAAATTAGGCTAGGTTAAGTAGCTCTTCCACAGTAGAAATGTTCTTGCTCACTAACAAGGACACTAAATCTTTAATTAGGATTCTTTTGATTAGGGATACTCTTTCAAACCGAAGAATAAAAAAAATTAAACTGAAAAATAAATAAACATGAATTTAAAAATACTGAAAACAATCATAATTCATAAATGCACTTAACTAACAACCAGTCGCAGAACTCACACAGCACAAATTGTCCCAATCAAACACCAGGAGATTAATAAGAAAGAAGAACCTAACAAACAGCACATTTTCTAATTAAACCCTAGAACACAATTATCTCAAACAAAAAACATAGAAAATTAGTAAATTAACAACTGGTACTCAAGGCTTTCCCGTTGGAATCACAGGGCTCACTCTTAACTTATCCTTGCAATCGACCAACTTTCCATCGATGCGCACTTTCTTGTACCTGTCTTCAACATTGTCATCAATCCACACTCTCTTCTTGCAACCCACCTGCTTTTGTTTCTTGTCGTTGCAATCAACCCACGCTCCGTCGATCCAGTCCTTATGAAACCTCAATTGTTCCTTAGAGTAATCACAGAGGTCCGCCGTAGTTTCCAAGTAAACGGAGTAAATCTCCTTCTCTCCCTCCTTTTTAACCTCAGTTATGGTGCCTACCCACCAAGCGTCCAGGTCATGCACATCAACCCTATCAAGGACATCAAACTTTTCATTTTCTCTTGCTCTGAAGGTGAAGGTGGCAGAGGGCGGAGCTCATCTGCGTCAACATCCCCTTGGAGTTGTCGGGACTCGTCCTTCTCATCCACCAAACTCAAGTACTCCACCTTATACTTGCCCCCCAAGTCTTCAACTACAGTTGCTTCATAATACGCGCCAATAAACCCATAATCTCTGCTGCTCACTTCCACTCGATCACCTTTTTGGAAATCCTTTCGTGTTGGGGTTAAATCCATTGAAAAGATTAGTAATGGAAGTGAAGCAAGTAGAAATGGACGAGAATTTTGCTTCACAAACCGTGCATTTATATATAAGTCGAGTCATGAGTGGAAGAATGTATGTGAGAGTGTACCAAAAAATATATATGGCAGGAGTTAGCGTGGCTTTCTTCTTATGTTAAAATTTCCTATTAAGTTAGGTTTGGAGAGTTTTCCTTTTATAAAATGTGGTTTTTAGTAACTCAATTAAATTTAGCATATTGTATTAAGATTAAGTAGTAATTTACAGTATAGGTCAGGGTTGGTTTCCAGTTGTGCTCAGGTTTGGATATTGATTTTTCCTATTTTGCTCATGAACGGATTCTAGCTCTTTCCTATCTTGGTTTTCTGGT
Source organism: Malus sylvestris (assembly GCF_916048215.2). Lineage (NCBI taxonomy): Eukaryota > Viridiplantae > Streptophyta > Magnoliopsida > Rosales > Rosaceae > Malus > Malus sylvestris. Next base: position 27,216,029 of record NC_062263.1, read on the forward strand.
AATTTTCCAAATTACTTTAATTTACGAGAAGAAACATCGAACTTGGATGAAAAAGACGGCACACACAATTAATGTTCAAAAAACTGATATAGCTCATGTGCGCAAAAGAGCAGCGGGCATAATATTTTGGAAAACTAGTTTTTGATCATGTGTACAAAAAGGCGGCGGGCGGGCGCTATTCCGTCGCCTTATCCTAAAAAACTAATCTTATATCACATGTATAAAATTGTTGCAAATGTAATATCTTAAAAACTGATCTACCTCACAAGTATGGAAAGACGGTGAAAGCGGTGTACATAATAACGTAAAAACTGGTCTAAGCCACGTGTACACTCAATTAAATTTAGGGCCCAAAAAAAGGAGTAGAAAGTTTCACATTTTTTATAATGTTCCGGCAACAATGTTCTTGAATTTTACCCATAATTTAATTTTAGTCACTGAATTCTCATATTAGTTTCTTTAGTCATCTAACTTAACAATTTGTTGTACCATTGGTCATTTTTACTAATGTCATCTATTTTTCTGTTAAATTTTAGGGTGTATTAGCAACTTCATCCCACATTACTAAGGATGAATTTTAAAATGAGAAAGAAAAAAATAACTAAAAAATAAGATTTATTTTGTCACAGCCCGTTCCAAATTATTATATTCGTGGCTGTGAATGAACGAAATTGCCCTTAAGAAATACTAAATTTGTGAAGCTCAGGTTGCTAATTATCTAGGTTCCTAAGTTTGAAAATAAAATGAAATTTAATAAGGATGGAACTTAGATTTTTAGGTTAAAATGTTAAAGTTTGGTGTTTGGAGATTGGAATAAGGACCACGTGGGATCCCCACATCCCTCAAAACCCTCCTCATTTCCCGTTCACTGTCTTTCTCTCTCCTCCTTCACGATTTCTCACTCTCTCTGTCTCTCTCCTTCGAACTCACACGGACCACCACCAAAACCACCCTAAATCTATACCAACGTCAAGTTTGAGACCACCATTGGAATCCTGAGGACTTCACGATCACGTTGGTATCCATTTCAGGTAAGTTTTACTTCGGAAAACCTAGATTCTAAACAAACCCATGAAAGTGTACTGTTCATGAGCTTTGAATTGGTTGATTTTTAGGACAATCCAAGCTCATAGTGAGCTTAGTGAGGTCCCAAGGAAGCTCGGAGTGCTTCGTTGGAAGTTTTTGGACGTAAGAACACGGAGATCGACAAGTTCAAAATTTGGCCGGAGCTTTCGAGGCGTTTTCCGGCGAATCTCCGGCGAGTTAGGAGTCGAGGTAGGTATCAATCTCTTCGTCTCGTCAAGTACTACAACTTTCCTTTTTGTTTCACTCAATTTCGTTGAGTATTGAAGAAGTTATACTCATTTGAAAAATACCCAGTTTCCGGCGACCTCCGAGGCTTTCGAGGCAGTTTCCGGCCAAACCACGGCGAACTAGGTGTTTTGCAAGGTACCATTCTCTTTGTCTCTTCAAGGGCTACAACTTTCGTTTTTGAATCACTTGATTTCGTTGAGAAATGACAAAGTTATGGCAATTTGAAAAACTGTTCAGAAAACGGCCGCCGGAAAAACCAGTCCGGCGACCCAAGGAAGAAGAAGGTGCTACAGTAAAAATAAAAAATAAAAATAAAATTATTTTAAAAATATGTCGACGTCCGTGACGTCGAGTAGATCACTGTGGTATATTCATATACCTAAATTGAACACCGTATGAGAAAGTTATTGAAGATTGTTGGTTAGGTGTTCAAATAACGTTTTATAGTTTTCACATTTAGGTGAAAATGTGAATTGATGATCCGACCGTTGGATCATCACCAAACTTTGATACGTTATAATACGTAATATTTGAGGATTATTGGAACTTACGGATTGGGAATCCGAGTTACGGATCTTCCGGAATTGGAATTGTAAGTCCATAATATAAAATGTTAACCGTCACTTAGTTTTGGAAATTGACGGAAATCCAACCGTTGGATGGTAATGAAATTTTAGGATGTTATCCTAGAGATATATTGTGGACCTCTGGAAGTTATGGATTTAAAATCTGAGTGGCAGATCTTCCGGATCGAACTACGTAGTGACGTATTTTATATAAGTTAAATATTCTATCGATATGAATTCTGAGGTTGGATTTGATTACTATTCTAGGCGGCGATCGTCGTGACGCCTTGATGTGTGGTGCTAGGGAGTTGTTGGATGAACTCCAGGTGAGTGGGCAGTTTTGTTTTCCGTATATATATATACACTTAACGTTTTCCCAGAAATTGAAAATGCATGAAATTATGTTTAAAATGAAATGCATATGAGTTATGTGGAAAAACGGGAAGTGAAATACCATGCATAGAATTGATATGAAAAGTATATAGAAATGTGAGTTGAAATGCCATGCATGAATTAATATATGATGCATATGTATGAATTGGTGCGGTGGACGCACAGGTAAGAATTGATATATGATGCATATGTATGAATTGGTGCGGTGGACGCACAGGTAAGAATTGATTTATGATGCATATGTATGAAATGGTGCGGTGGACGCACAGATGAGTATTTAATTACTGTTATGATGATGATGATATATATTGAGCTCAAATCCTGCACCATGGTTTAGTGCTTATAGTATTCACCGCATCGCACGCTCGCCTTGGATCCAAGTAGATGCTAGTCGTACAGTCCACGCGGAGTGGGTACGACAGACCAGTCGCGAGAGTGTTAGTGAGATTCCGACTGGTGGGTGACCTTAGATTATGTGCACAGATGATTTATGAGAAGCACTAGAGCGTAACTTGCGTGCAGAAGGCCGGACGGGTCACAGAGGTGACTCCGGTAGAGTGATAATGATAGATTTTGAGCTCTAGGTTCAACCGTATAGGGCTATTAGAGGGCCTACGGTTGATTACTTTCTTGCACCTGATATGATTATGTTGATGCATTCATACCTTATTACTGTTGAGATGATGTGGCATGGCATAATTAATATGAGAAATGTTGAGATGACATGGCATGGCATGATTGATAAAGAGATAATGTTGAGATAGTAAAAATGAAGTTTTGAGAATATATATGTATATTTATATTTTACATTTCTGGGAAAGTATACAGGTTTTACGGAGAGGGGTTACAACGTTTTGAGAAATGTTTGGATTTGGAAAAAAATTGTTTTACTGACCCACTCAATTTTGGTTTTGCGCCCCTCCAGGTTCAGGAATCACAAAGGTGTGGTGACTACGAGGAATTCGACGGTGTTCTGACAGATTGGACAAAATTAGGACTCACCTTCGGGTGTATCAACTTATAAATTGTTTAATTAAAGCTTCCGTACTGTGCAAATGGTTACGTCACTCTCACGTGACGGCCAGCATGCCCTCCTTCGGGACGGGGTGTGTCAGTTGGTATCAGAGCATGGTTGCAATCTTGGACATCTTGAGAAGTTTATAGTGAATTCTGTCAGAACTACACCGCCTCGTAGCAAACCACGTAGTTAGAGGAATTTAGTCTCCCTGATTTAGCGGTTTGGGGGAAACTATTATTATGGTGATTCAGTATATTATCAAAATGGACATTTTAAGACGGGTTATGAGTTGAATTTGAATCACCTTATGAAATGATGAACCTGAGGGAGCGAAGTAACGGTTTAACCATTTGGTAAAGATGTTTCAGATTATGCAAGTCAAAGGAAATTTCCTTCTGACAGGTGGGTCGAGACGACTACCTGGTTTTGGGTATGAATTTGCATCCTGGTGGAAACAGGAATGTTAATTGTTGTCACCAGAGGAATCAGCCGATTTAAAATTTTTTAAGGAAAAGTTTATCCCTCCGGCATTTATTGATGGTAGTAAACAAGAGTTGACAAATATGAGACAAGGAAGGTGATGATCGAGGGATATTATAGAAAGTTTTCAGACTTGCCTCGTTCCATCCAGATATTGTTGTTAATTTGGTGGAGGTGTTATGTTGTTTTAAGCTGGGTGGCAAAAAGGGAAGTGGTATTTTGGGTGACCACTATCCATTGTAGTTCTTATCAGGAGTATGCTAGATGTTGTTGAGCCTTGAGGACTCTGAGAACATGAGCAACGAGAATAAAGAAGAATAAGAAAAGAATGGGAATTAAAAGAAGACAATAAAGTTAATGATTCGTCATATCAAGAATATCGAAGGATTCAGAGCTTCGAAAGAAGTGAAGCTAGAGTTAATTCTTCCAGCTGAGGTTTTAATGTCGCTGGTCAGAGTAAAAGTGATGGATATACTGGTAATCCCAGATATTTGAGACAAGGTGTCTCGAGTAAAGGAAATGTACTTTGTGCAGCATGTACAAAATTAACACTTTGGGAAATGTGAAATTAATGAATGTGTTTATGTGAACAGAAGGGACACAGAGTTGTGAATCGTCCCTAGAATCAGTTGTACTCAACAATTTTCCATGAAATCATAGTGTCGATTCAGCAGAGTTATGGATTTAGTAGTTTGGTCGGATTGACCGTGAGTACAGAGATATTTGGTGAGTTATAGGCTCGGCCGTGCCGACCACGCGGAGTGGATCCGGCCGACGTATTATTGAGATAAGAGTTGAATCAACCGTATTGGTCATTCTAGTTGACTTCGGCTGATATATTTCTTATTATGTATGATATTACCTAGAGAGTGGTAAATAAATGTAGTTGAGACGAGTGTATGTATTTTGCATTGAGTGACAAAATAGTAATGTTATATCTTTGTGAGTGGTTGCCTACTTATCGAGACAACGATGATTTATCAGTATTGCGGGTTGCAGACCGTAATATTAATAACTCATTCGTGGATTCGTTAAGCAAGCAAACCGGTAGGTTATTTTATGTTAGTGTTGTACTTATTTAGAATGTTCAGTATTAATAAAGTATGTATTGTGTCGGTTAAATTATTTCCATTAGAGTGGTTGGTTATAATTGTGACTAAATGGATTGTTACGGGAAACCAGTCACTTTCCATCGATCTGGATGACCAGAGATTACTTTTGTAAGTATGCAAAGTGAAGTGAGTTCAGCCATTATTTATGCTGTGAAAGCAAAGAGATTGTTTTGAAAGGCTGTCAAAAATACTTAGCTCATGTGGTGCTAAATGATGTTGTTTGGAGTAGTGTGAATAATGTCGAAAGGGTTAGACTTTTCTTGATGTCTTCTCTGAAAGTATACCTGGATTGTCTTCAGGCAGAGATATGAGGTTCATTATTGATTTGTTGCCAGGTATAAATTTATGTTAAAGATTGGTTCATGATGAGTTAAGGGAATTGGAAATTCAGTTGAGAGAATTGGTTGATAAAAGTTTTATTCAACCTAGTACAACACTGTTGAGGAGCACCAGTTTGTTGGTGAGAAAGAAAATGGACTTTAAAGACTATTCCTTGATTATAGATAATGGAGTCGGGTAACGATTGAGAACCGTTATCCATGGTGATGTACTGATGTTTATTTAACCAGCTCAAAAGTAATTGCGAAGATTCAAAGATTGAATTGAGATCTGGTTACTACCAATTGAATATTATAAGTGACGTTGATCATAAGATGGTTTTCTGGACTTGTTATAGTTTTTATGAAGTTTGGTGATGCTATATGGATACTCATGCTGTTTTATGAGTTATTGGATGAAGTATTCCAATAATGCCTTGATAAATTGATATCATTTCCATTGAAGATATTCTGGCATATTCTGAGCCAGAGCAGAGTATGTAAACGTATTAAGTCAATGAAGCAAAGATTGAGAGAACATTAGTTGTATGCTAAGTTTAGCAAAAGCTAAAGTTAAATGGATCAAGTGGCATTCTAAAATTTGTTATGTCTGCTTAAGGTATTCAAGTGAATCCTTAAAGGATAGCAGAAATTGAGAATTTGGAACAACCACGAGTCGTAATTGAGATTTGGAATTTCTTAGCTTACCAGGCTATTTTGGATGGTTGTGAAAGAATTTTTAGTCATTGCGTTGTCATTAACGAGACTGATGAGAAAAGAGGTTATGTATGAGTGGGAAGGAATTGTAAGCAAAGGATTCAACAACTGAAGTATTTCCTCACTCATGCACGTATTTTAATATTCCCAGAAGATAGCGATAATTATCGGTATATGGTGATGTTACATTAAATGTTCTTGGATATGTACTAATGCAAATGTTAGGGTGATTGCATACGTTTCACGACAAATGGAATCTCATGAGATGAATTACCCTACTAGTGATTTGGAAGTCACGATTACCATCCTTGCTGTGAAGTTATGGAGACATTATATTTTAGTGAGAATGCAAGATTTTACAAATCAAAAGAGTCTTCAATATCCATTACTTGGAAGGATTTTGATATGAGGCAGCGAAAGTGAATTGTATTGCTTAATGAACATGATTGTACGATCAGGGTGATCGTAAAGTTTGTTCTAGCTGAAGCACTTGATAAGAAGACTGCAGTAAGAATTAATATCTAGTACGCTTGCCAAGATTATCTTCTTGTGGATTGGAAATCAACTAAAGTAAAGTTAAGAATGGAAGATCGAGAAGAAGTTATACTTGTTAAGTAACAAGTTAGTACATTTACTCCAGTGTTGAGTAACAACCTTTCCCAGACAGTGCAACATTACTTATTTGTTTTATGGAAAAGAGAATTGGTTTAAGGAACTGCTGAGTTTCTTAAGTATGTTGGTTGTGCAGTTTCCGAAGTAACGCCATAAGGATCATGAAATGTGTCATGTGAGTCGGTTTTTGATGACTTGTGAATGGAATGTTTCTGGGTAGAGAAGGATTCGATCAAGAAAGAGTTTTAGTAGACCCTGAGACTATGGATGAGTTTCCTCAAAGTATTCAGGTGATTAAGTTAACCTGAAGTAACCAGGAATGGCAAAAGAGATCAACAGATGGATATGCCACTAATCGAGTATATAAGGTAAATGGTTTTATATTTTAGAAGTGTTCACCTTAGAAAAGTAGAATTTGGATTGGAAAAAGAAGGTTCTGAGAGTTAAGATAGAGTAAATGGTAAAAGTTTTGTGAAGGAATCATTCAGTGGAAGAAAATTACGTGGGAGAAAAAGAATCGGATGAAAGAAACTTACCGAGGTTGGTATAAGTGTTGATGAATTGGTTGGTTGCTGGAATTTCGGGGACGAAATTCTATAAGGAGGGAAGATTGTCACAGCCCGTTCCAAATTATTATATTCGTGGCTGTGAATGAACGAAATTGCCCTTAAGAAATACTAAATTTGTGAAGCTCAGGTTGCTAATTATCTAGGTTCCTAAGTTTGAAAATAAAATGAAATTTAATAAGGATGGAACTTAGATTTTTAGGTTAAAATGTTAAAGTTTGGTGTTTGGAGATTGGAATAAGGACCACGTGGGATCCCCACATCCCTCAAAACCCTCCTCATTTCCCGTTCACTGTCTTTCTCTCTCCTCCTTCACGATTTCTCACTCTCTCTGTCTCTCTCCTTCGAACTCACACGGACCACCACCAAAACCACCCTAAATCTATACCAACGTCAAGTTTGAGACCACCATTGGAATCCTGAGGACTTCACGATCACGTTGGTATCCATTTCAGGTAAGTTTTACTTCGGAAAACCTAGATTCTAAACAAACCCATGAAAGTGTACTGTTCATGAGCTTTGAATTGGTTGATTTTTAGGACAATCCAAGCTCATAGTGAGCTTAGTGAGGTCCCAAGGAAGCTCGGAGTGCTTCGTTGGAAGTTTTTGGACGTAAGAACACGGAGATCGACAAGTTCAAAATTTGGCCGGAGCTTTCGAGGCGTTTTCCGGCGAATCTCCGGCGAGTTAGGAGTCGAGGTAGGTATCAATCTCTTCGTCTCGTCAAGTACTACAACTTTCCTTTTTGTTTCACTCAATTTCGTTGAGTATTGAAGAAGTTATACTCATTTGAAAAATACCCAGTTTCCGGCGACCTCCGAGGCTTTCGAGGCAGTTTCCGGCCAAACCACGGCGAACTAGGTGTTTTGCAAGGTACCATTCTCTTTGTCTCTTCAAGGGCTACAACTTTCGTTTTTGAATCACTTGATTTCGTTGAGAAATGACAAAGTTATGGCAATTTGAAAAACTGTTCAGAAAACGGCCGCCGGAAAAACCAGTCCGGCGACCCAAGGAAGAAGAAGGTGCTACAGTAAAAATAAAAAATAAAAATAAAATTATTTTAAAAATATGTCGACGTCCGTGACGTCGAGTAGATCACTGTGGTATATTCATATACCTAAATTGAACACCGTATGAGAAAGTTATTGAAGATTGTTGGTTAGGTGTTCAAATAACGTTTTATAGTTTTCACATTTAGGTGAAAATGTGAATTGATGATCCGACCGTTGGATCATCACCAAACTTTGATACGTTATAATACGTAATATTTGAGGATTATTGGAACTTACGGATTGGGAATCCGAGTTACGGATCTTCCGGAATTGGAATTGTAAGTCCATAATATAAAATGTTAACCGTCACTTAGTTTTGGAAATTGACGGAAATCCAACCGTTGGATGGTAATGAAATTTTAGGATGTTATCCTAGAGATATATTGTGGACCTCTGGAAGTTATGGATTTAAAATCTGAGTGGCAGATCTTCCGGATCGAACTACGTAGTGACGTATTTTATATAAGTTAAATATTCTATCGATATGAATTCTGAGGTTGGATTTGATTACTATTCTAGGCGGCGATCGTCGTGACGCCTTGATGTGTGGTGCTAGGGAGTTGTTGGATGAACTCCAGGTGAGTGGGCAGTTTTGTTTTCCGTATATATATATACACTTAACGTTTTCCCAGAAATTGAAAATGCATGAAATTATGTTTAAAATGAAATGCATATGAGTTATGTGGAAAAACGGGAAGTGAAATACCATGCATAGAATTGATATGAAAAGTATATAGAAATGTGAGTTGAAATGCCATGCATGAATTAATATATGATGCATATGTATGAATTGGTGCGGTGGACGCACAGGTAAGAATTGATATATGATGCATATGTATGAATTGGTGCGGTGGACGCACAGGTAAGAATTGATTTATGATGCATATGTATGAAATGGTGCGGTGGACGCACAGATGAGTATTTAATTACTGTTATGATGATGATGATATATATTGAGCTCAAATCCTGCACCATGGTTTAGTGCTTATAGTATTCACCGCATCGCACGCTCGCCTTGGATCCAAGTAGATGCTAGTCGTACAGTCCACGCGGAGTGGGTACGACAGACCAGTCGCGAGAGTGTTAGTGAGATTCCGACTGGTGGGTGACCTTAGATTATGTGCACAGATGATTTATGAGAAGCACTAGAGCGTAACTTGCGTGCAGAAGGCCGGACGGGTCACAGAGGTGACTCCGGTAGAGTGATAATGATAGATTTTGAGCTCTAGGTTCAACCGTATAGGGCTATTAGAGGGCCTACGGTTGATTACTTTCTTGCACCTGATATGATTATGTTGATGCATTCATACCTTATTACTGTTGAGATGATGTGGCATGGCATAATTAATATGAGAAATGTTGAGATGACATGGCATGGCATGATTGATAAAGAGATAATGTTGAGATAGTAAAAATGAAGTTTTGAGAATATATATGTATATTTATATTTTACATTTCTGGGAAAGTATACAGGTTTTACGGAGAGGGGTTACAACGTTTTGAGAAATGTTTGGATTTGGAAAAAAATTGTTTTACTGACCCACTCAATTTTGGTTTTGCGCCCCTCCAGGTTCAGGAATCACAAAGGTGTGGTGACTACGAGGAATTCGACGGTGTTCTGACAGATTGGACAAAATTAGGACTCACCTTCGGGTGTATCAACTTATAAATTGTTTAATTAAAGCTTCCGTACTGTGCAAATGGTTACGTCACTCTCACGTGACGGCCAGCATGCCCTCCTTCGGGACGGGGTGTGTCATATTTCGTGTAAGAAAATTGAATACATAAGAAATTATTTTTCGTAGTTCAATATGCTATTTGTTAGTTGTTCAACTCTAGCCACAGTTCAATCTCCTATCAACTTTGAAATCGCATTGCCAAATATTTACAAGTTGCTAAAGTCCAACCTTCATTTTGTTTTAAGATATTAATTTATATATTTTCATTCGCATTTGTTAGTTTCTTTTAGCTCATTCTATTGTTTTTTTAAGGTTTAAATTGAAGTTCGTAATTTACCCCCTAATTTAACGGAAAAAAAGGGTATTAATAAAATGGACCAATTGTGCAACACATTGTTAAGTTCGAGGACTAAAGAAATTAATATGAGAGTTGAGCAACTAAAATTAAATTAGAGTAAAATTTAAGAACTATTGCTACAATTTAGCCCAATGCTGCTTCAGTAACTTTTGATTTTCCTCCGTTCATAAACTAGAGCAATATTTTGAGTCAATTTATTTCTGTATTCCTTTTTTTTTAGCTAATACATAAACTTTTATTCAAAGAGAAGCCTCAACGCAACCAAGGCTTATACAGTTGTGATATCCACATACCCCTGTTTACTTCTCTCATACATTTTTAATTTTCGATCATCGGATCGAATGAATTAAAGAAGATCAAAGAACAAAAATTAACAAGTAGTGTAAGAAAAGTAAATACAAGTATTGTCAACAGTATGGCCAATCAAAGAAATAGCACCATCCTTAAAATTTGACCTCTCTACAGAGTTGGTGCCAACGAACAAAATCATATGACAAAGCCGGCCACGTAATGTCTCTGTTTGAGTGTTTACGTGTTCCTACTAGTGTTATTTGTAAACTATTTATTTGGTTAATCTTGGTGTCATGGAAGTTAGTGAAAACAATTCCTTCAGAAATTCAATTTGGAACCTGTTAATTGTGTTAAAAGCTTTAAGTGCAATTGTTTTGGATTATCTAAATATTCAACAGAAAATTCAATTATCACGGCATGATTTAATGGTTGACGACGAATTCTATGCCTTTATTTCACACGGTATATTATGGATTTAATTTCTAATGCTAGTGAATCATACGATGGTGACTATAAAAAGATTAAAATGCCCTTGTAAGTTTCTCGGACCCTGAAAAGATAAATCGTCATGGCAAAGCCACCAACTAGTCTTTTTTTTTTAGTAAATTATAGTAATGGTCCCTCAACTTTAATCAAATTGGAGCAATGGTTCCTTAACTAAAAAATCATTACCATTGATCCCTCAACTAAAAAATCATTACCATTGGTCCCCAAACTCATCAAAATGTGTAATTATGGTTCTTTTTGTCAACTTCGTTAAAATTTTGTCAAAGTAAGTTATGTTGAAATGCATATTGCTACAATTAGGATCCCTCAACTCATCAAAACGTGTAGTTATTGTCCTTTTCATCAACGTCGGCAAAATCTTGTCACAATGAGTTAGGTTAGAAAGACCATTACTAAAATTGGGTTAAAATTTGAGGGACTATTACTCAAATTGGATTAAAGTTGAATTAAAGTTAAGGGACTAATAGTAATGAAATTTTAGTTGAAAGATCATAAATGCATGTTTTAATGAGTTAAGGGACCAATAGTAATAGATTTTTAGTTAAGGTACTATTGCCCCAATTGAGTTAAAGTTAAAGAATCGTTGCTACAATTTACTTTTTTTTTTTTAAAGATTTTTAACAGAAAGTTCACTGCTTAGCTCAGTTAATAATTAAAAACTAACAGCATGAGGACATTTTTGAAGTGGAAAGGGTAAAAGGAAGAACATAAAGTGGTAAAAAGTAAAAAAAAAGAGGATTAATTAACAAAGTCATTTGCTCCCGGCATTTGTTTTTGGCTTCTTCACGATCAAGACAGGACACTTGACATTCTGTGCACAGTGATTGCTCACACTCCCAAGAAAAGCCCTGCAAAAACCCCACATTTTTAATTATTACAAATAAATTCCATAATATATGTTTCTATAATATAGACAAATGATTTTCTTGTAATCTAAACTGCTATAATAATTTAGTCTAATTAATTTTTTATGGAAATTGAATTTAAGACATTTCATTTACATTAAGCCTAACGATTAATCTGTGTTCGTGTTATTTTCGTATTTTATTCATTATCTTAGAAGATTGTGACGTGTAAACTTATTATCTTAATATGTTCTTAAGAGGACCCGACAACAACTCAATTCGGTAATAGGTAATGTCCCATTGTGTCGGATTAATGAATGATACAAAGTATTGTCGACATTATTTTATCGAGTTCTTAAGAGATACTGATAACGACGCAACTCATTTTTAACAGATGATTGGATCACAACTTGAATAGTCAAGAATTAACAAGAAGTTTGTTAATTTTCCAGTGAGCTAACAAATCGTGCAGGAAATTACTAGATGTCCTTACTAGTGAAAGAAGAAAATCAATATACTACGAAATGGTTCAGATTAGTTTACTTAAAAAACCAAAAACTGTATCATGATTTGGGACCCACCTCTTGATGACGCCATAGCCATGGCTTCCCATAACCAACACGTCAGCACGAACCCGCTCTACCATCTGGCAAATGACATCCCTCGGATCTCCGCTCTCTACTTTCGTCTCCACCTTAAGCTGACCAGGGCAACAATCGACCGTCTGATCAAAACCTAAAAGCAAAATGACAATTTTACCCTCACGAAATCAAAATTCTGACGCTTACATCCGGCTGGAGGTCCTTGCACATCTTCTTCGCCTTCTCCATAACGCAGTCCGCCACATCAGCGCCGTACTTCTCCGTTGCCGCCAAAATATCAGACGAAAACAAATACCCTGAAGCCCAAACAAAATTACACAAAAAGCCACTGAATCATATCCTATTCCCAAAATAACCTCAACAATCACAACAAAATACCTGATGGGTCCTCTCGCCTACCTGTGCCGTCTAGAGCCGTGAACACAGCTCGCGGGGGCTTGGCGTGGAGGAGGACAAGGGTATCTTTGGAATTTTGCCCTGCAACGTTCTTCAGGCACCACGACAGCGCATGCATGCTCTCCTCGCCTTCGTCGACGGCCACGAGGATCCTCCGCTCGCTTTCTGCCACGTCAGTCATCTTCAACGATCGGACGGTCGAAATTCGAGAACAGTTTGAGATTTTTTGAAGTGGTTTCTGGAGATAGAGGCAGAGCGCCGTTGATGGAACAAACAAAGGTGGTGGAGTGGGTATATATAGTAAAAAGATGGGTGGGAAAATATCTGTTGGCGGGTTCGTGGGTTTGGGCTTTTGTGGAAGAGTGGTTTTCTAAGACGGTGGGCCTGATTTTTTTGTCTTGGTTTGAAAATTTTCTGGATTCTGGAGTTTGGATAAGATTTGAGTTGTTTATATATTTTCCATAAATATAATATCTCATTTAACTAGACATAAAGGATCCACATTTTTATATAAAAACAAAAGAAAGGGCATACATGATGAAAGATTCTGAGCTTGATTGGAAAATTTGTTTTTTTTATTTATGAAAAGAGTTACCAACATCATAGAATAATAAAGCTTAAGATGAGGTGCAAGTACTTATGTCCTAATTAATTTTAATACATTCTTGGGTGCGACAGCTGTATGCATCCGGTTCTCACAATGCGGATATTTTACATAAGTTGGATACTTATTGGGAGAAGTTGTCGACAATTTGTACTCAAAAATTTCTCTTCAACTTATGCTAAATTTGTTACAGATGCACTATAAAAAAATGATTAGACGAGATAATATTGGAAATAAATTTCAAATGATTGTTTGAACGGTGTTATTTTAAAAGTTTTTTGTATAGTGTCTTTATAGTACATTTCTTGTGTTTTAGGCTTTTAACGATAACGGTGTAGTGTTTTGAGTAGCTTGTTGATTTTATCGTGGTTATATATTTTTAACCATTAAGTTTAAAATTGTTTGAAACATAAAGTGTAAGTAGGTTTTTGAAATTAATAAGATATTTTGCTCATGATTGAATTACTATATGATAGAAGCATAAATCTAAAATCTGTGTCGTGAATAACATGAACGATTAAATATTGGAATTGTAGACAAACACCAAATTAATGGTGAAGAACATTCCATATCTATAGACTATAACAAGAAAGGAATTTTAATTAAAATTACGACAAAAATATTGTATTTTATTGAACTGGCATAATTTGCAGTGCAAGGTGCCTCCCTAAAGATGGATGATATGGAATCAAGGAACCTCTCAACACATCAATATTCCTGAGTTATCAATTAATTATGTCTATTCACAAAACAACAAAATTAATGCCATCTTACTTTAATACTCTATTCACAAAACAACAAAATTAATGCCATCTTACTTTAATACATCTTCTTAAATAAAATAAAATGAATTAAAAAAAACACTCGAGAAAATTAAAAACATGGTCAATGGTTTTCAAGCACAAACAACTTTTGACTGCGTGATATTTTCTTCCAATCTGCCACGTTGATTTGGACTATTTTGTTTACCTTGTTGTGCTTTTGACTCAACAATCTTTTCATCCAAGATAACTTGCGTCAATTCATGTGAAAAATACGGATTTTGTTTCATCAAGCGAGTGACTGGATAAGCAATATGTGATCCCAAGCGCTTTCGGAAAAGAGAGTGTAGTAACACCCTCTCTTCCCGGTGACGATTCCCACCCACCAGCCGTCGTTGTCATACGCATCTACAACTTCGCCGAAGGTGAACTTTTGCTTCGCCACCGTTTGATGAGTGGAAGGGGGTCGAGGTCGGACTTTGCTGACCATGACGGTTTCTTTGAGGGTGTTTGAACTCATCGTCTTCTAAGAGTTCCTTGTAGTCAACCACGTAGTTATCTCCCATGTTCGAACCTACGGTTGCTTCGTAGTTGGATCCGAGAAGCCCTCTTCCTTGCTGCATACTTCGATTTCGTCGTCTCTTTTGAAAACCCTAGTTGTACGGTGTGGCAAAGGAGGTGATTGCGAGTGAAAGACGGAGTAGAACGAGAGTTCGACGCCGTTGGAGATGGTTGTGAGAAAGAGGAAGTGGAGTGAGAGTTCTTTTTCTTATGAAGTATATTCCGAAACACCGGTGAGTTCCAAGACTTTAGAACATTATTAGATAGTTCGCCCGAGTCTTTTCCAAACTCCTTTGTATCTTAATGTTTCTATATTTTCCGGATCTATGATCAACCTCATAATTCAGGGGAAGAATAATGGATGTTTCTATATTTGACTAGGCTACTAGCTACATATATACAAATTCAACCCCGCAATATATTTAACAAAAAAATAACATACTAATAAAAAAGTTATTACATTGGTGAGGGAATCAAACTCTTACATATCTTGAAACATAACTCATATAAACCAAAGGAAAACTAATGAAAAGGGCTTGAAAACTTTGAGTTTTAATGATAAGGACAAAATAAAGGGTAAAGTGAATAGTACCATGATTGACTTTTTAGTGTAAAAATGTGGTTTTTCATTAAAGTGAACAGTACTTGATCACTTGAGCTAACATCGAAGGCTTTTACAATTTCAAACATTTTAATTAATAAGAAAAAGAAAATTACAATTGCTAAATTGAAAAGTACTTACTGGTTTACAGGGGCGTTTTCTTGCTTCTTTGAGGATTAATTACCTAGATTCTGAGTTTGGATGAGTTTTCTGAGCCTTTACTTGCCACTAATTAAAGGTTAAATTTCGATGCAAAGCCATCCTGCAGCTTTCTTAGTTAAGTATTACGCAATCGTGAACTACTCTTAGAAGCCTAATCTGTGTCTTCAATAATATGAGATGATTAATTTGCAGAATATTGTAGACGAGGAAATTAAAAGGTCAAGAACTTTCAAAGTCCAAAGCAAAATAAATATGTTGAAAAAGTTTCCTCTTGATCAAAACTACAAAACTAATGGAATTTAAAACGTGGCATATATACAATAAAGAAATTAAGATAAAGGTATTAAACTTGAAATTAATCGACGATTTTCATTGTCTTATTCCACTTTTGATTACTTCAAATCGTCAACGACGATGTGAATTCAAGCCCAAACAGTTCTTGACTGCACGATCTTTTCTTCCCAGCCGGACTGCATGCGATGATGCTCATGATCTCGTTGAACTTCCAATTTCTTCACCTTTTCCTGCTCAATCTTTTCGTCCAAGATACACTCCACCAATTCACGTGAAAAATACGAGTTCTCCACCATGAATCGGCCTCGGTTTTTTCCAGGAAACCACCTTCCGTTCCTCCACTCCAGATGAGGCCTCAAGTGAGTAACCGGATACGCAATGTGATCCCATGTTGTTTCGAAAAACACGGTGCAGAAACCGCCTTTCACCCCGGTGACGATCCCCACCCACCAGCCGTCGTTGTCGTACGCATCCACTTGTTCGCCGAAACCAAACTTTTTCTTTGCAGATGAGTAGTCCCTTGGGCTTGAAGGTAGGGTTTGGTTCGGGTGCGGAGGGCGGACGTCATGAGCCATCACGGTTTCTTTACAGTGCGTGCGCTCGTCGTCCTCCAGCAGCTCCTTGTACTCCACCACGTAATTGTCTCCCATGTTGGCGATGACCCTGGCTGCGTAGTAAGATCCGAGAAACCCCTTTTCCTTGCCGGTCACTTCGATCTCGTTGTCTCTTTCGAAAAACCTTTCCATACGGAATGCCTCCATTGGAGAAGAATGAAGCATAAGAATTAGAGCGGATGATTGTGAGCGAGAGAAAGCAAGTAGAAGAGTGAGAGTTCAAGTACCTTCTTTGTATCCAATATGGCAATATATAGTCTTGAATATTTGGGCTTTCCTATTCCGATTAGGGTTAGGATTTTGGCTTTTCCTATTCAGATCAGGATTCGGAAGATTTTTTATTTTTTGTATCTCAATGTTTCTATATTTTACGCTTTGATAGCGATACATGTTTCTATGTTATATTTTACCTTTTTATAAAAAAAGAAAATAGTTTCTATATTTTACAGATTTTTACCCCACCTACAAATGCAACCTTAAGAGTACAAATCCTCTCCATATTTAAAAAAAAAAACTGAAACTAAGAATCAAATGATCTGGACCATTGAAATTTGATTCAACGACTACAAACAGGGAGCTCCTCTAAAAGTTATAATAATTTCAACGGTCCGGATCATTTGATCCTTAGGCTCAGCTTTTTTAGATTCGAATAGGATCTGTACTCCAACCTCAATACCAACTTTTGTAAACGCAAGAGAAATTCCAGAATGACTGCTTGTTATTGGGAATTCTTTTGTTTAGACACCTGCACCACATTGTTATGCGACTAAATCCGGATCCTCTTTGTGAGGATTCCAAGAATCTGTGAATCGTGTCCGTTCATCGTACATCGTGCGATCAGAAATTATTTAAAATATTTTTATTTAAAATTAAGCACAAACAGTCATTGACAAAAACTGACCTCACCATAAAGATCTGAGGATCTTGTTGGCACGCGCTAAGCTCATTGGTGTGAGCAAGTGGCATGGATGTGCTGAAATGTTTTTGTGTCGTAGAAGTGAGGTGAGGTGGTGTAGCAAGTCGTACCCTAGAATTTTCACCCTAACATTGTGAGAAACCATCATGGAGTTAAAGATCAACTTAAATACAGAAAATTCATGCTTTTGTAAGAAATGTTTTACGAGTGACGCGACGTGGTTCATTTAACAACCCTACTTAAAAAAATAATCTTGTAATGTACCATGGCTATTGCTAAAATGAAATGTAGTTATCAAATTTGTTGTCTTGCTTAGAATAATAGTAATATCGCTTTTTTTTTTTTTTTGAACAAATGATATTATCTACACTAAATGGAGAAAGGGTGGGTTTAGCCTCACAATGGACTAGCAATAATGTAGTTCAAATTTGTCTTTGACAAAAATTGAACCTAAGACCTCTCACTCACAAGTGAAGAAGAATACCACTAGACCATAGTACTAAGTGGCAAATATCGCTTCTAATTGAAAAAATTAAAAGAAGAAAGGAATTGGACAAAAGGAAAAAGAATAAAAAAATAATCCCCACCGACCAACAAAAATGAAAGTTCAGACTCGGCTTTCCTAACTAGGATTGGGTTGGGTTTCCTAAGACCATCTCTAACCGAAAGGTCCAAAGGGCCAGATGGCCGAAAAACGCCCAAAAATCGTCTCCAACCGAAAGTTAGGCCAGAGGGCTCGTGGGCCCTTCGGAATCTGAAAGGGCTAAAGGGCTGGCCTAAATGAGCCAGCTAGCCAGCCCCAGGCTGGGCCAGAAAACTCACCAATCCTGTCGGATATAACTGACAG
Organism: Malus sylvestris; assembly: GCF_916048215.2. NCBI lineage: Eukaryota > Viridiplantae > Streptophyta > Magnoliopsida > Rosales > Rosaceae > Malus > Malus sylvestris. The sequence goes on from NC_062263.1 coordinate 27,234,214, forward strand.
AAATTCTAGGCCAAAATTCAAATGCAACTGCTAGTTGATGTCAGCTAGCCGTTTTTTTTTTATTTTTTTTTACAATTTTAATTTTTATGTTTTTTTTTTTTACAAATTTTTTTTCCTATAACTTCATTTTTAAAATTCTATTTTATTTTTTCTATAACTTCTATTTCACAACATTTGTTTCATATATTTTTTTTAAATTCTATTTTTTTTTCCTATAACTTCTATTTTACAAAATTTGTCTCATATTTTTTTTAAATTCTATTTTTTTCCTATGACTTCCTAAGCCATTATACAACATTAAATTAAATTAAGTAACATGAAACAACATTAAACAATATGAAACAATATTAAATAACATTAACCAACATAAAAAAAAACATTTAACAACATGAAACTTAAACAACATTTTTTAAAACTTTTAACAACATAAAACTCAAATTCCTACTCCATGCTTCTTTTGGACCAAAGATGTGCAATAAGATCCGGTTGTAGGTACTTGTTTGTGGCACAGGAACGTATCATCCTATAGTGCCTCATGTACTCATTTATAGAGATACTGCCAGTTCTTGGATTGAAATGCAAAGTAGGCCCATTATATATTTTTGCACGAGACCTTCTTGACCTATTTGGATCCTCTTGGTCATCATTGGACTCTCCATCAATATACTCATCTCGCTCATCCTCCACAATTGTATTGTGTAATATGATGCAAGACATCATGATAGAGTCTAAATTTTCTCAACTCTACCCTCTTGCCGATTCCTTGATGATCTTCCACCGTGCTTGTAGAACACCAAAAGCTCTCTCAACATCTTTCTGGTTTGCCTCTTGGTGTAAGGTAAAACACTTTTTAGCGTCATTTTTAGGGTTTGGAATTGCTTGGACAAGTGTCGTCCACTTTGTGTAGAAGACATCTGCCAAGTAATACCCCATATTGTACTGACGACCGTTGATGTAGTAGTTAAATTGAGGTGATTTCCCTTCCGTCAAGTTATTGAAGAGAGGTGAACGCCCAAGAATTGTAATGTCATTTTGGGATCCAGGGACTTCTAAGAAAACATGTCAGATCCATGCGCTAAAGCCTACCTGTCATCCGGTGGGACAGTTCTTCCAATTCCAATGCATGTAGCCTAATGACCCTATCATGCCCGAAAACCCACGGTCTTCAGCTTTGCGAATAAGCTGATCTAAATCTTCTTGATTTGGCTCGCGGAGGTACTCTTCTTTGTAAAGCTGAACAATTGTGTTATAAAATTCAGCAAAAGTATCAAGGCATGTAGACTCAGACATACCATGGGTTTCATCCATCGAATTAGCTGGGAAGCCATAGGCCGCCATCATTTGTAGTGTAACAGTAATCTTCCGATGAGGTGAGAAATCAGGGCGATCTGCTATGTCTAGCTTCTGTTGAAAATATGGATTGACCTAATGGACATCATAAAGTACACGCTCGAAGACATGACGCCTCATCTAGAAGCGACGTCTGAAATCATCTTCTGTGTACACCGAGTTGGGGTTGAAGTAATTGTTCATCAGATTGGCATGCGCCATCGCTCTATTTCGTGGTTTGTAAGAGCGACCAGCAATAGAGCCACCCCATTGAGGCTGTTCCTTAGTTGGCTGACACACCGTGGTCACAGCCATGGCTGCCATATATTGTATGTTGCGCCATGCTTCATCTTCTTCATCAGACTCCTCATCTTCTCGTCTCATCTGCGCCCATTTTTCTTCCAATTCGGAATTGGATGAAGACCCCCAATTGGAATTTGAAGAGGATCCAAAGTTGGAATTCATTGTAAACTTGAATTGAAAGAAATTGAATTGGAAGAGATTGAATTGAAAAAGATTGAAATGAAATAGATTGAATTCAAAGATGTGTGAATTATAGCCCAATATCCAACCTATTTATAGCAAAAAAAAAATTCAAATTCAACGGCTAGCTGACATCTACATCAACTAGTCATTGGATTTGAATTTGAATTTTTTTGGGCCAAAATTTGTAAAAAAAATGTTAAAAAATTCTCATTTTTTTCCTACAAATTTAAGTTGTTGTAGTTTTTAAATTTAAATAATAAATTATGTTTGGCCCTATGATCCTTGGTTGGAGATGGAGGCAGATACGGTCATGTATTGTTCATTAAAATATTAATATCTTGGAGGGCCAGAGGGCTAAAAGAGTCATCTGGCCCTCATTCGGTTGGAGATGGTCTAAGGATTGGAACCCATTTGATATTTGATATTAATGTTTCTATGTTTTACGTATTTACCTCACCTAATTATTAATTCAGTGGTAAATAATGGACATTTTTATATAGATAATGCTTTCATCATTTCCTTAAGGACTAGCTCATTCCTCCACTTATAATCTAATTTAATCGTAAAATTTTCATAATCAGATGCATTCAATCTCTTAATACCCATTTGAAGATCATCACACAAAAAATCTTTCAAATCGAATATCATTTAATCATCAAAATGTGTTAAATAAAAATAAATAAATAAAAGAAAATCAAATCCTCACCGACCAACTTCGCCAAAAATGAAAATAAAACAAAAATCAGATCCCGGCTGTTGGAAATTCAGAATATAACGGCCCAGAATTGCCAATTGGGTCAGAGCCACATCACAGCCGTCTATCGGACCAGACCCAGTAACAGTTCCACATAACACTCTCTACTTCTCTGTCTCTCTGATATTGGGGGGAGGCTCTCGATCTGACGATTTCTGGGTGGAAACACCATGTTCTTGCTGGATTGGTTCTATGGGGTTCTTGCATCGCTCGGACTGTGGCAGAAGGAGGCCAAGATCTTGTTTTTGGGTCTCGACAATGCCGGCAAAACGACGTTGCTTCATATGCTCAAAGATGAGGTTTTTCTTTCAATCTCATCCTTTTAATCGGACTTTTTCTAAATTTGTTGGTGGGTTTTGGGTCCTTTCGAATTCGGTGAAATTTGGGATTTTTCAATGCTTCAATGGTGTTTTTAATTGGTATTTGGTTTATGCTGAAATTTTCGTATTTGTTTTACGTTTAATCAATCCGGGGTCTGTTTGGTTGATGAGAAAGTGAAGAAAAAGAAAATATGGACTGAAGGAATAGTTTTGAGAGTGTAGTTTTTAATTGTGCAATTGAAAATCTTTTTTCTTTTCTTTTGTGTAATTCCTATGGTTATTTTTTTTTCATTAGATTTTCTGCTCCCAATCCAACATAAGTATTGAGTTTAAAGATGCTATTGAATCACTCAAGTTTTAATATCTGGAAGAAGAAGAAGAAATGAATAAAGCAATTTGCTCTTGTAATTGTTTTGATTCTGTTTGATAATTACTTGATTAGCATAGAATTTAGTTTTCTGATTCTGGGTTTTGTTGTTGATGCATTGTTGCAGAGGTTAGTTCAACACCAGCCGACACAGTATCCGACATCCGAGGAGTTGAGCATTGGTAAAATCAAGTTCAAGGCTTTTGATTTGGGTGGACATCAGATTGCTCGCCGAGTTTGGAAAGATTACTATGCCAAGGTATCATTGATGATTTAATTCAAGAGGATGTATCGATATGTGTGATATGGCAACTGGTTTTCTGCACATATGAACTGTTATAGCTTTTGTTACAATGGTAGTTATCTAGTATGCGTTTGGACGATGTGAATCATTGTTCTTGTATTTCACAAGTACCTTGCTGAATTAAACATTTCACTGCCCCCCAGTCGAATTGTCAAATTGGAAACAATGTTGATCTTAACCTACCATAATAGTTGTTGTATGATCTTCTCTTGCCAAACGCACGTAGTTGTCTTGGATGTTTGTGCCTCCATAATCCCAGATAAAAGTCTCTGTTTTTATCTGATTCATGGGAGGCAGATATAAATAATGGTAGTTCACTGATAGCACCTTTTTCTCAGTAAATGGTATGCTAATAGTACCTCACTGCACATCCATCCTTTGCTTTGCAACTTCTTTATCTAGATCAATAGTGGGTTGATTACATGCAGATCCCTTTTTAGAAGTGCGAATGAACGTTTCTTGTCGATTACTATGTTTTGAAATTATCGTGGTTTTTAACTCCTATGAAACACTCATATTTGGGAGGAAAAAGTGCACGGTAGGACCTGCTTGATGCGGTTAGATATGTTACAAGACGAGTTATTCTCTAAGAAGGTCATTAATTAAAAGAAGTTTATGCACCCCCTTAGATTGTAGTATATTTATTTGGAAACCACCATATTGCTGGGGTTTATCGTGGTGAAATGTTACAGCTGTGAAATAGGTTTGATAGAATATCTGGAATTGTTCACTAGAGCGATCTTTGGGGTCTGGTTGATTGTCTAAGAAAGAATGTTTGTGTTGTTCGTTAGTCTACGAGGGTAATTTCAAGTTGTGTTGGTTTTGTCTTGCTTCATACTATGTTATCTCTATGTTTCCTTGACCGAAAAAGAAATGTTATCTCTATGTTCTGTCCTTGGTAATGCATTTCGTCTTTGTTGTGAAAGGTGGATGCGGTGGTTTACCTGGTGGATGCTTATGACAAGGAAAGGTTTGCAGAATCAAAAAAAGAGCTGGATGCTCTCCTCTCCGATGAATCACTGGCCACTGTTCCATTCCTTATTCTCGGAAACAAGATCGACATACCATACGCTGCCTCAGAAGAAGAGTTGCGCTTCCACCTTGGTCTGAACAACTTCACCACAGGCAAGGGTAAAGTAAACTTGCAAGACTCAAATGTCCGTCCCCTCGAGGTTTTTATGTGCAGTATTGTTCGGAAAATGGGTTATGGCGATGGCTTCAAGTGGCTTTCTCAGTACATTAAGTAGAGGGCACTACAAAGTAAAGACTAGGCTACTCACTCGTCTTGTTTCCGATGAATTCGAGTTTTTTTTTATTGCTGGAGATATTTTTGCCTTTTTTTTTCTTGCTTCTTGAAATGAAAGAACAACTTCACATTCTTTAGAGACATATAGCAATTGTAAATAAATGCGGTCCGACATCCTAGTCAATAGGGTATTGGTTTCTACTCATGCGTCTCGGGTTTGAAACAGCCTTTTTCCCATAATTATTATAATAGTTTCGAATCCATTTAAAAAGAAAGAAAAAAAAAAAAAAAAACCCTAATGCTTTGTCTGCCGTACTTCGCCTGAAAGCTATAGATGTTTGTAAGCTGTAATTGGTTAAGAACATCTACTTTTGCTTTTAAACTCGTGTGTTTGACCTTCTTATGTCACTTGTATGGATAAAAATTGTAAGCGGTTAAAAGCACTCACTTCTACACTTAAACTCATGTGTTCAACCCTCTTATTAAACTCGTGTTCAACCCTCGTTTCCTATGTTTGCTTGTATTGAAAGAAAGAAACCCTGGACTTTGCCAAATTCCAAAGATATTTCTCAAGTTATGACATGTCCATAAATGATAAATTTTATTAGTACCACTAGATTATTGACATATCGATTATGATGCACACCCATATAAAAAAATAATAGGTGCATTGACAAGACCACTTAAATTTGGGACCGTGACACTAAAATTTGTTCTAGCTTTATAGTAGTATGACTGGGTTAGATTTGTAGGTAGACGTGTCAATGAATTTTTTGACCCAAATTCCAATATGAATTCGATTAATAGAATATGGATTTGTGAATTCAATTCGATAATGCTTTTATGATCTGCATCCGAGAATTTGTTAACAAATCAAATATGAAATTGAGCTAATTTGATTGATAATGAAGATTGATTAAAAGAATGTATAAGAAATCAAATCGGGTTTTCATATCAAATACTCGTTAACTTATCAAATCATATATGGATTTTCTTATTAAATATCCATCGGACTATCCGGTCGGATTAGTTTACTTAACGGCTCGAACTAGAGTAATCTAATCCGAATCCGATTTATCTATAAGTCTATCTATAAGTGCGCTAAATTCGTGAAAGTATAGACACTTTTGAGGTGGGTTGAATCCGTAAAATATAATAACTTTTTCTTTTAATCAAAGCATACAATTTAGAAACATTAAGAAATCAAAAGTATAAAATCTTCCAATTCCTAAACAGAATAGGAAAGCCAAAATTTCCTAAACAGAACAGGATTCTATATATACAAACAAGGCACTCGTCAACTCTCATTCTTTGGTAGCAACTAGCAAATCCAACTCTCAGTCTTTTACTTCCTTTCTTTCACTCGCAAATCATTTGCAATGGGGCCTTCCCGTGCGATCCAACGGCGTACAAACGCAACGAACTCTCGTCCTGCTTCCTCCTCTCGCTCGCAACTCGACGATCCAAATGAGTTCCGCCCCGAAGGATGGTTTGAAACCAACAACGAAGTTGAAGTGTCAAGCAGGGATGAGGGGTTCATCGGATCGTACTTTGCAGCTAGGGTTGTAGCCAACATGGGGGACAACTATGTTGTCGAGTACAAGGAGCTATTGGAGAATGACGAGCGCACGCTCTACAAAGAGACCGTCATGGCTCATGACGTCCGCCCTCCGCACCCGAATCAAACCCTGCCATTGAGCCCGAACGACTCATCTGCAAACAATGAAAAGTTTGGTTTCGGCGATTTAGTGGATGTGTACGACAATGACGGGTGGTGGACGGGGGTTGTCACCGGGGAGAAGGATGGTTTCTACGCCGTGTTCTTCGAAACAACGTTGGATCACGTTGTTTATCCGGCTACTCACGTGAGGCCTCATCTGGATTGGAGGAGAGGGAAGTGGTTTCCTGGTAAGAACAGGGAAAGGTTCTTGCATGGGAACCCAAATTTCTCAGAAGAGATGACGCAAGTTATCTTGGATGAAAAGATCGAGCAGTCAAAGTTAAATACATCAAGTTAATAAATCAAAATCCTCAGAGGCTATGCGGTTAATCTGAAAAGAAAGATGGCGGAAACAAGAAGTTTAGACCATGTTTTTTAGGTTTTCTTGAGTTTAATTAATAATGTTACAGTTTTTAGGGTTTAATTTTAAGAAAAACTAATGAAAATGACTTGAAAACTTTAAGTTTTAACGATAAGGACAAAATAAAAGGTAAAGTGAATAGTTTCAAGATTGACTTTTTAGTGTAAAAATGTGGTTTTTCGTTAAAATGAACAGTACCGGGAGCTTTTTGTTAAAATTCCCTTAATTTTAATATAAGCATCAAATATTGAAGTTGAAATCACAGGATACAGTTGATTTTCGTATTTAGGTTGGACTTGATATATGGTTAATTTTCCAATCAAATGTATATATATCAAGTCCGAATCTAATTACATGCCTTTTTCTTCTACTTATAGTTACCTCCTCCAAAACATTCAACTTTTAGCTAGCAACTGCTCTTGTTTTATCATTTGTTTGGGGGTGAAATTAAAATTACAACGCCTGGCGTAGCTAACTAATTCATTCAGCTAGCATAAAGATTTTTCAATGTGCTCGGAACACAGGACAGTACATCCTATGTGATTATACAAGCGGAAGAAAGTTTTCTTTTTAAGTGTCCGTCCACTTGTATGATGACATATGACGTATATATCTATGATCCGGCACACTGAAAAATCTCTCTAGCTAGTAGTATTTGCCTTTTACTAATAATTAATATAGCCTTTACACTATTCTTAATGGTGGGTGTATATTTGAAGACACTCTCTAATGAATGCAGGTTTCCACATAATGATATGACTCATGTCTGCTATAAGCTTAAGGGTGTCATAGCAATTCTACTCATTCTGTTATGGCAAAGGATAAACAATAATTTCACTGATGCAACCCTAAAACGTTCACTCAGATACTTGAAGGGCGTGTGTTAGATACATTGGGCCTCCTACCACTCAAATCCAATGCCAATGCATTATATTGGCGCCGTTTGTATGCATAATTTGTATCCAATTAAAAAAAATAATAATAATAAATAAATAAAATATATACATCAACCATCTAAAACATCTCTAGGGGGAGGCACTTGGACTTTATACATCATGCAATCCCAATGGTCTTTGAATATTAATCTAAACATTTGTTTTCTAGTGAAAAATGACAAATTTAGTACTCAATTCTTGCACTCAAATTGATAAAAAAGAAAAAAAAAGGAGAACTCAAGAACAAGTGCAAAGTTGGTGGCTTACTTACCAAATTCATTCATCTACAAGTCCCATTTTCCCCAACCATTTTCTTGCTATAACTATCTCAAACCGCCACCTCAATCTCTCTCCTTTTTGGTTTACCAATTGTGAGGCAAGATCCTCTCTCTCTCTCTCTCTCTCTCTCTCTCTCTCTCTCTCTCTCATGCCTCATTAAAAAGATCAAAAACCCATATAATATCCCCAGTCACTACTACTAATATCAATTTCATACACAAATCATCTCTTACAAATTTACAATGGCTTGTATTATATTCCCAAAACACAAGTTCTTCTGCCTTACTCTTCTTCTCATTGCAGCTTGTTGCTCCTACTCAGGTAATACTTCGCGTTCATGACGCCCTCTTGCGCTTTCTTTCTGTTTCCTAGCTGATTGTGTTCATACGATTGTCTCAATATGTTGCAGGATACGCAGAGGACAACCCGGCGCAGACGTTTGTGACAGCCTTGGCATGTTTCACTAACAAGTTTGTGAGTGCAAACCATGCTCATAACGCGATTTCATGTTATACGAACATCATTAGGTCCTCGATTTTGTTTCTTATTGATTTTGTTTTGATTTGGAGTGATCAGATTTATGCTGGTTGTAATGAAGCATACAGATTGAATGAGAGTGGAGAATTTAACGTGCCTCCTGAAGCAACTAATTCGTTCTGCCATGGACCATGTTTTGAAGAGACACAACAAGTTCTGAACTGCGTTGATAGAATGTTTTCAAACTTCGTTTTCGGCAATAGAGCAACACTGCCAGAGCTGAGAAGTGCACTTCATGCTGGCTGCATCTACACAAATCAAATAGGTAAGCGAAAAGAATCACAAAAACTTACGAGTAGCAGTCCGACTCTGTGCAGGACGTCTTGTCTTCAAGACACGTCTTGAGAAAACCTCAAGTCTAATCAACTTTTTTCGACTTTGATTCTGTTTATTGACATGGTTGATTTTTGAGGATCAAAGTTAAAATACAGATAATAAAATTTTGTCTGTGCAGGGAGGTTCAATGGTTTTGGGCCTTTTGGTCAGTACCAAGGTGAAACAAGCAGTGCACAGAAGCTACCAAAGTTCGTCAGTCTTTTCACGTTCTTAATTGTTACTGGGTTCTGTCTCTTCATCCTACACTGACTGCATCAATTACCACATTTGAAGTCAGGAATATGCTAGCATCAGTGGACACGTGGGCTCTTGACGGTAGCCCCCATACCTAATCATAGAATGTGATAACGTCAAAACTTCACGCGCGCGACTGACACTAGCACATCTCCTAAAGTGAAAAATACACCACCATATACACCATTTATACTCAACTGCCATAACATACTGCAATCTAGTTACATGACCAATCATAGATTACTCGTACGACGAAAGATCTTGTATGTTGTGGTTTGTAACAAGTTATTTTTCTTTCGATATTTTGTAAGATGACCGGTGATTGCCTTGGTTCGGGTTTAGAATTACCAACCTCAAACGTCCCTCGGTTATGCCATATTCATATCATCAATCATTCTCAATTTCTTTGTAAAATTAAAACAAAATTGACAAGCTGCAAATGCTAAACCAGAACAAAGATGAATCAAACCGATGCATTATGAATCTTGGCATAAAATCTCTTCCATTTTCTCAAATTCCACTAACATTTTGAAAGTACACGAACCTACATTTTGTACAAAAACGAACGCCTAAATTCGTACAATACGGTCACTCAAGAACAAAATCAGATACATAAGAAACCGCTCAGATTAAAAAAAAAAAAAAGCTGTGAAAGTTGAACTGGGCAGAAATAATCACTTCTTGGTTGAACCAAATCCACCAAATCCCATCATAGCTGCAACGTCGGGATCAATTTCCGTTTCCTCTTCGACTACGTTCTCTTTCTGAACCCAGGAAATAAGATTTAAAAGAATCAGTTGACATAAGAAAAAACAAAAAATCAACCGCAAAATATTATAGCAAGGCAGATAACAAACGTCCGAATTTGAAGATTCCAATCTCTGCCTTACAAACATTAATATTAAGTGAATCAATTCTACCAACCTTCTTCTCTTTCTTCCTTTCCCGACGCTGGCGCTTACGCTCTTCCTCTTCTTGCTGCTGCTTCAAGATCCGCTCATCAAGATCTAAGAGGGAAAGGGAAGAGAGATCAACTTTTTATCAGTAATCAGAAAACAGATGCACCTTAAATAAGTGATCAAAGTCTCTGAAGGATTCATTTACTTCTCACTCCTTCAATGACTTACCTTGCTCTGTGAAAGTTCCATCAGTTTTCCGCTTCTTGAGTTTTTCAAATCGCTCCTGAACCTGCATGAATTCAACGTAAATATGGTCATTCCCATGAATGATTTTAACAAGGAATTTCCAATTTTATCACAAACAAAAAGTTTTTTCTCAAATTCCACCTGTTGGAGTGATGCCCGCTCTACCCGCATAGACATACCCAAAGCTCTTTGATCTACAAAGAAAAGAACCATTCAAAGGATAATAAAACCAAAAAGACAATAATTGTAATGATAATAGAAACATATCTATAGATGAACTCATATCATAACAATATCAAAAGAGTTACTTACGTTTCTTGCCATTGATATGATCCAAGTAGTTTGCAGAATCTTTTACAACACACTCACAAACCGAACAATAGTATCCAGCCTGAAAAAGAACAGAATTAATCATAATGTAGCAGGGGAAACAATATTGAGAAGACAAGGCTAGAAAATGACAACTCATATCAGATCACGTACAAGATACCATAACCATATAGAGAAAGTACTATACACGCTAATGTTCTTTTTGCATAATGAAATTTATATCAATATAATGTTAGAAAGGTGAGCGGTAGACCGTAACTAATGGGTTAATTATTGCACTCAAATCTTGGCTTCAAGTGCGGTAATTCAGCCTACACTAGATAAGGATTCGGTAGGAAAGCTACACAGCCTAACTAATGAGGGAATATCCTTCAAAGAGGAGAGGAGGGAAGGGGGAGGGGGGAGGGGAAAGAGAGATAAGAAATGCAAAGCCTTTGATGGGCATAGTCAACCTGATGGCTGGCCATTTTTATTTAATTAAAATAAACTAGTAACATCGTTACTAAAATGCAATCATAAAATTCAGTTACAAATATTCAATGACAAGTATTTACCTGCTGGCTTAAAGGTGCTATCGGAGTAACAACCTGCAAAACATACAGGGGATAACAAGGTTAATGAAAAAAAGTGATAAGAAACTTGTAAAACTTACTTAGCAATTAACAAAGATGTAAGCAACAAAATATCCAATAAAGGATCTTATTTAGACACATCAGGATCCAACAAAATATTCATGGTTCTAATGCAACTCAACTGAGCAGGCAGGACGTGAGATATTCCCGTTTGAAAGAGGCAAACGTCTCAATATAATTTTCTTCAGAGTAAAGCAACATAGGAAAAACAAACCCCTCATCTCCTACCAAGCTTCCTTAATCCAAATCTACAATCTTCTAAGGACCACAACATTTTCATGAAATCAGAAAACCAAACCAACTATGACATTATATATATCATTTTTTTGAACATACTGCATTAAGGTGAAGATTTTACATCAAAACTTTATGCTCAATTAAAACAGATACATCAAGGATGCTGATTAACCATGAAGATCAAATGCATCCAATTACACATGACATTGGAATCTTCTTAAAAACTAACTCATAGGTTGAGAAGTAGTTGCATCATGATAGGCTTGATAGTACTCCACAAATTCAAAAAAATCTCAACTTTCAAACAAATGGGGAAAAATGCATATGCACTCCAAACAATACAAAGTTCACCTGTGTTTTCCCCAAGCGAGACTCGAGATCCACTTCATAATCCCTGTGCTTCAATGGCTTCCTTTGCACTGGCGGACCTTTTGCTACACGCATACAGCAAACCATACTTTTAGTTTATACTAAAGAAAACAACTTGAATAGCGCAAAGAGATCGAAATACAAGATTAAACAAACCCACATTTGGATTTATGCGGTCCTCCCTCTTCCTCCTAAAGCACATTGCCAAAACACCCAGATTAGGAAAAACCCAAAAAACATATTACAAATTTACAAACCAACAACAAGAACGATACTTTTCGGGGTTCAAACCTGTCTTTCGCGCTCACGAGCTCGCTCCAAGAACTCTTCTCGATCGAATTTCCTTCTGAAAGTATTATCTACCCCGGCAGCCTATACAAAAATAATAACAACTAATGAATTTATTAAATCATACAAAGATTAAATATTTATCATGTACTTTATATTTTTGGAATCAAGAACTTAACCTAATTAGGGCAATTGATAAATTCTCAGTGACGGAAAGTGAGGGTTTTGGGAAATTGAACTTACATTACTGCTGGCCATGGCTGCGGAACTCAATCTTTGAGCTAATTTGCAGTCCGGTCCTTGAAGGATGCAATTGAAATTTCGGGAATCTCTGAGAGATGGAGATTGGAGAGAGGGCTACCAGAGAGTGTCCGAATCCTCAACGTTCTGAAGAAAAGGGGAAGAAGAAGAAGAAGCGAAGAAAGGCGTGAGGAATACTAGTCAAAAGTTTAGGGAATTTAAATTAACAATTGGTTAATTTCCGGATAATTGCCAAATCGGGCGTTTGGTCTAGTGGTATGATTCTCGCTTCGGGTGCGAGAGGTCGTGAGTTCGATTCTCGCAACGCCCCTCGCTTTTCATTTTTTCCGCTGTTTTTTGTATTGAAAGCTTTAGGTTTTTTAAGCTTTTTTTTTTTAACTATTCTTGTTTGGTAGTTTTTATTTTTCATTTTTTTAAATTAAAAGTGAAATAGTAATCAAACAGAAAATTATTTAATAAATTTCTTCCGGGATTTTTACGAGCAAATAATTCATTCTTCTAATAAGAAGGGCTTTGGGAAAGGGAAAATACAAAGAAAAACAAAGGTTCCATTTAGTTCACATTTTCTAGTTAGGTCTCTAGGTCTTGGGAGGCGAAAACTACAAGGATAACTTTACATGCTACAACCAACCCGACGACCTTCAACTTCCTAAATGTGCAAGTGGTTCTCCGCATTGGTTCGTGAGCATTGTAGAATAGGTGGTGTTCGTAGGAGCATGTAGCGATCTAAACTTTTGCAATTGCGAAAGAGATATAAACGTGCATCTATGTTATTTATAATCAACTAACATCCTGTGCAAAACTCGATCAAAACCAAAAAAGGTTTATGGCAAGATTAGTTAAGTCAACTGAAATAAGCAGTCTTTTACTACAATGGTGGAAATGTCTTGAACCTTGCATGACGGCGTGGGTTTGAACTTTGTCAGTGACTAATCTACCAAAATCTATTATTGACAAAAAAATAAAAATAAAAACTGAATTTTAGAATTAAAAAATACTCAAAATTAATAAGCATACGAACATGCATGAGTTCGAATTTCGTTAGTGGTTAATATAAAAAAATCTTACAATAAAAAAAAACTGAAATTTTAAATTTTTAAAATACTCAAAATTAATAAGCATACGAAGGAAAATTATTTGGTTCTTCATATGTAAGAATTCGTATAACTTTTGCTAAGGGGGTGGTGTAGTCAAACTAAGATTTTAAAAGATTTTAAAGGATTTTAAAATGATATATTTTATAGGATTTAAGACTTCTCCAAAATTCATATGAATTTTAAAGAATTTGAATGGATTGTGGTGGAAGGATTTGAAATCCTAGAGGTGAGGTTGGATTATTGTTAGTCTTGGTTATATATACTTTTTGCTCTCAAATTCCACAAAATCCACAATTTATTGAAATCATCTAAAATCTTAATTTTTTTAATACACTTAGATTTGTATGGATTTTAAAATCCTTTAAAATCTTTTAATTGACTACACCTAGATTTGAATGGATTATAAAATCCTTTAAAAAAATTTAATTGACTACACTAAGATTTTAAAATTTTTTAAAATCTTCGCAATCAATTTTGACGACACCCCTAAATAGTATTTGACACGTGTCTTTGTCTCAGTGGACTGATGATTGCATTTGTACACATGGCGAGACATGATTGCCAGATTAAAAAAAAAAGCAGTGTCCAGTACTCAGAGCGCCGCGCGTAAACAGTGACGCGATGAGAATTTCGTGGAGTAGCTTCCAATTTACGTCTTAAAATTATTTTTTCTTTATTTTTTACGGTCGAGGAAAAAAAAAAAATATATATATATATATATATATATATATATATTATTTTTTTTTAAAGGCAAAACGAGTCCAACAAAGGCGGGTATAAAAGCAGAGGAGCAACTGGACTTTCCGCAAATCAACCGACTCTCTTCAGAAAGTTTGAAACGATGGCGAGCTCGAAGACTCTGTTCGCTTTCGGAGCCCTAGCCCTGCTCCTTGCCTCGTCGGCCTTCGCAGACGACGTCGTTGTGCTCACGGAGGACAACTTCGAGAAGGAGGTCGGTCAAGATCGCGCCGCTCTCGTCGAGTTCTACGCTCCCTGGTACTCTTAGACTTCTAATTTTCAGCTGTTTGGTTCCGAGATTTGATTCGGAAAACTCTAATTTTAGCTTATGAGGTTTTGTGATGATCTTATTTGTTGTTAATTGTGAACGAAATGAATGCAAATTAGTGTGAGATTAGTTTACTCAAGTGTAGGATTGTAAATGATTTGAATTGAATCGATTAATTTAGTTTTTCGGATGCCAAACACGGCTATGAATCAGTCAATTGTATCGGATATGGCGATGTTGAGACTGATTGATTGGAGATCTGCGGATAGGTAGTCCAGGATTCTAGATCTAAATGTGAATAATTGATCGAGGCCAGATGAAGTGTTTGAATTTTTTTCTTATATATAGAATTGGAATTTTTGGTAATCAGAATGCGAGTTATAATGTATCTATGTTGAATTTTCGTCCAAATTTCGATTAGTATTGGACTAACATCGTTTCTCCGGATGCGTTCTGTTGTTTCGTATCCATATTTCAGGAAGCGTATAGTGGATATGTTTCTTTAGTTTTAATTTTGCTTCTTTTAATTGTATACGGTTCGTACTTCCTGTTGCAGGTGTGGTCACTGTAAGAAGCTTGCACCGGAGTATGAGAACCTCGGTTCAAGTTTTAAGAAAGCAAAATCGATTTTAATCGCAAAGGTAGGTTTTCTATTCCTGATGTCCTTGTTAGACTGTCTGATGATTGTGTTACTACCATACTATTGAATTTGTGTCTTGCAGACAACTACCGGTGATTGACCATTTTATCTTTATTTGCTGGTTCTCAATAGGTTGATTGTGATGAGCACAAGGGCGTTTGTGGCAAGTATGGAGTTTCCGGCTACCCCACAATTCAATGGTTTCCTAAAGGGTCCTTAGAACCCAAAAAGTGAGTGTGTTTTCCCCTATCCCCTGCTCAGTTTACATGAAAGCATTTGTTTTAGTTTTGATTTGATACTCTTGCCACCGAACCCTCTAACCAAATTTCAGACGATGTAACATTTTTCACCATCCTTGTTTGTATTAGTAATTTTGGTCAACCTTTCTGATTGAATTTTACATGATTTAGGTATGAAGGTGCCCGTACTGCAGAAGCTCTTGCTGAGTTTGTGAATAAGGAAGCAGGTATTATTTTGTAATGTTATTCAACTGAAAAGGAACTAAATAAATATGTAGATATTTCTTGGTTGTTTGAGTTTGTTCAATTCTAATATATGCATTCATTTACGTAATAATCCTAGGCTTATGATTGATCATGAAGCTCTTCTTTGCAAGCAGGGACCAATGTGAAGATTGCTGCAGCCCCATCCCATGTTGTGGTACTTACACAGGATAACTTTAATGAGGTTGTCCTGGATGAAACAAAAGATGTGCTGGTGGAGTTCTATGCACCATGGTAAGATTCTGTCTTCAATTTCCCTTTTTAATGCTTAATATTGAATTCTGTATTGTCGGTTGTTGAGTCAATGGAGTTAAATTTGTGTACAAGAGGGAGGGGGGATTATACAATTATCATCCTCTTGTGTTTGCAATAAATTGCTGTAGAATTTGACTGGTACTTTCGCAACTCTAAATCTGTTTTCCCCCTTTTTCTTTTCATGTAAGGTGTGGACATTGCAAATCCCTTGCTCCTGTAAGTGTATTTCTGCTCCTTCAAATCCGTTATTGGAACCCTTTGTCTGGTGCTTGAACAACAGTTGATCTTGATTATTTATTTTGTATTCTATCCAGACTTATGAGAAGGTTGCCTCTGCATTTAAGTTGGAGGACGGCGTAGTGATTGCTAATCTTGATGCTGACAAATACAAGGATTTGGCTGAAAAGTGAGTTAGTAGTTTAATAGTATCAACGAACTTCTGGTCCTTATTTTAGTATTGTGTGTTGTACTCTACTGAATCTATATTTTGTTTTTGATTAGTAGCATATTTTAATGAGTCAGATGAAACATTTTCGGAGTAAAACATATCATAAAAAAAATAAAAATAAATAGACCTAATACTATACAAGGCTCCCTATTCAGGTACGGTGTTAGTGGATATCCCACATTGAAATTCTTCCCAAAGAACAAGAAGGAGGGTGAAGAGTATGGTGGCGGCAGAGATTTGGAGGATTTTGTAGATTTCATTAATGAGAAATCTGGCTCCAGCAGAGACGCAAAAGGACAACTTACTTCCAAAGTCAGTACCTTCAATTCACCATGAATGCACCTGATCAAAATCTTGCCCATTTCTTCTCAATGATCTTTTATGTAGGCTGGCATTGTTGAAAATTTGGACGAATTAGTAAAGGAGTTTGTGAAATCTAGCGACGATGAGAAGAAGGCAATCTTTTCCAAGATAGAAGAGGAAGTTGGGAAACTTGAGGGTTCGGCTGCAAGGTTAATACACCCTCCCTAGTTTGATCAGATGATACTTGCACGTACTTGAAACGAATTTGGAATCTTTCAGTGATGATCTTAGCTAAATCCTTTAGATCCGTCTTTTTGCAGTTGATCTTCTGATTCGCATTTTAACTTCTCGTTCTGTTTAAATTTCAGATACGGTAACATATACTTGAAAGCTGCCAAAAAGTCTTTGGACAAAGGTGCTGATTATGCAAAGAATGAAATTCAGCGACTTGAGCGCATACTCGAAAAGGTTAGATCTTATATTATACTCTTTCCATTACTAGCAAGATACATAGGCCTTGTTTGGTGAAAAGGGTAAGCTTACATGATTCGACTGAGACTTCATATGTTATAGGATTGTCTACTGTGCGGCGCAGGATTAGATTAAACTGGATATGAAACTGTGATGCATCCAACACTAGGAACTATATATCAATAAAGTTCTAAAACTTCAAACGAAAAAAAAAAAATGAAATCATATGCTGAAAAATCGAAGGGAATTAAAAAACCTATACGATCTTTCTTAGTATCTTCAAACCCCTCTCGAAGCTGGTTACTGATCTACATTGGCCTTACCTTTTCATTTTGTTTTCGTTGGTGCAGTCTGTCAACCCAATAAAGGCCGACGAGTTTACTCTCAAGAAGAACATTCTATACACCTTTGCTTCATCTTCATGAAGAGGCACTTCCGACGCAGCACGCAGGGAGGAATCTGTAAACCTAATTTTGGTGAAGTCGTCTCCCAATTTCTCCGGATCTTGGGAAGAGAGAGGTTTTTCAGTGTACTATGTACACACATATTTTTCTTGACATCTTTGCGCTTTTAATTTATCATTTGTAGTAGTGAAGGATAGCCGGCATACTATTAACAATAATCTAGTGTTCTTTTTGCATCGAATAGTTTTGTTTCGTCATCAACATTATGTCTTGGGTTAAAACCAAACCATTGGGGAACTTCTTATGTGATTGAACTTCCATAACTTATGTGATTGAACTTCCATTCTTTGTCGGTGATCTGACGATGGGTCGTCAGATTACTTGTTTCGATCGGACGGTCCCAGTACCACCACCACTTCACCTGCCCTTTTCCCTCCGCAGAACCACCACCGCTTCCGCTTCTTTCCTTCATAATCCACCCTCCGTCACCACCTCAACACCACACCCACACACGTGTGAGATTAGGAACAGTACAATCCGTCGGAAAGCCAAATGTCACCAAAGAAAAAGTAGGATTCTCTTTCCTTCAATTCTCAGCCCTTTCCTTTCTCCTCCTTTCTCTCACAGTTTTCTTTTTGTCTCTATAAATTTAAACGGAGGGAAGAGAGAGAGATTGAAAGAACTTTAAGAGGGAAGTAAGCCTTTGACGGAAAGGTGGGTCAAGGTTTAAGGAGCGCGACGGTCAGTCAATCACTCGTCTAGGGCCTTCCTCACGGTCAGGCAACTCTTTCCTCATTGGCAATTCCAATCACTTGCTGAGACGAGCTCTCCTCCTATTTTTGCACTGCTTATCGTTATTTAAGGTACCGTTCTGCAGGTCACCTGTTCATCCATCGGTCCCTCTGTAATTCTTATCCGTCCCCAGACGGTAAATGAGTTTAGGAGGAAATAGCGTATGAAATACGCCCAAAGACTCCCATGCCTTTCTGGGAGAGCAAAGAATCATGGTCCAAAAGAAAATTGTGTCCATGCGATGCGAGGCATTATTTGGAAGCGGAAAAAAACAAAGAGGTAATGTCATGTCCCATCCAAAGCTTGGAAGTATTGGTAACATCAACCTTTTCTTTTGCAAACTGCCTGGCTTGTTGGAAGTCTTTATCTTGAGTTGTAGCTGCTTACTTTTCATTTTTCTGTTTGTTGGGGAGAGGTTAACTACAAGAGGAAACCATCGTACCAAAGGATCATTGCGCTCGCAATAATTTAGGAACGTAAGGTAGCAGAAACCGTGACTTTTTTTTTTTTTTCGTGACTATATGATACGTACTGTAGACCAATCTAGGTTACGTTACAAGAATAATTCGAACTTAAGTGAAAGAGAAGGTAGATACGCATTTCTAGCTAGTTGGTCTAATATAAATGATTTCATTTTGTCAAATCCTTTGACGTGGGATTCTATATTCCTTTGACACACCTCCTCGTAGGCAAGACAAGGTAAAGACTCAATTTAAACTTAGTCGGATGTGAGATTCTTGTATTCTTCAACGTGTTCTTGCGTACAACTCAAATGTAGCTCTATGTCCCAAAGTGACACCTAAGTGAAGTCTTTGTTCACTAAATGGGACAGCTTTGATAAGTAGAAGAAGCTAAAATAGCCATAGGATCGAGGGCAAAATAGCAAATATATCGACATGATGAGCAATGAGACCAGGGGGTCCAGGACCACCTGGAGTCTTGGAAATATACAAGTAAATGTCTTTTGTGAACCCTTCAAATGTTTGGTATAGGTATTTTTTTTTTTTTTGTTTCCATCAAGTATTTGATGTAATGTTTGTCAGGCGTATCTCAGCAGCACTCGACATGTTGCGTCGAGAACACATGACAAATTCTCTCAATGCACTCATTAGATTGTTTTGGCATATGCCGATGTTTGCACAACACGAATTGGTTGACGACAACAAGTTCACCAAATGTTCGACGAAATATCTGAGTGAATAAACTGAAAGTTTTTTGCGCTCATCGCTCTCTCTCTGTTCCCATTTAAAAACTTATACCTTTAATATTGGGACTCCTCATATTTAAATTCTAAATCTGCCAGTGATGATGAACAATGGAAATTAATTAGGAGATGGGACCGTTTGTAGTAAGAACCAGATGTTTTTTAAAGAACCAGGTGTTTTTGAAGTGACAAAGTTGATGCAGAGAGAGAGAGAGAGCAATGTGATTGATCAATGTGTGTGAAGTTGTTTATCAAACATTCATCTTTCCAGAGGTCCTTTCCATCAAATTCATAAAGTTCAATCGTTCGGACCATTGAAATTTGATATAAAGACTATAAATAGGGTGTTTTTATAGATTTGATGAAAGAGATCTGAAGAAGATTAATTTCTTATCCTTCCGTTCTGTACCAGTTAGATTTCAAAACTTTGTTGACCCAAAAAAAAAGATTTCAAGACTTTATGCTGTCGTAATTGATTGTTGGGTGAAATGGATATCTGGGTAAATAAGCCCTTGCCATGAACAATAATGGAGGGGAGGGGACCATCATGATGATGGGATTTTGCTGCTGTTTTCTGCAGCCTAAAATAAAAATTACACGTCCCCAGCATAATAGTGGACTTTGAGGGCATCAGATCAGATCTCATTGTTGTTGGATCCTCCAGAAAATTTCCAAGAAGCCTTGTTGCAAATGGGAGAAAAACTTCGGTCGAGCTGGCTATTACTAAGTGAGATTAATGTGACGTTGAATATGATCAAATCACATGATACTTATGCTTTTGTGAAAGGTGTTTTATGAATGATATGGTCAGACACTGCTACTTAATTTCTTATCGTGAGTTAGGTTTTATCAGGATAGTGCAATCGGTCATTTGCACCCTGAATTCGAATCTCCTCTAGATAATTACTGTAGTTTAAAAATAATCTTTATTAGTTATTAGTAGTGCGGTCTAATAATATTTATCTCCACTTGTAAGTGTAAATTTCAAATACGACTTTTATAATAACGAGTTCAACGCTTAATTATAGTTAACTTACCATCCGACTCGGCACAAATATTGAGCAGAAAAGAATCCCAAAAGAGATGCAATATGATGGATTTTGATTGTTTTGAGTGGAATCAAAACACAAAAAGTTGAGGGAATGTCTCATGATCTCAAACTCCTCCTTTTATGTCCACCATGTGTAGGACTAGCAGGCACCATGTCCCTTGCAAATTAAGATCTCAATTACACCTTTGCAAAACTCCATATAAAATCTACCTACTTGATGGTTTAATGGTGTAATAACAAATTAACATAAAAAGCAAGTAATTATATCAGACAAGTAGATTCTTTAGGGTCCCAAAACAGCAATATCACATAAGGCAAATTGGGGTCACCTCATCATCAATACCAAACATCCCAACCACCATCTCATGCAAAACGTGCATTTGTTTGTAGCACCAAAAGCTTTAAACAAGTTAAGCGAAACATGTCATATGACGAGAGAGATACTGATTGAGAATGTATCTGATTTTAGATTAGAATCGCTTCAACGGTTCATGTGTATTAATCACTTCTACTAAAATTTTCCCATATTAGGATTATGTTTTATAATGATGGTAATTAAGGGAATAACCATATCACATTCATATCATTAATATCTCAAGGACCAAGAGTATCCTTAAAGAATAATATTTGGCTACTCAAATGATGAGTAAGAGTTCCTACTCAAAATTGTTTGTAGCCTATTTATAACACTCTATATTTATGGTCAAAACCGTATAGATTATAAATCACTTTATAAAGTTCGATTTGCAAAAAATCAATTAGAACTAGGTTTTTCACTCATCGAACAGTATAAAAACAGATTAATGAAATTGATAAAATCATTATGAACGGTTTATGTATTTGCTACAATAGATTGACTAAACAACCTTACTTTTAATTTTTTTTTTTTTAAATATTCTTTACATAATGGTTCATAATATCAATAATTTTGATTATAAGCAAAAAACTTTATGATTCGAAAACGTTTTGAGTAAAGTCCCTACTCATTCTTAAGTAGGGTAAGCATTGTTCAACTTAAAAGGAGCAGATGGATCTTCATCTTTGGGTCTTAGAAGTTCTCAACAAGGATCCATGAGAAGTTCTTCAAAGTAAGAAAAACCATGGAAA
This sequence comes from Malus sylvestris, assembly GCF_916048215.2. Taxonomy (NCBI): domain Eukaryota; kingdom Viridiplantae; phylum Streptophyta; class Magnoliopsida; order Rosales; family Rosaceae; genus Malus; species Malus sylvestris. The sequence goes on from NC_062263.1 coordinate 27,255,965, forward strand.
AAAATCATAAATAAATTGATTGACTCCATCATACCAGCACTGGTAGTGACAGCAGAGAATAAATTTAACAGTGGCATAGAAGATGCGGGAATAAAAGATTTTCCCCATCATTTTTCATCATCATAAAACCCCATCAAAATACAGAAAGACTGCTGCAGCTCCTCTTTTTTCACAAGAAAAACAGAGATCTAAATTGGGTAGCCAGCCAGTCTTCAATGATTACACAGATGATCACATAAAATCATCTGAAAAAAAAAAAAAACAAATATCTATACACTTCCTTCTGAATCCACCACATGAAAGATTCATGGAGATTGCCACTGGAGACCTTAATTTCTTTTACCTTACCTTGAAGAAACTGGATTCAAAGCCCTAGCAAACCCAGAATTCATGGCAGCTCCATAACCCTTTGAGCTAAACCCTAAGCATCCGAGCAACCCTTGCCTGTAAGGCAAGTAAGTCTTTTTCCTCATTTCCTCAGCCTGAGCCCTGTTTGCAGTGTAATGCAGCTCGTGAAGCGACGGCGGATGACGCCGCTTCCCGACACCGTTGGTGGGTTTTCCGGTCCCCGTCTTCTTCCCCGAACCACCGCTCCCACTTCCCTTCAATTTTTGCCCCTCTGAGCCCAAGTTCAAAGGGTTGCTGCATTTGGGGTCCTTTGAAACAGAGCCCTGAGCATTCTGACCGCCCTGTTTCATGGGTTTCTTCTCTTTCGCGGCGGAGAACGAAATCGACGACCAGAACTTGTGGTTGCTGCTCCGCCCTTCACTCTTACTCCGGTGAAGAAACTCCTTCAGAAAAACCCACCTTTTCGAGTTCCGCCCCACCGACGACGACCGCGACGACGAAGCTGAAACCGAAGGAGTAGTGGTGGTGGTGCTGCTCTCCTCCACTCCCTCTTCGTCTTCTTCCCCGTTTTTCGCCGCCCCTTTCGGATCTTCAGCAAAGTTGCAGTCTTTCTCTTCAGCTTCAAGAATCTCGTCGTTCTGTCCCCACTCGAATGGCTCATGTCTCAGAGGGGACAAAGATCTCGTCCTCCGCCGCAGGGACTTGTCGCGGAACCTCTGATCTCTGCCTCTCACGGGTTCGAACCCCACCCGATCCGCTTCGTCTTCCCCAGTTTCCGGTTCGAGATCCAGCAACGGAGCCAAAGTCTGGGGCTTTTCCAGGTGGGTCGAGAGCTTCATGGGTCGGATCTTGCCGTTCAAGAACAACTCGTCGGCCGAGCTCATCGGACCGGTCGGGCCGGACCCGCTCGACCCGAACCGCGCAGAGAACTCGAACTCAAAACCCATAGAAACAGAGCCGCTGCCGTTCCCGCCATTCTTCTCAAACGAAGATGAGTTCGACTTTGTGGTCAATGCGAAGTGCATTGGGCTCGCCGGAGCACTGTAGAAAAACCCACTGACCGGCCCACTCCGTCCGGGGCTCGACGGCGCGCTGACGTAAGGTGTGGAGCAGGTGCTGTCGTAGTCTTCAAAGAAGAGCTGGTTTTCGAGCTGGGTTTGCTGGGTTTCGGCATTACCAGGGTTTGACGGGTCGGGTTTCGGTTCAGGGTTTGGGGGTTGGGTACCATTGCCGGGCGAAGTTTTGAGCTCCATTATTATTTTCTGTGCAGCTTTGTTTAGCGGAAAGAGGAGCAGAGAGTCAGAAAATATAGTATGCAGAGTGCGTACTAAATTGTACCCCTTGACGTTGAGTTTATTACTTTTTTGCCACGTTCCTCCCTCGTCCGTACCAGAGTTCTAAGTTTTTAATTTAAAACGTTAATTTGCATTAATTAACAAAAAATTAAACTAATCAACTTCCTGTACTTGTTAATTAGGTTAAAAAATTAGAAGGAAATAATTTTCGTTAATTGGTGAGGACCGTTAAACCAGCTTTGTTTTATGTAAAAATTGGGAATGATGTCTACGTCAGCAGAACATCTAAGAAAATATACAGTACTTATTAGTTAGTTGATTTTACATTTATACCCCAGTCAACACGTCATCAGATATGAATACTGCTCTGCCACTCAGGTGCAAACCGTCATCTGAATTGGATTTCATCCGGATCACTTCAGTACGGTTAGAAATTATTTAATTTTTTTATTTAAAATTAAACACAAATAATATCTAATAAAAATTGAACGCACGATATATGATAAACGATTACGATGTAAAGATCCTAGGATCCCCACAAAATAGATCTGTAGAGGATCCTCTTCCATCGTCACCAGACACTTTGAATTATTTGTTCCAAAATTCCAAATGTTATTAAAATTATTATTAGTTAATAACATTAACAGATACCAGAAGAAGAAAAGAAAGGTCAACCCCATAAAAATAAATTGAAGGAAGAAAAAAAAATGCAAATTATCATGGCAATTCACCGCTCACTAATTTTATTCATCAACTAAACGAAAATAGCTAGCATGAGACTTGGAGGATTAGCAAGACTACATTAGGTTCCCACCATTCCGTTGTTCAAATCTGAATAAATGAAAATATTACAACATTCATTTTTTGGTAAACAGTCAATCGAATTCAAGACCGTTGAGTTTCGATTATATCATAAAGTCAACAAATTACAAGTTGAAACCAACATATATTAGTACGTTATGTAGTAGAAAAATTGTTTTGAAATACAATTTTTTTAATTGTGTTTATAGGAGCTGAGTGTACACTAACATTTTTGAACTATAATAATCCATAATAAAGAATTAACTTGGTTCCTCAAAGGATGATGAGTTCCTCTTCAAACACTTTGCGGCTGATCTACAAAACACTGAAGTGTTCGTAATGAAAATTTAATCTGCTTTTTTTATTCTGATTACTTTTACGTAAACACGTTAATGCTAGAAAGATCAAATTTTTTAAACCATATCTGCAAACCGAATAATTTGAATGTTAATGATTATATTATTACTTAAGTATTGATTAACGTATTTGTTTTTTATTAATAATATATAATTTAATTTGCTTATTCATGTTATTTTACATGTAACGTCTCCATTTAGTATGATAATTGAAGAGAAATGATATTTTGATGTGTGAACAACAACAATTAACAATTACTACAACATAAAAAGACTGAAAAAGGCAAAACATTGAGAGAAGAAAAGGGATCGACTTTGGAAAATGAGAAAGTAAAGCGTTGAGGGAGGCAAGTGAGTGAGCTGCACATCGCCCTCAAATATTAATCTCCTTATTAATTCTGGTTGCTTTGCCCCTCTCTCTCTCCACCTACACACACAGAAGAGAAAGAAAGTGTTTCTCTCTCATCCCTCTTGTATGTATATGTATGTATAGTCTTGAGGAGTTGAATGCAGTTGCTTCTGCCATGGCCGTCCGATGTCATTGAGATGCGTTCTTCATTGTCCCATCCATCTTCTTCATGCCCAACACCAACAGTCCTGCATAAGTGCTACAATTATTCTTACTCTCCTTTTCGACATGCAGTGAATGCATGCGTCTCTCTATAATTTCTGATTACTCGGATTAAATAAGGATGTGTTATTCACACATCTCATTTTACTTCTCACACACTTCTTGATAATTTCTGTCTGTTGATCTTCTTCAATTCATTCAATCTGACGGCCGGAAATTAAAAAAGTGTACGAGAAATAAAATAGGATGTGTGAATATCACATCCCTTAAACAAAGATCAAGGATTTGGCCCCATCTCCGCATCTTCTTTAATTTCAGGACGGTCAAAATTTTAAATTAAATTTATAGACTAAATAATGTGTTATTAATATTAAAAAATTACATTAATTAATACTTAAGTAATAATTCAATAATCAACATTCACGTTATTTAGTTTACAAAATTTGATTAAAAATTTTGGTCTCCTTAGCTTTACTCCTTCTAGAATTATTTCTCTTACCATAAATCACACTTTGATAATCTGCATTTATCCTTGTGATTTTGATGGAAAGAAATGATAAGAAGACTTTTTCGTGAAAATCTCTACTACCTCATGTTCTATTTATATCATTTACACGAAAAAATAAGGTAGCAAAGAGTTCGTAGTCTTTTTAGAAAGCTCAATGTCATTGCTCTCTACATAGTTCATAGGATCCCAACTTTTGGGTAGCTGTCCTAAGGCCAAGGTTCTAAACTTCTAATTAATAACTAATCATTATTAAACCCCAACATGTCTTAATTAAGTAAAACCATAGTTTAATCCAGAATAAAGGAGTAGGATTTTCTTAACTTCTATTCTCATCCCCTTTCCTTCATTTCTCTCACATATTGTTTTTTATCTTATTGTCTTTATAAAAAAATTAATATAAGATGTTGATGTGGTTTAACCGTAACCGTTCAAATAAGAGAGAAGAAAAGAAGAGAGAGATTATTAATCTTGTAATCTGCATACTTTGTGGGAAGGGAATCCTCTCCGATTCCCTTATTTCCCTGTACCCAAGAAAATTATAAGAATATTGGTTTGAGAGAGAGAGAGAGTAGTGACCCTAAATTAGCATGAAAAATATTATGAGCCCACATTAGAAACACAGAATAAACAAGAAGTAGAAGTCATTGCTTGTCCACTTACTTGGCCACCAAGCTGAGGCTAATATGTGTTTTGATAGATATCCAATCTAAATTAGACAAAGCAATTGATACCTCCATGTGCAATTTGCCACACCATCACATGCTCTGTTTTTTCTTTTCTTTTGTTTGCACAATGTAAATCTTAGGTTATTGTTCATAAATCTGGTTTTTTCCCATCCACAAAGATTAAGATATAGTTGTGATTACAGTGAACTACTTTTAAACTATAGATTATTGTTGTACTTCTCCGGTGTACAACTCTCACATCATTCATTTGACTTGTATCGAGTTGAACTACATTAGTATGGCGATCTTAAGCTAACAAGACTCTCATTATTGCGAGGGCCGGGGGACGGGAGAACATCTGCAGTACGCAGCCTTAACTTTACTTTGCAAAAAGGTTTCCACAACTTGAACCCGTGACTTTTCCGTCATATGGAGTTACAATTTATACTGATTAATACAAAGTTTTGAGAGCCATGAATTGTGTTGCCAAAAGATATCAACAGTTATGGCTTTTGGTTTTTTATGTGGCTCTGCTTAGGTTAAGTTAGGTAGGGTGTCCTTCAATGAAACAATACTTTGATATAAGCTCTTTTGTTTTGATCAAAGCTTGTCCGGAGCACAAAAAGGCCCACTTGGTGGCACATGATTTATCAAGATAGCAGATTCCACCACCAGTTTGGTACAAGGAAACTAGTGTTTGTATTGTTGTAAGCTTTTTATGAGTGACCATGGTAAGAAATCTCATCTGAATAATATCTACAGTTATCATTTGCGGTGATAAGTGACTTACAGTTTAAGTAACTACGAGCATTTCTTTATGCCTTCGAAATCTTGTTTACGAATCTTCCTCCCCCAACATCGTTTGTATTGGAAAGAAAAGTTATCATTTCTCTCATGTTGCATTTGATATGCTAAATTTATTTTAAGTTAAACATAGTTTAACCTATATAGCTTTGGGCAAACCATAAACATCCTATGATATGAATGAAGAGTTGTTCTTTTAGATTTTGAAGTAAATGGTGAAAAAAAAATCTAGAATTCAATGTGATGAAGTTTTAGGAACATGTTATGCTATTGAATTACACAGTTACTCTTATCTCCATGAACGGAGGTAAGAAATGCACTTGAAGTAGAAATTTTTCAATATGCTAGGAACACAAACCAGTACAGCAAGTGTCATAATACAATTGCTTGAAGGGTAGGAGTCGACAGTTGGTTTGCCATGGTTGAAAGTCCTTCACTCAATTTTTACTATTTTACATTTACTCTATTTCTGTTTGTGGTTAAATAAGAAAAGGGAACAAGTTTATTTAATTTGCCCCATTTGTTTACTACTACTCTTGGTCTTCAACTGCTTTTGTGTGAGGTAGGCCACGATTGTGTTTATAACACCCGTCACGTCGTATAAGCAAGAGGATATTCTCCAATGACACAACATACTTTCTCCTACTTTATAATAATTTCAGCTCACATTTGCTCAAGAAACCAACCCGTTTAGAAGCCTAGCCCTTGGGTGGGAGAAATTTTTTTGTAGTGTTGTCTAACCATGGAAGTTCGAAGTTCTCACCTTTTAGCCACCGAGGGTTAGGTGAGACCATAATACAAAAGGTTGTATACTTTTGTCAGCTTGTAGGGAGATTTTCCCTTGCAACCAAGGGATTGTTCTAATGTTGTTATATGTTCAACGGATGTTTGTCGCATGTTCAAAAAGTACATGATACATCATCCGTCCAATGAACATTAGTCAAGTGATGCATTAGAAACTATAGAATATCTCTCTGACTAAAAATGATGTGCTCCAAATGACGGAATGCCCGTACTTAAAGTTTTTCTCCTCCAATTCCAGTAGGGTTGATTGGACCAATACTATAATTCAGATTGGTACCATGATAAAAAATAGACCCAGAACCAAACCCCGCACCAAGCCAAGATCTCTGGTTATTCAAACTTGAATGGAATCTGACGTGTAGTAACTTTACACAGCTTCATCCTGGATAAAACATTGATCTTTTATTGCAGTTAAAATTGTACATTTTGCAGCTTGCAATAGGAGAACTTAGTGTGGTACCTCTGTTGGCGGGGAATGAATTGCGTGAATGAAGCCAAGACGAACCAATCATGCAATGTCGTATGAGAAATCTGAGAGTTAAAAGACATGACACGTGGTAAGTTTAGAACAATACTACCTTAACATTAGAAGTTCCACGTAAATCTCTCTCCATTTGGTGGATCGGGTTTGTAGCAAGGGGATTTCTAGTTTGCAGCACCAGTGTTCTTTATCTATTAGAACTTTAACCACACATTCAACTATCGGTTATTTCGGTGCATGTCATACACCGAAGCAATGTACAATTTTGGAGCAGAGTTGTAGGATTAGAATAGATTAATCCAATCACCAAAAGTGAATAAAGAATTGGATAAAATGTTAATCCCTCTTGCAGGAGAACTAATCGTTCAGAAAATGTGGAGTAATTAATCTCACTACAACCCCATGACCCAAAACCTAAACACCGAACCAAAAGCCCGGAATACTTAAGTTATCCATTCCAATCCAATCTAGTCCGATGAGATCAAATCCTACCTCATAATCGAATTAAATCCTATACACCAAGGATTTCACACGAGAAATGAAAAATGGTTTACTAGCAGTAGATTCTAATGTTGAGGAAATTATCATCTGGAAGAAAATATTTAAAGAGGGGCTAGAAGTTCTTAATACAAGGCAAACTTAAAGAGAGACTAGAAGTTCAAAAAATCAGACACCAATTCATCCACCAGACAATTCAGTATCCCCTTCTCAATCTCCAAACCCTCTTCAAATGCTTCGACTTCAAAGTCAAGCCATCTCCCACGCTGAGTGCTCATGTCCTTGTCCACAAGCTCATCCCCCATCAGTTCTACCATGTTTTTACAACCCGAAATCTCTTTGTACAACTCCTCAGCTAGCCGTCCCTTCCTCTGAGACAATGTGGTCAATCTATCCCTCGCTTTGCCGCTTCCCACAAAAATTTGCTTGCATCTGAACTGCAGGGTTTCGTTTACGCAGTCAAACATGATCTTCTGCTCGAGCTTCAGATACTCTTCTTGTTCTTGATTCTCCAAATGGTCAAAGAGACTGGGGGTGATGACGTGTTGAGCATCACCCAATGCGAAATCTTCCATCTCTAAATCTACATTGCTTAGGATGTATCTTACATATTCCAGTTCCCAATCGTTTGTTTGATTAAAATAATAGGAACCTGAGATTACAGTCGTACTCTTTCCGCTGGCATCCCCTGTGGAAGCTGAAGAGGCTGAGTCGAGGAACTCTGAAACACCATATGAAGAGAATGAACTACCTTGATCTTGAACTTGAGCCAACGAACATCTCTCACTGTCACTGCCTGTAAATGAAGAGTATAGCATGCATGTTAAATCATTTTTCTATCACAAGAACATAGTGCCTAAATTATACAAAAAGGTCCAGGGGGTGGTTTGAGCTTGTCTTATCTAATTTTTACTACTTGCAAGACTATCAACTAGCATAGACATTCTCAAAGCTGTGTAAGTCACGTTCTTGCATATACATAAAACTCGTCCATGCCTAATAGATCTTTTAATATTTTCTCTGGTCCACTAGGTTCTTGGCTATTCTTTGATGGTAATGAGTAAATGTGAAGCTATTCACAGTGCAAAAACTCTTAATCTGACACTTAGATCTAAGAAATTGTTAGGGAATGTATGTACTGGAAAAGGAAGATATAGAAAAGTTTAGTTGTACCATTGGTGCTACTTCTGTTATCTGTGCAGGTTCGACTCTCAAATGAGTGCTCAAAAACTGAAACTGGACTAAGACGTCGATCAAATTCTTTTCCAGTTGCACTGTTTCTGATGCTACTGCTACACTCTTCCACCCCTTCTGATCCCTGAAATTGTTTAAGAGAATTTGATTAGCATGTGAGTATATCTTCATGACGTAAACTAAGAATCAAAATAACGCAGCTCTTGACAAGATTAATGGGAAGTGAAAGAATTTTATCCAAAATTTCAAATAACAATAAAATCTAAATCTTTTCCACAAATATGGATCAAATACAGACTAGTATAGCTGATTGCTTAAATTGTCACCATTATCTCTCAAATATTTTCACCCAGCTGTAGTGGAATTTGAATTTTATTTTTAACACAGAACCTTGACTTTGAAGCACGGATTGGTATCTTAAGAAAAGACCTATAATTCTAGGTACCTATAGAACAAACTAAAAGTGAAAATGTTTGTACAAAAGAAAAAGGAAAAACCAAGAGCAAAAAATCATGAGTCATGAACATTAAGAATAAAACAGAATCTGCATAAGGAAAAATGTTTATACAAAAGAAACAAACCTGCCACTGCTGGTTAACCTCAACCGACAAGCAACCATTGTCGTATGTGCTGTGAGTTTTATCTTTGGTTAAACCAAATTTGAACCCCTTGCCTCTTGATGTAGTGCTAGCCACACTGGAAACCATATCTTGCAAGCAAGACATAGAACTACCAGAAGTCACTTCACTGGATTGATTACGCTGAGATGACTCAACTTTACATGACAGTTCTTGAAGCTTTTGTTCCAAAAGGACACTCAAAGCATCACCACCAATCACGTTCAACCCAGGTGAAGATAATGTGAAATTCTCTGGATAGAACTGCTCATCATTGTTACCAAAAGAATCAATACAAAAGCAGTTATTTATACTTGTGACTTGAGGTGACTGCAATTCAGAGAATGATCTTTTTAGGGGAGACGTGAATGTAAATGAAATAACATCCATGCCTTGGTTCCTATTATCTGAGCCGAAATTGGTGCACCCATTCCTTGAAACATTACATTTCACTGATCTTTCATCCTCCCCAATATATGCTTCATCGGAAACAGTTTCTTCTGAACAAACATCCCGATGAACAGACCTTAACTTTCCATAAACATTCTTTCTTGTGGATAATGGAAACTCTTTTCCAGTAGCAGTTGCCCTTGAGCCCATCTTTCTGGAACCAATTTCAGAGCTTAGAATAGTCTTATTCACAGTTTTGCTTGGCCCACTAGAGCCATCAGGTGGCCGCATTCTTCTAGTAGGCTGATTAGGAACCATGCCTTTTGAAGTCATTTTATCTCTGTTCGATACACAATTCTGCTTCTGGTTATTCTGCTTGAGCGCAGTTCTTGTGTTGTCAACGGAAGTTCTCTTATGCATAGGTCTTTGTGTACTTGACCTGCTCTTGGAAAACTGATTTTGTTTGACCTCATTTTGTTCCTTCTGGTTCATAAAACTTCTATTACTAGAAGAAGTTGACCCCTCCCTTCTCTGAACATTGACCTTTGCTTGTTCTGCAAGTGATAGTGATTTGCCCTTATTCCTCATATCCCTGTAACTTTGTTTTTCTGAATCCACAGAAGCCTTGGCTACTGGTACATTACCTGACCCGTTATGGCGCCTGTCACTCGGCAGTCCTTTCATATACCTCAAGTCACTAGCTTCCTTGGGTCCTTCAGGTCTTGATGCTTTACGCACAGCTTCCATCTTCTCCTTCAAATCCCGAATTCTCAAGGGAATTGAAGAAGGCCCCACAGGTGACACTTTGCTCCTGGCAGATGGTTGAGGACTTGCCTCAATGATCTTTGAGGCTGCCTCCATTACATAAGCCGCATTTTTTGGTGGAATGAAGCCAGGACTCTTGATAGGTGACAAAAGCTTATGTTGAGGAACTGGAATTGACTTAGCTGATTTTGGAGGCAAAGCTTCTGTTTGAAATCTCTCAATTGGGTGGCATGGTACCTCCTGTGTCCTAGGCTCTACAAGATTCCAAGAAAACCTATCCAGCTTCTTTGGCACATTTATGTACTCGGTGGCATAAAAATCACTCCACAAATTACGACCACTCCTCTCATGTTGAGATGCTTTAAGCGACTGGGAGTCAAAGAGTAGGGCAGAAGATGGCTCCGAGGCAGTTGAAGCAGGCAGCGAATCCAGACCCATTAATCTAGCAACTACACCAGGGGCTCTAACCCCACATCCCTCATCACTGGTCACTGATGAAGCACAATTCCAGTCATTACTTCCTTGCTTACTTGAAGTGGTTGCAGTTCCACTCTCATCCACCTCTACCTGCAAATATCCCAACAGTATAAAAAGTAAAAATGCAGATTGTCAATACTTCCGTCACATGAAAAAGAAACAAGAGTATGACTAACATCAGAGGGTAGAGGATCTTTGCCTACCCTATAGAGCCCTGGCTTTGAGAAACTCTCCACATATTCTTTCCCATGCTTTAATCCTTTACAGTCAAAATGCCAAAAGTTAAACACAATGCTTAACTAAGAACCACCACTTGCAGATAAATACGCGAGATATACAACAAAAAATGAAGTAAAATGGAAAAGATAACTACCCGATGATTCAGAACTGGCCGAGAAGAGCTTCTTCCGAGATTTTCCATTCCAGTCAAACAAGTTAAGAAAGCCCCCTTTTGAACGTTTCTTCTCAACCTCCATTTTTGTCTTCCACAGACCTATAGGAGCCTGGGATTCAAACAAAAAGGACCACTTCAACAGAACCCATGTGGCAATTTGTACTAAATGTGCAAAGGTATTCAAATATAACAATACTAACAACTAATTAGCATAAATTAAGACCTAAATTTTACCTACATTGCTTATTGACAGATTTAAAAAAAAATACAAAAAAAAAACAAAACTACACTAAAGTTTCAACATTTGCTTAAAATGTACATCATTCTTCAAATCAACACCACAAATCGGATTATACCACTAATTATACATATGAAAAAGAAGCAAATGGATACCCCTAAAATCAATAGAAAGCACAAATCTATAATCTTTTCAATCAAAATCTCACCTCAAATCCTTCATCTGCGGAACCCCATTTTTCGACACTGTAAAGTTCACTCCTTTTTCTTCATTCCCTTCTGTAGGCACAGAAAATCACTCAAATCCCACGCTTTTTCCGAACTCAGCAACCGAGATTCAAATACGCAGAAGGACCTTCAGTCAAATGAGTAAACCTCCAGTCAATTTGAACCACATTCTCTTCACCCAAGAACCCACATTTACAAAAAAACGCCAGCTCTTTCTTTCTATTTTTGGACTAAATTTTGTGGTGAAAAACAAGAACAATCAGGTGTGGAGGAAATGATTGAAGATCTGAAAGCGTAGAGCAGCAGAACCATTTGGGTTTTGAAAGTAAAGAAAACAGTCTTTAAATTTCAGCGAGAGAGAGAAAGTCTTTGGGAATGCAACAGAGGAAAAATGTCAAACTTGGAGAGAGGGAAATTTGCAGAAACCAGAAACCAGAAACTAGAAGAGAGAGAGAGAGAGAGAGAGAGAGAGAGAGAGAGAGAGAGTTTGAAATGGAAGAAAGAAGAGACGTTAGAAATTCGCACTGAGCAAGGAATCGGATGAAAAAACAAGAAGAAAACGCATCATCGCTGTGAGGGAGAGCTGCTGAGTGGCTGATGAGTCCTGTGAAGCTTGAGAAATGCCATTATTTTATTTTATTTTATTACTTATTTATTTTCTGGACCACTCCACCACCCTGCCTCCTTTTTTTATTTAATTTTTTTCAGGTAGATCATGTGCCACAGCGTATACCGTCCTGCCACGTGGACTCCAAATTGAGAAATCAACTTATATGAAAGAACTCATTATCACGTGTTGTCTCAGTGCAATAATACATCGTTGTTTGAAAAGAAAGAAAAAAAATTGCACATGAGAATACAATATTGGACAAGGGACGCCACAGACAGTAAATCCGTTTCAAACATCGCTGACTGTAAATTAGTTTAATATAAGACATTCTACTAAATTGATAGTTTTGAGCCCTATCTTTAATGCTAAGATCAATCGAAGGTTCAAATCACTCGAATTAAAGTCGTTTTGATCCTATTTTGGGAATTGCCGAGAGAGTTAGAAAATCAAACGACTTTCTTTCTTCTGTCGCATAAATTTTCATGAATGTGAACCAATGTGTCTTGTTTAAGGGTTTTGGTGGTCCATAAATTATGGTCAAATTTCACGCCTTATGAAGTTATAATAATTTATTTAGCTCTCTTTAATCACCTACTCATAAAAATATGAGACTTTATATACTTAGGATTCATTTTAATCATACACATTCATAAATAAATCGCGTACACAAGAATTTCTCGTTATTTTTTTTCCCAACATCGAGTCCATTCATTCGTCTGTCGATAACTTCAGCAAGATGGATGGCATGGCTCCGACTTGCCCTTACAGTTTTCTGCCAATACGTGCAATGCTAGTGGTTTTGACGAAATTTCTAAGGATTTTGACAATAGGGGGTAAAGTGAGACCAAATATTAGTCAACATGCCAATGCAAATATAGGAGTAGGATTATCTTCTCTCATTTTCCCTTCTTCCTTTTTATAATATTGATTTAATTTAATCGTGACTGCTCAAATATAAAGGAAGAAAATAAGAGAAAATTTGAAAGGGATAGAATCATACTCTATAAATAATTGCGACGTTTGGTAGTAATGTGAGATTTGACAATGCATTCAAGGACACTACAATAATTAACCCTTAGGCAAATGCAACAAAATGCATTAATGACATGTTTTTTACCAATAAAATTTAAATTCAGAAAAAAACATAGTTCTTTTGTCTTTAAAAGGGAAAAATATAATCATAGTTCATTATTGGTCTACAATACAGTACAACTTCACACAAGTAGTAGCTACCAGTACTTGGGGGTGATTTTTAAAATAGGTTATGAAGTTCTAATTTTCTCATATTGCATTGAAGGGTATTGAAATTGTACCATTTGTTTAGTACGTGACGTATTAAGCTTGAGACTCTTATACAAGTTAACGTTTAAGTTACATTTGCGTTATACTGACAAAAAAACTCATAAATTTAATTTATTAGACGTTCAAAGAGACAAAAATGTGAAAATTGGTACAATTTCAAAACCTTAGATTGCAATGTTAGAAAATTAAAACTTCATGATCCATTTTAAAAATCACCTAAAACTTAAGAAGCGTAAAATGCAATTACCCTTTTATGTGTGTGTGTGTGTGTACAAGCCCCTTATTCAAATAGATTCCTATTTTTTGGTTAAAATGGAGCCTAGTTATGGAGCCCACTACACATCGATGAACACTATGTTTTAAAAAATATTGAAATTTCATTATGATAATAAAATGAGTAAATGGTTTCAGATTTAAATTATTTTTTGCAATGATGATCTATGAATGAAAACATAAAAAATATATGATTCAGATCGTTGAAATTTGATGTATAATTGACATCACAATGTATTTTTACCAAAAAATAAAGATTCCTTTGGATAAAGACTCTGTATTTATATGTATACATTTATTTACATTTATATTTTTTTGATGGTGACATTACTTTTCACAACTTAAGGGTGTTGCCATCTTCAAAGTTTTTTTCGCTGCTTGTTAAGATTCCATGCAAAAGGTCCACTATCCTTTTCTTATAGATAAAAAGTCTCCTTTTAAAAAAATAATAAAATACAACATTTGGCCAAACAAGTTTGTTTTCCTTTGTCTTCTTCATATCTCCGGCGTCATTACATATGAGGATGATCTTGATATTCTCACCTGAATCCCTTTCATATGGGAGAAACTTTCTTCACACCCGGAGCTGAAGTGACGGTGTTTCAAACCATTCGTATGAAAAAACTTACGTGAAATAGGGCATATTAAGATAACAACATTCTAAATCTATCACCTATCATTGTGTGTTTTACTTTACTTATATAACGTTGCATGTTGGTTTGGAACGACGATACCTACAAAGAGAACAAATGATTGGAAATAGATCTTTTTTGGATCTTATTGTCCAGAGCCAAAAGATATGGCAATTGGAACCACTCAAATTGAATTCGACGGTCCTTATTAACTCATTGCGCTGATTCACCTCACACAAAAGCTTTAATCTCTCTTTCTCACAAATCAAAAATCCAAATTTATTGATCCTTAAACTCTGGACAATAAATCCAAAAATAATCCAATGAGAGCTCATACATAAATGTTTTTGCAGACAGAATGAGCCCACAAGAAACACATTATTTAGGGTTGTTACTATGTCATAGTCTAGTAGAATCTAATGAGGTCTGCTTACTATTTTGCAACACTTAAACAATATGTTAATCGCTATGATTGCATGTGCCATTTGTCAACTAATTCTTTATGGTTTCTTAGATCTTGGTCTTAATCATAGATTTTTGGTTTAAAAAAAATATCAAAATCATAATTCATTTTTCCTTTTGACCACAAAACCACGTCGATATGACAAGACAAATGGTTGGCAGAGTAATAATTGAAGGTCAACTAATAAAGCAATGTTTTTGGAAAATAACTTATATACTCGAAATAATTTTTGCCCTCCCAATCTTCTTTTATCTCACTTATCATGTGACAGCAAACATTTATCTTGGAGAGCAAGCCTTGAGACAGTTATAACAAGGATTGGATACATTCTTGCATGCATGTTCATGAAACGACTCTCCAAAGTGTTTGAGTAACATTTGTCTCCGACATTAAAACGTATAAAAGAAGCTAATGTATGTACGAAAATCATTAAAATACAGCATTACATAAATAATATTAAAATATATTAATATTAAAAATTTTAAATAAATTAAAAAGGTTTTTTTGGTCATAAATTAGAAGGTTGAAAACTCAAATGGGGAACAATGAATTGTTTTTTCTTTCTTTTTGTGAATAAATGAAAAATAAAATATAAAAAGATCACCTAATTGAAACAACATTTGAGGAACATTCACCTTCCCAAATCCCACAAGTGAGGAAAAAAAAACTTCTAAAATTCAGAAGTTAGAACCAACGATCACTTTTCCATTGCATGCATGCATGCCAATTTGCAATCATGAAAGCCTCGTACACACATACGTAGGATATACGCTCGTACGTACATTATTCGTACACACGAATTGAATGGGAAACTTGGACATTTGAGCTTTCAATGTCTTCAAATCGGTCAAAGTATTTCAAATGGTACGTACAATCTCGAGACATTTCCTCTTGAACCAACGGTATCCTTTCTTCAAAGATCTCTTCACCTTCCCCTCAGCACCATACAACTTATACCTAGCCACTCGGCCTCTTCTCTTAATCTCCGGATCTTTCCACCACAATTTCATCGACTTCGACTTCGTCGACGACACTCTCTTTGTCCTCGCCTTCATCCCCCCGATGCGGAGTTGAAGATCGTTGCATTGTCCTGTTTTCATGGAGGGATTCGGATCCCATGATGGATGAAAATGTGGCCTCCCCATGTACATTGTGCGGTTTTCGCTTAATCTCCTCACGTTCACCATCTCTAGGTTGTTCCGGCAGCCAGCAACTGCGTATGAACGGTATCGAATCTCCTCCATTGATATTCTCTCTCTCTCTCCCGTTCTGGAAAGATTTCTCTTTGAACGTTTTCGCGATGGAGAGGGAGAGAGTTTAGAGACTCCGAGGCATGTTAATTATGTGCATTATTAGGATTTATTTTTGCCTTTTTAAATATATTAAAGGGTGGCTAAGAAGTGATTAGTTGGTGTTCTTTGTTGGGTTGAAGACAGGGAGGAGAGAGAGACACCGAGAATTTCGGGTTGGATTTTTGTTGGCCAAGGTTGGTTTTTGTACACAGTTCTGAGTGCCATGTCAACCTAAGTAAATTTAGAGAGTTGAAGGTTATTACTGTCCTGCCCCTGAAGTGTAAAATGTATTTGTAATATTAAACAAAGTTAGTGTGATACAAATAGTTTTTTTTGGTCAAAGTGATACAAATAGTTTACACACCGCACTTCCTTCACATTAAACTCCCAATCGGTTGAAAAATCGTTGCTTTGTTTTGGGTTGTTAATGAGAAATTCTTTGGTCCGGTGAGCGTTACCATGCGCCCGTATTTATAGTAGTAATTCGGTCTAATAATGTCACAGACTCACATGCTAATCTCATTTTTCACCATCAAAATGTACTTGGTCCATCTAAAATTCTAAATCTTTCTCCACAATGACAGAAATGTCCAAATATGAGATGACAACATCATTTAAGCGAGGAAAACCAAAATACATAGGACAGTCTCAACTGTGTGTGGCCGAATGTGTGATGTAATCCACTTGACAGACCCAAAAATTTCTCGTTGTTAGGAGGGTGTGCAGTGTGCATTGACGACGCCATTGTGGATACTCAAATTGGTGATCCTAGTTTAAGGGACATGTTGATTTGGCCTTATGATCATCGAGGGATTTATACAGTTAAATCGGGCTATCACTGCGTTCATGCAAAGCCGGCTCAAAGGGTCAATTTGGCTTCGTCTTCCTCCTTGTCTATTCCAGGAAATTTATGGAAAGTTATTTGGAAGCTACATACTCCACCTAATTTCGATGTTTCTTTTGGAAGATAGTTCATAATGCTTTGGCTACGTCGGCGGGCCTATTTAGGAGAATGGTGGCACCCTCACCTCTTTGTCCAATATGTCAAACTCACAAGGAGACCATTGAGCATCTCTTTCTTCTATGCCCATGGGTGGAACCGATATGGTTTGGTGGTATGTTGAATCTTAGACTTAATGGCAATGCTATCACAACTTGGGTGAATTGGCTTATCACCCTCACTAACTCCACTTCGAATTCGAAGGTTGAGGTGGATAGAGTGTTATCATATGTTGCGTTCACGTGTTGGCAAATTTGGAATACTAGATGCAATTTCCTTTTCCATAAGTAATCTATCAACCCGAGACATATGATCGTTGTCATTGATACTACTGCCTGTACATTCCATGAAGCCTCCAGGGTCCCGGTGTTGACTTTATCATAGGCCAACCTTGTTGCCCAGGTGCCAGCCTGTTGGGTTCCTCCTCCTCCTCTATTTGTCAAGCTCGATGTCGATGCTAGCTGGGAGAAAGCTACAAAATCGGGTTTCTCAGGGGTCGTTGCTCGGGACTCTTCTGACACCTTTATTGCTGCTAGGAGGAGTAGTTCTGTTGCTCAATTTGCGGCAGCTGCAGAGGCAGTTGCGATCCGTCATGGCTGTGAGATGGGAGCTGCTATGGGTTTCAACTTTGTTGTGATTGAATCTGATTCCTAGGATTTTATTTCTTGCCTTAAGGGTAAGATTTCAAATGGCAAGTGGGAGGCATTTCCAGTGCTGACGAAGTGTAAGTTGCTTGGAGATTCCTTTCAAGACTTTCACTGGTCTTGGACTCCAAGATCAGCCAATATGGCGGTGGACATCTTAGCGTCGCAAAGAAATATGGAGATGTGTGATTTTACTTGGGTCGATAGGCCTCTATCTTCTTTGGTTCATGTATTATGTAGTGATGGACTTCCTTGTCCTTCTTAAGTTAGCTTTGGTAATGGAAGGGGTGACGCTTGTTGTTTGCTTGTTGCATCTGTTTCCTTCAACCCCTTGCATTACCCGGGTTTCTCTGATGCTTGCCTCGGGGTAGGCTTCATTATGTTTCTTTGGCATCTTTGTCCTAGTTATTAATCGTTTCCAGTTTCTCAAAAAAAAAAAAAGTGATTTTTTTGTGCCTTTTTATCACCTTACACATATGTGTTTATTTCTGATTTTTAAATTAAATAAATCAAAAGATAATATAAAAACATAAATACGAGTGTGCAGAATAAGAAAAGGTAAAATCATGTGCTCATATCCTTGTGCACAATTGAGCAGGAGAAGGACCCAAAGGGAGCTGGGGGGCCGTTTTAAGGTTTCAATCCAGCACCTGACTCCTTAACCATATTACATGGTAAGGCCATTTGCAATGGTTTGGGATAAAGCTTAAGATTTAAGCTTTAAACACCCCCCAATTATTTTCAATCATAGCGCTAAAATAAGCTTTGGGAAGAAAAAAATTTCGGTTAGATTTCTCTCAAGAATTAAGTCTGGCTTAATTCATTCTGGATCAACCAATGCGCGCGGGCTGTGCGACTGAAGCCCCACGCCCCAAACAGACTTGCCGCACGCCACACGGAAGCATGGTTGGGCCCATTAGGACGGGCTTCCACTACATAATAGAGTGAACGACTCTTTGGCTAGTCAACGGCTCATAATATGACCGTTGGTTGATCCAACAATAATATTTTAAACTATTTTTTATTTTTATTTATAATCTAACGACTATAATCAAATGAGATAAACTTTAACAGTGAAAAAATCATTCGACAGCCCAAATACATATCTAACAGATAAAACAATTAAAAAGGTTATTTAACTCAATTTCACCCGAAAAACTCTATAAATACCTAAGTTGCGTGATTCTCCATTATTTATCCGAATTTAAACATTTTTAGATTAAAATGTTCATAAAATAAATTTGAATAGTCTACATAAATTTATTTTTTCAAGAATTACCAAAAAAATTCAAACTAAAAATATTCTTTAATAATCTTGGCTAAAATTTTAACCATAACCATTAGAAGATAAAAGTTGTTTCTGAGTTATGGCTAAATTTTTTAAGCTTTGTCCCAAATCATGCCACATGGACCAAGGGAGATTAAATTTTGAAAACTAGGCAAATGCGAAAATATTTAGAATTCTTGACCATCATCTTGATTAAACACCGTCTTTTTTTAACCAAATGGATAAATTTACAGGTGTTTACATCCTAATCCAACGGCAAAGGGAAAATGCGACGCGGCTAAGTAAGTTGCTGCTGCTCTTCCTTTATCTCAGCTTCTGATGACTCCTTTCGACTCCCCTTTTTGGTCTTCTTATTATCCATGTGGGAAACCTGTATATTAAACCAACGCATTCAATGGTTCAATGAAGAAATGTTCATGCACGATGACAATTCATCGGAAAAGTTTTTGTATCTGTACTTACGATGCAGGATTTCCACTCGGGTTTTTCCCCCTCGGCAGTCTGGGAATGATTCCGAACATGGCGGAATATGTGAACTAGAACAGCTGCATCGATAGCTGCATACTCCAGCTGCACAAGAATATGCCTCAAGTTTATTTGAACTACACAATTGGATGTAGAACTCAAACATCACGTCATGTCAGATACTAAAACTTTAACTGTAGTTGAGTAATCTAAAGGGCGACCACAACCCAACAAGGCTCCCCGCTTTGCGAGTGTCAGGGAGAAATCAATTTCACAAGTCATTGCAGTGGTAAGAAAGGTGAAATGTATATGTATAAAAACTACCTGATTGGGCGTCAAAGGTCGTTGCTCCCAATTGCTATTCCTTCTTGTCTTGTTCAAACCAACTCCCAGTATTTTCTGATGCAGTACACAAAGTAAATTTCAATTTATGAGCATTAGAATGCAAATAGATAGAACGACAGAGACATAAAGAAAAGATTGTTGTGTGTTCAATTCTGGTACCTTTGCAAGCCCAGAGAGACCACCGCGAGCTTCTTTGAAAACATTCTGGACGTCCAGTAACATCTCATAGTGTTTGAAACACTCTAACTCTCCATACGAATGAGCCAACTGCTTCATATCACATTGAAAATTATAGCCTACAAGGAGCATAATTCACAGGCATGCTTAATTTCCAGTTTATTTCATTTATGCACATCGTCAGGAGGCTCTATTTTATCCACTGTATTACAATTTCTCATACCGAGTTTCAAAATCCTAGGAGATTGCAGAATGCGAGTTACGCAATCATCCAGGACGTCAGGAACGTCATTGAATAACTTGATCAAGTCTAAGATGAAAACCATTTTTTCAGATGCGATTTGCATGATGGAAACCTGAAACATGGAGAAAACACTTCAACAAAACAAAGATTTGTAAACGGAAGGAAACTTGTTAGCTGACTATGAGAGTATCATTCAGAGTGAACATGTATTTGGAAATGTAGGGAAAAAACAACTGAAGTCTAACAAAGAATGAAATTCAATATGCCTTATTACCTTGCTTGGTTTGCTGCCTTTTACATAGTTCGGTTTCCATTCGCAATCAAGACCCACAACTTTGCATCCCTCAAAGTGAGAGGTTGCATTGCGCAAGGCATCAACTTCATCAACCCAAACAACACCTTCTACTACCAACTCATTGAGATGCAAATAACGATTTTCAAGAAGACTTGCCTCAGGTACTAAATAAAAAAGATAAACAAGTTATATTAAATGTACAACTTCGAGTTGCTATCTTCATACGTTGTCTTTAAATAGTAGAAAAAGGAAAACCACTAGTTGTGCTAAAGAACAAACTTAGATTGCTAGGATTGACAGCTTCACTGCATTAACTCTAGAAAAATAATTTCATAACGATAAGCGAGGTTTAATTAACGTTTGTTATACCTTTTCCATTTAAGAAACCTTCAAGCGAGTATCGGTCGCATAGCTCATCAACCTTCTCTGAGTAACCAGCTTCCATTGCTAAGTAAACCTTCAAAAGTAACAAGAAAAAAAAATTTAGCAATACCAAAAGAGTATAATTCATTTAATATGAAAAGAATGCAACCAAGCATACATTCAGACATACATGCATACATATATGCATTTTGGAAATGCAATCTATTCCAAAAGCTACGTACCAAATATTCAAGAAGCTGTCTATTACTGTTTGTCCTTGCTTCTGCAACTTCCCAGCAACCTTTTTCTGCTAGTTTCTTTATAGTGCTGAAAGTATATGATTAACTCTTATTATTTTAAATAGCGAGAAAAGGTATTCAAGACCAACAAATAGAATGATTGAAAGGAAAGTAAGTGGAAAAAAGAAATAAATTTGACAACCAAGCATAAATATGAATATAAAAAAATACCTCTCTTTATACTTGTGGTAAACATCGGGAAATTCATGTCGGAGATTGTTTTTTTGTATTATGTCATAAGCATTTTTTAGCATGTTCCTGCCAATGTACTCCTGGACAAGAATACATAACATTGGCTTTCCCATGAATGTTGCCCATTTATCTGCTGCTTTCAACTGTCTGCTTTCTATCATACGATGGAGAAACGATTGGCCAGTCTGGCAGATAGAGAAGTGCTCTAATAAAGTAACCGCAGCCATATATGATTGAGACTCTATCAGTCCAAATATATATTGCTCAACAAACTCTTTTGCATTGTCAAATCTGCAATTATTCTTTGCATTTTGGCACATTACTTTATCAATGTTTGCCAACTGAACATCATAAACTTCAAGTATCTTCTCAACTATCCTCTCATCATGGTTGACAGAGCCCCCAACAATATCGAGAAACAACTGGGCAGCGAGGTCCTTTGCTTCCATAGCGTCCCCCGAGCATGTTTCCAATTTTAGGAAACGGCGAAGAGCAGATATAATCAAATGACTGAACCCTTCACAGTATAAATCAAATATAGGCAAGACATAGAGGCACTGAATAAAAAAAGTAGCTGGTCCAGGTTGGGGATCATTGCGTAGTACTAGATGAACCTGTTCTTGAAGAACTCGGAACTTCTTAGTTGCCTTAAATGTGCCTATTACATGTAGAAAAGAAACATTACTTCCAAAGTACATGCAGAAAAGCTGAGAAAATAAGATCTTATATTCAAACTCAGTTCAATTTGCAACCAAAAAAAAAAGTAGCATAGCATACGAGTAAATTTCTGCAGGATTGGACTACAGCATATTGGTATAAATTCATCCTGGATCTCTAATGGTAATCGAAACACACAACAGAAGTATGCCTCACTCGTGAGGGCTAAGTGCCTATCAAGTTATTTGGAAAGGCAGACAGAGTAGATGGTAAAGTGAACAGTTGGTTCTATCAATACTAAGACAGGTTTTATCTTGCCTCTGTATGGAAATGTCTTGGGGCATAAGTTTTGTTAAACAGTTAGATGACTGAATAAATGTCAATTTTAAAACAAGCAGGATGATTTTGAACTAAAATGGTTTAATACACTACATGAAGGATTAATTTGGGGAAAATTAATGATTGAGTAATTGACCACAGCGTGGTACACCACTAACACAAAAGGCACAACAAGCTAGGATCAAATTCCTCGTCACAACATAATCATGCTTAAAGACAGTGAAATTAATGATCGAGAGCAAAATACCCTTACCATGGAAATAGCACTCTTTCAAGAGGTATATGAATACCAACGGAGTAATATGCTTCAGGTCAGAAAAAGCATGCTTGCAAATAGTTGATGTCTGATTAACTTTGCCTTGCTTGTTATTTATGTCAACTCTTTCCTCCAAGCCCATGCCAGAATGAAATGACGGTCCTCAGAAACTGAACCAAAATTAGTCTGAACTAGTAAGTGAAGCACGGAACGGGTATCATTTTCAACGCTGCTACAATTCAATAGATGCAATCTAGTATCTGAGATCCAACAACTTCCTCTCTTAGTCGCGTATGGATCATTCAATTGCAAGTAACAAATCCAATGCTATCAAATGAGGCAGTACTCGAACCTTGCGATGACATAACAGTTGGATAGTCAGTAATCGAACCCAGTTAAGAAATAACAATCTGCACTCTATCAACTATGCAGTTTAAATCAATCTCTTTGCAATAAAGCATGCACATTTACAAGTAAGGAAGGACATCTTACATATTAGACCTATTACTTCTCACACCAAGGATCAAGAACAATAACAGTAAAACATACATTCATACTCATACATGAGGCATAAATAATCGAAGAAAACGCTAATATCTCTTCGAAAAACACTCGAAATTAGTCAGATAAACAGCAATTAAATTGAACAACATCCACGAAGAATTACAACAAAGGGCAGCTGAGCTAGCATTAAGCATCCACCACCAACAACAACAACAACCAAATCTTATCCCACCAAGTGGGGCCAGCTGTAAGAACCATAGAACGCTACTGTAAGAACCCTAGAACGCTACTGTAAGAACCCTAGAACGCTACTGCGCTCAGTTTTGCGCCAAAAATACATGCGTTATATTTTGTAAAAACCACACAGATCATGAACATAAACATTAAGCATTGACCATATATGGGCAGGAAAAAAAACCAAAAAAAAACAAAAAAACTCTTTTTCCTTGCATAAAAGAGATACAAACTATTTTAATCAGCTCAAATGTTTAGTTTTCTAACAACACAAGAACAAAAAACAAAAAATAAAAACTCGGAATTTCTTAAGTTTTCTTCAATTTTCTCAGCAACCAAACAGTGCCGGGAGAAACTTACCCGTTTTTCAATCTCTCTGCAAACTCTGCCGCGGAGTTTCCTCGTTTTTCCTCCCAAAATGTAAATAAATAAAAAGGTGAAATATTTAAAAGAAAATTAAAAATCATAAGGAACTGATACATACGGGCTGGCCCCACCGGATTTGTTCTCCGAAAACGGCATAAAAGCTTTTTATTTTTCTGCGGAGTCGCTAACGGATATTTTCTCTCTCTAAAAGGCAGGTGAGCTGCTCGCGGCGGATGCTAAAATGCACCGGCGGGTTCGGTGGGCACTGCTCTCCTTGGCAGGGAACGAAACGAGATCAGAAGCAAGGCCAAATTAGACTTTTGGGATTGTTACAAAATGTTTTTGATGGGGTTGTATGAGAGGGCACGTAGTTGCGTCGGACTAGATCCTCGCTTATTTTATAAAGTGGGGGTTGGAATTGACCCAAATAAACTTCAACTATTGGCAAACTAGATATATAATAGAATAATCCTTGATTACGAGTAAGAATTCATGTTCAAAATTTGTTGAGTTGAATTTTTAGAACTTGTGATTATGATTGATACACATATCGTAAATCACTTTGTAAACGTTATTTTTAAAATAATTAAAAAATTAAAACTAATATTGTTAAGTCAATCAACTTGTAGCAAATCGATAGATAGTTTGTAATGTTTTTACCAAATTTGTTCATATGTTTTATACAATTTGATGATTAAACGACCTTAGTTTAATTGATTTTTTTTGTTGAGATGAGAAAGTCATTTATAAAATGAATGGTTTTGATCATAAATATGAAATTCAGTGAATTAATAGCAAATAGTTTTGAGTAACACATACAAGTTGATATCACGATATTGGTTCTTAAGACTCCAAATAATTACTTTTACATTATATTAAAACACAATTTCAAGTGTATTAGAATTTGGAGTCTTTTGCACGTAGTGGATTGCTCTAATGGTAGAATCTTTCTCTTCAACTCACTGCATTGTGGGAGAAATTACAAATTAGTACTGAATATCGTTTGTACTTAAAAAGAACTCTGAATCTTCTATTCACTAAAACTATTGAGAACTGTTGTAGCACTCTAAAAATCTCATTTTACACTCCTCACAGGTGTATTTTACTTTCTAATTATAGAAAGTTTTGAGTGCAAAATGAGATTTTTGGAGTGCATTAGCAATTATTTTACTTTCTAAATAAAATCTTCGTTTTTTCTTCAAATATCTACTGTATCTATTCCTAACAGTGTGCAGGAGGCCTTAGCAAATTCCCGCTGGAAAGATGCAATGAACGAGGAATTGAGATCGTTAAAGAAGAATGCTACCTAGGAAATAACTGACTTACCAGCTGGAAAGAAATCTATGGGATGCAAATGGGTCTATACAGTAAAATACAAAGTAGATGGAACAGTGGATCGCTTTAAAGCAAGATTGGTGGCAAAGGGGTATACACAGAAATATGGCATCGACTATACTGATACGTTTGCACCAGTGGCGAAGATCAATACAGTATGTGTTCTACTGTCCATAGCAGCAAACCTAGATTGGCCTTTGCAACAGTTCGACGTAAAAAATGCATTCCTCCATTGAGATCTAACCGAAGAGATTTACATGGATCTTCCACCAAGGTGTAATGATCTGGACATACGAAAACAAAAGGTATGTAAGCTCAGGAAATCATTGTATGAGTTGAAGCAGTCTCCGAGAGCTTGGTTTGGTAGGTTTACCAAGTCCATGAAAGCATTCGGTTATAGGCAAAGTAATTGGGATCACACGTTATTCCTGAAATGCCAGAACGAAAAGGTTACATCTCTCATTGTATATGTGGATGACATGGTGGTTACTGGTAACGACCCAATTGAGCAAGTAGCCTTGAAAAAGTATTTATCCTCGAAATTCGAAATGAAAGATCTGGGTTCTTTAAAATATTTCCTTGGGATTGAAGTGTCAAGATGTAAGTTCGAAATATTTCTATCACAAAGGAAGTATGTTCTTGACCTTTTAGAAGAAACTGGCATGTCGGCGTGTAAGCTAGCCATTACTCCGTTGGCCGAATGACTGAAGTTGGGTATCGATCAGAACCAAGTACCGGTCGAAAAAGGGAGGTACCAAAGGTTAGTAGGAAGATTAATGTACTTGGCCCATACTAGGCCAGATCTTGCTCATGCATTAAGTGTAGTTAGTCAATATATGTATAATCCCGGAGAACAACACATGAGTGCTGTTATGAGAATATTGAGTTACTTGAAAGGAATCCCTGGTAAAGGAATTTTGTTTCGGAAGAATGGACATTTCAGAATTGAGTGCTATATAGATGCTGACTGGGCAGGATCGACGAATGATAGGCGCTCGACATCCGGGTATTTCACCTTTGTTGGGGGAAATCTAGTAACATGGAGAAGCAAGAAGCAAAATGTCATAGCAAGGTCAAGCGCAGAAGCCAAATTTAGAGGTATGGCACTTGGTATTTGTGAAATCTTATGGCTTACGTTTTTGTTACAAGACTTGGGGGTCAAACATGGTCAGCGGATGAAGTTATTTTGTGACAATAAAGCTGCTCGTGATGTTGCTCATAATCCAATGCAACATGATAGGATCAAGCATGTAGAGGTTGACAGGTTCTTTATTAAGGAGAAGCTAGAAAGCAAGGTCGTTAAGGTTCATTCAATAGGAACTGAAGACCAAGTAGCAGATATTCTCACTAAGGCGGTTTCTAGTGACAAGTTCTCAAGGTTTCTAGACAAGTTGGAAATGTGTAACATCTATGCACCAACTTGAGGGCGAATGTTGACTTGTATTAGGATTCCTACCATATTTGGTTTCTTAGTTTAGGATGTAATTATTAATTATTCTTTCCTGTATTATGATAGGATTGTATATGATTATATATATACCTTTGAATGAGATAAATACAATATTATTGGAAGGTATTCCTTCTTCTCAGACGGTCATCGATCAATCAAATAAAAGCTGATGCAACGTTGGTATAATCTAACATTATTACTATCTTAATCCAAATTTTGGGATCTTGTTAGTTTAAAGCATGAGCTAATCTTAGCTTGACTTTCAAGGTTTAGCGTGTCTGTCTTTAGTACTACTAACCTTCCATGTACCTTCTGTCTTCAATAATTCAATCAAAGATTTTGTATTTAAAGGACTGAGCAGTTTGTTGATTTCGTTGCTCTTTGTTCGAAATCTTACGTGCTTTTTAGAAACTAAACGCAACTTGCTGCTAGCTGCTGTTTCGCGCGGGTTTTTGATGAACTTCAAGAGGCATCTTAGTGGCGAGGATGGCAAGGAGTTTGAATTTCCGGTTCCAGAACCGAAAAGGAGACTTACTTTAACCAAGTAGGTAGTTCAGTTTGAGTATAAGTTTAGTTAGTGCTTTTCCGGTTGATTGAGTTGGTTTTTTTGACTTTAGGGTTTTGTGATGTTTGTTGTGCAGTGTTCTTAGGGATGCGATGACGGATGCCAGACTGAATGGCGTGTTGGAGCGCTCCTTTCAAAGAATAGTAAGTTCGAATCTCCGTTCTTGTCTGTACGAATGAATCCAAGCTCAAGCTTGAGACTTAAGAAAGCTTTTTAGTGATAGTTTCTGTGTGTTATGCAGCAATAAAGAAGTTAATTATTCAACTGTTTGCAGTAATCATAGTTACCAAGTTTTATTAGGCTTACTGTGCTTTGTTTTCGCAAGTTTATTGCCTTCGATTAGGAAGACGGTTTGAGTAACTGCTGCAAGAAAGCTAGGATTGACTATTAGGTTAGGTTTTTTCATTAGCCCTCTTTTAATAGAAAACAAAAACACATGTTTGACAGTTTAAACGCGGTTTTTGCCATTTAGAACTTATGCAGGAGCATATGTTACGCAAATTTGTTCGAAATCATTTTTTGTGAGGTCTCTTGAGTTCATTGTTCATGTATCTTTGTCGTATATAGGTGCGAGATGAGTTGGAGCGACGTATTCTTCCCTCCTTCATGGCATCTCCAAGGTTAGCTTTTAGTCACCAAAGCTTCCAATAGCTGATATATTCCGATGAACACGCAGCCTATCGATGCTACATTCATACTGCACAAATTGTTTCTTGCAAGATTCATATTGGATTTGTTGTTGATTTTATCACAGGCCCTCAAACGAAAGTGGGAGTACATCTGGAGGAAGCGGCTTGCAGTTGCGTTTTATCAACAAGCTGCCAACTACCATATTCACAGGCAGTAGGGTGAAAGCAGAGAACGGCGAGCCTCTTCAAATTGAACTGGTTGATGCCAGTACTGGTGCTATAGTCCATTCCGGTCCCCTATCTTCACTAAAGGTTGAACTTTTTGTGCTGAATGGTGAGTTTGGGTCTGATGATCAAGAGGATTGGACCGAAAAAGAACTCAACACCTACATTGTGCGCGAAAGGGAAGGTAAAAGGCCATTAGTGACGGGTGACATACATGTTACACTGAGAGAGGGAGTTGGTTCTTTCGGTGATGTCATGTTTACCGACAACTCAAGCTGGATAAGATGCCGAAGGTTCAGACTAGCAGCTCGAGTTGTGGCCAAAGCTCCGATTGAAGTTCGAATTAGGGAAGCTACAAGTGAACCGTTAGTGGTTAGAGAACACCGCGGAAAATGTAAGTTTATAAAGAAAATCCTTAACTCACTAATCTTGATCTTTCCTAAATTGTAAACTGTTTTGGCATTGAACTAAATGGAACTGACATAGAAAATGATGATTCAGTATATATGAAACACCACCCTCCACACCCAAACGACGAAATATGGCTCCTGGAAAAGATATCAAAAGACGGTGCCTCTCATAAGAGACTGTACGAGAATGGAATCAGCACCGTGGAGGACTTCCTGCAGTCGTACATGAAAGATGCATCCTCGCTACGAAATGTAAGAAAATCATTTCTTCTGCTAAGTAGTGTGCCTAGAGTAGTTTATACCCGTAGTTTAATATATCTGTCTAATTTTCTGCTGCGGAAATGTAGGTTTTGCGTGGGATCTCGAACAAGATATGGGATACAATCGTAGAGCATGCTATGGCCTGTAAATTGGATGATCATAAGTTCTATGCCTACCACAGAGCTGAGCAGGACGTAATAAGTCTCATTTTCAATTCCATCCACGGGCTTGTAGGGGCAATAATCAATGGCGAGTTCTGTTCTCTGGATGGACTCGACTCGCATCAGAAGGTACGCGTACTACACATTTTCGAGCTCCTTTTCATTTTCTAATCTTTAACGCGTATTCTTGATCTGCCTTAATTTGTCAGTTGCTTGGTTCTGAAGACAGAGAATTGATGCGTAATTAAAATATTCATTAGTGCTAAAAAATGATGAGCTCCCTAATTCTGTATGCAGATGCGGGTGGAAGCTTTGAAGCAGCAGGCTTATCGAAACGTAAGAGACTTGGTGCCCATCGATGCTTCAACTATATTTGGCCTTTCGAAGCCTTTGCCAGTTCCCCAGGCTGACTCATTCGCTTGTCCAAACCCTGATATGCAGCAAGTTGAATTTCAGTTAACACATCAAGGTAAAATGTTACATTATGTACATGGTATTAGATGATTAAGAATGTAATGTTCCACATCGGAAACCTCATTAAATAAAATCCACGTAGGGACAATATCGTTATTGATTAGAAGTGTGTGTTGGTCGTCTCTTTGAAATCTTGACATTATAGCATGTTTTGCCTTACTCCTGATCTTTACTAAAATGTAAACTGTTTTGGCATTGAACTAAATGAAACTGACATAGAAAATGATAATTCAGTGTATAAGAAACACCACCCTCCACACCCAAACGACGAAATATGGCGCCTGGAAAAGATATCGAAGGATGGTGCCTTTCATAAGAGACTGTACGAGAAGGGAATCAGCACCGTGGAGGACTTCCTGCAGTCGTACATGAAAGATGCATCCTCGCTACGAAATGTAAGAAAATCATTTCTTCTGCTAAGTAGTGTGCCTAGAGTAGTTTATACCCGTAGTTTAATATATCTGTCTAATTTTCTGATGCGGAAATGTAGGTTTTGCGTGGGATCTCGAACAAGATATGGGATACAATCGTACAGCATGCAATGGCCTGTAAGTTGGATGATCGTAAGTTCTATGCCTACCACATAGCTGAGCAGGACGTAAGTCTCATGTTCAATTCCATCCACGGGCTTGAAGGGGCAATAATCAATGGCCAGTTCTGTTCTCTGTATGAACTCGACTCGAATCAGAAGGTATGCGTACTACACATTTTCGAGCTCCTTTTCATTTTCTAATCTTTCACGCGTATTCTCGATCTTCCTTCATTTGTCAGTTGCTTGGTTCCGAAGACAAAGAGTTGATGCGGGACTGATATCATCAAATTTTAAAATATTCATTAGTGCTAAAAAAATGATGAGCTCCCCAATTCTGTTTGCAGATGCTGGTGGAAGCTTTGAAGCAGCAGGCTTATCGAAATGTAAGAGATCTGGTGCCCATTGACGCTTCGACTATGTTTGGCCTTTCCAAGCTTTTGCCAGTTCTACAAGCTGATTCATTCACTTGTCCAAACCCTGACCTGCGGCAAAGTGAATTTCAGTTAACACATCAAGGTAAAATGTTACGTTATGTAAATGGTATTATATGATGAAGAATGTAACGTCCCACATCGGAAACCAGATAAGATAAAATCCACACGCAGGGACAATATCGTTGTTGATTAGTATTGTCTGTTGGTCGTCTCTTTGAAATCTTAACATTATAGCATGTTTTGCCTTGCCTATGCTTTTCCAAGTAACTAAAAACCAAGTATTTTTTTCACAGATGGACTCCCAATACAACTAGGTTTCAACCATGCATCAAATTCAACCTCATGTCCCTACCAAGCAGAAGGTAGCAGCAATCAGCTAGTGGTTTCTGTGGCACAACCTAGCGAGCCAATACATCTCCGAAGCAGCAGCTTTTCGATGGAGGATCTTAGCTCCATTATCGACAACGGAGAAAGCAGTTGGCCGCCTGTCGATAGTTTTCAAGCGCCAATTGTCCCAACTGGTCATTTAGGCACAGAATGTAAAACTTAGAGACACAGGAGGTTTCAGTTCAACTGCATACCCCAATCAATAATGGGAAGCATGTATTTATACTACTTTCTAGATTACAGCTTGGGTTTGAAAACCCTAGATACAAGGACCTTTTGAAAATAAAAAATACAGACAGAAACAATAAGATTACATGCGTAGTTTCAGATTACAACAGAGATTCAAAAAGCAAGTCCTATAAACTAGGAATGACTGAAAGGATAAGAAGTTTGAACCAAGTCAAACTCCTCAAGTTTCGGTGATGCACTCAGCATGCTGACTGGTGGTGGAACAACAGGAAGCTTGGACACCAGCAACTTAGAGCGCGACGTTGATAATCCTTTTGTAAACAGATCAGCTAACTGATCTTGAGAACAAATGTAATTAACAAATAATTCAGCACGAACAACCTTTTCCCGCACGTAATGATAATCAACCTCTAAATGTTTTGTGCCTGAATGAAAGACAGGATTGGAGGCAAGTGCAAAGGAAGAAATATTGTCACACCAAATCGTCAGTTGACTAATAAGATGCAAATGTATATCATTGAACAAGACATGGCGAGCATCTCGCGGACAAATCCATACATTTATAACCTTGATGATTCAAAGAACTTTGATT
Source organism: Malus sylvestris (assembly GCF_916048215.2). NCBI lineage: Eukaryota > Viridiplantae > Streptophyta > Magnoliopsida > Rosales > Rosaceae > Malus > Malus sylvestris. The sequence continues at coordinate 27,287,282 of NC_062263.1, forward strand.
TTTGTTGAAGTTTATTGTGTGTATACAGCATCAACCAGGGAAAACATTGACATCCAAATATTTTAAGCATATTATATTTTGTCTGTTTTTGAAAAAGCATTTCATAAGGTGATTTGTGAGACAAGACACAGGTTGGCAACCTATTGATAAGATAGGTTGCTATAGAACACGCATCGAATCAAAACTTATTTGACATATGGGACTGAGAAAGCATTACAATACTAGTTTCAACAATATGTCGGTGTTTTCGCTCCGCAATTCCATTTTGTTATGGGTGTTTAGGGCAGGAAAACCTTTATGAAATTCCATGAACTGCTAAAAACTTTTGAAATACAGTGCTTTTGTATTCACCACCTTCATCACATCGAAGGGCCTTGATTTTTAAATTGAACATATTTTCAACTTTGGTTTTAAATTGCACAAATATCTCAAAGACTTCAGATTTGTGTTTCATTGGAAAAATCCAAGAATATCGTGAGTAGTCATCAACAAACAACACATAATAACGAAAACCTTCATTGGAAATAATTGGAGAACTCCAAACATCAGAATGTAAAAGTTGCAAAGGAAAATGAGAAACAGACTCGGACATTTTGAATGGTAACTTAGTACTCTTTCCTAAAGGACACGACTGACAAAAGGTTACATTGGAGGTACCATGAATTGGTACCAATTTATTTGAAATTAAAATTTTTATTGTAGACTCGGCAGGATGACCAAGGCAAGCATGCCATTTTTGAACTAACACTCTAACCCCAACAAAGACTGTGACTGGATTTTGGAGATGTCCACCGCCACCAGAAAATGGATATAAGCCATTCTCACATCTCCCTCGGAAAAGTGTCCTCCGGGTCTTAAGGTCCTTAACAAGAAAGAAGTGTGGAAAAATTAGTAAATAACAGTCATTGTCTAAGGTAAACTTATGGGCAGATATTATACTAGTGGTAGCTTTAGGGCAGTGAAGAATGTCTTGAAGATCAAATGAGCAAGCATCGGTGCGAATTTTGTTAGAACCATAATGAGAGATTAATATGCTAGAATCATTACCTACACCACCAACACCATCATTACCGTTATACTCCTTTGGGTTCACCAAGTATTGCAGGTCGGGAGTAATGTGAGCATTAGCACCTGTGTCCAGTAACCAAGTGCCATTTTGTTGCTTGTTGAGGGTGATCGGAGAAGACACCATTGCAGAAAGACGTTTAGCAGGAATGCGTCCTTCAAACACAGCATTCATCCGTTGATAACAGTCAAGAGCCGGATGACCAGGTTTGCCACATATTTGGCAAACAATTCGCTCACCGGAAGCACATCGTTCACCATTCCCCGAAGCATTTCGCTGATTATTATTTGGACAAGGATTGAAGCCTCGTTGATAAGTGCTGCCACCACGGTTTGAGGGAGAAGAACCACGCCCAACACCACGACTGCGACCTCCACCTCGACCTCTTGCAGCAACAAAGGCGTTAACAGGAGCCTGTTCCACCACAGGAGGAGCATGCTCCAACATTCTTCTTTCAGTGGTCAGTAATAGCGCCTCAAGAGTCGGATACATGATAGGTGTATCACGAGCCTGAGCAGCACTAACTGTCATCTCAAAAGCTGGACCAAGATTGTTCAACACAATCTGTACTAACTCATCGTCACTCACAGGTTGCCCAGCTAGGGCAAGGTTGTCAGCAATTGCATTCATGCGATCCAAGTAATAGAATGATTGAAGGGAAAGTAAGTGGAAAAAAAAAAAAATTTGACAACCAGGCATAAATATGAATATAAAAAAATTACCTCTCTTTACACTTGTGATAAACATCGGGAAATTCATGTCGGAGATTGTTTTTTTGTATAATGTCATAAGCATTTTTTAGCATGTTCCTGCAAAAGTATTCCTGGACAAGAATACATAACATTGGCTTTCCCATGAATGTTGCCCATTTATCTGCTGCTTTCAACTGTCTGCTTTCTATCGTACGATGGAGAAACAATTGGCCAGTCTGGTGGATAGAGAAGTGCTCTAATAAAGTAACCGCAGCCATATATGATTGAGACTCTATCAGTCCAAATATGTAGTGCTCAACAAACTCTTTTGCATTGTCAAATCTGCAATTATTCTTTGCATTTAGGCACATTACTTTATAAATGTTTGCCAACTGAACATCATAAACTTCAAGTATCTTCTCAACTATCTTCTCATCATGGTTGACAGAGCCCCCAACAATATCAAGAAACAACTGGGCAGCGAGGTCCTTTGCTTCCATAGAGTCCCCCGAGCACGTTTCCAATTTTAGGAAACGGCGAAGAGCAGATATAATCAAATGACTGAACCCTTCACAGTATAAATCAAATATAGGCAAGACATAGAGGCACTGAATAAAACCGGATTGGATTTGGGTATGAAAATTCGGATATATTTTGGGTATGGGGAAAAACCGCGATTATTATTCAATTATAGTTTTGGATATGGTTATTGGGGTCCCAATCCGTATCCATCCGCAAATCCGAATCAAATAATATATATTATATATAATATTTAGGTATTTAAAAAAAAAAAAATATATATATATACACACATTATTCTCCGAATCTATTACCTTAAGAATACAAAAATTGCATTGTGTGAGTTGTATTTTGTGGAAAAGTTCAAAAGTTTTAATATGAATCAAAATTTATGAGAATTCAATCGTACTGGGAGATATACAAAGATCAAACCAACATTATCAACATTTAGCTTTAATTTTTATGTTTCACAAGATCTATTCATTAAATCATTTTATACATCAAATATTCAATGACGAAATTAATATTTACTAAATTATCATGCATCAATTGAATGAATATATTTTTTTTTATTGACGAAGACGAATATAATCGTTAACCGATGGGGAATCTGTTATCCGATGGATATGGTTATGGATAATACCCAATAGTTAATTTGTGGTTATGGATACAGTTAGTTTTCATGATTTTGGAGATGGATATAGCATTTCCGTCCCTAAAGGGTGCGTTTGGTACGCAGACGGGACGGAACGGGACGGGACGGGACGGGACGGAATGAAGGTGTAATTTTTGAAAAAGACATGGGGTATATTTGTCTTAAAATGGTAAAACATTGTGTTCCACAGACGTGGAACAAACCCGTTCCAGGGGGGCAGGTGGGACGCAAAAACACCCAAAATCTGTCCCGTGGAACAGCCCGTTCCACCCATTTTTGGCGCACCAAACGCGGGACGGAACGCCTCGTCCCGTTCCGTCCCGTCCCGTCCCACGTACCAAACTCACCCAAAACGAACTATTGCCATCTCTAATATGACTGATTGACTTCAAATAAACTTTAACCATGGGCAAACTAGATATATAATAGAATAATCCTTGGCTATGAGTAAGAATTCATGCTCAAAATTTGTCGCGTTGAATTTTTAGAACTTGTGATTATGACTGATACACATATCGTAAATCACTTTGTAAATGTTATTTTTTTTAAATAATAATTAAAACTAAAGTTGTTTAGTCAATTAACTGTAGCAAATCAATAGATGGTTTGTAATGTTTTTACCAAATCTATTCATATGTTTTATACAGTTCGATAACTAAACAACCTTAGTTTAATTGATTTTTTGCATAGATGAGAAAGTTATTTATAAAATGAACGGTTTTAATCATAAATACGAAATCCAGTGAATTAACATCAAATAATTTTGAATAAGAACTCCTATACACATAAATAGCCAGGTGATATTCAACATAAAATCCAGCAAAATAAAACATTGGTTGGTTAATATAATAACACAGACAAGTCGATATCACGATAAGACGCCAAATAATTACTTTTACGTTATATTAAAACACAATTACAAGTGTATTAGAATTTGGAATCTTTTGCAGGTAGTGTATTGATCTAATGGTAGAATCTTTCTATTCAACTCACTGCGTTGTGGGAGAAATTACAAATTGGTATTGAATATTGTTTGTACTTAGAAAGAACTTTGAATCTTCTATTCACTAAAACTATTGAGAACTGTTATTAGCACTCCAAAATTTTCATTCTACACTTCTCGCAAGTGTATTTTTTTTTCTTCTAATTATAGAAAATTTGGAGTGAAAAATGATATTTTTTTTAGTGCCAATAACAATTCTCAAAATATTTTGTGAGTTCAAATTTTGACTCACATGAAAGTAAAAAATCAATTGACAACCCATTTTTGACCTTTTCGGCCCCAAGATCTCTTAGGGCCTATGCTGACACGTATCGTATTGAGGGCAAAAGCTACGCTAAGAGTTGATGGACCATACTTGACAAGTTGACACGTCATGTACAGTGTACACGCACGAATGCAACTTGACCTGTCATTTTCTACATGTCGATTGCATTTTACCATATTCATATCCGTTGTTGTCCACGAGTCTGGATTCTCTTTACGAGGATTTCAAAAATTCATGAATTATGTCCGTTTATCGTATATTATGTGATCATAAATTATTTTAAATATTTTTATTTAAAAATAAAAATAAACAGTACTTGACGAAAACTAACCGCACGATGTACGATGAATGGATACGATTCACGAATCCTTACACCAAAAGGATCCGGAGATGATCTTGTTGGGTTGTGCACCACCTTAGTTACTATCCACATATATACATTAATTTCAGTACAAAATGAATAAAAGCTCATTTAAAGTGTTTTTTAAATGACTAAAAATGTTTTTAGTAAAATTGTTTTTAGGGTAAATTATATAGTAACCCTTCAGGTTTGAGGTCTATTACAACCTCATACAACATTTTTAAAACATTTCACTTTCATATCTCACGTACTATTGTATTTCAAAATAATACCTCCGTTGGATTTTTCATCCATTAATCTATTAAGCGTTGACATGGCTGCCACATTTGTGTCACGTGGCTGCCAAATATATGTCACGTGGCAAAAATAATAATTTTTTTAAAAAACCTGAATCTTCTTAAAAAAAATTAATTCAAAAGCTGAAAGAAAACCCCCACCCCTGTGAACCCCCCCAAACCAAAAACACCCAGAAAGAAACCCATCCCCCCAACAAATCCAAACCCAGAAAAGTCCCCCCCCCCCACCCCCCACCCCCAACAAAACCAAACACAAAAAAGCCCCCCTCCAAAAAACCGGATTGTAGAAAAGCCCCCCCCAACAAAACCAGATCTGGAAAGGACACCCCCTCCTCGTGGAAACCCTCCCTGTTACACCCACCCATAATTTAAATTGTATTTTCACTAAGTTTGAGTTTATCTTGCTTTTAAAATGATTTTTGGGTCTTAATTGGTGAGCCCAAGGGGCCCACCCCTGATTTTTGTCCCCCGAGTCTCTCTTATCTCTTCATTCTTAGTCATTTCTTTCTTCCATTTCCTTGTGCTCTCTCTCTCTGCACTCTCATTCTGCCCGAGCTCCACACACCCACCACCACAACCACCTAGCTACAACACCACCATCACCTCTGGAACTTTCTTTTCTCTCTCCCCTGTCTCGACGAAGCTCCGGGACACCCAGAGAACACCCAAGTCTCCCCCGACGACTCCGGCGACTTTCAAGGCAATTTTCGACCAAACCACGACAAGTTAGACGTCGTGCGAGGTACAATTCTCTTCGTCTCTTTATAGTATAGATGATTGATGACTTTATACTATGAAGTTGCTTTTCAATATATATATGTTCAATGGTTTTGTACTTACCTAGTGGTCATTTCCGCTACGGGACGTAGGGATAGATTCTGGTCCGTCCCGGGCGACAGTTTGGTGTTGGCATAGAGTTTGGAGTGTGTTTCCTCTGCCTATTTAGTACAGGGACGGGGAGCCGGCATGGTGCCTGAAGTGTATTTTCCTTTGACTGTCTGCTTAGAGACGGGGAGCTGGCATGGGGCCTGGGGGTTATCGGACATTCACTAGCGATTATTATACATACAAGTTATGATTTGAGACATTGCACAGCATGCTAGGTTTCAAAAAACCTATGTTTATCATGATATATATGTGTTTTCATAAAATCTGGGGGTTAGTACGTTGATAACTGTTTTATTATATATATATCAACTTGGTTCACTCATGTTTGTTTTGCGCCCCCTTCAGGGCTTAGAATCGAGGTATACAATCCCGGCGTCATAGCACTTCCGCATCAGCATCTTCGAGTCATCTCGGTGTAGGACCCACTTCTTTGTTCATTCAATTTTATATTATTTCTTTTAGTGTTCTAGTTAGTTCTATGCTTTGAACACGTTCCTTAAATGCATATTCTTGATTCTTTTATATTTATAAGTCTTATCCATCATTTATTCTCAACATTTGCACTCAATAAATGGCTCTCATCACCCTCGGGTGTCGGCCAGCATGTGCCTATCCTGGTATTCGGGGAATATCAGGATCTGGGCGTGTCACTCCCTCCCTGACTACCCACCTAACCCAGAACCCAAAAACCTACAAGAAGAAGAAGAAGAAGAAGAAGAAGAAGAAAGAAGAAGAAGAAAAAAAAAAAAAAAAAACCTCAAACCCAGTTCATCCCCCACCCGCAAAAAAACCTGCAATCTAGAAGAAGAAGAAAAAGAAGAGGGAAAAAAAAAAGCCCAGAACCCTTCCCCCCCACCCCGCCGCAACCCACGACCCACCTTCCTTCCCTCCGTCATGACCCGCCACCCGCCTCTTTTCCCCTTGCCGCCAGGATCTTGTGATTTTCAGTGTGGGTGAGTTTTGAAAATACTTTTGAGTTTGAGATGATTTTTGGACTGGTTTTGCGGTAGATCCACCTAATCTCGGGTGGAATTTTTGGGGGTGGGTGATGGGGGATGGGAGAAAGGGGTGGCTCGGGTGGGAAGAACTAGGGCTTTTTTTTTCTCCCTCTTCTTCTTCTTCTTGTTGCAGGTTTTGGGGGTGGATGAACTGGGGCTTTTTTTTCTTTTCTCCCTCTTCTTCTTTTTCTTCTTGTTGCAGGTTTTGGGGGGCTTCTTATTCTTCTTCTTCTTCTTCTTCTTCGACGAATTAGGGTGGGTGGGGTGGGGGGTACGGGGGTAGTTAATTAACCTTTTTTTTGAATAAAAAAAATTAAATTTTTTTTGCCACGTGGCACACATTTGGCAGTCATGTCAGCACTTAACGGATTAATGGATGAAAAATGTAACGGAGGTATTATTTTGAAATAAAATGGTACGTGAGGTATGAAAATGAAATGTTTTAAAGATGTTGTATGAGTTTGTGCAAGACCTCAAACCTGAGGGGTTACTGTGTAATTTACCCTTGTTTTTAAGTTTTAAAAGTGCTTGAAATGCGTTTTATGTGCTTTCAGAATTCACTTGCATTTTATACTAAGAATTCGTACTTTCATACAAAATATTTTTTAGTTATTTTAAAAACACTTATATCACTTAGTAGTGGTATTCCTCTTCATTTGTAAGTGAAAGGTCTTAGGTTCGATTTTCGCCAAAAGCGAATTAGAACCATATTATTGCTAGCCCATTGTGAGGCTAAGTTCAACCTCTCTTTTAGTGTATATAATATCGTTTGTTAAAAAAAAAAAAAAAGGCACTTCCAAACCAGTTCATAAAAATTTTTATTTTTATTTTTAATCCGGGACAAGACATATGGCACTAGGAATATATATGCTAAGGATTTCATGTATGGTGATGAACCCTACTACTTCCTACTTCCTGCTACTCAATCTGCATTGTAAATTGTTTCATGATTGGAGATTAGAAAACAAAAATGCCACCATAACCTAAGGGCAAGGATGCAAATGGATGGATTTTAATCCGATCGAATACCTTCAACTTAGATGGGATTGGAGAGAGAATATAACATACTCAGAAAGAAAAACTTGTCTATCACTGGTTGTAAAATTTCATCTAGTTCGGAGCTCAATTGTTAAAAGTTCATGGATAGAACAACACTTACTCCTTCACGTCACTCAATGGATGTAATATCTTTTTACGTGTTAGGTTCAAATGATGTTAGACATGACTTGTTGAGTTCAACACATGGATAGTCTGCTTTAGTACCATATTAGATTGCAAGCATTCATTCTAAAATCAATTGATAATAATAGAGAGAGATTTTTTTTTTTTTTTTTTTTTTAAAAGCTGAGAGAAATTTAAATTATTAAGAGAGACTTAGATGTGAGATTTACACTTTCAACGAAAAAGTATCCCGAACCGAAACTCTTAAGTACCAGATTATGTCATGGACTCAGCTTGAATGGTACCTTAATGTCTAGATGTCTCCTATTGCGTTCTCCACCCAATTCATGGATTATTGTCACAAATTGGGTTGGAACTTGGGTGGGATGGGTATGTTCCTATTAATTACACCCACTATGGTTAGCTATTCACTTCACTATCTAATGACGTTTGGCCTTTGGAACAACACAAAGGACCTTAAAAAAGAACAATGCTTAATTACTTAAAGATGAGTAGAAACTTTTATTCAAAAAATTGTGTTCGAATTACACAATCAGAAACATTCATATTATGAATATTATGAATCGCACTGTAAATATTATCTCTGTAAAAAATGAATTAAAACTAAAATCGTTTAATTAATCTATTTTAGCAAATACATAAAAGGTTCGTAATACTTTTACTAATTTCGTTCATTTATTTTTATACAGTTCGATGACCAAATAACCTTAGTTTTAAGGGAACTTTAACGAAAAGCACCCGGTACTGTTCACTTTAACCAAAAACCACATTTCAAGCCATTTTCATTAATTTTCCTTAGTTTTAATTGATTTTTCACAAAGAAGATCTTTATAGAATGATTTATAATATGAATAATTCTGATTATAAAAACGGAGTTCTATAAATTGACAATGAATAATTTTGAGTAAGAACTCCTACTCCTTTGAGTAGCCAAATATTGTCCCCTTTATAATGTAAGACATTGCCCATTGGTGACCCTACTTAGTACTCGATGCCCATGATAAATCATATCATGGGAGATCCCATGCACCAGTTTTTTACGATGGCATCACGTACCAACAATACAATGACATGTAGAGAAAAACTAATACATGGTTTTGTATTATTGGCACATAATGCTATTGTGGTAACGTATTCGTGCTATACAAGTTAGTCTCCAACACAAGGGCATGTGAGACCAAAATACAAGAGAGTCCCACTCGTGTGTGAGACTTGGCGGATGGATGGGGTCACAGCTGGACTCAAGAATTTCTCCCCCGAGACGGCTAAATGCATAAATTTTAGTCTTAGAAACGCATATCATATATTTAAGCCAGCTTTAGATCTCTGATATGGTTCCCGATTCCAAACCCCCAACATACATGCACATCTGAATGACCTCCAGAACTACAACATCAGAAAGATCACTCAAAGTTTTTCATCACACAGTTGTGCTTGAGGAAACAACAGAAAGCCAAAACTGATTCATGACTCATATGAGATTGCTTAATGAGTTAGTAGGTAACGTGGTTGACACCAAATTTCAGTTGAAGGACACCAAACTGAGTCTGCATCGACACCAAATTTCAGCCCACGAGCTATGTGGCAAATTGGCGATGGTTCATATGAGCGATCCTTCCGCTTCGTCCTTCCATGGCTTGAATGCCTGTACATTCCCTCAATCAAAAACTGTGGTTTACTACCGGATTACTAAAATTCTACAGCCTAAACTGTTCAATACACTAATCAAGTTTAAATCTCAATTGCAAAAGGATTAAGAGGTTTTACGGTTCAGAGACAGCATGGACCCTTGTGTAGGCTGAACTATGGATTATATGGATCTAAAGACAGCATGGTTCTTGATCTAATGCATATATCTTTCTCTCTCAGATCATCCTGAAGCACTTGAAGGAGCGATAATGAACAGTTCTTCGTGGAAAACCTGAAGACAACAAAATAAGTCCATATCATATAATTTGATGACAATGCAGTTCCATAAGAAATGTTTAAATATAAATGGAAGATTAAGAAAATTACCATTTTAAAGTGTGCTAGCTCCTGCCTTAGTTCATCTCCAATATCCTCAGCTAAACTCTGTACCATGTCAGGTGGAGAATTTTGATCTTTTACGCCACTGCATGTCTGAAAAAACCGCAAGATCAACGCTACAGTTAGCCAGACTGCAGAAAGTAATTGGTTTTGTTAAACCAGCATCAGGGTTTAAGCTAGTCAATAATCTATGATCGATGAAAATCTATCACATTTTATAGCTTCTGCGCACATTCTGTTTTACAAGGAAATTACAAAGCCAATGAAAAGCTTACAGACCGAGCAAGCAGATGTGATAGTTAGAACGCATTGATATCTTGATGTCCCTACGGAACCTACCATTACAATATTCACACCAGTCTAATTGTCTTCTTAACTTCATAATCTAAGATCAATATTGCGCTTCATACCATCAATTGAAAGAATCCAATAACAGCACCTAATGTTCTATTTTCTCCCTTGGCCACAAGAAGTTGAAGCGGATACAAATATGGGTATATTTATTTGCAAGAGTAAACACAAATACTACTTCTATGTTTATAGAACAGGATATGCTCCAGGCATGTTGTTTTATAACGAAATTCCACAAATGCAAAGAAGAACCCTACTTTATGAGAAAAAGTTCAACTGAAAACCAGAGAGGAGAATACCAGTCTAAAACCTTCGTGAAAATGAGAAAACTCCAGTTGTTGGAAATCTATGCGTCGATGTTGTTGTAGTGCAACAGAAGTACGGATCATTGCACACAGAAATTTGAATTTCTTTTTTCCCTGATGACAAATTGGAAGTATCCACAAATTAACATAAAGGCACAAACAATTAAAGTTCTCGCAATATTTTATATATTTAGATAAGATGATACCTCCTCTGGCAACTCCTTGAAGGAAACATGATCAACGTTTGGTAATTTCTGCCGGTGGTGTTTTGCAAGTAGTGCTATCAGCTGCAGGTTCACTAATTGGTCATCACTATACAGAATACAGAGTATGCACCATGACATAGCACACAAATAAACACTTGACATACCTTGACCTCTTCGGTACTATAACCATGAAGATGATCGCCATTCTACACAAGCGATTTAGCTCATCAAGATTATATATTAGCAAATAAAACTTTCTCAATGCGTATTGATTGAATTATTAATTGGAGAACAGTATTACCATGATAATAGAATAAGAATGCTTATGGTAACCCTTTTTCCCGACAGAAATCCCAATGTTGTGAAGCAAGCATGCCGCTTCAAGATATTCAAGATCCTTATCATCTAGGGAGGCAGCAACTTGATTGTTAGTAAGGTCGTCACATTTTCTCAAACCTTCAAAAATTTCCTGCAAAAACATCAACTCAAAAGTCAAAACACTGGATATTGCAATACAATTCATCTCCAACTACACTCGACTGATCTCTACAATACGAAAAAAATAACTGAGTTCTACATTCAACTGATCTCTATTATCCAGAACCAGCTTCTGCTTATCTCACAAGCACTTTAGAAAAGAATAAAAAAAACAAGTAATTCAATTCACTTTGATTACCTTAGCAATACCAGCACATTGTGCAGCAGCTTGCATCCTCTTCTTGCCATTAAACCTCATAGCAAGCCTCACAATCGAAGACCATTTTCGATTGGCATTCAAATCATAACCCTCATTACCCTTAGCCAAACTCTCTGCAATAACACCTTCTGCTAATGCATACCCAGAAACCTCCATCTCCTCAATTCCAATCATCTCAAATATCTCCTCCAAAAGCACTGCCCCAGCAACCATAAACTCCGACCGCCTTTCAAAGAACTTTTCCCTCCTAATCCTCTCCGCCTCTCCTCCGCTGCACAAACTCCCCACAACACCCTTCACCTCTCCTCTACTCAACTTCCAGTCCCTCTTTCCATCCCCAAAAGAGACCAAATTGCCCACCTGCAGCATATTGCTCATATCGGCATACCCGAAACGGACCGCCTTTTCAACGGCCTTGATCGTACCGGAAGATCCCACAACCACATCAAAGCCGCAAGATTGAATCTTTTCAACCAGCCCATATTCCTGAATCACCGACCTGATGTGCTGCCTCATAATTTCAGCATTCCCTTCACTGCCCCCAAACTTTTGGGTCAAATTCACATGCCCCAGCTTCAACGAAGCCCCAAAAACGACATTTCCTTCCTTCCCAATCACGAACTCAGTAGACCCACCTCCGATATCCACACCCAGCACCGATTTCTCATATATCGGTAGAAACTGCAGCATACCCAGATAAACCAGCCGAGCTTCCTCCTCACCCGGCAGCACATCAACCTCCAAACCCACCTCCTCCCTCACGCGTTCCAAGAACTCGGCTTTGTTCACGGCTTCGCGCACGGCGGCGGTGGCGACGCAGCGGACGTTGGTTTTTCCGATTTTGTAGGATTTCAGGATTTTCTGAAACTTTTTTAGGGATTCGAAAGCAAGGAGGTGGGAATGATGGGAGAGGGCAAAAGGGGTTGGGTTTGATGATGATGTGGTGTCGCGGCCGAGAACCACCGGCTCTTTGAATTGATCGACGGCGAAGAATTTGCCGTCTGGGTATGTTCGGACTATGAGCAGCTTGAAGGAGTTGGTGCCCATGTCAATGGCTGCCAAGAGGGTCGAAAGGGTTGGTGCGTACGGCGTAGGAGACGCCATTGCTGTTGGTAGCAATTGGTATCTGGGTTTTTGATTTGGTGGGAAAATTCGCACTGGTACGAATTGAGAAAAGCTTCTTCCTTTTTTAATTTGGTTGCAAAATCCCTTTGTTTTTTAAAGCTATTTTATGTAGATTTGGGATTTTTAAGGCATCTACGTGATGTGTTCTGTGCATGAATTTAGTGGGATATGATTTTCTTATTTTCTTCAGTATCCTTTAATTCTTTTGAGTTTTGTCAAACAACATTGATTAATTTTGATAATTAAATGATAAACCGAATACTAATCTTTGTTATATTTGATTTCTTTTTTGACAAACAATAACGACATTCATCTAATTATGACGAGATAAATTAAAAAACGAGTGCATATGGTGCTGCCACATTGCTTTAACTAACTTAATTAAGCTCATATTTCTGGTTACTTAATTATAAATTTGATCCTTCAAGTATTAAATCAGTCTAACTTTTTGTGATTAGGAGCTTAAACAAGTAGATTAAAATATGGTTAGTCAAAATTGATGCTTTGATTGCATCAGACCTCAGAAGACCAGATAAAAAAATCTTCCTGGGTCCGGGGACGACTTGGGGAAAGGCAAGTCTCCAGCTCCACCTCCATAGAGGTTCCTAGAATTTTCCCGGAAAACTGGATTCCCAGAAAATTTCACAGAACCTGCAATCTCCACCAACTACAAGTCAACCAAGTGAACAACCTTTCAAGTTTCAAGTTTCAAGTTTCAAGTTCAACGGTCTCTTACTCGGACAAAGATTTTTCTTCTCTTTTTTTTCCTCTTCTTTTGTTTAAACTCAAGATTTCATCTTTGTAGAGAGAGAAAGAAGAAGAAAAAAACAGGAGAGAGAATCCCTTTATATTCACAATACAAATCAACCCTGTACAGGTGGACAGCAAAGATCGTGACATACTAAAGTTAGTGGAAGCTGCAGGCCTGCAAATAATTATAATTTCAAGCTATTGGATATGGTTTTCAGAAGTCGCCAATAACATCGGTAAATATATTTGATTAACGTAGCGTATTAACATGTTATTAGTACATCGGTGTAATTCTAGCCAGTGGGTTTTGCACGGAAAATGAAATGCACTTTCAGGTCAAATTTCAGAGAAATGGGAACGCGTATTCATGGAAAAATTTGTATTTTCTGCACCTTCTAGCAACCTTCATATCATCTATAGTATACACGCTTTGTTCTAATTGGCTTAGTCTCTATCCACGTGGACTCTGTCTCTGTCTCTCTCTCTCTCTTTCTAAATCCAGTCACACACAACGAACATAGCTCTCTCACTAAACTCTCTGTCCCGTATCTCTTGGAATATACTGTGTATTTTTCGGTACTTTTCAATCATGACGCGTCTGATTAGTTATCCATCTGAAATTCCAACGCCTGAGAATCTTGAAAATATGTGTTCTTTTCTGCTTTTCATAAAGAGTGGGACAAAAATACTACAGACAGTCATCGATTAATCCTATAAAAGCTGATGCAACGTTGGTATAATCTAAAAGTATTACTATCTTAATCCAAATTTTGGGTTCTTGTTAGTTTAAAGCATGAGCTAATCTTAGCTTGACTTTCAAGGTTTAGCGTGTCTGTCTTTAGTACTACGAACCTTCCATGTCCCTTCTGTCTTCAATAGTTCAATCCAAGATTTTGTATTTAAAGGACTGAGCAGTTTGTTGATTTCGTTGCGCTTTGTTGGAAATCTTACGTGCTTTTTAGAAACTAAACTCAACTAACTGCTAGCTGCTGTTTCGGACGGGTTTGTGATGAACTTCAAGAGGCATTTTCGTGGCGAGGATGGCAAGGAGTTTGAATTTCCGGTTCCAGAACCGAAAAGGAGACTTACTTTTACCAAGTAGGTAGTTCAGTTTGAGTATAAGTTTAGTTAGTGCTTTTCCGGTTGATTGAGTTGGTTTTTTTGACTTTAGGGTTTTGTGATGTTTGTTGTGCAGTGTTCTTAGGGATGCGATGACGGATGCCAGACTGAATGGCGTGTTGGAGCGCTCCTTTCGAAGAATAGTAAGTTTGAATCTCCGTTCTTGTCTGTACGAATGAATCTAAGCTCCAGCTTCGATCAGACTTAAGAAAGCTTTTTAGTGATAGTTTCTGTGTGTTATGCAGCAATATAGAAGTTAAATATTGAACTGTTTGCAGTAATCATAGTTACCAGGTTTTATTAGGCTTACTGTGCTTTGTTTTCGCAAGTTTATTGCCTTCGATTAGGAAGACGGTTTGAGTAGCTGCTGAAAGAAAGCTAGGATTTACCGTTTAAACGCGGTTTTTGCCATTTAGAACTTATGCAGGAGCATATGTTCCGCAAATTTGTTCGAAATCTTTTTTTGTGAGGTCTCTTGAGTTCATTGTTCATGTATCTTTGTCGTATATAGGTGCGAGATGAGTTGGAGCACCGTATTCTTCCCATCCTCATGGCATCTCCAAGGTTAGCTTTTAGTCACCAAAGCTTCCAATAGCTGATATATTCCGATGAACACGCAGCGTATCGATGATACATTCATACTGCACAAATTGTTTCTTGCAAGATTCATATTGGATTTGTTGTTAATTTTGTCACAGGCGCTCAAACGAAAGTGGGAGTACATCTGGAGGAAGCGGCTTGCAGTTGCGTTTTATCAACAAGCTGCCAACTACCATATTCACAGGCAGTAGGGTGGAAGCAGAGAACCGCGAGCCTCTTCAAATTGAACTGGTTGATGCCAGTACTGGTGCTATAGTCCATTCCGGTCCCCTATCTTCACTAAAGGTTGAACTTTTTGTGCTGAATGGTGAGTTCGGGTCTGATGATCAACAGGATTGGACCGAAAAAGAACTCAACACCTACATTGTGCGCGCAAGGGAAGGCAAAAGGCCATTAGTGACGGGTGACATACATGTTACACTGAGAGAGGGAGTTGGTTCTCTCGGTGATGTCATGTTTACCGACAACTCAAGCTGGGTAAGATGCAGAAAGTTCAGACTAGCAGCTCGAGTTGTGGCCAAAGCCCAGAGTGAAGTTCGAATTAGGGAAGCTACAAGTAAACCGTTTGTGGTTAAAGATCACCGCGGAGAATGTAAGTTTATAAAGAACATCCTTAACTCACTACTCCTGATCTTTACTAAAATGTAAACTGTTTTGGCATTGAACTAAATGAAATTGACATAGAAAATGATGATTCAGTGTATAAGAAACACCACCCTCCACACCCAAACGACGAAATTTGGCGCCTGGAAAAGATATCGAAAGATGGTGCCTCTCATAAGAGACTGTACGAGAAGGGAATCAACACCGTGGAGGACTTCCTGCAGTCGTACATGAAAGATGCATCCTCGCTACGAAATGTAAGAAAATCATTTCTTCTGCTAAGTAGTGTGCCTAGAGTAGTTTATACCCGTAGTTTAATATATATGTCTAATTTTCTGCTGCGGAAATGTAGGTTTTGCCTGGGATCTCGGACAAGATATGGGAAACAATCGTAAAGCACGCTAGGGCCTGTAAGTTGGATGATCATAAGTTCTATGCCTACTATAGCGCTGAACATGACGTAAGTCTCCTGTTCAATTCCATCCACGGGCTTGAAGGGGCAATAATCAATGGCCAGTTCTGTTCTCTGGATGAAATCGACTCGCATCAGAAGGTACGCGTACTACACATTTTCGAGCTCCTTTACATTTTCTAATCTTTCACGGGTATTCTTGATCTACCTTAATTTGTCAGTTGCTTGGTTCCGAAGACACAGAATTGATGCGTATTTAAATTTTCATTGGTGCTAAAAAATGATGAGCTCCCTAATTCTGTATGCAGATGCTGGTGGAAGCTTTGAAGCAGCAGGCTTATCGAAATGTAAGAGATTTGGTGCCCGTCGATGCTTCAACTATATTTGGCCTTTCGAAGCCTTTGCCAGTTCCACAAGCTGACTCAATCGCTTGTCCAAACCCTGATATGCAGCAAGTTCAATTTCAGTTAACACATCAAGGTAAAATGTTACATTATATACATGGCATTAGATGATGAAGAATGTAACGTCCCACATCGGAAACCTCATAAAATAAAATCCACACGTAGGGACAATATCGTTGTTGATTAGAAGTGTCTATTGGTCGTCTCTTTGAAATCTTGACATTATAGCATGTTTTGCCTTACCTATGCTTTTCCAAGTAACTAAAAACCAAGTATTTTTTCACAGATGAACTCGCACTACAAGTAGGTTTCAACCATGCATCAACTTCGACCTCATGTCCCTACCAAGCAGAAGGTAGCAGCAATCAGCCAATGGTTTCTGTGGCACAACCTAGCCATCCAATACAACTCCGAAGCAGCAGCTTTTCGATGGAGGATCTTAGCTCCATTATCTACAACGGAGAAAGCGGTTGGCCGCCTGTCGGTGGTTTTCAAGCGCCAATTGTCCCAACTGGTCATTTAGGCACAGAAAACCCTTTCCAGTTTCAAGCATCAACTTGTTCCCCTACAAACCCAACATGGGGACAAGCAGGCGGCTTCTACTTCACTTCAAGTAGCGAAGCAGAAGCCGAGCATTTCTCTCTTCCTGCTTTTGTACATAGCGCAGGAACTAGACGGAAACCCAGGGAATGCTGGTGCAAGCTTCGTGCCGCCATTAAATGGTCGGTTTCGGTTAGGAGGGATGCGGCTGCTAAAAGAATGGCAAGGTGTATCTGAACTCTTAGAAGACATGCAGTTTCATCTTCTATGGTTTAGTTTGTTAATTACTATTTACTAGCTGTAAAATCAAGCAAGTACCTCGAAGTAAAAGGGGTAAAAATCCTCTCCTAGTCCTAGATGTGCTAAGCTTATGGCTCGTTTGACGAGTGCTTTTAAACGACTGAAAACACTTTTAGAAAAAATATTTTTGAGTTTCAAACATACTTGAAGTGCTTCATGCGAGAAGTATATAACTAGTGCACTTCAAGTGTTTTTCCATAATTAACTTGCATTTTTACTAAAGATTAGTTTAAAAACATTTTATCTAAAAACGGTTTCAGTCGTTTAAAAGCACTTCTCAAACAAGTCATAAGTAATTCACAGGTTTTTCTTTACTGCAGTTAATTGATCATATTGTACATATTACTTTCCTGCAGTTAATTGATCATATTGTACATATTACTTTCCTGCAGTTAATTGATCATATTGTACATATATTGTACATAGTATCAAAATGAAAAGTAGGCTTCTGAAAAGAAGTACAGTATAAAAATTACTACTTTTATGTATCTTACTTAGTTGTTACTTTGACAGTAGCGACGTCACGTGGTGTGTGGCGACACTATTCAAAATGCTAACTAAATAAATGCAGAAATGAGGCGCATAAGCAAACTGACATTAATGACCGAACTACAGCGTCACGTGATGTGCAATAACTTATTATAAAATCAATGTAAGTGGATTTTAGATGCTAGCACAAGTAGATGCGCAAGAGATATATAAAAGCAAACAGACGTAAGTGAATCAGACTAACGACGTCGTTTGCTTTATTCGTTAAGCGTATCTTTATTCGTTAAGTGTTTTTATTAGCAGCATTTTTTTTTTTGTTAAGCATCATAAAAACGCTTTTGATTATCCGAAGGCAATTCCACATGGGCATAAGGATCCGACAATTGAGAACCCGACATGCCTGGGCTTTAAAAAAGCCCAATGGCCCGTAATTCAACTTAACTTCAGGCCCTTTTATGGATATGCCAAAAGAAAATATCTAGCCACCAGGCAAACGGAGTCAGTTTGCACGTACGGAAAGAAATTCTCGAACCTTCCCCGCCGAATCTGTAACCAAGATATTTCTCCGTCTCCAGACAAACGTCGCCACTAAAAAAAAACCGAACGCAGAGGGCCTCCTCTTCTTCTTCCTCTCTCCGAAAGGCTCTCATACACACATAATTCCCCTTTTGCCCCCATGGTCTGAGAGAGAAGCTTGCTGTTCTCGAAGCTCCTTCGCTTTGAATTCTGAAGGCTCTTTTTTTTTTTTTTAATTTTACTTTCTATTTTTCGATTTTTGATTATTTATTGTTGTTGGGTTTGTGGAGTGATGGATAAGGAAGGAGGATCCAACGGCGGATCTTCCTACTACGCCGTCCTTGGGATTCGCAGGGACGCCTCCTTCTCTGATATCCGCGCCGCCTACCGCAAGCTCGCTCTGGTAATTCCCCCTCCTCAAAATGCATCGTTCTCTGTTTTCTGCAAATCCATACGACGTCGTTTCTGTCATTAGAAAAGCTGAATTTTTGTGAAATCATGGTAAATTTATGAATTTTTTGGTTTTTTTTTTTTTTTAAATTTGAAGAAATGGCATCCGGACAGGGCGCGAAACCAAACGGCGGCGGGAGAAGCCAACCGGCGGTTTCAGCAAATCCAAGAGGCCTACTCCGGTAACTTTGCCACTTTTCGTTCGTAACGACGTCGTTAGTTAAAAGCCTAGTAACCTTTGAATTTCTCTTTTTTTCGCGCTAACGATGCCGTTTTGGTTGTCCGCAGTTCTCTCAGATCAGACGAAGCGATCAATGTACGACGCCGGGTTCTACGACCCCCTTGAAGAGGAAGACCAGGTGCGTTAAAAATATTTCACCGTACGGAATGCGCGGTAAAAAAAAAAGATAAAGAAAAGAACAGTAAAAAGAAAATTACGTCACTGTTTTTCAGTTTCCTTTTATGTCCCTGAATTTATGTGAATTTGTGGGCAGGAATTTTGCGATTTCATGGGCGAAATGCTGTCCATGATGAACAACGTGAAAAACGAGGTAAGGATAATGTCGTAATTTTAGGAATAAACTTTCCGTTACGCGTTTGTCAAGGGATATTATGGTAATATCAGTTGATTGAAAAAAAAAATTCGGGGTGTTTAACTACAAATTTGATGCAAGCGATGGATCGTTTGAATGTGTTTTTAATATGGCCGAATGTATTTTTAAATAAAATATTTTTAGATTTTAAAAGTATTTTAAGTATTTTTTGCAATAAGCACTAGTTATATGATTCTTTCAAGAAATATTTTAATTGTTTTTTCAAGATTTACTTATATTTTTATTAATAATTTTAAAAATATTTTCATTAAAAACGCTTTCAGATATTTTAAAAGCATATCTAAATGATTTCTACCATAGTAATGAAGATGAGTATTGTTCTCGCATCTTGGCCTGAGTTCGAATTCCGTCAACTTTTTAATCTAATATTTGACAAGAATAAAAAATAAAAAATTACAATTTTGATTATTTTAGGGGGACATTTTCGAAGATCTCCAGAGGATGTTCAACGATATGGTCGGTGGAGATGGGATGATGGGATTCGACTTCAGCGACATGGATCCAACGGCGAACAAGAAGCCACGTGTCGGTTCTTCGAGAGGTAACGCTAACACAGCGAAGCGCAGCACGTCTCGCTGCTAGCGCGATGTACCGGATCATGTTAAGTAACATGTTGTTTAAAATAATCTCACCCAATTGTATTTTATTTTAATTTTATTCCTTAATTTCCCAGATTAAGATGTGATTGGAGGTGGTTAGGTTGGTGTAGGTTAAATCCAGTTTGTTGGTGGTGACGTGTTTGTTGGTGCCCTTAGTAATAATTTTTATTTACTTTTATTTCTTTTGTTGGTCTCTTTTTCTAATTTAATTTAATTTAATGTCTATACAATTATGGTTCGGATCGATTTTTATTGATTACTCTTCACCTCACAATTAAAAATTTGATATGCACTAAATAATGCCTCAATTTTAGACGTTTTACAATTGTCAAAGTCTTTCTGCCCATTTCATTTTTCATCAACGAGGTAATTCCATGGTTATCCACTCTTTTGGGAAGTCGGAAAGATTCACATAGGTATTTCAACATTTCTTTGGCCACAAGTCTGGCTTCCACACCAGCAGCGGGTTTCGAACCCGTGGCCTCTAGTTTTTGGTTTGAATGAAACCTTGCAATCCACTCTTTATCACTAGATCATTAGCTCGTTGTTTTCTATGTTAGGTCATTTGAAATAGATTGATAATTAAGCAAGCTACCGTTCATAAAAAAAACATAAGGGAAATAAATCTGCTTACAAGAGCCAAGTGTATACAACGTCATTCCCTTGCCTCCGTGCATAATGGTTGGTCACGCAAGGATAGGGATTGGACATGCGAGGAGAGTGACCGACACATAGGGCAACATTGCGTTGCATTTAAATCCTATCATTCAACAAGGTATCTTTGCATTCAAACGAAATTCTAGGGATTTTATTTGTCTAAAATTCCAAGTCCCACAGTAGTTAGGTGGATTGAGATCCTCACCGGATCTTACACTTCGAAGCACATAGATTCAGTAATTCAGATCATTCAATTTAAATCATGCGATCTCCATTAGCCAATTCCACTAGCCTACCACACACACAATCTTTCTCTCCAACGCCCCTCTCTGTCTCTTGAAAGGTTCGAATCCAGTACCGGTATTTGTTTGGAACAAGTGTGGTGTTGTTGCGAGGTTGCCTTTGGTTCTATGAAAGCCATTGAAATGGAATCATCTGGTGGGGTGGTTGTACTTTGGTGTGGTTGGATTCGAGAGAGAGGTGGGACAAACACTGGATTTCAATCAACAATTCTCTCTTAATTTTGGCAAAGTTGCTTTACTTGGACCCCCCACCCCTCCCAATCCCAAAGTCGTGTCTTACATTCGTTATCATGTCCCCATTTGCACCAAGCTCAAATGTTATGTTCCTATTAGACTACAAAATCTAGTGGTGCTAGATGCACTCTGATATTTTCCTTCAGTTATAATTGAGTGATTTCAAGTTTGACGAGTTCGAGAATAATCATTATGGTTGACATATTTTATTACTTGTCCTATATCTCATTTCTTTTTGGTTGATACAAACGATACTGGGGAAAAGAAAAATCGATCTATAATTTCGAATGCATGAGTAAATACTATTTAACCATTTGAGTTACAAGCTCTTTGCAAATCTTCACATTTTCTTAGAATCGGAATGAATTGATATCAAGAGTGAGCATAAATCAACCAGTAAAATTTCATTGAGAATAGAAAGAGATTTTAATATATATATATATATATATATATATATATATATATCAAATGATAAAAAATTCAGAAGGAAATCTTGTGCGAGGCCGTTGTGAAGAATTATATTTATTAGGCTCATGATTTCATAAGAGTGGTTTTGTGTACAATTAAATTTCGTCTCTAAACGCTCATATTTCTCTAAAGAACAAGAACTACAATACCATTAAAAAAATATAACTAGAGCTTCAATCCATGTAGTCTGAAAGCTATCACACAGTGAAATAAAAAAAAAGCATGATATAGTGAAATTTAACAGTTGCGAAGTTTATTAATCGCTTAATTACCGCACTTTTTACTTTATAATCCTATGAGTTCAAAGAAAATAATTATTTTCCCTAAGCCCTTTGTCGATTTGACTTGGGCTTCTTTAAGGCCTTCTTTTTTACTGGGCATGTTGGCGGGACCGATAAACTTCGGTTTAGAGAAGCCCATGAAGTCTATTTTTCTTCCTATTAAAAAAAACAAAAATAAGTGATTTTTAATATTTTTAAAATATTCATTATTTTTTCCTATAAAACAATTCTGACCTTATAAGAAATTTCAAGGAAAGTCAAACACCTCGGTTTGTCATACTCATTTTAGTTTTCTAAAATTACCTTCGACAATTAATTCTTTTTTGATATACTTTGATTACATTTTGCTGTCGTGTAAATTTAGTAGTCGCATTGCTCCTACAAAAATAATTATATGCTAAATATCTAAAATGATCCATGAGATTTGTATAATCCATATGAATGATCCATGAGATTCAAAATCAATAGAAATGATCATGAGATTATCTACCATCCATGATTTTGGTCATTGTTAAAAACTCTTTGAGCTATTTTCAAAGTTTCGTAACTCAATCGATAATTAATCAAATTTGATCCATAATACATCAAAATGAAGATAGGAAAATGTAGAATAAGATTATATCTATTTGGAAGACCAATGGTTGCCGGAGATGGCCAGAAAATAGTCTGAAAGGTGACCAATTTGTGAGAAAACTGGAAAACTATTCAGAAACTAGGTAAACTTTAAACGTTCATAACTTATTTAATACTCAAGGAAATCGAGTGATTCAAAAACCAAAATCATACTTCTGGTTGAGACGAAGATAATGGTAACTTTCTCGATGGCTAACTCGCATTGGTTTGGCCGAAAAATGGCTCGCAAGTGGTTAACCATTTTCAATATGACCATTACACCACTTGTTACTATACAAATAATAATATATGTATGTTAAAAAGTTAATAACTTAAAAAATAAATTTTTTCATAATTTATATAAAAATACGTGGTATACCACTCGTGACCAATCGACTTTGATAACCGGCCGATAGCAATTTCGAGACACTTTGCTAGGGTTGGGTCAAACAATAAAGCTCTCAATGAACCGGTTTGGGTCCGGTTTTGAAATAAAAAAAAACACAATTGGCCATCATCGGACAATCGAACAAGACCAAAGAAAGTAACACCTTTCCCCTCATCTTCAAATTCAAACCGTGTGGCAATCTCCGTAATTACGTGCCGATCCGAGCCTAAAATCCCAACACCCTCGCACTCTTCCACTAACGCTATAAAAATCGTCTCCATTTCCCCATCTCTCTCTCACTTCAAAAAACCACACAAAGACAAACCCACTCCCACGTTCTCTCTCTTCCTTCTCTCTCCTCTGTTCGCTAAAACCCTATCTCTCTCTCCTAGGGCTTCCGATTCTTGATTTGAATTGAAACGATGTCGTTGAGGCCGAACGCGAGGGCGGAGGTCCGCCGGAACAGGTACAAGGTGGCTGTGGACGCAGAGGAGGGGCGGCGTCGGAGGGAGGACAACATGGTGGAGATCAGGAAGAACCGTAGAGAAGAGAGCCTCCAGAAGAAGCGCCGCGAGGGGCTTCAAACTCAGCAGTTGCCCTCCAGTCTTCACTCCTCCGGTCTGGATAAGAAGGTGAAACCTAATGTTTGATTTTTGGCTGATTTGGGGGTTTGATTGAATTGATTTGTAGGGTTTGTTAAATTGGGATTTTACTGATTAAGATGAATGTACGCTTTTGGTCACTCTGTGTTTTGTTGGATTTGGATTGATTAATTGGTTACTGTGTTTATCAAATACATTCAATTTTAATTCAGGCGTTTAGCTGAAATGGAAGCTGATTTTAGTGCATACGATCGAAATTTATTGCCCGAGTAACTGTCGGTTTTAGGTTTGATTCTTTGGAGAGTTAATCAGACTTAAGAGTTGTGGGTAGGCGATTGTGATCGGTGCGGAAATAGTTTTACTCCTTTGAGCGGTTGTTAGATGCATGCTGATTACTCACTCTGCTGTAGTTGTTTTTTCATGCGAGGATGGAGTGTTTTCTATTTAGTAGACTTTAGCATCACATTGACTTGTTGCTGTTTGGTTAAGCCTTGCCTTAGTTTGAGATATTGTTTAGGGTTCCAAAATGTTTAGATTTTGAAGTTACTGAACCGTGTTGAGGTTATTGTGTCGTGTTTGTTGCTGATTAATGATTCATGCAATTCCACACAAAAACTTTATGGTACGTTCTAGAGTTTGAAATGAAAGGAAAATCGATGCTCCTATTTTTGTTCCTGTAGAACATGTTAATTATGGTTTAACTTTTGGTAGGTTTGACGTCTTGTTGGAGATAATACTAATAGTGGTTGAATATTTTTTGATACAGCTAGAGCATTTACCATCCATGGTTTCTGGTGTTTGGGGTGATGAGGGCAGTTTGCAGCTTGAGGCAACAACTCAGTTTAGGAAGTTGCTTTCAATTGGTTAGTAGACGTTTGTGGCTGTACAATTTTTTTTTTTTCTTTCATACATTAGACTGTACGTTCCTATTGATTGTTATATTCCCCTACATGCTAGAACGTAGCCCTCCGATTGAGGAAGTCATACAAGCGGGTGTCGTTCCTCGCTTTGTTGAGTTTCTAATGAGGGAGGATTTTCCACAACTTCAGGTTTGATACTTTCTAATTAATGTTTCAGTTATTGATTACCATCTTATTTATTTATGTGCTAAAAATTTTTGCATACAATTTTCTGCAGTTTGAGGCTGCTTGGGCTCTTACAAACATTGCTTCTGGGACATCTGATAATACAAAGGTGGTAATTGATCACGGAGCTGTTCCGATATTTGTGAAACTGCTTAGTTCTCCGAGTGATGATGTTCGTGAGCAGGTAAACATTGGGAAGATCAGTTGAGGGTTTGCTCCAAGTTGTTAGGTTTATTTTGTTGCTCCTTTCTAGTTTATATTTATTTAATGTAGATGTTGACCGTCATTTATTCACTTCCTTTGTCTTCTTTAACTTGCAGGCTGTTTGGGCACTGGGAAATGTTGCTGGTGATTCCCCTAGATGCCGTGATCTTGTACTTGGTAATGGGGCTTTGCTTCCATTGCTTTCGCAGCTTAATGAGAATGCAAAGCTCTCTATGCTGAGAAACGCAACTTGGACACTGTCAAATTTTTGCAGGGGCAAACCACAGCCTCCATTTGATCAGGTTAGGGTTTTTTAGTTATGTTTAACTTGAAAGATTCTGAACTTAGTCATTTAGGTGTTATATGGCTTTGGTAGTACAGTCTGTTGTAATATGTTGGCAACATAGGTCCTATTGTAGGGAAGTCAATTCAGGTTGTGTCCATACCAAGAATGGCTGTTTGAGTTTTTTATTTTTTATTTTTGTTTCAGGTTAAGCCTGCCCTTCCAGCTCTTGCGCGTTTGATTCATTCAAACGATGAAGAAGTTTTGACTGATGCTTGTTGGGCTCTTTCTTATCTTTCTGATGGTACAAATGACAAGATCCAAGCTGTTATTGAATCTGGAGTGTGCCCCCGGCTTGTTGAGCTTTTAATGTGGGTGCTTACAGTTCCCTGTTCGTATTTCTTCCCTTATTGTTATGTTCTGGAAATTCTGACCTTCCTAAGCATTGTTCCAGGCATCCATCCCCTTCTGTTCTCATTCCTGCTCTCCGCACGGTTGGAAATATTGTTACCGGAGATGATATGCAAACTCAGGTTGTTTGCTCTTTGGCTTTTTAGTTGTCTTGTTTCCCACATAGATGTTTATAGATGATATGTGGCTCAGCATATTATTCTCTCTTTGGTTGCCCCTATAGAGAATGGTGAACATCTTTGCTCTCTAGACAGATGAAATGGAGCTAAAGGGGGAACAATTGTAGTTGGGCATAACAGAATTTTAAGTTTACTTGAATAACAGACAGATTTTCCCTTTGCCGTTGTAACATTTCTGTTTCTGCATTTGGATTTAATGAGCTGTTGTTTCTTCCTAGGTTATCATCCAACATCAAGCTCTTCCTTGCCTGCTGAACCTTTTGACTAACAATTACAAAAAGAGCATCAAGAAGGAAGCTTGCTGGACTATTTCAAACATCACGGCCGGAAACAAGGATCAGATCCGGGTAATACAAAGATTTTCTAGTTTCTTTATATATTTACATTCGTGGAATCATGAAACTTAGAACTTGATTTAGAGTTTCTGTCAAGTTTCGCATCCGAGGTACTGATGTTACCAATTACTTTTTGAATTAAACAGGCTGTAGTTGAAGCAAATATAATCAGTCCTCTTGTTAATCTGCTTCAAAATGCTGAGTTTGATATAAAGAAAGAGGCTGCATGGGCGATCTCAAATGCTACCTCTGGCGGTTCTCATGAACAGATAAAGTATGAAGAGAATCTTGTTAACTTTTTTTTTTATATGAAGTATGAAGCTTTCTTATCCGCTGATTTATTTTGTCTTTTCGCTGACAGGTTTCTAGTTAGTCAAGGGTGTATCAAGCCACTCTGTGATCTTCTTGTCTGCCCAGATCCTAGAATTGTTACCGTCTGTTTAGAGGGCCTGGAGAACATTTTGAAGGTTGGTGAAGCCGAGAAGAACCTGGGGACTACCGGGGGTGTGAATCTCTATGCTCAAGCGATTGAAGATGCTGATGGGTTAGAGAAAATTGAAAGTCTCCAGAGTCATGACAACACAGAGATTTATGAGAAGGCAGTAAAGATGCTTGAGACATATTGGTTGGAGGACGATGATGAAACAATGCCACCAGGTGACGCTGCTCCAGCTGCGTTCAACTTTGGAGGGAATGACGTTCCAACTGTCCCATCTGGTGGATTCAACTTCGGCTAGAGGTGATGCACATTTCACAAATCCATAATTTCATGTTTGGAATGTGGACGGTGTTATTGATGCTTAGAATTGTATTATTCTATCAATTGCAGAAGCATTCCTCAGCAAGGCAATAATCCAGTCCAGTCCAGTCGGGTCGGGTCAGGCGTCATGTTGTGTTCGAGTCCTGTTGTAGGGTTCATTGTTGTCGGGGGTAGCTGGCTCAGGTGTTTGAACCAGCTGGTTTAAATCGGTTCAGGCTCTCATGGGTTTGATCATATGGACATCAGCACCACATATTAAAAGAAAGAACCGGAGTTATTTTCTTGGAGAGTCGTTATTTCCGGTGGTCGGGTCATTATCCCATGAAGCAAAAGACGTTGAGTTTTTCATAGTCTTCATTTGTTTTAGGTGTCATGTCATATATTGGTCTCCCATGTCTACTACAGTTGATCGGAGGTGTTTTGGAACTCCCAACGTTGTTTTTATAGTCCGACAGTCGAAGGATTTCTGTTCTTGTTTACGGTTCCGTCTTCTTGTTGAATCTTCGTCGTCCTGTTTTCAGGTTCAAGATTTGTTGTTGGGTCGGAGTCGAATCATATTGCCGGAAGGTATACCTTTTATTGGTTATATTTTATATGATGAAGAAATTTTACTTCTTTCGTTTCTGTTTAGAATTGTCGATGTTTGTTAGCTTCTGGGCATTCATCCGTTGCATGAAAATATGCAGATCTTTTCATTAGTAATCACATAGCTGACCACACTTACCGCGATTTCTTATCGGCTTTCAACATTAATTCCTTGATTAACGACTTCAAGGAACTGATCTTCGCACACCATTTTTCCCTCCCGCACACCCTTTGATTATTTATCGCCCTTGAATTGAATGAAACTAGAGAGAATCAAAGCGACGCGAATCATTACCGTGCATAACAGCTAAAATTGATGTATTTCGCTTTAGTGAATGATCAAACATGTAATGGAACAAATAAACGCGTCATCCTACACACGAGTTCTGGGGAATGAAGGCACAAAATCCCGGCAAACGAAAATCGGAAGAATCAACGTAGATCCTTCGACGAAAACGCCCTTCCCCAAGGAGAACGTGTATCTAAAGCTCTATACAGGTTCCGGGGCGATCATTCCCCAATGAATCATTACCCCTCTCCCCCTCCCCTCTTTCTACTAATACAGTA
Source organism: Malus sylvestris (assembly GCF_916048215.2). Taxonomy (NCBI): domain Eukaryota; kingdom Viridiplantae; phylum Streptophyta; class Magnoliopsida; order Rosales; family Rosaceae; genus Malus; species Malus sylvestris. Next base: position 27,315,268 of record NC_062263.1, read on the forward strand.
ATACCCAGAAATTAGTAGGAATTCACAAATAGTGACTTGAAGTGGTATATGTAACTAGGGCACTCCAAAACCTGTCGAATCTTCTGCTACGGATAGCATCTTTGCACGCTTAGAAGTCCGAAGGGAGGGGTTATGACAATTAGAACGAAACCAAAATCTGGAATCAACTGACCTTTCGCTTTGTAGATCAAAAGAATATCTCCTTGAGGATTAGGAGGACCAACATGACAAAGCACATGATAACGAGTACGGTAGCACACATCACCATTCCCCCTTGTTTCTGTGTTCTCTCAGCCTGTAAGCCCCCCATCCGTTAAACATAATGTTCCACAAGAACACACACGGAAAAGAATCTGAAAACAACATACAGATGAAGTATGATGATTGACGACGTAAGAAAGGTACCTTTTGCAATTGCTTGAGGCCCTCATCGACTGTACTTGCTACATTCTGAATGTTGTAGTCTATCCTATCAACAATAGTTCCCTGTTTAAGAAACGATATTTAGTTAATGGCTGATTTTCTGTTGAAATTCATGTCTCCACAGGACATTGAATACTAACCTGGTCTATCACTAGTACTGACAAATCCTTCATAATCTGAGCAAGCTCATTCACAGACTCCACAACCTATTGGAAAGAGAAACGAGTATTTGTCAATGGCGAAAGAAGCATGATCAAACACCAGTCAATTTAGAAACAACGAAAAGATCTTCACTTGCCTGTTGGATCTCTCTTTCCCTTTCTGCTGTGAATGCCTCGTTTTTCTTTATCTTGGCCATCTGACGCTCATTAAACATCTGACAGGATACGTGTATTATCATCATATTACGATCATCTATGGTAAAAAATGTCTTAAAATTTGATCACTCAACAACACTACAAATACACTGTATAGGGAATTTAGTGCACTCATATTTGTCGTGATTGACAAGATCTTGAGAAAATGTTTATCAACTGGAGAAAGCTTACCATGTCATCCAAATCATCACCGTCCATTCTCGATGTACTTCTATTTAGGTTCATCTCTAAATCATCCCCATCTTGACCCTGTATCACCAAAAATGAGAAACAACAGAAATGTTTGAAAATATATAACTATAAGTTTAACTAGTTTCCAATTACATGTCAGATCACACAGTTACCCTCGGTATACAAACTGAACGTGGAGACACGATTCCAAGTTCCAAAAAGTATATGGAAATATTACGTATGAACTAGATTATCAAGCCAGAGTAACAACAGAATGTTGAAACAAAGGTATGATGTATAACAATCCACTGACTTGAATGGTTAAAAGGTAAAATTCTTTTCGCACCTCTGTTTGCTGCCTGAGTCGCTTCAAATAAGTTGATTGTTTCTTGCGAAGGTCCATTGACAGGGTCTGAAGGTCAGTGGCAAGAGAGCGCTGCAAAAGAAACATGCAGACATTAGCACTGCTCTTTGGGATTACTTGAATTATAGATAACGCCCCACTCAAGAGTGCAACACTCTGGAATAAACAAGACTAAGGAAAACCTAATCATTTACTGCGCTGCCAAAAATATTTAGTGGCTTCTAACTCTTACCTGCACATTTTTTCTAACATTTGAATCTTCAGAAGGCCCAGCTGCAGAAAGCCTCTGTAGTCTCTTCTCAGATTTCCTTATCAAATTAGTTATCTCTTGCGTAAGACTCTCAATCAAACGTTGATCTTCTTTACCGTCTCCAAAAGAAGGCATTAAAGCCTTTGCATGAGCCTTAGTCAGCTCAGCCATTTTTACCCGTGCACGCTGCACGTTTGCTGCTACCTCTTCCGAAAGATCCACCCATGCTGGCGGTAGACCAACAGTAAGTACACCCCGACTGCAGCAATAAAAACACAATGACTTTCACTACAGTAATAAATTAAAAAAATCCATACTTGCACCCGATTCACTGCCTTTTTCTGTGCATACTAGTAAGAAGAACAAAGGATAATGTTCCCCCGAAACCAAATCAATCCACCAATTTCTTGCAACAAATTTCAGTAATTACGAACGTCTCAAACTTACTAAAAGGCTTTCAGTAACCTTCTAGCATAGCAGGGTCCAAGGAGAGCCAAACCATTTGGGGACTCACATTGCAAACATATTAGAACTAATTCAAATACGAGCCACTAAGTACTACGGTCTAGTGGTATTCCTATTCACTTATAAGTGAGAGGTATTAGGTTCGATTCTCGCCAAAGGAGAAGTTGAATCAAATTATTATGGCAAGCCTATTGTAAGGCTTAGCCCACTCCCGCACCCCCTTAGTGTAGATACTATCGTTTGTTCAAAAAAAAAAAAATTATTTCAAATACGAAAACCCAGAAATTGTAATGCTCTTATCTAATGAATCATCTTCGAGGACAGTTGCTTCTAAAATCCTAGAAGTTCATCACTGCAAGTTCTGAATTGTACATTTGCACCGCACCTAGTGATCATCCACCCGATATCGAATGCCTAAACTACAATATCTCTGATCTAATAAACAACAATCCAGCCTCCAATTTTGCTATCTAAGATTCTAAATATCACAATTCAGTGTGACCTAATCTGCATTCAGCACACTTCCAGTAAAAGACTTCTTCTTTCTCCACTATCTAAACCTTTCGTTTCTTTTCTGCTATTGATCTATGTTTTTCTCTGAACTTTTAACTTCATTAAATCTTAAACACTTCCATTAAAGCTTAAATTAAACATAAAATTTCCATTAACATACACAGAAGAGGAGAGAGGAGAGAGAGAGAGAGAGACCTTGAATTACCGGGATCTTCAGTACTGAGCGGAGCATAACTCCGATTGGGATTCAAAAGCGAAGTGCTGACCAATTCAATGACCGGGCCGCCACCGGCGCCGGAGCTCGAAGCGGAGGAGCTCGTGGGAGCGCGGACGCTCTTCAACGCATCCCTATACTTTCTGTAAACCAAGGTCCGATTCCTCGTCGCCATGGAAACGGAGCTCGTGATTCAGATTCGCACTGGACAATCACAAAATCTATGGATCCAACGGACAATCAGATACGTTGGTTTCGCGCCTTGTCATGCGAAATGATGAGGGAAATGAACTGGTAAACTGGAAGGATTATTCTTCTTCCGGTGGTGGCTGAGACTGGGGTCACGTGATCGGAAATCCGGGGAGGAGGGTGGCGGGGACGGCGAGTCACGTGGCCCCGGCGAATTTGGAATTTATAATTTTTTGGTTGAGAGTTTGGAGAGGAGTTGGTAACTTTGTAATTTAAGGCTTCTTCGTCAGTTGGTTTGTAAGTTCGCCGGTGTTGTTTACGACCGCGGTATCTTCTTCCGGTGCGGGTTTTTTATTTTTGGGCCTATTGGGCCTTGGGCCTGAGGAATTAAAGAGTTTATTCCGTTTGGTCAAAGTCAATTTACATATTTATCCCCTATATTTTTGAGATGTTTCACTTTGGTTCTTTAAGGAAGGTTTATGTAATGAAGTCAATAACTAAAGGGTTATGTGGCTGAAGGGGTTTTCAAACATTATTTAAGAGAGGGATCTACTTCAGATTATTTTTGCATTAAATTTGTCCTCTATGGATTTGTCTCTTATCGGACCAATTACAGAGGAAGCAAAGTTCTTGATGCAAGTGATCTCTGAAGTTTCTGCTATCCATGTCCTCCACCAAGCAAACTCGGTTGCTCATAGACTTGCTAGATTTGCTCTCCATTCAGGAGGTGATTGTACTTGGTTTTATGAACCTTCTATTATTATTAGTGATCTTCTTGAGAAGGACATCACATCTCCATCCCTTACACTATTTAGCATATCTAGGTTTGAAATGAAATATATTGCCTTTTCTTAAAAAAAAAAAAAGAAGCTAAAGAGTACTGCTATTCAAACACCGCTTTTTACCTCATATGCACCTTTATTAATTTTTGTTTGTTGATTTTGTTCAATTTATTTGATCTGACAATGGAAAATTTAAAAAATATATATAAAACATTAAAATAAATATGTAAATAACACTAACCTTGCTTAAAAGTTCAAGAAAAGTTTGAGAGTTTTCGAAAGGTATTTCGTATAAACACTAAGGCCTCGTTTGGCACGCCGTATAAAGCATCGGATAGGATAAATAATACGGGAGCACTTGTTTGGTGCACTATCGTACTAAATAAGCACCCGCTTAATTATCCGGTCTATCAAATTTTATACGGTTGACACCGTACTATTAAAACACCACAAAAGCTCGGGATAATTAGTCGGGGCGCTATCCCCTCCATCTTCACGACCGCCACACCAAACCGACTGCGTCCGTGCTGCAGATGTCCTGCTCCTGAACTTCTTCAAGCATCGGATCCACATGCTGGTAGTCTAGATCCAGATATGGATCCATTTCTACGACCCGAGTTCAGATCCGGATTCTCCATAGCCTTTAGGTTCGATAGCAGCCTCGCCATCCTCCCTGCTCACCTCGGTCTCTCGGTCCTGGAGCTTGCTCGCAGACCTTGCAGGGGCTAGACGCAGGGTGATGAGAGTCGCAGTTGACGCAGAGGAAGACGGAGTCGAAGCGACAAAATAGAATTGTTGTCGCCGGGGAAGAAGAATAAGGGAGAGAGAGGGAGGGAGTTTGGGGGTGCCGCGGAGAGAAGCGGGGAAGAATTATTTGGGATGCTTCTGTAGTCGGGGAAGAAGAAGGAAGAGAGAAAGAGGGAGTTTGATGGGTGCAGAGAGATCTGCGAAAAAAAAAAAAAGATGATTTCACTTTTTTTTTTAAGTTTTATTCCTCTTATTTGCTATAATACCAATTTTAAGTTTTATTCATCTTATCCGGTATAATACCAAACACAGTATAAATAATACGATCATTAATCCGATACTGCACCAAACGCTCGACTAATTTAGTCAGTACTATCCGGTGGCTATTTATCCTATCCGACAGAAATAGTCAGTACAGTCCGAGCTGCCAAACGAGGCCAGTAAAGAGTCCTGAGAGGACCAAAGTGGAACAACCCACAGAAATTCAAAGGCAAATTCGTAATTAAATTTGTTGTGAGTCTATGGTATAACGACACGTGTCAAATCATGAAAACTACCAAAGTGAAAGTGAATCTGAAAGCACAGTTGAGCGAGGGAGAGAGTCGCAACAAACAGGGAGCTGTAAAACGCTGAGTACCAGCAGCCACTGAGAGAAACAGGAGAGAGAAAGAAAGAGAAACAGGAAGAGAGAGAGAGGCTTTGTCTCTCACTTTCTCTCTCTTCTTTCTCTCTCCTCTGTGTGTCACTGTTATTTCATTTTATTGGCCATTTGTCATATTCACCACACATTTCTACCTGGAATAAATTCCATTTTTTCCTCCCCAACAAATAAATTATAAAAAAAAATACAGAAAATATACAGCGTAGAGAGAGAGAGACATAGATAATAAACTGGTAGGAGAGATTAAATACCTCCTCCTTCCTCCTCTCCTCCTCTTCCTCCTTCCTCTTTCTACACAATCACCACCACTGCCATCGCCATCGCCATCGCCATCGCCATCGCCACCGTCGCCGCCTTCGTCAACCATCGTCAGCCTCGGATCCTCCAGCTCAACCAACCCCGAAAGCCGGTTCCTGTTTGTCCGTATCAATAAAATCCCATTCCCAAATTCCCAATTATTCGGGTTTCTGAATCTGAGAGATCGGACCCAAAAGCAAATCGCACCGCAAAGACCTTACCTTTTCGTTTAATTTCGTAAAGGGTAGCTGGCTATGGACGGTGATTCCTGGAGCGCTCGTCTTTCTTCTGCCTCTCGGCGTTATCAATCCGCCCTTCGATCTCGATCTGGTTAGCTCACATTCATTTCTTTCCCGTTTTGATCATTAATTGTTGTTGATTTTTGTGTAATGCCTTTTTTGGTAGGGAAACAAAAAGGAAATTGATTTTTTTTTTTGCTCTGAATTTTTTATTTATTATTTTTTTTCGTTCGGGTTTTGGTTTTAATCTGAAGAATATATTCTAATTTTTTTGGTTTTAATCTGAAGAATGTAAATGGTAGACGAGAGAAATTAGAAAGCTTGATTCTTTTTCTTTTCCAATAATTGTATTATTAATGGTTGGAAAGATTACCATTTTCCAAATTTTTATGACCCACGAAAATAAAGTTAGTGATGATAACATTTCAGCAAGTTGAGCTGAATCCAACTACTTTGGGTGTCATTATTTCTTTCTCGAGACTTTTTGACATCAGAATTTTGGGTTTTCAATGGTGAAACCCCAATTAATTAAAGTTCTTCAATTTTATGGATCTTCCACGTATTGAAACACGGGATTGTGCAATGTAGACATGCTCATGGGGTTTGAAGAAATTGATGGGGATGATGATATAAGGGAGGAATTTCCATGCCCGTTCTGCTCCGAATACTTTGACATTGTAGGATTGTGCTGCCACATTGATGAAGAGCACCCGGTGGAGGCGAAGAATGGGGTATGAATCCTTTTTCATATCTATCAGTACCTAGTTTCTCTTAGTTTCATCCTGAAAGCGAGTACGTTTTAATTGTTTGGTGTGTATAGAATGAAATTATTATGCGACTTGATGTTTGTATTAAACTTTTCTTGAGAATCTATTGCATGCGTTGTTTTATAAAGAAATATGTGAAAGCATTATACACCACTGAGCAAGTATCGAAACCAATAAAGCCATTAAACCACGTTCTACTAGTCCGAGCGTCTAATCAGAAGTTAACCCTAATTGATACCAGTTCATACCTGCAGAAGTACTCATCATGAATGCGTTCATACTTCAATCTTCTCTTCTCTCAGTTCCTTACAGGTCTTGCTCTCAATAGGACGAGCGTATATTGAACACGCTAACTTGAGAAGTGAGGCCAAAGACGTGTATATGTTTGTCCAATTACCTGCAATATCAAAACACATATACACCAAATATAGTTTGGTCTCGCTCACATTAGGAGTAAACTCTCAGTATGTTCATATCCAAGCATCATTTAGTAGGGAATACTGACAAGACAACCTTTAGTCAATCATATTTTACAAAATGCTTAAATTCAAAGTCATTTGTTTATGAATATCAAGAGAATCTTGTCAATCCCAGCTTCTTAAACAGTTGATATTTTATCCTTTGAAGAATTGATTTCAATGCTTTCTTGTTGAAATATGAGGTTGTAATGTGGTGGTTGGAGAAGTGGAAATTAGGTAGTTGGTCAAGTTATATGAACTTGCTAAGATGTTGCATTTGTTAGATGTTAGATTTCTCTTATTTTAATGAGGATGGGTTACTGGAGGTTAATCTTACTAAAAAAGAACGTTGTTTATCTGCAGGTATGTCCGGTTTGTGCAATGAGGGTGGGGGTTGATATGGTTGCGCACATTACCCTACAACATGGAAGTATATTCAAGATATCCTTTTCTGTTGATTTGTCATCTGTTGCAGATGTTATGTGTTATCTTTTTTCTGTCATAATCAACTTTGTCGTTCAATGCAAATTTATTAGTATTCCACATGCCATCTCTTTCTAAAAAACTTTCCTATGGGGATCTGATGTATATTGTAATGGTATGATCTGAGTCCTTAATGGTTTAAACTAGTAATTTACCATTTGTTGCATGAAAACATACTCCATATTCCTACAATTCTGATTGAACGTTACGAGGTCTCATAAGGCAGTTTTCTTTTGGTTCATCGTACCCTTGAGATTTATTATACATTTTATCAAAGATTGATCAGATTGAAGATTTCTCCCAATGCTTGAGTTCCTTAACTAGTAATTACATGCAACGCAAGAGGAAGACAAGGAAAAGTGGAGCTCATTCAACTCTATCTTTGTTGAGGAAAGAGCTGCGGGAAGGAAATTTGCACTCTCTTTTTGGGGGCTCTTCCTGTTTACTTTCCTCATCCAATGCAGCGCCTGATCCATTGTTGTCGCAATTTATTTTGCCTATGGCGGATGATTTTGTTAGTATGCCACCCTTCTCAACTGAAGCAAGCTCAGCCAAGAAAAGTTCAGATGAGAGAGTATCAGAACGGTACGTTATTTAATCTTAAACTCCTTTTGATGGGACACCTAAAACCTATCTCCCTAGCTTGCCCTAATTCTGACCTTGTAACCCTTGGTCAAGCTGAATGCCTAACCGGTTATGATTTCTTGCTAAATCTCATTATATGTATAAGAAGTTTGGACAAGGATTATGAGTGTTGGTTGCGAATTGCGATGGATGCTTTTGCAATTTCATACACTAGTCATGCATGAGTGCATGGAATATGTTGCAGAAACAAATAAAAAGGAACTTTGACTAATCACTTAAGAGGGCACTGCACACAACTCTGGTACGAGAACATGCTCAATCTTTTTTCATGAATACTATATCATGCTTAACTACACGGCAGAAAGAACGATAAAACTTTATACAATTGTTGTCGATGCTCATTATTGTCAAATTTCTACAAACGAGCATGCTTTTTTGCCTTTCTGTTGCATATGAAACCCGGTCTGTGTTCTTTAATTTCATTATTTTCCTCTCAGCATGCTTCGTAGGTCTGACACGCGTTTGTTTGGTCACAGAAACGTGCAGTCACCGCCTTTGTCCATCAAGGATAAGGAAGAGAAGACGAAAAGATGCGTGTTTGTTCAGGGGATGTTGTTGTCCACCATTCTTGACGACGGTTTATGAATTTCCCAATGGCGCCGCTGCCGGAGTGAAAGTTTTCACAACCAAGAGCGAGCCCCTTTGCAGTCTGTGTTTTGGTTTGTAGCTAAGAGTATTCCCAATGGTTATTGAGCACTAGGAGTGTGTGGAATAAGTTGTTGCAGGAATTTGAGTGTAATTATTTGGCATGTGAACTTTAGTTTATAGGCCTCAACAAAACTCTCGTCATCATCTGTTATTTTCAGGTCGATATTTAGCTCTTTTTAAAAGAAAAGAAAAAGAAAAAAGAAAATAATTTCTTTTCATTCAATGCCTCTCCCTCAAACCCCTTTGGCACTTTGTACGGATCTTTGTATGTTAGGTCAGGTGGTCCAGACAGTGTGCTCGCCGCTCGCCCCCAGTTCTTATTCCGAAAAATCCCTTTTGAGTGAATGGTAAGAAAAGTTGGAGGTCCAATATATCTAACATGTGACCACACTAAATCGCAGAAACATAATTTGGTCCTCTGTTTCGGTGAGATGCAGTCAGTCTCCACCCACCTACCAACTAGAAAACAAATGGCCCCTTAAATATTTATGAATTGGGAAAAGGTCATGGGTGGGTGTGAAACATAATTGAAGGATATCAGACATATGGAGCCAGTTCCTTCGTATTCAAACGGTTGTTGAAGAAAAAGGACCCCGGAGAAAGAGCCATGTTTGTCGCTTGTTATCTGCAAATTACAGTTTGACACATACATATATTTATTTAACACGTCAAATTGTAATCCGTCGGTAAGAATAAACATTTCGTTGCACACAAAGAGCCAAGCATCTTTCGTAATCGGAAATATTAACTTTGCCCCATAAAGAAACGTTTCACATGTAACCAGCCAAGTATTTTCAGCCGTCTCAAATTGTACAAAGATCAGTGGGACTGACATGTGCTATTGTACTAGAAAGGTGGTGTAGTGGAGGGGCTGGGTCGGATGACAAAGAAAGGGCAAACACAAAAAGGCAAAGAAAAGGCTGGTTGGTGGTATGTGAGTGGTCCATTACCACAAGCATCATTCTTCCCAAATAGTAAAGAACAAGACTTGGCTGCTGAATTTTCAGCAGCCACTCCTGCTTACATCCAATCCCGGTAATCAAAACTTGGACACGTGTTCACACAGGATTGGATATAAGCAGGAGAGGCTGCTGAATTGTTCAGCAGCCAAGTTAATTCCAATAGTAAATGCATAAGTAACTTCCGGTAAAAAAAAAACAAAGGGTGGACAAAGAAACAACCGTTAAGAAAACATCAAAGAAAAGCAGAGACAGACAGAATAATCACAGCCAATGAGCAAAAATGGAAAGTGATAAATACGTAGCAATTTTCATATATTTAAATTAGCCTAATCTAACAAATTAATGTAAAAATGGGATTAAATAAGCTAAACAAAATATGGTCTAAATTTCCTAACAAAAACAGGATCGACGGGGGAGGGGAAACAGCTAAACGACACGTGTTGCAACGAGAATCCTCGATAACTAGAGACGTAAACTCAACCACTGCGGGAGTTTTGTATCGAAGATCCTCTTTACAACTTCTCCTACAAAAGATTCGAAACAAGATGGACAATGGCCTCTCATCAGACTTGTCATTCCACCCACCGTTAATTCAATGTGGGCGCAGGTTGAGGGAGGAGGCACGGGAACTACCTCACAGCTTCTGTGCTCACGTCCGCACGCAGCCAAGATAGTGTGCATAGATCTCCTTGCAATGTCCTTGAAAGTGTCTTTGTCTGAAACACAAAGATACAAGGAGTTAGAACATTCCAATTGGCAGTGTAGAATCATAATTCATAAGAATAAGCGGGCGGATTCAGATCTAAGGCATTTTCATATATCAATGTGGAAATAAGTATACAAATAAGTTGAAAGCTTCGCATACCTAGATCAATGTCTCGGGACAAATTATCCAAGTGGTTTCTGACCATCACTTTCAGTTGTTCCTTTGCTAGCTGAAAAACACCCTGTTCCGTAGCAGTATTAGGGGACACACCAGCATCAGATCCACTAATATTTGGCCTACCGCTGAAGTGATGGAATTGTCCGGAATTTGGTACTGAATTCATTCCGGTAAGTACAGGCCATAATGCTCCATTTTGAGATCTATCAGCAGATGTTGTAGTTGGATCCTCGATTGCTTGCCTTCTCTGAGGGGTTGATGCTGATGTATTTAAGAAATCAGTACTCAAGTTATCTGGCACTAGTGCTAAAGGATTGTTTTGTAATCTCTCCTCAAAGAATGTGTGGTAAGATGCCTCCATCTCGTCTGTCCTGGTATGTTGGACTGTCATCTCCCTCGTCTGAGCAGCTTGAGAGTGAGAGAAATCATTACTCAAATTATCAGATGAGTTCCTCTCATTTATACTGGCCATATAACTCGTCCTATTAGAATTAAGGAGTTGTTGAATATAACGCTGTATTAAGCGTCTCCCTGATAGAGTTGGTGCTCCTGCCCCAGATACCGGGGAAGGTGCTTGAAAGCCTCCAACAGGAAATCGAGGGGGTAATCCTTGAGTAAATTGTGGACGAGGTGAGGACACCACATTAAGGTCTATTCCTTCGTCAAAATGTACAGTAGGTGATGGTCTATTCGACAAAATGTTGTTTGTAGTTCTTTGATCAGACAACCGACCCTGAGCCTGTGAACTTGAGGATCCCATAGCCACAGGTCTACAACCCTCACAGTACCAATTACCTTCAGGTACTTCTCGGCCAAGACCAACACAAAAGGTGTGAGCAGGTGAATCACATAGATCACACAGTAACATGAGGCCATCTTCCCCTCCTTCGTGGCATTCTGTACATATCACATTCTCGTAAGGGTCAAGATAACTCCTGAGTTCTTCTTCTGTTGGCTGATATACCTGCATAAAGAAATAAACCCATTTGAACAAACAAACAAAAAAATGAAGCAGCAAACGGAATGCAAGATAATGCATGACACAACAAGTAACACAATAAGGTACCTGATCACGCTCAGAGACCTGTATCACCACTTCTCTCAAATCAATTCCTGTCGTACATCTTGCAGGCTTACTAATTGTCTTAAATCTCTGCTTGCACAAAGGGCAACGAGATTCCACTTTTCCCCATTCCATGATGCAGGCAAAACAAAAATAATGAGTGCAACAGTCTAGTGTTCCCCTCACTCTTCTTTTATCTTCCTCGGAGAGACAAATGCCACAGACCTGCTTTACAACCTCAACCTTCACTTGCTCAATCTTCTCTTTGCCCTTCCTTCTAGGAGGGTTTCTTGGCTGTTGTACAGGTGTATCCTCCTGAATGCTAGCAGGCACAGATGAACTTCGCAAATTAGTTTCCAATCTTTCACACAACTCCTTGGCTTCTCGTACTTGCTCTCTCTCTTCCTCGGAGATGGTGTAGTCATAATCAGATGCTCCAGAAGACACAAAATCTGAATCTGACAGAATAGACATTCTCCTCCTTTTCCTAACCGTTTTTTTCTCATTCGTTACTCTCACGGGCACAATACTATCCATGAAATCGCTATCACTTTCAATATCATCGTCACTTCTTGCCTTCCTCCTCGATGCCTGACTTGTTCTACCTTTCTTTCTCAAAGGCTTCTTTGAAGCCAAAGATTTTCTCCTTTTTACACCTCTTACAGGACGACCCTTTTTCTTCAAGCACCGCTTGCCCACTTTCCCATCAGCTTTCTTCTTTTTCACCACTGGTTTTTCTTCCACGTCAGAAAATTCATCTTCATCTGGTGTGAATTCCTCATCGTCATCGTCATCTTCATCATTATAATCCTGATCCTCCACCTCACGATATGTAATCTTTCTCCTCTTTCGTGACGGTTTAACCCCATTTTTCTGCCGGCCAGAAAAACCATTTTGGACCTTTGACCTAATTCCCTTCCTAACCGGTTTCACTTCCTCTTCATCTTCTTCCTCCTCCTCCTCCTCATCCACAATAAAACCATCAGCATCCCTTTTCGCTCTTGATCGAGTTTTCTTCCTCACCTTTTTCACTTCATCCTCCTCTTCCTCCTCCTCATCCACAAAACTCCCAAAGCTCTCTTCCGACGCATCTCCGTCCAAAGAAGAACAGTAATCCTCCTCTAAATCCTCAGAAACTTCATTTTCTTCACCCGAAATCACATAATCCTCATCCGAATCATCGGAACCCTGATACTTTGACGGAACCCTTGTCTTGATTTTTCGCTTGGAACTAACCTTCCCTCCCTTTACCATCTGTTCCTTGCACCAAAAAGAAACCCAAAAATCGACATATTAATTCAAATTTCAGAATCCCAAATCCAGCTCAAACAAATCAAATTACAATCTTTCCTCAATATTTTTTTCTATTTCCCATCACCGATCTGCTGTTTTCGGCATTAAAACTAAAAATAAATAATAAAAAAACCAGGATTCGCTTTCCCAAAAATTTATTCAATTACACCAAAAACCCACCAAGAATCTCCATTTTTAAAATCTCTCCCCTCTCCACCTTCCATTTTCCATTTTTTCAGCTAACTTTATCCAAATTACCAATAAAAATCCAAACAGATAACAAATCCCCAATTCAAGAATCAAATCCCTAGAAAAAAAATATCAACAACATCCCACCCCAAAAACCCAGAAATTCAAATTCAAACCAGAGCCAGATAAAATATATATTTCTTACACCAAATTCCAATACAAATACACAGATAAAAAATCCCTACATGTACAAACACAAAATACAGAAGAAAAAAAAAATTCTAGAGAGAGAAAGAGAGAGAAGAGAGAGAGAGATAGAGATGCGTGGTGGGTACCTGAGAGAGAAAGCGAGCACCAGAAACAATGGAAAATGGTACCAAAATTTTCTCCTTTTTTTCTTTTGTTTGCGTTTTTATATTTTTCTTTTTTATATGAATTTCGCGTTATTTGTTTTTATAATGCTCTCGAGAAGAGAGAGAGAGAGAAAGTGTGAAAAAAAACGTTGCTTCTTACGGCGGACGCAAGTTGGAGTCCCAGTTAGATGTTTCCATTTATGGAATGACGGAATTGCCCTTGCGCTTTCCGGGGCCGTCATTCGTACCGACATGGATGGATTTTGTAGGCGTTCGGTATATTTCGATTCACTGCGTGGGACGGATTTTAAAGATTTGATTGGCTTTTAACCCAAAAAAGAACGTCCCCCCATAGGACTTACTTTTTCGGATCAGATTTATTTTATTTTATTTTATAGTATCATTTTTTTTTTTTTTTATAGCCGACCCCACTTAGTGGGAAAAGGCTTTGTTGTTGTTGTTATAGTATCATTTTTATCACTCTAAAATTATCATTTTATACTCTTCACAAGTTTTTTTTTTTAGTGTAAAATGAGATTTTCGGAGTACTAATAACAATTCTCTTTTTTAAACTAAAATAAATTATGTCATAAAATTTCCCGTTTGCATCTCATTTTTTAAATATTGCAATGTCATATGCAAAATTATTATTTTGTTGTCGTGGTAGATTTATGTTAATTATTATCACATTAGTTGTCAGTTGATGACGTGACAAATGCGCATCCCAAATATCACATTGACATGTTTTACTTGCTGAGATTGAGCAAAGTAAATTAGGAATGCGAAGAAGGATTTTCTATACAAAAGTTCTACGGTAGAGTATCTCATATTCCGAACCTTTTAGCCGTTAGGTCATAACTTTTGTGATTTTTACCAAATATTTAACGAATAAAAAAACTCGAAATATTTGATACTCTATAGTATCGTATAAAATCTCATTTTTATAAAACCAACTGACCCCATCAAAATGCGTGCTAAGCTCCACCATTAGGGAATTGGATCCCATCCGGATTCACTTTGTGGGGATCTTAGGAATCTCCACATCTTAGTTGTTCATCGTATATCGTGTAGTCAGAAATCATTTGATTTGTTTTATTTCAAATTAAACACAAATAGTATCTGACGAAAATTGACCGTACGATGCACGATAAACGACTAGGATATGAGGATCAAAGTGGATCCGGAGATGATCATTTTCCCACCATTAGGACCCGCATTTTTTTTGTGTTCTATATGTGTGGGTAAAAGCGCAAAAAGTCAACAATCAAAGTTATTTTTCATTTTAGTTGAAAAAAAATAAGTTATTTTTCATTTTATGTAAATAAACACACTCTAAAATTAAATTGTATAATAAACATTACATGGCTATTTTTTATTAAAAATCTTTTAAATTTTTTTTACAAATCATAATTTGACACTTATGTAAAATAATTTATTAAAAAAAACACAAAATGATAAATTTGAAAACACGTATCAAATTGTGATTGACAAGATAAGTATTTTCCATTCTATACTAATTAAGCAACAAAAAGGAAAAAGCCAATAACATATAAAAACTTATTTTAGGAAGCTTGGTTGACAACATAATTTTGTATATTAAAGTGACTATTTTTTTTTGTCAAAATATTAAAGTGACTAATTGAGTTCACATACAAAGACACATTTTGAAACGTCCAAATCTGATGGAGAATCATCACTTGAAATACACATTTACAAATAAATTTATTAGTCATAAAGTTAAATAGTTAATTAGTTAAGATTTTTTTGGTTTCTTTATGTTATATTCCCATCATTATTGTTGTTAATTAAAGGGTTTATTTCTTTAATTGGAGAGACCCCACTAAAATATGCGGTAAGCTCCACCATAAAAATCAGCCCATTAAGGAAATGCACCCAATAATTCTAATCACAAGACGACATGAGGCTACAACTGGAGAAATTTTTTAGCGTGTCAGGAACATTGGCCGGTAAATCAAGTATCATAATATTATTGGTTGAAATTTTTTTTTTCAAGTTTCAAACTTATTGTATTATTACATTCGGTATACAAGACTGTATTTCCGACACACTGTAAAATTTCTCCTACAGCTGAGTATGGCACGCATAGTTGGTGTGGATCCATTATCTTAACTTTTTTCCCCTGATTCTATAATTTCTTTTAATCCTCGCCCGTTCATTTCACATAACACTGATTGCAATATGATATTGTAGGTTTTCCGCTTAACAAGAACCGTAAGTAAAAAACATGAATTTATTAAAAAAAGATTATGGGATCTTATTTGTCATGTGCTTAATGATTTTAACTTTTAAGCTTATGCAATTTCAACCATTCATGCTTAATTAATGGTAAAGTTATTGTGTTTGGTGGATAAACACACGCTATCTATGTTAATTAGGCGTATAATTAGTGGTTGGGCTTTGGAGAACATACTTGAACTTGGATCTAACCAATGTTGGACCTAATGCAAAGGTCAGGATGAAACTTGGGCTTGGGTTGAGATAAAAAATTTGGGTTTTGATCAATGTTTTTGTGGGTTAGCAATTGAACTTCTTGTTTGGATCTTCTAATTTAATGTTCTCATTTTGTTTTTTTTTTTAAATGAAGTGATTTTCGTACTCTCTTTTGATTTTTTTGCAATTCTCTACTTAATTACGCGTCTTAAGTCATCTACGATGTATTCAAATCCTTATGCACTCCTCATAGTTTTTTTCTTTTAGGTTTCTGCACTCTCTTATTTAAATCAACAGGGGAGGACGAATTTAAATTTATAGTTTCTTCAGCTTTCATCAGTCAATGATCACTAGGCCAAGAACCAATTGATCCATTTATACAAGCTTAGTGCATCTCCAACATTTTTGTTAAATTTTTGCTAGTTTAATAGGTGAATAGTGTCAAACAACTACTTTAGTTAATCTTTTTAATTTTATATCTCCAACAACATTCTTTATTTTAACAACTTTGAATGTTTTCGAGTGCTATTAGACCCAACCCAGTATCATATTTTCCCACCTACTTATGATTCCATCGGCCATAAAAAGTTTAAAAAAATTAAAATATTAGTTTCCCACCATTATTATTCCTAAAATAACCTCCAATAACCATGTTCTTTTTCATTTCTTTTCTCTTCACCTTACTTTGCCTCATGAAAGAAGCGCATTTTGAAGCTCAGTATTCCCCTTGATTCATTAAAGTTCTTGTTTTGGGTAATCTAAAAGTGGTTTCAATGATTTGAGGTTATTTTTTCCTTTTAAACCATCAACAACCACATCATTTAATTTATAAAATTTAATCTTCCTAGTAGTACATTTTTCTAAAATCATCTCCTCTCTTCCTTTTCTCCTTGGCTCACGGGTACACCCTTGAGTTTATTATTTTTTAATATTCAACGTATGAACAGTTGATCTCTAAATCTAAAGAGTAACCGTTCATTTTGCTATAACAGAGATTCTTTTATAAAGTAAGTTGGAGATAATTTATTTAGATTTAACTCTTTAACTAACAAATTTAATAATTTTACAACTTCTCTCAAAGATGCTCTTAATCCCCCATATATTTAGGTTTTTAAAAGCCTAGAAGATACTTATATATTTCATATCTTATTGCTTTACAATATTTTGAATCACTAATTGGAATCAATCACCTTTCTTTTAGGTTTAACAACTCATCAACTTCCTTTTTTCCCTACATATGATATGACTTGAAGGGAGTTGAGTTGTCTAATTCAATGGCATTGGCTATTAACTATCCCTTAGCCACTCAAACTAAATTTTTATGGACCACCTAGTGACTGATTAGCTTATAATAATGAAGGTTTGGGATAAAAGAAGACAGAATCTTGGCCACTTAAAAAAGAACACCAAAGCTTTGAGAGATTTTTCAGAGTATAGGGAACACATTCTGGTACACCAAATGTCATAATACAAGTGGTTGGATATTTGAAAAAGAAAATTCAACTACTTGTCGTATAACACTTTGTGTATCGGGCAATGTTCCTGAACACTGAAAAATTTCTCCAAAGCTTTAATCCCCAATCTCTTGAATTAATGTGCTTATCTTTGATTTCCCCAAGCTCCTCCATGCTAGAATTTAGTGTGAGATTAAAGGAGTGTAGACGTAATAATTTAACAAGTTATTTAGCACACAAAAGTTTCCCATTACTTTGATCTACTATTTTTTTTATGTTCGAGCAATATTTAATCTAATCTTAAGGTATAGGGAGGAATATTCAAACTTTAAAAATAGTACAAAAGTTAATAAAATTGTGGACTAGTATAAGTCATTTAGTCAATGCGACTTATGCTCACCCTTTGTCGCTGTCACATAAAGGCTCCCTTCCCTTTTTGTCAAGTAAAACTGAAGACGCATGCATCAACGACTGCAAATAGGTGGAACACCCACAACTTCGACCTAAGTTAAAAAATGAAATTTCTTTCCGGCAAGAGTGTCACATCCCGGCCCGGACTCCCACTACATTCCGGGTTCGATTCCGTCGTAGCACAATATTATCCGCTTTGGATCCCGATCACGCCATCATAGTTTTGTTTCTGGGAACTCACACGAGAACTTCCCAGTGAGTCACCCATCCTGAGATTGCTCTCATGTGAATTTGCTTAACTTCGGAGTTCCGATGGAATCCGAAACCAGTGAGCTCCCAAAAGGTCTCGTACTAGGTAGAGATGAAAATATACATATAACTTATAAGGCTTACAGAATCCACCTCCTTGGACGATGTGAGATGTTACAAAGAGTGTGTGCTAAACATTTTAAATTAATACATTAGTCTGTGTGTGATAGCTACACTGCTCTAGCAAACTTAACTACATGATTTGCAACATATGATGTTGGACCATTAGACAAAACAATGTGGAGAAATGCCACCAAGTGACAGAAATTTACAAGTTGTAAACTTTGCCCTTTACCTCCATCTTATATTGTTTGGTCCGAAAGAGGCCCAGGCAGCAAAAGACATAAAATTTTGATCCTGTCATGATTTAGGGGGAATGTGCCATGACTGGCTTGACTCACCAGCCACAACTGCATATGATGGCCTCACTTTTCAACATGTTTTCTTTATATGCTTATAAATTATGAAAAGGTTTTTTTAGCTAAAATGATCTCTGAGATTTGCATAACACATCACTTTGGTCCATAAGATTGAAAATCAATAGAAATGGTCCCTGAGATTGTCCACTGTCCATTATTTTGGTCATTCCATTAAAAACTCCGTTAAGTGTTCTGGAGCTCTTGGCCGGAAGTTTGGGCAATTTTCAAAGTTTCGTAACTTAATCGTTTCTTAACAAAATTTGACCCATAATATATCAAAAATGAAGATAGGAAAGTGTAGAACAAGATTATACCTATTTGGAAGCTCAATGTTTGCATGAGATGGCCGGAAAATAACCTGAAAGGTGACTGGTTCATGAGAAAACTGGAAAACTCGCAGGAAACAGGGTAAACTTTAAACATTTATAACTTCATCAATACTCAAGGAAATCAAGTGATTTAAAAACGAAAATCATACTTCTTGACGTGATTGGTACCTTTCTTGATGACTATCCCGTCGTAAAGAAAAGAAGACATTATCGCATCACGATTCACTAAACTTTGTGGGATTCATTAAGATGGTTCCCTTTTAAGTTTAGAGATTCTAGTTAATTCGGAAATATAAGTGTCCTACAACTTTAGACACTGACTAACTTGTTTGGAGATGGTCTCCCGCTTTGGCCAAATTGAAAAATATGCATGGTCTATTTGCAACCTAAACACGTGCATATTTGCTTTCGCCCCTAGGAAGGGACATGCCTCTAGGCTATATCTCTAAGATGTCATTCGTTCACATTCATTTGATATCAATAATCACTCATTACTACGGTATGATAGATTCATCTTTACTTGTAAGTAAGAGGTTTTAAATTCGAATATTGTACATGACGAATTCAAAACCAAATTAAGTTACCAATTGTATGACTTAGCTGAACTCTTCTCATCCTCTTAGTGTAAATATGTCGTTGGACTAAAAAAAAAAAGAATTTGATATCAATAAACTATATTACAACCATGTTTACTTGGTTTCATTGCAAATTGGTCCTCAAACTTTTGAAAGTGTTTCCATTAAAATTTTTTGATACAATAACATGTGACTACATTTTGTTGTGCATTTAGTAACTCATCTACTTTGACGAAAGTACTCACAAGCTATTGACATGCGACCACTTATTTTTAGTGCTAGACATTTATTTTGATAAGGTCTTTTGAGTGATTGTTTCAATGTTACATTGGTCGTAAAGCACTTTATCAACCCTGTAACGCTAGTCTATCCCATTTGAGATGTACAAGTTAACTCAAGCTTCTTTTTTTCTCTCTACAATTATCATTTTGACAGGTGTTCGTCCGAAAGTTTCTACGTCAAACACATTCAGACTATTCAGTACCATTGTTCTTGTTTGACACATTAAAAGTTGGGAGCAAAGTGGAACAACCACTAAAATTAAGGGGACAAATTTATAATTAATTCTGATTAAAAATAACTTATGACGTGAATTTGTCGTCATGTTTGTTTACCGGGCAGGTCTTTAACTGGGCCTGTGGGGCCCACTTGTGTGGTTGTTGGGCTTGGGCCGGCAGCCTGATATCTTTAACTAATATTACAAAGCCGGCGTGGTACTTTTGGGTCCTACCCGTGTGGACCTCTAACTTTTGGGCCCCACAACGACCTTTGTCAAATCTCCGACTAACGAACATTTAAAATTGGCGCCGAACCTATCTAGGCTCGTAATCCGAACCAGGTAAGTTTGAATAATTCAACCGTTGGAGGGAACGAAGTCCCAATTGTCACCATACCCTTTTTTTTTTCTTTTTTAAACAAATAATATGATATTTACAAATGTACTCACTAACACAAATATAAAGCTTGTTTGGAAGTGTTTTTAATATTACTGAAAGCTCTTTAAAAACACTTGCAAACGAGCTTGTTATTATCTTCGCATTTATATGAACCAAACTTAAAACCTTCTCGGACAAGGTAAAAACTGAATACCATTAGAACAATTGAAATTGTGTTTTCTTCTTTCCTTTATTTACCACTAGCATACGGGCACACACAAAGTGTGTGAGAAAATTTTTTATTTTTGTTTTTGAAATAGAAGGAGAGAGGAAGAGAGTGATAGAGAATGTGTGAGTGGGTTTTTTTTTTAATTTTTATTTATTTTTTATTGAATTAGAGATATGTTAGGATTACATGTATGTAATTTGGTTGTGTGAAATTACATTTCTACCCCATATTTCTTATTCATGTTCTGTTTTAATTGGAGGGTTAAACTGGTAATTTCATAGGGTTTTGGTTGATTATGTTTTATTAATTAGTAGAGATGATGCTCATAATAATTATTTTGTAATTGCCAATCTTTAATTCATTTTTGGGGCCATTCCATTCAAATGGAGTTTGGATCATGAATTATAAGTTGCTTCCAATAGACCCTAAAGAAAAAGACTTTGAATATCATGTGCATATTCACCTTATCCCACCCCACCACAATGACAAAGCCTAGAAGGATATAGGGTTATGCAACTTTACCAAAAAAACATTAAAAAAATAAGTGAACCCAAAAGAAAGAAATATTATTAGCAAAGTTTAAAGTTGTTAGTTTATAAGCTTCTAATAGAAAAGATATTTTTTTTTTAATGTGACTACAAATGGCCTAAATCATGAAGTGGTGCACATATCAAGTGCTATTCAAATGGGTCACCTATTATTTTTAGTGACAAGTGGAATGAGAGGCAAAGAAGATAGGGTGGTGCATGCAACTGGTGTTCTTCATCTTTCAATTTTCTTTGGGTAAATTACATAGTAGTCCCTCAGGTTTGAGGTCTATTGCAATCTTATACAACATCTTGAAAACATTTCACTTTCATACCTCAAGTACCATTTTATTTCAAAATAATACATCCGTTAGATTTTCCGTCTATTAATCCGTTAAATGCTGACGTGGCTGCCACATTTGTGCCACGTGGCTGCCAAATGTGAGCCACGTGGCAAAAAATTTTTTTTTTTATTTTTTTTAACCTAAATCTTCTAAATTAAAAATAAATTTTAAAAAAAAAAAACTGAAACTTTATCCCTCCTCTTCCTAATCTCTTTTCCCCTCAACCTCCACCATCTTCATCTTCTTCCCTGCAACCCAGGAGAGAGAGAAAGAAAGAAAAGAAAAAAAGCCCTTCAGTTTGTCTTCCCTACCCCTCATCCTCCTCCTGTCTTCTCCCCCATTTTCATATTCTTCCCCCGACCCCCTACCTGCAACCCAGGAAAAAAAAAAACTCAGATCCCGTCATCGCCGGGTTCGTGAGGTGGGAGGAATGGGTGTGGATTTAAGGAGTGGGGGGTGTATAGAGGAGGGAAGAAGGTGGGTGCGGAAGGGGGTTGAGTCGCGGGGGGAGGGAAGGGGTTTTTTCTTTCTGGGTTTGGGGGGGGTTCGCGGGGGCAGGGGGTGGATTTTTTCTTTCTGGGTTGGGGGGTTCACGGGGGTGGAGGATGGTAGACGATGCATGGGATCTTGGTTTGCGCAGGGGGAGAAGGGGGGATCTGGGTTCGTGCGGGGGGAGGGGCGGATTCTGGGTTTCACGGGGGGAGGATAAGGAGGGGGGTTAATGTGATCTGGGTGTGGGGGGGATATGGGATTGGGGTTCTTCTTCTTTTTCTTTTTTTCTGGGTTTTGGGTTGAAGGTGCAGGTATGGGGGCGAGGAGATGGGAGGAAGAAGAATGAGGAAGAAGAAGAAGAGAAGAAGAAAGAGGAGGAGAAGAAGAAGAAAGAAAAAAAAAAGATATGTGGCAGACAGGTTTCTAAAAAAAATTAAAAAATTATTATTTTTGCCACGTGGCTCACATTTGGCAGCCACGTGGCACAAATGTGGCAGCCACGTCAGCATTTAACGGATTAATGGACGGAAAATCTAACGGATGTATTATTTTGAAATAAAATGGTACTTTATGTATGAAAGTAAAATGTTTTAAAGATGTTGTATAAGATTGCAATAGACCTCAAACCTGAGGGGCTACTATGTAATTTACCCATTTTCTTTTCATTAGTTTTTTTTTCAAAGGAAACTAACTGGTGGTTTTGTCACTACAATCCATTTTTCTGGAGGCTGAGAATACTCACTGAGATATTTCAGCCTCTCCTTGACAACCATCGTGTGATTCACCAAGATTTATCTATTTATTTATTTTGAATATGGTCACATACACATAAGCAAAGTGAAAACATAGACTAGGTCATTTCTATCGATTAACCTAATGTCAAGTAGATGACTAAGGTCAATTGAGAAGATATAGACTTTTCTAAGAAATGTTTGGAAGATTAAATTTACTCTTTGAACATAAAACGTTTTGACTACATTTTGACTCTTATCAAATGTTATGTTTTTTTTCATTTTCGTTGTGTTTATGTGGTTTAATAAATTCACTTACGTTATAATATGCATATTTATTTGTTAGTATTTTATATTGTTTATATATATTTTAATAATATCATAAAATGTATAATAACACATGAATTTATAATAGCAAGACGATATTAAAAATTTTCTTATTAATCAACCTTGCACAAAGCCACACCTCCTTTTTAACCAAAAAATGAGAAACAAAGGCAAAAGTCAAGTTTCTGAGAGATATTTCATCCAACGCCAATCCAATTGAACAAAGAGGAAGGCAAGGGTCAAATTAGGTTTTATGTTCCCACAAAATTGAAGAAATACCCCATTAACCCACTTCCAAGAAGAGAAAAAAAAAAAAAACTCCTTATCACGAGAATGACTTATATGGTACAGATACACTGTCACGGTAGGTCTCGCGTCAATAAAATAAAGACATGTGTAAGTTTTTGTTCACATATATATCCTTATTTCATTGGTACGAAACGTCACGTGATGGTGTACTTGTATCGTGTAAGTTGTTCTCTTCTTCTCACAACCAAAAATGAAATAACAAAGTAACAAAGAAAATGTTAATTTTAGAGACAAAAATGTTTGACTCAAGACCAATCCAATTCACCAAAGAGATTCTCTCCTCTTTTTATTATAGGGCTCTTTTGATATAGGCGCCTCAGTGTTGAATTTTCTAGATCAAACATCCATGTCTTTTAGTGATTTGATTAAACTTTTTTTTGTCATAATTTTGGTGCTATATGCACATTATATTGTAATAAATTTCCTATAATCTAGCCTTTTGATTGCACTCTCCTACGTTAGAGATGATTGTAAAAAAAAAAAGTTGGTTACACTCTCCTCAATTTATTTTCACTATAATGCTACAATTTAAATTATTTTCTTTCCAAAATAGTTTAAAATATTTTTAAATCCCCCAAAATCAAACGTACCGAAATGAGTTTTTCTTTTAGTACGTTAAGAGAAATAGGATTGAGAATAATATAAACGTACCAATACACATAAAATAAAACGTACCAAAATAAAAATAATGTACCAATATTAACAATATGTATCAAATCAAACGTACCAAAATTGCAAATAAATGTATCAATTAATGATTTTTGTAAATTCAAACGTACCCGCAAATAATATATACATAATGTATTGTACCTAATAATAATTTGTCAACAACTATACTTAAAAAAACAGAAAAAAATATATAATTTCACAAAAAAATTGAAAAAATTACACTGAGCTTTTATGTTGATCACCAACTATTTTGAAAAAGAAAAAACCATTTGGAAAATAAATAATATTAAATGTTTGCATAAAAAAAAACTGTGATCGAAAAATCATATTTGGAAGAAGAGAAAATATAGTTTAATTACTAATATCTCAACTAAATAAGGAAAAGTGCATCCTGCAAGTAAAAAGATAAATTCAAAAATTATTTTAATTTAAAAAAATAGAGGTGACTATTGGTCAAAACACTTTAATCAAATTTTAAAAAGGCACAAATGCTTAATCTAAATGATATAGAAAAATTGTAGATAATTCTAATTTTTGTTGTAGAATTAGTGGGTGAATGCCTACTCAAAGGAATAAAGGAATAAAGACTTAGGAATAGTATTTGATACTTTCAAAAGTGTCATCATTGTATTTGTATGGTTGTTATACGTGAGTTGCTCTAAAAATAGAGTACTTTGTGTGTTATCAAAATACACACTGCTAGAGAAAGAATCAAAGAAATAATATCAGTATATCTCCCTCCCTCTTTTTATCTATCATCTTTTGTATTATAGCTACTAAAGTTATAGTGTGATATTTTGCACCCGCTTCGCTCATGTCCCTATCAAAGGTTATTTATCTAACTTTTGCCTATTTATAACACGTTATCAGCACGGCTCTCTAACCTTAACTAGTTCTCATCTTCCTTCACCAAAAAGAAAAAAAAAATGCTTCATCCGAGGATTTTCCTGTTCTTCTTCTTCCTCTGCCTCACATGCATAATGTACCCTTACGATGAACTACTAGCACCATGCCTGTTTCTCATTCTCAATTTAACAATTACTTATATCTTTGATTTCTTGTTTGGTGTGGTTTCTGATTACTAATCCAGTGTTTATTTATGTTAATTTTACTGTGATCAAAGATGGTGTGGTACAATCGCCCATCTTAAGTTGCAGATTCAATTTTACTGCAATTTTAGGTGGTGCGATATAATCGTCTACCCTGCTCTGCATATTTAAATTTTCCTGCTGTTTGAGTGGTGGGGAATAATCGCTCATCCTATGCTTACTTCAATGAGAATAGTGCGTTACAATCGCCCTCCTCATTAATCATGTAAATCTCGAGCCTGAAGTTACGAGTGCTTAGATCAAAAATGAAAATTTTGTAAGAACCAGAAGTTCTAACACTATATTCCTCAAGGAATACATATTATTGCAAGTTCTTACACATCTCATTTTTCTTTCAGAAAAGAAAATGGAAAACTTGGCAAATCTTGATTTTGTTGCCCTGAATATTACTGGGAATAACTACCTTACCAGGGTAGTGGACACTAAGATCCATCTAGAGGTAGGGAATCTTGAAGAAACCATTAGGGAGGAAAACAATGCATCATCTCAAGATCAGGCGAAGACCATGATCTTTATTCGTCGCCACCTTGATGAAAGACTAAAGAGCGATTATTTAACGGTTGAAGATATGTTAGCTCTCTGGAAGGCATTGAAAAACAGATCAATCACCAGAAAATAGTGATTATTCCAAGGGCTAGTTATGAGTGGACTCACCTAAGGATCCAAGATTTCAAGTGAGTGACTGAGTACAATTCTGCGATGTTCAGAATTAACTCCCAGATGAAGCTTTGTGGGGAAACTATTATTGAGTAAGATATGCTGGAAAAGACTTTAAGCACCTTTCATGCCTCAAACATGCTTCTGCAACATCAGTAGTACAGAGAATGAAGCTTCATTGAATACAACCAGCTGATATATGTGCTCCTGGTAGCTAAACAAAACAATGAGCTCCTGATGAAAAATCATCAGTCCCGACCTACTGGATTTGCATCATTCCCAGAAGTGAATGTTGCTTCCGTTGAAGTGAATGCCATATCCTCTGGTGGCAATAATCATAAACGAGGATGTGGCCACAAGTGAGGCCAGTGGAACGGGAAATGCAAGAATCATGGTGTCCAGTTTTACAATCAGGTTCCAAGGCATAATTCAGGCCAGAGCTTCAAAAATGTAAATCACCACAAAAGCAAAGCTCATATAAACAGTGCTCACAGAAACTCTGAAAGAGTCTGCCATAGTTGAGGTAGCAATAGGCACTGGGCGCGTACTTGTCGTACCTCAAAATATCTGGTGGATCTATATCAAGCCTCCTTAAAGGATAAGGGTGTTGAGACTAATTTCCTCGGCCATGCTAGACCAATGGATATACATGATCCAGTGTGCGACTTATCATGGCAGTTGAACACAACCCATCTAGATGTCTCAGACTTCATTGTGGAAAAAGGAAATGAAGTGTCTCAGTCCGATTGAATCATTTATGTTTGATGTAATTTTATTTTGAATGTGTAGTTTAAAACTTACATTTCAATTCAATAAAAGTGGTATTTAAATTTCCTTTTATTATGAATAAGTTGTTTTTAACCGTGATCCCCTTTACTTAGAAAGCATAGATAAAAACTATGGTTATTCTCAAAACAAGAGAAATGGTGGAGATATTTGTCTTGCAGACAATGCAACTACACATACAATAAAGTATTTCTCAATCTTGATGCGTACAAAAGTAAGGGTAACAACAATATCAGGCCAATCAGATGTAATTGAAGGCTTAGGAAAAGCCCAGATCATGTTACTAAATGAAACAATATTGTCCATACACAATGCGTTGTATGCTACTCGATCTACTCGAAATTTGTTGAGTTTTAAAAACATACGTTTAAATGGATACCACGTTGAAACGAAAAGTGCAAAAAATGTGAAGTATTTATGCATTACCTCCAATGATACCCAGAAGCGTATATTGGAAAAGTTGCGTGGTTTGTCAAGTGAATTGTATTATACATACATAAAGACAATCGAATCACATACTGTCATGAACTAGAAGTTCATTGATTCAAAAGTTTACATGCTTTGGCATGACTGTCTGGGTCATCTAAAATCCACCATGATGTGTAGGATAATTACTAACTCTAATGGACATCCATTATTGAGCAGACACATTGCTATCTCAAATGATAACCCTTGCAAGACTTGTTCTCAAGGGAAGTTGGTAATTAGACCATCACAATTAAAGGTTGATGCTGAATTCCCATCATTTTTGCAAAGAATTCAAGGAAATATTTGTGGGCATATTCAACCATCTTATGGACCATTTCAATATTTTATGGTTTTGGTTGATGCATTTACTGGATGGTCACATGTTTATCTCTTATCTACTCGAATAATTAAGTTGCGAGCACAATTCCCAGATTACCGCATTAAGTCAATCCGACTTGATAATGCTGGTGAATTTATGTCTCAAACCTTTGATGATTACTGCATGACATTGGGCATTGATGTTGAACACCATGTTCCTCATGTCCATACTTAAAATGGTTTAGCAGAAGTATTTATCAAACGGGTTCAATTAATAGCTCGCACTCTGCTCATGAAAACAAAATTGCCAGTTTCTGCATAGGGACATGCCATCTTACATGCTGCATCATTAGTTTGATTGAGACATATAGTCAACCATCAATACTCCTCAGCACAACTAGTGTTTGGGCATCAGCCAAACATTTCACATTTATGAGTTTTTGGTTGTGTTGTTTATATGCCTATTGCACAACCACAACGCACTAAAATACGACCTCAGTGCAGACTGGGAGTTTATGTGGGTTTTGATTCACCATCTATCATTAGATATTTGGAACCCTTGATGGGTGATATGTTTACAGCTCGTTTTGTTGATTGTCACTTTAATGAGATAGTCTTCTAGTCGTTAGAGGGAGAAAAGATCGTTCCAGAAGAACGACAAGAGTTGACATGGGTTGTACCCACCTTGTCTCATTTTGATCCACGTAACACTCAATGTGAAAATGAAGTGAAAATGATCGTTCATCTTCAGAGTATTGCTAATCAAATGCCATATGCAATTAATGATGCTATGAAAGTGACAAAATCACATATACCCACTGCAAATACACCTGTAAGAATTGATGTCCCAGTTGGACAAGGTAAAGCGGCAGCGAATAAATCATCTGGTGCATGCCTGAAGCATGGTAGACCTCTAGGTTCAAAAGATTCAGCCCCTCAAAAGAGAAAGATGATAATATTGAGCCCCGCTTTATTGATGAATGCAAACAGAGACAAGATTGGCCTAAGTGAAAAGATGCAATCCAAGTAGAATTAAATTCCTTAGAAAGGCGAAGTGATTTGGACCAGTAGTCCAAACTCTGCCTGATGTAAATCCCGTGGGTTACAAATGAGTATTCACAAGAAAACGCAATGAGAAAAACGAGATTACAAGATATAAAACACGACTCATTGCACAAGGCTTTTCACAAAGACATGTAATTGATTACGAGAAGACATTATCTCCTGTAATGGACGCAATTACGTTACGTTACTTAATAAGTTTAGTGGTTTCAGAAAAACTTGACATGCGACTTCTAGATGTCATCACTGCATATCTATATGGAGAATTAGATACTGACATATACATGAAGGTCCTGGAAGGACTTAAGTTGCCTGAAATGACTAACAAACCATGATGTATGCTCTTAATTAAATTAAGGCGATCATTGTTTGGGTTGAAACAATCTAGACGAATGTGGTATAATCATCTTAGTGAGTATTTGATTAAAGAAGGGTATACCAACAATGTCATTTGCCCTTGTGTGTTCATTAAGAAATCCAATTATGGATTGCTATAGTGGCAGTATATGTCGAAGATATGAACCTAGTTGGAACCCTAAATAGCTCAATAAAACTGCTGAATATCTGAAAAGCGAATTTGAAATGAAATACCTTGGGAAAACAAAATATTGTCATAACTTGCAGATCGAGCATTGTGCTAGTAGAATTTTGGTCCACCAATCAACTTACATTGAAAAAATCCTGAAGTGATTTGGCATGGACAAGACTTATCCACTCAGCACGCCAATGGTCGTTTGTTCTTTGGACATTAAGAAAGATCTATTACGTCCAAAAGAAGATGATGAAACGGTCATTGGTTCAGAAGTACCATATCTAAGTGCATTAAGTGCTTTATTGTATTTAACACAATGTACTAGACTAGATATAGCTTTTTCAGTTAACTTGTTAGCAATGTATAGCTCTCCTCCAACAATTCGTCATTGAAAATGAGTCAAAGATGTTTTGCGATATCTTCGTGGGACAATAGACATGGGTCTCTTCTACTCAGAAAAATCTACAAATGACCATATCCTTGTTGGATATGCAGATGCTGGTTTTCTCTTTGATCCGCATCAAGTTCGCTCACAAACTGGATATATGTTCACTAATGGAGATACAACAATCTCATGTCGCTCAACAAAGCAAACACTAGTTGCTACATTTTCCAATCACTCAGATATACTTGCTTTACATGAAGCAAGTCATGAATGTTCTTGGTTAAGATCAATGATCCATCATATCCGGAATTCATGTGGTCTACCTTCGAAGACAAACAATCCAATTGTTATCCATGAAGATAATGCAACATGTGTTGCCCAAATGAAAGAAGGATTCATCAACGGCGATAAAACTAAACACATATCTCTAAAGTTTTTCAGTGCACATAAGCTTCAGAAGGCTAAAGTTATTGAAGTCAGACAAATCGGTTTCATTGAAAATTTGGCAGACATGTTCATCAAATCTCTACCAAAGTGCATGTTTCAAAAACTAGTGCAGAGTATCGAATTACGTCGGCTTACTAATAAGCTAAATTTAAAGAATGCGGAATTAGGGGGAGCATCCATGATACATGCATATTGTACCCATTTTCCTTTGATTAGGATTTTTCCCACTGGGTTTTTCCTATCAAGGTTTTAACTAGGCAACATAAGTATACTTAACACTATATCAACAATCCAGGTAAAGTTGTACTTTTTTTCCTTCGCTATGGTTTTTTCCCACTGGGTTTTTCCGAGCAAAGTTTTAATGAGGCAACTGATGTTGATATGTGGGTATCCAAGGAGGAGTGTTGTAGAATTAGTGGGTGAATGCCCTCTCAAGGGAATAAAGACTTAGGAATAATATTTGATACTTTCAAAAGTGTAATCATTGTATTTGTATGGTTGTTATTACGGGAGTTGCTTTATAAATAGAGCACTCTATGTTATCAAAATACACACTGCGAGAGAAAGAATCAAAGAAATAATATCAGTATATCTCCCTCCTCTCTTTATATGTCATCTTTTGTGTTATAGCTACTAAAGTTATAATATGATATTTTGCACCCGTTTTGCTCCTGTTCATAGCAAATGTTATTTCTCTAATTTTTGCCTATTTATAACAATTTTCCCTTTATTATATTTCACACAAAAAATTAATATATTTTAATTGGTTAAATTTTAAAGATTTTGTGATCCGTTAAATACAAACAGTTAAAGGCTTAAAGCCAAGTTCCCCGCGAGAGGCTCGGAACCAGGTTCGGTGTAGCTTTTGTCCTTCAATATTAGACAAACCCAGAAACAGAGGAAGAGAAGGAAAACAGAGCTAAAGCCTAAAACGAGAGAGAGAGAGGGAGAGAGAGAGAGAGAGAGGGAGAGGGAGAGGGAGAAGGGGGGAGAGAGAGAGATAGAGAGAGAGAGTCAAGTCATCCGAACCCAAAAATTTTCTCTCTCTTCACTTTCCAAAACCTATTTTATCTTTTTTGTATCTTCACATCCAAGTCTTCCCCTATTTGTAATTTGAATATATACCTCATAGATTTCCATATTTTTTTTATAAACTTCACATTTTTTTTCAAACAAGGATTCAAACTTTTCTGTTTTCCCATTGCGATTTCGGCTTCTGAATTGTGATTTGGGTAGTTTGAGCATGTTGGATTAATGGGTAGGAGTTGAATTTTAACGGTCTGATTTTTGGTGTTTTTCTGGGGTTTTTTTTTGGCGGTAAATGGCGACGGAGCAAGTGTTGCCGTTCTCCATAACTTCTGTGGTTGAATGCGTTCTTCAGGAGCATGGGAGTCGTCTGAGCGATATCGACTTGGCTTCCAGGAAGGCCGAGGAAGCATGTAATCATCTTTTCTTCATCTGTTCAATCTTTAATCTTGGATTAATTTGTTTTCTTTATCTGTTTCATTGGTTTTCCAAATTTATGACAATTCCATAGCAGAAGCAAATCTTCTGATCCTATGAATGTTGCCTTGTTGTTGAGCAGCCTTGAGAAGGTATGAAGCAGCGAGGTGGCTACGAAAGACGGTTGGCGTTGTGGGGGGTAAAGATTTGCCGGCTGAGCCTTCCGAAGAAGATTTCCGGCTTGGATTGCGGAGTGGAATAATCCTTTGCAATGTTCTTAACAAGGTTCAACCCGGAGCTGTGCCAAAGGTAATGCCTCAACTTGGTTTTCGCTTTGCATTTTTTCAAGCCCTTTTGTTTATTGACTGGTTTCGATAACGTTAACTGGAGATTTGTTTTTAGGTAGTTGAAGGCCCTTGTGACTCCGTTATTATTCCCGATGGGGCAGCTCTATCAGCGTATCAGTACTTCGAAAATGTCAGAAACTTCCGTGTGGCTGTGGAGGAAATGGGGCTTCCAACCTTTGAAGCTTCCGATTTGGAACAGGTTTGTGCTCAGAAAACACTTATTGTGTTGATGAATCCATATGATTTAGGATACAGTGCATGATTTCTGTGGTTATTTTGTCGTTCGGGTGTGACATATTCCACATTCTGAATTTACAGGGAGGGAAATCTGCGAGGATTGTGAACTGCGTTCTAGCATTGAAATCATATTACGAGTGGAAACAAGGAGGTGGAATTGGATCATGGAAGTATGGTGGAGCTTTGAAACCACCTGCCTGCGGGAAATACTTCTTGCGGAAAAATTCAGAACCCTTTTCGAGGACCTTATCATGGGGCGAAAAGTCACACGAAAGTTTGTCCTGTGAAGATCTCTATGAAGCAGTAGGTGTTTCTCAATTTTTCATTGTACACTCATAATATTTCAGGAAATTAATTGTTCTTCTTTCTGATCTGCAGAGTTCCTCTCATTCTTTACATGCGCTAGTATGTGAAGTGCTTTCGGACAAGAGGCAAGAAGACATACCAATCGTAAGGGTTCTTCTACCTTTTATGTTGACTATCTTAATAAATCATACTAATGCAGATGGCAGTCTCTACTCGTTTCACCCGAGCACGCTCCTGTTTATATATGCGTATATGTCTAACTTAGAGAAACAATTTCTTGTTGCATTTAACAGATTGTGGAAAATTTGCTGAGTAAAGTCATGGAGGAGTTTGAGCATCGGTTAGCAAGCCAAGGCGAACTGGTAAGCAGCAGCATTTCTTCAGCATTGGCTTACTG
Organism: Malus sylvestris; assembly: GCF_916048215.2. NCBI lineage: Eukaryota > Viridiplantae > Streptophyta > Magnoliopsida > Rosales > Rosaceae > Malus > Malus sylvestris. The sequence goes on from NC_062263.1 coordinate 27,347,649, forward strand.
TTTCATATTTTTTTTCCCAAAGAAAGCTCATTGCCTCCTTTCGAGAAAAAATGTTATATGTGGGATGATAGAATTCTTTATAACATGACAGATGAAAACAACTTCCAAAGATATGACGTTGTCCGGCCCTGACAGACGTCTTTCTGACTGTGCCTCTGAATGTGCTTCTGGTGATATGAAGGTACAAGTTTTAGATTCACCATAGAAGTGGAAAATTTGTGTCATTATGAAATCGTTTTCTGCATGTGTCTCGGTTTGTTTGTATCTTTTATTGTTAGCAACATTGGGTGACATTTTGCTTCCATTGATGGACGATTAAGACCGAAGAGAAAGCTGCCTCTGAAACCAAAGAGGAGGAAATATACAACCATGAAGAGGGATCAAAAAGTCAGTCTCTAAAGCAGATAACGTTGGTTGACCGACAACAGAAAGATATTCAGGTAAACTGCGGTTGTATCATATTAGCAGCTACAAAATTTTGTTTGCCCTAAGGTACTGGAAACTTATGTTAATAGTCTGTATTCTGTAGGAACTGAAACATACTCTATACGATACAAAAGCAGGAATGAAGCTTCTACAAATGAGGTACCGGCAGGAGTTCAACAATCTAGGTATGACTTGTGACGAAAAACGATTTGATATGCTTTTAACAAGGCTCGCTTAGCGCACCTTTTTTCGAGTACTTTAAGGTTGTTTCAAGTTCTCAACGGAGGACCATGAGTAGTTTCCCATGCATGTAGGCAAGCACCTCCATGGTTTGGCTTCTGCAGCAACAGGATACCAGAAGGTTCTTGAAGAAAATCGCAAGTTATACAATCAAGTGCAGGATTTGAAAGGTACTATTTCAGGTCTTCTTTAAATTGTCTTGAGTTCTATATTTTAGAAACAAGTTGTGTTTTGTATGAGATTAATTGGTCCATCAATTATTTTGGTTAGGTAATATAAGGGTATACTGTCGAGTGCGGCCCTTCTTGCCTGGGCAATCAAACCGGGCCAGTAGCTATGATCACATAGATGATAGAAGTCTTAAGATTATCACACCTTCCAAATATGGCAAAGAGGGAAGGAAATCTTTCACTTTCAACAAAGTTTTTGGTCCTTTTTCAACCCAAGGTTAGCTACTCTCGATATGGATTCATTTCTAATCTTTGATATGTGTCAGCATTTTTCACTGCTACTTCTCTTTCTCTGCAGAGGAGGTATTTTCAGACACGCAGCCTCTCATTCGGTCTGTTCTCGATGGTTACAATGTCTGTATATTTGCTTATGGCCAAACGGGATCAGGGAAAACTTTTACAATGGTAAAATATGTGCATAGATGTTTCATCATATAATCTTTACTCTTTGGCCAAATCACTCCTGACTAGTTGTAAATTCATGTTGTTCACCGATGTAGACTGGACCGAAAGATATTACAGAGGAAAGTCAAGGTGTAAATTACAGAGCACTCAGTGATTTATTTTATCTATCAGAACAGAGAAAGGACACCATTTGTTATGAAATTTCTGTTCAGATGCTTGAAATTTACAATGAGCAAGTCAAGGATCTCCTGGCGGTGGAGGGTTCTAGCAAACGATATCCTTCTAGAGTGCTGACAATATTAACTTTTCCTTTCTATTGCTTTCTGTAGAATGCATATCATATTCATGTGTTTCCTAAACTCCAACATACATTAGAAATTCGCAACAGTTCTCAAAACGGAATTAATGTACCTGAGGCGAACCTTGTTCCTGTATCATCGACATCTGATGTTATATATTTGATGAACCTTGGGCATAAGAATCGTTCAGTGAGTGCAACAGCCATGAATGACCGGAGTAGTAGATCGCACAGGTAAGATTAATGATGTCCTTTTGGACAGACGTTGAGTTGATCCCTTTTCGTTTCACATTACAAGTAAAACTCTTGAAGTGATCATGAATCCGTCTAAACTAACTCCTATCACATTTCATAAACAGTTGCTTGACAGTTCATGTTCATGGAAGAGACCTGACATCGGGAAGCATACTCCGGGGTTGTATGCATCTAGTTGACTTGGCAGGAAGTGAGAGAGTTGACAAATCTGAGGTGACGGGAGACAGATTAAAGGAGGCACAACATATTAACAAATCTCTCTCAGCTTTAGGAGATGTCATTGCCTCTCTTGCTCAAAAGAACGCACACGTTCCTTACAGAAACAGTAAGCTCACACAGCTGCTCCAAGACTCGCTCGGTAAGATTGTTTAATAAACTTGCACAGACATTTTTCTCATTTTTGTTGGTCTCCGTTGTAATCATTCGATGCATCCTTATTCCATCAGGAGGGCAAGCGAAGACGCTCATGTTTGTTCATATCAGCCCTGAGCCTTACTCTCTCGGAGAAACACTTAGTACACTCAAGTTTGCAGAAAGGGTTTCTACAGTTGAACTTGGTGCCGCCCGAGTTAACAAAGACAGTGCAGATGTAAAAGAGCTCAAAGAACAGGTAGTTAATTTATGGGTTATATCCAGTTATAACGTACAATAAAACCTCTTGTTTACCAGTTTTTCTGTCCATACAAGATTGCTACACTTAAGGCAGCCTTAGCAAGGAAGGAAAGCGAGGGAGCGCAAGCGCAACTTAAATATTCTCAATCCATGAGCCCAGAAAGATCCAGAATCAAGTCTGCTGGGTCTTCCCCTTTGCATTCAAATTGGAAAAGCACCGGAGATTTGTCCGGGGCTTCCATGCAAGCAGCAGATGATTTTGGAAACATAGAGGTATTGGTTAAGTATTAAATTGATAAGCCGAAAATTTTGTTTTGTCCATGTAATTTGATGAATCTAACACTTGAGGTTCATCTTGATTGCACTAGGTTCGCAAATTTTCTGCATTGAAGCCAAAAAGGCGAAGTTTAGATCTTCAAGATATGATGACACAAGGGCGTTCGCCTCCCTGGCCACCCGCTAATAATGAAGGACTAAATGTAAAGGAGGAAGCCGATAAGGATTCAGTACTCTCCGGAGATTGGGTTGATAAGGTCATGGTGAACAAACATGAAGGTGCAAATAGAGAAGAGAATCTATTAGGAAGTTGGGATATGGATAACAGACAGTTGCCGGAGATGTTTGGTCCAAGTAGCCTCCCTGACCCTCCGAAGTTATACATGGAACCACATTTTGGAAAGTTAACAGCGAGCAAGGAGGACAGCCCAGACTATGATGCACAAAGGAGTCGGAATGAGATGGCCAACACCGATGACTCTGATGATCAACTTGATGCTGCAACTAGTGATTGTTCAGAGCCAGACATGCTTTGGCAACAAAACCTTCCGAAACCTACCTGCATTCCAAATGGACTGGGATCAAAAGCGAAGAAAACTAATTCAAGGCCAATAAGGAGCCCAGAAACTAGGTAAACTCCGATTGCTATAAGTTTACGTTGTTTTCCTTAAGCTGCATTATCAGCAAATTGTTTCCTATGCAAAATCTCGTATATACCTATGTTCTAATAAGATGTTTCCGCCTTGTCACCAGGAGCATGATTCCATCATTGATTCCTTCACCATCACGGAAACCACCCAATGGGGTGAGCCAGCCTCTGCACAGGACAGCAAGTGGAAGGATTGGTGAAGGGAAGCGAAGACCTGGGAGTGCAAAGTAATATCGATGATGTGGTTGCTTTTTAATGGTGTGTTGAGGGAAGTTTGCTGTATGATTCCTCTTCTTTTTTTTTTTTGGGGTCATTTTTTGTGCGTTCATATATACCTAGAGAGAGAGAGAGAGAGAGAGAGAGAGAGAGAGAGAGAGAGAGGTTTTCTACAAGTGGCAATAATTCCGGTTGCCTGAGTTTCTCCGGTGGTGGTCATAAGATGCATGTTGTCGATCGCACCCCGTTCCATTTCAATTTTTTTTTATGAGTGTTGATATTACAATCAAACATCGATGATATATATATTTTTTATCTTTGATGTGTCCTTCAAAAGAAAAATGAGAGACAATGTGGATTGCTGTTTCAGTTCAAATGTAGAGAAATCAAACGCAACATTCCGATGAAGTACAATCCCCTCAGGATTGAAGCGAGTCTATATTTTTCTTTTCGATACAAACGATCTTAAGGGCATATCTTGGATGCATGGTAACCATTTTTAACAACTTGAGCTACAAGTCTTTCGCACACGATTGAAGTCATACTAGTTTGAAAAACCCTATCTAGTTCATGCAAGAGTATCCACATTATCAATTAACACAAACAAATCAATGTCGTAATGCAGTTCCTATTTGATTAATTAATTACTAAGTACAAATTTGGTCAAGCTTCCCGACTGGAGAAAGACTGGGAAACTATATCTTCCTCGTTAAGTTTTTGCCTCCCTTAATCGAAAGTACGTGAGCATGCATGAAATGAACAACAGCTTGACAATGGTCGAGATACACATCGTTATCGGAAGGTACTTGAACTTTCCGGTACAAATGTTGAAGAAAATCACCGCTGATTCCTCCTAGGTGAAAAAGTTTCTTTACGTGTTTTGTGAAGCAGCAACTCAAACCAATTGGCAATGGAAGGGAGGGGGAGTAGGGTTTGTTGACACACTCCAAACAGGTGGCAAAGTCATAACATAGAATGACATGTAAAAAGTACGAAGAAATTAAAGATTTTTTTTTTTTGGACAAGAAGGAACATTCATTAAGTAAAAAAGGTTACAGGCCAATCCAAACGGAAAGGAAAAAGTAACCCAAAGCAAATTGGGGGGAATCAAATACATAAAGCGCAGCCCAAAAAGCAAGCTAACGAAAATGAAAACCCTAATCCCTAACTTCCAAAAGCATACCGCAGCCGCTGCCGGTATTACGAACGTCTTGCCAGTAGCCACCAGAGCAGCAAAACTAGAGAAAACAACCGAGAGGTCAATTCGACCAAGACATCGTAACAGAAAACTTACAAACCCGAAACAAACAGTACACCACAACCAAAAGTCGACACTGGAGACGTCAAACCGAGAAATGGTTACCTGATCCGATACACCATCACACATCCCTGCAACTAGAAACAAACATAGGAACACATGGATAGAAGGTGAGGCAAAGGGGGTATGTAAAATACCCTTACTTTGGTCGGAACCGCAGAACACTTGGCCTCGAGGGGATGCCGGCATGCCGGTTAGGGGTAGGAAAGTGAGCAAGGGAGATGGATCTGGCAACCATCTTCGATTCGGCGCACACAGGTCGGAGCCCAAGGAGGGGTGCGGGTGGGTTATGAGGAGATGAGGAAGAGAGGAAATGAAGCATATAGAGTGTGAAGTGAGCAAAGAGAAAGTGAAAGCGAGCACTGAGGAAGAGAGTGAAAATATTAGCGGTCAAATCTTGTATATAGAGATTCGACGGCCGAAAATTAAGATAAATGTTGGATGTGTGAATAGTATTATTATTAACTAAAACTTATACTATTGAGTGATACGTACCATTATGGTAGACCCAATTAATTAATCTAAAATACAATTGACGTTTGCAGGAAATGTAAATATTTTTTTTTTGTCAAACGGTAACTTTTGTTAGATTATATCTAAGATACAGATTCGAACACACGCCGTCATGTAAGGCCATCTCCAACCAACTTGACCAAAGAGCCATAGACCAAAATATAGCTCGTTTTGACATGAATACCGTCTCTAACCAAGGGTTAGGCCAAATGGCTTATGGACCCCATCGGGCCATAATTAATCCACCAGGCCAACGGGCTGGCCAAAAGGAGCCAGCTAGCCAGCCCGTTTGCACCAGCCCAAACCCATGCTAGCAGACGTCAAGTTATTGTTGGATTTGAGATTTTTTTTTAAGATGAAATTTAAAGATAAGATAAGAAATACTTAAATCATTTATACACCATTTCTCACCTCCTTTTTACCATTCCATACTATCTTATCTCATTGTATTTCAAATTTTCACATCCTTTTCATAATATAACGATAAGAAATGTCGAGGCTTATTTATTTAGCGACATGTGACACTCAAAATATGTCTGAAAAGTTGAAAACCTTACTTTTATATGATAGTTTAATTCAACTAAAACAATAAATTATTGAGGGTGCTAAAAAATAGTCCAATTCGGTTAGAGATGAGTTTTTTGTCAAACGGACTATGTTTTGACCCGTGGCCCTTTGGCTCACTCGGTTGGATATGGTATAAAATATGGTCTTGCACTGTTCATTAAAAATAATTTCTTGCATGACTATGGGGTTAAACATGGAGAAATTTTTCATTATGACCGGAACATGGCTGGTACACCACCTGCTTTTATATAAGTGGTGAAATTTTTTATTTTTTAAATTATTAACTTTTTAACGCACATATCCTCCTATTTATATAATGACATGTGATATATTATGTCGTGTATTGATCATATTAAAAATTCTCCCTTAAAAATAGTCCTTTCAGTTAGAGATGGCCTACGGGCTCAACTGACAGATACGGACAGTGAGGCTCCCAGTCCCCACCACCAGCCGATGAAAAGTGCGGGCAAGCACACCCAGCTGTCAACCAAACGCCACTCCATCAAAGGTCACTTTCGTCATTTCCCCCACGAATACGCAATTCTCCGCCGGAAATGTCGGACATAAACGTCATTTCAATAGAATTTTGCCCACCCTCTCTCACTCTAAAGCTGTCTTCCAATCAAATCACAGAAAAATAGATAGTTTATTTCCGAGCGACCAGTGCGAGCTCAGTTCCGATGAAGGATTTTTAGATGGACTTCAATGTCAGATCCTCCCTGCTCGATCCGTCTCTGGATGCCAGTGTTTTTGCTCTGCATTCAAAGGTACCCCAATATTTCCCTCTGATTTTTTTTTTACTATTTCTGAATTTCCTCGATTTTTGAATATTTTTATAGTTCATCTAGTTCGTGGGTTAGCTCAATTTTACTTCTTGGGGATTCAGTAGACTTGCGTGTGAATTGTAATGGGTTCCGCAAGATTGCTTTAGATTTCGGGCTCTGAAGGAACTATCTTTGCATATTTTGTGAAGTTTTTTATTTGAATTTGCATTTTGCTATATAGGGAAGTTGAAATTTTTGATTGGTAGGTGGGGTTTTTTTGTTAATTGCTTGTACTCTATATAATTTTCTCATGTTGATGGTGTAAATTGGCTTCTGATTGATTGTTTTGAGAAACAGGTACTAAATTTCAAAAATTATACTGGCAAGAACAACCTTTTCTTTTTGCCCTTTCGGTATGAATTCTGTTAGTTTATGTTTTCCCTTTTCAAATATGTTGTATGTTTCGTTTGTAGCTTACCGGTCTTTTGAACTATGTGCAAAGAAGCACCGGGTCAGTTTCCGGTGACGGTTTTAGATTCAGTACGCCTAGACCCATGGGCAAGCTTCTAATTTATGCTTAAAATTATTTTGTTTGCATCATATTTGACTTAAAATTTAGTGTCATATGCTCCATGATCTAATTATAATTTTTAAAAATTTTAATGTGTAAATCATTTAAGTCAGTTGGTGGACGTATGAGGTGATTTTAGTACATTTAGATGTACACGTTTGCAATGAAGTCCTGACAGATTAATTTAATTCGTTTGGATGAATAGGGTTTTGGCAATTGGGTCCTGGAAATGTCTCAACGGACACTAAAATGAGCCAGATTGAAGTATCGGCAATGAAATCTTCTCTCATCCCACTTGCGACTCTGATTGGTCAGGAGCTTAGGGGTGAAGAAGTTGAGAAACCTTATTTGAAGTATGGGCAGGCTGGTTTGGCGAAGAAAGGAGAAGATTACTTTCTTATAAGAACTGACTGCCAAAGAATTCATTCGGATCCGTCAACAACATTTTCTGTCTTTGCGGTACTTTCCCCCCTTTATTTTCTTTCTTTGTACCTATATAAATAAAAGGAAAAGAATATGAGAGTCATTAAAAGTGAAAAGATTACCTTGAGTGAATTTGATAGTTGCATTTGTGTTCGGTTAAGTGTAACTTTGTTTTTTCTCATGGTTGAAACGGTGTGATAAAAGAGCAATCACTGTTTAGTAACTTTTCTTCTTTTCATACATTTGTCAGCACCAATAGAGCATCACTTCATTCCCTCACTCTTTCTGATACAAATTTGAAATTATTGACTGCAGATTTTTGATGGGCATAATGGTATATCAGCTGCTATTTTTACAAAGGAGAATTTATTGGCTAATGTTTTGAGTGCCATTCCGCAAGGAATCAGTAGGGATGAATGGCTGCTTGCCCTTCCTCGGGCGCTGGTTGCAGGATTTGTCAAAACTGATATAGAATTTCAGCAGAAGGGTATACATCAAATCATTTGAATTTCCAATAACTATTTATTTCATTTGCTTGATTTTGCTTTTCTTAGCTTTCTGATTTAATATCAACCTCAGGGGAAACTTCTGGTACAACTGTGACTTTTGTTGTGATCGATGGTTGGACTGTGACTGCTGCATCTGTTGGGGATTCTCGATGCATATTGGACACCCAGGGAGGTGTTGTTTCACTCTTGACTGTTGATCACAGGCTGGAAGAAAATGAAGAAGAGAGGGAGCGAGTTACTGCCAGTGGGGGCGAAGTAGGAAGGTTAAATGTTTTTGGGGGCAATGAGGTATATCCTGGTTTATTCTGTTCTTCATCCTTCTACCTTGTAAACGGAAAGGCATTTCAATTTTCAATGGAACAACATTTGTTTGATGGTCGTAAATTTCTTATGTTTACGTGGTTCATAGGTTGGTCCCCTCCGCTGCTGGCCTGGTGGATTGTGCCTTTCTAGGTCAATTGGTGACACAGATGTGGGAGAATACATTGTCCCAATACCACATGTCAAGCAAGTGAAGGTAAATTCATCTTGTGCTATTACCAATGGTTCTATTTACTATTCTCTTACAATTTAATTCTCAACTTATTTTTTCCCTGGTTATGTAGCTTTCAAATTCTGGGGGAAGACTTATAATAGCTTCTGATGGCATCTGGGATGCTTTGTCTTCTGATATGGCGGCGAAGTCATGTCGAGGATTGCCTGCAGAGCTTGCTGCAAAGATGGTCGTTAAGGTGATGCGCCTAAAATGCAAACATTACCTTAAGCCCAAGAGAACAAGTCTGATTTACTGATCTAGTCCCGCTTTTCTTTGTTCTGTTTCAGGAGGCTCTGAGGTCAAGGGGACTGAAAGATGATACAACCTGCGTAGTTGTTGACATAATCCCTTCAGGTCATCCTGTCTTACCTCCAACACCGATGAAGAAACCAAACATGCTTGCTTCACTTATCTTTGGGAAGAAAAGTCAGAATTCTGTGAACAAAACAAATAAGCTTTCTGCTATCGGAGTTGTGGAAGAGTTGTTTGAAGAAGGTTCAGCAATGCTCGATGAAAGGTCAGTTCAGCATGGTTTATTATCTAATTGCTAAGTATAAGATTGTCTTTCTAGTTTGTATATAACCCTAATTTCTTTCCTTTCTTGATGGAAATACAGGTTGGGGAAGGATTCTCCTGTGGATGCAAATTCTGGGATTTTCCGATGCGCAGTCTGCCAAGTGGATCAGCCCCCAGTAGAAGGTTTATCAGTAAACTCTGGGCCTTTCTTCTCCCCAGCATCAAAGCCATGGGAAGGCCCCTTCCTCTGTGCAAAGTGTCAGACCAAGAAAGACGCCATGGAAGGGAAAAGACTAACCAGACCTACTGTGGTCTTGTAGTAATTTACCCGATTACGTATCCTAAATTGTATCTTTCTTATCTGGCAGTGTGAGCATATACTTGGTTTTCCTTTTTCAGGTGGTGATGATTTATAGATGTGTGTAAGAAATGAAGTTGAGATATGCAGAGTAAAGTAGGTGTTTTGCAGTTTGAGTTTGTGTCGATTCTGGTTTCTGCTCTCGGCTGTTTGACTGACTCACAGAGGGTTCAAGTGTTCTCATCGCTAACAGCTTTAATTTGTAAGTAAATCGAAGGTTTGTGTAATCGTTAAGTTAGAACGAATCTGTGTGTTTTCTCTACTCATTGTGTTAGAACAAATGAATATATACTCGATAGGCAAATTTTTTTAACAATTGTCTACAAATGCTGGTAAGACTTAGCTTTGCCAGTTTACTATGATTCTTTTTATGTAACGGGGTTGACACAGTGTATTACATAATTCATTCTATTTATTTCTTATAAGATTATATCTGTCCTTAATTACCCGATTGTGTATCACCCCAAATGCGCTTAACTAGAGAACAACTTGCATGAAATGCGACCACCGCTACTGTAGTATCCTGGTCCATGTAAGTCTTTTTCGTTTAATTGTTGTTTTGAAATACAAGAGGAAGATTTATAAGCACCACAAATTTTCTTATTGGACATTGTTGAGATGTTAAAACTGGCAAAACTCTATTGTGGGACCCATATGAAATTTTCTATCCATTTTTTTTATTCCGACTTAAAAAGTCGGAAAATTGCTGGGCCTAGAGTTGCCGAACTGCCCAATCAGGCGATTCTTGCCCGACTCTGCGCGTGAGTGTGGTATGACGTCATGTGGAGTGAGGTCTTTTGGGGGATGGGGAGAGTGGGTTTGCAGTGTGGAGATAAAAGTTTGGGGGTGTTTTTTTTTGGGGTGTGCTATTCACACATCCCATTTTACTTTTCACACATCATTTGTTAATTTATGTTCGTTAATCTTCTTTAATTCATCTGATCCGACGGTCGAAAATTAAAAAGGTGTGTGAGAAGTAAAAAAATATGTGAATATCACACCCCTTTTTTTTTTGGTCAAAGGTAAATATTACTACCAATCACACACATATACATAGATGGAGGCTCATTTACAATGAGGGTACAAAACAAATGTATAGACCTCCATAGCAACACAAAAAAGAGCCCAACGCAAACTTTGGGGCCCAAAACAGAAAAGCACAAAACCAGAAAACCGTAGCAGAGGTTGACAGAAAGCAGTAGAGAAGGGAGATGGGGATGGGGATGGAGAGGAGGAGAGAGAATTAAGGGGTGGAGTTGCACTCGGGTAATTACTATTCACCAAGTAAATAATTATCTATTGCTTAATTGCATGTACAATTATTTGCCCTAAAGGGTGAAATTGCTGTAAATGGTAAGCCTGCTTCTAAATTGCTTGTAATATCTTCCTTGCTTTTTTTCACAAAAAAAAATTCCATCACGGTTTTAATGTGTTTGCCAAATGCTACAAAAACCATTATAAATCCAATTTTGTGGAATTTTCTCCTCACCATAAGTTTCTTAAAATTCTTCAAGAATTTTTCAAAAATGTTTGAACTTACAAAACTCCGTTCTGGCTGTATTTGGAGCCCCACTATTATTTTTAATTGGTTTTATTTTGTCGGTTTAAAAGTTCAAAATTAATTACTTATTTAATTCTATAAATGGTAAGGCCACTTATGTTAATCGGCCGCACTAGTGGCTTTTTATTGATAAATTTATGATTTTCATATCTATGAAACTACATTAAAAAAACTCGACTCAATAACTGGTAAGACCGCTTCGAAACAAGCTCTTACATTTCCCTTACCAAAGCAACACATGACAAATTTAAACATGAAATGAAACCATGCATGAAAGCAACTAAGAACAAGAGAAACATCTTACTAGAAAACAACATCATTTGGGAGTAACTTGGAACATCACGATGGACTCAGTTAGGAGGCATCCACTGCAGCTCAATGCCATAGTTCCATTTATCAGCAGGATCTTGGGGTTGAATATCGACCACACAAGTATAAGCAGTGCACCCTCCAACCCTAACCCTAATCATATACGACGTCATGTGCGAGTCTTTCAAGTAATGGCAGCACAGCCTGCTTTTGCATGCATTATTCCTCCCCTCCAACATTTTATCCTCAAAAACCCTACAGAGGCTGTTTGAGGAACAGTTGAGAGGCGATCGGAGAAGATTGTCGGAGCAGTTGAGCAGTATGACGGTGTTCCGGGTAGACACGTTGAAGGGCAAGTTTTCATCAAGTCTCAGACCTTCTGAAGAGAAATCAGTAGTGCGACACATGTCGTCATCCTGTACGAGATCAGGTGGTTTTATGATGAGCTTCTGAGTAGCTAGGTCAATGCTTAGGACCTTGTAGCCGAAGCCTTCAGCTGACTGGAACTCAAGAACTCCATTGTTGTTGCAGTAGAGTTTGTACCTTGAGTCCCCGCACGTGTCGTCTGTGCTAAAAGGGTATGGAACTTCCATGTTGCCACATTTAGGGCAAGCATCAAGAGCTGAAACATGGAATGTTTTGATGGTGATCGCGAGGCTGACGACCATGAACACAAAAGATTTCAAAGCCATTGTAGAAGTGAGAGGATGCAAGAAATGCTGAGAACTAAATGTCTATTTATAGGGTTTATCATCACAGGGATCAATTAGTTGAGAAATCCTAAGGGGACTTTCTCAAAAGTAGGACTCTCTATAGACTCTATGTTACCTCATACTTTTAGCACAATGTTTATAATGTTGACACATAAATTAACATTAAATTGTGAGATGACAAAGAGTCCATAGAAAACCCCACTTTGAGAGAGTCAATTGGACTTAGTGTTTCTCTAATTAGTTTATCAATATGGGATCTTAAAATATCTGCACTTAGTACTAGTAGAATCTCGCCATATGTGAGTTACGATAGTTGGCTAAGGTTGTTTTTCCATTTCTTTATATCTTAAATTCCTAATTCGACTTCCTTTTTCTTTTCTTTTTGCATACAATGATATATTTTTTTGAAAGGGTACGATATTCATTAATAAGCATGTACATCAATGAGGATAGGGTGCTAACAAAGGGTCTTGATAAAAATCTTGCCGGGATTTTCAACCCTGTCGAAAGGGAAAAGAGTGTCCTGCACCAACATAATTAATTAGGAATTACTATCCTCAACGAGAAGATCAAGAATTACGTCAGGTTCTTCAAATCAAGTCACAGTGTTACAATAACTCAAGCTCATACGAGCTAGCCTGTGTGCCACCTTGTTCGTCTCGCTTTCACTAAATTCAACCTTCCACTTTGGCAATGAATAAACAATTGACCGCGTGTCATTTAGAATGTTTTCAAAATGTGAGGTGTCATCACTTCCTTCATTTTTTAGTCCTGCCATCACAAACAATGCATCACCTTCAAGAACCAAAGCTAGGAATTGCCACTCCTTGACAAACATTGCCGCGTCCCTTGCTGCCATCATCTCAGCCAGCTGCGGGGAACAAATGGCAGTGTGAAGGATATTACGAGTGTGAAGGATTGCCTAATGCTAAACAACACAACAGGTCAATCATTATTAGGTATTGACCACGCCATTTATGGCAAACTAAAACCGAAACCTCCCAATTAAAAATGACAAACAATACCACATAGGTAGTGTCATTGGCCTCCTTTCCTTAAATTCGAGTAGGTAAACATCACTTTGCCAAAAAAAAATTGTATCATCAATTATATGGGTGTGAAAGTAACGTCCTCTTTGAAATTGAATAATGGTTAAGGTGGTGTGCCAACAGCTGTTAGTGTATTAAGAATTTGATGAAGAGATCTTAGGAAATGGGTTTGAATAATCAAATCCTAATTACCAAAAGCATTGATACTTTTTAAGGCTTGGCACCCATGAAGGGTGAAGCTAATTAGCTGAATTCAACTATTGGTTTGTCATATATTATATTGCATCTAGAATTTTCCTCCACCATGCCCCTGCTTTCCTATTCGTTAAAATTTATAAACCTGAGAGGAAATAGCAAGTGGCAATTAATTTGGAAAGGAAACAAGAGAGAAAGCAAAGGTTAAGATCAACTAGGTTAATCGATTTTCAAAGATCAACTAAAACCTCCCCATGTTAAAATAGATTTCGAGTCTGAATTCACATTCTCGTCCCATTCGTGAGAGTACTTTCACATCTCTCTCTAGATATCTTTAGATAAAGAGAGAGAGAGAGAGAGATCCGTTGCGCGAGCAACCCAACTGTGCATTATATGTGCTCTACAGGCCGCACTCCATCTTTCGTTCAAATTTGAATCCATCTTTCTATGATTTAAATTAATTTAATGTAGACTATCGTTTTGTTAATACGTTTGAAGGACATTTGGGTTAAGATAAAAAGTAATGGTGGACATACTAATATTTAGATCATATTTGCAGAATATGTGATTTTTACCAATAAAAAATAAGTACGTGTTGATTAATAATAACCTAATCATCAACCAGATCATATAGTTTACAAATTATTGTTTGAGTTAATAGTCTCTTTAACATTAGAGAAATTTTTTAGTGTGCCCGATACACTGGTTGTACATCACATGTTATTGTATAATTGGAAGGAAGTTTTATTTTCAAGTATCTCTCAACTTATATAATAACACGTGATGTATCATCTCGTGTAACAAGCACATTGGAAAATCACCAATCAATTAAAGTCACACCAGTCCTAGTCCTACTTTCCAATTTCCAAGGAAGTTTTTGGTTTTTTTTTTTCTTCGAGAAATGCTAAGGAGATTGTATCAAATATAAAAATATCTACCACCTTATGTTTTTAGCATAATTTTTATGCTAATATTATAAATTATTATGCTAAGATAGTAAAGTGGCAAAGAATCAAGAGTCACTTAAGAGAGTCTCTTACCATTTCTCTTCTTTTCCCTTTGGAGGGGCAGTGGGGCACCCATTTCCTAAAGTGGCCTCCATAAAGCAACATACACTTTGGGGTCAAGCAAAAGACAAAGTTACAAACACATTGGAAAATCACCGATCAATCAAGTCACAACAGTTCTAGTCCTACTTTCCAATTTCCAAGGAAGTTTTTGGCTTTTTTTTTATGAGAAATACTAATGAGACTTTCTAAAATGTGAAATTCTGTCATCTTATATTTTTAGCATAATTTTTGCGCTAACATTATAAATTATTGTGTTAAGATAGTGAAATGACGGAGAGTCCAAAAGTACACTTAAGAGAGTATCCTTAGCATTTCTCCCCTTTTTTTTTTGAGGTAGATTCTCTGCCCTCCCAATTCTCGTGCCCTTTTGTTTTGTGTGGTCACGGTTAAGCCACGTCAACATTTTATATTATTTTTTTATAGAGATAATAAGACAAAAAGAAATAGTAATATAAAATGTTGACGTGACTTAACCATGATCATACAAATAAAAGAGTACAAGAGGACACGAAAAGTAGAAGGGCATAAAATCTGACTCCGATTTCCCTTTGAGGGGCGGTGGGTCACCCATTTCCTAAAGTGGCCTCCATAAAGCAACATACACTCTGTGATCAAGCAAAGGACAAAGTTCCAACTGTATAATTTAAGAACTGTGAATTTAAAACATTAAGCCGCGACTCCTTAGTACTCATATTTTTTAGTTAAATAAATAAATTAAAATTAAATTAATATAGATAAACAAATTTGTCACATCTCGGGCCCAATCCACCATTGTAGCACGATATTGTCCGCTTTGAACTTACCATTCCTACACGGTTTTGTTTTTGGGAACTCACGAGCAACTTCTCAGTGGGTCACCCATCCTGAGAGTGACCTGGCATCCTTCTCGCTTAACTTCAGAGTTCTTACGGAACCCGAAGCCAGTGAGCTCCCAAAAAACCTAGTGCTAGGTATGGATGAGAATATACATTTAAGGATCACTTCCCTGGCCGATGTGGGATGTCACAATCCATCCCCCCTTAGGGGTCAGACGTCTTCGTCGGCACACTTCCGGCCAGGGATTGGCTCTGATATCATTTGTTACATCCCGGGCCCAATCCACCATCGTAGCACGATATTGTCCGCTTTGAGCTTACCATTCCCTCACGGTTTTGTTTTTGAGAACTCACGAGCAACTTCCCAGTGGGTCACCCATCCTGGAAGTGCTCTGGCCTCCTTCTCGCTTAACTTCGGAGTTCCTATGGAACCCGAAGCTAGTGAGCTCCCAAAAGGCCTAATGCTAGGTAGGGATGAGAATATACATTTAAGGATCACTCCCTGGGCGATGTGGGATGTCACAAATTAATGTGCAAAAGAAGAAAAGTAGTGCAATCATGTGTAAATACTAGGTTGTTGACATGTGTAAAATCTACTGAAAATTGTATCTTATATTGTAAGGAATTAAGCTAATAATAACTCGTTTTTTGAAAGAACAAGTGGTTTATACACGGACCAGTAAACCATCCACAAACAACTTTGGTTAATTAAATTTTTAATCTTTAAACTTGAAATTTTGAGTTTAATTCTTTCAGGCTCACTTGCATAAAACATATAATTTAAAGGTGTGTATAACTAGGTTATGAGGAGAACAAGGATAGGCAAAGTAAATGGAAACAAATGGTTTTTTTTTTTCTTTTTCATTTTTTGAATCCATATAGTAAGACGGTAGGTCTGTTTAAAAGTGCTTTTAAATAACAAGCACGTCCATTTCATCAAAAATACTTCTCATAATATTTAACTGAAAAAGTTAAAAAAGTCTTTTTGGGTTACAAAAAAACTCTTGAAGTGCGTTCTGAAAGAAACACGCTCAAGAAGCACATAACAGGAAAAACTGGGTAGAAGTGCTTTTTTATTAAGAACACAGCTGTGCTTCTAATAGGCGCTTTTATGTAGAAGTGCTTTCTAGAGAAGCACTTCGAACCAGGCTCTAAAATGGTTGAAGGAACAATATATAACTTCATTAATGGGATTTAAGAACATTAATAATCTTTACAAGATCTCAATCGTTAAGAACGCTCCGTTCTCCGAACGAGAGGAAAGGATAAATGGCTTCACTCACTGGAGTAAGAAAGCAATGAAGAGCAGACTAATAAACTGAGTGATATATCAACACATTAGAAGAACAAAACTCCATAAATTTTTCTTTCCCGGGTTACAACCAGACTGGACACGCAAATGTAACATGTGTTTAACAAAAGTGGCTTGAGCTAGGTTTCGTTTCCAAAGCAGAGTTTTCCCAAATGTGCCAATCAATTGTTCCATTAGCTAAAGCAAATGTTCTCCTGCAAGTAATCGATGAGCACGTTGATCAAAATCAATGTCAAAAGATGGAATGGTGTAACCTACGGTGGTTGGTCTGAAAAACTTCAGCGGAAGCACACAAGTAACAATGATTACACGTAATTTAAGTATCCAACCCGAGTCTCAACTCGGGATAGCACAGGAGTACATTACTGTTTACAAGTTGGGCATGACATCAGTTTAGATGTTAAAAGAAGTAAAGGAACTTACGCAGATCATCCAAGGATATACTGCTGATGCTTTCTCCAGTCTTTATAAGACGAAGCTTCCCTGTAAGATGTATATCACACTATTAAGAAATTTCACACTGCCAATATGGAAGGAGAACAAATGAATAATATAGCATCTATGGAATCAGCCTATATATCAGGCTACATGAATATGTTTTCAATTTCTACACTTGTTTATGAAAGATTGGAGGGATGGGGTAGACCTTTCAACTATCTACGGAATCAGCCTAAACATCGATGTTGATCCTTTCAATCTTATTTGCCATATCAGCACTTTCTATTGATGCAGAACAGGGACAAAAAATATGAATCCTCGTGGCCATGTTTATTCATCTGTTAATGAAAGCTTAAACTCAATGTATTTCGGGCATCAACAATATTCCTTCTAAGATTACTATATCCTTTCAAGTTATCGTCACAACAAATTTTGGAATACATAGCAAAAGTAAACATATGAAACACCATTCAATCCAAAAGAACCGCAGAGCAAAGAAAACCGAACTAAAAAAATAACATTTAGTAAAATAAATGGAAAAGAAAATGTTGGTTTTTCTACCATCGTGACGAATACATATCTCTGGAATATGTTTCACTTCACCATTGATGCTGTCATTGTAAACTCTAGTTTCAATGTCACCCTCGACATAAATTGATGCACTGCAGAAAACCTCCAACCGTTACAGACACAACATATAGAGACATTCGTTCATACTAAAAAATGGACACATACTTCTTAACCACTTGTTTAACCGCATAAGCCCCAAGTGCTTCATTATGCACAGCAATTCGATGCCATTGAGCAGGTCTTGGCAAGTCCTTTGCTCCCATTACCCTTTGGTCGAACATGCCTCCTGTCCCAACCGTGAAGATGGTTACAGTTCGACCATTCCTCAAGATCTTTTGCACAGGGGCTTGCCCAACTTTTCCACAGATAATTGCCTACATAAATTCAGCAGAGCCTAGCATAAACATATGAAGAGCATATCCCTACTCAACCTTTTGATTGCTCATATAAAAACTAAAGATAAATTACTACCGAATCTTTATGTTGTTTCTGTGTCTTAGCATCCCCAATGGAATATATTTTTTTTCCGTGAGACCTTAAAGTTCTTATACAAGTTATAACATAATGCACTCGTATTTGTAAACTTCTAAGTAAATCTATATGCACACGACAACTCGTTAACATACACATGAGTAACAATTACGTTTTTGTTTTCTACTGAAACGACATATGAAATACCTTGTGCACACCACGATATCCCCATCCCCTCCTGGGATCAACACCTTGGGGTTGCAAATTCACATCTTTCTTCGCACCAATAAAGTCATCAAAATCATCTTCTGCCACATTGTTCTTTGTGTCATCGTTAACAATGTCAGAATCAGATGGGGTGCTCGAGAACCACAACTTTGAGCTTCTTTGCACACCAACTGCTGTAATAATTGTAAAAGTCAACATAAACACCAACTGCTGTAATACTAAGAAAATTGTTCTTCGAAAAACATGCAATCATGCCGAATTTTATGCAGCATGTTATTGAAAATGCTTTTCTGGACTAAACCCATCTCTGGAAACATAAGATTCAAAACAATACAGCAAACTAACCAACAAGATCATCAAATTTTGCAGAAAATTGCATTGGGGAAAATTATCTTCCATTCAGAAGGGGTTTGAACCCAACCCATTAACAAAAATCAAAACTTTAAGCAAATACCAAATAAGAAATCAGTAATGAGCAACAAAATAATAATATTTTGGGGGAGAGAGAGAGAGAGAGAGAGAGAGAGAGAGAGAGAGAGAGAGGGGAGAGAGAACCAAATGAGGAGGTAGGCGAGGAAGGAACGGAGACCCTCATAAACTTGACGAATCTGGCAGCGACTGAACTCATTTTCTCTGCTGAAAAACTCAGTCAGTGCAGGGAAATCGAATTGGGAAGGAGTGTGGACTGTGGAGGGTTCAAGGAGGGTTTAGGTGTCAGGAGGCGAGACCGAGCGGGGGAGATGCGAGATAAACGAGCCTCCTTAATAATAAATAAAAATAAAAATAAATGTTCTTAATCCCAAATTTACTCCAATTTTATTTTTATCATGAGTATCATTTAGTAGTCCGAGAAATTAATAATTTCATTTACATATAGAGATTTGATTAGTCTTTTACAAACTATTAAATCTTTGCACGAAATTCACACTACAAAGCTAAACATAATATTGTCGCCGGACTTAATTTACGCACGTTACATCTTTTCTTTTCTTTTTCAAATTTTGGAAACCAGTTTTGCTCTTGCAAAGAAAATTCGAAAACCAAAATTTTATGGGTCTTGGATTTTGTAGCTAAAGTGGCTTAAAGAGCAACACCGTTTTCTGTAAGTTGATAACTTGGTATTCACAACGTTGAAAAGTTGGCAACGAAGAACAATGGGAAACCACCATCGAGAGAAGCAAGCTTTGTGAGAAACTAAATACGCATGGTGAGAACAAAATCAACTTCAAGTCTCTGAATTTTCAAGATTACAACGAGCATTCGACCGAGAACAGAGCATTCAAACTCGACGGAAAAGAGGCTCGTAAGTTGGCAACGAAACAGGCGAAGAAAGAATTTAACTTAACGCAAAGGTTATATCCACTCTAGTTTGTCTATTACTTCGATTTAAATGACCACTTCTTAGTCCAAACCCGGAGCACTCCCAGCTTAAACAAAATCAAAATGCCCCGGGATCAAGAAATGAGAGACCAAAACTCCGCATAATCAGCGGGTTGGACCCCTGGATGAAGACCACTTTGCGCCGCTGCTACCAAAGGGGGGTCTGCGCTCATCGCTGCCGCTGCGCCACCTATCACTTGAAGGCGGTAGGCGGTCATCTGGCTTGCTTCCCCAACGGTCGGGCTCTGGAGGAGCCTGCCCGGGTGCCTCAGCTCCCCTTTGTCGAAGGTGTCTGGGTACATATTTTGCAGGAGCAGGTGCAGCAGCAGCAGCAGCAGCAGGAGCAACAGCAGGCTCCGCACGTGGCTCAACAGGCCTAGGAACCTCAGCTGGTTTCCCCAAAAGTGCTTCTTTCCTTAGCCTTTCTTTTTCTTCCAATTCCCTCTCTCTTTGCCTCTGTTTTTCAGCTATCTCATCCAGTTTGGCCCTGCGCTCCGCCTCTTCCTTTCTTTTCCTCTCAGCTTCTGCATGGTTCAAAGCAGCAATGATGGATGCACATCAGAAGACAATACTAACAAGACATAACAACCGCAAGAGCCATCATCGAAAGTAAAGTTACTCAACAATGTTTCCCTAATTAGCCAAGAAACAGTTAGAGGAATCAGAAACAGTAAAGCAGTAAATAGTCAGAGAGGACAACTACCTTCACGCTTGCGTGCTTCCTCTTCTTCACGAAGCTTCCTCAGTCTCTCCTCTTCAGACCGCACAAAGAATATCTTCTTTCGCTTGGCATCCCTCTCTTGCTTCCTGGCCCAAATCAGTTGGCTAATCTGTTCCTCTCTCTCTGCCCTCCTCCTCTCGTATTCTTCATGCCTACGATGCAACACCCTTTCCTGGAAGATAGTCTGCCAAAAAGAAAAAAAAAACTCACAATAATTTTGTTTATAGTAAAAGAAATTCTTGTGCATGCATACGTTATCTCTCTCCCCAGGATTAGAGCATGCACATTTTTTAGGGCAGTATATATAATCTAGACATATCCATCTATGTTAAAAATGAAGATCAGAAGTGTCAACTCTTTTTCTGAGCAATCCTCCATAGTTAGGCCACATAAAACTGCAAACTCACCTTATTGTCCATCATCCGTGATAGCCTATTCTTCTCCTTCAGATCTCCTTCATGGCGCTGTTGGCTCAGCTCAACTTCCAGCTGTTAAAGCAAAATATTGAATTACGGTTAGCATACAAGGCAGAAAGACAAAATAAACACAAATTTTAAGAAAGAAAAAGAAATGATAATGCAGTCATTAAAATGGCCAAAATCAGCAGAAAATAAAAGGAAGAAACCGCAGGCCATGGCCAACATTGAGGAAAGATGCAGTTTAAAGTGAAAACTGAACTTTAAGACAAGAGTATTATATAATGGATAGATTTAGTTGGTAAGCTAAATACAAAAATGTAACCACAACATATACCGTTTGTTCGCGTTCATGAAGCAACTGCTCTTCAACTAAACGTTGTTGATATGCAGCTTCAATTAGAGGAGCAGACTCTTCTCTTTTTGCTCTTTCCAAGTAGTCCATTGTTTTCCCAAGTTTTAGTAACTTCTTCTCCATTTCTTGCCTCTCCCTGAGCTGTTCACTCAGGGCCAACTCCATTAAAGATGCCTTAGTCACCTTTTCCTGTACACAAATAATATAGATAAAGATGGGGTCTTCCATCTAAACCATAATTCATGAGAAAACTTTCACTTACTCCATCCAAAATGTGTTTTTTTCCTTTCTTTTTACTGCGTACTTCGTGAAGGAGCTTCTGTGCTTCATCAATTTCTTTCTCCTCTATTTCCTTTAGGATCCTTTGATTCTTCCTTTGTTCTGCTTCTTCAGCAAGCCTCTTCTGTTCTGCTGCTTCAGTTATTTTCTGTAGTTTGAGCCTCTTAGACTCTTCCTCACGTTCCTGGAAGATCAAAAGCTTAGTCTATGATTTGTCCATTCCCGTACTATTACTTATTGCAACTCAAGGTAGATGTAAACAGAGACTTACCATTTCCAGAAGCTGACGTTCTTGGTCTTCCTTCCTTTTCTCAATGATTGATTTCCTAGCAAGAAGCCTTTTGTGTTCCTTATCAACAGTATCAGCTAAAGAAGGCAGAATTTCAGCTAGTTTTGACGCTCCCTTAACTGGAAGGTACATCATAGACCTAGCCTTATTTAGAGACTTGGCAAGATTAGTCAGGTGGTCTCTAAGCCCATCAGATTCCAGACCCTGAAAAAGTTAGTGAGAAAACAGTCAGTCCGTGACTTGTACAGCTTGGAAAATGATGAAAATACTGTCTGCAAGCTCTAACTTACCAAGTTACCAAACAACATAACACCCTTCATATGGTCAACTTTCATAGCTATGAAGTTATGTTTAACAGCATCCACATAAATCTTCTCAACAGCAGAAAAGTCGTAAAATGGGATCATCTGAGATAGACATTCAATCTTCATTATCTGATACACTTGGGAGACCTGAAAATTGTAGAGGGAAGAATCAACAAGTATGTTAAAATTTATATGAACTCAGAGATACTACTACAAATCATTGAAGATAACAAATATTCAACACACCTGCTGGAGCAACCTCAGAGTACCAAGCTTTTCGAGGGCAGGAACATATTGAGACAGTTGCACTTCTGGAACAGAAGATGCTGAAGACAGCTTACCCCCAAGTTTTGAGATTTTGGTCAACAGTGGTTGCATCTTTATAGCAAGATCTAGGGGTAGGAATTCATGCTCCACGAGATGGTAAAGATCTTTAACTTCCTGGGTTGCACAGCTCAACACACCCTTTGAGACCTGGAAATGAAACCGAAATCAGATCATATTACTTGCAACTTAACAAAAGACAAAATATCCTACGGTGGACAAAACATACACATTTAGAAAACATTTGAAACATGAAAAAAAAAATTATTTCCTTTATGGTCTGCAAATAAATATTCCCAAATATCACTTTATGATAAGCAAATCTCAACAGCTATTAAAATTTGAAAAAAAAAACACTACTGAGTACTGTGTACTAATAAGTAATACCACATAAGGAAATGATATCAAGTAATACCACATAAAGAAATGATATCACAGAGAGGCATATATGACAAAATAAAAGCCAACTTTCATCCACAGTACCAAAAAGATAAAATCTCAACATGATACAAAATTGTCATGGTATGAAAATCACACAACATTACGTACAAGCATTGGCTTTATTACTAAGAAAAGTTTTTGCTAACGTTCCTCAGAAGAAAAAGGAACTCAAGCTCAATTGACTGTAAATAACGATAACACAGCAAACTTACCAATTCTGAGAGAAGAGCTGATCTTGACAGCTGTGCACAAAACAGATGGTCAGAAAGGAGAACTAAAAAGATGGAATCATAAGAAAAACACTGGAAAATGACAATACCACATCTCCTCTGTCAACTCTTGGTTCAAGATTAAACCCAATGAGATTAGCCATTCTCAAATTGCGTTCTTTCTCATTTTCAAGTTCCAAATGCGATGCAGCACGTGTTTGATCATAGGGTGGAACTGATAGTGCAGCCAAAACTACAGATGATGCTATCAGTTGCAAATCCTTCTGGCTAAGGTTCTTGTTAAAGTTCTTTTGCAGTGTAAAAAGCTTGAACCATGCATAAGCATGATTAAGATGGCTAGCTGAAATCCAAAATATCTCTGTCAATTTGGCATAATAAACCACCATCAAGGACGCTTTAGGTGTTTTCTTGACCATGCACATCAAGCCATGAATATCTTCAACGGAACGAAACGCTTCCTGCAGACACATTCATGAAAAACCTATTGTGAGAAATAGACAGGACTTACAAGAAGATAGAAAGATTTTTCAATTAGTTCACAGAATCCAAACATAATAAAAACTTTAAAAACAATTTAGACACCTGCCACAGTTCAAGCTCAGTGGCCATCTTCAACTGCTCAAATCTTGTGTCCAAGTACAGCTGCAAGCTCTCAGGTGCAGACAGGTCAGGTCGGTCCCTTTGATCTCTATATTTGTTCAGATTCGCAAGATGGTTCCTGATGATTTCACATAACCTGCGAAACTCTGTCGTTCTCTTATATTGTTTGCAGAACTGGAATGCTCGATGTGCCGTCATCTAAAGATTAAAGATTGCAATAAGACTCCACAGTTTCTTTCATGTACAAATATTAAGTATTACAATAACATTATTTGTACAATACTATTTAACACAACAACAAAAGTAGATCATGATAAAAAATAAAAAACATAGCACCATTATGTGGAAAGATCGAAAAGAAATACCACTAATCTTTCTGTAACAAAACCTAGCTAGAACAAAATCCAGGTATAATGCAAAACTATAAAGTGTATCCTTCCAACTCCACTGGTAATTGGCATGAGAAAAGGTTCCATATTAGTATTTTGAAAGAACTATGAAGTGTTAAACAAGTTTAAGTAAACATCAGCGGGATTTTACTACTGATTGATTGAATTCCTTTAGTTTCGTCCTTCGAAGCAAGAACAAGGTTTCTACAAAAATTTAGCTAAATCTCAACCAATTAACCTTGGAGAACAACCAATAATCCAGAAATGAATATTTGATTACTGAGTTGATTTCAGTACTAGAACCTTGGAGAAATTCAATATGCCACAACTGCATTTTCAGTAACCGAGTGGTTTTAACAGCTAGAATCTGTGCAACTTATGGGTGAAATATTTTAAAAGCAGAACAACCAAAATAATGGTATCAAAAGTTTGTTCTGGACAAGAAACAAATTACCGCGTAAAGAGCTTCCAACTTCGAGTTATTTCGCAAGATCTCCAGTACTGTCCTGTACGTTTCCCACAGAAACTTGAACCAGGGAGTAACAACTTCACGATCAGACCTATCTTTTCCTTTCTCACCACTGACATAGCTCAGCATCAGATCTTCTGGCCTTTTATCAGCTTCAAGGTCATCGACATCAAGCGCTTCTTCAAGGGCTTCGGCCTGAGTACGGGCCTGCTCGGCTTTCTCAGTAGATAGATGCATGAAATGCTTGATAACTTCTTCCAAAGAACTAACATTAACTTGCTGGCATATAATACGGTATTGGATGAGACCATCTTTGGCGAATCTACCCTTGCGCAATTCAACACAAAGCTCTACATATTTGAACATGATCTTTTCAAGTGGTTTTTGCCAAGCTCTGTATCTCTTTGAAGTGATAAGATCATGAAGCGACTGTAACGCATCTTGCTTCTGCCCAACATTGATCAACTCTGCATCCACACATTATAACTGTCAACTAAGATATACAGGGCAATGCTGAAACCAGATAATTGATGCACAAAAATTTGATATCCCAATCACTATCATAAACCAACATACAGTAGCAAACCACTCGTGTGTTCTAAAGAAGCTCTGTCATTAACATCATGATTTAACCAAATTTATTCGTTTACTAATTTACCTTAATATAGTGAAACAGTAACATGCTGACAATAAATGGTTAGGACAATTCAGTAAAAAAATTATAAACTAACTAATCAAACATTCATATTAGCTAATAGGCCATAATCAGGCATATCTCACCTTCGGCTCGCTTCAATGCATTCTCCGGTTTTGCAAAATTCGCCATGTTGAATTCAAAACTCCAGCGGCCTCACACAATGCAACAGTGACCTGAACCACAAAATTCCCATCTTGTCAAAATTGAACTCGGCTAACAAACATCAAAATCAAATCATTCTGCTTAGACCACCAATCAATCACACAATTCAAAAACATATGAAAATAAACTGTGTTATTTTAGGGCACACTTCAACGTTTCATCCCCAAAAAACTGTGATATCGCGCACCCGATGCGGAAACACCATACATCTATCATCAAACAATCAGTAAAACTTCACAAAAAAATGCAAAATTTGGCAAATCAGAATCGTTTCTGGGGATAAATTTTCTGACTTTTCCTGAATCCGAGATCCGAGAAACACATGGCGTCCCAGATTTCACGAAATCACATAAAAAAAATCCAATCTTTTTGAGGGATTCATCGTGAAATTTATATATCGCGAAAAAAAGGGAGAACTTCGTACAGATTTGTTTGCTACCAGTTGCAATTACGAACAGAAGAAGGTTTCCGATTGGAAATGAAGTCGGAGATAGAGAGATAGAGAGAGAATACCTGAAGTGGCCGCAATTGTATGCACAGAGAGAGGACCGAGAGAGGGGGAGAGGAGAGAGAAGGGGAGAGAGATAGTGTTAGGGTTTTAGGTTTGTCGCTGTCCAATTCGAGATTGGTTTAGTCAGATTGGGCTATCTGTGGATATGGTGGGTTAAGTGAATGCTGGGTGGCTCATTATTATATTGGGCTGGGCTTTCCTATAGACCGACACGCAATTCCTCTTGGAGTTTGGATTTTTATAGGAGCGACCTACTTATTTAGAAGGGCTTTTATAATAAAACTCAATTATTCACTTGACCTGTTTTATGTATTCCGTTTGACAACCATTAAGTTTAGGCTTTATTTTTAAGGAAAACTAATTAAAAGGGCTTGAAAACTTTGAATGTTAACCAAAAACTATGTAATAACTTTATTTAATGGTTAGGACAAAGCCCAACATTAAACTAGTCCATTTAAAATGGTCCAATCATTAGTTTCCGTTTTTGCCCCTGACGGCAAGCTTTTTCCGTTTAATTTATTTTCAGATCTCCTTGCTATTCTCTATCTCCCCTATTTCTTCCTGACATTCGAAACCTTCCATTTTTTCTTTCTAAGCTCGGATCGCAACTCCATCTCTATCACTATGCAAAATCATAGATCTGATCCGACTCCAAACTTAATTTGATCCATCTCCATCTCTGTCAAAATCGCATATGATCTCATACATGCAAAACGATGTCACACTCTCTCTCCCAATATTTCTAACTCGACCCTTCTGTAAAGATGAGAAGGGACCTAGACTTTTCACCAACATCGGCAAAAAAGAGCCAAAGGTAAGCAATCGCTCTCATTCTCTTTCTCCATCTCTGTGATCTTTCTACTGTTTTGTCGTTCTCTCGATCGCGCATAATTTGCACCTAAAACGATGTGTTTGGGCTTCCGTTGCGATGCTGGCGTGGTACGCTTTTGAAGCTCTAATTTAATTAAAATGTGTACAGCTAATTGAGCAATCGAGAAATATAGTTTCGGATCGTGAAATAGGAGTTCGGATCGGTGTTCTTTGCTAGTGTTGTTTGCGTTTTCTAATGCGATGTAATCATAAAACAAGGAAATCATTTAGCTCATCAAGAAGTCGGTTGATATGTTATTATAAACCGATTTTAAATTATTCTGATGTTTTTGCATTTTTAAGCTTTGATTTATGAGTTCTTCTAGAATTTTGGTATGTATTTTATTGTGACTTTTACATTCATCTTTCCACTATGTGAGTATATTAGTTGAAGAAAATCTGGATAAGGGAAAGTATCTTTTGTGCTCTTGACTAGTGAAATGGATAAATGATTGTGTGTGATTTCTGAGTTTGTTTTAAGTTTTTAATGTTGTTTCCACTGTTAATGTGCTTCCTCAGTTTCAACCTTAAGCATAACTTTTCTATGAATATTGTTGATGCACAAAATCAGCGAAGACTTTGGTACAACAGAAAGTGTCAGGTTTTATGACCTTCGCTTGGTTGCTTCGGTTACTAGTGAGGATAAGTACGTAAATGAATAGAGACAGAGAAGCAAACACAGGATGTACGTGGTTCACCCAGATTGGCTACGTCCACGGAGTAGAGGAGTTCTTATTAGTAGTGAAGGGCTTACACAAGTACAAAGGATCAAGCTCTCAATTTAGTGAGTTCTTGTGAATGATTTAACACAAATGACATTAGGCAATATTGTGGGGGAATGACCCCTATTTATAGAAAAACTTGTAGCTTTGTCACATTGACATGTGTCATGTTGTGATTGGTTCTTGATGTTGACACGTGCTGCGCTCTGATTGGCTTCTAATCTTGACACGTGTCGAGTAGTGATTGGCCTCCTGGTCGGAGGGGAACTCTTCTGGGTCCTTGACAGTATAGCGTTGGCCGGTGCTCGGTAGTTTCGGGATTGGTCAAGTATGGTACAAACAGTGCTCCCCTAAGTTCCCGAGTGAGGGAAACTCCTCGATTGGGGACTTGCAAGATCCAATCCCTTGAGTAATCACGAAACTTCTAAGTACCGAAATGTGGTCTGATCTTCATCTGCCCTTCTCTGGAAGTACCTTTCCTCCATCCGGGAATGGTGTATTTAGCTGATGTTGACGCACAAGGTAATGTATCAATTTCACTTGAAGCTTAGTTGTAGTTTCGGGCTTAGTCAAGTGTGATATAAACCCTATAGTAGGAGTCCCCCAAGTCGCCGAGCTAGGAGATCTGCCGAAAGAGGTGACAGACAAGGTAAGCAGTCAAACTTCCAAGTAAGCAACCCAGGATCAGAGGTTTGACTTCGGCTTCCGGTTGATTGTTCTCATTCTCCTTGTCTCTCATTCAACTGCCAGGATAAGGAGAAGCAAATGGATAAGAGATGATATGAGATACTTTTGCTTTTGAAGAAGTAACTTTCCACAGGCTTATTCTTGAACTGTGCTGGAGGGTTTTCTGGTGCCCTTCAGAGTATAAGGCCGACTCAAAAATTTGAGGGTCAAAACAAGTCCATCAAATCTAGAGTACGTTCGACCTTGATGATATGGGATACTTTTGCTGTTGACGGAATAATGAATGTGGTATGGAAAGGTGTCGTGCTGTAGTGATCTGTTTCAGCTCACCGTTGAACCTTCTGCTTCAATCTTTTGCATGGCAGAAGTGGTGTGCAACCTTTGCATTTAAATGGTCCTTCAGAACATTCCTTCATAGTGACTCATCCACGCTTGGCAGCTTCAGTGTAAAGAGCCAATATCTGATCAACTGTCATGAGGTATTTGCCGGTGGAATTCGTGACCTTGACAGCAGTTGAGGATGAGTACTCGAGAGCAATGCTAAGTAAGCAACCAGGCAAAGGCTCCAGGCAGTCAGTTCCAAATTGGAGGTTTGATTTCAGGTTCCGACTGACTGCTCTCTTTCTCCTTGTCCTGCAGGTGTGGACAAGGACAAAGACAAAGACAGGGAGAAAGCATGATATGGGATACTCTTGCTTTCGACCCTGATGATATGAGATACTCTTGTTCTTGGTGTGGCTTATTTGCTGAGGTATTATCGGGGGGAAATAAAGCTGAGTATTTCGAGAGGTTATGTTGAGGGTGCATTTTCGAATGCGAGAAAGGGTTGAGCATTTTTGCAGGTTTGCCTGTCCGTTGAGGAGGGAGGTCAATGTATATAGGGATTTCCCAATAACAAGTAGTAATGCTATTCCTTTACCCTTCTTGGTCACAGCAATGCAGTGGGAGCTGCCAGCTTCACGTGTTTTAATTTTGTCAGAGCACTTTGAAAAAGTGGTATGTGGTATCTGGAAAGCTGATATTACGTGTGAAGATTACAGACAAGCTTTATCTAAGGAAATCTGGCTCTCGAAGTTCTGAGAGTTGTGCCTCTTCGGTTTTCGAACAAGCAATCCCGTCGAGGATCTGACTCTCGAGATTCGGAAAGCGGTGCTACTCCGGTTTTTGAGAAAGTAATTATGTTAGGAGTCTTTTCTCGAATGTGAGTAAAGGTTGGACGTTCTTGCCAACCTGTCTTGCCGCAAAACACGGAGGTCGACACACATAGGGACTTTCCAGTTGTCAAGCAGTGGTGCTGTTCCTTTACCCTTATGGGTAATAGTAGGGTAGCTGGAACTTCGAAATTCTCGTGCCTAAACTTTGTCAGAGATCTTTGACAAAGTTATATGTGGTACCCGAGGAGTTGATGGTGCATATGGAGAGCGGTGATTGAACAGTAAGATTCACGTGTTTTCTACTTCACCAGAAATCTTCGACAGAGTGCCCGTAATTTCCGCAAAGCTGATTGTGCATGTGACAGGTGCTGACGAGGCTGAAAAAGCAGGTGCTTCTTCGATTTCTGAGATCGGCCCTCGTGGTATCTGAGCAGCCCAGCTTTTGAGAAAGCAAACGCCTCTTCGATTTCTGAGATCGGCCCTCGTGGTCTCTGAGCAGCCCAGCTTTTGAGAAAGCAAACGCCTCTTCGATTTCTGAAGCTCCGTCGAGTGCAGATTTTTATAGAGGCTGGCATTAAGTTCCACAGCACACTTGAATCTCTACCAGTAGAAGCTCATTTCTTGCACTTCTAAGATCTTGATTTGTCTGACCTCTTCCTTCTTCAACACATTTGAAAATGTCTGGACCCTCCGACCGTCGTTTTGACTTGAACCTTGGAGAAGAGACAGCCACGCCTTCTCCAGACAACATATGGCGCCCATCCTTCATATCCCCTACTGGTCCTCTTACCGTTGGGGATTCTGTGATGAAGAATGATATGACCGCTGCAGTGGTGGCCAGGAACCTTCTCACTCCCAAAGATAATAGACTACTTTCCAAACGGTTTGATGAGTTGGCTGTTAAGGACTCTCTGGCTCTTAGTGTTCAGTGTGCAGGTTCTGTGTCTAATATGGCCCAACGCCTATTTGCTAGAACCCGCCAAGTTGAATCATTGGCTGCTGAAGTGATGAGTCTCAAACAGGAGATTAGAGGGCTCAAGCATGAGAATAAGCAGTTGCACCGGCTCGCCCATGACTATGCTACAAACATGAAGAGGAAGCTTGACCAGATGAAGGAATCTGATGGTAAGGTTTTACTTGATCATCAACGATTTGTGGGTTTGTTCCAAAGGCATTTATTGCCTTCGTCCTCTAGGGTTGTACCTGGTAATGAAGCTTCAAATGATGAACCTCCAATGCCTCCTCCTTCTGGGGTTTTGTCAAGTACTGAGGCTCCAGATAACCACCCTCCGGTGCTTTCTCTTTCTGGGGCTCTACCGACTGCTGAGACTTCCCCTAAGCAACCTTTGTGAAGGCTCCCTTTTGTTTGTTTATTTTGACTCATGTATATGTACATATTTGTGGCTTATCGAAAATATTAATAAATAAGCTTTGCTTCATTTCAACATATTGTGTTAAATACACCAAAGCCTTCTTCATAAAGTTCTTTGAATTTTTGCTTTTGTTGAAACCTGTATTGTTGAAGCTTTGTGAGTGAAGCATGTAGTTTGAGGTAGTGTTCCCTTAATTTCCCGAGTGAGGAAAACTTCTCGGTTGGAGACTTGAAAAATCCAAGTCACTGAGTGGTTGTGAGACTGCCGAGTATCAAGGTGCAGTAGCATATGGTGGGAGTCCCCCAAGTCTTCAGGCGAAGAGAGTTGCCGAATGAGGTGTCTCGCGTGTTACTAATTTGTCAAAGTAACGAATCCTTGTTTCGATGTCACACATTCGTATATGCTTTATCTAAAAATATTTCCAACTTTTGTGTGTTTGATGCTGCATGCTATTGACTAGACAAGATCAAGTGCAATTAGTAGCTTTTCTCTCTTTTTCATCTTTTCTTTGGTGGAATTGCTTTTCGTTTCCACTAATCAGCCTGAGTGGATGCAAGATAACACCATTCTCTATAGCTCAGATTGCAAAGTCGTCTTCATGAAAGTTTTTCCTTATCTTGTGAACTACAACATATCCAAATTTGAGATCCCTCGGAGCAGTATAACTCCAGAAATCCAGGTATGATGAATGACTGGTTATTATTTTTCTGTCAACCCGTCAGATTTGTTGTGAGCTTCGAAACTCCATTTTCTCTTGTTCAGATCGGTATGCTTTCTTCATTGAAGTTGTTCCTCAGCTCGTGAAATACAACATATCCAAATTTGAGATCCCTCGGAGCAGTATAACTCCAGAAATCCAGGTATGATGAATGACTGGTTATTATTTTTCTGTCAACCCGTCAGATTTGTTGTGAGCTTCGAAACTCCATTTTCTATTGTTCAGATCGGCATGCTTTCTTCATTGAAGTTGTTCCTCATCGACTCTTTCATAACATATCAAAAATTCAGGATGAACTAACGGTTAAATATTTCCAGATCTTCGAAACATCACAACAGCTTCGAAATCTGCAAGAAGCCGACTATCATGTTTGGAGCTTCAACACTTTAATTTCCGTCGCTCAAACAGAAACGATTCCTTCTTGAAAGTTGTTCATCTGCTCAAGAACTAGAGGGTGTCCAAAATTCAGCTCCATTGGAGAAAAGCAGCAGCTGCAAAAATTTGATAGAGGAAAGGAGGCGAAGCTTTGTTGGATTTCTATTTTGGGGCAGATTCCAATTTTTGTAGCATCTTCATTACTGGTGAATTGCTTGTATTTTTGTCCATAACTAAATTTTGGACTTTGAATTATTATTTGATCTATTATAATATGTTTGGGAACATATATAAGTGAATAAATAAGAAGGAAAATTTTGGGCCCTTGTGGGTGTAAAACAAAAAATGTTTATGTTTACCCAAGTGTTTTTGTACAAGTTCAAGGGCATCTTGGGTTTTGTGAACAAAATTTGTTTATTTGGAGCAAGGTTTTGTGTTGAAGCTTTGTAGGTGAAGCTTTGGAGGTGAAGCTTTGATGGTGAAGCTTTGTAGATGAAGCTTTCTGGGTGAAGCGATGTAGGTGAAGCTTTTTTAGGTGAAGCTTTGTAGGTGAAGCTTTTTTAAGTGAAGCTTTTCGGGTGAAGTTTTGTGGGTGAAGCTTTGTGGATGAAGCTTTCTAGGTGAAGCTTTGATGGTGAAGCTTTGTAGATGAAGCTTTCTAGGTGAAGCTTTGTAGATGAAGCTTTCTAGGTGAAGCTTTGATGGTGAAGCTTTGATGGTGAAAGTATGTAGAGGGAGCTTTCTAGGTGAAGATTTTTTAGGTGAAGCTTTGTAGGTGAAGCTTTTTTAAGTGAAGCTTTTCGGGTGAAGTTTTTTTTTTGGGTGAAGCTTTGTGGGTGAAGCTTTTTAGGTGAAGCTTTGTGGGTGAAGCTTTGGAGGTGAAGCTTTTCGGGTGAAGCTTGTTGGGTGAAGCTTTTTAGGTGAAGCTTTGTGGGTGAAGCTTTTTAGGTGAGGCTTTGTGGGTGAAGCTTTGGAGGTGAAGCTTTTCGGGTGAAGCTTTTTGGGTGAAGCTTTTTAGGTGAAGCTTTGTGGGTGAAGCTTTGGAGGTGAAGCTTTTCGGGTGAAGCTTTTTGGATGAAGCTGTTTTTTTTTTTTTTTTTTTTTTTTTTTGGCGCTTGACACGGTCTTCATTTGCTTGTTTTGTAGTGACTGTGGAAGACGGATTGCTTTCTGATTGAGAAGGGTTCTGGCATCGCTTGCTATGAATGTAAAAGAGTGAGGGCTGAGTTGGCTAAATTACCTCTCTATTGAATTCATTGCCAAATGGCCTTCATTACATAGGATGTCGAACGGCTATAGCTCAACACTTGTACATCGTGAGTCTATTTGTAGTAGTACTTCAAGTGATCAGCGTTCCATGGATGGCCAAGGGTCTTGCCATCAGAGCTTCTAAGTGTGTAAGAGCCAGGGCGACTGATGCCAATGACTTCATATGGTCCATCCCAGTTTGGACTAAGTGTGCCTTCACTCGGGACTCTGTCGCAGAGTAATCTTTTCTTTAAGACCCAGTCTCCTATTTTGAAAGAACGAGGCTTGACCCTAGAGTCATAATAGTTGAAGATGCGCTG
The DNA here is from genome assembly GCF_916048215.2 of Malus sylvestris. NCBI lineage: Eukaryota > Viridiplantae > Streptophyta > Magnoliopsida > Rosales > Rosaceae > Malus > Malus sylvestris. Next base: position 27,381,096 of record NC_062263.1, read on the forward strand.
CTTGTAGGCGACATTCCTCAAGTGAGCTTGTTTCTGTGTTCCTCGACTAAATTCAAGTTGAGGGTGAGTTGTTTGTCATTTTGACTTTGAATGTAATTCTGGACTCGGAATGTTGCTTGCTCGAGCTCAACAGGGACAACCGCCTCTGTGCCAAAGGCAAGTGAGAATGGAGTTTCTCCTGTTGAAGTCCGATATGAAGTGCGATATGACCAAAGAACTTGGGGTACAAATTCTGGCCAACAGCCTTTAGCTTTGTCCAAGCTGGTTTTCAAAGTGCGCTTGATTATTTTGTTGATGGCCTCAACTTGTCCATTAGACTGGGGATGAGCTGGAGAGGCAAAGCATAAGTTGATGTTGAACTTAGAGCAGAACAACCTGAACTTCTTGTTGTCAAACTGTCGCCCATTGTCAGTGACTATCGCATTGGGAATGCCGAATCTACAAAGGATGTTCTTCCACACGAAGTCTTCTATCTTTGCCTCAGTAATGGTTGCCAAGGGTTCTACTTCGGCCCACTTTGTGAAGTAGTCCACTGCAACGACTGCGTAACAGACTTTGCCCTTCCCTGCCGGCATTGGGCCGATCAAATCAAGTCCCCACTGGGCGAAGGGCCAAGGGCTGATCATAGGAGTAAGAGGCTCTGGAGGGGAATGAGGAATAGTTGCATATCGTTGACATTTGTCACATGAGCGGGATACTTTGATGGCATCCTGGTGGAGTGTTGGCCAGTAATATCCTTGGCGAAAAGTCTTGTGTGCTAGGGACCGAGATCCAGCATGATCTCCACAGACTCCCTCATGTATTTCCCGAAGGACGATTTCCGCCTCGGCAGGCGTAAGACACCTTAAGTATGGCAGGCTAAAACCTCGCTTATAGAGTTGATCATTGATGATCAGGTAGCGGGTAGACTTGTATCGAATTTGCTTAGCCTGGACTTTATCATTTGGGAGGGTGCCATGAGCAAGGAAATTATAGATCGGGGTGATCCAACTATCCCCCTGTTGTAAGTTGCATACTTCTGCGGCCATGGTGCTTGGTGTTGCCAATAGTTCGACATGAATTTTTCTTCCAATCTTGTCTTCCACAGCTGAGGCGAGGCGAGCCAGGGCGTCTGCATGACTGTTTGCCGCTCGAGGAACTTGGGTGATCTGGTAGTGGAAGTGCTTGAGCAAAAGTTGTGTTTGTGCAAGATATGCTGCCATGGAGCTGTCCTTAGCATCAAAGTTGTTGGTAACCTGGTTGACCACTAATTGGGAGTCACTGAAAATATCAATTTGTTTAACCCCGATGTGTTTGGCCAAACGTAATCCTGCTAGAAGGGCTTCATACTCGGCCTCATTGTTTGATGCCTTGAATTTGAAACGAAGAGCATACTCCATTGCTACTTTGTCGGGCGTAGTCAAGACTAGTCCCGCTCCACAGCCCTGTTGGTTGGATGAGCCATCAACATACAGACTCCATGCTGAGGTCGTTGATTCTACTTTCTGAGCTTCCGATGGTAATGAAGCTACTGCTTCAGGTGTAGAAGCAATGTCAACAGGATATGTGAAGTCGGCGATGAAATCTGCTACTGCTTGGCCTTTTTCGGCTGGTTTTGGTTGGTATGAGATGTCAAACTCACCCAATGCTATCGCCAATTTGATCATTCGTCCAGACGTGTCAGGACTCTGAAGTATCTGTCGAAGAGGGTGATTGGTAAGCACGATGATGGCGTGTGCTTGGAAATAAGGGCGAAGTTTCCGAGCAGACATAACCAATGCTAGAGCTAATTTCTCAATGTTGGAGTATCGTGTGTTGGAAATGTGCCCTAAAGCCAATCATGTGATGATACTTTACGGACATTTCACATGTTAAACTAATCTAGTTTAACATATAAAGGGCATATATTATTGTTTGAGCCGTCTCATATAAATGTTATATGCTTAAACGATAAAGTCCAAGGAATATGTGATTGGGAGAATGTAATCTAATGAAGTTAGATTCATGAGACCATTCTTTCGTAGACACATCCTAAACGTTCCTGATCATAGGATTGCCAATTGGGCGTTGACAGTCCGTTAAGATCAGTACGTACTATGTCTTCTCTCAGGGAGAGTGATTAGTCTCGAATCATTGGTGTGTGTGACATCAAGACAAGTACGGTAGGTGCTCAATAGAGAATGAGTTCACTGAACGCGATCAACAAAGAGTTCTCATATTCCATGTCACATGAGAACTCATGGTTGGGATAATGCAAAGTAGTCCTTTGACCTGAGGCATCATAGTTGTCTTGTGGTTAAGACCTTGATCTTTGATTATGTCAAAGTCATCCCACCAGGAGGGTGTCCACGGCATCGTTGGGGTCAAGCCGCTTAGCTATGGAGACAAGTGAATGCGCAACAAGGGATCTCTAACCTTCAAACCGTTTGAAGGAGAATACTCTCTGATATGATTTGAATCTCTGGCCAGAGTATGAATGAGATTAGGGAATGCGTTCCGAATCACATTCAAGGTAATCATATAAGCACAAGACACACATTGGATAGTAGACATGAGAAAATAAACTATCAAACCAAACAATGTGGTCAAGAGTATTAGATTAGAGAAAGACCGTATTGCATTTGTAATCCCAGACTGAATAGGTTCTCCACCTCTTCTGATTAGCTTGGGTAACCATGACATACGGCTAGGTGTCACTCATGGTTTGTGGAAGCCCTAAACGTGTGTAATCACTAAAGGGAGAATTGAAAATAGTTTCAATTCACAATCGATGTAAAATGGTTTTAATCGCCCACTACCTCGCTAAAAGGAACCTAATGGATCGTACACCGTGTAAGGTAGAGATGGACGAAATAAATGAAATGAGTAAGATTAATTGAATGGTTTAATTATTTATGGCAAGGATTAATTAATATGTTAATTAATCAAACGAATAAGTTCGTTAAAGACCACGGGATAGTTTTGGACCTTAAGGCCCAATGGGCTTCGAACGTCAAGCCCATTAACTTAAGTTGTATGACAATTTAATGAATAAAGATTCATTAAAGCCCAAAAGCCCAAAAATCCCTAAATGGCCGGCCATAAGGAATGAATTAGGGTTTTGGTTGTTTAGGTCACTTAAAGAAGTGACTATATAAATGATTTTATAGCCAAATATTCATTAAGTGAAATAAGGGTTTATTTTTGGGGAAAATGGGTGAGAATTGTCTCTCCATTTTCTCTCTAAAGAGGCCAACACCTTGGAGGTGATTAGCTAGTCATCTAATCCTCCAAGGTCACTCATTCATCATCCAATATCTCCTTGGTGTAGAGACTTAGAGGTTCTCAATTTTGGGAACTTGGAGAACCTATTCTTCCATCCAAATCCATGGATCTAAGAAGCAAGGAATGAAGGCCCTATCTCTTTGGGTGATTAGCCTTTGCTTATGCAAAGAGGAATCTACAAAGGTATTAATTTCAACTTACTTATTTTTGAGTTGATTATTGGTTCACCAATCTACTAGGCTTTGAATTTCATGGTCATGTTTTGTTTTTGAGTACATACAAGCATGATTCCGCCTTTAATTGTTAATTGCATGCTATATGATGTTGCTCAAATGAACATGTTTTTACAAAATAATTCCTTCAAGTGGTATCAGAGCCTAGGTCTAGTAGTTGGTGAATCCTTTTGTGTTTTGTAGTTCATAGTATGTGATCTAAAAGTTGTAATTGTTACAAGCTTTATTCTTGCTTCTTTGAAAGTAAATTTTGTTGGAAAATTTGCTATCTCAAATGTTGTAGATGTTGTTCATATGAGCATGAATATTGGAGCTAAAATTTGGTACCATGCTTTTGGGAAAATTCGGCCAAAATCAAAGGGTGAATTTTTGGGTTCTTGTTTGACTTGTTAAAAGTGTTTTAATGTGTTCTTTGGAACCCCTAAGTACCCTAGTTTGGTTAGATGTTATTTCCCTTAAGTAAGAATGGTTTTGGAATGTTTTTGGGTGGAAAAAGTTCATGGAAAAATTTGGGTTTTTCATGGATGTTCTTCATTGTTCTTGATGTTCTTGCCAAGAACAAAAAGGTTTGGTGTTTTGATTCAAAGTTTTGATTTATTTCTTAAAGTATATGTGATATGTTTTTAAATGATTTATCATGTATTTAAAGTGTTAATTATTTGTATAAATGATGATTGAAATAATAATGATTGAATTATTTCATAAACATATCCTTTTACATACACTTGCATGTTTTTTGACAAAACTTACAAATCAACACACACACCACTCTTATCCTCTCCCTAAAACAGGCCACTCCCTCAAAGGGAGTACTTTTGGGGCTTTTATGCAATTACATAAAGTTTTGATACTTTTGTGTATTTGCACTTTGGCCCAAAAGTTTACGTTTTTACGTTTAGGTCCAAAAACGCTAAAGGACAAATTGTTTTGATCCTTTAATGATGTTTTTGCATTATTAAAAGTTTGGGTTCTAGTTGTATTTACATGAAGTTGTGACTTTTGTGTATTATACAAAGTGACCCCAAAAGTTTTTGTTATTGCAATATGGCCCAAAAGTTGAGGTTAATTGCAAGATGGCCCAAATAGGATGAGAACAAAATTGTTTTGTCTCTTTAAATGAGAATTGGATTTTCATTTTGTTTAGCTCCATTTAAATCAATTTTATGGATACAAAAACCAAATGAAAATGTTGCATTCATTAATTAGTTAAAGTGTTAATTAATTAAAGGGTGATTATGAACCTAAGCCTAATATAATTGAGCTATGTGAAAGGCGTTTCAAATTTGTTTGAACCATGGGAATGTGTAGATTAGATTTTGGTTGTAATTTGATTTGATCAAATGTTGTAAAAGGGCTTAAGCTCTTCTTTACTTTAAAGTAATTTGTTATATGCAAATGTTGTAATGAGCATAAGCTCACCTTTACTTTGAAGTACTTCTTTCTTGCTTTATATGATATGCATGAAAATGAAGTAGTTGGGTCCAACGCCCATAAGACAACACGCCTTAATGTGATTAAACGCGTAACTAAAATCAATCACCATTCCTAGACCGAGATTCAACACAAGGCTCGTGTTGAATCTAAACAAAGGTTCATAATCATCCTTAGGCCCTAAGGCAACTATGTAGTCCATCAAATGAATGCAAAGTTTACGTTAGTAGTATCATATACTCTTGCTTTAAAAATCGTTTTAAAAGCATAGTGGGAGTATTATGTACAACTAAAACAATGAGATGGACCAATAGTTGTAATAGGACCAAAATTGTTTTAATAGAGATTAAAATGTATATATGTGATGAGACCTAAAACCCTCAACCAAACCAATATTAAGTTGATAAGCGGATAGTGCTTAGAACACTCTTTCGTGGCCTTCCACCGTGGTGGGATCCAATTGTTTATGACTTGTACACCGGCTTCACCCTATCATGGGGGAGTACAAAGTGCATGCTTATACTCAGGAGGAATCCATATACATATGATGAGGTGAGTGTAGGCAACGAGGATAGCTATACATCGTATCATCGTGAGGCTATTCTTGAACCCCTTCACACACTAAGCATGGTGGGAAGAACTTAACTAAGTGCAATGGAACCAATATCATATCATTGTGAGGTTACATTCTCTAGAGGCCAAATAAGATGGGTACTTGCATGAGTTGCAAATGAGTAAGCGTACTCTCTCATTATTATTGTTGCTAGCCATATATCGTATCATCGTGAGGTGGGCTTGGTAATAGTGAGCCTCCCATAACCTACTAGGAGTTTCATCCAAAACTCTCGAATTCCTATGAGGGATATGGAATTTGCCAAAAATAGTGGGTGGTGCTATTTGATTTAAAGACCCAAATCAAATGGCTTAAAATCAATCAATTTATATTCGTTATGTATTTGATTACCAATATATTTGCAAACGCTATCCAACACTTGATAAAAGCCGAACGTTTAGTTTACGGACTTGGTACTACAAAACCATAGATTGTCTTTAATGGCTTGTAAAAGTACCAAAGTAGTCTCATCCTCACAATCTTACTATTGATAATGTATCATTAGAAGAATATGTTAGAAAAGGTCTATCATAAAGAGGACAACACTTTTAATGTCATAATTCTTCAATTACAATTTGTTGTATAAAGAAATAGGAGTTGCTTTGAACAACTCTTAGTCAATGCAAATACTAGTGCTTATTTCTTTGTTAAATGAACAAGGAACTTGAGAAGAAAGCACAAAGGCATGGACACTTTATGTGCCATGATTCTTCACTTACAAATTGTTGTATGAAGAAATAAGAGTTGCCTTGTACAACTCTTGAAGGTTTGTAATTATGTTTAGAACATAATGGTTGGTTGACAAAAATAGTCCATTAACATGGACTTATGATGATTTTGAATCATTGAATGTTGAAGTGATAAACCACTTAACGAGACGGAAACTAGGCAAGGACTTCACCTTTGTTTCCCTATCCTAATCGTTCACTAAGTTTATTGTAAACTATGTAGTGAACAAAAACCACATGCTCTCCAAAATTGTTTGATGTGTATAACACAATTGAAAAAGGTTTCAAGAGAGATAGTGGGAGTTTAGGGACCATGACTAATGTAGTCAAAGGTGAAAGTCAAATAAAGAAGATAAATAACTCCAAGGGAACAAACTTTCTTTATGAAAGGATGGACATTGGAAGGGGTATTTGCAAGAAATGTCTTGCAAGTGTCAAGGACACACCTTTCGAAGGTGTTGTAAATTGTTCTTGAAATAGTTCAAAACAGTTGGTTCTTCTACTTGAATGCATGATTCCGTATTAGTGACTATGTTTTACAATCGTTGTAAAAGTGTGGCTAATAAGAAGTAGAAGATTAATGAGAGAAGAGAAAGTACTTCACATTCGAAACGTGAATCAAATGTAGATCTCTGCGAAAGCAGATGGTACTTACTTCCTCATATGAACTACCAAAGAAATTGGAAAAACATAGATTGTCTTTGTATTCCAATTTTAAGGAACTAAATTCCGTCATTATGTGAAATGGATAAATGTTTTGTTTGACAAAACAATGTTCTTTATTAATCAATGATTGGATTATGGTAATCTAATTAATTATCTCTATAGTAGAGATAATATGGTAGTGTTAACTGTTTAGAAAATAATGATGCTTAAAACCCAAAAGGTTGCAAGGAAGTGACTAATCCCAACTAAGTTGTGATTCCTCTAAAAACATAAGTTATGAGTTGGTGAAAGATGGATGCTTTGGATCGTAAGATCCGGATCCAATACCTTCTTGTTAAAATTGTATAGAGGCGAAATGTTCGAATCTTTATTCTTTTGGAAAGAAGAAAGAATCACAAAGTTGTTGAGGTTAATTCACTTAAATGTTAGTGGCACTTGTCCACAAACATAATACTACTCATGTTGGATAACATTCACCGAAGATCACTCTCGGTTGAACTATAGTTTATTTTGAATAAACACAAGTCCGAATACTTTGCAAAATGTTTCAAAGAATTCAAGTAATGTAAGTTGATGAGTAAGACATCTAAAGTATTTACCTCTTTAGATTTGATCCAAGGAAAGGTAACACTTTAGATAAGTTTCCTTGAAAGATATCAAGGAAAATAGCATCATAAGATAATGTATTTCTCCATTAGGAGAAGAACGAACTTGAATAAGATTTAGTTCGTTAGATGTTATCTATTACCCATATATAGGATATATACTTCTAAAACAATATGATTGTCAATGAGAAGATCTTCCAATATTTTCATGACTCCATAAGATGTAGTTGGAAAAGAAAGACAAATCTTAAGCATGTTAAAGATTTGGGGTCGTGTGCTAACAAGCAATATTTGTTTGATAATAATCTTGTAGGATATCCTTAAAATAACTTTTGGATATCGCTTCTATAAACCAACTAACAAATGTTGTTTTGTTGGGTAGTTCATTGTAATTCTACAATGTGATTTGCCTAAAAGCAAATGAACGAGAGATAGAACTCGAAGAATGGGTTCTTTGAGAGACAAGAAAGTAATCAACAAATATAACAACCTAGTTCCTATACCTCAAGCTCCAAGGTAGTCGATAAGGATTTATAAACCGTCTCAGTTGAATGGTTTTTGAACTTTATGACTACATTGAATGTATATATGATGTATACTCAAGGAAATGGTAAAGTACCATTTGACTCGAAATAATGAAACCTTCAAAGCTAATTGGTAGCTTAAGGTGACTACAATCAAATAGAATGGTTGATTTTAAAGGAACCATTTTTGACGTAGTCTTAGTTTCAATAAATTCGAAGATTGCTAGCTACAACTAAATGGTGATTCAATGTTTTGACATAATATGGGTTTCCGAAACCATTATTAAGATAGTCTTGATAATATATGTCTAAAACTATGAATCACAAGACATGAAAGTTGTAGAGATCCATCCATCATGGATCTTAGCAAGTTAGTGGGAGCTATTTGCATTTTATGAGAAAAAGGATCAAATCGTTTGATTTCTCATAAAGATGTAAATGAATCTTTTGTTTACTAGTTTTACAAAAGATTAGTGGGAGTTAATCATGTTCCTAAAAATTTAAATATATATGATATATTAATTTTGGAAATGAAAAGAATACTTCTTTGTTAAAGTTATGACTTTGATACATTATATGAAGATAGAATGTATATGGGAGATATAGTCTATGTACATGGGATGGAAATCTATAATGATATATTTCATGATATAATTGGATTATATCAATCCCTAATAATAGACAATGGATGCTAGGAAGTTTCTCATATGATGATAAACTTCAATATGAAGGACGATTCTAGTGAGACTAGCAAGTTGCCATTCTCAAAGGGAATGTACCCTTTGACTCCCAAAGAAATAATGCGTAAATTGAATCCTTTATGCATACGTAGAAAGGTGATTTATGTATTTCATATTGTATGAAAAACATTGATATGAGTTGTACCTAGAACGGTACAAGACGATATCAGTGCAAGCCCAGGATCAGAACCATGGCAACTGTCAAGTGAGTCCTTAAGTATTTAAGAAATACTAAAGGATAAATTCCTCAAAGATCGAGGAAGAATCAAAGTGTCGTAATGGAAGCGTAAATGTATTAGATTATGAATCTAATCCATCATTGGATGTTTCTTCATTATGAATGAAGAGATAAACAGATATCTCTTTATTATGACTAAAGAGATATTTGGATGGAAACATTAAAGTAATGACTTTAGTGTGTTCCATTATGAATGCAAGATATATTGCCATATAGAAGTTTACAACAATGTTGTTTGGATGGGAAAGTTCATTTATGAACTCTCTATTCGATTCCAACCAGAAAGTGTATGACACTAATGGGGTGATAGCTCAAGCCTGGGAATCAAGGTCTCATCAAGATCCGAACACAAATGAGAGACTGAACCACATGATTGAGAATCATGTATAATGGTGACGTCGTTATTCTCAAGGTTGCTTCTGTGGATAACACATATAGATATCCACTGCCTAGGCCTACTATTCAGCCATTTATGAAATGACTACAGAAGAGATATCATCATTGATGATCAAGCTGATTGGCTCTAGTGCAAGTGGGAGATTGTTGGAAATGTGCCCTAAAGCCAATCATGTGATGATACTTTACGGACATTTCACATGTTAAACTAATCTAGTTTAACATATAAAGGGCATATATTATTGTTTGAGCCGTCTCATATAAATGTTATATGCTTAAACGATAAAGTCCAAGGAATATGTGATTGGGAGAATGTAATCTAATGAAGTTAGATTCATGAGACCATTCTTTCGTAGACACATCCTAAACGTTCCTGATCATAGGATTGCCAATTGGGCGTTGACAGTCCGTTAAGATCAGTACGTACTATGTCTTCTCTCAGGGAGAGTGATTAGTCTCGAATCATTGGTGTGTGTGACATCAAGACAAGTACGGTAGGTGCTCAATAGAGAATGAGTTCACTGAACGCGATCAACAAAGAGTTCTCATATTCCATGTCACATGAGAACTCATGGTTGGGATAATGCAAAGTAGTCCTTTGACCTGAGGCATCATAGTTGTCTTGTGGTTAAGACCTTGATCTTTGATTATGTCAAAGTCATCCCACCAGGAGGGTGTCCACGGCATCGTTGGGGTCAAGCCGCTTAGCTATGGAGACAAGTGAATGCGCAACAAGGGATCTCTAACCTTCAAACCGTTTGAAGGAGAATACTCTCTGATATGATTTGAATCTCTGGCCAGAGTATGAATGAGATTAGGGAATGCGTTCCGAATCACATTCAAGGTAATCATATAAGCACAAGACACACATTGGATAGTAGACATGAGAAAATAAACTATCAAACCAAACAATGTGGTCAAGAGTATTAGATTAGAGAAAGACCGTATTGCATTTGTAATCCCAGACTGAATAGGTTCTCCACCTCTTCTGATTAGCTTGGGTAACCATGACATACGGCTAGGTGTCACTCATGGTTTGTGGAAGCCCTAAACGTGTGTAATCACTAAAGGGAGAATTGAAAATAGTTTCAATTCACAATCGATGTAAAATGGTTTTAATCGCCCACTACCTCGCTAAAAGGAACCTAATGGATCGTACACCGTGTAAGGTAGAGATGGACGAAATAAATGAAATGAGTAAGATTAATTGAATGGTTTAATTATTTATGGCAAGGATTAATTAATATGTTAATTAATCAAACGAATAAGTTCGTTAAAGACCACGGGATAGTTTTGGACCTTAAGGCCCAATGGGCTTCGAACGTCAAGCCCATTAACTTAAGTTGTATGACAATTTAATGAATAAAGATTCATTAAAGCCCAAAAGCCCAAAAATCCCTAAATGGCCGGCCATAAGGAATGAATTAGGGTTTTGGTTGTTTAGGTCACTTAAAGAAGTGACTATATAAATGATTTTATAGCCAAATATTCATTAAGTGAAATAAGGGTTTATTTTTGGGGAAAATGGGTGAGAATTGTCTCTCCATTTTCTCTCTAAAGAGGCCAACACCTTGGAGGTGATTAGCTAGTCATCTAATCCTCCAAGGTCACTCATTCATCATCCAATATCTCCTTGGTGTAGAGACTTAGAGGTTCTCAATTTTGGGAACTTGGAGAACCTATTCTTCCATCCAAATCCATGGATCTAAGAAGCAAGGAATGAAGGCCCTATCTCTTTGGGTGATTAGCCTTTGCTTATGCAAAGAGGAATCTACAAAGGTATTAATTTCAACTTACTTATTTTTGAGTTGATTATTGGTTCACCAATCTACTAGGCTTTGAATTTCATGGTCATGTTTTGTTTTTGAGTACATACAAGCATGATTCCGCCTTTAATTGTTAATTGCATGCTATATGATGTTGCTCAAATGAACATGTTTTTACAAAATAATTCCTTCATCGTGTCTCCGCATCTTGTAGGGCCTTGCTAGCGTAGTAGACGGGCCGTTCGACACCACTGTCCATTCGAATAAGAACAGAACTGACTGCTGAAGCCGAAACCGATAGATAGATGATGAGAGTGTCACCAACTTCTGGTTTGGAGAGCAGAGGGGCTTTACTCATGTACTCTTTGAGGTTCCTGAATGCATTGGCACATTCCTCCGTCCATGTAATGTACTTCTTATTTCCCTTGAGTGCTTTGAAGAAAGGAGCACATCTGTCTGTGGCCTTAGAGATGAATCTGGTTAAGGCTGCCACCTTGCCAGTAAGGCTTTGGATGTCTTTTGAAGTTATTGGCTCTTTCATGTCGAGGATTGCTTTGATCTTTTCAGGGTTAGCTTCAATGCCTCGTTGGCTAATCATGAAGCCTAAGAATTTGCCAGAGCCCACGCCGAAGGCACATTTGTTGGGGTTCAACCTCATTCGATACCTCTTTAGAATGGTGAAAGTTTCAGATAGGTCGGTGATGTGTTGGTCAGCATGTTTGCTTTTGACTAGCATATCATCAACGTAAACTTCCATGTTCCTCCCAATTTGTTCGGCGAACATTGAATTGACCAGTCTCTGATAAGTTGCTCCTGCATTCTTTAGGCCGAAAGGCATGACTTTATAGCAATATAGTCCCCTGTCAGTAGTGAAGGCCGTATGTTCTTGGTCTGAGGGGTTCATGAGGATTTGGTTGTATCCTGAATAAGCGTCCATAAAGCTCAAGAGCTCACACCCTGCCGTAGAGTCTATAAGTCTATCAATGAGAGGAAGAGGGAAACTATCCTTCGGGCATCCTTTGTTTAGGTCGGTGTAGTCGACACACATTCTCCACAAGACCTTTTGAAGCAGGAGACTTTCCTTGGTCGGATTTTTCTTAACAAGGACAACATTTGCTACCCATGTTGGGTAATTGACTTCACGGACGAAGCCTATGTCCTTGAGTTTTTCAACTTCTGCTTTCATCGCCTCGTATCGCTCAACATCATAAGATCTTCGCCTCTGTTTTACTGGTTTGGTCTTGGGATCAATACTCAAGTGGTGACAGATGATATCGGGAGAGATGCCCGGCATATCTTTATATGACCAAGCGAAGACCTCGGCGTTCTCTTGCAAAAAGGAGATCAGCGACAACCGAAGGGGTGGTGACAAAGTAGTGCCAATCTTCACCATGCGGTCTGGATGGTCTTTGGAGATAGAGACATTCTCTAACTCTTCAGCGGGTTGTGCTTGCTGGGTGAAGGAGTCATCTCGAGGGTCGTCGGGTTGACTGTTGCTATCAGGAAGATCCAAGTTCGCTTCATCTAGGCTGGTCTTTACGACTTGGTTATGTATAGAGAGAGTCTCCTTGGGGACAGACAGGTGTTGTTGTTTGACTGAAGTGTTGTAACATGATCGTGCACTAAGCTGATCTCCTCTGATGTAGCCGTTGCCATGGGGGGTTGGAAATTTCATCAACAGCATATGCGTGGATACCATAGCCTTGAGATCATTGATGCCTGTGCGCCCAAAGATGACATTGTATGCCGTCGGGCAATTGACCACTAAGAAGTTAGTGGTAATAGTAGCTGTGTAGGGGCCTGTACCAATGGTGAAGGGTAAGTGTATACTCCCTAAAGGTTGCACGATATCGCCAGAGAAGCTTATCAGAGGAGAAATCGAGCGATCTAGCAAGTGTTCAGCTACATTAAGTGCCTTGAAAGCTTCAGCAAACATGATATTGACTGAAGCACCTGTGTCTATCAGGATTCGTTTCACATCAAAATTTGCTATGTGAGCTTCCACGATCAGCGGGTCATTGTGAGGGTAGATTATACCTCTTTCTTCCTCAGGGTAGAAACATATTGGATCCCAGTTAGGCTTTTGATACTTGCCTCCTCTGATGTCTTCCACGTGAAACACTTGATGGCCAGGTCTCAGACTTCGTTCACTGTTTTTCATGGCCCTATTGGAAGATTCAGATATGGGTGTGCCGCCGCTTATGGAATATATGACATTCACCTGGCGTTGGTTACGGTTATCCCTTTGAGGGTGAAGAAGGAATTGATCAATTTTTCCTTCTCGTGCCAAAGCTTCAATACGATCACGGAGGATGATACATTTCTCGCTATCATGGCCGTTATGCTCATGGTAGCAACAAAACATGCCCGCGTTATTCGGGGGCGTGTAATCTGGGTGCCTCGGCTTTGGCTTTGGTATCAGGTGAGCTATGCTGGGGTAAATGGCCACGCATGTGGCATTCAAGGGCGTGTATGTCTCATACCTTGGGGTAGGGGGTATCTTGACGCGGGTTTGACCCACTGCATTGACTGCCTGGGGGCGAGCGTTATTGTGGCGATACCCTTGGTTATCGGGATAGTGTCCCTTACTCTTTTTACTGAAAGGAGAGTGGTGAGGATGGAAATCCTTCCTCTTGCCTTGAAATTGATATGTCTGTTGATTCGGTGAAGCATTATGCAAGGCATGGGGAGGTGCCACTGCCGTTTGGAAAGTCGAGGTCTTCTCATTTAGGTGAGTCTGGCTTCCACCTCCCACTTGTTGATAAATGATGGTTGTAGGGGGTTTCTCCTGATATGTCTTTGCCTCGGCGGAGGCATGGTTATAAGCCTGCGCCATCACCTCAGAGTAAGTCTTCCAAGTATTGGCATTGATCATGTATTTAAAGAAACAATCACGTAGGCCTGCCGTGAAGGCTTTGAGGGCAGTCTTGTCGTCTGCCTCGGCACACCGGGAGTATTCATGGCTGAAGCGGCCAGCATACATACGTAATGACTCGTCTGGCTTCTGGCGGATAGTGTACAAGTCATCTGCAGAGTGCAAGCGATCGGTTTGGAAAATGTGTTGGGAAACAAATAGTTTCCTCAATTCCTCAAATGAGTCTACCGTCTCAGGTGTAAGACGACAATACCAATTTAGAGCTCCACTAGAGAGGGTGGAGGGGAAGAGAAGACATCGCTCTTCGTCGGTGTGCATCCGGTATGCCATGGTGGACTCAAAGAGGTTAAGGTGCTCAATCGGGTCCTCTTTTCCAGTATAAAGTTGCAAGCCAAGCTTTTGCTTTGTCTTTGCTTGAAGGGGGGTGTTGAGGATCCTCCTTGTAAGAGGGCCAGGCCTGGGTTGGTTCCAGTCAGGTATTTCAGCCTGACGTTCAGCCTTCAACTTGTTTACTTCCTCAAGAAGTTGTAGGACAAGGGGGTCCTGAGTGGAGTTATGTGTCACTGGAGCTTTCTTTCGTAAATCTCCATCTCCTCTTGGAATTAGGAAGGTTTGATCAAGGGCATGTGATTTTTCCCTGGACTCGCTGTACTGGCTTCCAGGGTATGTCTGTCGGAACACCTCTGAGTCCCCTGTACCCTCATGTCTCTCTAGGACTTGTTGCCCATTCCCCAAATTGGTGGCCGGCTTGGGCCGTGGCAGGGGACCGAGTCTCTCAGAAATCCTTGGGTCATTAATCTTTGAGCTTATATGGATGGAATTCTCTCGACGTTGCTTCAGGAAATCCCGACAATCGCGAAAGATGGCTTTCGATCCTTCTGCCCCTTCAGCAAAGAGGTGTCTCCCTCCACTTCTCATGGTTCGGGTCGAAGCAACTGGGTTAAGAGAAGCCTCATGTTGATTATCAAATCGAGGGGTAATCTGTTCCCTATCAGGGATATCTATGTCGAATGCATGTGACCCTCCATGTTGGAGGGCACCCAGTTGATGGTTGACTTCCACGGGGGCAACAAGCTCGCGTGTCTGAGCTTGCCTAGCTTCGTGGAGTGTCTCGAAGAGCTTCTCATATTGCTCCTGGAGGACCTCATTCCTCATTGCTATCTTGTTGTTCTGCGCTTCCAACTCATCGACTTTAGCTTGAAGAAGAACTCGTTTTCCTTCCTTCTTTCGTTGTTTCGCACTATGTACAAGGGGGGTGTCATTCTGTGTGCTGTGGCTTCCTTCGCTTCCCATGTTGGAGAGGGATGCCTGGTCAAAAGAAAGTGTACGAATGATAGAAACCAGCTTGACACAGCTGAAGAGAGTAGGAATAAGTGTCGTTTCCCACAGACGGCGCCAAATGTTGATGCACAAAATCAGCGAAGACTTTGGTACAACAGAAAGTGTCAGGTTTTATGACCTTCGCTTGGTTGCTTCGGTCACTAGTGAGGATAAGTACGTAAATGAATAGAGACAGAGAAGCAAACACAGGATGTACGTGGTTCACCCAGATTGGCTACGTCCACGGAGTAGAGGAGTTCTTATTAGTAGTGAAGGGCTTACACAAGTACAAAGGATCAAGCTCTCAATTTAGTGAGTTCTTGTGAATGATTTAACACAAATGGCATTAGGCAATATTGTGGGGGAATGACCCCTATTTATAGAAAAACTTGTAGCTTTGTCACATTGACATGTGTCATGTTGTGATTGGTTCTTGATGTTGACACGTGCTGCGCTCTGATTGGCTTCTAATCTTGACACGTGTCGAGTAGTGATTGGCCTCCTGGTCGGAGGGGAACTCTTCTGGGTCCTTGACAGTATAGCGTTGGCCGGTGCTCGGTAGTTTCGGGATTGGTCAAGTATGGTACAAACAAATATAGTCCTAGGAATTTGCATTTCAGCAGTACCCCAAAACCTTTCAAGACAAATGATTAAGCCTTTTTATTGATCCATGCATGTCAAATTATGTTTTGTTACGGCTGTGCATTTTCTAACGAATTGCAATTGTATTTACATGTCTCTTCATTCTGAAGAACTGTAATCTGTGTAGAAGTTTCCTAAGTTAGTGTTTTGTGATCGCAGCATCTTTATCGATCATAAAATTTGGTTGAGGTTTATTCATTTCATTCCAATATGATCTCAGTTCTTGTTCAGTGGAATATATGTTTCAGAGACGGTACGGGTGCCGTGCAATGATGCTGGAGACTATGGCAGCTGTCCCTAGCATGCTAGGAGGAATACTACTAACTTAAGGTTTCTGCTCAAGTTTTAGCAGAGCGGTGGTTGTAAAACCTGCGTGGTACGAGAGAATACTGGTTTTGTTGTATACAACTTGAGAAACTACATGCTACCTGTATTGGTTTTCAATTTTATGTGATTGCCCTTACACAATTCATAGTCTAGTGCATGTGATGGAAGTATCTCATGTTCATTTCAAGAACTTTTCAAGACAATAACAATATCTTTTTCTTGGGTAATAAGTGCAAGTGACAAACGTGGAGACAATTTCTCCTCCTTGGGACTTTGTGGACACTCCTTGTGATTATACTTCTTACTGTGGAGGATGTAAAACACAAAATTTGATTTATGAGGCTCAAGTCAAAGCTAAGGAGCAGCAAGTTCATCAATTGATTATTAACTTTGGAAAGTTTTCTCACAAGGAACTGAAATTTCTAAGCATCATGAAGCCCATCAGAAAACATGCTTTTGCCATAATGCTTTCCTCTTGTTTTTTATCACATCAGAAAACAGTTACTTAATTTAACTAACACAACCTACTTGCTATTTGTCATTTGACACTTTCAAGAATCAAAGTATCAAAATACTCTATTTTGGTGTAAGGTATACATTTATGCATATTCTTAACTTTACCTGTAAATTCACTGTAAAATAAATTTCTAAGAATCTGTAAATCATGTGTACTTTGTAATTATTTTATTTCATTTTATCAATGTTTATTAATTTTTATTTTATTAAACGGAATACTAGTACTATCACTATTTCGTAAACTAAACTCTGATTATTTCTTAAACGGAACACTAGTACTATCACTGTTTCGTAAACGGAACACTAGTACTATCACTGTTTCGTAAACTAAGTATTGACTATTTATCAAACGAACACTAGTACTATCACTGTTAAGTTTACTAGTACTATCACTGTTTTGTAAACTAAATATTGACTATTTATCAAACGAACACTAGTACTATCATTGTTTCGTAAACTAAACACTGACTATTTCTTAAACGGAACACTAGTACTATTAATGTTTCGTAACTAAACACTGACTATTTATTAAACGGAACACTAGTACTATCACTGTTTCGTAAACTAAACACTGATTATTTCTCAAACGGAACACTATCACTGTTTCGTAAACTAAATACTAACTATTTCTTAAACAGAACACTAGTACTATAACTGTTTCGTAAACCAAACATTGACTATTTCTTAAACGGAACACTAGTATTATCATTGTTTCATAAACTAAATATTGACTATTTATCAAACGAACACTAGTATTATCACTGTTTCGTAAACTAAACACTAACTATTTATTAAACGGAACACTAGTACTATCACTGTTTCTTAAACTAAACACTGATTATTTCTCAAACGGAACACTAATACTATCACTGTTTCGTAAACTAAACATTGACTATTTCTTAAACGGAACACTAGTACTATCACTGTTTCGTAAACTAAACACTGACTATTTCTTAAATGGAACACTAGTATTATCACTGTTAAGTTTACTAGTACTATCACTGTTTCGTAAACTAAATATTGACTATTTATCAAACGAACACCAGTACTATCATTGTTTCGTAAACTAAACAGTGAACACTGACTATTTCTTAAACGGAACACCAGTACTATCAATGTTTCGTAACTAAACACTGACTATTTATTAAACGGAACACTAGTACTATCACTGTTTCATAAACTAAACACTGATTATTTCTCAAACGGAACACTATCACTGTTTCGTAAACTAAACACTAACTATTTCTTAAACGGAACACTAGTACTATAACTGTTTCGTAAACCAAACACTGACTATTTCTTAAACGGAACACTAGTACTATCACTGTTTCGTAAACTAAATATTGACTATTTATCAAACGAACAGTAGTATTATCACTGTTTCGTAAACTAAACACTAACTATTTATTAAACGGAACACTAGTACTATCACTGTTTCGTAAACTAAACACTGATTATTTCTCAAACGGAACACTATCACTGTTTCATAAACTAAACACTGACTATTTCTTAAACGGAACACTAACACTAGTACTATCACTGTTTCGTAAACTAAATATTGACTATTTATTAAACGAACACTAGTACTATCTTTCGTAAACTAAACACTGACTATTTATTAAATGGAACACTAGTACTATCACTGTTTCGTAAACTAAACACTGATTATTTCTCAAACGGAACATTACACACACACACACACACACACACACACACACATGAGTTCATTTTTATAATGAGATAGATCCAAAGCAATTGCATGAGACTTCCAAACATAATTCATACCAAACATAATCATAAACTAGTTTCCAAAAAAAAAAAAAAACATAATCATAAACGTTGATGTGAGTCTTGCACTTTAAGTTTCACTGATCCAAGAAATCTTCCCTTAACCTTCATTATTTTGTAGTTATTTGTGTAAAAGTTTGGTGATACACTCGGTGAAATTATGTCATTTTCGAATCCAAAGTTCATTATTTTGTAGTGATTTGTGTAATTTAATATTTTTTTTAATTTATTTGATGGGAGGCGAGGCGAGGAATCGGAGATAATTAATTATGTTGGGGTTTAATTGGTATCGACTGGCAAAAGTTTTTTTTTTTTGGACGAATCCTCTAGAAAATGGCATATTTGTAAATAAATGAGGTAATGGCATATTTGTAACTAAATGAAAGTTTAATTCTAACAAAAGTGTGCTGACGAAAGGCAGGGGCATGGATGGAAAATGAATTTCTTATTTTGCACGTGAAGCTTCCTTATTTTGGTTGTTCTTTCTAGTTTTTGTCATTTTTCATTAAAGTTTAAGTCATTTTTATTAAATAAAGTTAGTAAATGGTTTTTTGTTAATAAAAAGTTTGAAAAAGCCTTTTTCATTAAAGCTCTCTTTTAATTTTCGGTCATCTGATCGGATGAATTGAAGAATATCAACGGACAGAAATTATCAAGGAGTGTGTGAGAAGTAAAATGGGGTGTGTGGATAGCACACCCCTATATATATATATATAACATATGTAAATAATAAAAGAAAGTTGGAATTGATTGGGTTTCTCAAGCCTATACAATAGACATCCTTTCAGGAGGAATAGGGGACGACGAGAAGAAAAAAAAGAAAAAGAAAAAACCAACAGCAAAAAAATCATAACAGGAATACAGAAGTATTTGGCTGACAGAATGGCATGTTTGTAAATAAAGGAAAGTTTATTTTTAACCGAATTAGCAGACAACATGAGGTTTCCGTTAGGGGTAGTGCTGGAAAAAATAATATTTCGTTTTGGGCTTTTATTTCCGCCCATGTGTATTCAATGTTTGTGGGACTTGATATAAATTGTTTTTGTCCTTATGATTAAATATGAAGCCCTTTTGGTTAAATAATAGTATAGGGTGGTTTTTGGTTAAATTAAACTTAACTCAAGCGCTTTTCATTAAAGCTCCCTTATTTTTAATTACGTTCTCTGAAATTTGATTGCCAGTTCATTTTGTTATTTGAAACTCAAAAGTAGTCACTGTATTTTTTGAAACTCAAAATTTCACTCCACATTACATTGTTTATGTTATTTCCAACTCTAAATATGTCACGCTTCTATCTCTTTCTGATCCTCCATCTCTCATCATCTCCCTCTTCCCATAAACGAAATTCAAATCCCTCATCTACCATGGCCCGTTTGACACCTCTACTATGTCCACGAATTGTTGTAAAATAATTTTTTTTTTAAAAACTCAGGGATTGTTTATGTTATTTTTTCAATTAAAAATATAAAAAATAACGAAATTAATGGAACTAATGATAAGGTATCTGAAGAAAGCATGCACAACAGCTAGAGAGAGGAGTCGGCAAGTTATTTAACGGAATAATAGAAACAAGTCAAAGTGGAAATGAGTATTGAGTTTGAAAGAGTAAAGTGGTGATTTTTAAGTTTTAAAAGGCAAAGTGGAATCAAAATCGAGTTCCAGGTAACGTAGCTAAAAAACTTATTCTAAAGCTGTATATTTTTAATCCACATCAACGTATTGACGATTTTTTGACGAAAATAACATAAAACGCTGCAATACAAGGCGAATTTTGAGTTTCAATAAATAAAATGACGATTTTTGAATCTCAAAAAATAAAATGAGATCAAAATCGAGTTCCAAATGGCTAAACCTCGCCCGCTGACATGGGTATGAAAGAAATAAAAAAAAAAGGAAAAAAGAAAATCACAGACGTCTCCGCCCACGTCTCCCAACTGCTCTCCACTTTTCAAATCCACTTTCTTTCGATTCAACCCAACCTATTTTCTCGGATGCCACGAAAAATGCTGCATAAAAATGGATATTTTGGTGGCAATTAGCAATAGACAAGGCATTCATTCGCCATTTCGATTTGCAGATGGAGAAAAACATGAACGAAATCACAACAAACAGTAGTTTCAGAGGTCTTGATTTTTCTATGGACCGGAATAAAATTCCACAAAACCCCCCGATGTCATACTTTGTTACCATCTCCATTCCCCAGCCGAAAATAAGGATCAAGGTCCCCAAGTTGCTACTCAAAACCATGCAGAAACGCTTTCGCTATGGATGCAACGTTGACAACGCCGGCGGAGGCAATGAGCAGAAGCAGCATTGCGCGAAAACGAAGACGAAGGAAGTGAGGAAGAAGCCCGGAAAGGTTCTGACAACGAAGATCCGTTCGGTGTTTGTCAATGCGCTCGGCGGCATGAGGATCAAGTCACTAGATGGCGGAAACTTAACGAAAAGCAAAACCAAGAGAAACAGAGCGGTTGGGGGACATGGAAGTTCTGGCAACTTGAATCGGGCTCCATCGAAACTAATGGTAACTGATGGCCGGAAGTCGAGTACGGGAAGGTCCCTAGGGAGGATGTTAAGCAGGGAGTTTGATGAGGGAGATGATTCAACGCAAGAAGGAAGAGAAGAGGAGGAGTTGTGCAAGAAGAGGATTCTCATGGGAGGCAAGTGCAAGCCACTGAGTTTATCTGGGACTCTTCGGTACGACGAAAATGGCATTTTGGTAACTGAGATCGTCCCATGATTTCTGTTCGTGAATATTTTGATTTCAAATCCCTTGTATTTCTGTTGAATGGAAGAATTTAGCATTATTTTCTTGAATTTTTCGACGGGCAAGAGACATACATGCAACCGGGACAAGGCGACAGAATTCCACCTTGACGTCCGGTTGCATATCTACTGTAAACAGTAAGGCTCGTAAAAGACACTCAAGCAAAGTACGTATAATCGTTAAATCATCTCTCTATACGAACTTGGGTGCCAATTAATGGATGTACAGCAGATACTGAAAGGATTGGCAGTGGAATGTCTAGATGTAATATTATACGACAGTTCAGACACATTAACATGAACTAGTCACCAGGATTATCGCTACTTCAGGGGTTTCAACCCAAGAGATGCTCGGAGTCTGTTTGCTTCAGCAATCTCTGGATCCGGATGGTCTGTGCCATCATCCTTCTTCTCCTTCTTCTTTTCTTTCTTCTTCTTCGGCTCCTCACGATCAGGTCTTCTGGGACTAACGCTGCGGCCGTGTCTCTTGCGATCTCTATGTCCACCATCACGATCTCTACTACGACTTCTGCTTCTTGAACGGCTCCTCCTCCTGCCACGATCCCTTTCTCGCCTGTCCCAATCCCTTTCCCGATCCCTATCCCTATCACGACCATAATCCTTTTCATCTCTTAGCCAATAATGGTCCCGATCCCTATCCCTGTCTCTGTCCCTATCTCTTTCATGCCCACGCCCACGTTCCCTGTCATAGTCTCTATCCCTATCATAGTCTCTGTCATAATCTCGGTCCCTGTTTAAGGTAAGGAAAGAAACAGAAATGACAGTGTCAGCTTAAAAATGACAGTTCCAATCCTTTAAGAAGGGAAAGGGTATGCAGCAGGATTCAACATCTACAAATGATAGGACATCACTAAAGCACAGGTGACACAAATCACAACTGTGGCTTTCAATTAACTACGTCGTGGAATTAAATCCAAAAGAGCTTATGATTCTTTCATCGGGATCGATCACAGCCATAACATAGTAAATTATACTCTAATGCCAGATAAAAAAAGAAAAGCAAGCAAATGTACGATCCATCATACTTCTCACTGCACACTGTCAGTGCAGAGAAACCTGGCAGGATCATGGATAACACTGTAGGAAGCCATTATATAACACCTATGGCCTAAAATGCTATGGTAGAAACCTCAATGACATATGAATGTACTAGTCTGAATTTGTAATTTGTATACACAGGCAACAGCTTCCACTACAAAAATAATACAATCACAAGGTAAAACTTCAAACTCTTATGAATTTCTCACAATAAGAACAAGAATGATTCACCCAAAGAGAGACGAAACCACAGAAAAGCAAGTCAGTTGAAGTTCACCCAGACTTTCATTTACGAAACAAAAATAAAATCAGTTTTAACTTGCTTATTTTCTTTTCTAAGAATTTTCTTACGCCTGTCATTCTGTTACTTTTTGCACTCTGTTTACAACAAAACTTTACTTACCCTAAAAATAAAAATAAATTCAGTTCATTCCAAAATCCTAAAATAATCTCCATTCACCACAAAGAATAAGAAGCTAAACAATCTGACATTCTCAAAGCTACCAACCAATATGATATGCTCAAAGCTGTCAGCCAATCTAGCATCCACATAAACCACAAACAGGAAAACAAACCTGTATCTGTGACTGTCGCGTCTTCTATCCCTTTCCCTTTCCCTGGCAGGGCTTCGGTCATGATAATAATCCCTATCATGGACATCTTCATCCATTCCATCAACTTGATCATTCTCCTCTTTCTCTTCCTCCTCCTCAAAGTCCTCCTCCAAAGCACTTTTCCTGAGTTCCAATGAACCAGTTGCTTCGAGAGTCCATCTGTACGTATATAGAAAGGAATCACATATACAAATCCAAAGTTCAAAATAAAGATTGGCGGGGCATATAACTGTCTATAGCTAAAACAAAATAAAGGAACCAAAACAGACCGCTATGATAAAATCAACTTGGAAAAAAAATTTCCAAAAACAAACCTTTTTTTAATTCGTGGCATTGCAATGTCACATGAGTAATCATTTGTGAGAAGTTCATCAATAACCTCATCCACATGCGTCAAGGTAAAATCTGGAACAATTAGAGCAAGAGATTAGAAATACTTGTGTTAGCATGCTCATAAATATTCAATAGTAAGTATGGTAGCATAGACTAGTCATAAAAAGTAATCAAGGAAAATTTCAGATAAGGATCATATATCTTACTCCCATCAGGCAGTTTCCTCCTCAACTTCCGATAGTCATTATACAAAGGCTCTAGGTACTGGTAGACATCAGTATCAGTTCCCGTAAGCCGCAAATAAAATGCACCGAGTATCCGAACGTACCTGAAACCCAAGTAAAAAACGTTAAATCACAATTGAAAGAAGAACTCGAAAAACACCCACATCGAAAATAAATATATATTCAGCCTTAAGAATCATAAAGGCTACTTCAAACCAAAAACAATCTCCACCATACTACACAAACTTGCACTACTATCTAAATCATTTCTGTTCAAACCTTCCTGAACCAAAATTCACAAAGAAAAAACACCAATCTGTACTACTGTATGCCATATTAACAACAAGACCCGATTACTTGCCGCCTTCTTCCTTGACCTTCACCTAACACAGCAGAGAATATTAAATCACTCCTCCATTTTTACATAAAGAAACTACGGTTATTCATTTCATTCTCCAATGTACCCAAACCACCACAAATACCCGATTTCAACTCATGTTCTCTAATATTATACTAATCATACAAAAACCAGAAGAAAAAAAAAATCAACCGTTGATATCCGCATCCAAAAGAAATCAATGTTGAAAACACAATTTTAGGATTAGGGTTTCTCAGAAAAAGACCACAAATCCCAAATTCTCAGCCCCCTTCAACTCTATTACTCTCCCAGCTACCAGAACATGCACATTGCCAATCATATAAGCCATCCATAACAAAATAAAACAATTTATAACACGCAATTAATTAATGAGACAGTGAAACGCACTTGTAATCGTCATTTTTTATGAACTCGATAACGATCTCCTTCTCCGGCTGGATCTGAAGCATCTTCATGACGAGGCACATGAAAGGCGTGGGCTTCCGGTTGCCGCCGAAGGTGCCGCCGATGTGGTCGAGCTCCATGGCTTTGTCGACTAGTGTTTCGGCCGTCAACCCGAAGCACTGCTCCTTCCAGTACGTGTTCTGGTATATCTTCGTCCGTACGATCTTCTCCACCAGGTTCTGCGGGTTCGTCCCCCTTATGCTCTTCGCCGACGGGTCCGTACGGTTCGCCATAGCTGGAAGACGGAGAAATTGAAATGGACGAGACTGAGGATATTTGGGGCCGAGAGAGGGACAGATAAACCCTAACCCTAACCCTAAAATTAAAGTGTGAGCGAGAAATATAGTTGCCGTTGGGGAGTTTGGATCGTAACAGGAATTGTCCCCGCCAGGTTTAAAACGAAGTAGGCGTGTACTAGGTATCGTTTGATATGCAGACGGGACGAGACGGAACAGAATGGGATGGGACGGAACGGAATGGAGAGGAAGCAAAGATGCCCTCGGATGGAAACAAGGAGGAAGAAGAAGGAGACGGAGAGGTTATAATTTTGTTTTCTACGGATGTGGAACGAATCGTTCCAGGAGATGAGGCGAAACAAAAATTCTCTCAAAATTCATCTTATGGAACAACGCGTTCCACCCGTTTTAAGCGCACCAAACGTAAGATGGAACGCCTCATCCACTTTGTTCCGTCCCGTTCTACATGCCAAACGGTATCAAAAAGCACCACCAAAGTTTGTTTTTGATGTGACAAAAACACGGCCGATACTTGAAATGTCATAATACTAGTGGTTACATACTTAAAAAGAATATCAACCGCTTGTATTATCATATTACATATTCAAAATTTTGTTTCTTACAAGTGTCCAAGTTCAATAATCAAAATATAAATAGATAATTAGAATATAAACGGACTCGAATTTTGGATTATAGACCGATTCGTTTACTGACTAATCAGAACCAGATGTAGGGATTCTTTTGCAAAACAATCAAACACATAAACCCTTTAAAGGAGCACAAATAACAACAAAGCATTATCCCACCAAATGAGATCGGCTGTATGAATCCTAAAACGTCATTGCGTCTAGTTTTACATCAAATCTTCTGTTTGCTCCAAACATTATGTCTTTTCTTAAAGTCTCATTCCAAATCTTCCTAACTTCATCGTGAAGTCCCTTTGAAGTAAACATAACATCATCTTAGTTACCAAAATAAACAAACATGACATAAAAATTGCCACTTTCGAGCTGACTACTTGACTACAACTAAATGCTACACAAAATGTCCACAATACCTTTGATAAGGGACAAAAGAGCAACTTAACCTAAGTTCTGTACTCGCAAATTACAGCCAAAGACATGTGCCAAGAACTCGAAGCTACTCCCGTCTTTGCATTTGATCGAGAGCGTGGTTGCTGGTGGTAGACGACGATGTTCTTCCATTAGGTATTCCGTTATCAACAGGTGGAGACGAACCCCACTTCCCTTCTGATTCGTTGGGTTCAATAACTTTAACAGAACCATCGCCCAACCCAACAGCAAACTGGGTTGGTTCTTGTGGATGTACCGCAACTACCAGCGGGTACATGGCTTGGCTTCTACAACGCAGTACGCCACACAATTAATTAATAATGACTGAACCAAGAAATAATAATAACAATCTTGAATGTTCGTGGTGAGTTTTTGACAGCTTACCCGTTCAAGGCTGCTTGAGGTATGTATGCTGATGGAGCAATACGGCATCTGAGTCTTAGGCTATCAGCATCAAACACCCCAATGTTACCGTCACAAAAGGCGGCATATATTAGTTGGCTGTTGCAGGAGTATGCTGCATGAGATATTGGTGCAGGAAGTGGATCTTGTGGAAGCCACTGAAATGGAAGAACAAAGTCACAGTAAGCCAATCTGTGATCAGCCCTTGTTTATGTCAAACATTCGAGAGAATTTACTACCTGTCGGATGCGATCCATTTTTGAGGCATCATATATTGCTAGTTGTGTCTCGTGAACCACCAGCAAGTGAATTTGATCGGAATGGAACTGCACTCGAGTCTCACCAACAGTTGCCTTTGCAGAAACCATATGAATTGCAACCGATTTCCGCTTCTCCCATGTATCAATGCTCCACACACAGAGCTGCAGGTTGTAGTTAAAAGTATACTTTAAATTTGGAAAAGGCAAAACCATCAAGCGTGGCAAAGGATCGATCTGCCTTTTATCAAAGTTGGCACATAAGAAACCAATTTATTTAGCAGGTAGATTAAAATGAAATACGTGGGGTCAACATATGCACAAATATCATGCACTAATATACTGTACTTTTTACACATGTACGCTTCACTATTTTTCATTTCAAATATGACATTTATTAACAGTTTGCATAATAAAAATTCTCCGTGGTTAAACAAGATAAAACGGAGCCCAGCTTTCACTTACTTGAGCATCAGCACCGGATGAAACGAGTATATTAAGATTGGTTGAGAAAGCTAAACCAGTTATCCGCTTTTGGTGACTCTTCAATTTTGATTTCACCTAAAATCAACAGAAATCATGTAGGTATTTAGCAATGCAACATACGAAATAAAATCTTTGTGGTGAGAAAGAAAATAAGACTAGAAAACAGAAGCAACTACCTCATCAACTCGAACATTGTAAATGTGGATGGTAGAATCTTCCATTCCGATGGCGAGGATGTTATTATCCTGAGGATGGAATGCTAGGAAAGTGGAAGCAGGAGGAGGCGCCATGAATGTTGTCATTACCTACAAAGCAAACAAATTCACAGGGAACCATAAAAAAAGAATCCCAATTTTTAAAAAATTAGCTTGACATGCAAGTACAAAATTACCTTGAATGTCATCATGTTGAATAACGAGACCTTTCCACCACAAGCTGACATTACATAAGAGTCATTCTTTGAGAGCGCTATGCATGGAATTGCTTCTTCAAGGTTGACGCCTGAGATGTCATTGGCCATAAGAAGACCACTGTTTGGTTGCCAATGCAGCGGAGCAACACTGGCAGTGGCCTTTAAACACATAAACTTCAGAAGATTGCATTTACAAGAAGAAAAAAAGATGATTGAACCTTTTCTAGGTTAGGTGTTACCTTTCCACTTGGATTTTGGTCATTACGGACCCACTTCCACAGCTTCTGCACACCATTTGACCCAAGTGCCAAAATGCCAGCACCCGAATTTGTATATAGGAGTCGAACGACCTAAATTTAAATGCATTGGTTTAAGAATCTCATGGCAGATAAACATCTCAATAGAATATCAATAGCGTGAAGTACATAACAAACCTTGCTAGAAGTATCGGTTGTGTCAGGCATGGTAACTAGCCGGCACTGTATAGGATCCTGAATTTCAGTCAACAGCCAGGGTTTAGGTTTATCCACTGCGTCCTCTACGCTTCTCAGTTTGTCGAAACTTCTACTGAGGTGATCAACTCCAAGCTTGAAAGAGAGCCAAAGTAATCAAATCAACGCAACACCACTTTAGGAAAAAGAAAAAGAAGATATTTACAAAAGATCAACTGACATACAATAATTGGAGTAGACCTAGCAGGAGAGCTCCTTTCCACTTTACAATTGACCGCATTTGCATTTGTAACAGAAGCCGAGCCGGATGCCTGAGACAAATAAAAAGGTTCTAAAAGATGTAAATGAAGAAAAAACTGGTAACAAATTCACAAAAAGCAGATTAAATAAATTATTGAAACCTTGATAGCAGTGGATTCAATGGGAGGCCTTAATCCCTCAAACGATGTGGTGGACTCAATAGCTTTCAAAGTTTTAACTCCAGCAGCATTTACAAGTATTTTGAATCCGTTGTCTGCAGTTGTGACAGCAAGAAGATTTCCTTCCTTGTTGAATCTCAAGCGAGGGAGGCTCTGAAACATATAATATGATAACATCATGCTCTAGTTCGACAGCCGGGGGAGTTTACGCGATAAACGAGAAGTTATAACAATATATACTCACCGGAAGTCCACCCTCAGCGTCTATGGTAGTCATAACATTGTTATTGTCCATATCCCAAAACTTTATCTGGCTATCTTCACCGACTGCCAAAAAATGATTTTGTGTTGTGTCGAACTGCACAACGCCTGCTGATTTCTTCCTGAGTCCAGAATATGTTCTCTTTATTGCTCCTTCACTTTCATTCCATTCAACTAGATACGAGTCTCCCTCTTTACTTGTTCCACAAGAGAACAATCTGAAGGATAATTGGAAATGATGGAACTCGCATAAGTTTTGATAAGACATTTCAACTATGACATAAAAAAACTCTTACGTTCAAATACCATGGAGTAAATTGTTTTACTAAATATTCAGTTTGTAAAGGCCCATCTTTAAAAATTTTACATACCGACTTCCATCTGCACTGTAAAGCATTGTGGTACACGACTGGCCAGGAGCATCATAGTCAACTCTTGAACCCAAGTTGTCGTACAGCCAGGCCTTTATTTTCCCATCAGTAGCAGTTGAAAATATGAACTGAAAATTCAACAAACACCAATTACTGCACGTGGTAATGAACAGAAGACAACGAGGTTGCAGGGTAGTTGACCACACGTTCAAAAGGAGTTTCAAAAAGATCCCCTCAACCAATAAATCTAAGTAATTAGTTGTTTCAGATAAGCAAAAGGCCAAATAAAAATTCAGTAAATCAGAAAAATCATATGAATTTAAGCTAACTTGCTCGAAAGATTTGCTTCCCAAAAAAGTAGCAAGAAATTGATTAAGCGCACAAAAGCATTCCATGTTTCGCAAACATACCTGAATGTTCTCCTTGTAATGAGGACATATCGAATAGACGGGAGCATCATGACCTTCAAAGTTATATAGCTTTCGTCCAGTTAAATCCCATACCTGTTTCAATTCATTTAGATAAAGTGGAAACTTTGCATACAAAAACGAATATCATGATGAGAACTCTAATTCTACCTTTATTATCTTATCGTCTCCACAGGTCACAACACACAGTTGTTTATTTGGATGAGCAAATGCTAAGTCGTTCACAGCACCGTTATGGGCATCAACCTGCGAAAAATAAGGGATGCAATTTGAGCAGCTGTCACAAGTTTGGCCTTCTTGATCAATTTGAAAAATTATCGTCATATGACCTCACCTCCAAATGTTGGCGTAGATCATTAGGTCCAGTATAAACGTACAAGTGAATCAAATGTTTGGTAAATGCAACCCCTACAGCAGAAAAAAAAAAAATAATAATAATAAAATTAAAATAAAAAACAATAAGATAAACAAAAATTCAAGAAATACTTGCCAACTTCGAATTGTACATACCCACAAAACTCCCATCTTGACTCCACGTCACACGGCTGACAGATACGGGTGTGTCCTTGCCAATTGTGGCCTGCTTAAAAACTAAATTGTTACGATAGCCGCATTTCAAATCCCCAAACACTATACAAACATATAGGCAAAACCCAAAACTGCTTCCGTAAAATTGGTTTATTTAACACCAGACCATATAAACTTCATAGCAAGCAAAATTTTAACATGAAAAAAATGAACATAACTTAAACATGACCTGAAATTGCAGTGTACATTTTGTCATATCCCATATCTTGAATGGCTTTGAAACCAACCTCTCCCGCGACATAAGTTCCCAAAGAGTAATGTCGCCATTATTAGAACCAACTGCCAGACATGCAGGTACAGAAGACTTAGAAGAGAATGCAGACAGCCCAGGGGCGAGGCAACGGAGCTTATTTATAATACTACTCAAAGTTTAAAAGCCAAACAAGATGAGAAAAGGCCAAACCTAGCAACAACGTATGGAGAGCAGGGTGAAAATCCATGCTTGTGACAGTAGATCCTTGATGCAAGTTAAAAGCCACTGTTCTGGGTAGATCATCCAGTGACCAAGAAGTTTGTTGTCTAGACGTTGGATATGCAACCTATATGTAAATCAGTGACAAGATTACTGCACACAGAAGGAAAGAAAAAGGGCAACACCAAATATTCCAAATTTAGATACAAAACAGAATATTGCCTAGATTACCTCCTCAATAGATTGAACAGGTCGTAGTCGTTTCATAAGTTCATGATCAGCACTCTGATGATCAACCATACTTGGAGCAGCTGGAGGTGTTCTTGGACGTTTCAAGATTGCAACGCCTTAAATTCAAAAATAGAATGTTCCGACATAGATATGCTAGGAAATAAGTAAATTTGCAGAATGGAAACCATACTCAAAAAGATGAATTCCTTTGATCATGATATCAATTGAATATTACTATAACCCGTATTGTAACATTAGACCTAGAATTGCTAAGAGTTTCCAATTTGGCTAGCCACGTAAAACTTGAAAGTTGTTGAAAGTTCATTCCACAATATGTGCAACACAGAACTCGAATAACATTGCAGAGAACATCAACATCACACATATATCCTTTTTCCTTATAGTTCTTTTCTTTCCCAAATGAAAACAAGAGAGAAATTATATTATCCAAGTGAAGTTCTTACCTTGGTTCTGTGGAATGGGCATGGATGATGCATTAACAACGGCTGCTTGCACAGATGAAGAGACTGAGGAATTGGCCATCCAACCTGCTAAAGCATTAGAATTCGCAGCAGCTGCACCGACCGAAAAGGGCTATACAAAGAAGACAGTTATTAGTCCGCATTTTTATGTCCCTAAATTATAATCAAGGTGGCGAAGAAAAAAAATATCAATGCTTATAAGATGTAAAATATCATACAGCATGAGATCCGAGCGAAGGATAAGCAGTGGGTTTTGCAACAGCGGCAACTGGAGGAGTAACAGGTGTAGGCGTAGAAGTATGAGGGCCATTTGGAGGTGTACATGTATGATCAGTAAATAAAGTTTTGATGTCCGGATTTACTCTTGGATTTTTGCATAACTGGTGTTGCCAGTTCAAACTACACGAAAGTATCAGATATCAGACAAATATCAGCTTAGCACAATAACCCGAACAATAATGACAATTTACAATATGAAGTGTTAAAAGAACTTCATTAGCCCTCCAAACCCTTACCAGGGTCCCAGACTGCTATACGACCCAAAAGAAGCACAAAAGGCCTCTAGTAGCGTATGATTTTCTTTCCCTTTGGAAAGAAGAAAGAAAACATGAAAAAACACAAATGTTATTGATTGCCGGTTGGGCACAATTTCAAAATAAAACCAGCTTCAGTCATTCAATCGTCATTCATAAAGGTGACACAAGTGCTAGAAGCAACCTGTGCTTGAACGAAAGCAATCAATTAGAATTATAATGGATAAATAAGACTTTATTTGAAACGTTCAAACCAAAGAAAAAAACACTGAAAAGCTGAAGCACAAGCAAAGGAAGTCAAAGCTTAGCTAATTTACGGAGATAGGGGAGTGGCAGAAATCTCTATTTCAAAATGTATAAAAATGTTTAAAACACCTATGAGAGGAAAGACAAGGGGGAACCCAGGTTTCTTCATCCAGAATATCACTCTCACCTTTGATTGATTAGAGTCCGCAGTCTCGATGCCTTCAGAGCGGGAAAAACAAGCTTATCACGAAAGAGGGGATTTGCTTCTATAAGTTTCTTAAGCTCTATCAACATAATGCTGCGAGCCGTTTTGGTGTCCCCATACTTGGAAAGCTGTTCATTTTCCCTGGTAGTTATTTCCCAAGAAAGAGATTAGTTACATACATGTACCGTAAATTAGGAGTTCTAGAGAGTATCATGGAAAAACAAGCAATCCCATATAGCCGTACATTTTCTTTTTCCTTTTTTTTTAATACATATGGCCGAGGAATTTGAACTTAGATCATTATAGAACAGGTCCAACAACCAATTGGCTACGCTCTGGCCACCCTAATTCTAGATCTCAATTGCCAAGAATACGCATTGCATCTCCTTTAAAGTAAAATTTCAACTACAAGATGGCCCACTCGGTTGACGACAATATATCAAAGACGTAAAAGAACTCACTCCCCGATAAATTCTTGTCTTATATGCTAATTTGGTTTTGTCGTAATAAAAACCGACATTAAACAAATATATGCAAGAAACTACCTGAAATTTCCAAGAGTTAGAAGCTGTGTGATTTCTTTGAAAAGTTCTTCATTAAATGTGGAGAACACTCTCAAATCATTAACTAAGATTTCAACAGCCTTCGGCTTGTGTTGCCTACACAAACAGAAAAACAAAACATAATATTACTGTTCCCCTTCCGGAAAACGATATTTTCAGAAGGCAAAGAATACCAACAATAGTAGACTTAAGGATTACCGATCAAGTGCTTCCAGATATTTCTGCTTCCTTATTTCGAAAAATATCTTCATAGAGTATCTGTTGTCATCAACTTTTGTAAATCCTGATAAGTACTTCTCCACTTCGTCCCATTCTCCGGCCTGAATTTTCTCTTCAAAGTATTTCATGTTGAAAAAGAATCCTGATTCTTTCTCAAGCCTACAACGTAAAGGTGTCAACTTTTATTTTTTGATGAAATTTACAAACAACAAAATAGAACAATTTGGGGAGTAAAAAAGAAAATAAATGTTGAAACGAGATCTTTAGCTAAAAATCAATTACACACATGGAAATCAATTGAAATTTTTGTCAAACAAGTGACTTATGAATCTTTGCCCTAGTTTTGTACTATCCTAATTGTTTGTTTCCGTTAGATCTCATTATCATTATTTACCAAACTAAATCCCAATTAAAACAAGACGCTTGCTTGACCAAGCTTAATAAACCAACTTTGATGAATTTCTCTATCATTATTGTTTGTTGTATATTCCTAGCTTCATCTTCCATCTCTACTTTACTTTCTCAATTTCTCTCACACTATAACCTCATTTATCAATCAATGAATTCAGATTTCAGATAGAGACAGAGGACGCCTTATTGACTCTAATCTTCACTAATCAACTAAGCTTAAATGCTACTATTTTGCTCAAACTAAGCAAAATGTACCTCTCTCTCTCTCTCTCTTCAAGAAATGCTAAAGAGACTCTCAAAAGTGGGACTCTCCATGGACTGTGTGCCACCTCATGTTTTTGGCACAATATTTTATAATGTTGGCACGAAAATTAACGTTAAACTGAGAGGTGGCAGAGAGTCCGTGCAGAGTCTCCTTAGCATTTCTCCTCTCCCCTCCCCCCCCCCCAAAAACCCAATTTTCCACGCAAGTCGCCACCAAAACAACGCAATTTAAAACCGACTACAAGGGACTTCACACATGTATATCCTTCCATCTCTCAAAATTCACACCAATAACGCATGCAAAAACCTCAACTAAGCCGAATGCGTCCATTAATTGTCCATTTTTCACAACTAAACCGGAATAATCACCGCCAAGCCAGCAAACATGAGTCACTTTCGTAAAAAATTAAAGATTAAAAACAACAAAATCGAATACGAAAAGACATAAACTCCATCAATCAAAACCACACGCTCAAAAGCACAAACACACGCTCAAAGGTAACGGATTTCCGTACATGCATGTATTAAACCGTACACACACACGTGCACACGTGTACAGATATTATATATGCAAGTACAAGAGGATTTGGGAAAGCTTTCAGCTCACCTGTGTACGGACTCCTTGAACTTCTCCTCTTCCAGAAATTGGAGTATCAGAAACACCAATTCTCTGCTCAAAGACGACATTTTTCGATCCTCAAACCCTCAGCCCCCAGAAATTCCTCTCCTCTTCCCGAACAAAAACCAGACCTCTCAACTTTCACTACACAAACAGACACAGATTAACGTTAAAATTAAAACGCTCGAGCTCCGAATCCGCGCTCAGAGAAACCTCCAAATCCCAGAAACCATCGATATTTTTGAGGATTTTGTACCTCGCGCTTCGAGGACTTCTAGGGTTTTGAAGACAGCAGAGAGAGAGAGAGAGAGAGAGAGAGGAGAAGGAGAACGAGATAGATTTATAGAAGTCTCTCGCTGCGTTCGATGCAGTAGTCTTTCCCTTTCTACTGACCTATCACTGATAAGCACAACTACTTATCGATAAGTGCTTCGGCTTATTTACGTACGTTTTTGAACTCATCATGCGTGTGGGAATGGGATGTCGCGGATTCGAAATCAAAATACAAAACCAAGTTGAATGTTCGGTACTCACGTCCGTTCGAGCACCATGCCTTTACTTTTCGTACTTTCGCTTTCGAGGCTGGGGCATTAATTAGGGGATTTTAATGAATGGAAGTGACTGTCTTTCTGTCACCGATTTATCGGAATATTATCGGGAGACGATATGAGTGGGGTTTTCGGATAAGGTTTGTTTGTTGGGAATCAGCAGGCATGAATGGACGAGGTTGCTTACCTCGCGCGAGTTTTTATCGAACTCGCGGCTCGCCTCGATATCTTACAATTGCTGTCGTTAAACTGTCATCGCCTGTGTTCTTGTCGGCGCGACTCGTCGCATCTAATTTCTTTGGGCCAGGCAACCCGAACCAGGCCTAATCTACAAATGGGCTGGGCTTCTGTTGCTAGCCCAATAACACAAGAGCCTAGTTTCGTTCTTTGTAGGAAGAAATTTTTAATTTTGACGGGAACACAGATGGTACATCAAGTTTTTTTATGCAAGTGGTGAAAAGCTTTAATTTTTAAGTTATTAACTTTTTAACACACATAACCCACCATTTCTATAGGAACACGTGGTATACCATCTCGTGTGACGATCACACTGAAAAATATTTCCTTTGTAGGGCTAGTAATTTTCGAGTCTTGTGCATGAAGCTTTTAGAAAATTTGTCAAAAACAGTTGTCTCGAGACTCTTGACTTTACGCCATTGTGGAAGCAGAGACTGCCTACTAAATAGCAAACAATGCGGCATTTGATAGTTGTTTTTTATAAACGATAACTAATAAAAATGATTTGAAAATTTTGAATTTAATCAAAATGACAAAAAAATGTTGTAAACGAATAGTATCAGGAGTGACTTTTTGGAATAAAAATGTTATTTTTTATTAAAATAAATAGTACCGGAAGTGTTTTATTAAAATCCTATTTTTATAAATAACATATTTTTGCGATAAAAAGAAGTACCTGTCAAAACAGTTGTCTCCAGTTAACATCTTTGGGACACTGCCCCCTCGCTAGCAAACGATACGGCCTTTGATCGTCGTTTTTCTAGAAATGCCAAAAAGTTTATTCGCCATTAAAAAAGTGATTATGTATAATGTTTTGTAACGTGATGAGCCTTACAGTAAGAAATCTAGGTTTTTATTAAAATTTAAGTGATTATAAAACAGTGTTTCATGAGCTTACCAACGAGAGATGCAAAGTTGATTGAATTGGTAAGGATCGTTCTCTTCACTAAACCAAGGTTTAGATTCGAGTCTCGCTAACTCCCTCTTGGTGTCAATAAACCAAAAAAAAGTCCAAAATCCCCTCATTAAGTCCTCAAAGAAGCTTATGGTATGCCATGATCCTGAAATGAATAGCCTACCCTGGTATTGAGATGCGTAGCCTCCCCTCTCTCTAAACATTTTGTTTAAAAAAAAGTGTTTCATGTGCTTGTATCTTAAAAAATTTAGGAATTTAGGAGTAAGTTGACGGAAACACCGATAACTGTTGGATTGAAACTTGAAGCAAGATCTTTTGCTTGCGGAATTTCCTAAATAAAAGACCAATAAAAATTCAAAGGTACAAGATGAGCAAGGAGGAGGAGCAAAGATTCTGCGTTTTGTTATTTTGGGGTGGCAACACTAATAGGGTGCACTTGCTGGGATTCAGAGAGAGGGGAATTAGAGTGAAAGAAGAGGCAAATGGCAGAAATGTCGTCCATCGCTATTCCCCTCCTCTTCCGCTTCCATGCTTGCGCAGCGCACTCCACCAGAAGCTTTGCAGCCTTCGCCCTGTCTGCCGTCGAACCTACAATCTGCACGGCTTCTTGATTCGAAACGACATCCCAAACCTACAAGCAAAAATATCAAAAATGTCTTAGAGTCCGCGGGAAATGGCTCTCTAGAAAACACTTATGTTCATAAGCGCTTTTGCTAGAAACACGTTGAAACTTCATTAAACGTTCAAGCGCTTCGTGCAGGAAGTGCTTTTACGACCTAGAATTACTTTTGAAAACAATGCAGTACATACCCCATCAGTTGCCAACACAACAAACTGATCTTTGCTTGTTATATTTCTATGTGACACTTCAGGCACAGAAATGAGACCAAAGTCCTTCAAACAGTAATCTCCAAAGGCTCTGGACATGGCTAGTCCGGGTGTTTCCCCGTCCGGCTGCCATACCCTTTGCACTCCCGGCTCATCTTCTAAACAAAAAACCCGCCCATTGCTTTGAATTATTCGCTCCGCCTCCTCTGCAAACAAAACCATTAAAAACATGTAAATATGTGTAACCATATGTTATCTTCTTCAGTTTTATGTGTTGGGAGAGAGATAGACTGACGAGGTAAACTAGGCTTGAAATCGACAGTAAGCTGAACCGGCGTCAAGCTTCCATCGTCTAAAGTTGTAGCCAAAACAGCACGAGAGTCGCCAACATTGGCTATGAAAATAAGCTCACCCTAAACAACCAAAATTCGGAGATACTTTCGTGTCAATGCCGATGAAAACTGCATAAGGTCATTAGTTTATACTTGATTTTTTTGGTAAACATCCAGCTACAATTGCAAGCCTAACAACAATTTGAACCAGTTCAAGTGAAATGAATCGATACCTGTCTGACAATACTCAGGGCAGTTGTTCCACTGTAAAAGGAATCGATCCTACGATGCTGTTCAAGCTCGTGATCAATGGCAGCACAAGTTCTGATATAGGAATCCTTCCATATGTTAAACCGGTGACGCTTTTTATCCGACTCCAAGTCCGAATCCAGGTCAATAGAAGTTTGACCTAGTGTCTCTTGCCAACTGCACAACAAAGAGGGTGGCATTGTTTCTCTTATCTGTTTCGCCACGAAATGTCCCCATGGACCATGCCCGTCAAAAATCCCACAAAACATCATGTCTTCTTGGCACCCAAATTCCTAAAACCAAAACAAGTGTCAATATTTCAGAGACGGACCGTGGAACTACTTGCTTATATATTGTATTCTATTTTATTAAGTTTTCGTCACGCAATGCATATAAGATTGTTTTGTATTTAATTTCCAGTTAGTACTAATTTACTGAACTAGCAACGGAATGGAGCTTAAGGTAAGAAAAATGCACAACATTTGCTTACCTCCCATACAATGCAGCAATCCTGGTTGACTCCTTTCTCTCCTCTCTTCGAGAAAACAGAAGCAAAATTATTTGAACCATCGACATTGACAATCCCCGAAGAACGTAGGATCATGTCATTCTTCTTCGCCACCTTTGCCATCGCTTCTGCAGCTCCCCTTGCACCTGAATCCCCACCATTGTTCTTCCCTTTCTTGAACAATAGGGATCGCGCCAATCCGCTGAACATGGAGGATAAGTACCCCATTAGCTATGTCTTTGCTTAGCTATTCCAATTCCGGATTTTCCAGGCTGTAGATTCAACAAAATCTGAACAATATTGAACACTTACAAACAGTTAAACATCATTTTAGGCAAGAAAATGCTTGACCTATTTGTTTTTTATAACTTTTTTTAACATTCTTCTCAGAAAAATACAGAAGATTTAAGCAAGTTGAATTGAACAACTTGAACTGAGTGAGAGTACCGTCACTGACAAAAAGGCATTCTCTGACTCAGAAAGGCAATTCTTGCATTAAAAAAAGCAAAAGTTCATAACATACGTAATGGAGACTTTGAATAAGGTATTTAGTTATTAATATTCTTTAATTGAAATCTTGCTGGGTTTCAATTTTTTATCGAAGTTTTTGAAATAAATGTGATAATTTATTTTTATGTATGTTATTTTTTAAATTAAAAATTGAAATTTATAGTTGTTTATATTAATGAGATTTTAAATAAAAACTATAATTTGTGGGATTAAAAATATTAAAATATAAATATGCTATTGTGTGTGTGTATAAACATGGGTACATTCATCAAAATTAAGTAATAAATTATTGCACCAAAACATGGGTACATTGTTCAAAATCACAAAAAAAAAGAAAGATATTAGGCTTAATAGTAAATTTCTTCAATTCAACTTGACATAAATACATTCACAAATCAAAGAAAAAAGAATGTACCAATATAAGTTTTAAAATGGATTAGAAAAAAATTGAATAGATTTTATACAAAAAAAATTGTACATTATACATATAACAAATTGATATATTTAAGAATGAGTACATTTTAAGATTAAAATTTTGAAAAATAATTACATTAATGGATACATATAAGATTAAAAAATTGAAAACATTTTTTTTTAAAAGCTAATGGGTACAAACTTATTCTAATTTTTTATTTATTTTGAAAATGTTTTGAATTGAAAATTAGTTAGGAGTTTAATAAATGTGTGAGTATTAAAATTCTAAATCAATTATTAATTTTTATTTTAAAAATTATGTAATTGACATATAAATTTATTATTACATTAATGTTAAGAACTTAGATCAAAATCTAAAAACTAATAAGATTTCAGTTAATAAATATTAGTAACTAGAGATCGAATACTAATTTTTCCTTATCAGAAATATCTATTCTAAATTGGGAAATGAGCAAGTAAATTATTCTCCTTTCCTTCACTTTCTTCTCTTCCATAAACTAAGATCTATTCTAAATTGGGAAATGAACAATTAAATTATTCTCCTTTCCTTCACTTTCTTCTCTTCCATAAACTAGAAGCTCTGCCGTTTGAAACCCTTTAACCCTTTCCCCACAAAAGTTACTGCAACCTAAAGAAACCCAGATGAGACTTGATTAAGAGAGGATTAAAATAAAAAAGTTGGGTTTTGAACTTTCTCAGTTACCAAACAAAACCCAGAAAGGAACATTCATAAAGGTAGCAAAAAACAAGTCAATTTGAGCTTATAAGTTACCCCAAAAACAAAACTTTTCATTTTCTCAGCAACCAAACAAAAGGCTCCAGAAGGGTAAGAAAAAAACAACCAAAGTAGACGTAGAGATCAAAACCTTGATATCAACTCCAGCAAAATTTGACCAGAAAACTTCAGAAGCTAGAAAGCTGGAACTTGACGAAGTTGCTGGAAAACTGGTAATTCGACCGGATCCCGGCGTATTCCCGACGAACCCAGCTGAAAACTTGAGGTACTGAAATTGGAGACCGATGAGAATCCATAACACCCGGTCTCTCTCTCGTCCTCCTAGTTTTGTGTTCGTGTTTTTGTTTGGCAATGGAGAAAGTGAAGTGATATTTATCTGAGGCGGAGGAGAAGATAACAAAGCTTGCTGTGCATACAAACAACACACTATTTCTCAACGCAAACTCTACGAGACTACGTCATGAAACCAAAAGGGTTTTTGCTTTTTTAACTTACAAAGCTATTTTATTTTATTTTTCCTTTCCACTTATATAGGCAACTTGTGTTTAAGTCAGTGCATCCATTTGATATAAGGTATGATTTGTTTTTTGAGATCGTCGATGAGGTATATTTTATTTTTTCAACAACTTGTGTTGCAAATACAGAGAAATTATATGTAGTATAAAAAATGCTTGAATGATCTTCATAGATATTTGGCCTTCTGTATATTACATTGTACACATGTGATGTGTGCATGTTGACGGTCAACAATTTGTAGCTAAAATAATGCTGAATTTTCTAGATATTTATGGAATTCCTAACAGTTCAATATTTTTTAGCAGCCAAAACAAAACCAAGAAGAACGAGAAAGATGTTTTATTTTCCAGTTAGGAAATTAGTAAACCGAGTTAGGTTCTATATGTTGACTCCCTTTGCTTACCGTTTCTGAGTTGATTCCCTCTTTCTGTGGGCAAAATTTTTTTGAGTGTGACGGTTATACTAGAATATGGTAGTATTAATCTACATTATGTGCCATAATTTGATGGCTGACTTGGTTAATACACCCCATGCGCCTAGGAGAGCGTATGCTTACCTGCACTTAAGTTCGAATTATTTTCTCTCAACATTCATATATTAGATTAAAGTATTGCTTGAATAAAAATAAAGTCATTAATAAATAAATGCACATGTTATATTTTACATCAATTTGTAATGTCACGTAGAACTATGGTGGGTCACAAAAAAACTGCCTTATACATTGATACAATTTTCTTTGATAATTGTTATTAACCCTCTAAAAATTTAATTGTGCACTCCAAATTTTTAATATTTAGAAAGAAAAAAATCAATGCACATTAAATTTTAAGAGTGTAAATAGTAATTCCCTTGTCTTTTTATATACAAATTATATTTGGAGAATACAAATTTGAACACAAAACCTCATTTGCAAAATACTACTTCAACCTTGAATTACGAGCTCCTTGCATATTAATTAAATATAATATAGAAACGACAATTATGTCTCATTCATAAACTATTATATGTTTGCTTTATATATAATATTATGTCTATTACATGAAATAATTGAGAAGAAATGATAAGGGACTTTATCCAAAGTGAGATGTTTTATGGCATCTTTATCGTCCTATGTTTATAGTATAATATTTTATAATGTGAATACAAAAAAACGCCGTTAAATTGTGAAGTAATAGAAATTTCACTTTACTGAAAGTTACTCTTTTGAGAGAATCACCCAACATTCCTCCTAATTAATAATTGTTTGTTGTATAAATAAAAATTAGATAAAAAAATAAATTAATGGACTGTCCCAAACATGCCTGCTATTAAATAACCACACAAAAACAAAACCAACGGTCGATGCTAATTTTATAGCATGGAATTTGTTGATCATCTCTATCAATCAAGAGTCGTCTCCCGTAGATATGACTGTCTCTTGGCCAGTTGCAGCCATGGACGAATGCAATGTATTAAAATAAAAGTTTAGTAAACCATCATAATCATTGGGTTATTTATTAATTCTACAAAATGAACATAAGGTGTGCATCGAAAATAATAATTGTATTAGCTCAAGATATAAGAAATTAGCTAATTAAGCTGATGAACACGTAATGTCCATTTTTTAAGTTTAAGTTCTGCAATTTTAAAAGTGTTTAGTAAAACTATTCGGCCGTGAGGTCGTCAACTAAAATTTTTAATTCCTTGAAATTCATTGACGATCACATAAATTAGAATTCTTAAATAATTCAGGAGGCTGAATGTTACCTAAAACAAGGGAACTGATTGTTAAGTTTGTTATGATAGTTTAGGGAGTATTGTATTGAGATTCATATTGTGACATCCCACATCGTCCAGGGGAGTGGATCCTCTAAGCCTTATATGTACATTTTCATCTCTACCTAGCACGAGGCCTTTTAGGAGCTCACTGTCTTCGGGTTTCATCGGAACTCCGAAGTTAAGCGAGTTCGCGCGAGAGCAATCACATGATGGGTGACCTACTGGGAAGTTATCGTGTGAGTTCCCAGAAACAAAATCGTGAGTGTGACATCCCACATCGCCCAGGAGAGTGATCATTAAATGTATATTCTCATTTCTACCTAGCACGAGGCTTTTTGGGAGCTCACTTGCTTCGGGTTCCGTCGGAACTCCGAAGTTAAGTGAGAAGGAGGTCGGAGCACTCCCAGGATGGATGACCCACTGGGAAGTTACTCGTGAGTTCCCAAAAACAAAACCGTGAGGGAATGGTAAGCCCAAAGCGGACAATATCGTGCTACGGTGGTGGAGCGGGCCCGGGAAGTGATCCGCCCCTGGCGGGGATGTGACAGTGAGGGTGTGGTCAGGGCCCAAAACGGACAATATCGTACTACAATGAAGTCGAGCCCGATATATGGTGGGGGTCTGGATCGGGATGTGACATATATAGCCGAGTTTTTTTTTTCATGTGGTATACTTTTGTAGATTTCGTAGGTTTTTATTGATTATTAGAAACTTTAAGAAATTGACAAACTTTTTAGTGTAGACGTATACAATTCTTTTATAGAGTTAATGATATAATTTGTAGAATTCAAAAGGAATTTAACAGACTTTTGAAATAACTATAATTTTTTTTTTTTATTGAGAAAACAATTAGGAGTAAAAAAGGCTACCCTTATGTAATTTTACTTTTTATGCTACGACCAAAGTCACCTGTTTCTAATGTGGTGTTGTGGTGATAAAGAACTGGGGGTTTAGGTGGTGATGGGCAAGACGGGTGTAAAGGTGGCGATCATCATGGTGGTAGTGTTGGTACGTAGTGGTCATGGGTGGGGTGGCGGCAATAGGAGGTTATGGTGGTGGCGGGCAAGGTAGAATGGTGGTACTATAGGTGGCGACTATGGTGGTTACGTTGACGGCGATGTAAAGATTCATATACTTTTTTTTTTCTTCTTACATACGTTATGTTAACTTCTGTTCTTTATTTATTTTTTAATTCATTTAATTTAACAGTTGAAAACCAAAATGTGTGAAATTAAAAATGAATTTATGAATAATTTTTACAACAAAACCTCTATTTAAATTTATTATCGAGCTCCACCCTATTTTTTAAGTTAGGTAAAAACAAGCACAAACTTCCACAGAAAACAAACAGACTTATTAAAATGCGAAGGGAAGGCACTCAATCATAGGGCTTACCAAAAGGAAGAAAAAGTTGCACAAAAGGAAAGTAATAGCTCCACGTACTCATCCAAATCCACAAAATCTATGAGATGAAATCTATCAATGTCCCATAAAGTTAGAGAGTAAGAGACCCGTTTCAATGTAACAAGAACAACTGTCCTGTTGGACCTCGAAGAAAGTTGAAGAAACGCCATTTTCAGAGGGTCCTACTAACTTCCTCCTAAAATAGTATGCTCATTTGACCATGCATGTTAGTTTCTATCTGTCAATCATCTTCGCTTTCCTCTCAAATGGGGTATTAGGTTTTGCATAACATTGTCGGTCCATGGAGATTTCTATGGTCGTGGATTAATCTCTATATTATATAGTCGGCAAGGAAATTATTGATGAATATATGGTCACAGCAACTTTTTACCTTATGAAGTTGGGTAAGTGGTTCAGATCTGCAATCTGTCACACCAGAGGACTGTTGGGAGACTCTTACCGGCACTAGATCTAGATGTGCATTTCATGTTTACTATTTCTCCCTTGCGTATGCGAGGAAATTCTTCAATGTTGCTATGGA
The DNA here is from genome assembly GCF_916048215.2 of Malus sylvestris. Lineage (NCBI taxonomy): Eukaryota > Viridiplantae > Streptophyta > Magnoliopsida > Rosales > Rosaceae > Malus > Malus sylvestris. The sequence goes on from NC_062263.1 coordinate 27,424,654, forward strand.
GTGTTATATTTCATTACGTTATTACTTTACGTGATGAGATGAGATTCTTAAATGTAGTCATAGGATATTCTTCTAGTGATGTTTCTTTCATCACATGACTTGTTGGAATTTAGGATTATTTTATTTTTGAATTTGAGCTTAGCCGTTAGTATTAGGGTTTTGTTTTATTGCTTATTAGGATTATGTTAGTTCTCTATATATATGATGTTTTGTAACTCGTAAAATATTAAGTTAGTCACGATGTAGTCTCTTGAGATTATGTAGCCGTTTCGACATTCTTATTTGTTTAATAATATTTTTGTTAGTCTTATTCATCGCGCACTCTGATATTCAACTTGGTATCAAAACCAGGTTCCGATCCTAGGACCTTTGGGTATCAGAGCCAGGTTCTGATATTCAACTTGACTTTCATCTCATGTGACTACCGAGATAGTTCATATTAATAATGACGCAGTAGCTATAGTTTATTAACTGGCAGCCCATGCGTATTGGAAGTCTATAGCTTAATTAAGTTTGAAATATTGTCACATAGGAGCTTGTCAAGTTATTTGGGGAGTTGTAAAGGTTTCATATAAAATTGAGGTTTATTAATTTGTAAACCCTTATAAATACTGTACTAGAAAGCTTTGAATGACAAAGACTTGTTTAATTAAAAAAATAGAAAACTTCATTTTAATCCCTAAAAAAGATGAGTTTTAGATTATAACCATATGTAAGATTAAAATCCAATTTTAGTCCCTAGCACATTTAATCATATCATTTATTAGTTGTATTTTGATGTTATTTTTTATTTTTTATTTTTATTTTAATGTATTAATTACATTTACATTTAATTTTTATTTCATTCACCATAATATATTTTAATGTCTACATTTAGGCAACTAAATTTTTTATAATATATATTCCGATAACAATTTTGTATGTTCTTCATTTAGGTACATTAATACATTTGAATATTTTGGTATATCTATCGGTACAAACATGTAGTTACATTGATTCAATATAATGCATTTCGATCAATATAATGCATTTCGTTACGTACACTTTGATACACACATTTGAGTATTGACTTTTAGGTACATTAATTCAATTATTATTTCGGTAAATACATTTAGGTACATACATTTTGGTATTGATATTTAGGTACATACATTTTCGGTATTGACATTTAGGTTCGTACATTTTGGTACATACATTTCGGTATTGACATTTAGGTACACTTGTATTGACATTTTTTTATTTAGGTACATACATTTTTGGTATTGACATTTAGGTTCGTACATTTTGGTACTTACATTTCGGTATTGACTTTTAGGTACATTAATTCAATATAATACATTGCAGTACATACATTTAGGTTCATTATAATATATTTCGGTACAATCATGTAGGTACAAATATTTTGGTACAAAAAAGTCAATTTTATATATTTTGGCACAATCATTTTTGTACACTTATGTATCTATATATTTTTGTATCACAAATTTTTTTTTAATATTTTCTCATTTACGTTCATTTCTAATTAAAACAAATTAAATATGTGCATATTAATAAAATTAAAATTTAATATGGAGAGATTAAATAAAAATACACATTCAATAAGAAAAATTGAATGTAAATTTTGATAAAAGTACACTCAAGGGATTAAATTGAATATTTAATCTAGCATCAGGTTTTTTTTAAATTTTAATCTTTTGCAAGGACTAATGTTCAAAAAACCCTTAAAAAAATTATATATTTACTTGGAGCAATTGAAGTGAGTGAGTGTTTATTACTTTTAAAATTAAGCGTTTGGTTTAATCATATTGAGTGATTCCACGATTACCAACGTCCAGCAAAATCCATTGCCCATAATTGAATGTTTTTAGGATGATAATCCCTCGTCTCTTCGAGACTCGGTTCTCCAAGTGAGTTCCTCATCTTTGACCTTATGACCTTATGAGATCATGTATTAATTCTTGGTCCTCGCTTGATATTGTTTAGTGCGCAGAATATTATATGCATGATGAGAAATAACATATATGCACCCCCAATTGTAGAATCAAATCACACGTACGATGACTACTAGGGTCTAGGGGATGGGATGTTCTCAAGACTTTGTGGCCTAATCCAACGTGTTCATGATGTTGTAGTGATTTGCTCCTGCGTATTTTTCAACTAATAATCGTACATCTATGACACTTGAATGAGGATTTTTTCTTATGTCGACGCGGAAGCTAAATATTGTTAGATCAACTAATCAGCAATTTCTAATTCTTCATTTTAAACAGTACTCTTTATTAAATAAAATTCTAGGGAGGTGTTGAAGCTTATCTAACTCTAAACGAAATCCGAACTTGAGCATATTCTTACCAAAATAATGAATTGAATTATAAAAATGCTAAATAAACTCTCTCAAAAATAAGATTCTTATAGAATTTTCGGCATCTTGCAGTTTAATATTAATTTATATATTGATATTATAAAATATTATTCTAATAACATGAAGTAACAGAGAATTTATAACAAATTTTACTATTAAAAGAATCGTCTTAGCATTTCTCGTTGAATTATCGGTGGAGGAAAAAAGAAGACAAACGAGTACATATACCAGCAGGCATGCATGAGACACGAGTCTAACCTTGCTGCTTTTTCACACGTGATACTCTGAACAAACTTATCCTGTGCTCCGCACCGCCAGCGCACATGAGGTCGGTGCAAAGGAGCAACGATTACGTGGGGTCCAGCACAGGGTGAATTCCGACAAATCAAAAGATGCCACGTAAGAGTCAACAATCAGGTGTGGGGCGGCGCACTGGATGGCAACATGCGATGGCAAAGTTTTTGGCGAAAAGGTTAAAGTAGGTGAAGGACTTGGGCCACGTTAGGACCTACGAACAAAGTTCATTAGAATTTATGGGCCCAATTAATAATTTTTTGTTTTCCTTAAATTATGAAGTGATCATTGTCCCTATGCTTTTGCCCTTTTTACCGTTTAGGATTTCAATTTGCACTGTTAAATTGGTTGGGTGTGGGAGGGTAATTTGGTCTTTCAATTAAATTTGCAAATAAAAAAACAAAGAAATGATTTCCGCACCTTTATCTTTTCTTGAAATCACGGTTTATTTGTGACATTTGAATTGGATGATCAAAAGACACAAGAGGTGCAGAAGAAGAAAAACGTGCACGACAATCATTTCCTTTAAAAAGAAGGAAAATGCGTATGAGACTTTAGCAAAAGTGGGACTTTCCACGAATACTATATCATCTCATATTTTTTGCACAATATTTTATAATATCAACACTAAAATTAATGTTAAACTGTAAGGTGTTGCTAGAGTAGGATTCTCTAATTTCTTATCTACATCATTTTCCTTCACCTCCTCTCACACTTTGCTTTTGGTCTTTTTGTCCCTTGCAAAAAATCAACATAAAATGTTGATGTAGCTCAATCGTAACTGTTCAAGTATGAGGGGAGGGAAGGAGAGAGAGATTAGGAGGGAAAAGAATCCTCATCTGGCAGCGAGTCCATGTAGAGTTCCACTTTGAGAGAATCTTCTTAGCTTTCTCTAAAAAGAATGTTTACAAAGACGGGAGAAACTTACCTATACATGGAGTGCAAATGTGGAGGTGCTAAATACACTATCAAGTATTTTAACTTTACGAAATGATAATGTATTATTAGCTTGGAATACTGCTACAATGACATATCAAGTGTAGGTAATTTCTATTCAACAAATACGTAGGTATGGAGAGCGACACCAAAATTTAATATTTTTCAAAAGTTCTCTAATTCATAACATGAAGGGGACCAGGATAAATTTCAACCACATGAGCCTTTCCAAAAGAACAATTGTATTAAGTTGCTGGCTTCTTCAAATGGTCGGCCTGAAATTGTCTTAACAGTTGCAGAGACTGATGATATAGATTGAGGTCAATGCCGTCAACATTCCTTCCCATACGCGCCTGCAACACTGCCTGAGAAAAAAGAACAAGAACACTTGACCTTTCTTGCTTTCACATTCATGTGTTGTAACACGTGAAAAAGAGCGGCACCAAAAAAAATCATCAAGTGAATGTAAATGTAAGTTACCACTTACCTCATTATCCGGTTGAATAAGCAGCTCGCCGATGAACTGGTAGATGGATCCAACTCGAAAGCTGAGCTCCCGGAGGTGCTGCGTGTTGATTTTTAACCTCTCACTTCCATCGACGATTGTGGCAATGGCTGTCTCTACAGAGTAATCGTGTAACCTACGAACGAAACAAGGAATACTAATTCATATACTGTTTGATGAATTTGAATCTGTTTGATCTATTACCAACTGTTTTGGGTTGTATTAGTGACATTTTTCTAATTATTAAGCTCAGTCAGAGTCTAAAGTGTTTCTTAATGTCTACTTCGGGCACAACCAGAGATGCCAAATTTGCCCGAAGAAGATCTTCTCGGACAGTTCTGCATCCACTCCAACACACTACCATCTAGATGATGATCCAAGTAAATCAAAAGCAAACCACAATCGCTCCAACCAACATTGTCACAACACCGAAAATGCTGAAACTATCATATCTACATTGCCCTTATGATATACTCCAGCTATGATGCCATAGCTGTCCCCAAGGAGAAAAACTCCCCTGCAGGCTGCAACGGGGTGCATATCCCAATTTTCCTTTAGCTTGTGTGACATGGTACGTGATGAGAGATACAGGAACACGGCAATAATGACCCTGGGATAGGAAAGTTTCCCTCGTCCTGAAGACCAACCGAGCCAGCCTTCGCTATAAACTACTTGTCCCCTAAACATGTGGAAGGGAAGAAGTCTTACTTTCCGGTTACTCGTAACGATGCTCCTTGCTTGAAATATGGGGAAGATGGATGCAAATCTTGCAATGTGACCAATGCCCCCGATGTTATCTCAGATGATGCCATCGACTAAACTGTCTAGCTTCAGAAAAGCATCCAAATCTCTACTGCAATTTGACTAGTGAATAAAATCAATTACCAAAAATTACTAATGCAAGCATTTGAAAAATAAGTTGGACCTTTTAGCAATTTTAACAACCTATCAAAAGAAGTAAACTTTGGAAAATTAAGAAAAACAATGGGGTTAAAAGAGCAGAAAGCATATATTTGCACTTCAAAGTTCAAAGTTCGAAGTTCGAACCCACCACCCATTCAAAATTTACCCAATGTCTCAAATAGGCTCTAATGTTATTTTTTTAGAGAAAAATCATGAGGGTAAGAACAATTTAGCAGAAAACCCATCCCCCAGATTCACAATTCAAACTAAATGCAGATAAAAGATGACATCTTTCTCCTTCAATCCATTCACCCAATTCAAATCAGCATAAAATCCAGTTACAAAATGATACATATCAACAAATCAACCATACCCAGTACCCATATTAAAAAAAATAAATTCAAACTTTAAGAAAATAGCAAGGGGGGATGCTTACCTCGCCTTCTGTGTGAGGAGGTGAAGAAGGAAGAGAGGGAAAGAGATGATCATTCGAATACTGGAAGTCTGGAAGCATCAGCAAAGATTCAAACTTTAACAGCAGCAGGCCTACAGCCTACCTCATCTATTTTATCCGGGCTTTTACGAAATCGAATCAGTCGGTTTCGTTGGGCCTTTCTGAAGGAAAGTTATGCTTTCATTTGGGTTGGAATAACACCATGCCCAAGTCAGTCCAAACTTGTTTGGACTAAATTCAAGTTTTTTTTTCCAAAAGAATATAATCTCCGCATTAATATTTTTCAACCTCTCCACACGCTATTATCTCTTATGCACTAAAGTTAGTCTTGTGAAATGCGTTCTATTTATCGTGAAAATAATTTTGCTGATGATTTGGCTCTTTAGGTTTGTCTTGCAGTTTGGGTCCAGTCATTTTTTAGCAAGCTCTTTCTTCATACAATTTGAATGAAGTGAGGATGAGTGACCACATAACCATGGTGACATAGGATTTGATGATAACACCACCTATTGTGTATATTTTGCTAAAATGGTACTTCATATCCTTAAAACCAAATACTTGAGAATTGGTATGAAGAAAAGATATAAAATTTGCTACATTCCAAATGAACAAGTGTTGTTTAGTTAGAAAGTCAAAGATTGAGAGGAAAAGTGTCTCGCATACGACTGTTGACAAATAGCTAATCTTACCTAATCGTCTTTATAAAATATACATATATATATATATATATATATATATATATATATACATACATATATATATATAAAAGACTGAGAAGCAATGGAAGAGAAAAGGAATTAAGCCCCCGAGTGCCACAACCTCTGCCCACCCGAAGTGGTTTGGAGAGCGGGTGGTGTCCAAATGCCCATGACTATTGGGGAGGAGCTTAACTTTCTCTTTATCTTCCTCTTGAGGTGGTTGACAGCTGAGGAAGAAAGAAGAAGAAGTTAAGGCATTTTGTGACTTTTGATGTAAACCAATCAATATCAAGGCACTAACCCATGCACGCCCGTGCCCCTAGTATGATATCACCACTTACTATTAATTCTTGAGTGACACTTCATCGATTTTTCAATGCTATACTCATGATAACGACATATTTTTTGGTATAATCGCCACACTACTAAAATGAAGATAAAATTTTCAATAAGACTGCTTGATTGTACTAGTTCTCATACTGAATAGGACTAGCTACCTTGGTGTGGGGTTATGACCCTAATATTTTTATTCATGTGACTTTATACAAGGTTTTCTCATACGACGACCTATCCACTTATGTTGTAAATATACAAAGGGGGCGTTGAGGGGAAGCGAAAGGTACAGTCGCACAGGGCCCTAAATTTGAAGGGACCCCTAAAATTTTTATCACCTGATATTTATATGTAATAATGTTCTATGTTTAAAAATTATTTTTGTTAGCACTTTAAAATCTCATCTTGCATTCCTTATAACATTTAATTTTTTTTCCTTTCTAAATAAAAAAAATTTGGAGTACAATGAGATACTTTTAATGGCAATAATAATACCTTAAAAAAGGGTTTTTTTTTTCAATTTATTATATAATAATGTTATATATTCAAGCGAAACTTTAAAGTTAGAGTTTTTGAAGTTTTTTTTTCTTGTTTGGTTATTTAAGATTGAACTGCTTTTGATTATTTAGTGAACGTTATGTTTGTAGTTTTATTTATTTATTATTAATGACATTTTTAAACTTACAATTAGTGAGTGCTACACTTATTTTGATTTAAGTGATTACTTTCTAGTGTCAATACATTGTCCTACCCTTAAAAAAAAAAAAACTATCTTAAATAGGGACCCTTTTATTAATTTCGCACAGGACCCAAAAAATCTCAGAGACGGTCTTGTAAATATAGAACATGTATAGGTCTATGTGTCCGTCCAGACGTATTTCTATGCAAGAGTAAACAATACCAAATACAATACGTGACCATCAAATGTTAATAATATTAGGGGTCCGTCCTGGTATTAGTTCTTTGTCCTAAATGCTCCTACCAAAAAGCCACCACCCATTAATTGCTGAACAAAAAGTGTAGCTGTATAGATCATCTTCTTCTCCCCGCAACCATCTCTCAGAATTCACAGATTCAAACTCTCTGTCAGAAATGGAAAACAACACCAACATAAATTTAACTCCTTTTTAAGCAGTTTCTGATGCCAAGAGATTCCAACTTTGAACACGCTCGTTCTGCATGGGAATTTCAAATTTCCGTTATTTGTAACCAACCGTCGGTCAAATTCACAGAGTCTTCGTTTCCGCACTCACGTCTGTGATTCCTCGTTGTCCTACATAAACACGAGTAGAAATCTCTTCTGGGTCGTGTGCAATATCGGGGAGCTATGCCATACGAAACTGAAAAAACGAAGAGTTCAGCGGCAGCGGCGGCGGCAGGGCATGCTATGATGGAGATAGAAGCGGGAAAGCCCTCAGGAAACGGGGTTGTGGCCGGAGGGCTGAGCCATCTGAGTGAGACTCTGTGGAGGGAGAAGACAAGTTTGGAGATTGTGGGAGATGTGTCTGCAAGGCTGACGTGGAAGGATCTGACGGTGATGGTGACTCTGAACAACGGCGAGACGCAGAAGGTGTTGGAGGGTTTGACCGGTTACGCTGAGCCTGGAACTTTCACGGCTCTCATGGGGCCTTCTGGTTCTGGGAAGTCTACTTTGCTTGATGCTCTGTCGAGTCGGTTGGCCGCCAATGCTTTTCTTTCTGGTACTATTCTGCTCAATGGCCGCAAACGGAAGCTCTCTTTTGGCACTGCTGTGAGTAGTAATCTCCGTGTCTCTTAATTTGAATGTTTTTTGTCTACTTGAGTTTGAGTTGTTGCTTTACGTTTGTTTGGGCCCGTTTACGTAGGAAGCACTTCTGCTCATAAGCGCTTTTGCTAAAAGTGCTCTTTTAAAAAAGTTAAAAACACCTTGAAATTAGTAGATTATGTTTGATCAAGCTAGCTAGGCAGGCTTCTAGATGTGATGTATTCATGATGTTGTTTTTGTGGATGTTGGTGCAAATTTAAACAGGCCTATGTGACCCAAGATGACAATTTGATTGGAACTTTAACGGTGCGAGAGACGATTTCTTATTCGGCAAGGCTAAGGCTGCCGGATAAGATGGCTTGGTCGGAAAAGCGGGCACTGGTTGAGAGCACAATCATAGAGATGGGTCTGCAGGATTGCGCCGACACAGTTATTGGAAATTGGCATTTGCGTGGGATCAGTGGGGGAGAGAAGAGAAGGGTCAGCATTGCTCTTGAAATCTTGACGAGGCCTAGATTGCTCTTCCTGGATGAGCCAACAAGCGGACTTGATAGGTATATTTGTATGCCTTCATTTAATTGGTTTGAAGTGCTTTCACTTTTGTGTTGTAGGGTTAAATCTTGATGATCATTTGGTTTTTTGTGGCAGTGCTTCGGCGTTTTTCGTGACTCAGACATTGCGTGCCCTGGCACGAGACGGAAGGACTGTCATAGCCTCAATTCACCAGCCTAGTAGTGAAGTCTTTGAACTGTTTGATCAACTGTACTTGCTTTCTAGTGGCAAAACAGTCTATTTTGGTCAGGCGGCAGACGCATATGGGGCACGAACTCTCAGTCTTTGCGTTATGAACATCTATTTGTTGATTTAATGTAAGTGTAACAGAGCTCTTACGAACTCATTGGTCGGTTTTTTCAGTTCTTTGCACAAGCCGGCTTTCCGTGCCCTGCTTTGAGGAACCCATCTGATCATTTTCTTAGATGCATAAACTCCGACTTCGACAAAGTAAAGGCCACACTGAAAGGGTCCATGGAACTCAGGGTACGCATAGTACTTTCTCCTTTCTACTTCTATGTTATGTAACTTTAAATGTTCATACTTCGTAGCATTAGTTTCGGTCTTCTGATAAAATTCAAAATGTTTTGTTTGTTGTTATCAGTTTGAGGCAAGTGATGACCCGTTGGAGAAGATTACCACTGCTGAAGCTATAAGAGTTCTTATTGATTCCTATCGTTCTTCTCAACACTCGTACGCAGCTAGAGAAAAAGTTGAGGAGATATCGAAAGTTGTAAGTGTTCATATAAACCGGGATTTTTAACCAGTTGATCATTAATCTGATTACTCTGACTGACGTTTCTTTTGCCATTTGCTGCAGAAAGGAACCGTGCTAGATTCTGGAGGAAGTCAGGCTAGTTTCTTTATGCAGGCCTTCCAATTGTCCAAGCGTTCGTTTATCAATATGTCGAGGGACTTTGGATACTACTGGCTCAGGCTCGTCATTTACATTGTCGTCACAGTTTGTATCGGAACCATCTATTTGAATGTGGGAACGGGTTACAGTTCGATTCTGGTATGTATTATTTGCAAGGCGGAACCATCTATTTGGAGTCCCAAGTTCATTCATGCACTAATACCTTCTCCTCTTCCATTCTGTGACAGGCACGGGGTTCGTGTGCATCTTTCGTCTTTGGTTTTGTCACGTTCATGTCAATTGGCGGGTTTCCTTCCTTCGTAGAGGATATGAAGGTTTGTTCCCTACACCCTTCTACCGGTTCCCCCCATGCGAAAAGGCCCTAAATATTTACTTGGACAGTAATAGTCTAATTTTTCACCACCTAATTTCTCCAGGTTTTCCAAAGAGAGAGGCTGAATGGCCACTACGGCGTTACTGCATTTGTCATCAGCAACACGCTCTCTGCAATGCCATTCCTGATACTGATTACCTTTCTCGCCGGAACTGTTTGTTACTTCATGGTCCGGCTCCACCCGGGCTTCGAGCATTATCTCTTCTTTGTGTTGTGCCTTTATGCAAGTGTCACCGTCGTTGAGAGCTTGATGATGGCGATAGCCAGCATCGTCCCCAACTTCCTCATGGGCATTATCATAGGGGCTGGAATTCAGGTTTGTAATAATTTCGAAGCACACGACTTAGAAGCTTGTGGAAATCGGCACTCAGTAACACTTTTCCTCTTCTTGAACCATGTTTGATGAACTGTATGGTTTTCTTCACATGTCAGGGTATCTTCATGCTAGTCTCCGGGTACTTCAGGCTCCCGAATGACATCCCAAAACCCGTCTGGCGTTACCCTATGTCATACATCAGCTTCCACTTCTGGGCTTTACAGGTAAAAAATACAACATTTGTTAGATTTTTGGGTCGACGGGCCAAGGGCGCCACTTCAACAACTCTGATATTGTCCCTAAACTTGATAATTACCACCTGCTCTATCGGTCAAATGTGGAGTTTTATCACAAAATGCGTTAGTATTAGTTAGAGTGGGGTAATAATATTTAAACTATTTCTTTCTTCTTTCCCCCACCAAAGTGGGATAGCCGACCTCTGAGTCAAATCCAACAAGAAAACGCATAGGCAATGTGAAGAAGGAGGCAACAAAGTTGTTACTCGACAACATAATATCCGGAAAGCTTAACGGCAATTCGATATCAAACACGAAGACGTCAAAGTCTCCGTAACTGAAACCATCAAATGGCATTTGCTCGTCGTAACGGAAGACCAAAGTGGGTGACGATAGAGCCTCACTGGATGGCGGAGGTACACACCTGCATCCCTTCTCTGCAGCTAGAACCACCACATCGGCAACGAATTTCTCCTCCGTTATAACAACGTTAGGAAAGTTGGTGACTGTGTCAGGACCCGTAAGAAGGATGGCAGCTCTATCGTAAACACTGGAGGAGGACTGAAGTGAGCGAGGATAGAGTCGCCGCCCAGCGAGTCTCTGTCATTGCCCACTTCGGTCCTCCGTTACAACGAGCAAACACCGTTTGATGGTTTCCGTTACAGAGCCGTTGACGCCTTCGTGTTTGATATCGACTTGCCGTTGAGCTTTCAGGATATTATGTTGTCTAGTAACAACTTTGTGCGAGGCGAGCTCGGCAAGTTTGACGTCAACGATTTCTTGACGTCGTATGTTGAATCCAACAGTATAAGTGTAAACTCCAAGTGTGCACGTGGATGTTAGAGGATTATATTGTAATTACTTAGAGGGAATTGTGCTTCAAAAAACTGATGTCTATGAACATGTTTCACCTTCAGGGACAATACCAGAATGACCTGAGCGGCTTATTGTTCGACAACCAGACACCGGACCTTCCTAAGATTCCCGGCGAGTACATCCTGGAAAATGTGTTCCAGATTAACACAGCCAGATCGAAATGGATAGACCTGAGTGTGATCTTGAGCATGATTGTCGTGTACCGGATCATCTTCTTCATCATGATCAAGTTCAGCGAGGATGTGACGCCGTGGATTCGAGGTTACATGGCGAGGCGAAGAATGCAACAGAAGAATGGAAACCAGAACACAACAGTTGCACCCGATGGCCTCACACAGTCACCTTCTTTGAGGAACCATGCAAGAAGGTAGACTGAAACCTCTGAATACAAATTCCACAAAATTAAAATACACTTGAGGGACTTCGAATTTAGAGATTGTAGTGTATGTTTTGATGCTTGATTTCTAAATATTATGAGTTTTTAACCGGAGGGAGGATGACTGTAGGTTTTATCCTGGTTATCATTTACTTACCTTGAGGGACGCGATCTCGCGTAAGTAAAAGATGTAAAAATACATTTAGGGCTGGTTTGGAAGTGATTTTGGAATGTTTAGAGGTGCTTTTAACGATGTCTTGAAAAAAATTAAAAAAAATAAAAATAAAAGTGACAAATTATAAAATTATTTCGACTTGTGTTAAAATTTCCAATGTGCTTCAATGCGCTTATGAGAAAGCTCATGAACAGTGTCTTTTCATAAACATTTTAGAAGAGAAACTTCAAAAGGGTTGCTGCAACAGGGCACTGCCCTCAAAAGGGTGGGATTAGTGGGGTCAGATGAGATCATGAAGCTCTGTTATGTGAGAATTGACAAACAGTACACGTGGTCCGACTGTCCTACACAAGTTTTTCTTGCAATCTAATTTCATTCATCCCATATTCGAAGTATAGTTTTTGTTGATCTAGCATTCTAATTAGGGTTAGTGGCATGAATTTGGTCATTATTGGTATACGAAGCATGGACATGGTGGTATCCCCTTGTATCCCTATGTCGTATTCTCTTGTGGGCATAGATCAACTCTTCTTGTTAATTTGACGTATCCCCGTGTTAATATCTCAATTGATTTTTATGTGGAACTATGTACAATTTCAAGTCAACAGATTGTTCCTACTATTTACACATCAATTTCAGATCAATGGAAAATCATACCTAATGAAATACTTGAGGGGATGTATAAAATTCACTTTCATTGAAAACTGGCCTCAAATCTTCTTGCTGCATAAACTCTAAAGGGAAGGAAACAAGATGCCCCCTTACATGCTTCAGTCTTTCCATCGGATCTGTTTCTTTCGCCTCTCCATCCTTGCCGGACTCCAACAGCTTCTCGGGGGCTATTCCCAAATCGATCGTTGTGTGGCCATGTTTGTCTTTCCATTGAGCCTTGCATTGTCTGAGAGCAGCTCTGCATTTTGATGGCAAAAGTAGAGATTTTAGAGTGCATAGAGCAAATAAGTAAAAGGGCGACCCCAAGCCAACAAAGCTCCTCGCTTTGCAATGGCCGGGGAAGGAACGTATATTGTACGCAGTCTTGTAGTCAATATTGCACTGCTATTGTTAACAAAGAATCGAGATATTGACACTATTGATGGCATAATGCCAGTTCCATAGACAGGCTAAACCTGATCATTACCGTACCTTGAGTGAATAGAATCATTAGGGATGCAAGAAAAGACATCTTCGTAAATAATTGAATTTTCCTGGAAGACAAAAACATGAGAAAGTTACAGAAACTCAAAAATAATCGATCAAAACCAAAAATAAACACAGATTCTAACCACAGATTAGAGAATTGCAAGTTTTACCTTCGCAGTTTCTAACCACAGATTCTTGTATGTTGTGTCTGATACAGGATCACTGATTTGATTTATCTGAAAGATTTGAGATTCACCAAACAATGTTAATATTAACAGAGGAAAATATAAATCAGTAATGAACGATAAATTAGTGAATGTTTCATCGATGTTTCCAACCTCCCCTGCCTGGAGACCAAGGTGCTCGGACCACAGCGAGCACCTGAGACTATACGCAAATTTTCCGGCCTTCCATGGTTGTCCATTCATAGATGATTCAAGAAACTCCTTGTCCTCAAGCACTACACCAATCTGCAATGAATATCACATTGTTCATAGGTCATGTGTTTGAAGGATCTCTTTCTATGTAAATTTAAAAAAAACTAAACGATTGTCCAAGTACAACTACGGAAAACAGAGAATCTGACTGCTATTGAAAACTATTGCTTCGTACTAGAGCTGTCGTGGAAGTATGAAGTTGAACAACTCATTTGAGCAAAAAATTCTTAGGGAAGCGGGAGTATTACACAAGTAAAGGAACACTATGTTTTCTTCACAAATATGTCTAGATGTCAAATAAAAATCAACTTCTACGCTCAATGGTCTGCACTGCAGCACACAATAGCGTTTCTGTTACTAGTGAACTTTAGTTGAGGTGAAATAAAAGAACGAACAAAATGCAATGAACGTGCCGCAACACTTGTTTGCTTGACAAAAAAGAGAAATTTACCTCAGAGTCTCTTGATCCGAGCAGACTTCTGTCATTAATATTAGATGATCCAATCAAGGAAATACGATCATCTATTATCATCACTTTGCTGTGTACATAAACCTGATAAATTCATACAACGAATGAAATCCAGCAATCAATTGACAAACGAAAGCACATATCATATGTAACGCAGAAAATTACCTGACTTGTTGCCACAGGGCCACCTTCGAAAAGTCTTCCATATGTCCTCAGACCATAGAAAGAAATGTAATCGTGTGTCTTAGGACCAAGCTTAACTTTGAGCTTATGCAGTATTGAGTGTTTTTCCCAGCTAATGGTACGGTACTGCCAATGCATTATGGCTCTAACGGTAGCTGCACCACCATCGTCCACACCACCCTATTACATGTACCATGAATTAAAACGAAGAGAAAACACTGTTACTGAAAATTCACAGCAAATAAATGGGCAATCAAATTAAGAAAATAAACCAAGAATTGTACCTGAAAGCCGGGTAATAATGGTATGACAACAATAACCCTAAAACACTTTTGTTCTTTGTATGCTAGCACAATACGCCTGTACAACGTTTCCAGGACACGATTCTGTATAATCTCATCCCCTGAAAGACCTGATATGAAAAATTGATTCTGGAAACAAACATCAACCAACATAGCAAAATAATCAGCGCACGAACTGAAAATCAAGACTTTAAACAGCATCTATTCATATTTAAATTACGAGTATTTGTTTGATTCAGATCAAAGAATGATTCATGAAGTGAGGACAGTGGTGCAACCTCAATATAGACAAAATGTTCCGCGTTCTCAATGAGAGAACAATAAGCGCTGTGTATGCTATCTTCAGTTTGGCTAGATCCAGCAGACCACTGGCTCACACTTCTCACAACCTACACATCACATATTCATTAGATAGAACTACATGCCTAGGCCTAGCCAAATCGTGAAGTCTTCAAAAACAAAATTCCAGGTATCCAAGAGGCCTCTGTAACCTGACAATGGCATGCAGTACGAGGACCTATTTGTCCGTAATCATCAGCAGCAACAGCATGATCACCTCCCTCTGAACTTTCTGACGATTCATCTGAAGTTGTGGAGCCAGAATGTGTCATGTTGTTTAAATTTGCTTCACTTTTGAGATCCTTAGAATGAAGGTCATCTGTGTAACCTTTCATCTGTGTATCAGGGTCTAGATCATCAGCTGGCTGGTCTAAAAGATTACGATTCAAGTTCACGGCGCTTAACTTTTGGTTTTCAATAGGAGCATCCAAACCATCTTCTTGAGGCAAAAGCAATGGAATATTTTGCACTGGTGATAGCGAGGAAAAAGAGTTCTCTCTGCAGATTCCATTCTGGTTTTCTTCTTTGTTTTTCTTCTCAATGTCTATTTCGCTACTTCTTCCCAAGTAGTGGGGGAGAACCATGTGGTGCTGAGGCATAAGTAGCGGAATTGTTTGTTCATTTGGAGCTTTGTTTCTCTAGAAATGGTTCGTCAAGTTAGCAAATTTACTTAATTAAAAAGAGAGAATGTCTCCACAAGACCAGAAATAGCACAAACTCAACCTTAGCATGGTTCCAACGCTGAACAAAGTGCCGAGCAATGTCACGACAGGGCGGTCCCCAAAGAGCACAATGGACATCATGCCATGGCATACGCGGATACTTTTCACGGTCCAATTCATCTTGCATTGCGTCCTCCCAAGAATTTGGTTCGGATTCTCTACCCCCCATTGCAAAAAGGAAAATGAGTATGAGTTGTATATGATAATTTTTTTAGGAAGAAACTGAGAAATACCTTGGGTTATAATAATCCTTTCCCGGCCATATATGAGGAGGGCAGTCACCCACTTTGTGTTCAACCGTGTCATAGCGGCCAAAGCACAAGTCTAATCCTCCCATGAAGCAAATCTGGTAATCAACAATGACAAGTTTTTCATGATGTGACCTGTACATTTACGTAAATAATTTATGGAGAAAACAAGTTAATTAAAAAAATGTGGATAATTTTAATTCAATCTTGATATCAAGATAAAATTGAGATGAAATCCGTTCAGAAAGTGCATACCATAAATAAATGCCTGTGGGGAAACGGTCAGGATAGCGCATTACTCTCACATTCTCATGAATGTTAGAAAGCAATCTCTTGCTGTAAGAACTGTTGATTTTTAAGGCAATAGAAACCTCCTTGTAGAGAAGAATGAAAATCTGCATATAAACCAACATTCGAACAGAAAACGTGTCAAATCAACCCACTAAAACAGAATAAATACCAACAATGAGAGAGAATAGTTGTGTTTGCACCTGAACTCCTTGCTTAGCCTTTTCTTCTAGTAATGCATCAAGCCGAGAAGATGGATTGCTATGAAACGGACGTCTAAGATACAATTCTGGGCAAAGCCACCAGCCAGTAATGAAAATCTGGAGGCAAGCATTTTACGGTTGAGACCTCTCACCACCAGAAATGCACTTTAATTGGCGTAAACAAGGCAAGAAACAAACCTCGGATTTTGCACCTTCAATAGAAGTAGCAATAGCTTCAAATGCTGCTTCTCCATCTACAAACCATTGAGCTTGACTCCCGTCATCGGCCAAACCCCTTGGAGGAGCAAAGGAACCAAACCGATGAGGATGACACCAACCTTCATGAGGCCTTGAAACAGCATCATTTATTGCAGTAACCCATCCCTTAACTTTAGCATTGCTAGTGGTTCTTAACCTTAAGCTTTGATTTCCACAAGCAACCTTTTGACATTTACAAATCATGTGTCGGTCATCAGAATTAGGTCAAAGATGCTCAAAGCACATATAAGTCATACATAAAATACAAGAACTCACCCTAAATGTATAGCGCAAAGGGTTGCGTTCCTTTATTTGATTAGCCAAATATATTTTAGACTGTCCAATTTCTTTGGAATCTGGCAGTACATTGAAAACAATAATGTCTAAAAGTTCGGTGTCAAAAGGATCCTCCAGTAAGGCCAGGAACCCAGGTTTTAAAACAGCCCACACCTGCAGTTGGATGAAAAGCATCACGATAATCAAAATGCGATTCTCTCGAAATAAATAGACATATTGTAGGAAGCATAGTTTGATTTTTCTGTACTAAACAACTAAAGGAAAAAAGTTCATTCAAAAAACCTTTTGCCAGTTGTTGCTGCAACAATCAAGACATAAGTATGCACATGATTTCACATCAGAGTTAGCCCCGGTAATTTTTGGTAGATGCTTCACCATAACATAACCTTCTTTCAACTTTGGTCCATACTCCTGTAAAAAGGAGAGCTTCGACACCTCCAAAAATTTGCAGACCTACAATCCAAAATCACTTCTTATAACAAGCGTGAAAACGAGTACCACCAAATTACAGCAGTAATAGATAAGGAGCACACCTCTCGAGAATTGACTAGATCCATGTTCCCCAAAAAATGGTTCAAATAACCCTGCATTGCAACCTTCCCTCTGTCGGAAATGGACTGCTGGCCTCCTAATGCTGGACGGAGGATGGGAAGAGCAGCACGAGATGGAACATCTCTGCATCATAACCAAATTTAGAGAACCATAAGTACTATTAGCATAAAGGCTTAATTTGTGCCCATGAATGAAAGAGAAAAGGGGATACGAAAGTCAGAAAATCACCTGTTTCTAACACCTTCGTCATGATGTAAAGGGACCGCCCCATCATCTGGTTCGTCATCATCTTGCACTACCGCTGTCTGATCAACTATTCCTATACTATGAAGCCATTCTTTAACCTTTCGTGCAAAGTTCCCATGAAAAGTACATTTTCGTGTTAGGCCAAATACAAATGAGAAAAATCCAGTACACATAAATGTTACTAAAAATGAAAGAACATAGACATATCAAATAAAATTGGCAAACCTGTTCTTGTTTCTCATGAAACTCCTCAATTATCGCGCGTTTCTTCAAAGCAAAATGTAAATAGAGAACCTGTGACGCTTTCTTCAGCAACTGCCACTTGAACTGTTACAGCGGAATACAAAACAAATCGTTGACAATCGAAGAGTTTTGTGAATCATTAGATGAGACAATCATGAACAATGTACCCAAAAATTATTAGAACATAACATTGGTATTAGTTTTGTGGAAATATTGGAAAAATCAAAGAAAGATATGGAAAAGGGTGCCATATCGGGGAACTCTCAGTTAAATATCAACAAACTTACGTATGACCCCGAAGTTTCATTTTAAATTGCCATGTTTTCGAGCAAATTTCCTTCATTTCCATAGATGGCAACCGATATCAATATCAATATCGATATATCCATGTATATTTACACAAATTTGCATATCGATATTTCCCCTGATACCTTGATATTTTAAACACTGGTATTAGTAAAAGAGCAATCATATGATCTAAAAACAACACAAACTTGGAAATTTGATCAACAAAGTACCCAAACTATTTACCAATATTCAACTTCAACTGATTTTCCAAAATAATAATAACAAATTACCAAATTTTAGTTTCTAAAAACTTAAACTTTTGAAGAACAACCATCCCAAACAGTTCATACAGATACAAATTACACAGAGAAAGAGAGAGCTTTGCCTGCTTGTACTGAAACTCAATGGTGTAAGACAAAAGCATGGGGCTAATATCTCCGGTTTCGGGCCGCGAAACCGACACGATGGTGGCCACCGGAAGCTCTTCGAAAATCGGGGTGAAGGAGAAAGACCCCACAATCATATTCACTGCATCGGACTGCACAAAACCGGTGGCAAGGAGCTTCTCCGACGACATCCGACAGTTCTTGCTTTCGGAATCCCAATAAACTCACTTCCTGCATATCCTTAAAAAACCAGACCAAAGTTTGAGACTTTCGGGTTTTTTAAGAAACAAGAAACAAGAGCTTGATTGTCAAATGCAGCGGTTTTTATGGTTTGCAGAACTCCCGGGAAATTGAGGAAGGTGGGCTTTGGGTTTTGGTGAACCCACTGATTCTGCATGATGTTTGGTTAGTGAAGTGACACGTGTGATTGTTAGGTTTTGAATCCGTCTGTTAATCCACGTGGCAGTAGATAAAGTAGGTAGTATGCAGTTTGAGTGAGCCCTATGGTAAAAAAAAGAGGTGGAATTAGAAAAACAATTAGCAAAACTAATTGGAGTTATTTAGTTGGTATATGCTATATATGGATCTGGTATTTGTATTTCATGATGATGGCAATGGCTGCTTGCCAAATGTCCAAGATACCCTTTTTAATTTTTTTGCTTTCAATGTAACTCTTTGAATTAGGAAACCAAAATTCAGGTTATACTCTCTTCCATAGTTGATCAATCTGAATTCAATCAATAATTTTATTATTATCAAGAATTCGTTTTTAAGAGTGGATACGATTCAGATTGTATTGGTCAAGTTTAATTAATAATACGGTTACAAGCCTAAGATCAATAGTTTCAAAATTGTACTAAACTTCAAATTCAACATTTTTATCTAGTAATGCCAGCAAAATTACTACACATGTATCTTGATTATACCAAATTTTGGTTTAAGCCAGTTTAAAAAGCTTAAAACTACAACCAAACCAACCTATTACCGTATGTTTTGGTCGGTGCGACCAAATAGATGCCTGCCTCTAACTGTTTCCTATGAGATTCGAACTCAGAATATAATTTAAACATTAGTTAAAAATAACTCTCTATGTAGAAGCCAATTTTCATGAAAATAACTTGAGGGCATTTTGGTAACTGTACATAGTATGTCATTAGGGTTCATGTACCACAGTGGCAGTTGCATACGGCATATCCCATTGGAGGATCAGAAGAAAAAGAATATTCAAATTTATGCGCTTACCTCTGCGAATATGCCGAAAAGGGGTTAGTGGGTATCTTCCAAAACACCCACTCGTTAAGCATATGTAATTATGTTTGAGAAAGATTAATTAGACCACATAATTAAGTTTAAGTAAGCGTAATTACTAAATTAAGGCATGCTCATTGTTGTTGGAGATTCCATTATGCCAAGCCAACCACTAAAGCAACAAATTAATACTTATTTAAGTTTTTCTAGCTAAAATAATCAATGAGATTGACGAAATTCTTTATTTTGGTTCCTGAAGTTTAAAATCGATAGAAGCGGTTTCTGAGATTGTTCACCATTAATCATATTGGTCATTTCATGAAAAATCTCCGTTCAAATAAATGTATTTTTATCAAATCAACCCCTCCACTTGACCTAGTGATTTTTTTAACTCAATCCCTTCAATCAATTTTAAATCTTAGAAACTAAATTGAGGTTATGGCAATTGCAGAGACTTTATTGTTTGAACAATTTTTATTTCAAAAGGGGAACAACTACTGCAAACCATAGTTATCTATTCTTTTTGAGCCTGAAGAGCTTATGGAGAAATTCATCATGTCCATGTTCACGATCAAGCAGACTCATCAACTCTAAGCATTAATCTGGGACCTTCCACATTTTATTTATTTATTTGAGAGTCGCAGTTCTCGTCTTTATCACTAAGTCATTTGTCGTGATTTTTCTGAGACTATTTTAACAAAAAAAAAAAAACCTTAATGTTTATTAATGTTTCTGACCACAACTTGTCGTGCACGGCTAGATTATGCAGTTTATGCGACAAGTAACGAAAATAAAATTGCAATTTTTGGTTCAGTAATTGCGTGAAAGTGATGGTTGCATAATTTGACACCTGTTTAAATTTTATTTATTTTTGGTCTATGACGCACACCGGACAATAACCAAACTTAACAAGCAAGACGAAAACAGTCTAAATAGTCAATTTATGACGTAAGAGCTGAGTAGAAGCTCGTGATTTATATGGACAAAAATAGAAGCTCGTTTTGATCTTATTAAAGGCTTGTTTGGTATTGTTGTGTTTTGAAAAAAAATTGCTGTGAGAATAAGCGGTTGTGCTGTGAGAATAAGCGGCTGTGAAATAAATCAGCAGAGTGTTTGGTAAACTTTTTTGTAAAAGTGTTTTTGGAAAAAAAACAGTCTGATAGTAGGTCTTTTCATTAAAGGAGCAATGTAGCTCCGTGTGCTTTGAAAAAAAACCAGTTTTCCAAAGCTGCAAATAGCAGCTTCAGCTTTTTCCTTTGATTTCAGCTTATTCTCACAGCAGCTTTCAAAATAAGCCTTTTTTTTCAGTTTACCAAACATCTAAAACCTTCACAGTTTTTTTTCATGGGTGCTTTTTTTTTAAGCACCTCACTCCCAAACCACCCCTAAGTGTGAGTATCGGAGCACGAGATTTGTGGCTCAGTGAGTTAAGAATATTTTTTTAGGGAAAACTAATGAAAAATATTTGAAAATTTTGAATTTTAACGATAAAGACAAAATAAAGAGTCAAATGAATAGTATCAAAATTAACTTTTTAGTATAAAAATATGATTTTTCGTTAAAATAAACAATACCATAAGTTTTTGTTAAAATTCCCTATTTTTTATTGCACTCGAGGTTTCGAGTTTCATTTCTCTTGCTTCAATATCTCTTGTATAAAAAATTATGAGAATTGGACAATAAAACGTGATAACAAAGACTCTTGTGTTTTGCTAGAGGTAGCAACTCTGATTTTATTGAGAAATATTTTAGTGGGTCAAGAACACGGTCCGGTATATTAAGTACCTTTAAAAAGTAGTTAAAACTTTTTTTTAAGTATTCAATTACTTGTATTATGATACTTTGTGTACTGAGCTGTGTTACTGCCAAGCTAAAAAAATCAAGAGATAATATTTGAAAAAAGAGAAAAATTATAGGCGACCTCTGTGTGTGACTGGGATGAACGTTTGATTCGGGTCAAAACTACAGAACATCTTTTAGATTTGTATGTTTTGTTCGAGAGCTTCTGCAAATCGGTTCTGGACAACCTGTCGATCATGGAAGAACAAAAGAAGTGTCCGGCTGAAGTGAAAGTAGCCATCACTAGCTTGATATTTGCAGCTCCGACGTGCACTAAAGATGTTCCGGAACTGATGACACTCAGGAAGATTTTTGAGAAGAAATATGGGGAAAAATTTGTATCCGAGGAAACTAACCTGCAAAGTCCCGATTGCGCTGTGAATCTGGCGATGGTTATGAAGCTCAGATACTACTACGAGGAAGCCGCGAAGATCGAAAATCGCAAACTTAAGGCAAATGTTTAGATTGATCAGCTGTCATGAAACATGTATAATGTATTGCCTTTTTGTTCATGTACAACTCTATGAAGTTCATCGTTCCAAATGGTATGTAATTTTCGATTAAATTGTTGCTTTATTTTTAGGTTCCTTCCACCTGTTTTTTCTTATGCCGAAAATCAACTCTTTTCTACGTAAAATCATCGATACAGTTACACGAAGAACAAGTAATTTCTTCTAGGAAAAGCACACAGCCATATTAGGATTGTCGTTGCACACGATATACAAACTTGCGTGGAAGATTGACAGAGCTTGAGCCAAATGCTTCAACTGGCCGTCCAATTTCGACAAAGACAGTGAACTTTGGCAAGAGAAGCCATGTAATCGTCGGACCTAATATGAACAAGGAAATCAAATTTATGTTTTTAACAGATACTTAACTGTTTTTAATAAGAAACTAGTTTCGATTGAACTTCTAAATCTAACCTTTGTCCATAAAGAGACTGGCATGCAGCAACAATATGGAGTTTGGCCCCATCGGCTTTCTTCTGCACGGGTTAAGATAGCTAGTTAGCAATCACTGAGAATTTCTCAGCACCATTGAAGCTTAACATAAGAGATGGTGTAGCTAAAAACAATTAATCAATATATTAGGTAACGAAAACGAAGATAACTTGGACAGTTAGTATTTTCTGCAAGTGATTTTGTTCCTGTGGCTCAAGAATTTAAAAGGGATGTAAAAACACATGATTTCTGACTACAAGATCAATGGAGAACCGTTTCGTCCCATCTCTAGCTATTGCAGGAACACTCAGATTCGGTTGACATACAACATGTGACACCAGAAGGATATCAAAAGAAAATTATCATAGTTTGAAGCAAACCTCAGATTCGTAATAAAGTCCGGCGTATAAAGAAGCGTAGAAAAAATCACTCTCACGGCCATTCAAAAACGCAGCAGCAAGCTAGGCATGAACATCAATCAGTTAATTTAGAGGAAAGTCATGAACCACACAACAAGCTCAGATAAGAAATGGTTTGATCAAAGAAGAAAGGTTTCACGCAACACCTTTTCCGGATCACCACCATCTTTAAACATGTTATAGGATTCTCGCATGACAGGTCTTGGATCTCGGCCAACCTGCATTCGATCTAATATGTAGTTAGAAGAAGTTTATTCAAATTTCCACCCAGTACAACGGAATAATAGCGCTTCAAATAACGTCTGCCAGTGTATAGCGTCAAGCTTAAAGCCTAATTAAATTTGTATCATTGACTTGCCTCAAGAAATCGTTCCCTTGCTTCGTTAACTCCATACAACTGAGCTTCACAGAGAAAGCACCAAATGGACTCCTCTGTATCATTTGGATTCTGCGCAACATCTAACCGAAACTGCTCTGCCCCGTCTTCAAACCTGTGCGGAAAATATACCCGGTTTAATCCTTGACATGAATCTTAACCAAATCAGTATGTAACAAAACAAAAGCATATGGAAACAAGGAGTAGTACCTATCAAGATAGTAAAGTGAAAGCCCCCTTTGCCAAAGATCTGACAAGAACAGCAGGAAACACTTACTGAAACAATTAAAATATCACCAAAACCGTGATTAGTAACTATAATCAATAGACTTACATGCCTTTTGGCGAGGATCCAACTCAATTGCCTTGTCAAATTCTGCTAGTGAACCTGAAACATCGCCCTTAACAAATAACAAAGTCGAAAACTTTAATTACCAAACTATGAGAACAGGTTTCAAAAGAAAGTTAGGGTCAATTCGGAATGCTTTTGGAAGGTAAAAGTGTTTTCTGACAATCAGAAAGCGCTTCTGAGGTCACGTTTGAATTAAAAACTTCAGAGCCCTTATGAGATGATTTTCTAGTAAGCATTTCCAATTGATACTTCCAAGTGCTTTTCTACAATGGACTTCCAAGTGCTTTCCTATTATTAATATTAAGAGAGCACTTCCAAGTGCTTTTCCATGAAGCAATTTCAAATTATTTTCTACGAATCACTTCTATTCAATATTTTAGGGCTTATATGGAAAGTGCTTTTAGAGAAAATACTTTTGGATGCAAAAAGCAATTAAAGTCCTTCCTGATGCCATTTCAAGTGTTTTTTTTTTCAAGATTGACTTGTATTTTTACTATAGATTAGTTCCAAACACATTTTCTGTAGACGCGTCTTCAGTCATTTAAAATCACTTTTCAAACGAACATTTAATCATTTTTCTATAAAGCACTTCCAAATGCTTTTCTACATATAAGTTGAATTTTCAAAACATGATTATAATAAAAGCCCTTGTAGCATAAATTCTTTTGAGAAAAGGGCTTCCTACAGGTATGGAAGTCACTTGCTAAAAATGTAACAAGGAGCAGAACTTACCTGCCTAAAAAGCACCATCCCGCGTCGAATCGCCGCAACGGCTTCACGGGGATTGTTGCCGCCGCTAGTCAAGGCATCCCAGATGCCGGAAACCTTAGGAAGGAAGAGTCTTCTGGTGCTGAAGATTTGCGAGTTAGTAGCAGTGCGACTTCTGAATGCCAATGGCGGCGGCTGGACTCCGTGGCTGTGAACTGTTGAAGTAACAGTGCCAAAGAAGAGTGAGGAATTGTGGGTTTTGGATGAAACGGAAGGGGAAGCCATGGAAATAGGGGGTTTGAGGTTGTGGGTTATCGCCATGGAAGAAGAAAGATGCGACCTTTGATGTGTGTTCGTGAGGAATTTGAAGGTGGAAGTGGAAAATCTGGTGGTTCTTGCAGTTGTTCTGGACTTGCGGTTGGAAGGGAGAGATAAGGCGCCAAAAGCCAACTGAGCGTGTGATTACAAGAGGACTGTCAACTTGGGAGCAGCCTCTTCATAAATGGGGGTAAGGCTAGCCGACATTCACCTCTTCCAGACCCTGCGTAAAGCGGGAGCCTTGTGCACTAGGTACGACTTTAACCGAGTGATAACTTACTGTTTTGAATAATGACAAAAATATTTGCATAGAGGCAACTTTTTGTTTGAATCTTCATATTGGTAGATTAAAATTAAAATACCGACTTGTTGTGTGAGGCTTGTAATTCAAGTAATTAATAGTGTTTATCACTGCACACAATAATCTAAGTTTGATTTAGAAAAATATGTCAGATTGTCAAGAGAAAATGAAAGGCTAAAACGGTCATTTCAAAGACTATGTTTATACTATACTTAGGACTTCCGTATTTAGACCTCGTATAAATACTCGGGGGACTTAAATGTAATTATGTAATAAAGGAAAGGGCAAGTATGTAATAAGTGAGGAGCCCTTATTCTATAAAAGGACTCCTCACCCTCACAATTAGGGGAGGCCAATTCCTAAGCCTTCTCACCTCTCTTAAAGCTCTCACTCTCATTTAGAGCTCTCTTTCCCTCAGAAATATAATCAGTGTGGACGTAGCCCAAACCTTGGGGTGAACCACGATACATCTTGTGTTATTTATATTTCATTCAGATTCACGGTCGGATTTACGTTGTTCCAAGACCTCCGGTTTTGTGCATCAACATTTGGCGCCGTCTGTGGGAAACGACACAAAAAGCTGTGTCGGTTCTCTCTCATTTTTTCACCTCCGCCATGGATCTGCAAAATCTGCAAAAACTCAGAAACAAAAAAAAATCCAAATTCCAACACCTATGCTCTTCCCTCCCTCTCTGTTCTTGTAAAAGCAACATCCAAATGATCCATCTGTTGAAATCTTAACTACTCATCCTTTTTCGTTGTATTGATCTCGTCACTAATCTCTCGACCAGAGATCAGACCAACTTTTGCTTGGTCTTTCCGAGGGTGTGGAGTAACTTGCTTTTTATTCCTTGGCGGGGAAAGATCACCATCACCATCAACATCTTTCCTGCTTTTCCTTGGTGGAGACAGATCTGTATCAACATTCTGCCTTCTTTTCCTTGGGGGTGAAAGGTCTGATCCAGGAGGAGGAGGTAAGTGCCCAGTTCGAATCTACATGACAAAAAACCCTAAATCTCCATCTCATCCCATGGCTCCCAAGCGCCCATCTCCGCTGGACGAACCCCCGGCAGCTTCTTCGGCGGAGGATGAGAAAGTCTCGTCGGAAGAAGGGGAAGAGGAGGAATCCGGATCTGGGGCGGGTTCCGAACTCGAAGAGCCACTACCTTCGAAGACATCGTCTTCCGCACCGGTTCTCGAGAAAAAGCCACCATCCAAGAAACCGGACTCCTCCGTCGCTAATTCAAAGCCTGAGTCTTCATCCTCTGGTTCCGAGGCCGATTCCGATATGGATAATGATTGGGTGGTGAAGCCGATTGCTTCGAAGCCAATGAAAGAGACGCCGAAGACAAACCAAATTTTAACTTTATCAGGAGCAGAAACGCATCCTGCATTCATTGCCCTTCTTTCTCCGCTGCCATGTCCACCGTTCCCACCCAAAACGATGTCGTTCCGGGTCAATCAGAGTCAACTCAGAAGACCCAGCAGTCTTTACAGAGGTGACAATATCATGAGAGGGTGATATCGCCAGAAGAGACACCTGGCGAAGATCCAACGGTCGCCGGAATATGTTCTGGATTGCGTTGAATGGCGACGAGTGGTGGAAGCAGGATTTGAAGTAGACAGAGATGAAGCACCAGCACCTGTAGGTGTGGTTCCAGATTCTGAGTTTCCAGCAGAGGCAGCAGACTTCTAACCAGATTCCCCTCGCTGTACTCGAGGCCAAAGAAACTCTTCTACAGCAGCTAAACTTGCTAATGGATCAATCAAAACAACGTTCTTGGTGCTGGTAGTCGTCTTCAAGCTTCATCTTGCTGCCAGCATTTCACAGTGTACCTTTCTCCCCAGGTTTCTACATCTGTGGTGGAGCCTTACAACAGTGTTCTCTCAACCCATTCTCTGCGAGAGCACATGGGAAAGCAAAAGCAAAAATATCATGCAGTGAAAAGAGAATATTTCAGACAGCAGAAATAGAAAAAGAAAAATGAAGGCTCTCATCGAGAGCACATGGGGGACAACGCAAAAGAAAAAGAAAAAAAATGAGATCTTACTAAAGCCAAAGAAGATGCCCACACTTTCATCATGCATGTTCCTATTTTCTAAGAAAGCTACGGGAAGACCTAGGAGGAAGATTAGGGTTTATTGATGTCATTTATTTTTCGTATCTTTCGGAGATATCTGTATAAACCCCATCAGAGGGTAATAAAAAAAACGGCAAAGCCCAAAATAAATGGGCTGGAATGTTGTGTAGAGGGCGAATGCCCATAAGCCCAAAATAGCTCCAACCAGATGATCAAAAGTACGCCCAGTACTCCACAATTATTCGGCAACCTACCTCTACTATCACCAACCAGGTGATCAAAAGTACGCCCAGTACTCCACAATTATTCGGCAACCTGCCGCTATTACCACCAACCAGGTGATGAAATGTACAACCCGTACTCCAATATCATTTGGTAACTAGCCATTCATGCCACCAACCAGGTGATGAAATGTACAACTCGTACTGTAAGATCCCACATCGCCCAGGGGAGTGATCCTTTTATATATATTCTCATCCCTACCTAGCACGAGGCATTTTGAGAGCTCACTGGCTTCGAGTTCCATAAGAACTCAGAAGTTAAGTGAGAATGAGCCCAGAACACTCACAGGATGAGTAACCCACTGGGAAGTTGCTCGTGAGTTCCCAAAAACAAAACCGTAAAGGCGTGGTTGGGGCCCAAAGCGGACAATATCGTGCTACAGTGGTGGAGCGAGTCCAGGAAGTGGTCCGCCCCGGGCCGGGATATGACAATTGGTATCAGAGCCTAACCCTGGCCGTGGTGTGCCGATGAGGTCGTCGGGCCCTTTAAGGGGGGTGGATTGTAAGATCACACATCGCCTAGGGGAGTGATCCTTATATGTATATTCTCATCCCTACCTAGCACAAGGTTTTTTGGAAGCTCACTGGCTTCGGGTTCCGTAAGAACTCGGAAGTTAAGTGAGAAAGAGCCCAGAGCACTCCCAGGATGGGTGACCCACTGGGAAGTTGCTCATGAGTTCCCAAAAACAAAACCGTGAGGGCGTGGTCGGGGCCCAAAGCGGACAATATCGTGCTACAGTGGTGGAGCGAGCTCGGGAAGTGGTCCGCCCCAGGTCCGGATGTGACACGTACTCTCCTTCATGCCATCAACCAGATGATCAAAAGTACGCCCAGTACTCCAAATTATACATGAGCATTACTCATGTCATTCATACATAAACATTCATGAGCATCACTCATGACAATCATACATAAACATTCATGAGCATCACTCATGTTAACATTCATGAGCATCACTCATGTTAACATTCATGAGCATCACTCATGACAACATCCATGAGCATCACTCATGTCAATCAGCTTCAAAATCTTCATTTACAGAGCTCTAGCTTCAAAAGCTTCATTTACAGAGCTCCAGCTTCAAAGCTTCACTTGCAAAGCTTCACTTACAAAGCTTCAGTGTAAGGTATACAAATACCACCTCCGAACAACCACTACTTCGGCCCATACATGGATTCAATTTGAAGTCTCCAGCCAACAGACTCTATTAACCGAAGACTTGGGGGACTACATTATGTACCATATATTGGGCCTCAACTAGGCCTCATGAAAATACTTAGGGGACTTAGCCCATTATCTATGTACTGAAGAGCGAGCCCTTATTCTATAAAAATGACTCCCTCACTTTCATTAGAGAGCACTCATGAAAAATACTTGAGGGACTTAGCCCATCACTTATGTATTGAGGAGCGAGCCCTTATTTTATAAAAAGGACTCCCTCACCTTCGCTAGAGAGCATCACCGCCAACTGAGCAACCGCATCGCCACGAACATCACTCCTAACCCATTATTCATGTACTAAGGAGCGAACCCTTATTTTATAAAAGGGACTCCCTCACCTTCGTTAGAGAGCATCGCCGCCAGCTGAGCAACCGCCTCGTCGCGAGCATCACTCCTAACCCATCATTTATGTATTGAGGAGCGAGCCCTTATTCTATAAAAGGGATTCCCTCACCATCATTAGAGAGTATTAACTCTAGCCATCATTCATATATTGAGGAGTGAACCCTTATTCTATAAAAGGGACTAATTCACCTTCAAACGCCACAAAGCCGAGTCAACCAAGGCAACATAAGCCACGAGCTGAGTAGCCTCGCAGTGTGTGCTACTTCGAGTTGAGCATCATTTCAGATTAAGCACTGCCTCATATTGAGCATTAGTTCAAGACAACATCTAGTTACTTCAGCCCACACATGGACTGAATTTCAAGTCTCCAGCCAAAATACTCTCTTGACTGAAGACTTGGGGGACTACTGTTTATACCATACTTAGGGCCTCCGTATTTAGACCTCGTATAAATACTCGGGAGACTTAAATGTAATTATGTAATAAAGGAATTGACAAATATGTAATAAGTGAAGAACCCTTATTCTATAAAAGGACTCATCACCATCACAATTAGGGAAGGCCAATTCCTAAGCCTTCTCACCCCTCTCAAAGCTCTCACTCTCATTCAGAGCTCTCTCTCCCTCAGAAATATAATCAGTGTGGACGTAGCCCAAACCTTGGGGTGAACCACGATACATCTTGTGTTATTTACATTTCATGCAGATTCACGGTCGAATTTACGTTGTTCCAAGACCTTCGATTTTGTGCATCAACATACTAAAATTAGAATATCGTCTTATTATGATATGCTTGTAATTTAAACAATTAATAGTATTTACGACTACACGCGAAAATTTAGGTTTAATTTTATCCTTCTATTATATCGCATGTATGAAGAAAAATGTATCATCTCAAGAAGAAAAAAACCTACTGTTGACCTTAAAAACTACTAAGCCTACGTGGCGCGAAAGCCAAGTAACTAATAAGCTGACTACGTCATTCGGTTGATGCGGGGCGTGCCGAGCTCGGTCGAGGAGTAAAATATGTTGATGTTGCGTTGAGCGCGCTGCTGACTTATGAATCTCACGACTGAGGCCGAGGAAGGAACACGTCTCGGCCTTTGGGTTCTAGAGCCTGAAGACAAGGCTGCTAGTTCTGTGAAGTTCAATATCAAATTCTTCTTTCAATGTGTCGAATGTAGTAACTTGTAACACCTCACTTCGCCGAGAAGGCTAATGAGATGACCACTACCAATAAGGATTCAAAAATCATTCTCAACCGAGACTTGGATAGATAACCAGTCGGCCATGTCGCAGTGCTGTTTATCCAAACTGAAATTGCTTCATGGTCGGCTGATTCTACGGCAACAGTGTTGTTTATCCAAACTGAAGATGTTCGCCGGTTGCCTTCACAGTGCTGTTTATCCAAACTGAAGATGTGTTGGCGAAAAAGGAAAAATAAAAATCTCAAGATTGTTGAGAGGGTTTGCGCATGACAGTTTGTGTGTTGAGTTGGAGGTCGTTTTCCGTTGTTTGTAGCCTTGTATTTATAGGGACGTGCCTTGATGAACAAGCTGTGAAGTTGTTGCCATGACTTGAACTACCAATTGATATAAATAATATTCCTAGGAATATTTTTCCAAGGGAGCAAAGCCACACTTTGATGATTGTCGTCCACTTATGATAACCATGCAATTAGATCAATTTACAAGCACACGGAACTCTTCCTATGGCATCCTAAACAACCATGCAATGTTTAAACCCATATTCATGTCCAAGTGCATGCATTACCAAAGTCTGAGCACTTTAGCCCATGTGCTTTTCCCTTCCTTGGCCTAATCTAAACATAAGACTCCCTCTTCCACTCATTTGTATAGGTGCAGCCATGCAATGCCACGTTAATTGCTCATCAATTGCAATATTTATTTTATTTGGCATTATCATATGTTACGGCTTTATCATCCAGTTGTGTTCTAGATAATGGTAAGTTTAGATAATTTAATACTATTAAGAGATAATCATTATGATTAAAATCATAATATTTTCCTTTAATAATATTGAGAATTATCTCAACCAATTTGTCATCCAATGGTCTAGAACTCAGCCCATTCAATGGCCTTAATTACTCGAGCCGATGAAGTAAAATCTTGTCCAAACACCTACCTAAAACATTTTACATTTCTATTGCCTTTTATAAAGAAAAGTTAATAAGACAAAGGAGTACAACAAAAATTTAGTACAAACATGTTATTTGAAATCAATATGAGAATGACTTATACGAGATGTATTAATCGCTACTGTGATACCTCAATCTAATAATACAGTGTCATGCACATATTTCTCATCATAGAATATTATTGAATTGAATTGAAACGTTATGTGAAGCAAATACATCCCCGCAACTTGATCATGGCCTCTTATTATTGGGAACTTTAACGAAAAGCTCCCGGTACTGTTCACTTTAATGAAAAACCACATTTTTACACTAAAAAGTCATCCTGGTACTATTCATTTTAACTTTTATTTTGTCCTTATCATTAAAACTCAGAGTTTTCAAGCTATTTTCACTAATTTTCCTTTTATTAAGGAACTTTAACAAAAAGCTCTCATTCGCCTAATTTTCAATTTCATAATGTTGTCATGATGTTGACTATAACCAAACAGATGTTGCCTGCATGTTGTCATAATGTTGACCGGACTTTCGAAAGAAAGTGTCGTCACATTAACGATATCACCATCGATTGGCAGTATAAATTACATGCCTCCCTCCAGGCAATGTCACACCAATTTCAAAGATGAATTTCGATCACTTGCCTGAAGACTGCTTCGCGCACATTTTATCGTTCACGTCTCCGGGCGACGCATGTCGTTCCTCGTTAGTTTCATCGTCCTTTCGGGCCACGGCGGATGCCGATAGTGTGTGGCGGAAATTCTTGCCGTCAGACCACAAACAGATTCTATCCAGATTTGTGAGTCCCATAGCTTATTCATCTAGCAAAGATTTGTTTATGAAGTTATGCAGTCCAAACCTAATCGACGGTGGTGATAAGGTAAATTTTAATTATCGATCGGTCTTTTGGAATTTTACTTGTCTTAAAACGTAGGCATCATCGTTAAAAATTGTTAAATATAAATATAATGTTCTTGTGTCATACAGTCTAGCAATATTAGATACTTAAACTGTTATGTGGGATTGTAACACATTCTCAAAGAAAAATTAACCAAAGAGCAAGTCCAGCTGCTATCAAACGGCAAAGGTAAGGGCTTGAAAGAAGCCCTTCAATCCAAAAATAAAAACCTTTAGTAGGCCAAATTGAAGAGGGCAAGTGGTGAGCCATGCGAAGCTTGCCCAAAAGCCTGAGCAAGTTATGGCCGACCTTGAGCCAAAGGGTTGCTTTTGCATTGACAGGCGGGGGAACAAATATGAATTTTGCTGAGTCATTAGAATTCATATTTGTTCTACCGTCGGTGGATGCACTAGCGGTTTTAGGAGCGAAACTTATTTAGATTGAGAATGTCACTGTGACAATATCCTATCTACAATATACGTCGCTCTAGGCTTAAGGGGTGTTCTATAACTTATATGTACTGATGATTTGATTTTGATTGAAGTCACGTAATTACTTTCTGATTGGTGAACACAGATGTTCTTCGTAGAGAAATCAACAGGTAAAAAATGCTACATGTTAAGTGCAAGGGACCTTTCAATTTCATGGGGCAGTCATCCACTGTACTGGACCTGGAGACCTTGTCTTCAATCAAGGTTTGCACTCTTTAATTAACCCTAATCTACTTTCAAGAAAGTATAATTTTGAGACCCTTGGTCTAAATTGCATTGTCTTATATGATTAACTTAAATTAAAATAAGTTATAGGCTCTTTCGTTTATATACCTCTATGCTTTGACGAAAATCTCATTTCACTCCCCAAAATTGTAATTGTTTAACTTTACCATGTTGCTTTCCGTTTGTGTCTTAAGTCATCCCGTTCCGTCAAGTTGATCTGGAAAATTGTTAATTAACTTGGCTATTGTAGAACCAAAGCAAAAAACTTGGCATTTTCTTTGTTTTAGCTTCAGTTTTACAATAATCAAGTTAACGATTTTCTTGACCACCTTAACAGAATGAGATAATTTTAAAAATATAATTAAAGCACACGAGACAAAGTCAAACAGTTACAAGTTCGGAAAAAAAAAAGTGAGATTTTCATCTTTGTGCACATATATGAGCCTAAATTCTAAAGGAGCAAATTCAGATTTGCAGAGGTGGCTGAGCTTAGAACAATTTGGTGGCTGGAAATATGCGGCACAACAAATACTCAAATGCTATCACCAAAAACTGCCTATGGGGCCTATCTTATTATAAAGATAGCCAATCGTGCTTACGGGTTAGACACTTTGCCTTCTGAGGTTTCACTTGAAGTTGGTAGTTATAAATCACAAGGTTCAATTTACTTGAGCAAACGCAATGATATAAAAAGTGGGAAGCAAGCCTCATCAGAACACGAACATTTTCCGAAGGTAGTAAGAGCTTCGAGGTCGAGGGTTCTCGACGAAGATCGCGGCGGCAGCAATCGCGGGGATGGATGGATGGAGGTTGAAATAGGAAGCTTTTACAATGGTGAGTGTGATGAGAAGGATGTAAGGATGAGCCTAAGAGAAGTGAAGGGTGTCCATCTTAAGGCTGGACTTATTGTTGAGGGAATTGAGCTTAGGCCTAAACAATAATGTCACAAGTGTCATCATGTGAGATGAAATTGCTTAATCTAAGATTGTATTCTTTTTGTAAGCAATATTCTTAAGTCCGAGCTACTCTAATTTACGAGAAAGACATTGATTTCTTGCATAAAATGGTGGAAAATTAACAAGACAAGACTTACATTTGCTCTATATAATTTGTAATATATTTTAAGTTGTGTACCCTAACTTGAAAGACTTTGGTTGTCACCGTTATAAAATGATACATTTGGCTTCAATACGTCCCTTTTGTGAGTGGGTGAATTTGAGAAGTAGCATATCTCATATTTTTCAGTGTTCAAGTTCCGGTAACACGGTCTGATACACAATTGATTGATTTTAATCATTAATAAGAAGAAATTAACAACCAAATACATGATATTTTATCAAAGATTTTACGATAAATAAATGAAAAACTAAAACAAAAGAATTTACAAAAAGCAAAGATTTTTTATTTCTAAAAATAAAAAAAAATTAATATGTGAATCTAGAGTATTCCCGGACCACAAAAGATTGTAATAATGTAATAATTAAATAACTGGAAAATAAAAAAGCAAAATTAACACAAATTTTAATGATTTTAAAAACATATAACTGATATTTTTTAAAAGAAGTTTTCACTTTCCAATTCCAAAACATTTTATGTAAAAGCGGTTTCGGTCATTTACAAGCACTTCTCTTATCCTCGATCAACACAAATAAAAACTAAACAAAAAAATTTATAAAAAATCAAAGAAATTAAAAATAAAAGCTCAAATAAAGAGTGATTTTCTGGGCTCAGATGTATATGGATAACATTTCTACTCCCTGACCACAAAAGGTCTCATAGAGCTGGGTTTATCATGGATCATCATTGCAAAAAACAAATATAATTAAAATCGATGAACAAATATGAAGAAATAAAACCATGGATCAGAAAATCTTTGAAATTGAAGAAGAAAATGGATGGAAGAAAACTGGTAGGTTTTGACGCAAGAGGAGGAGACGGCCACAGACGAACTGGAGAGGAGAGAGTAGGGTTTATAGAAGATAGCAAATCATGTTTTCTCTAACTTCCAGTTATACCCCTGGAGATTGCTTGAATTACAAATTTGTTTTGGATTTGTACAACTGGGCTCATAATTTGAAGCCCAATTTTCTCTTCCCTCTTTCTGGCGTATACCATGCACTTACGCAAGGTTTTAAAAAACGAAATGTGTTATTCACACACCTCAAATTACTTTTCACACACCTTTTGTTAATTTCTGTCCTTTGATCTTCTTTAATTCATCCGATCCGACGGCCGAAAATTAGAAGGGTGTGTGAGAAGTAAAATGGGGTGTGTGGATATCACACCCCTTAAAAAATGCTATGGGTTAGGCAGGCGGCGGACTACAAAATGAATGACATATATATTATGAGCTATTGGAACATAATAAAAATATGGGGAACAAGTATATAATGTGTGTTCCCTTAAGTATTCAACAAGTCTCTTGCAATATATTGAAAAAATAAAATGCAAAATGAAAGTTATCTACTTTTTGTCTAAATGAGTTGCAACCTAGGTGGGCTAGCGGGTGCCAAGGCTGTCTAGGTGCCTTTTCTTAATTTTCAAACGTTTAGGCATTAATCGGGGAGGTGGCCGAGCACCAAGGCGGGAATTTTTAGAACAGTGTACTTACATTGTGGTCTCTAGGTCTCATATGTACTACATATAACTAGTGTTTAAAATATCGGTTTTGGTAGAAATATTAATATGCAAATTTGTGAAATATCAATATATATATATATATATATATATATATATATATAATATTGACATCGGTTGATTTCGAATTTCGATGACAATTTAAAATGAAACTATAGATTGTAAAACATTAGTTTGGACGAAATATAAAAGTTTCTCTTATATAAGGTGAAGTCTAAACTTAACCTTCAATTTCCATGTCTTGCTCTGATTTTTTAGATATTTCCATAAAAAGGGGTGTGATATTCACACACCCTTTTTTATTTCTCCCACACTTTTTTGGTTTTCGACCGTCGGATCAGATGAATTGAAGAAGATCAACGGACAAAAATTAACAAGAGGTGTGTGAGAAGTAAAAAGAAGTGTGCGGATAGCACATCCCATAAAAATATCAACTGTAGGCCCGTATCTAAGAAATTTTAAACACTGATTGACCTTTGTTCTTCTTTCCAGTTTGATTTTGTGACAAAAAACTGAAACTTGTTGATGTGTGTGTGCATGTAATAATGTGACACGTACAAATAGAAAATAGTTAGGAAGATAAAACAGCAAATAACTCCAAATAACGTGACACGTACATTTGTGTTTCAACCCTACCACTACACAAAACAGCAAGAAGACCATCAACAACTTGTCGGCTTAGTTCAAACAAAACAAGTGTGCTTAGGTTTAACTCCAAATAACGAAAACAAACTAATCAAAAATAACCTCTTAGACTAAATGAATGCATATACGTGACAAACTAATTACATGGGCATATGTCTTTGAAATGCTTGTAATTTTTCTTTTCAAGAGCATGAGAGACAAGCTTACACTAAAATAATTACAACAAATAATATATATTAGTTTAAGACATTACAGACTTATACATTTTGTAAGGAATTGACAATTTTACATTAACAATCTTTAAATAGTAATTCAACTTTATAGACTCAAAAATACTTTTTTAAATATGTTATAATCGAAAGGATATTAGTTTTCGATTATAACATATTTATACTACTTTCATTGCTAGTTCTTAGCCTTTGTTTAAAGGATATTAGGCTTGATCAAGATACATTTTCTTATAAAAGTATAAGGGCCTATTTGATACTCGCTGCTTTAATTCAACTTTATAGACTCAAAAACACTTTTTTAAGTTCTCCACCTTGAAGACTTATTTGGTAGGATTATTGTAAAAACTGAATTCAAAACTAACTTAAAAATTAGTCTACTTCTAAACAACACTAAAAGCGAGTTTTTAAACTTTCATCCCACTACTTTTTCTCTCCTCTCCTCACTCCCGATTTTTCTCTCTCTATCATATCTTACTCTCTCATCCCCTCATCTCCCCTCATCTTTCTCTTGTTTCTCCCCTCCCCCTCCTCCCCTCGAATCTTTCTCCTATTTCTCTCCTCTCTCTCATCTTTCTCTCCTCTCTTCCTCCCCTCCTCCTTGAATCTTTCTTCCCTTGCTCTCTAATCTCCCTCTCCTCCAACCCTTCCTTTGAATATCTCTACCTGTCCAATTAAATTGTGCAGTAGTTTCCGAATTGTTAGTTGTTGTAGAATATTTTTTCTTTTATTTAATTATTAAAATTTACAAACAATTTTGAATCTCATACCAAATGAGTTTTTAGATCTTAAAGAAAATTATTCTTAAAATATGTTCTTAAGAAATGATTTGAAAAATTATGAATTCTTTTTAATACAATACCTAACAGACTCTTAAATTTCCAAAAGATTAACGTATCACCTGATATTATAATCTACATAACTACTCTAAATATATTATGACAAAATGAGAGTTTGAACTCAAACTGCAATAGATTGAAAAGAATAAAAATGTTATTTTTACTATATATTTGTATCATCTCTCTATTAAATATGAAAACTACATGTGATGCTGAGCTCTATTTCTATTAAAAAAATAGTACAAATAATAATACAAAGAAATTGTAAGAGTAATACTTTCATAAACATTCAGGAACGTTCATAGTAGCCGATAGTGAAATTATTTTGAAAAGCATAAAGTGTTCTTCCAATCTCATCACAAAATTTAATCGAATTAAAAAAATTAAAAAAAGTAGTTTTTTCATCACATGTAATGATTAAAGCCAACAAATCATCCAAACCCTTCTTCTACCTCTTGATCCCGACACGGAAAGACAACTATCGAGCTGCGCCACCTGTCGCAGCCCCTACCACTTCCACTTTCTTTTTGTTTTTGGTTTTGTTTGTGGGATGGAACAACGACCTTTCCACTTAGAATCCGGATCCTCGCCGGATGTTCTTTACGAGGATTTTGTAGATATGTGAATCTTGTTTGTTTATCGTATATCGTACGGTTAGAAATTATTTTATATATTTTTATTTAAAATTAAACATAAATAGTACTTGACAAAAACACAGGCACAGTGTACAATAAACGGACACGATTCATAAATCCCAAGATCCTCACCAAAAGGATATGGAGAGGATCCTATTGATTCCAGAATTCGAATCCTTGTCGGATCCTCTTTGTGAGGATTTTGGGGATCCTTGAATTATGTCCGTTCATCGTATATCGTGCAATCAAAAAATATTTTAAATATTTTTATTTAAAATTAAACAGAAACAATACATAAAAAAAACTGATCGCATGATGTATGATGAAATGACACAATTCACGAATTCCCAAGATCCTCACCAAAAGATCCGGAGAGGATCCTGTTGGTTCCACTCCAGCGAGGATCCTCTTTGTGAGCATCTTAGGTAGGTATTCTTCAATCATATTTGTTCATCGTATATCGTGTGATTAGAAATTATTAGAAATTTTTTATTTAAAATTGAAAATAAATAGTACTTAACAAAAACTGACCGCACGATATACGATAAACAATGTAATTGGAGGATCATGATCCTCGAGGATCCAGCGAGAATCCTCCCTCGGTTCCACGTAACCATCCACTGTTTTGCTCCTGTCATGTTTCTTTAAATATTCTCTCTGTTCCTGTTCCTCCTCGGACATTATTAATTCAAAAAACCAAAACTCCTACCTCTGTCTATCTGACTCGCACGCTGCTCGCTCTCCCTACCACCTACGACATGTCGTTGAGTACTGGCGGCTCCATGTCCGCGGCGAGCAGCCTCAGCGAGATATCGGATATGGAGACGCTGAAACTCGGATTGGATCTTGTATCCGCTGCCAGGCGAAATATCGGGTTCCTGAGAACGGTGGCCGAGTCTCAGTGGCTTCATCAGAAGGGAACGGCTGTTGAAGCCGTTAGAAGGTCAACTCTTGGGTCCGGGGTTTCGGTGAAGTAGTTGTGTGATCGGACGGTGGATGTTAAAGATTGTTGGGTTGGTGTTTTGCAGGTACAATGAGCTCTGGATGCCGTTGGTTTCTGATCTGACGGCGGAGTCGGCGGCGGTTCCTGTGATTCATCCTCCTATAGACATTGAGTGGGTTTGGTTCTGCCACACTCTGAATCCGGTAAGCGAGCTCTGCGTTTAAACTGCTGGGAAAGTTAGGATTTATTGCGCTGCTTGTGTAGAAAGCACTTTGCTCACAAGCACTTTGTTAGAAGCTTGTCCAAATTTATATCAAGAAATCAAAGTGCTTCCTTTAAAAACAAATGTTTTTCCCAGAAATCTTTAATACGAACAGGGAATGTTTTAAGTTATCTGTCAAACGGAGTTAGAAGAGCTTTTATCCGTTCTAGTAAGTGCTTTTATTAGAAACATGTCGAAA
This sequence comes from Malus sylvestris, assembly GCF_916048215.2. Taxonomy (NCBI): domain Eukaryota; kingdom Viridiplantae; phylum Streptophyta; class Magnoliopsida; order Rosales; family Rosaceae; genus Malus; species Malus sylvestris. The sequence continues at coordinate 27,463,847 of NC_062263.1, forward strand.
TTATATGAAAATTGTAAGTGCTTCCCAGAAAAAACAGGAGCTTTCTCAAAAAGCGCTTATACGAAGGAGAAATTTTTTTCTTTCGTTCAAAAGCGCAAAAGATATGAAGGATAAAATTCAAGTTTTCTACAATCGAAGTCAAAAGCTCTTTTAGCCGTTCTAGAAGCAATCGAAGTCAAAAGATATGAAGGATAATACTGTTGGGTTTTCCTGGCAGGTTTCTTACAGGCACTACTGTGAACAAAAATTCTCAAACTTGATAGGAAAAGCAACCATTTTCAACGAAGAGAACAAAGAGTATGCACTGATGAAGTGCAGAGAAATATGGATTAGAAGGTACCCAAATGAGCCGTTTGAGAACGAAGCTGATTCGGATTCAAATTCAGAAGTGAGGTTTTCGGAGGTAGCCGATGAAGAAGCAGAGCTTTTGGAGGAAGTGAAAAAGAATAGGTTTTTGTATTCCAAGTTTTCGGAGCCATACAGGTCTGAAATTGTGTATTTGATAGCAGCAAGGCAGAGGTACAAGAGGTTTCTGTTCATGGTGCAGAGGTCCTCCATTGATTTGGATTCTCCTTTGGTCCCTGCCTCTGATATTATGCTCATGTGGCTCACCCACCAGGTGCTTCATCTTTTTCAATTTTGTTTAATATCTCTCTTTATCCTACTAGTAAGTAGTCAGGTAAATTTTTTCCATCGGCATCCCGTTGCAGGAAAGTTCTTCTCGTGTGTGTGTGTGAAACGAGTTACATGTGACATTTTCAAAGGTGCGGTTAGACATGAGTTTATAAGTAGTAAAAACAGTCTGACAACTATAACTTTTATTGAAATAACACTGAAAGCTCAATTGAATCCGTTTGGTATGTTAAAGTTAGGATCGAAAATCAACATGGTGTTTTGTTGAAGTATTGGATTCGAAAGTGTTTTTCTCTAATGTGTAATGTTATCAAAGGTTTCTGAAAAACCCGAGGACTGGGATACTTCTGATTAGGGCCGTGGTAAAAAACAAGGTTGAATTTTTTTCTAAATTGCTGCTTGTTTTGTTTTTTGTTTTTTTTTTTTTGTATGAACCAGAGTTACCCAACAGTGTATGCTGAGGATTTGAAAGGGATGGAGGGTGATTTGGGGAAGGTGGTGACCGTGTGGGCCGCTGTGAAGGAAAAAGAGGTGGAAGAGACCAGGAAGCTTTGGGAGAGGACGTTTGATCAACCATATGAGAAAGCTGGTGGAGAAATAGCTTTAAAATTGGACCGGGGTGTCTCATTCAAGCCGCCTGTTTACTGGGAGGCATCTGATACAGATGTCAATACCAAATACAAGCCCATGCATCCCAGGTTCTTACTTGAGGTCAGTTTAGCAATCTCTCTTCCGCCCGTCACTCTCTTAAACCTAACTTCACTGACCATGTGTCAAAGAAATTATTGGATGGTTGGACCACTAAAAGATTCACTAACTAAAACAAGCAAAGTAGATGCCCCGCAGACCCAAATTAAGAGATGAGTTGCATACTGATGTGGAGGGAAGTTAAGGCAGTGCGTGATTGACTTGAATACCATGACAGTGGCATTGAGGGTGTAGAGAAGTTCTCGCTGATAAAGCGCTGTGGGGCATACAGTTGATGAATTTGCATAAAAAAGGAAGAGGAAAGAAATTATCACAACTAACATGAAAATAAAGAGAGTATTACTTGAAACAGCGAAATACCAAGAGTTGTATTTTTTCTGCTAATCTGCTAATGGTACTAAGTGATAATGACAACTTGTTTCGCCAGGGCTTAAAGTTGCGTGCTTCTGTTAAGACAAGCTATTTGATCCTGGTTAAATATTGCGTCTTATACTGATGGTGCCTTGGTGCCTCAATGTAGGTCTGTGTGCTTGTCAGGCTTAGGGATAAAACAAAGGTAATGCAAGAGGATACAAAGCGCAATATCCTTCGTCTTCGGATGGTGAGGTGCCACAGGGAGTTAAAGCTTGAAAAACCCATTTCTGACTTTCCGTATGCAACGTGGCAAAAAGCTTGGCACCTCTACTGTGAGTTTGGCACCAAAGGAGTCGTACTTGAGCTTCGCCGGCGAGGTGGCTCCTGTTTTAAAGGAACTAGCGTGCAAGAGACTGTTACATTCCATTGGAATGATTTACTTAGAGCACCGTCTCTAACTTTGGAGAAAGAATATCAACAAGTGGATATCTTTGCTTCAATAACTCCACCTGTTCAAGCACCATACCTTTTGAAATGTGTGCCAGACCGTGTCACAGATGATTCAGGGGCAATGATATCAGATGTGATTCTGAGAATGAACCAGTATCGTCCCCAAGAAGGCCGGTGGTTGTCTCGCACTGTTCTTGATCATGCAGGGAGAGAGTGTTTTGTGATCCGAATGAGGTTAAGTTCTAACTACTTATCTTTTTCCTTATGGGAAGGACCAATTTTAATCTTTTGACATTTATGACTTTTATAGAGACATTGTACCTCTTACTTATCGAATGAAATTGGAAATGCAATAATTGTAGGATGGGAGAAGGATTTTGGAGAAGAGGAGGAGAAAAACCGTCAGCTGTGAAATGGGAGGATAGGATTATAGAGATTCGAGAAGGTTCTTGGTCTTATGTTGCTGGTTCCATTGGTAGAGCCCCTGGTATGTTTTATATAGCAATCTACGTGCGCTTTGTTGACTGTTTACACAGAAATCTTAGACAACTTTTTGTTAAGAATGGTGCATTCATTGCGTTTCTTGGGATCAAATTGTAAACATTTTGACACTGTTCTAGTACAGCGAAACTGGTGGGAACAGCTATATCCAAAGAACCGCTGGAACAATGGACAGCTGCATGGAATTTTTCAACAGGTGATGAATTGATGATACAGTGGGACTTGTCATCATCGATATCAGGTCTCAGTTTTGGTATAAAGAGTCAAGATGCAGAATCAACTGTACGGTGGAATTCCTTTTCTCAACTACCTACAATAGTACATAAATTCTCATACTTTGCTTTAAAAATTAAATCATAAAATGCAGGTTAAGCTGTTGAAAGGACGGAAAATGCAGTATCGAGTACGGAAAAAAAGGCCAGTGACCGAAGATGAAGATCGTCAATATGAGGAAGAAGGTGAAGAGGAAGAAGACAAAGACGAAGAAGAGGGGTTTTTAACGCTAGTCCGGTACACAGAAGATAATCCAAATGGAAGAGCAACAGCTCTCTTAAATTGGAAGCTATTGGTAGCTGAATTGCTGCCTGAAGAAGATGCAGTATTGGTGCTTCTTCTATCCATTTCGATACTAAGAAGTGTTTCGGAGATGAGAAAAGAAGATCTCGGATGTTTGCTGATTAGAAGAAGACTGAAGGAAGTAAAACTTGGGACTCGAGATTGGGCTTCGGTAGTACTTCACCCTTCCTCAAGTTCTTCCATTTCGTCACCTTACCTTCAACCTTGGTACTGGAATGCAAAGGTAATTATGGCATCAGAGGGTGCAGATCATTTTACTAGGCAACCGGGTATTAGTTATTCGCCAGAGGAAGGCGGCGATAAGTTGTACAAACGAGGGATACTAGCTGAGAGACGGTGAGCCCTTTTCGTATACAAGCTTTGGGATGATTGTACATAATCATGCATGATGCGTCACACGCTTGCATATTATTTTCGGAAACATATGCTCCTTCCATATGACTCAAAAGTGAGGAGAAAAACTTTAATGTACCTAACGATGCCATGTTGGTGGAAAAGTTAGAATACATAGCGTGTATGATTTGGTTGAAATATCGTTAGCTGACATCCCAGATGCATGGAAGTTCTTCTCCAAAGCAAGACTGATTGGGAAGACAAGGGTACATCTCTCTAATATTTGAAGCAGTGTGAAAAGGATAACTTGTTTGACAAGGCAACCTAACGTGTCAATTCAAAATAGCATGGAATATTAGGGCCACGCCCTACAAAAGAAAAGCATGACTTAGAGCCTTGGACTTTGTCTAAAAAGCCAACAAAAAAAAAGAAAAAGAAAAAAAAAAAAGAGGTTAATTATTCCTAACTCGAAGGACGAAACTTTCCTCTCCAAACAAGCATTCCTACATTCTCCTCCTTTCCCACACGTATAAGTAAATATCTTCTTTTTACTATGGTCCTAAAAAAAAATCACTTCCTTCCCTCCAACATAGCCAAACATGGCCTTGGCCAATTTTTTGCTTCTCCTACTTTCAATTGCATGTTGTTCTTATGGGGTTACTTCCTCCCATTCCATTCAATCCATGGTTACACAAACTTGCACTGATATCGAAGACCGGAATTCGTGCCTTGCGAATGTGCAAGCCGAGCTCCAAAAAACGGGGCCTCAAATTCAAGATTCGGTGTCGATCATAACTGCCGCTCTTAGGCACACGCTCAATGAAACAAAAAATGCAATCCAAATGATCACAAAGTTCAACTCTTTGTCCATAAGTTACAGGGAGAGTGTAGCAATTGAGGACTGCAAGGAGCTCCTGGACTACTCCGTCTCCGAGTTGGCTTGGTCTCTAGGCGAAATGATCAAAATCCGTGGCGGCGACACAAATGTTCACTACGAAGGAGACTTAAAATCTTGGCTTAGTGCTGCCCTGAGTAACCAAGATACCTGCCTTGAGGGTTTTGAAGGAACCGACCGACGCCTCGAAAGTTTCGTTAGGGGAAGTTTGAAGCAAGTGACGCAGCTCATTGGTAATGTTCTTGCCTTGTACACTCAACTATACAGCTTGCCCTCTCCTCCTAGGGATCATGGTCCCCCGATGAATAAAAGTTCGTCAGGGGATGATTTCCCGGCGTGGATGAGTGAGGATGATCAAGCGCTGGTTAAATCGAATCCAAAATCGGGTGCGAAGCATGCTGTTGTAGCAGCAGATGGGAGTGGACAGTACCGTACGATCACAGAAGCTGTTAACGAAGCTCCAAACTACAGCCCTAGCAGGTACGTTATATATGTGAAGAAGGGAATATATAAGGAAAACATCGATCTGAAGAAGAAGAAAACCAATATTATGTTCGTTGGGGATGGGATCGGACAAACTATCGTCACCGGTAACCGGAATTTCATGCAAGGATGGACGACGTTTAGAACTGCAACAGTTGGTAAGTTGATGGTTTTTCACGTTCAGTGCATGCATTTTTCACACATTTTACTAATAGTCCACGTAAATTTACACCTTCTCATGAATGCCATGTTTGATGCAGCGGTATCCGGGAAGGGATTCATAGCAAGAGAGATGACAATTCGCAACACCGCCGGCCCTCAGAACCACCAAGGCGTGGCGCTAAGAGTCGACTCCGACCAGTCGGCCTTCTTCCGGTGCAGCATTGAGGGTAACCAAGACACCCTCTATGCTCACTCCCTCCGGCAGTTCTACCGGGAATGCAGCATCTACGGCACCATAGACTTCATATTTGGCAACGGAGCTGCAGTCCTCCAAAACTGCAAAATCTACACAAGGGTCCCACTCCCGCTACAAAAGGTCACCATCACCGCCCAAGGTAGGAAAAACCCGCATCAAAACACCGGGTTTACGATCCAGGACAGTTTTGTTCTGGCCACCCAGCCAACTTATTTGGGCAGGCCGTGGAAGGAATATTCCAGGACTGTTTATATGAACACTTACATGAGCGGGCTGGTCCAGCCCAGAGGGTGGCTCGAGTGGTATGGGGATTTTGCTTTGAGCACCTTGTGGTATGGTGAGTATAGAAATTATGGGCCGGGTGCGGGTCTAGCGGGTCGGGTCAAATGGCCTGGTTACCATATACTCAAGGATGCCGCCGCCGCGAGCTTCTTCACCGTTGGGAGGTTTATTGACGGGAGGGCTTGGTTGCCGTCGACAGGTGTCAAGTTTACAGCGGGTTTGAGTAATTAAATTAAAATATTAGTATCGATTATTATTTGGACCTTTATATTATTGGGCTCTTTTGTGTCATCTCTATGTTGTGTACGTAATCTATAATGCAGTGAATGTAGCATGAGAATTAGTATTTACTAGTAAAATTGCCCGTGCTTCGTTGCGAGGATTGCGAGAAGTATGGTCTTGTACCATTTGATTTGTTTTGCTATTCCAATTTCTTTTTGGCATCACATGCAAAAAAATGTAAACTTCGAACACCAAATTATAATAAGATGGGGAAAAAAAAATGAACACACATAAATTAAATTTCAAGTTAATTTTAAATTTTCATTACATCCCTATTATAATTAAATAAAGTAAATACACAGTAATCATATCACAATTAAAAAAAATATATAAAAAATCAACACGCATTTCTAAATCTCTTGTCTTCAAATTCTAATCCAATTTCCACCAAGTTCACCAAGGCAAACAATCCGGAACTTTGAAATTTAATCCAATGACTACAAACAGGGGTCAATTTTAAAAATTATAATAACTTTAGCCGTTGGATCAAATTTTAAATATCCGAATTATGTACCTTGATGGACTTGGTGGAAAGGATCATTTCCCATTTCCACACAACTATTGGGAGCTTTGCAATTGTACACTCCAAGACAATATGAACATCCTGATTATATAATTTATTTGCCAAATGCAGATCACAGTGTATAAACAAAAAAGAAAACATAAGAAATGGGCACGCCTCTTCAATCTATCTTCGAATATATAGTCATTCGCGTGCATAAATTCATATAAACATGGAATATTGAGAAATTTGTTACGAGGAGTGTCATGAGTTGCTATTAATTGCGTAGATAAAATCATATAAATATTGGGAAGATTGTTATGAGGAGGGTCATGAATTGCTATTAATTGCTACAATATAAATGACAGATATGATTGATATTTTATCGACTTTGGGCATAACTTTAATAAATTGCTCATCAAATTTATAGTATAAGTAAATGTGTAACATCACGTGATAATTTAACGTGAGTTTCTCCCAATATCATCTCTACTAATCAAAATGGTGATATACTACTGAAGGGAATTGCCGCTTCAATTGCTCCTTTACTTTTAAGAAGCTTTAGCGGTCATCGATGTTTCTATGCTCTTTTTATTTATTTTTTAACGAAAAATTCTCGGTACTGTTCGTTTGAACGAAAATCATATTTTTACACTAAAAATTCAGTCATGGTATTATTCATTTTACCCTTTATTTTATCCTTATCATTAAAACTCAAAGTTTTCAAACTCTTTTAATTGGTTTTCTTAAAAAAAACAATGCTGAAAAGAACAGTGCAAAGCTTGGCCATTTTTTGGGACACATCTGAATACAAAACCCCATAATCATAATCATAAAACAGCGAAAAAAAAAAGAAAAGAGCAAAACCCAAATTCCAATCAAGAAAAATAAAAATTTATGTATGTAAATTTAAGTTTTACCACTAGATTAGCAACAACAAAAGCAAACTGAATCCAACGATCTGGAGAACTTTGGGTTAATTGAAATTGATCTGGATGAGCAAATTGGGTGAGAAAAATGGTGAGAAAATTTGGATGAGCAGTATTCGGTATCGATTCGAAGTCGAGCAAGAAGGAAACGGTGCAGATGAGAAGAATAAAGCGGTGCTGGTGTTGTAGAGAAATCTCCCTAGCACGCCACCCGTGCAAAACAATTTTTTTTAGAAAACTAATGAAAAAGTTTTGAAAACTTTGAGTTTTAATGATAAAGATAAAATAAAGGATAAAGTGAATAGTACCATGATTGACTTTTAAGTTTAAAAATGTGATTTTTCGTTAAAATGAACATTACTGAGAATTATTCGTTAAAGTTTCCAATTTTTTTTTTTTGTATGCAGAGAGCCAACATGTATGCCTATAGGCAATTTGGGGATTTCATTGTAGAGGGACAAAAAAAGGGGATCACATAAACATTAAAAATGAGGGCAAAAAAAGTAAAAACGATGTTGCTTATGAACAATGTTTTGGTCATTCCGCTTTAGTATAGAGTATTTATCAACTACATGAGATTGAGAATAACGTACTTTAAGCAAATAAACTTAACGATTAAAACTGTTCAACTTCTTAATCATCATTTGTAGATCACTTTTTAAAAAAACCATTCGAATAAAAAATCGTTGAATTATCCAAAAATATCAAATAAATAAGCATTTAATAATCAATATGTTACTTGATATCTACACCGTGGATTAGTTTTATACATTTCAATTACTAATGATCTACGATTCAAATGTTTTTTTGTAGGGGTGCTCTCCAAGAGAAGATAAAGAAATTAAATAGTTTTGATTATGAAATTTGTAAGGTAAATATACATATTTGCATAAGGACAATGAGCTCATCCCTTTAAGGGGGAACAAAAGTATTATCCAAAAGAAAAAGGGGAGTGTGATTTTCTATTTTTGTAGAAAAATAGGTGTCTTGTTTATTTATGAGTACTTTACATCTGCACTAAAAGTTTTAAGTTCGATTTTCTTTATTGCTTGTATCAAAATAAACACTCATAATTTCAAATAATGATTTTGCTTGCAATTACTCATCACAAGTAATTCGCCAAGTATTTAACTTTATAGACGGATACTTTTATTTTTTGAGAATTTCAATTTTTCATTGATTCACGACTTCTTGAAAAAATATAAAATATGTTATTTCTTCACTTTTTTTTGTCAAAATGTTATTTCTTTGCTAAGGACATGTTAATCTTGACGCGACATATCACTTTTGTAAGAAATTCTGTGTGTACCAAATAAGCTATCACATAAATTTCCTATTTCATTGTCTAAATATAGAAGATACTTGCATGCAACCGTATGTATATTTTTCGGCCTAATTTTTAGCCCAACTATTTGAAAACTTCCAATTTTATAAATTAAATTATTCTTGATTACAAGCATCCATATAACCATTTGCTTTAAACATTTAATTCGTAATTACTAATTACTAATCCTGCCAAAGTTAAGGTAGCCTTGCCAGTAAGTAGAATTGTTCTTGTTTTTGTGAAAAGTAACAACATCTAGCTTGGCATGGAACCTTCCTTGCCCGCCAAGCCACATCTTCTGCTAAACTGTTATAACCTAATAAGGACCACCATTCAAATCTCCCTTCCTTCTTCTTCACCCTTATAAATTCACATTTCCCTAATGCATTTCCCAAAAACAACAAATAGGGAAGAAAAACAATATTTTTCTCTTCGAAATTGTTCGAAAATGGCGTACGGAGACGACGCAGATAGGAGATCGAGAAAGCGAATCGTCATTATCAGCGTCTCGGCGTTTTTATTGGTGGCAATGGTGGTGGCGGTGACGGTTGGTTTTGCCATGGAAAAGAGTTTCTACAATAGTCCATATAGTGGCAACAAAGGCAGGTCCCATGACAAGCCAGCCTCAATGAAAGCAATCAAAGCCATTTGCCAACCAACCGATTACAAGCAAGAATGTCTCGACAGCCTCAGCTACGCCTCCGGAAACACCACCACGGATCCAGTACAGCTCATTGGATACGGCTTCAAGGTTGCAATGAAGTACGTTTACGATGCTGCCAAAAAATCCGACTTCCTGCGAAAGCTCGAGAAGGATCCCCGAACCTCCAATGCCCTCGACACATGCGAAGAGCTCATGGAATTGGCGCTTGGTGAGCTCAGGCAATCGCTTGTGCGATTGGGGTTCATCGATGATCTTACGAAGTTTAATGACATGTTGATGGATTTGAAGGTTTGGCTGAGCGCTACAATCACTTACCAAGAAAGCTGCTTGGATGCTTTTGAGAATACAACTAGTTCTACCGATGCAGCGGAGGAGATGAAGAATGTGTTGAAAACCTCCATGCATTTGAGCAGCAATGCCCTTGCCATGGTTTCTCAAGTCTTTTCAGCCTTCACTGACATGAACAACCCTGACCCTAGCCACCGCCGCCTCCTCCAATTTGATGCCTTCCCTGTTATTGGTCACAGTGAATTCGAAGACCCCAAGTGGTATGGAGGTGAAGGCAAGAAACTCCGCCGCCTCCTCCAATTTGACACCTTCCCTGTTATTGGTCATGGGGAATTCGAAGATCCCAAGTGGTATGGAGGTGAAGGCAGGAAACTCCGCCGCCTCCTCCAATTTGATGTCTTCCCAGTTATGGGTCACGGGGAATTTGACGATCCCAAGTGGTATGGAGGTGAAGGCAGGAAACTCCGCCGGCTCCTCCAATTTGATGCCTTCCCAGTTATTGGTCATGGGGAATTCGAAGATCCAAAATGGTATGGAGGTGAAGGCAGGAAACTTCTCACAACCAGTACCACTTCTGCTCCGAAAATTAATAAGCCCGATATCATTGTGGCAAAGGATGGAAGTGGAAGCTACAAGACCATCACTGAGGCACTAAAACATGTCCCCAAGTATGGCAATGAGACCTTTATCATCTACATCAAGGAAGGTATATATAATGAGCATATCCTGGTTACTAGGAGCATGACGAATGTGATGATGATCGGAGATGGTGCGAATAAGACCAGGATAACCGGAAACAAGAACTTTGTAGATGGCACGACCACCTACCATACTGCCACTGTTGGTAAGAATGCTTCTCGTAAATTGCCTTAAATATTCTCTTAACACACTTATATCGGCAGATAAATGTTTATGTTGTCAGACTATGAATATGCTTAATTGGACATATGATTAATTTGGTTGTCGTATGCATGCAGCTATTCAGGGAGACCATTTCATGGCAATGGACATAGGGTTTGAGAACTCTGCTGGTCCGGAGAAACATCAGGCTGTTGCATTGAGGGTAAGCGCTGACAAGGCAATCTTCTACAGGTGCTCGATGGATGGTTACCAAGACACCCTCTACACTCATGCTCAACGCCAATTCTACCGCGACTGCACCATCTCCGGCACCATAGATTTTGTGTTCGGAGATGCTACTGCAATCTTCCAAAACTGCACTTTCTTGATCCGCAAGCCATTGCCAAACCAGTCTTGCATTGTGACAGCTCAAGGCAGGAAAGAACGGCGCCAACCATCTGCAATCATCATTCAAAACAGCACAATCACCGCCGATCCTGATTACTTCCCTGTCAAGGATGAGAACAAGGCATATCTTGGCCGTCCATGGAAGGAATACTCGAGGACAATCATCATGGACTCGTACATTGATGACGTGATTCAACCGGAAGGTTGGTTGCCATGGGAGGGTGAGTGGGGGCTCAAGACATGCTTCTACGCAGAGTTAGGCAACACAGGCCCTGCTGCTAACAAGGCAAGGCGCGTGACATGGCGCGGGATCAAGAAGATTACTGAAAATCATGCTGCAGATTTCACACCCGGTAGGTTCTTCAGGGGCGATAAGTGGATTAGGCTCTCCGGTGTGCCTTATATCCCCGGCCTGACCACTAGGAACCAACCGAAAACTGCAACTATAAGTACTCAATCCGTCTTGAAAGGTGCCTGAGTTATATAATTTGATAATGTTCGAGTTGTTTTTGTTGGTCTGAAATTTGTATACAAATGTATAATTATGTAAAGCTCGATTGAATTAATTCTTCCAATATCTTGAACCACATTGCCATAAAAAGTGTTTACGCTTCCTTAATTCCTTACCATCAACGCCAAATTGGGATTTACGAATCGAAAACACAGTAAAAATGGCAGCCTCATGCATGATGCCGGAAGAGATGGTGGTGCCAATCTTAGCAAGGCTGCATCCGAAATCTCTAATGCGATTCAAGTGCGTTCGAAAGTCATGGTATGCACTAGTCACTGACCCCCGAGTTTGTGAGCAAACACCACCACTCGTACAACGATGTCTCCTCCTCCACAGGCATCCTTTTCAAGCGGACCATGGCCAAGGAGACCGAAACTACCAAGGAGGAAGTTGCATTTTCGTTCCTCGATCTTCCTAACGACAGTGATGCCAATTTCGATAACCTGGATTCTGCTATCGAGGATTGAAGAAATCACTGCTGAGCAACAAGATTCTTATGATTACTAACGACGAGCTCATTAGTTTCATACAACCTCAAACCGGAAAAGGATAGAGACCAAAATCTGCCAAATCATATTTCTTGTTGCACAAGGATGTAATATTGGTAGTCTACCATTCCAATTCTGTGTTCTTGCATTTTTACTAGTAAATTCCATCTATTGTTTAACCAAGCATAAGCGAAATCATAGGCACCAGTACGGCAAAAGAAGAACTTATGATGGCGCAAATCGGGATTAGAAATATAATGCATTCCTCAAATGTACTAAACACTGTTCTCTTTTGGTGAAGTGAACAGCATTTTGAAATAATAGAGACAATTGGAGTTAACAGTGAAATAAAAAGTAAACACGATACCAGACACCTAGAGCCAAAGCAAAATTGGATTCCAGAAATAGCGTTTTCAATCCTACCGGCTTAAACTCTAAAGCCCTTGCTGTTCCTCTTTCCTCTAGCCTTCTCAAACTTCCTTCCCTTGGACCGCACATAAGGTTTAGTGTGGCTGTGTGGTACACCAGGAGCTGGACCGAAGTGCTTCACTGCTTCACGAGAATTCTTAGGACCTCTGAGGAGAACCTGCATTGGCGGCCAAAACAAGGTTACTTAATATCTTGAGAAAAAGATTTTAAATTTAACAGTGAAACTATTAAGTGGTAAGGATCAATTTAGCAGATTTTAAATTAAAGCTACTTGGTGGTATACTCAGAACTCATACCACGTTCTGACCCAACGGTGCTCTCAAAGCAAGCTGATCAAATGTCAAGCACTCTCCTCCTGCCTTCTCAATCCTGGCCCTTGCAGTCTCAGTGAACCTCAGTGCTGTAACCTTCATTTGTGGAACTTCATAAACCCTAATGTCATCGGTGATGGTCCCCACAACAACAGCAATCTTGTTGTCCTATATAGAAGACTCAAGACTTTTTAGAGCAGAAAAGAATGATATAAATACAAATATCTCGATAGTATGTATAGAATTTACTTAGAAGTGAAAAGGTGATGACGATTGAGAAAAAACTAACCTTTCCTTGCATATACTTAATCAACCTCGAGAGAGAAAGTGGTGCCTTGTTGACCTTGCTCATGAACAAACGTTTAAGAATGACTGCATTGAACTTGCTTGCAGTCCTCCGGACAAGAAAACGGTACAGCTGACCAGGGAAAAACCAAGAACCCAATCAGACTACACACTCATAAGATTATAAAATATGGGAAACTAAAATGACCATAGATTTACAGAGAAATGAGGGAGATTTCATGAGCCTCGCTAAACAAAATCTGACTAACTCAAATGATCAAATTTGAAAAATAAAAGCTAGTTCCCTCAGAATATTTAGAAGTAAATAATCATGAAAAATCAGGATTAGCATGGTTCATAAACATCACAGGGAACAATTCCTCCACAGTTCAGCAATGTCAAATAGGAAGATACCCAAACTTGGGATCCAAAATAAAACAAAACCGCTTTCTAGATATTTCGAACCAGAAAACAATCGACAAAAAATACTAAATATATTGGCATGATAGTACTGATCCCGAAAATCCAAAATCTTTACACCAAACAATGCTCAATTCCATTGGAATGTAAATCAAAATCTTTACAGAAACAAAAATAGATTACTTTTTGACGCGATACATCCAGATTTAACAGACCGAAATTACGAAAGGCTCAGATAGATGTGGAATCAGTTTTATTCCCTGACCACAAAAGGTCTCGTAATGAGCTGGGATACACATATATCATCATTGCACAAACAACAACATCCCCAAATTATCAAACCCATAAATTAAAATTGGATTCAAAGAAACTGGAATCAACAAAATACGAACTTTCATTTGCTACAAGCCTACGACCATTCTTCAAGTAAAATACAAAATGGCAATCAAATCATAATCCGTATACAAAATCCGTATAAATTCAAATACGTACAAGTGTTCAAAGATACAAAAAAAGTGTATATACCTTGACGAGAAGCTTCAGATAGATATCATCGGACTTGGGCGCAGTGCGCTTCGTCTTCTTGCTCTTACCTCCTGCCACGAGATCGATCCCCTGTTTCGCACCACACCGCACCCAATGTTATTTACGTATTAATACAGATGCTAATACAAATGACGATAGAGAGAGAGAGAGAGAGAGAGAGAGAGAGAGGAAGAGCGAGAGAGATACCATTGTTGCTGCTGGTGTTGAAGCTCGGTTGCTCGGGACGCCGCTTAGTGAAGCTAGGGTTTTGACAAGCTTTATAAAGTTTACAATTGATACTGATGTCAGGCGGGTCTGCTGGGGAGTGGTCTAATTGGAGCCCTAGCAGTTTGACATGCTTCTGTTTTCGGCCCAATCGAACAGCCCATTATCGAGCTTGGCCCAATGATATTTGTAAATATATATAACTTGAGTAACGATGGACTCGTTTGGAACTGCTTTTAAAATGTTTGAAAGTGATTTTGTGAAATTGTTTTTGTAACCAATCTTGTTAAAATGCAAGTGAATCCTGAAAAAGAAGTGATTCTTACAAGAAGCACATAACTCGTGCTTACCAGAAGCATTGAAGCGATTTTGGAATCCAAAAATATTTTTTCAAAAAATCGCTTTCAGTCATTTTAAAAACACTTTCCAAACGAGCCGATCTTTGCCAGTAGTTCCCCATCGGCAGCTATCCATCTTGTAGCATTGATGACCTAAACACTCGGATCATATGGGATGACACGGTAAATTAGACGCTAAAGAGTGATTAGCTTCGTATTAATTAACTTGTTAGTACTTGGGATGGATCACGATCAAAATCTTTATCAATGGAAAGATCGAGAAATGGAAAAACAAGAATTTCATCATCATCAAGCTCGGCTCCGCTTATGACACAATGTTGCACATGAGGACACTTGAATTGCTTCAAAGAATTGGGAGGCAACTCCATTAGGATTTGCCTCCCACACACCCCTATTCAAATTTTCCCTTCATCTTCAATTCATTCGGTCTGAAGGCCGAAAATCAAGAGGATGTGTGAGAAGTTAAAAAGAGCGTGTGGATAGCACCATCCTTGATTTAAAGAAGTGAAGACTAATCAGGAAACCAGCGAAACTTCTGAAGTGCTGTGATGATAATTTACAAATGCTCAACAAAAACCAAACCAGAACGAGCAAATATTGACCAAAAAGTAGTGTCTAAACCGAAAACCTCTTCCCTGCACAAGCAAGAACAACATATGCAGTTACGATTTACAAATTTCATAAAAACACAAGAAAATCTTCAATGTGATCAACGCTTGGAACTCTCGGATTAAGATGGCGCTTCTCCCTTGTCAAGCTCATCTATTAAACGGAATCCAAACTCTAGCACCTGTCGAGCTTCTTGTATTTTCTAATTGAGCTGTGAGAAATCTCCAAATAATCAGTTCTTTTTAGGAGGCTGCCCAAAGACGCAAAACATAAGGACATCGTGATTAAATAATATCATCATACAATTGCTGTCGAAACGAATATAGATGGCGATACAAATACCTTTTTAAGATTTAACTTTGAACCACTCGGGGACGCTTTATGATCAACTGGTTTCAATATCTCAAAGGAACACACCAGAGCTTCATCAACACTCAATAGAGCACCGGCATTATCAAACTCCCCGCCATAGTTAGGAGCTGAAAATATTGTGACTAATCTTCGTTTTGCGAAAAACTCATAGCCATCCTCCACCACCTACAGTGTAACTTAAATAATCATTCATCTGGACAACTTGGATTAAGTCGGTCGTACCCAGTGCACAAGGCTCCCGCTTTACGCAGGGTCTGGGAGAGGTGAATGTCGGCTAGCCTTACCCCCATTTATGGAGAGGCTGCTCCCAAGTCTCGAACCCGAGACCTACCGCTCATGGGCGAAGGCACTTGCCATCGCACCAAGTGCGACCTCTGACAACTTGGATTAAGTGATCACAAAAAAATTCAGCAAATAGTGATAATGGTTTGCACAAAGGACGCCTAGAGGTACCAACTATCGACCATAAAAACTGAGGTAAATTGTAATGCCTACAATTTTCTACTAGTTCAAAACATTGTGGACATAATTTATAAGACTACTAGGGGAATGGGAAAAGAAAAGGCGGGGAACACATATATGGTTAGGTTGTTTGTAATTAGGATTCAATTTGTTCAAGTAAGAATAGGATTACCTGATGACCCCGGCAAATGAGATCAAGCTCATTCTTATCTAGAAAATCACTAACTCTATCAGCTCCAAAAGTACAGGAAACACCTCGATCGCTCTCCGCCCAGCCCTCAACCCTAGCATCAGGATCAGACCAAAGCAGATCACATAACAGACCATTATCTGGAATGTCAGTTGGCCGTGAAATTTCTTTTATTTGGTCCAAGTTTTCCAACTCTGGCGAGAGACCCCCGTGCATACAAAGTATCTTCCCATCAATAAGTGCAGCCACAGGCAAACAATTAAAGCACTCGGTAAATATTTTCCAAAGCCTCACATTAAACCTCCTTTTACACTCGTCATAGAACCCATATATTCGATTAATCTTTGCATCTTCATGGTTTCCCCTCAAAAGGAAAATTTTGTCTGGGTATCTTATTTTGTAGGCCAGAAGCAAACAGATTGTCTCCAAACTTTGCTTGCCTCGATCCACATAGTCTCCTAGAAACAGGTAGTTTGCAGAAGGAGGATAACCACCGTATTCGAACACCCTTAGTAGGTCTTGGTATTGTCCATGTATATCACCTGTAAGACGCCTGCAATATTAGGAAGACCGTGGACATAAAGAAATATAAGGAGATAATTGTACTATGTATGCTTTCAAGTATCATTTCTGCCCTCTATTTCATGCAAGAAACACTAGAGCATCATCAATACAGTGTACCAGGATGTACAATAAGAGGAACAAGAAACGTTCTGAATATAAATTCGACGATACCAAGTACACAAAATGCAGCAAAGGAACATCCAAGTCAAGATGTTTTCCAATCTTTTCGAGTCGTTTTCAAAATTCTAAGGTGAATGTGTATGTTGGTTGATTAAGGAAAAACACAATCCAAAATTACATGATTGTGATATCCTTATAACCAGCAAAAAAGCCGGTCATTACAAAAAACAAAAATCATTTCTTTGTCTTTGTCTTTTCTTTACATTACTCACCAGAAAATGAACATTATTGTGCAGAAATTGAAACTAATGAACCAATGGTGTCCCAAATTGATAACTCAAACATATTCCAAATTCATCTAACGAAACGAACGTAGCGTTCCCCCGACCCGCTTGCGGTCCGCCTTGTTGGCTTGGGGTGGCCCTTTATTTCGCACCTCAATTTAATCAATTATCAGTTCTGCCACCATTCTAATTCAGTACCAAATTTCTTACATAATCATCCACAAGCAAATACCAGAAAATAAACGGTATAGTAAATTAGACAATTCAACACCATCATGATCATGAAAGATACAGTGAGAGAGGATGAGAGAGCTGACCGCAAATTCGAACCGGAGCTCGGACCTCGAGAAGATTAGGCTGAGAGAGGAAGATTTGGCGGGCGTTGACGCAAAGTTGGCGGATCTCCGCCTCCGAAAGCTGCACTTGCTTCCCTCCTTTGCCTTCCAAAAGCCTCCTGATTATATCATCCAACACGCCCTTATCCATCATCCCCTCCATTGTCATCATCATCATCTACTCTGCTCGAAAGAACCCAGATTGAAAGTTTTAAAATTTCTGAAGAACCAGAGAGATTGGAGAAATGGGTTGCTCTGAAATCCAGAGATTCGAATGAAGATCCCAACTTTTTGGATTGAAGGAGAAGAAGGATCAAGTGGGTCAACAGATAAAAGCTGCGAAATTTATTTTTCTTGGGATTAGAAAATTGGGATTTGCCTTGAATGTTTCTTATCTCTATTTATTTTTCTATTTTTTTATTAATTTCCTCCTAAATTTTTCTCGCAGCGCCATGTAAGTTTCAATTGTGTTGAAATCTTCAAAGATGGACGGACAAGTGGGGGAGGGGAGAGGAAGATAGACCGGCGCATGATAGCAACGTTGTACACGTGGATTCATGTTTTAGAAACCCGGATTCTCTCTGATTTGAAGATTCTTTAGATTCGTAAATCGTGTGAGTTCCTCGTATAATATTATTATGTTTGAGTTATAAGAGGATGTGAATCGTGTCAGTTCCTCGCTCAGTCCTCACCCATGAGAGGACGTGACCTCTACGTCCTCCTTTTAAATATTGTTTTATGTTTGAGCCATATTTCAATGAATTGGCAACAAAAACAAATTTAATATTGTATGCCATTTACATGAGATTCGAATTTGCATCCACAACTACTGACACGTAAATTTGTAACATTATTTAAGGGTTTGTGCTTCACATGTAAAATTTCTCGTGGATGAAAAGTCCGGTGTTATGAATCACGTGCTGCAACGATAAAAAGATGATTTTTGTACCTTTTTTTCTAACTTGTCACACACCTCTTTCATTTAAGGTTATCAGATTGAATAAATCAAACGAAATTAATATGAGAATTAATGAGAAGCTAAAAACAGTGTGTGAAAAGTAAAACTTGGTACGTCGAAATTACCTAGTTGGGCCTTAATAAAGGATCAGTCTCAGTCCACAGAAAAGTCACCTTGCCGAAGATCACACATAGCCCAACCCAAAACCCTAATTCTACACCGGCGCGGGGGAAAAGTGCTGCAAAACAAAACTTTGGAACCAGAATTCAAGGTATATTGTTCGACCTTAAAATCAATCGTCGAAGGGTTTTATTTGCTTGCTGCTGAAGATCTTAGATTTTCTCTTTCCTCCGTTTCCAGAATGTTCAAGAAGTAAGCTTTATGTTGTATATTTATAAATATATGCTTTGTGTGTTTTAATTTGTTGATCATTGAGGCATATAATTTCTGGGTTTGCTTTGATTCGATGGAAATACAAACAGTTTGATTTTAATTTTGATTTTAATTTGATTTTCGATTGTGCTTATATGGGTTTTGAATTTCGATTTGTGCCTTGAATTTTTTTGTTGTTTGTGTAATTGGAAGTATGCATTTGAATGGTCCCATCGCTTCTCAATGCATTTGAATGGTCCCATTGCTTCTCTGTGTACTCTGTGTATAAGCAATCGTTCTAAAGCTTGAGCTTTCTCGTCTAAGTGGTGGTGGTTGTTTTTTCCCTGCTTTGATGTTACAATGATTTTTGAAAGAGCTATCCTCCCAAGCCAACAAGGCTCCCCGAGAGCGTCTGGGGGACATTTATCGTATCTAGACTTACCCTTGCTCTGCAAAGAAGATGTTTCCACGACTTGAACCCGTGACCTTTGAGTCACAAAGTAGCAATTTTTCCGTGGTGCCAAGGCTCGTTCTCACAATGATTTTTGAAAGGTCACTTCTTTTTGCTTTTTTGGAAGATGAGGTTCAGGGAGGATGGTTAGGGTTCCCAGTAATTTGTTTCCGTGTGGAAGTGGTTTGAAGTAGCAAATACTTCTTGGGCAATGGAGATACATAAGGGGAATATTTTGTTATATAATTGCATAATGTATGTGTTATGTTGTAGGTTTTCCACTGAAGAGGTGTCTGCACAAAACCAAGTGAAGGCATCAGTCCAGCGCAAAATTCGGCAAAGTATTGCAGATGAGGTAAGATGTTCATAGGAATTTAACTGATGCATTAAGATACGCTTTACATTCGTTTTAACGAAAATTTAACTTCAACCGCAGTACCCTGGGCTCGAACAAGTGTTGGAAGATTTGATTCCTAAGAAGTCTCCTCTAATTGTGGCTAAATGGTTTGTTACTCTGTTGGATTTACTTGTTGACTAAGCTGTTCGTTTGGTGCTGTCTTATCCTGTATATCTAACATTGTCTCCCACTCTCTCCACTTTTTCAGTCAGAACCATCTCAATTTGGTTGTGGTAAACAACGTGCCACTATTTTTCAACATTCGTGATGGACCATATATGCCTACCCTAAGACTTCTTCATCAGTGTAAGATTTCTGTCCCACAAAATTGTCTTCTCATTATTCTACAGTCTACTTTCTTGAAGAATCATCTCCCTATTACTTTATTTGTTGATTGTCACTGTGAAGTCAATGCTTCTTTGTAGCACGGTGAAACGCAATTCTGGTGTTTTGGAAGTAAATAATTTGGAAGGAACTTCTAATAATGAGAATGATAAACCTAACTTTACTTATACCAAAAGAGTTGCTTGTATTTTTTTATCTTAGGATTCAATGAATTGAATGAGAATGATCAGAAGTTCTCTTAATCACACGCCATACAATCAGTAAATAAGAATGCAATGATCTGTTGAAATCGCAATGGAAAACCAGCTATTTGGTGGGTTTCTTGCTATTCTTGGCCTCCTGCGTTGGGTTCCAAATGAGATATGAGCCCTACTGTAGTGGAAACTCTAGGACGGTTCTGTCAATATTTTCAGCCATGGATGTTGGGTTTGGGTTTACGGTGCAGGCAGGTGGAACCATCATACATGTACTCTAGAAAGTGAGAATTCTTACCTTCAGGTGAGACCTGAAAGGTGAATTGATTCTCATGGTTGGAAGTTCCGATTCAACTATGTCCCAGTACCTTATTAAAGAGGAGAGAAATATTCAAACTATGCCACAAGTCTTTGCATAAATTTTGGGAATTTTTTTTTTTTCTTTTTTGAAGGGCAGCGAAGGGGCTTTGTGCTTTTGTTTCTAAGTCTGGTCTATGTTTCTCCTGTGCAATCTTCCTTTTTCATCTTTTCCATGAATTATCTATGTTATTTGTAAAGGTTTACATATCTATTTGAGAAAACTCAGGGATTCCGTGTTGCGTTTTACAGATCCAGATATAATGAAAAAGTTGCAAGTAGACAGGGGTGCCATTAGGTTTGTTCTCTCTGGTGCAAACATAATGTGTCCAGGTCTTACTTCTCCTGGAGGTGCTTTGGATGATGAAGTGGGAGCAGAAACTCCTGTGGTACAAGTTTATCTTCTTTTTTTTTCTCCGGATTAATGTTAATGTCAAACTCACGCGAGAACAAATATTATGTTGAGTTGGTTTAAATCATTTCCTTATCATGAGATGGAAATGTTGAAGTTCAGTTTGGTTTGTTTGCATCTCAGGCAATCATGGCAGAAGGGAAGCAACATGCTCTCGCAATTGGTTTCACAAAAATGTCAGCAAAAGAAATGTAAGTTGTTACCTCATTTGAAGGACTTCATAGTTGCTTCTCCTAGAGTAATGCCTGAGAAACCCTTAGGATATTGAGAACAAGATATGTAATACATAGAGCCTAACTTTTGTTCACCGACCTCAGAATCTGACGTCAAATGATAAAGCTTAAAAATTTAGAATAAATCATAAACATTTAAAGTTTCTGCCATTGTTCTTTGTAAATTTGGGCAGTAGAGCCATCGTACTATAGCGAACTTATATATGTATCAAAGCCAGCTCAGTAATCCGATGCTGATTGCCTTATCTGCGTGGCTTACAGAAGAGATATCAACAAGGGAATCGGAGTTGACAACATGCATTATCTTAATGACGGTCTTTGGAAGGTATGTAGTTAAATTTTACTACGTATCTATAGCCATTGCTGGTGTTTTAATTATCGTTTCCATGATACATATTTCGCCTCGCTTTGCAGATGGAACATCTGGATTGAGGATATTGAAGACTAACCGTGGTATCACCAACAAGACATGAAGAAATTTATGTTAAAGTTTCATCAATGTGGTGTCGACTTTTCGGTCTTTCGAGTGTTAGATCGGAGCTTAAAGAGTTAATTGTATACCGTATTCGGAATTACATGTTTTGTATTTGTATGTGGAGTGATCAACTTGATCGAATGTTTCACCCCTTAATCAAATTCGTTGTAAGATAGTCGTATCCATTATGTTACACAGTTCACATGTACTTCTCTTATGTTTTATGTAAGATGTGAATTCTCAACTCCCAAGCAGATGTTCTTGAGATCTCCAGTGAAGGAATATATTTTTTTGGAATGAACAAAATTACGATATCCTCTTACTCTGTGTTTGGATGAGTAAGTTTAAGATGACTAAGAAAATTTAACATGACGGAATTTTAACTTTTTAAATTTGTGAATTTTAGTGTGTAGTGTTGGCAACGACAATGGTGGTGATTATGATTGTAGTGGTGATGGTAGGTAGTGGTGGTGACAATGGTATGCAGTGGTGACAAGTGGTGGTGGTAGCCCATTCATGGTCGAATTCTTTGTATTTTTTTGCTTGTTTGTTTTTTAACTCTCCATAATGGGAAGTTAAAAATAACAATTATTTACATGGAATTTGAACTTAGAAAATAAAAGTCCCAAATTTCAAGTTTTCTATGTTTATGAATCTGAACAAGGGAATTTGTGCATGTTAATTTATAAAGAAGTATTAGCCGATTTCCTTCTTGAACTTGTAAGAAGCTGCCAATTTTTCCCTTAGACTTTAAGTTTAGCCGATTATCCTCGGAAACTATTATAATTGGCCAATTTCTCTCATAGACTTTAATTTCCTACCCTAAACCCTAAAATTCTAAAGTGAACGAACAAAAGAAGAAGAAGATATTAGAGATAAAATTACATTTCTGCAATTATAAAAATAAAGTTCAAGGAAGCAATTGGTCAATTACAAAAATTCAGGAAGTAATCGGGTAAAATTAAAGTTCATGGGGAAAATCAACAAATACCTCATTTACAAATTCTAACTTCCGTACAAATTCCAAATTTATTTCCCTCGTAACTGTTGGATAGTTTTGGTTTGTTGCAACGATAGAAAGCTTGAGAAGTAAGCAATGGAGGAGAAGTGCAGGTTCAAGGTTGTAACTTCTGAATGAATGCTAAAACTAATACATCATTCGCAGCTCAAAGAATAGCAGAAGGCACAAACTTTTATAACAATATATTGATCCATCATCTGTAAATAGTCATAACTAAACGTTTTCCCGTACAAGAGAGAAATTCATCTTTTACTTGGTTTTCCTACTACCTGGACTATTAGGAGATTTCTGGCTTTTCTTGGCTTCAAATTTCCTGATTCGTAGAGCGGCTACATTGTGGCGCTGGTTATGTCTTTTTCGTTTGCTGCACATACACATGAACACAGAAAAGATCAACAGCGGAGCAAAAACGATCCACCCTAGCTACTCTAACAGAATTTCATTAAGGAAATTGACATGGCTACAGAAGAAGGGCATACCTTACAAACAATAGGCCTGCTGTAAGCACTAATCCTCCGATGGCCCAAGAAACTCTTTCACTAAATGGCATTTCCCTCCACCGCTGCTGGAATTCCTCTAGCACCCTCAAGCTCTCAGCTTTCTGGGGCACCTCAGATGGTGAAGCCTTCCATGAATCAGCAATCAAATCAAGACTGGCTTTCCCGCCATAGCAAAATGGTTCTTCCTTGCTCACCGATATGTCATCTTTAACGGCAAATCCTGCACCATGGCAGAACTCTGTGCCATTACGAATCCATTCAGAGGCCCTGCCGCAAACATAATCATTTACTCCACATGGTGCTAGAACCTGGCAGAAAATATTTAATCATCAAAGTCGTTCTCTATTACATCTGGAAGGAGATAAGTTTAATGGATTTAGTTAGCAGTGTCAGTTCAACTACTATTTGCATCATTAACAAAACATTGCATGCAAAATAAATGTTAATACTATCAATGATGAAGATACTTCAAGGAAGACCGGCTAGGCAGACAAACCAAGCAGCATGCCACACCCACTCCAACCCAACACTTCACACTCCCCCTTCACTTTAATAAACTGGCAAGGAAAATCTTGGACTGGAAATAAGCCACCCACATACCTGTGTTATTGCATCCGTAGAGTAGTAAGCCTCAGCACAAGCCTCAAAAACCCTGTCACAGAAAGAGGCACATATAACCGGAGGTCCTGACTGCACGCCAATGCGGGGATCGCAGATGGAACATTCCAGCAATTCCCATAAATGCAAGCACTCCGGGCCAGCTTCCCCTGATGAAGCCAACTTCCTAACAGATACAAGTGCAGGATGTGTCTGGGCTACATCACAGCAAGTTTTTTTGCGGAACACCCTGCAAAGAGTCAGATCTTTGGATCCCTTGGTCACACGTTTTGGAGGCTTTCCCTCAGAAGAGAATGGCGGGAAACGACCGCCTTGGGAAATGCATACACTGTCAGGCTTACCTGCATGAAAACGAATTCAGATAATGTTTCATAAGAAGTTCTACACAATTATTAAAGAAAAACAAAAGCTCGATAAAGCGACACATTCGAAGTAAATTTCTTCTGATAAGAGAGCAAATTCAGAAAGCAAATGTCATTCTGCTGATTAGGGACAACATAAAACCGGGAAACAACAAGCAGATTGCATCCAATTTCCACACCACCATTACATATGAAAAAACGAGCTATGACCATACACTCATATGATGTGATAACGCAGTCAAGGCACACCAAAGATCAACTTATGCCAGCTTTAATAAAAAGCATGCCCCTCCATGGCTTGTCAACTACAAATATAATTAACATAGAGCTCCACATCCAAACTGATTCTAGCCCATCTCAGCTTCCTCGAGCCGAGTCTGTTGCATCCGCCACACCGGAACTACTGCTCATATAAAACCTATATTTTGACACTCTGGGGACAGGGAGTCTAATCTAGTGTGAGAAAATGAAAACCCCAATGTTGCAATTCTCATGTAACAGCAGCAATCCAGTGTTTCTGCATAAACTGCACCGATTAAGTGCAAAAAGAACAAGGCTTTCTGAATCCTAACTAGATTTTGACCAATACCCAATATCTATAATCCAGAAAAGAAAAAAAAAACAAAAACAAATTCATGATGTCGTTATTTTCATAAAAAGATGATAATTTTCGATGGCTGAATAGTTGGGATAATATGAAATCGACCCCAAAACTGTTCGTCGAATAATTTCAACACAGAGCTCCCGAAAATCAAACAATTAGGATCTGAAAACAAACAAGAAAATTGAAATATATATATATATATATATATATATATATATATATATATGTAATTACCAGATAAAGAGGGGACGAGTGTATTGAGAAGGAGCAGCAGGATCAGAGACGCGCAACCCATTTTTTTGGTCAATCGGTGGTTTATTCCATTGAGCTCCTGGAAGACTCGGAATCAGAGTATTGACGGAAGTGAGGCAAGAGAAAATTTGACTCGCTGAGAACGGTGGCTCTGTGGGTACCCGATGACCCGGTTACTAAAGGTCCGTGTTGATTGACCCAACTTGCTAACTGGGTTGAAAGGGAGACTTGGGCTCAGATTGCAGGTACCAGCAAAGTTGAACAAGATCGAGGTCCATATATGTGTCCCTTTCGATTCTATACTAGTTTTTAGGATTTGTTTGGTATCTTATTAACAAAATTTCATCGTTTTTTTAAAACATTTCTTGAAATTTTTTTTTTTTTTTAAAACTCTATCTTTGGATCTCTTTGATGTTTTTTGGATAATCGATTTTTTTTTTTAGTTAGTTTTTAGTCAAATTTCTGAAAATACCTACCAAACAAGTTTTAAGGACTAAAACTTAAAAAGTATTTTTGAGTTAAAAAGTTAGATTCAAGGATAGTATCAAACAAACCCTTAATTTTTTTAGAGAAACTAATCAGAAGAGCTTCAAAAAAATTAATCTCAAAAAAAGCATTTAAACAATTTTATTTAATAGTTAGAACAAAAAAACTAATTTCTTAAAAACATCTCTCGATGTCTCTCTCTCCCTCGTACTTTTTTTTTTCCAGAAAGGGATCCTCTCTGGATCCCTTTTACAAAATTCACTCGATCAATCAATTCGGATCCTTGAAATTTGATCCAACGACTACAAACAGAAACCCCTTTAAAAGTTATAATAATTTTAATTGTTGGATCAAATTTTAAGAGCCCGAATTAGATGATTTGGTGGATTTGATGGAATGAATCCGAAGATGATCCATTTCCCTGTTTTCCAACTTCTTTATCTTCTTCTCACACAAAGGCAACGAAGAAAATTCATGAAAGAGTAGAGGGTAGGAATGGGCAAATACCCATTGGTTATGGGTAACCGCGGTTACTCTCCCATTTAAATTAAATGGTTAAGGTTATGGGTAACCGTTTAGATAAATAAACGGTTATGGGTATAACCGTTTACCTGCGAAATTTAAATGGGCGGTTATGGGTATTAACCGCGGTTATAAATGGGTAACCGTTTACCTATTTATTTTATATATGTAAAACTAACACAAACCATGTTCTCGATCCAATAATACTTAGCACCCAATAAATTAGCAAGGAATTCATCGGTCATTCTCTTAATAACACTGCTATAGGAATGATGATTCTCATCATAAAGGAATTGGCCAAATTAATTTAAATTTCTTGCGGGTAATCATGAAATTGACAGAAATGCTTTGACATAAATATCTTCTAAACAATTTTTGTAACCCAATAATACTTAGCAAATATTATATTTACCTTCATTGGTAACAGTTAAAAATATCGTCCGTAAACTGTTATTTCAATTATTGAAATGGTATAAGGACTTTAAAAAATTAAAATATGGAAATGTATGATGAATGTACCTATAACGGTGTTTCATTGTAAAAAAATAAGAAAATTATGACAATTTTTTTTTAAATTTTAAAGTTGTTAAAAAACATGTAGACCGGTGAAAAAGGGGTAATAGCAAAAAAATAAATAAACGGGTTAAAAAGGATAAATGGGTAAACGGGTATTAAAAGGTTACGGTTAAATGGGTATGCGGTTATGGGTATGGGTATAACCGTTTAGGCAATTACCCAACGGGTAAACGGTTATGCGAGTATGAGTATAAACGGTTATGGGTAAATAATCGCGGTTACCCGCCCACCATAACCGTTACCCATTCCTAGTAGAGGGGTGGGGACAATGTGTGAGCGAGAGATGATGGGACGGGTGAAAGAGAGATAGTTGACTAGCGCGTGGTATACGCGCGTCATCTATCCAGGATTCACTTGCAATATGCGAGCTTTAGTTGTCAAGAGAATATTTAGGACTTGTTTGGTATTACTAAGCTTTGAAGAAAAAAATTCCTGCTATATTGTGAGAATAAGCAGTTGTGATATAAAGCAACATAGTGTTTGGTAATTTTTTTTGTAAAAGTGTTTTTGGAAAAAAATAATAATAATATTATAGTGTTTGGTAAAATTTTAAGTAAAATAGCTGTGACTGTATGAAATGACAAATAAGAGTATAATACTAGATGTGCCATAAATTTAATTTTCTTAACAAATAAATGTGAATTACTAAATATACTTTCTTTGTAAAAGAAAAATATTTATAAACTTTATCTTAAATATTAGTTAGTATGACAAACTACTTCCATTGAAATATTTTAGACTGAATAGCTAGGATTCATTAGTACAATATTGTTAATGTACTTAAAAGTAGTCTAATTAGATGCATTCATCAAACTTGCTGTTATTCTATTTCTTAATGTTTCTATCCCATATGATTTTTCAACTTGATAATTTTGGTATTCTTCATCATCATCACTATTATCGCTCTCTTCACAAAAGTTCCTAAGATCATCAAAATGACAATCACGTTCAAAATTCCTTCGTATGTAGCGTATACTTCATCTTCATTTACCAAAACAAAAAAATGGCATCTTTCATTTAACCAGAATGTTAATTCTTCGTTCCCTCTATCCGCAGTATAGAAATGGCGAATTCCCTAACTAAAAATTGGGTTTTGGGTGAGGTTGCATTCGCGCCAGGGTATCGGTGGGATGGAGAGGTCATGCCACTCCAACCCCAATTCCTCCATCATTACATGTCTCTCCCAAGAAACCATCCATCCCTGTCTCTACCCATCCACTATCTCTCTCCTCTCTGCAACACACTGAACCAAATTCAAGTTTTTACCAACCCTTTATCATTTCCCTACTTCTGTGTAATACAAAAAAAGAAACCTAATTCAAATTCTTCATTGCTGCAACTCTTTCTCGACACATTCGTTAAAATTTAGATAAGTTCAGTTGTGGGTATTTAAAATATATCAATTTTTAGCTTGAATTTATCGAATTGGATTCTGGGTACCTTAGCTTTTCAGCCATGGCAAGTTTAGGAGGAGATTGGGTCAAGAGGGTAGGTCGGGGTTCAAAAAGGGGTTGGAATCAAATTATATAGGAGTTTTGATGTGGCAGGAGGCGGAGGCTTGAGCCGGGAATGAAGTTTCATGTTAGGGATTGGGTTTGGGGTGACGAGTTGGGAGTGAACAAGTGAGACGGGAGGGAGATAACCATTGAGATGTTAGAGCAAGGAAGAGGACGACGCGAGAGTTGATGGTAGAATCGGCATTTGCAAACTTTCATTAAACATTACTGTTCACCTGTGTTTTTAAGATAAAAAGCTGGTTTATAAAAGCAGTAAATAGCTGCTTCCACTTTTCAGCTGTTTTTCGTATCAATTTTGAAAATAAGTGCTTTGTTACTGAGTTACCAAACACAATATTGAGCTCAACTTTTTTTCATCTCTACTTTTAAAAAAATTTAAGCAGTACCAAACTCGTACTTAGACCCATAACTTGATACACTAGCTTCAGACTCGTAACTTGATCGACCACCTTTGGAATCGTCATCTTGTCTAGTTTCTTCTTCTACTTTTGGTTCTCTCGACATGAAGACATGGTCAAATTTGAATTTCTCAGCATCTTCGGCATACAACAGGCATATACCACAACTTTCCGCCTTCATATCGACAACGTGTCGGTTGTCTTCATCCGACGTGTTGTCTTCATCCGACACAACCTCCAGGCAGAAGTCAACAGAGGCCCCATTGGCAAGTTTGTAAACATTAGGGGAGCATTCTTCTTCTACCTCTTCAATTCTAAAGGCCTCATTCCACACATACACGTGATGTTGGTCGTAATAGTAGTTCATAGCTGCCTCTCGCATACAACATTAATTTGATGCCAAGGAGTGTGCTTTGATGGAGCACTAGTTTGCCTCTCGCATAATTCTAATATGTGCTTCTTCCATTATGTTGCTTCTTGCATTATTATCCAATTTTGGGCAATTAATAAAACGTTTGCAAAAACGATCATGTTGAACCCAACCTTGTGTGAGTGTTGTCCTTGTACTTGACACTGTCTTCAGCGACGTGCAGCCTTCAGTTTCAACATTACATAGCACTGGGAGCTCTGGTAAAGATTGAAGCTGCTTGCAGCCGACTAAGCCGAGTTTAGACTACCGAGAAGCTTGTTTGATGCTTGCAGGTATGCTCCCAACCTTGGTTCCACTCAGATATAATTCTTGCAATGAGGTTGAGCAAACGAGACCATCAGGGACATCCTTAAGTGCTTGCAGCCACTAAGGTCTAAAGTTTGAAGACTAATTAGGTTTTCAATAGACGAAGGAAGCATTTCGATAGCTGTCCTATTCAAACTAAGAGACACCAAAAGTTCCATTGGCTTCAAGATTTCAGGGAATTTGGAAAATCTAGAGCAATCTTTGAGATTAAGTCTCTCAATATATTTCAACTTGCAGATGTTACCTGGGATACTTGAAAGCCTTTTGCAACCTTGTGGTTTATTATGTTTGAGCGCAGGGAGAAACTCGATTAATGAGGGTAGCTCTTTAACCGTTGTTCCACTTAAATATAAGAACTTCAAATGTTCCTTTAGCTCTAAGATCTTTGAGAAGTTTTCAAGTTCAGGGCACCCAGAGAGATCGAGTTTTGTGAGATATTTCAACTTACAAATGCTCTTTGGGATACTTGAAAGCCTTTTGCAACCTTCTAGTTCAAGTCTTTTGAGAGAAGGGAGAAACTCGATTGATGAGTGTAGCTCTTTTACCACTGTTCCACTTAAATTTAAGCACTTTAAATGTTCCATTGGCTCCAAGATCTCTGGGAAGTTTTCAAGTTTGGAGTAGCTAGATAGATTGAGTTCCTCCAAATATTTCAACTTACAAATGTAGGTTGGTAGACTCACAAGTCTCTTGCAATCAACCAATGATAATGTAGTTATATCCTTGGGAAGCTCAGAAAACTTGCCAAGAGATGTGCAGCCATCTAGATTAAAACAATCAGAGACTTTCAGTTTACACATGTTGCTTGGAAGTTTATCAAGGTCTTTGCAATAACGTATATTCAAGTAAGAAATATTTTCGTTAGGCCAAACTGATTCAGGCAACTCCTTTATTCCAGTTTCTTGTAAATCTAAGTATTTAATACTTCCTGGCATCTCTGGAAGATACTTGAGACTCCAGCAAGCTGCAAGACCAAGACGAGTAAGCTTGTGGAGATGTTGAAAATACCATGGAATTTCAACCAAACATGGACAGCCACAGAGATTTATGTGCACAATTTTTAGACTCCCAGAGAGATTTGGAACTTCAGTTAGATAATGAGAGTGCGACAGATCGATAACTTGTAAGTTGACAAGCATCTGCAACAAATGAAATAGAAATATAAAGAATTAATATAATTTCTACACTTGATTTTATACAAGAATTAAAATAGGCATATAATATAATATACCTAGTTTTCTTTCCAAAGATTCTTAACTTTGATATTGGGCATGTGAAGCTCAACTAGATTTTCCGAAGAAAAAGTTGACGGCAAAGATTCCAGCGGATAATAAGCCCAGTAAAGATAACGAAGAGAATCGGGAAGGTCTAGAGGAGCGGTCAATTGACCACACAAGCTTAGAATTATTAGGTTAGACATCTTTTTGAAGTCTGCATGTTTCAATGGTCGCTCTTCAAGATTATACCAATCAACCTCTATGGCTTTAACATTTGGAGTTTCCTGACAATTAGAAGAAAGTTTAAATGTGAATACATATGTTTTCAATATGTTCAAATGCAACGCACATTTGGAACAAAGAGTATCTGTCATGGTAATGATGCACATGTGTCTTAGTCTAGTCAAATATCCAACGTAATTGTATCCTCCTCTACTTGTCTAAATAAACAAACATTTGTTCATATTCCAACACTTCCTAACACAATAAATATTCAATCAAATTCGTTTTTTTAAATCTCACTTCTTTATTATAAATTTGTTTTACTTTGTTCTGTTATCATATGAAGTTTGTAATTTTTTTTATCTAAAAAAGAAAAGAAAAAAATTGAATGAATTTGGATCTTACCATGTTACTCTTCAATACACGATAAACATCCTCGTCAGTGAAAGTTCACCAGGATCTTTAATACATTGTTCCTAAACAATTGTCCTTCCCATTTCTTGTAGCAAATCGTGCATCTCTATTATGCCTTCCCTTCCCCATATTGAAACAATTGACATGAGGGACATATCAATGAGAATTCTAATTCCGGTTGTCGCAAAGAATCCACGAATATTAAACATTCGTTTTACCATATCCACATCCTTCCATTTATGAAAACATGCTACATCTAGAAATATCTCCTTCTCATTTTTTTTCCAATCTATCATAACTTATTCTCAACACTTTCTGATAACTTTCACTGGGAAATCGTTTCAGTTTGTTGAATTCATCTTCCCAGTCTTCTTTGCTCTTGCAATTGAAGAACAAGGACCCCAAAACTGTAAGAGCCAAAGGGATGCCTCTGGCATAATACACGGCCTTTTCTGCCAACTCTTTATAATCTTTCGACGAGTACTGTTATTCTTGAAAGCATGCGAACAGAAGAGCTGAAGAGCGTCATTCAGTTTTAATACCTCAACCTCGTAGATATTATCCTCTTTAACTGTTTGCCTAAGTGTGCCCCTATCTCTACTTGTTACAATGATTCTACTTCCAGTGCCATACCGAAGACGATTGCCAGCTAAACGTTCAATTTGCAATGAATCACTCACGCCATCTAGAACAATGAGGACCTTTGTACGACTGAGCCTTTCTTGAACCAAAGTTGATCCTACGGTAAGAATATCTTCCTCTAATAGCTCCTTAAGAAGTGTTTTTTTCCAAGTGATCTAATCCACCTGCTTGTTTTGATTTCTCCCTAACATTCTTAAGAAAACAAGAAGCTTCGAATTTAGAAGAGTGTATGCGAAATACAGCCTTGGCAATGGTGGTTTTGCCAATACCACCCATGCCCCAAATACCTACAATGATGCAAGCGTCCGGTGAATGAATGCTTAACAGCAATTCAATCTGCTCGATGAGGCTTTCAATTCCAACAAAGCCCTTTAAATCGCAGGATGATTTGTGGCACAATTTGGTCCAAATATGATCGACAACTTTCTGAATTAGATCTGCCTCCGTCCTGGCGTATAGATGTATATGATTACGTAGAAAAACAATAGTAAGTCTTAAATACACTTTTCCAAATCTTAGCACAAATCAAATTGTCACAAGTTTAAAGAAAATTTATAACTTTAGACAAGTTAAAGGAGAGTTAGTTACCCGTGTTTGTACCATACTTGACCAATCATGAATCTACCGAGCACCGATCAACGTTATACCGTCAAGGACCCAGAAGAGTTTCCCTCCAACCAAGAGGCCAATCACAGCGCGACACGCGTTGACATCAAAAGCCAATCATAGCACGACACATGTCAACATCAGAAGCCAATCACAACACGACATGTGTCAATGTCAGAACAAAGCTAGAAACTTTCTTCTATAAAAGGAGATCATTCTCCCACAATTTTTCTAATGTCATTTGTACTAAATCATTCACTAGTACTCACTAAAGGAGAGCTTGAACCTATGTACTTGTGTAAACCCTTCACAATTAATGAGAACTCCTCTACTTCGTGGACGTAGCCAATCTGGGTGAACCACGTACATCTTGTGTTTGTTTCTCTGTCTCTATCCATTTACATACTTATCTACACTAGTGACCGGAGCAATCTAGCGAAGGTCACAACTTGACACTTTCTGTTGTACCAAAGGCCTTACTGATTTGTACATTAACATTTGACGCCGTCTGTGGGAAACACACTTATTCCTACTCTCTTCAACTTTGTCAAGCTGGTTTCCACCATTCGTACACTTTCTTTTGACCAGGCATCCTTCTCTAACATGGTTAGCGAAGGAAGCCATAGCACACATAACGATACCCCCCTCGCGCCTTGTGTGAGGATACGAAAGAAGCTCACTCATCAAGCTAAAGTCGAGGAGCTGGAGGCTCAGAATAACAATATATCAATGAAGAATGAGATCATCCAAGAACAATATGAGAAGCTCTTTGAGACGTTCCATGAAACTAGGCGTACTCAAACACGCGAACTTGTTGTCCCTGTGGACATCAACCATCTTCTGGTGCCCCTCAACACGGAGGGTCACTTTCCTTCGACATAGGTATCCCTGATGAGGAGCGAGCTAATCATCAAAACATTGATCAACATGAGACTTCTCTCAACCCAGCTGCTTCGACCTGAAGCAAGAGAAGTGGAGGAAGACACCTCCTTGCAGAAGGGTTGGAAGGATCGAAAACCGTTTATTGTGACTGCCGAGACTTCCTAAAGCAACGTCGAGAGAACCCCCTCCACATAAGCTCGAAGATTAATGACCCAATGGTTTTTAAAAGACTCGATCCCCTCATACGACCCAGGCTAGCTGCCCATCTATGAAAGGAACGACAGGTCCCAAAGGGACATGAAGGTACAGGGGACTCGGAGGTATTTCGACAGACTCGCCCTAGAAGTCAGTACGGCGAGTTCAAGGAAAAATCACATGCTCTTGCTTAAACTTTCCTACTTCCAAGAGACGATGGAGATTGACGGAAGAAAATTCTAGTGGTACATGACTTCACTCAGGACCCCCTTGTCCTACAGCTCATTAAGGAAGTAAACAAGTTGAAGGCCGAACGCCAGGCCGAGATACCTGACTGGAACCAACCCAGGCCTAGCACTCTCACAAGGAGGATCCTCGACACCCCCTTCAAGCGAAGACAAAACAAAAGCTTGGTTTACAACTCTATACTGGAAGGGAGGACCCGATTATACACCTTAACCTCTTTAAGTTCACCATGGCATATCAGATGCACACCGACGAAGAGCGATGTCTTCTCTTCTCCTCTCTGGCAGAGCTCTAAAATGGTATTGTCGTCTTCCACCTGAGATAGTAGACTCATTTGAGGAATTAAGGAAACTGTTTGTCTCTCAACACATCTTCCACACCGATCGCTTGCATTCTACAGATGACTTGTACACTATTCGCCAGAAGCCGGACGAGTCACTACAAGAGTATGTCGGTCACTTCAGCTATGAGTATTCTCACTGCGTTGAGGCAGATGACAAGACCGCCCTCATGGCCTTCATGGCAGGCCTACATGATTGTTTCTTCAAGTACATGATCAATGCCGACATTTGGAATACTTACTCTGAAGTGATGGCACAAGCTTACAACCACACATCTGCCGAAGCAAGGACATACCAAGGGAGTCCCCATATGGTTAACCTCTATCAACAAGTGGGAAGTGGAAGTCAAGTTCTACCAAGTAAGGAGATCTTGGCCATTCAGACACCCATTGCATCATCTCCTGTATCATTTAGCTACTCGCTAAGTCACCAAAC
Organism: Malus sylvestris; assembly: GCF_916048215.2. Taxonomy (NCBI): domain Eukaryota; kingdom Viridiplantae; phylum Streptophyta; class Magnoliopsida; order Rosales; family Rosaceae; genus Malus; species Malus sylvestris. Next base: position 27,498,192 of record NC_062263.1, read on the forward strand.
GTATTTGTCTCTTGGAAAGAGGAATGATTTTTACTCTCAGCAAGCCCATTACAACAAGAGGGATAAAAGTTCGTATCAAGACAACCAGGGGTGAACGTATCGTCGACTATTATGACTATAGGGCCAAGCCTCATTTTTTCAAAGTGGAGGACTAGGTACTGAAGGAAATGCTATTATAAGAAGGCATACATATTACAAATGTTTTGACTCTCAACCGTTTAAGATCTTTTGTCACACAAGCCATTTGGCAAATATTTAGAGAAGAGGGAATTCAGACAACTTCTTCTGAGTCTTTTGCATTCCTAGCACTGGAACACTTGGTCTATGTTGACCTACCCCTATACTCCAACTCAGAGCTTCAACATGCGTACTTTGACACAAAGTATGTGATACTAAGTGTTACAACCAACATGGTTCACATATCGAAAGTATGAATCCCTTCATGCATAGCAAAACATTCATAAGCACCACTCATGTCAATCAACATAAACATCATACATTCCAACATATTCATACATAAACATCATACATTCCAACACATCCATACATAAACCAATTGTGCTTCAAAAGGGTTCAACATACTTTGTGTCATTCGACACTTGCTACAATGTGCCTCGACACCTTGCCCTTATTCTCACCAACTAGGTGATGAAGGAACTCAACTTCGTGCCACCAACCAAGTGATGAAATGTACAACCCGTACTCTAATATTATTTGGCAACTTGCCACTCTTATCACCAACCAGGTGAAGAATGAGCTTACCTTCGTGCCACCAACTAGGTGGTGAAATGTGAAGAAAGAACTCATCTTCATGCCACCAACCAGGTGATGAAATGTACAACCCGTACTCTCCTTCATGCCACCAAACAGGTGATGAAATGTACAACCCATACTCTAATATCATTTGGCAACTTGCCACTCATGCCACAAACCAGGTGATGAAATGTGATGAAAGGTGATGAAGGAACTCACCTTTGTACCACCAACCAAGTGATGAAAGCAACTCACCATTCATTCCACCAACTAGAAGACGAGTGGTACAACTTGTACATGTGAACTCCTAGCATTCACAAATAATCAGAAACCCTCAAGCTTTACAACTCAACTAAGGGAGCACTTATGCCCAACAAGAGTTATAGTCACCAACAAAGTCTTATTGCAAGCCAACAACAACTTCAGTGCATGGTATACGAAGATCAAGCTATTCAGCCCTCTTGCATTTGCTTTAGACATTTCTCTTCTGTAACAAGCAAACACTACAACTCGTAGAGAGCTTCACACACTCTTCATCAAGATTGTTCGAAGCAAATTCAATTTATATGGTTCATCCAAACCTTCGACTATTACAAGGTGTGGCTTGTATATGTTGTCTCTCCTACATTTTCAAATTTCCAATTTTCCCACAAAAACAAAAAAAAAGGAAATTGGGAAATTCAACAAAGCTTCATCAATGGAGGACAACCACAAATCTCAAAAGCTTCACATACTCTTGATCAAGACAATGTGAAGCAAAACCAATTTATGGTGCCAACAAGAGCTTCATCAATGGAGAGCAGCCGCAATTCTCAAAAGTTTCACACACTCTTGATCAAGACAGTGTGAAGCAAAATCAATTTATGGTGCCAACAAAAGCCTCATCAAAGGAGTTCAACCACAATTCTCAAAAGCTTCACACACTCTTAATCAAGACAGTGTGAAGCACAACCAATTTATGGTGCCAATAAGAGCTTCATCAATGGAGGGCAACCATAATTCTCAAAAGCTTCACACATTCTTCATCAAGACACTGTGAAGCAAAACCAATTTATCGTACCAACAAGAGCTTCATCAAAGGAGTTTAACCACAATTCTCAAAAGCTTCACACACTCTTCATCAAGACAGTGTGAAGCAAAACCAATTTATGGTGCCAACAAAAGCTTCAACAACAAAGCTTCACCTACAAAGCTTCAACATAAAAGCTTCACCTACAAAGCTTCAACTCAAAAGCTTCAACTCCAAAGCTTCACCTACAAAAGCTTCAACTCCAAAGCTTCACCCACAAAGCTTCACCCACAAAGCTTCAACTCCAAAGCTTCACCTACAAAAGCTTCAACTCCAAAGCTTCACCTACAAAAGCTTCAACTCCAAAGCTTCAACTCCAAAGCTTTATCTACAAAACTTCAACATAAAAGCTTCACCTACAAAGCTTCAACACAAAAGCTTCACCTACAAAGCTTCAACTCCAAAGCTTCAACATAAAAGCTTCACCTACAAAGCTTCAACACAAAAGCTTCACCTACAAAGCTTCAACTCCAAAGCTTCACCCATAAAGCTTTAACTCCAAAGCTTCACCCACAAAGCTTCAACTCCAAAGCTTCACCCACAAAGCTTCACCCACAAAGCTTCAACTCCAAAGCTTCACCCACAAAGCTTCACCTAAAAGCTTCAACTAAAAGCTTCAACACAAAAGTTTCACCTACAAAGCTTCAACTACAAATGCCAAAAGCTTCACACACCCTTGATCAAGATAGTGTGAAGCAAAATCATTTCATGATACCCAACAAAGCTTCAACTCAAAGCTTCACCTATAAAGCTTCAACACCAAAGTTTCACCTACAAAGCTTCACCTATAAAGCTTAAATATATATATATATATATATTTTTTTTTTTTCTTTCGGAAATTCGAAAATTTGAAAATTAGGAAATTCGAAAATTCGAAAAAAAAAATTGAAAATTTAAAAAAAAAAAAAAAAAAGCTTAGGCCTCATCTTCTTTAGGCCTAACAACTTTCATAACAAATATATATGAAGGATGAGTTTTGGGCTACCACTTAGAAAGGAAAACGGTGAAGTTTTGTTACTTTGGAATTTTGGCTACTAGTAAGACACCTCATTCGTCAACTCCCTCGACCGGAGACTTAGGGGATTCCTACCATATGATACTACACCTCGGCACTTGGAAGGTTCACGACTACTCAGCGACTTGGATCTTTCAAGTCTCCAACCGAGAAATTTTTCTCACTCGGGAAATTAAGGGAACACTACCTCAACCTACATGCTTCACTCACAAAGCTTCAACATACAAGCTTCAACAAAAGAAAAAAATTCAAAGAACTTAGTGAAGAAGGCCTTGGTGTATTTAACACAATACGTTGAAATGAAGCAAAGTTTATTTATTGATATCTCCGATAAGTTACAAATATATACATATACATGAATCAAAATAAACAAATAAGATGGAGTCTTCACAAAAGTTGCTCAGGAAAAGTCTCAGCAGTTGGCAGAGCCCCAGAAAGAGGAGGCACCGAAGGGTGATCATTTGGAGTCTCAGTACTGGGCAGAACCCCAGAAGGAGGAGGCACCAAAGGTTGATCATTTGGAGTTTCATTATGCGGTACAGCCTCAGAAGACGAAGGCAATAAATGTGTTTGGAACAAACTCACAAACCTCTGATGATTAAGTAAAATCTAACAATCAGATTCCTGCAGCTGGTCGAGCTTCCTCTTCATGTTTGTAGCATAGTCATGTGCGAGCCTGTGCAACTGTTTATTCTCATGCTTGAGCCCTCTGATCTCCTGTTTGAGACTTATCACTTCAGCCGCCAATGATTTAACTTGGCGGGTTCAAGCAAATATACGTTGTGCCATATTAGACACAGAACCTGCACACTGAACATTGAGAGCCAGATAATCCTTAACAGCCAACTCATCAAACTGTTTGGAAAGTAGTCTGTTATCTTTGGGAGTGAGAAGGTTCTTAGCCACCACCGCAGCGGTCATATCATTTTTCATCATAGAGTCCCCAAAGGTAAGAGGACCGGTAAGGGATAAGAAAGATGGGCGCCATATGTTGTCTTGAGGAGGCATGGTTGTCTCTTCACCAAAGTTCAAATCAAAACGACGGTCGGATGGGCCAGACATTTTCAGAAATGATGAAGGTCCAGTTATCCTACCATTACCCACAAAGGTAAAGGAACAACACCACTGCTTGATAACTGGAAAATCCCTATATGTGTCAGCCTCTGTGCTCCGTAGCAAGGCAGACTGGCAAAAATGTCTAACCTTTACTGACATCGAGAAAACACTCCCAACATGATTACTTGCTCAAAAATCGAAGAAGCACCGCTCTCCGAATCTGGAGAGCCAGACTCCCACTAGGATTGCTTTCTCAAAAATCGAAGAGGCACCGCTCTTCAAATCTCGAGAGCCAGACTCTCACCAGGATTGCTTTCTCAAAAATCAAAGAGGCACCGTTATCCGAATCTCGAAAGCCAGACTCACAACATGATTGCTTTCTCGAAAATCGAAGAGGCACCACTCTCTAAATCTTGAGAGCCAGTTCCCCAATAGGATTGCTTGTTCAAAAATCGAAGAGGCAACACTCTCCAAATCTTGAAAGCCAGATCCCCAAAATGATTGCTTGTTCGAAAATCGAAGAGGCACCGCTCTACGAACTTCGAGAGCCAGATTTCCTTGGATAAAATTTGTTTGCAATCTTCACACGTAACATCAACTTTCCAGATACCACAGACCACTTTTTCAAAGTGCTCTGACAAAGTTAAAACAAGTGAATCTTGCAGCTCCCACTACATTGCTATGACCGAGAAGGGTAAAGAACCAGTGTTACTACTCGTTGTTGGGACAATTCCTATATATGTCGACCTCCATCATCCACAGCCAGGTAGACCTGCAAATAAATAAAAAATGCTCAACTTTTCTTCACATCCGAGAGGGCACTCTAAGTAGAGTCTCTCGAAAATACTCACCTTCTTTTTCCCCCGATAATACCTCTGCAAACAAGCTACACCAGAACAAGAATATCTCATATCATCAAGGTTAAAAGCAAGAGTATCTCATATCATGCTTTTTCCCTGTCTTTTCCTTTACCCTTGTTCTTACCTACAAGACAAGGAGAAATAGAGCAATCAGTCAGCACTTGGAATTAAGCTTCCAGTCAGGAACTGACTGCCTGATTACTTACCTGGCATTGCTCTCGAGTACTCATCTTCAACATCTTGTGCTTCTAGAAAAGATATCACATCTGCTTGAGGAATAGATAGAGCAAGTGAGAAGAATACAAGAAAGCATGTGGAGACAAGCACAACAGAACACATATCGATTCATCTATTACTTTGTCAACAACAAAAGTATCCCATATCATCAAAGTCGAACGCACCCTTGATTTGATAGACTTGTTTTGACCCTCAAATTCTTGAGTCGACATTATACTCTAGAGGAAACTAGAAAACCCTCCAGCCCAGTTCAAGAATAAGTCAGTGGAAAGTTACTTCTTCAAAAGTAAAAGTATCTCATATCATCTCTTCTCATTTTTCTTCTCTTTATCCTTCTTGCTACCTACAAGATAGAGAGAATGAGAACAATCAGCCGGAACTTGAAATCAAACTTCTGATATGGGACTGATTACTTGGAACTCTAATTGCTTACCTTGTCTGTCACCTCTTTCGGCAGATCTCCTAGCTTGGCGACTTGGGGGACTCCTACTACATGGTTTGTATCGCGCTTGACCAAGCCTGAAACTACAAGTAAGCTTCAAGTGAAATTGATACATTACCTTGTGCATCTTCACCGGTTAATGATACCACACCTGGATGGATGAAAAGTACTTCCAGATAAGATACCATATCTACCTACGAGACAGATAAGGCAAGTGAAAACGATACCACACTTCGGTACTTAGAAGTTTCATGATTACTCAGCAGCTTGGATCTTACAAGTCCCCAACCGAGGAGCTTCCCTCACTCGGGAACTTAAGGGAGTATTGTTTGTACCATACTTGACCAATCACGAAACTACCGATTACCGATCAACGTTATACCGAGAGTTTCCCTCAAACTAGGAGGCCAATCACAGCGCGACACGCGTCGACATCAGAAGCTAATCATAGCGCGACACGTGTCAACATCAGAAGCTAATCACAACACGACACGTGTTAATGTCAGAACAAAGCTAGAAACTCTCTTCTATAAAAGGAGATCATTCTCCCATAATATTTCCTAATGTCATTTGTACTAAATCATTCACTAGTACTCACTAAAGGAGAGCTTGAACCTATGTACTTGTGTAAACCCTTCATAATTAATGAGAACTCCTCTACTCCGTGGACGTAGCCAATCTGGGTGAACCATGTACCTCTTGTGTTTGCTTCCCTGTCTCTATCCATTTACATATTTATCCACACTAGTGACCGAAGCAATCTAGCGAATGTCACAAACTTGACACTTTCTGTTGTACCAAAGTCCTCACTGATTTTGTGCATCAACAACCCGGATTTGTTTGAATGATCAAACCCAGATAGATTGGCTGCAGTCGTCAAAGCATCCCTCCACTTGTGCACCTTGTCGATACTGTTAGTGAATCGTTTTTCAAGTTGAGCAAATGCATCTGCATAACTCCTGTGTTGTTTTCGTACATTAGATGGATCGATGTCGTAGAATACAGGTATAACCATCCGGCCTTCTCTGTTGTTGCATTTTAGTATATGCACAAGCTCATCCAAACACCATGCGGAAGAAGCATAGTTTTGCTAGAAAATGATCGCCGAGATGGTGGATTTCTCGATTGCTTCTTGAAGGGCAGGTTCGATTTCTTCTCCTCTCTGAAGTCTATTATCGATGTAGGTTTCAACTTTCTTATGAAGTAAGGCAGCATGAAGATGGCTGGTAATACCAAGGCAGGTGTCCCTACCTCTGAAATTGATAAACACATCGTACTTTTCTCGACGTGGGGGGTTATCAGCATCATCATCATCATCCTTAACAACAGCAGAATCAGCTGCAGGAGACGAAGAAGAAAATGATTTGCAGCACATGTACAACAGAGTCCCGATGGCGATGATGATGATGTTGAAAACTTGAATCAAGGCAATCAACTTCATCTCTCTATTAGGTATGTGCACAAGGTTACAAATGTTTCAGAAGGACAAAAAATGAAAATATGGAAAGACAAGGATTAGTCACTTTCACATACTTAAAAAATAATGAACACAACTTGGCTGCTGTAAATTCAGCAGCCGGTCTTGCTTACAACCAATTTAGGATGGACACGTGTCCAAGTTTTGATTTTTTAATCAAAAAATTAGACACGTGTCCATTCCGGATTGTTTGTAAGTAGGACCAGCTGCTGAATTCTTCAGCACCCAAGTTCTTTCCAAAAATAATTTGAATAATACTTAAATATTCCCTAGTAAGTATTTTATGTACTCACCCAGTTGACAAGTGTTTTTTGTTTTAAAAGCCCAAGAAAAATTAATGACATGTACATTATATTATACAAGAATAAAACATGTGTTAATTTATCATTGGACAAAATTAAGAGGTGAGCACTCCTTAGTGGAAAAGGATCCTCTCAAGATTTTCTTTGTGGAGATCCGAAGATCCGAAGATCCATCAATCACGATTGTTCATCGTACATCGTACAATTAGTTTTTGTTCGATATTATTTATATTTAATTTTAAGTTTAAAATTTAAAATAATTTTTAAACGCACGATGTACGATGACGATCATGATTGATGAATCCCCCGATCCCCACAAAAAAGATCCGAAGATAATCTTTTTTTCTCATTAGTGAATACACAAATATTGTCCTCATAATTATATTTTGCTTTCACAGTTTCGTAAATATGTTACAAAATGCATGTATAATGACTACATGTCCATTGGGAAGAAGCAGCAGTGGCAATATCCATTACCTTGAATTAGCTTTTGGCTACATGCACAACGTTTCAAAGGCTCGAAAACAAACGAGTGAGAGATGAACGAAAGTGGAAAATGGGGCACATGATACGCACATATTTTATTTATAAAAAAAAGAGTAAACTGTAGGTTTACCCCCTGAACTTTCACCTCACTTTCGATTTCCCCCCTGAACTTTTCTATTGGAAAATTAAGGACTCAAACTAATTTTTTTAGCCAATTTGCCCCCTACCGTTAGTTTTTCATATATTCCATCCATATTTCCGTTAAGTGAGACCATGTGCACAACATGTGAGGGTAGTTAAGTTATTTCACTCTTAAAAATGATTAAAAAACTGAAAATAAAAAAAAAAACAAAACTTTCCCTCTATTTTTTCCCGCTAATTCATATCCTCGATTTTATTTTTCCCTCCCATTCCTATGCATGAGAAATGACATATGGTGTTATTGTCTACCATTTTTATTTTCTCTAACAAATTAATAATTTGACAAATGCTAATGGTGCTATTGTCTCCAAAGCAGTGCATTAATATAAGAAACCTTAATCTTTTTTATGGACATGTTTCTTATATTAATGTACTGCTTTGGAGACAATAACACTATGAGCATTTGTCAAATTATTAATTTGTTAGAGAAAATAAAAATGGTAGTACATGCTTCAAGAAAAAAATTAACTTAGCTACTTATGAAGACAATAACACCATATGTTATTTCTCATGCATAGGAATGAGACGGAAAAATAAAATTGAGGATAGGAATTAGCGGGAAAAAATAGAGGGAAAATTTGTATTATTATTTATTTTCAGTTTTTAATCATTTTTAAAAGTGAAATGACTTAACTATTCTCACATGTTATGCACATGGTCTCACTTAACGGAAATATGGATGAAATATATGAAAAACTAACAGTAGGGGGCAAATTGGCTAAAAAAATTAGTTTGAGTCCTTAATTTTCCAATAGAAAAGTTCAGGGGGGAAATCGAAAGTGAGGTGAAAGTTCAGGGGGTAAACCGACAGTTTACCCTAAAAAAAAAACAAAAAAAAAAGCTATAATTTAAAGAAAGATATTCATATATTTGCAATCTTAATATGAACAACGTCATTTCTGCTTGTAAGGGAAGACAATTGATCAAGGGAGGCAGATTGTCTGCCCCCTCTTTGGGAATATCAATGAGTGAGAGATGAATACTTATAAAAGTATACAAAGGGGCACATGGGATGGGGTCCTCCCTTTACGTTCTTTGCGTGCATTGTTGTAAAGTTTTCCAGTTATAGTTGGTTAGGTATTATTGTGTTTTGAAAAAAAAAACTGTTTCTGTTATGCTATAAGAATAAATTCATTTTTACTGTTTCACATTTTTAGTTTATTTTTATCCAAAACTGTGAAAATAAGTTGATTTTGAGTGTTTACCAAACACTTTTTTTAGCTCAATTTTTTTTATACCCATTTTTTTTATATAAAATACATCAGTATCAAACCACTATTTAATACTTTATATTTTTGTTCTTATTGTTATTAAAAGTTGAGTGTGTATAATTTTGTCCTTTCTATTAAATAAGTTGCTGAGTGCTTTTGATTAAGAAAAAAAATGTTGAAGCCTTTTTAATTAAACTGCCCTTATTGTTTTAGTAAATTACAAAATAGGCCCACCAGGAAGGTTGGGATCACTTTCATGTTGAATCATTTGTTTGATATATTTGGACGAATAAATGATTTCTGATTCGAGACTTATGTAAGTCTTTATTAACTGTTTACGTAGTAGGTGCAAATTCCACTTTTTAAAAGTGTAATCAAATCACACCTAAATTTCAATCAGACATAAAAATTTTACAACTTAAATTGTTAAAAGTTAATGTTTCGTTTGCATTTACCAACTCTACTTTGGTTTTCAGGTACCCTTCAACAAAAATTTGATGACAATTTTTCTAGCAAAAGAACTTTTACTACATTTGTTTCAACAAAACATAATTGACAGCAACTATGAAACTAACAGATGTTAAAAGCATTCCTCGTTTGTCTTCATGATTGACTGTCCCTCGTTATCTCATTCATTTTTCTTTAATCTCTCTTCTTTTCAATTTTTATTCGTATGTTATGTATCGTTTAGTGCACCGAAAAAAATAGTTAAATCTTGCATATAATGAATCTTTCAACGGCTATATCTTGTATAAAACTTGTATTTTAATGGTATACATCATTTTAACCGAACTTTTTTTTTTCGCATATTTAACCAAACTTTTTTTATTTTTCTTGCTGTTTTAATATTGGATAATAAAATATTTAGTATTGACACTCCACAAGTGTAGTGTCAACTTCCCAACAGGATCCTCTTCGGATCCTTTTGGTGAAGATCTTGGGAATCCGTGAATCGTGTTCGTTCATCGTACATCATGTTGTCAGTTTTTGCCAGGTACTGTTTATGTTTAATTTTAAATAAAAATATTTAAAATGATATCTGACCGCACGATGTACGATGAACGGACACGATTCACGAATCCCCAAGATCCTCACAAAGAGGATCAGGCGAGGTTCCGGATTTGTCAACTTCAACTCTCATATTTTTCACTCCTCCACTTCAACTCCGATGGTCCAATGACCCTTGGAATGCCAAGAAAGATGTATATATGTACGCAATTTAGTACTACTGTCTATTGTTATTTTTCTTAACTTGTAGATAAGAAATTTTAGGTTCAATTCTTGCCAAAAACAAATTTGAACCACATTATTATGGCTGACTTATGATGAGATTTAGCCGACTAATATCATTTGTTAAAAATAAAATAAAACGATGCAAGTACAAAATCTTTTTGTGCTCATCAAGCGTATGATGAAATGCTTTTTAAAAAGGGAGTTTTAACGAAAAGCCCACGGTACTGTTCACTTTAACGAAAAACCACATTTTTACACTAAAAAATCAAACATGGTTCTATTCACTTTACTCTTTATTTTGTCCTTATCATTAAAACTCAAAGTTTTCAAACCCTTTTCATTAGTTTTCCTTTTTAAAAATGACACGACACTCATGTCCACAACACTTGACATGAAATCTTAACATCATTCGGCAAATTGCTTTGACATTTGTCGAATGAACGCATATACCACTACGCGCTCAACAAATTTCCTTATTGAAATTTTTTTTTTTTTTTTGCGTGCACGGTTTCCGTCTAAAACGAGTAATATTGACACAAGCAGCAGATTATAGATATAATACAGTTTACTTATTCAAACACCAAAGCAGGAACTTGCAAGGGAAAACCAAGCACACTCAATTTACATTTACAGATAACAGCAGAGATAGCAACTCCAACTCCAAATCCATCGGCATTCTCACATCTTACAAACAACTACTACTATATTTATATAGTCGCGCACTCACTAGATTGCAACCCAGAACAAACAACACCCAAACCCTAGCATACAAAATGCTTACTTATATCAATACATTATTAGCACGTGGAAACCCCTAATTAAACAGCTTCTTCTTCCCTCCGGCCATGCATGGCTGATCCGTCCACAGAAAACACGTTCATTTCATCTCATGGATGATTTCGATTGGACAAGAACGCAGTTTTCATATGTCACACGTCGCAAGGAGAACGGGCGCTCCTTCCTCCAACGACCTCGCTCGCCTTCTCGTATGCATCCGACGCTGACCTCCTTCGAAACCGCCCGAATGGCTCCCTGCCACCTAAACCACCATCAATACAACACTATCAACATTTGCTTAGGAACACTGCTCGACTCGTTACAATGCACTTAAGAATCACTAACAATCAGACACAAATCACTATAATCTGACACGTACGCAAAAACATACTCATTACAAAGAATAGTTCTTTATGCACCTTGTTAACTACATTATTCATAATTGTTACAAAATGGCAACAAAAAATCTTGCTGTAGAATGTAAAGGTTTGTTTGGTCCTCTACTTGAATCCAACTTTTTAAACTAAAAAATAATTTTCAAGTTTTAAGCCATAAAAACTTGTTTAGTATGACTATTTTCAAAAACTGAACTCAAGATTAACTAAATAATATAGTCTATTCTTTAAAAACATAAAAAGTAGGTTTTTAGAGTTTATAAACTTAAATTCATTCGTTTCTTTTCTTTCACTCCAAATCTACCTCTCGTTTTTTCTTTTTCTCTCCTTTTTTTTTATCTTTTTCATCTCTCATTCAATCCGTTCTCTTCATTCTCTTCTTTTTTTATCTCACTCCTCTTTCTTTCTATCTCATCCGATTCTCCCTCTTCTTTTTCTTTTCTTCAATCATCTCTTACTTTATTCCCTCCTCTCCTCTCTTTCTCCCTCTCCTGCCACCCCCTCTTTTTTTATCTCTTTATCTAGTTTAAGCCGTAAGATTTAAAAATTTTAAATCGCAAACCAATCAAGTTTTTTAATCTTAAATAAAATTGTTATTAATTAATGTTCTTAAAAAATATTTGGAGAAATGATAAAAAATTCAGATACGATATCAAATAAGCCTCAAGATTTGATGGTATTGTCAACAAGGGCATAAACGTCAGTTAACAAAGAAATCTATACCAAATTCTAGAACATAGATATTAAGTTAAATTACTACCACACCCTTGTCTCCCAAACACATCAGTGATGAGTGGAGGCTCCACCATTTGTGGAAACTTGGTCCCACATGCAATGAGGCAGAGGCATATCTGCCATTTCAAATGCTTACCAGAAAACGGGGACACCGGCGGCGTAGACCCAGCTGGCGAAATTGGAGAAGAAACCCCAGCTGGCGAAACCGGAGCTGATCCGCCGTTAGCGCTCCCATAACCTGGGGGCTTCACTATCATAATACTCCGCGTAATTTTCGCCTCTTCCGGCGAATTCCCACCCAACGATCTTACGCTTCCGCCATCTGACGATCCTAATTCAACCAAACCAAACCAAAACAAACAATTAAACTTCCAACAAGATTGCCACCCCTAATTAATATCAGCCGCATGATCTCAACACTTTCATGTTTCGATTTCATTTTCAACCGTTTGATCTATTTGCAAATGATCTGAGATTTTCGATTAAAAGCTTTTATTCCTGGAGAATTTAACGTAAAATTGGTAAAGGTTTAGCAGTTAGTTGCGTTCAACACGTGTGCCAACACGCGCCGCCAGAAAAATACTAAAACGACGACGCACCAGTGGCGGAGCTGGACCGGAAACTGAAGGTTTTGTGCTTGCGAAGTTTCCCAAGACCGCTGTCGGGCTGAGGCCCGGCGAGGGTGTCGTCCCAAAGCTGATCAAGTAGGCCCATGTTCCTGAAGGATCGGCGTAGGATAGCAGATCAGGCGTACTTTAACGACTTTGGTAGTGGGATTGGACTGGAGACTAGAGAGGGAGTGAAACGAGGAGATCGGGTAGTTATTTATCGGCGGCGTGGGCGTTAAAGGTCGAACAAGTATTCAGATCCAGAGAGATCTGGAACGTTCGTCGGATCGAGAGGGAGTGCTGATGTTGCGTGTAGATCCAGAAGCGCATAGTTGGGGATAAGATCGATGTGACAGACGCGGACCCAAGGCTAATGGGTGATTTTAAGGGCGGCTATCTCACGTGAGTTAGTGAGAGTGAAGATACTAGAATGCCCTCAACTTTATCTGGATTTATATTAAGCTTGACTCGGTATGAATTCAGGGTCATCTTACAGTTTAACGACAATTCTTATTCTTATGCTTACTTCATCGCAATATGTTTTGTATGCATGGCTCATCAAAATAGGTTTGACTCCACGTTTGCGTTCTCCATTGGAGATGATCTAGTAAGAGCATTCACTCTAACATTTGCTCATGTTTCGTTAGGGTACATCCGACTTGGACGGTAAGATGATGATATCAAATAAACCAATCACAACATGTCACGTAAGTTAAAACATATGTTGACCTGTGATAAGTTTGAAATACGGCTATTGAGCCAGGTTGCGCACTCCATCCAATTGGGCTTGGTTTGTTCGCTGATTGCGCTCATTGGCTTCTGGGCCTGCCACTTGGATTTGGTCCGGGCTGTTTGATCCAATCTTCCTACCAAAATAAAAATCAAATTCAATCCGTCCAATCTCTTCATCCATGTTAGTTTTCTTCAATCAGAATTCAGAACCATGAAACATCCTATAAGTTACACTTCTGCTCATAAACGCTTTATCTTCTGTTAGCGCTTCTCCGTTACATAAGCACTTTTGGTTATTTATGTCACACACCAGAATCGCTTTCTGTTTCTCGAAAACTATTTCAACCCCGAATACGCCCTAAAACCAAGCTGATGATATAATGACTCTCGTGATCACAACTTATAAGGTGTATTCAGATGAATAATGTTATCGAAATCAAAATCTCCAACGAGAACATTACATCGAGAATCAAAAGTTACACTAGCGTTCATCATCCAGTGTAAGCAACCCATACCAGAATTAAGACATGATACTGACTACCTTAATGTAAGCAAACTCGAACGATTCATTAGAGTAGTTTGACACCTGCTTCGACCACACTGTCAATGACAGCTTTAACCTTACCGTGATATTTCTGTTCTTTCTTCAAGTGGACAGATACAGCGGGAATGTTTTTGAGCAGCAAACGCTCCCCCAATATCTTCCCTATCTTTCCAGCAGCAGCAACGTCCCGCTGTATCTCCATGCTTTCTCTCAAGGCCTTTTCCTGGGAGCTTGCAGAAGAGGCTACAGTGGCAGTTGGTGCGTGGATCACCTGGGCACTTACGTATTTGTTTGTAAAGTGCATTTTCAGAAGATACGGCTTTAGATACTTTGTGATACTTGGTGGCCTGACCGGGGGAATACCCATCTCTGTTTGCAAATAAGTCAGAACTTCAATCAAAAATGTTTAACTGAAAATTTTGACTATCTATGGACCGCGATTAGGCACTCGAAAAATGAAACACGAAGAAAAACATCGGATTTATTTAGAACTAGACTAGTACTAGAAGTAGAAAAATGAAGAAACAATGCAGTATTACCATCATATATAACTCCTATCATGCAGCAAAACATCAAAAAACAAACCAAAGCTACTAATTTAGGTAGCGATTGAAGGGAATTCCTCGATTTCCCTCGATTTCCACGGGCTCTACAATTCGGTAAATCAAACCAAAACTCCCAAAAGATCTTCGGTTCAAACTTTCCAACCTGAATATACTCTCTATCCCTATGCCTCTATGGTACCTACACCTACACAAAGTATGTGAACCCCTATGATTGTATAGGATTCAAACCATACCGTGGCATGTATCAGATCAAAGGAAGAGACATAAAAGCTCGAAGGAAGCGATTGAAATTGATTGCTCAATGTTTGGTTCTATTGGTTTTTCATTCGCAACTTCTATCAAACAATTGGTGTGCAACTTCTTAACCTCCAAACTTAGACCAAATGCGCTTAAAGTAATTGATTTCACGACATGGGTTCTTCCTAATGCAACACCTAGTAAACGAAGAACGACACTTTACATTATATTAATCTCTGTTTAATAACCAGGAATTTAAAATAAAACCCAAAATGAAATGGGTACTGAAATTTAACCAAGAAAAAACCAATTTCTCCCATCACAATTCGCACAAAATGAGAGTTGGGCTGAATAGACTGAAGGGAAGAAATATATAGATTTCGATTTTCAATTTTTCCTGGATTTTCTGGGGAACCAAACAGAACCTTGACTGCCCGTTTGAGAGATTCAGGTTCCGAAAATAAGATCAAGAGAGAAGTGAGTCGCTTACCAAATCGGATGTCTCGCAAAGGAAGATTGAAGCGATAGATTCAGAACCCACTGAAGTGCTCAAAGTTCAGGACTTTCGAAAACGGTTTGATACTTTGATCGGCCAAAACGAAGCAGTAGAGGTTTAGTACGCTTTTTCTTTCTTTGTTTTCTATTTTCTGATGGGAAGAGAAATTACAGATCGAGAAAATTAAAGAAAATTGTTTGAAAACTTTAAGTTTTAATTAACGATTAAACAAATGATAAATGATAAAGTAAATAGTATATTATTAACTTTTTAATTTAAAAATATGATTTTTCGTTAAATTGAACAATACCGAGAGTTTTTTTTGTTAAAGTTCTCAAAAATTAAGGCAAAAATTGTTGGGCCATTTTTTACCAGGATATTTGAGTTCGGACTTTTTTATTTTTAGGTGAGAAGCTCACAACGTAGATATGAGAAAATAAGAGTTTAAATATTTTAATCTTATTTTAATTAATACCGACATTTTATGATAAAACTTTATACCGAACGGATTGTAGATGTGACCTACTAATGAGATCTCACGTGAGAGGTGGGGATAATATCAGTATTGTTGGAAGCGTGGGTCTTTTGCCCGTCACTTTAAGTTTCCCAAGAAGTTTGGGCATGTTTTTGACGGTGTTGGTTATAATTTTACAGCAAAGAATTGGTGTTATACCACTCGCCTCTGAGACTTTATTACCTCTTCTTTCCGAGAACGAAGGTACTCGATCTTTTTTGTAAACAATCATTGAGAGTTTAATTTAGTTACCATAACATATCAATTTGAACAATGCAAGCAGTTCATTGTTTTATCAAGGTATAAAACACATGACATGCGTAATCTTTCTTTCACATACATTTTGTGTTTTCAAAAGTATGATAATAAAAATTGAAATGTAAACTTGGAGGTGAAATAACTAAAAATGAAAAGAAAGTCGTGAAGATTACATGTCAAATTGTATCCTTAAACATAACATAAAGTTGATGCTAAGAGCTTAATTAGGAGTTCATCATCAGCTATCTGACTTAGCCGAACTCCCACTCCTCATAATGTAAAAATATCGATATACTAAAAAAAATTTTACTTGAATTATAATGATATGTTTATAAATGAAGAGTGCATTGAAAATTTGTAATGTGAGGGCAATTAGCTAGGAGGAAAGCACGTATTTGTTTTTTTTTTAATTCTGTCTAGGCGCTAGACGGTGGCCAACTGTCCCGATTAATGCTTAGACGTTTGAAAATTAAAAAAGACCGCTTAGGCACCCACCTAGCCTGCCCATACCCACCTAAGCACCCACTTAGGTTACGACTCACTTAGACAGTTAATAGATAATTTTCATTTTGCATTTTAATTTTTTAGTCATTTATAAGTTCTTTCAAATGAGCTCATAGCATTATAAGCTTATATAAGGATTTTTCGAAGTCTTTGAGATGAGGGGAAAATTGAAGGTAGATTCTTTCTCTCTCTCTCTCCCCTCCTTCTACATTTTTTTTTCTTTTTTCTTACTCTCTTTATAAAGATGAAATCTTAAATGTTGAAATAAAAAAAGAGAGAAGATGTGGAAAAAAAAAAAACTTTAACGAAAAGTACTATTTATTTTAACAAAAAATTATATTTTTATTTTAAAAAGTTAATTATGGTACTATTCATATATTTTTATACTAAAAAGTCAATTCTGGTATTATTCATTTTATCTTTTATTGACCTTATCGTTAAAATTCAAAAATTTTAAATCATTTTTATTAATTTTCCTTAAAAAAAAAAAAAAAAAAATCCATTTCCGAAGAGAGCTACTCCTAGCAAAGACAGGGTAATCATATCCACCTAGGGACTCACCCTGCTCTCCCCAAAACCAACACAAGAATCAAATACTTTTGCTCCCAACACGCAAACCCTCAACAGCCAGTGTCATGTTGTCATTCACTCACTATCCTCCTTGTCTTGCCATGCAGATGCAGTGTACCATTTTCACCCAGCTTTCACTCTTCATCCTAATCATGGATTCAAGGTCATTGCTTGGTCAAATATGTCATCAAGTATGGTACCGGGAAGATTATCTGCAAACATGCCAATGAAAATTCAGGCAAATTTTACATCTTTTTGGTACACAGAATTGGATCGTGGGACCTAAGAAGCATCCCAAATCTATAACAAGCAATGATATTTGATATTTTATTTATAATTCCAAACAATACAAAAGTGTCAATTGGTAACGATATTCCAATGATCAAGAAAATAATTTGTAGATGAATTTACACAAACAAAAAGCACCCAAATTTATAATCATCAAACAACGGTTTTGAAGGAAAAAAAAAAGAAAAAAAGTACATACAAATTAATTACAAAGCGTTTGGGGAGGTGTACGCGTTAAGCAGGGTGCTTGCTCGCATCATCCGCATGGCAATCTCGTAACCAAGTGAAGCCCATGCATACCCATGCATGCATTGCAGACAAAACTATTTTGAATTCGAGTGAGACCTTAATACATGAAGTCCTGCCTAATTATGAGGGAGAGTTTTCAATTACCATGTTCGGACGACTTTACTCAAGATTTTACCCAAGATTTTCTAGTTGGAGGGAGCTCTATATCGCAAATTGGCGGCAGCATGTACGTACCACCCCCACAAAGTGACGTTCATTGTTCACTGAAAATATCTCAAGGTGACTTGATCAAACAGGTAATCATGAAAGGGGCAAGAATATTCAATGTAGAATTCGAGAGATTTCAACTGATTTTTATGGAGTCTAATTGATTTGTAGAGATTTCATGTAAAATTTTAATTTAATTCTCTCGAAATCTCATGGGGAGAGGTGTGATTTGTATATGCTTAAAATACACTACAAAATCTCTCAAATTCCCTCAAATTCCTCAACTTTTTCAAATTCTTTAAAATCAAATTCTAATTGAATACACCTGGAATGTTATAAACTTTTTTTTTTAAATTCTAATTGAATACATCCAGATTTCTAAATTTTTTAATAAACTATCTTAAAATCCTGATTAAATACACATTGAATTTTAGATAATCACTTAAAATTCCAATTGAATACCCTTATATTCATTAAAAGAATTAAAATCCCTCAAAATCCTAATTGAATACACCTCCCTAAGATTCATTGAGTCGGAACGGATCTTTTTTTTGAGAATCCTAAGGATCCGGTGATCAGGATCATTCATCGTACATCATGCGGTCAAACATCATTTTAAAATTAAAATTAAATATAAATAGTATTTAACAAAAACTGACTGCACGATGTATGATGAACGATTCTAATCACAGGATCCCTAGGATTTCCAGGAAAAGAATCCGGCGATGATCCTTTTCCCATGAGCCAATATCATACGGAAAACTAATGAAAAAAGACTTGAAAACTTAAAGTTTTAATCAAAATGACAAAAATGTGATGTAAGTGAATAGTATCAGGAGTGATTTTTTAGAGTAAAAATATCATTTTCGTTAAAAATGAACAGTACTGCTCCCAATATCATACGCAGGGTCAAATCTATTATAATGCCATGCCATCAAACTTCTGTTCATTAAGTTGTAAGAAAAGGAAAAGGATCCTCTCTCTGGATCCCTTCCTCCTAATCCACCAGATTCGGGAATCTAGACCATTGAAATTTGATCAAACGACTACAAATAAGGGCTCACTTTAAAAGTTATAATAATTTTAGCCATTAGATCAAATTTCAATGGTGCAGATCTCCGAACTTAATGGATTAGGGAGGAAGGGATCCGGAGATGATCTCTTTCTCTTTCTGTAAGAAAACCTACTTTCGTAAATAGTGTGTGGATAAGGATTATCTTTCCTTTTTTTTTCTCTCCTGTCCTCTCTTTCTATTTGAACACTCAAAATTTTATCTTTGTAGAGATAGGAAAAAGAAGAAATAAACTGTGAGATGAGAGAGGAGAGGAAGGAGAGGGAAAAAGAGAGGAGAGAAAATCCTTATCTACTGTGTGTTACTTTAGTGAGGGAGGGGAAGAGAGCTATGTCTACGTGTGAGTCCACTGTTTTTGAGTAAATATGTACATTAAACACCTTCAAGTCTTTTTCTTCTTTTTAAATAGTTAAAACAATTCAAGTGGCTGCAAGTGATGCATTATTGCTCGGGGTGAATAAAGCGTTCTTTTCTAAATCACTGTTTTCAAATTGTCTTTTGTATTTGTAATGTAGCTTAGAAGAGTAATATTGTTTTGAATAATTAAAAAAACGAATTTCAACGAAAAATTTTCGGTCCTGTTCATTTTAACGAAAAAATATATTTTTATACTAAAAAATCAATCATGATACTATTTACTTTACCCTTTATTTTGTTCTTATCGTTAAAACTCAAAGTTTTTAAATCATTTTTATTAGTTTTCTTTATAAAAATAAAACCAGTTGAAATCCTTTTATTATTCAAAACTTCGATCCATTGCTTTTACTTGTGAATTCAAATGAGGTATTTAAAGAATGGACACTCCAAGACTCAACGTCTTTACTCTACTTCTGTTCGAGTCTTTCTCTCTCCTAGAGAAATTTGTTTATAAATGCATGGGCTCCCTCACCATTCTGATTCACTTTTTGGTTGAATCAAAACCAGATGGGTCGAGAGTAGCTCTAGGGTTATGGGGGTCTTTGGGAGTTATGGCGGGTAATCGTGCATGGGTGAGTAGCTCCTGTTGGAGAAGCAGGGCACGTGCAAATTCTAGCTCAAGCACTTCCTCCCTGGGAGCTTAGCTTAAGATTTAACAAAGCTTTGCACGTGCTCCCCTTCTCCAACACAAGTTTCTCACCTCACTTTCTTCCTCACTCATTTCTGCATGCTCAGCTCGACCAACCAGCCATGTGAACGCTGTACGTACGTATGATAGTAAAGTTAAGGAAAGTAAACGTAGAACTTTCGATTATCTTCTCTTCGCACTTTCTTTTTGGTCTTGGATTTCCACTGCCACGCGACATGGTTCGTTTCATTTGTGTCTTTGAAATATTTACTGACTCTGACTCATATATATGTTTTGGTTCTTATGTAGATCTCCCTCTCTCTCTCTCTCTCTCTCTCTCTCTCTCTCTCTCAGAGCATGAGGATGTCAAATATGGGACGGTGACCATGATCACAAAGACACTGAATTCTGCATGTACAAGACACAGATGAGGCGTGCGGTGCTGTCAATTTTATGGGCGGTTGTATCCATTTCAAGCCCTAAATTTTTTCTTTAAGTTCCCTATAACGCTAGCTTGTATACATTTCTGCTTCAATAATAACCTCACCTCAGCACAATTAGCCTTTTTCTTGTTTTGTTTAGCTAAAAAAAACTTGTTTTAACATTTACTTTTAAGATGCAAGTCACGTAAGAACGGGTACCATCACCGGGTGACTGCGCCCAAAAGGAAAAAAAAAGGATATTATGACGAAACAACAGCTTGAGACAAGAAATTTCTAGTAGGTAAATGTAATTTTTAAGTGGAGAACAATTTTCTTGTAAACTGTGAACCATGCGTCATATATACTAAAGATTATATTGGCTCAGGATGCTTGTCAAGTAAGCAGCTTCAACAATCTAGCTAAATGATGAGGCTTTTTGGTTACTCAATTTAACAAAAAATGCAGAAAAAGTAAGTTCCAACATGCTAGCTAAATGACTAGCTATTTTACTTTGTGTACAGTAACTAGCTAAATTTAGCTGAGAGAAAGTTAATTTTTTTGCTAATTAAACATTAATAAATATAAAATTGCATTGTTTATGGGGCGTCAAGAGAAGAAAAAGAGCTTGGATTGTTAGGTTTATAAAATAATAACATTAAAATAGCTAGTATTGTTGAAGGGTTCTGAAAAGCTTTATTTCTTAGAATATAGGAGCTTATTGGCACATCAAAATTACAATTTAAACTAGACGTCACTTATTATACTGATTTTTGGTTAAACTACTGAAGTGACAACTTCTACGTGAATAACGTCCATAGTGAATCAATCTAAATAGAAAACGAATGAAACATTGTCCTATCAATTAAAATCCTAAAAATTAAGGTCTCTAGTGCTACTATTTGCAAGAGGTTTGCTCATCCGCACACTTGAATTTGTGGATTTGTGCACATGATTTGCGTATGACACAGGTAGATATAGTATTGACAATGTATTTAGACCATATTAATATTTAAATAGTATCTCATTATTGTAATGTCAATATGGTGAAGTCGCGTCGTCAAATGCGCGCACAAACCATGCATACAACCTTGGTGCGGAGGTGATCATTTCTGCTATTTGCAACGCCAATAAAAAAATTGTGTGATATGCATGATTGTTGGACTAACTTTTTATGAGAAGTAAACTACATTAGTCCCATTTTGTCGTTAGTTTAAAGTCTTCACCACGCCATACTAAATTATGCAAACAGCAAAAGGCCTTCCAAGTCCTCCTCTCTTCCTTTGACCACACTATTCTAACTTAATTAAACACTATACAGGTTGAAGCAAACACACACGTCTGAGACTGACCAGTTTTGACAGAAAGATGGCGTAAGGTTTTGTAAATTTGGCAGTCAAAAAGATAGGACTGTAAGCAAAGGGTAGTACTTGCACTTTGCCTAAAAAAGTGGGGGACTGGTTTTTTTATCTTCTCGTTTTTAAGTGCTTTATATAATCTTTTGATTTTGAGAAATGCTAAGTAGAGTCTTAAAAATGGGACTATTGAAGTACTCTTTGCTATTTTATATTTTATATTTTTAACATAAAAGTTAACGTTAAATTATGAAATGTCAAAGAGTTTATAAAGAGTTTCGTTTTGATTTTTGTGGAGTTTTGGAGTGTTGGAAATTGAAGTGAGGAAAGGGGACAAGAAAGAAAGACATGCAGTGCTGCCCTGCCATATATATTGATGAACGAACCTTAAAATGCAAGCAATGCTTTAAACATGAGAGAGGGAAAAGACGACGAGAAGGAATATGTTGTACGTGGGAGTGTTTGTACACGCAACGCACAAATATCAAAGCCTGTAGAAACAACAATCATCATGGTACATGCTTGGTTATTTATGCTTGGTTTTTGGGAGAAATTCGGTTGCAAAATAAGTGTCGCATGGTATATCATTTCATACCTAGTAATTCATGATTTTAACTTCGGAGGGTTTTACAGTAAAATAATTGAAGTTTTTTTTTTAGACGGAAAAAGTGCGTACAACGTGGGAAATATTTTCACTTCTTAAAGTGAGGTATTTTGTTGAATACTTAGTATGTAGTCATTTGTCGACTATGCTGCGTATTTATAAACAAATGTCGACAAATGATGAGTGAGTCACATCGAATTCTGTCGACACATATTGTCTAGTGTTGTGTATTGCCGAGTGTAGTCAACGCATGTTGCCGAGCGAACATTTCTTCGAACACTTTGTTGGAACTCTTTGGGTCCTGTACCAAACTACCAATTACC
This sequence comes from Malus sylvestris, assembly GCF_916048215.2. Lineage (NCBI taxonomy): Eukaryota > Viridiplantae > Streptophyta > Magnoliopsida > Rosales > Rosaceae > Malus > Malus sylvestris. The sequence continues at coordinate 27,521,032 of NC_062263.1, forward strand.
ATCTGCCGAGTCCCCGAAGAACTTTCTTAGTCATTTTTTGCCGATCTTCAGTGGCCCCAGGACCACACCCTGATCTTATAGTAAATTCGCTATGTTCACATATAATGTAATATTGTTGATATGTCTCACTTATCTTTACTAATTAATAAAACACTCATGGTCAACCAATATTTTATGAAATTACCAATTTAACCATCTACTTAAAAAAAACATGAATAAGAAATATGTGGTAGAAATGTAATTTCATACAACCAAATTTTACTGTTTTTTTTCTTCAAAATCTCACTTACATGTAATCATAACATATCTCTAATTAAAAAAAAAAAAAAAAAAAAAAAACTTCTTCCCACTCCCACATTCTCTATCACTCTCTTCCTCTCTCCTTCTATTTCAAAAACAAAAATAAAAAATTTTCTCACACACCTTATGTGTGCACATATGCTAGTATGAATATAAAAATAATACAAACATACTACAATTAAAATGAAATAATAACACTATACATGAGTAAGATATACCAAAAGATGAGTGGTTGGTCTGCAATAATTCACATGTCATAGTGATATTTTTTTGGTCAAAACATGTCATGATGAATAAGCAAAAGCAAATTAATTTTACTCTTTTTTTTTCCCATAGGATTTTCCTATTTTATGGTTTCAGAGGCTCCAATCTTTCTTGACCGCGTCATACCATATTGTAGCTTTTTAGAAAAATCTCTTCATCAATCGAGGAACTATTCCCCATCATGCTTATATGTAAGATGGTTAAATAATGAAGTACAGTAGATAATAGGTTTTTTTTGGTTTTAGTTTTAGTTTTTTGTTGTTGTTTTAGTTCCCATGCATTCCCTATCATCAATTCGGCTACCCTCATAGCCGGCTTTGCATGCATGAAGTTGGATTACACTCATGTCTGCTACCTGAGTTGATTTAGGAGATAAATTAGTCGTTTGATCATGCAGATTAAGATAGTTTGTTAGTTAAGAGCATATGGATCCGAGATCCTTAATTCGACTCTCCCCTCCTGCTATTGCTTGTATAAAAGAAATAAGCAAAAATTCATGTAATCAACTGATGAATAACATATATATGCATACGTGTATACCATGGGAAAACTTAAACTGATGAATATCAGGGTGTGGTTATTAAAAGTTATTACAGGTAGTAATATGGGCCACAGAGTTTATGCAAAGGTTTGTTAACCTAATGCAACATACTATATAAAGAATGTCCAACTGAAAACTTCTCTTCTCTTCCCTTCCCTTCCCTTACCATCATGCCAAGTAAAACTGTAAATCTCTGTCCAGTCCGCATATCAATCAATATTGCACATCTTTTTGTCTCTCCCCCCTGCATTCTCGACCTTTAAGTATGTTGCCCCAACATTCTTTGGTATGATTTCGACGATATGTTTTCACTATCTTTTTAGTCCTAGCTCAAAAAAGTTTTCTAAATTGTTCTTTGAACTTGCTTGAATATTTTTGTTCTTCGGGATGGAAAGTTTTGCTTCTGTGAAATATCCCTTATCCCTTGTCATCTGATTTTTTTTAAAGAAACTATTATTTGACCATTGTTATCATCTGGCATTGTCCGCCCATCGCTACTCATGAAAGGTGAGGATCGCAGCCGAAATGACATACTTCTGCAACATCCCAGACGAAATAGGGTTGGAAATCCTAGCAAGGCTGCCTCCCAAATCCCTAATGCGATTCAAATGTGTCCGTAAGTCGTGGTATGTCCTTTTTAACAATCCCCATTTCGTAGCTGAGCACCTCCGTTTATACAACGACCAACCCTCCAGCTCCTCCACTTGCATCCTTTTCAAGCGTTCTGTCCTCAGCACTACCGAATTCAACAACGAGGAACTCGTGTTTTCATTCCTAAGTCTTCGCAATGACAAAGACAGCGATGTTTATCACAACCCTAATTGTACCGTTGAGGACCTACATTTTCCGCATTCTATGGGATTAAAAAGCAGGGGACAATTTATTGAGCTCCCTGGCCAAGAACTTGGTGAATCTGTGAGTATTGTAGGTCATTGTGATGGGATTTTTTGTTTATATCTTTATACCGGAAAACTTGTTTTATACAATCCGGCAATCAAGGAATTTAGGGTTCTTCCCGAGTCAAGCTTCGAAGATGCGTTTTCGTGTACGTTGGGATTTGGCTATGATCCGAAACGTAAAGATTACATACTCATCAGCATCGTATCTTATGGTGAGGAAATATTAGAGGATGATCGTCTCATTATTCATCCTCCCCAAGCAGAAATATACACATTGAGTACTAATTCTTGGAAAAAGATCGGGACAGACTACTTGGAAACAGAAAATACTTATTTTTGGGGTAACGATAATTTCTCGACCTACTTCGAGGGAGTTTTTTATGGGTTGGGATATGAGGAAAAGAAGGAATTTCTGCCATTTTATGGCAGACTTGAAGAGGAAAGGAGGCAATTGGTCATTTCTTACGACGCAAGTAATGAAGTTTTTCATGATATATTACTTCCGGATTGTTTCTACGAGTTTCCGACGCATGAGTTCTCGCTTACAGTGTGGAATGAATCTGTTGCTCTTTTTGGCTTTTACCATGGCGAAGATGAAGAACCCTTTGAAATTTGGTTGATGGATGAATTTGATGATGGTTGGACAAAACATTTATCTGTTGTGCCCAAACTGGATCAAGAGGTAGATATTCCATTAATACTTTGGAAGAGGGACGAGGTTCTTTTGGTTGACATAGATGGACGCTTAGCCAGCTACAACTTCAACACCGAAAATCTTATGTATCTTCCTGTTCATGGTGTGTCCCGAGGAGATTTTCAAGCTGTTGTTTGTGTCGATAGTATAGTTTCTGTCAATGGTGATAAAAGGTTAGAGATCAAAGATAGCTTTAGCTAGCAATACAATTCCTCACTTTTGCACGTCATTAAGCTAATTAGCTTGTTAAAAGATATCAGTAGAATTAATCAAATTTTGTTCAAATGATTTATCTTTTTGTTCAAAGCAAGAGTAGTGATACTGCTAGTTCCTAGTTATTGTTTTTCAGCATATAATAAACTATTTGAACACATAAATTTGAACATGCTCTCGATAGAGTTGGGTGCCATCATTGTATGTACTCCACCTGTATTAGAAATCATATCAACAAATGTGTCAGTTTTGTGTGTCCAAATAGTTGCATATATAACAGTATTGGCATTTTAGAAGAGAGTTTGACATTTTTAATTGTATAGGTACTAGGTAGATTATTTAATTGAGTTAATAACTATTTATTAATAATTACTCGAGCTTAATGTATTGGGATAAATTTAATTTATTTTTTTTCTGTTGGAATTTAATTGAGTTACTAAAACAATTATAAATAGCAAATGCCTCCACCCTAAACCTCTGCTATATATAGCCTTATGCTCTCACTAATTGAGTTACTTTGCTAATCGCTTGCATTATTACTCTCTCTCTCTCTCTCTCTCTCTCTCTCTCTCTCTCTCTCTCTCTCTCTCTCTAATGGGCTTTCAAGAAGGTAACGAGAGCGAGAAAATGGCTAACTTTCCTTGAGAACTGGTTTTTCAAAAAGGTGACAAGGTGGAAGTCTCCAGCAAAGAATATGGATTTATCGGCTCGTACTACGCAGCAACGGTAGTTGCAAACTCGGGGGACAAGTGTTACAGTACAAGACCCTTGTGGAGGAGCACCACGAGTCCAAACTTCTAGAAGGTGTTGTCATGGCGGACGAGGTCCGGCCTCTTCCTCCTCAGCCTTCTCGAGAAAAAGCGGATTTAGGGTTTGATGTCCTTGACAGGGTCGATGTGTTGGACAACAAGGGTTGGTGGGTAGGTACCGTTACTGAGAAGAGAGGGGAGGACGAATACTGGGTGTACTTTGAAACGACTGCGGATCATATTGCGTACCCTAAGAGGATCCTGAGATTTCATAAGGACTGGATCGATGGAATGTGGGTGAATTACAACAAGAAGAAGAGAGCTTTTCGGGCCGACGGAAAGCCGGAGGAGTGCAAGAAGAGAACGCGCGGGTCGATGAAAGGTTTGAAGACTAAAGTTGGTGGATTGCAAGAGCAAGTTAAGAGTCAGCATTGTATCCCTTGTTTAAATCTTTAGTGCTAGCTTTTTTTTTTTTTTTTTTTAGTACATTGATATTTTTATCGTTGTACTAGGAGAAATGGAAGTTCAGCTAAGCCACACAATGGGCAGCCAAATTTAGTATCAAATTCACCATTTACGAGATTCGAACCTATGACCTCTCACTTTTAAGCGAAAAGAAATACCACCAAACCGTAGTACTGTGGCAAATCTTTAATGCTAGCTAGTCGTTTGTTGATTTTTAATTAGAAAGTACTTTGTTTTTTAGTTTTCCACTCTGATTAATTTCTTGGCATGTGGTCACGTTTGTGTTGTTCGGAACCTTTTTTTTTTGACAAAAGATAAGATAATTCATGTTTTTCTTCAAAATAATATTCAAAAGTTCGTGCAGTTTTGAGTTTATGATTTTCTTCAAAACAATATTCAAAATTTCATGTTCATCATACATCTCAAGATTATGGGCATACTTCCACAAAACCAATAGCTATAGAGAAGAATTCTGTGCAACAGGAATGCCACGGGAACAATATCCACACCAATCATAATTAGCTGTATAAAAAATAGTTAAAAACACATAGCATTGCACGATTGACTTGAAAACCTGCCACCGACGGTGGAATCCCCTACGACGGCCTCTCGCTACATGTCACCGACAAACGATCAATTCACGTAACGAAAGTAGTCATGCTCAGAATAGATATTTAGATTGTGCAGCAAGAAACAGAATAAACAAGAAAGTAAATGAACTAAGGCCGAGGCCTAATTACGGACCCGACTTCTCTGCCCTCCCACTTCTCATACACTTTCATCCTCTCCTATTTTGTGAGGTCACGATTAAGCCGCGTCGACATTTTATATTGATTTTTTATACAGATAATAAGACAAAAAACAATAGTAATATAAAATGTTGACGTGCCTTAACCGTGACCGCATAAATAGGAGGGGATGGGAGTGTTTGAGAAGTGGAAGGGCAGAGAAGCCAGGGCCCTAATTACAGCATATTTGGAAATCAGCAGCAGGGAAATCCCGATGCCGGAATTATTACAAAGTTATACAATAATGGCAACTAAATCCAATAATTATTACAAACAAAAAAAAAATGGTTGAAGAAAGGCTGTTCAAATAAGTGTTTTTCTTATCCTCCAACTATTTTTTGGCAAAACTTCCACAAGGCCATGCCATGCTATATGGGATTGGAAGTTACCCCATGAAGGGTCGTCACACGCCTTGCTTAATCCTTGTTAAAGTTCTCAATTGGGAAGTACTTCGCGTATTTATCATGCTTTGCTCCACTTTTGTGGTCATGGTACTCGACCACTGCTGCACCGGCTAATGCGGCGAGCGTCAGAGCCTGTGCGTGCAACCTGAAAAACATCGAGGAGTAAGAAGTCAGAAATAAAACACAAGTAGTCAATGTGAATGCAAACCAGAATTAGGGGAGAATTCCCGGTCGACATGGGGAAGAAAAGTTATAACCAGAATAACTGACAATGAGAATTCAATCTGGACCTCCACAATCAAATTAGCAAGAGTTCAGTGACTCTGAAAACTTTACACTCAATAGTCAATACATTGTTTTTTGTCAAATTCGGGAACATAATACCTGCCCGCCGGAATTCATCCTCACATAAATTACAGTATTCCGTCCAGTGACGTTGTTGGGAGGAGAAAATCACTAATTTTATTATACCAGTCATAATAAAATTTATAATTGAATGGCAATCTTAACCAAGGCATAAACTTTCATACCCGGGCCACCTATGGACAGGACTTAAAGAGACAAATAGCACTGGCAGGGTAGGGAATACCGGAACCGACAATGTTTGAGGCATAGATAATCAGCAATCACAACATCCAGTTCAAAGAGAGAGAGAGAGACGAATGCCAAACAAGATGGCATACACATTCACATTACAAACTACAAATAGTATCATTTAATCATCAGAAATGTGCACAAGCTCCCGTGGGTCAAATATTCTTTCGACTTCAAACGAGTATGCAACTCTAAACTCTTGCCTCAACAACATTTAGTGAAAAGATCGACCTACCTGTTTCGCATAAAGTTATAAATTAAGGGTTAGGATCCAGAGACACCCATTTTTCGACACACATTTTGTAGGCACACCCCGTAATGTATTTCAACAATCTAAACCGTCCATTTTAGGTGTTCTCTCAACGATCATGCTTATCAAAACAATGTGTCAAAATGTGTGTCAAAACAATGGGTGTCCCCGGTCCTAACCCGTTAAGCAAACGCAAATATTCACAAAATAGCAAATCTGCACATAGCTATCGGTCGAAAAAGAAATTAAGAATCCACAAATTGCAAAACTACCTGGCGTGAATGATCCTCACACTGGTCTTCATGCCGGGCTGAGACCAGTTGTAAGCTATCGAACCCACAATTCCACTTAGCCATAGACAACCTGCAAGCGTTATGGAAAGGAAAATCAAATTTGTCAAAACCAGAACCACAATCTCAATAAATTACATTGGAAATTTGGAATTAAAGCCAAAGGACAGATTTTTTTTCACCAATATCATACAGACGGATGCCGAAATCGATCAAAATTTGAAAACCCAGATCATAAAACTAGAACCCGAATCAAATAATTCAATAAAGAACACGTATTTAATCCCTGAATGCGATTAAGCCAAAGAAAATACAAAAAGATCTTGCGTTTTCCAATAAAAATCGACGAACAAAAAAGCAGGGAAATTTACCAACGGATCGAAGCTTGTGCTCGACAACCCATTCCCTGAGAGAATCGACCTTGCTCTTGGATTCCGACATTATTGAGAGATGCTTTCTTCTTCTTCTTCTTCTTCTTTTCTTTTGCAAAGAGAGAATGATTGAAGCGGGTTTTGAAGTTGCGGTCTTGTGGTGGCGGCTTTTGGTTTACGAGGACGCGGAAATAAAACCGAATTTGTGTGCCTGCGAGTCGGTGGGCGAGGTGTGCGGTAGTTGGATTACACATGTCCCATATTTTTCATATGTTTCCTGAAGAGATTTTTCAGCGTGATCGGTATAACATCACGTGTCACTGTATAAATAGTAAAATATGTGTGTTAAAAAGTTAATAACTTAAAAAATAAAATTTTATACAACTTATATAAAAACACGTGATGTACTATTTATATTTTTGTTCTAATGAAATTTATTTTCCTGTTCTAAGGTCAACTTGTTGTCTTTTTAGTAAATACCGCTGTAAATATTAAACAAAAAAAAAATTTGGAGAAGAGAAAAAGAAAATGTAAACGATTTTGGTCATCAAGCTTTTTACGACGACCTTCAAATAATTATTTGTTGTTAAGAAGACTATTTATAGAAATAAAAATTTATAAAAAAATATAAATAGTTTTAGTCATTAAACTTTTAAGGGACGACTTTTAAATATTTTTTTGTCGTTAAGGAGACTATTTATAGATTTAGCGACTATTACTGAATTCCGTCACTTTCTAATAGATTTAGCGACTCTTTTAGTTACAAAGAAAATTCTATGAAATAATACAGATTTTTCTTCAAAACATAAAACATTTGGAATGCACAACACCACCCTATTTTCTTGTCAAATTAAGTAATTTGAAGGTACACGCATCTTGTTCTGCCAGTTGATCTAAAGCCACGTGTATAACCGTACAACCACGGGAAACACACAATCTTTCACCCCGACTAATCTCCTCCTCTTTCCTTTTTCCACAAGCCAACAGGATTCTCTACAAACATGAGAATTCGTAAATTGTATTCATTCATTTATACATCGTGCTGTTAATTTTTATCAATTACTATTTATGTTTAATTTTAAATAAATATATTTAAAATCATTTTTAATCGCAAGATATCCGATAAAAAAACATGATTCACCGATCCCGTCCGAATTCTTCCAGAAGCTCTCAAAACTCTCCGGTCTTCAGAAAACTCCCAACTCTATCAGACGGACCTTAACTGACCCATGTCCTCCCTCCCTCCCTCTCTTTCCAGAAGTAAGTTTAAATTTCATTTGCATCTACGAGTTTATTTTTTTGTTTGAAAAGTTGCTTGATATTTGTGTAATGCTTTCAAATTCGATGCTTAATTGCAGTTTGAAGATCCTCGTGATGCTGATGATGCAATCTACGGCCGGGATGGGTATGACTTTGATGGGGTTCGTTTACGGGTTAGTCAATACTTTCTTCGATTGCATCTTCTATCTACCATTTCTACTTGGTGCATATTACTTTATTCTCTCTTTGTGTTAATATTTTTATCTGGCCTTATAGGTTGAACTAGCGCATGGTGGCCGACACTCCTCATCAGATCGCTACAGAAGTTACAGTCGTAGTAGCAGTAGCCGTGGTGTTTCCAGGCGCTCTGACTATCGTGGTATGTAGCGAGTTAAAATAAGTTTTGTTGCATCTTTTTGGAGTTGAATTCATTGGACTTATTATTTTCACTCCCATGTGCAGTACTGGTCACTGGATTGCCTCCTTCTGTTTCGTGGCAGGATCCGAAAGTAAGAACCTACTTTTATTCTGTAAATGTGTGCTCTTCATGTACATATGATTTCTGGTATTGCATTAAATATTATAAGACTAGATGCTTGAAATATTTTGATCATATGATTGTTAACTATAGTTATTTGCATTTGATGATCAGGATCACATGCGTCGAGCTGGCGATGTCTGTTTTTCACAAGTGTTCCGTGACCGTGGTGGTGAGTTGATTAAGTTCTTGTGTCCTTTTCTTTTCCAGATTCATCGGCTCGGAACATGTACTTTTTTCCTTTTATGTACTTTTATTTTGTTGAAATTGTATGATCGTTGTGTTTATTAGATTTTGTTACGATATATATATGCCTTTGATCGCTCTTACATACGGGTATTATTTTAACTTGACGACTCTGAATTCAGAAATGCCTTTGATCGCTCTTACATACGGGTATTATTTTAACTTTTGACTTATATTTGATGTGCACATTGTGCTGAGTCCGAGATTCCACTTATGTCATTTTGGATTTTCTTCTCCTATGTACAGGTGGGGGAGTATGATTCTAAGCGTAGCTATTCCAGAAGCCCCAGTTATGGCTATAGACGGAGCTACTCTAGAAGCCCCAGTCGTACTCCATATATGTCAAGAAGTCCAAGTGTCAGCCGCAGCTATAGCTATGGTGGCCGGAGCTGAAGGTCCAGATTGGTTTTCCGTTTGCATTAGGTAGGTATATTACTTTTGGACAGTGCAGTTTTGACAAAGGTTCTCTTGTTGCAGCATATCACCGGAGGCAACACTCACGTTCCCGCTCAAGGTACCCACATGCTATCTAAAAGTTCTTCAACTTTTAACGTCAAATTAGTGTTTCTCCAACATTTTCTTTCCGTTTTCTGAGAGTTGAGTAATATGTATATAGACATCCATAACCTTAATGCTTTACTCATCATTGAGCTCTAGCTTAAATTTTCAGAGCAGCTACCAATATGTTTTTTTTTTTTCTGAGAAGAAAACTACCAATATGTTTGGATTACTCATTTCAATTTAGTAGTTGTGTTGCTATAATGGCCAAGTGCTTAGCTTTTGCTTTATTGTGGGTCAGGTGCGTAATTATGTTTATACATGTGTGCCACAGTTCAAATTATCAAATCCTTTAGATTTGTTCTACATGATTCGAGTGTTTCCCACCTCTTTTACTTTTAAAAAAAAATTCCGAGCATTGTATTTTGGAAAAGGGTGCGAGGTTGTTATCTTCCATCTCTTTTATTCTTTAGAACAAACTCGGTGTACAAAATCAGTTGTCCTAAGTTTTCGATGGTGTAAAGGGGTTAAAGGGTTTAGCAGGTTAGCCAGTTATCCTAACCTGTTTATGAAGGTTTCCTTCTTTCTTGCCAGATCTGGCTGTTGCGGAGATCTGGGGACTGTATCTTAGGAACTTGATGTGGTGCTCATGCCTGCAACTCTTAGTTGAGGTAACGCGATCTTGTTGATGAGCACCTCTGTAAAAAAAATAAAAAATCTTGTCGAACGCATCTGTGAAATCTGTGACGTTGAAGTTAGTGTCATGTATTAAAAGTGATCTTCTTAACCGATGCCGTCTTTTGCTGAATTGGTTTGTGTTTGTCCCGCGGTTGCGTTGCTAACGCAATCTTCTGAATTAGAAAGTCTTATCGTTCATTGAACATTACACGTTTCGCATATTTGTGACTAAAATCTTGAAGGTCGGAGATTAATTACTCATGAAGAAAACTGATCGATCCGAATGCTCACCCAAATCATGGACTGGATAGATAACCTTTCTTTAAAATGAAAAATCTTTCTCATCTACTTTCAATATGCCGTATCCCCACTACCAAACAAGGCCTTGGCCCCTAGTTAAACGGTTACCGTAATAGGGCAGAGATCCACTTTGGTTCTTATTACGGTTACCGTAACAAGACAAGACAATCAGTAACGACTCGTTTTAACTCATCCTGTAGACTCACCTTACATAAACCAAGAGCTCTGGTTTCTCTCTCACACAAACCAAGAGTTCGGATTTCCCAATCCTTGGGCGTCAGACACTAAGGTCTGAAGAGATCCAAATTCATTGGAATTGGGTCGCACTGCATCAAATATAATATAAATAATTAACTTTTATCCGCAATGAAAAACAAATTATTGATTTTAGAGCTTGTTTGGATGTGTTTTTAAAATGACCGAAAGCGCTTTTAGAAAAGAAAAAAAAATGTGGGCTCCAAAAGCACTTTTAAATGTTTTCTGCAAGAAGAACTAGTTATACGCTTCTTCTAGAAAGCACTTTAAATGATTTTCCAAGATTTACTTGCATATTTACTAAAGATTGGTTTTAAAAATATTTTCACCAAAAACGCTTCCAGTCATTTTAAAAACATATCCAAACGAGCTCTTAGTTGCCGGCATATACAAGCAAATGGGGGGATAATAACTATCAAAATATTTGATTTCATGTACATCCATCCAACAATTGTTCAAAAAGGAAACCAAGCACTGCAGGAATATATGTTTTCGGACATAAATAAACGATCCACCGATTACTTATCCTCAACAACAGTTGGTTCTGGTCATCCAGATAAAAACCGGGACATTTGCAGATGACCCGAGAATCATAAAATACGGCCAAGCAGGCGCTCGAATCATAACTTTGCCATCCACAACGAGCTTATTTTCATACCCCTGAAGGCGAACAAACTAGACGAATGTTACGTCCATCACACCACCATGTGGCTGCAAAAGGAGCGTTTTCCGAGCCACACTTGAGTATTTTGGCGTCTTGACATATTACTTGACAAGACGCCAAGCATTATATATCGTTTTCAAGCATACATAACTTTTGATTTCAGTTATAGATAGCGGTAGTTTGCTTCACCAACAAAAGGATGAGGAGAAAAGCCTATGACCGGTTTTGTGAGGATGACCTCTCGGACCCATGCCTTTGCCGGAAGCTGCTCCCTCTGATGGCCGAGTCTGAACCACTGCCACCTTGGTTAAAAGCAGACCAACCTTGATCTCGGTCTACCTGATTCATCGAGAATGAAGGCATGTGATCTCTTTCCCATGGATGAAAACGATTAGGTAACGGATTTTCAGCCTCTTGGTAGTTACGACCTGATGAACCGGATGGGAAAAAATAGAAACCACCATTTTGGTCCGATGATGAAGCCACTGGCCCTACTTGAGCTACCCCTCTTTGACTGCTGGATCTCCGGGCTCCTGGAACTATGGGCGTACGCATGGTTGGTGAATTATTAGGTTGTTGCTGTTGATAATATGCCTGAAGAGCTTGGACTCTGTCGCGGGCCCGTGCATTGCTGCCAGGATAAGGAGGAATCATCGAAGAAGTGACTGAGCTGCCAGCTCTAGCACTAGAACTGCAGGAAGCAAACACAAATGATTCAATAAACATAACACTTCTATTATATATAAGTAAGCATGTTATGCAGCACCGTATTGAGAGAGATTGGTGTACTCTTGCATCGTTAATCAAATTCAATGATAAATTTGGGAACCATGAATGATCTTGCTGGTGTGATTAACTTTTCTAGAAACTAAACTACAACCAATTAAAATTTCTTCATTTAGAAAAAAAAAGGATGTAAACTATCTAAAAACCACCTTGAAATTTTGTCAAAGGCATACCTGTGACCGACAAGGAATGGATGCATAAAAGATCCTGATCTTGGTATATCTGCGCTAGGCCTAGCAGATCTTTGAGTAACAGATGGAACCGAAGCCTGGTCAGCGCCACCAATATGATTGTTGGTTGTAGAGAATGGAGGCGGGGAATGATGCTCCCAGCTGTGATAATGAAGATCCATGGCAGGAAAAGCATAGGAGTTGGGCATTTCACTAGGTACAGATGTGCTGCTCCAATGATGGTTGAAGTTGGAAGCTTCTGACACATTTCCACTGGAGTTTGAGGATGAAGGGTGAATTGGCCCAAAGTAAGCGATATATGGGCAAGGATGGGCAGCAGATGATACAGCTGTATGCTCAGCGAAGATAGCATGCTGTCCAAGTAATTCATGATCTGCATGACAACATTTAATCATATGAATATCACACATTGTATTATAATCCTCCACAATGCCAGAATAGAATATCACAACTTAAAATGACAAGAAGAAAGTCTTACAGGATGTTGGTGAAAACTCCCCTTCCCTGTTAATTGTGAAGAAAAAAATGTTCAACGTATAGGAGAAAATATTAAACTTGAATAGCAAGTAAAATGAAAAACGAACGTCTGCATGTAATATATAGTTGATTTAAAGGCGATTGGCATTCTGTTTTTATTTTTTTCTATTTGAACTCCTCTCCTTCTTCCCGCAACACCCTCACCGTGTACATGAATACCTTGCGAGTAAAAATAAACTTTTAAACCTTCATATTTAAAAATGTAACATGCTGCATGTCTACAATATATTCATATTTTTTCTTTCAGAACACATGCATTCATATGTTATATGATTTGCTTTAACATTTATAAAAACTTTTCAATTGATCGCTTATCTGGCAATATGGACCAGTCAGGTCATTTCTCATAATATCAAAACTAGGATAGTACCAAATTTGAATCTATTTTACAACCCTAACAAATTTCTAAAACTTGAAAGACATAAAGATACAAGAGTAAAATGATACAACAAATACATTATGAAGTCCAAATAGCAAGCACCCAGTCGAATACCAAATTCTCATTTTTTTTCTTCTGAAACTTATAAGCATATAGGAAACATGGAAACAAAATATAAATAGAGTAAACACAAATAACTGTGACCACATAGAAGGAAAATAAAAGACTCTTTATAGATAGAAAATAATCAGACGATGGGGCTTAGTACTTTCATGTAACTTCCCAGGAAAACGCAACTGTGCCCAAATGTGTACAACAGAGCAATAAAGGTCAACTGGGAATAACACTTTATGTTAATACGATTCCACATGATTTGCTAACCCAGCCAATAAGCAAAATTAGCAGCATCACTGAAGTTATATTAAGAAAAACACTGGGGTGGTAAAAATAAGTCGCCAAAATTGAATCCATTTAGCCACATATACCAGGAGGAATATTTTATTGTAAAGATCAATACGAATGTTTTTCTGTTCAAATTTGCTACTATAACAAACAAAAGAGATGTTGGGGTCAAGGTACCCCTTTGCAGGGGTCCATTGGAATACTAACCCCTTTTGAAACAAACTTGAAAACTTCACCTGCTTTAAACTTGAAAGGACGAAGCTGTGGTCTATGTGAATTGAATCAAGATGGGGTTTGAGATCTTGAATCCCCATCTCAACGCATATCTCAACTCAATCTCGATTTTGGCAAGCTATTGACATAGGCCAAAATCAAGTTTCTTAAGAGCCTAAAAGCCTAAGGAAACTGGTATCTTTTGAACCCAAGAAACTAAATGCTAACTACAGCAAAGAAACTTCAGCAAACAGAAATTTAAACATGAGCTTTAGCAAATGAGATCACTTACTCAAATGATGAGGGAAGTCGTGCTAAGCTACCAAATGGACACCAGTGCACACCAAAGGACTGCAAAAAGCATTCATATACAAACAATATATCAAAATGACGAACGACATTTTTACACTAGTCTATAGAGCACATCAGTTTATAAATCTTTATCTATTCTATACACACACATGACATAGAACTTGAAAGTCAGAACAAGTCACTTGGATTTGATACCATCCAACACAGAATAACATGCAGAAGACATTACATTGTCCTCACAATTATGTGGGAAGCTACTCATGAGACAAAATAAATGCAGTGGTATCAAACTTCTTCACGTGGTACTACTACTTCACATGAAGAATTCTAGGTGGGCTCTATCTACAATTGTTCATCCATTTACTCTTCATCAGGTTTTGCCAGTAGCGGCTTTTGGGAGGAGGGGGTTTGGGCGGGCGGGCGGGCTGGCGGGCGGGCGGGCGGGGTGCGAAAGATGCTATCATAGGGCCCCAAAGTTTTTTGCCATCTGTTATATATATATAATAATGTTATAAGTTAAGAAAAGGTGCTTTTATAGCACTACAAACTCTCATTGTGCACTTTTCATAAGTGTACATTTTTTCTTTCTAAATATAAAAATTTGGAGTGCATAATGAGATACTTGCAAATCCTATAGCTCCTTGTGCAACAATGGAACTCTGCAACATTTTCCACCCTATTCTCAGATTTGGAAATCAAAAGCTCCTCCAAAAGTCAAAGTTCTTGCGTGGTTAGTGGCTATTGGGAAGGTCAACACCTGTGACCAGGTTCAAAAGCGAAGGCCTTTTATTTGCATTTCTCCTCAGTGGTGCAGTTTGTGTAAATCAGAGGAGTACAGTGTTAATCATGTTTATCTCCATTGTTCTTACTCGATACAGCTTTGATGGAAATTGTTCAAGGAAGTTAGAGCTAGTTGGGTTATTTCAAAGGGATGTTTCTAGCTTCTAACCACCAAGTTCAAGGATTTATGGAAGGGGAAGAAAGCTAAAGCTTTGTGGGACTGTTTGGTGTTGGTAGTTTTTTGGCACATTTGGTTGGAGCGTAATAGAAGAATTTTTTAGGATTATAAGGGAGTGGAAGTAGAGAAACTATGGGATAGAGTTAGATACTGGGCATCAATTTTGAATGAGTTCATGGATTATTCTCTTTCCCATGTAGTGATGGATGTGTTAGCAGCCATAAAATGAAGTTGGTTTAGCTTAGTTCCTAGTAAAGTAATCCTACTTGAAAGGTCTTAGCTAGTTTTTCTAGTTGGTGGATTTCTTATCCACCTATTGTAATTCCTTCTATTGTTTTAATAAAATTCGATCATTTCTTATTCAGCTATATTGTAGAGTTTTTGAAGCTTTTTTTGTTTTTGTTTGGTTGTTTAAGACCGAATTGCTTTTGATTATTTAGTTGACGTTTGTAGCTCTTTTTATTTTCTTTTTTTCTTTTCTTTTAGCCGACCCCACTTAGTGGGAAAAGGCTTTGTTGTTGTTTGTAGCTCTTTTTACTTATTATTTAATTATAATTGAAAACTTATAATCAGTGTGAGTCCTGCAGTTTGTTTTACCATAAGTTATTGCTTTCGAGCATCAATACGTTGTCTTACTTGTCAGCTTACTGGGCTCTGCCTACTAACCAATTTTAGAGTTTGCTCCTCATTATCATCACTAACTTCAGATTTGACAAAAATCACACACCAGCCAAACTATTTTGCTTACATGCAAAATAGACATCCATATCCTGAGGCAGAAAGTAGGTTACCTGCACCTATAAGCTGAGGTGATGGTTCACCACTAGCAATAGAGAAAATTGAGATTTTGCCTATGAGTTACGAATAGCAATAAATATCTGAAGAAAGTCAACTATTTCTGCTTCTGTCAAGCTTTAATATGCAGATGTTATTCCTAATAAATAACATACAAGGACAATCTAGAAGCATGGCCTTTGGTTTGAAGGGAACGCACTCTTTAATAAGGAATGGGTTATCCTAGCCTTTGAAGCAGAACTTCCTTTTGATGCTATATTGATTCTATCAGGTAAGTTAATCTATATATTGTTTACAACCTTACTATTTGTCATTAATAAGTTGAACCCACAGAGACGTATCTAAATTCCGGAAAACCATTAACTAGAGTTTGTGTTTGAGTACAAAAATTGAATATTCACAAAAAGTAACAGAACATTAAATTCAAAAAGGATCCAAACTATTTACCATTTCAGAATAACTTAAATCATAGAGATCCTCATCATGTGTCCAGTCGTCCATGCTAAATTCCGGAAATGAACGGCATCCATTAGAATAAAGCCATTGACCTTTCTCGATTTTCCGACAATTAGGGCATTGCATTGCCCCCTTTACATTGAAGGCTGAACCAATGCAATCTGAAAGGGCGTCACAAAAAAAATCAAGAAACATGAAAGCTCCGTATCATCTTTACTGAAAAGGCATAACTAAACTTATGCCCTTGTAAGAACTATATAACTATGCCTCAGCAAACATGCAACTCCACTTACTGATATGAGATGATTTGAGCTACCAAAGGAAAGAAATTGCTATTGGGGATATCCAAATGTCATCTTTAAGAACAAAATAATTCTAGATTAAGAATACGAAGACAAAGATTATCAAAGTAATCTGAAGAATGGTCTACTGAACCTGTGACTAAATTATGACACTATAGGCTCTCAATACCATACAAATTCAGGTTGTCAACACCGCACTTTCAACAATGGGAGTACAGAAACCTGTTATATATTTCACTTAATTGCAGGTTCACAGAGAAATCAAATCTCCCAAAGTATCCAGTTCCAGTACCTCCACTGGTTTCAAAGAAAATATTCAAGAGACCATCATGCAAAACAATACTTCATTTTCATTGACATATTGTATCGATTCCGCATCTTCCAGTACAAATTCTGGTTCTATCCATTGAATCAAATTACAAGAAATTGAAAAGTAGAAATCCAACTACATGGTTCTGCAAGAAAGATATAATCATCATATCTTGCATAAGCAACGGATTAATAATGCTGATAAAGTGAAATATATATATATATATATATATATATATATAATGTTGTACTTTTATGCGGAAACGGAAGCAAATTCTAACAAAGTACCAATATCAACGTCGTAGGTGAAAGCTAAAACAAACAATCTCAAACTAACACAAGAGATCTACCTGGTTCGGCGTAAAGCCTCCGTCCACGAGCGAAGCACGACGAGGAATTTCACTAAACAAACGGAGATTACAAAAGAGTGTTTAAACTCTCACACCCCAAATCCCACAAATTACAAACCCCTAAACCAAACGAGTAGAGAACTCAAAACAAACGGAGAAGATTCTTCTAAATTGCTCTCTAACTCAAAAACTCACAAATTGACTCTCACCAAATTGCCACACAAAATACATTAACCCTAAGGTCCTAATTATAGTGCATAGGACTTAGGTTACAATAAGAATCCTAATAAGAAGTAAATCCAAATCCTAATCAAATAGGTAATTAACAAAACCACTCCACCTAGGAAACCAACTAAGAAGTCAAAATCCAAACCCAAATAGGACACCAAAACCAAATAGGTAACACAAACATAATTTTTTGCATCATCCTAATTTTGAGCCGTAAAACCCAACAATCTCCACCTCGGCGAGAAATTAGCAAACTTCCAAATCAAATACAAACTTCAAATTTGGGATACCAAAATACAAACACAAAAGTGCACCAAATTCTTTCAAAACCGACTCCACCTAGACTCAAAAAATCCAAAAGTCTTCAAACTTGAAATTTCCTCCAACGCCTTCTCCAACAAATTCCATTACGAAAACTAGCAAATACGAAACAAAATCCAAGCAAAAGCTTGAACATACAAACAAAAAGTGCGAATTGCACTCCACCCCAAGAGCTTGAGTACCAAGCTCCACCTCCTCACATAACCTTTAGAGGAGTTCAGAACAATCTTCTGAAATGTTTGCAACAACACTAGCAAAAGACTTATCAAACGACTTCTTTTTTCCCTTGAGTTTAGGGCAATCTACTTTCCAATGACCTTCCTTATAACAATAGTTACAAGTGTTCTTTCCAAGTTTGCTCTTTTCCTTATTCCTTCCTTGAACTACCAAAGCTCCATCTTGTGTGTCAGACACTTTATTCTTTAGCTCTTTAGAATTCAAAGCGACTTTAACATCTTCCAAACTAAGACTTTCTCTACCAAATAACATAATATCGACAAAGAGTTCATACGAAGGAGATAAAGAACACAACAAAGTTATCGCATAATCCTCATCACTAATTTGATCATCCACACTTTTCAAATCCATCATAAGTTTATTGAATTCATCAACATGCTTATGAATTGACGTACCTTCATCCATACGAAGAGTATGCAAACTTTTCTTCAAATACAACCGTTTAGCAAGGGATTTAGTCATATACAAGCTCTCCAATTTTATCCACAACTCCGGTGCAGATTTGATGCTAACAACTTCACGCAAGACTTTATTCGATAAAGTCAGCAGGATTGCTCCAAGTGCCCACTCCATAACGTCTTCTTTTTCTTCATCAGTCCACGAATTCGGCAAAGCCTTCACACCCTTTAGTGTTTTCAAAAGCCCTTGTTGAACTAACAAAGCACGCATCTTCAATTGCCAAATACCAAAGTCATTGTCGTCGAACTTTTCAATATCAACTTTCACCGATGACATAGAAGGCTTCGTAGTGATTGCCAAGCAAAGCCCAAGCCGAAACCTGGCTCTGATACCACTTCTTGTACTTTTATGCACAAACGAAAGCGAATTCTAACAAATTATCAATATCAACGTCGTAGGTGAAAGCTAATTCAAACAATCTCAAACTAACACTAGAGATTTACGTGGTTCGGCGGAAAGTCTACGTCCACGAGTGAAGCATGGCGAGGAATTTCACTAAACAAACAGAGATTACAAAAAAATGTTTAAACTCTCACAACCCAAATCCCACAAATTACAATCCCTAAACCAAACGAGTAAAGAACTCAAAACAAACGGAGAAGATTCTTCCAAATTGCTCTCTACCTCACAAACTCACAAATTGACTCTTACCAAATTGCCACACAAAATACACTAACCCTAAGGTCCTATTTATAGTGCATAGGACTTAGGTTACAATAAGAATCCTAATAAGAAGTAAATCCAAATCCTAATCAAATAGGTAATTAACAAAACCTCTCCACCAAGGAAACCAACTAAGAAGTCAAAATCCAAACCCAAATAAGACACCAAAACCAAATAGGTAACACCCATAATTTTTTGCATCATCCTAATTTTGAGCCGTAAAACCCAACATATAATACATGTAAGTTTAGAACAGGGGAAACAATGACAACCCAACAAAACCAAAGCTTTAATAAAGGAAGCAAAATTCAGTTTAAGTTTCGTAATTTTTTTTTAAATTTCTTTTCTTTCCTCAATTCTTGACCAATCAAACAACCCATCACCGAAAAAATAAAAATCCAACATAACTGCGAAATCAGAAACCAATTTTGAACCCGGATCTTTCAAATTGCAGTTAGAAAAAAAGAAACTTCCAATCGATTCAATTTTGATTTACCTAGATGAAATTGATGCCCACATTGCAGCTTGGCCCAAGATCTATCCCCTTTATCGGCGACGACTTCAAGGCAAATCGAGCAGGAAACAGAGCCTCCGTACGACTTGCCTCCACAACCACCGCCATCGCCACCGCCATCGCTTTCGTCAACCACAACCTCTTCATCGCTGCCGAGCCCCATAGAAACCCCGAAATCCAGCCCTCAAAACCCTAAATTCCGATACGCCGGCGTTTCAAAGGTCAATTCCCCTCCCCCTCTCTCTTTCTCTCTGTTTTTTTCTCAACAGCGCAAAAAATACCGAGACGAAGTAAATCCGGCGGAACAGAGCGTTTGGTTCGGCGAATCACGACGACGTCGTTAGGATCCAAGTAGAGACGGAGGAAGACCGTCAGTCGTCAGAGATGGTGTCCTGGGAAGAGAGAAGTTTTGATTTTTGATGGACAATCGAGAAATCGCTCAGCCTCTCTATCTGCGTGTCGTGTAATTCGCACCGTTGGATTAGGGAGAGGTTGGACTTCGCGAATTAACCGCTGTCCAAATAAAACCCAATCGACGGCTGTAATTCGCTCTCGATATCTTCTGCGTTTTGATTGTTGTTTTGTCTCAATTTTTTTTATTTTTCATATTTTGGTGTTAGATAAGATTTTGTTTCTACTTTATCGGGTTAGAGAAAGGTTTGGTAATGTGAAAAAAATATATATATATATATATGTATATAATATAAACAAAAATGTCATTCATTCAAAAAATTCATCATGTTCCGGTGTATTATACTGAAACGACCAAGATTTTGTATTGTATTCCCAAGCCTGTTATCATAACGAGTTTTTAACAAATGACCAGATAACGATTTGATCTGTTAACATGTCATATAGTTTTGAGTCGGTTTAACGGGTCATGCAAAAAAAATTTATGCCTAATTTCTAGATCTAGTAGACAATTTCTAATCGAGTAAGAGTTCTTAACAGGTTACTCGATAACAACTTGACTCGTTAACGGGTTCGTAACAGGTGACTTGATAATGACCCAACTCGTTAACAAGTTGATCCCAAATCTATTATTTTCGTCTTAGTTCATGTTGAGTTAACAGGTCGTGCAAGTGGCCCTTTATCACAGTAGTTGAAGGGTATTAAGGTTTTGCATGACGACATAGATTCAAACCCCGTCAGTGATGACTAATCTAACAAAATCTATTGTTTGACAAAAAAAAGATTGTGCAATAAATTGTCAGGCCTAATTTAGATGCATATTAAACAAATTTCATTCCATTTTCATATTGTAATGTTTATATTTTTTTTGAGCTTTTAAGTTAGGAAAGATTCTATTGCCATGTAGGAGTACAACTCATTCACCATCAATACATTGCCTAAAATGTACATTTTTTGTCTTAAAAAACCTTTCGTGTGAGTTTGTGCAGGTGGAGTGTACTATGTTTGATGAATGTATTATTTTTGGTATATTAGGATTGATGCATGCACTTCACAAATTGTATAAATCTGCCCATGATGTCACCTTTATGACTTATAAATTGCACATGCATAATGTTTAAATTTTAAGAATTTTGCATTGGAAAATTAATAAAATAAATTATAATACACGTGTCGTAATGTGCATGTAATAAATTATAAGATGCAAGTTGATTGTCAATATTAATGTGGTTAGTTGTGAGCCGTTGACTTGTCTTTATAAAATCTTAATGAAACCTAATACTTATTTTCGGTTATGTAATTTTTCTTTTATAGTCACTTAAGATTTTTTTTTACATTTTATGATAGGAATCTTACAATGGTTGAAGGGTTTGCTTTATCCACCTCTTTATTTTGCAACTTCAAAAAAAAAAAAAAAAGAGGTGATAATATTTCATGTTTATAATTTAGTTTATAAAAAATAATTAAAATCTCAATGAATTTTGCAAGGATTTGGTTGAGGGTTGGTGCTTATATGATTATTACAAAATAACAACTTACTTTACCCTACCTCAAGAATTTGGTTAAGGGTTGGTACTTAAGCTTGAGCTTAACAATTTTTTTTTTTTTTTGGTAACAAGAAGTTTAGGAGGAGAGGAAACTACTCCATCTTAGTGTTAGGGCATACCGCAAGCCGCAAAGAGTCTTAGCCAATAGTGGGACTAGAATTCACTATTGGTCTAGCAAAAAGAACGATCTTTACTAACTAAATCATCCCTCATTGGCCGAGCTTAACCTTTTATATGGCTAATGATATAATAACCAACAGGATCCTCTCCGGATCCTTTTGTTGAAGATCATGCGAATCCGTAAATCATGTCCATTCATCGTACATCGTACTGTCAGTTTTTGTCAAGTAATGTTTGTGTTTAATTTTAAATAAAAATATTTAATATAATTTATGATCATACGATGTACGATGAATGAACACGATTTACGAATTCCCGAAATCTTCACAAAAAGAATCCGAATTCATATAATAAACAATTGAGGTGGTTGACAGACGCTATTAGTCGATCAAGCTTGGCGTTTATAGCAAGCTAGCTCAATGTATTGAGGACCTTCTGACATTTTTGACCTTATTAATATAACCTAATTATCTCCTAAACTTAACTAACTATCTTGTCCTTGTGTTGCTTGCATGCATCGATAAGTCCGCCATTGCCAAGCGGATGATTTTGTCATGACACGAGTTTCAACCCAAAAACGTGAGTAACAACACGCGTTTGTTCATCGTTGATCTGTCTTCCCAACCGTTTTGCACATCACAGAGAGAAAGGTAGACATAAGGTGCCGTTTGGTACGCAAACGAGATGGAACAAGATGGGACGAAACGCAACAAAACGGAACGGATGATGTAAATATTGAAAAAGATAAGAAGAAATTTTGTCATAAAATGTTATAAATTTGTATTCCACAGATGTGGAACGGGTCGTTCCAGGGGGAAAAGGTGGAACGAAAAATCAACCAAATTTCGTCCCATGGGACAACCCGTTCCATAGTTTTTAGGCGCACCAAACGTGAGACGGAACGGCTCGTCCCATTCCGTCCCGTCCTGTCCCACGTACCAAACGGTACCTAAAAGAACTGGACTTGGCTCAACAGCAGCTGCTGCTTACGACCAATTCCAGCTAGACACGTATCCAGTCAAGATTGGTCGTAAGCAGCAGCTGTTGATCTGTTCAATAGCGAAGTTGTATCCGACATAAAATTCACAACCACCACCTGTTTTGCATGTCAGATTAGGGGTGAGCATGGTTTGGTTCGATGAGGTTTTGAGTGAAATCGAAACCGAAATTTTTTGCGGTTCAGTTTGATACGGTTTTGAAGCCAAAACCGAAATGAAACCAAACCGTTTGGTTCTGTTCGGTGCGGTTTCAATTTGGTTTTTAAGAAAAAATGTACAATTTTCAATTTAACATATTAATAAGCATTTTCTAGTAGCAATAGGAAAAAGACATTTGTTATGTAAACAATTAGCATGTTGCATGCAATTGTGATGTCAAAATATGTTTGTGCAACAAAAGGGTGTCCCGTACAAGGTATAACATAAAACAACTTGAATAACTTTGAATTCATTAAACGTGAGCGAAACTTTTATACTAGAATATGTGATATCAAGCTTCAAATGAGTGGACCTCATTAGATCATTGTTCGATTATTGATAACAAGATTAATCCACCCTTGTACATATATGTGTGTGTGTGATGGTATAAAATAACAAAGGTCCTTCAAGTTAATGAACGAAAGAAAGTGATAAATGTTAATATTGTAGTGTGGTTGAATTCATACTAAGTGTATGAATTCAAACTTGGGGTGGGCAAACGGGTATAGGAACCACGGGTCGGGGCGGGTAATCACGGTTCGAGGCAAGTACAGGCAGGTTCCTAATTTTTAAAAAGAGAAACGGGGCGGGGCAGGGTGGGGCTTTGAAATTTTAGGGGCAGGGCGGTTCCAGAAGTGTAAGAAAACGGGTACCCGAACCGCCTGTTTGTAACATTTTCCCATTCCTCTCTTATTTTCTCAAACCTTCTCGAATACTCTCATCTCCTCAGTCCTCCCTTTCGGATCTATCGACTTGATTCTCAATCTCCTCCTTCTCGATCTCTCTCTCCCAAAGTCTCTCTCTCTCTTTCTCTCCCCGTGCTATTTCCAACGAGAACCACCACCATCTCCCCTGGGAATCATGTCCATACTGGTTTCACCTTTTTGGTCACTTACATTCCCATAAAGATCCCTAAGTTTTCCCAGGTTGCTAGATGTAGATGTTCTATCATTGGTTACATCTATTGCCGTCTCGCACGCATCGTCCCCTCCTTTCTATGGTTCCACCCACACTCCATCACTCTCTGTCAATCATCTCCTCCACCACCCCGACATCACCGCCGTTGCGATCTGATTTTTGATCCCCTGGAGTGCTAACGAGAGCTTGGTGTGGAGCGAGTTGACTTGGGCCGAGTCATGGTCGAGTCTGGTTAAGGTGAGGGATTTGTAGTCTTTGTGTTGGGAATTGAAGAGGGCGTCGCGGGGGTGGAGCTTGAGGGAGAAGGTGGATGAGTTGAGGGGTCGGATTTGCGTAGGATGCGGGAGAGTGAAATGAGTGTGAAGAATGCTGAGAAAAAGGCCAAGTAGAAAAACGTCTTCTGAGCCATTTTTGCATAAAGCAGAAGATCTAGAGAGAGGTATGCTCACGTAAAGATTGAAGAACATTAAAGTAAGAACTAGGTTTGGTTGTGATTTGGAACTGGATTTGGAATTGGAATTGCGATTTGGAACTGGGTTCTAGAGCTTTGCATCAATCTCAAACAGAAAAAAAAAATCCGTGGACCTGGCCTGGACCGGCCCGTTTCAATCAGGCCGGGTTATGTCCGATTCCTGTATTGAAATATGATGTACCCGGCCTGGCTTGGCCTGTTTATTTTAAACCCGGGTCTGATCCGGTTCCTTCAAAAATGGGTGCCCACCCCTAATTCTAACAAACAACCAATTAAAACATTAAATCTAATATGGACATTTAATTAAATGTTTATTAATATTTGTGGTGCGGTTCGGTTTTGGTACGATTTTCAAAAGCCAAAACCGAACCAAACTCTTTTCTATGTTGCGGTTCGGTTTCAAAATCGAAACCGTTTCAAAACCGCAAAACCAAATTGTTCGGTGCGGTTCGATATGATTCGTGTTTCGATTTCGGTTTTCAGTTCTAAATGCCCACCCCTATGTCAGATAATGTGAACTTCCCCCTCCCTAATTGCATATCACAGTTCTGCAGTTGCCTCTGCATTAATATATGTTATATTCTCATCAGTCATATCAGTTCATCACACTGCTCTTATCTGTCTCCACCAACTTATCAACGTCTGTGTGCTAGCTGCCTTGTTGAAGTCATAACAAAAAAAAAACTGATTTCTTTCATGCATTTTTTGGAGTCATCCGCTCTGTTTCGACGTATCGTTTGACCCGTGCGCTAGATATATTATGATATTATCTCATGTGGTACATGTGGAGCTGTATGCAGGGGAGGATTAGTTGTCATTAATATGTAATGAAATATGTCTTATATTAAAAAGCCAAAAACTGAAAAGGATCATAAGTGTGAAAATGACGTATATGACACGTATACACCGTCATAATGTATCATGCATCAATAAAATAAAGTCATGTGTAAATTATTATTCATATATCCTTGTTTTATTGACACGAGATGTTACGCGACAGTGTATATTGGTAATATAAGTAGTTCTCAATGGGATCATTTGAATCAAATATTCTGTGCGCCTACAGAAATTTAGCGTCGACATATGCCTAACGATATTTGTTTCTTGATCACTTAGTTTAAGTTGTTGAAAATTACATGTGAATCGCATCGTGCTCCATCCAACTTGTAGTGTCTAAACCTTCATATCATCACCCTCACGTTCTATTAATTCCTTCATTTTTAGCAATTGTCAAAGAGGAAGTCTTGTTAAAAATACTAGGGTTCGTGATCTAAACAGAAGTGCAAGCTTTTCTTAATTATGTTTATGCACTCTCTAAATCCACGCAACTATTGTGAAAATGTGAGAACAAAGTTCTATATTGATGTGGATCAAATTATATAAGTATTTATAAAAAGTTAAGCTACTCTTCCTATTGTCAATTGGTTTTATGGTGGAAACCTTAACTTTTTTTTATGGTGTCAGAGCAGATTAACCAACGTGTAAAGTCGAACACGTACTCCTCGTCATCCAATTTGTAGTCTTTTTATAGTTAGAAAATTAGATGGTCAAGATTTAAGATTAATGGTGATGCATGTGCATTCTATACTAATGAACCTTTTCACTTATCCCACCAAGTTTTCATTGACGGAGTAATGGCAACATCGATCTCTGTCCACATGCACCGAATATTCCCAGAACCACCTTGTAAATGCATACTGTGGGCTTACTTCCTCAACAGTTTTAGTTTCCGGATTAACTTCACATTATGTATTATTTAAAAAGTTTATTTACTTTCGGCTTATATCTGAAATGAGCTCGTTCTCCTATTGGCGAATAACGTATCTTAATTATATAAATTTCATAATCAAAACCGTTGAAAATGATATTCGCAAGCCCACCGTATCTTCTGTTATCACTTTTCCTATGTCATGATCTGCGTACGTAGCTTTTCATAAACAAACAAAATCAGAGACAGTGGGAGGCTGGGAGCACGAGTTGACTGAAATCCTGGATTCGTCCTTGGAATTGAGATCCTAATAAGGTTTTGTTGCTCAGTTGGTTAAATACATTTTATCGTCACCGCACAATCTAATGAAGGTACCTCCCCTTCAATTTTTTTCTTTCTCAGAATTTCCAACTTAACCCAACTCCTCGCACACCGGACAGCCACCCCAACCACCGCCGGCGGGTTGAATTGGTTCTCTCTCCAAATGTTGATCCCAAACTCTATGAACCCAGAAAGTTACTCAAATTTTGGTACTTACACAAAAGACCTCATGTGTGCTCTTGATCATCTTAGGATCCGTTTGGTAACCATTTGAGTCCCGAGGACCGGTTTGGTAAGCATTATATAATGCTTATGAACAGCTGCAGTTTACCAATGTTATCAGTCTCAATACTGCTGGGTAGGCTACGTTCTGTGTACCCATCAGTTTAAATGAATCAACTAATTGGGATTCCATTGATAATGTCGCTAATAATTGATTGATATGTCGTCGTTATTTGACATAATCACAAGTCTTGTTAGAAGAAAGAAACATGAAACCGGGAGAGAGCGAGAGAGTCGAGAAAAAGGATCTAATATCTTTTCACTAAATTTCAAGTATCACAGCAGAATGGCTGCTTAGTGCAGTGGCCTATCCGTTACTTGATACAGAAAGAAAGGAAGAAAAAATACAGAAAATACGACGACTCGAGATGCAAATTACACAAGTCTGTTGAAAAAAATCGAACAAGTTACATAAAATGATTCAGTCTAGGCATAATAATTGAGGCTAGCCTTTTTCTTTGCCTGAACTTGGATAATGCCCTCGTTGAAGTCCTCGTGGTTCACCTGGAGGAGAATCAAAACAAATACTCGAGATTAGTACACTTCGTATAACATTTTTAAGCAAACAAACAGTTAACTAGTAGACTGACTAAATTCGTGTACGGAAGTGATTTTCAAACTCCAATTTTCTCCCCCTGCTCTCTATTCTTCTCCCCAATACGGGAAATCAAATCAAAGGGACAGATGCAAACAGAGTGCAAAAGGAGAAAACGAGTGTGAAAATCACTGTCCTTTTTTAGTATGAACAGTTTAGTAGAGAGAGAAGCACCTCTGTGGCATCACGTCGGAGGGCAAGCATGCCTGCCTCCACACATACAGCTTTTAGCTGTGCTCCATTGAAGTCATCGGTTGAGCGAGCCAATTCTTCGAAATTGACATCGGGATTAACATTCATCTTTCTTGAGTGAATCTACAAAATTAAGAAGAAAATAGTAATAGATTAGAATGTTGTCACGCGCAGAGTCATCACAAAACACATGCAATTGTAAATACAAACCTGCAAAATTCGAGCTCTTGCTTCTTCAGTGGGATGTGGAAACTCAATTTTTCTATCCAACCGACCAGAACGCATAAGAGCGGGGTCGAGGATGTCAGCACGATTGGTTGCTGCTATCACCTGCATTAAGGCAACAAAGTTGGTTATGTCATCAAAACGAAGTTGGTTATGCAGCATGATTGGTTGTTGCTATCAACTGCATTTAAGATACCAACCAAGTACTGGAACTGGAACATCTACTGTGTATTTCCAAATGCATCATAGTTGCAGGAAAAGCAAATAGACTTGCAGACAAGGAAACAAACCTTAATTCGATCATCGCTACTAAAGCCATCAAGCTGATTAAGCAACTCAAGCATTGTACGCTGCACCTCCCTATCTCCACTCACTTCACTGTAACCATAAATGAGAGAATATATTTCAATCAAGAAAGAATGCAACGATTAAATTGGATATCCACGATGAAATTGAATTCAAGAAGTATAGCATACCTATCAAACCGCTTTGTACCAATTGCATCAATTTCATCTATGAAAATGATGCAGGGAGATTTCTCCTTTGCAAGCTGAAAGGCATCGCGAACAAGTTTTGCTCCATCCCCAATGAACATCTACATCCATTCCAAGTACAAATATTTTATTAAGGACACAGCTATAAATCTGAAGTTACAATAGTTGAGCACATTTACACAGACTATTTACTCTCCCAAAAAGGATCAGTTCCTCCTAATCAGAAACAGGTGAAACAAAAGAAAATCTATGGACAACTAATTTAAATCAACGAAACCCAAAGTATACAAACAAATCTATTATGCACTAGTATGTCAAAATCATTAGGAAAACACCTACCCATGCTCAACACACATTCTTAATTGGAAAAAAAAGTGGTATAAGTAATAATCATATTGAATTATGCTATACCTGAACCAGTTGTGGACCAGCTAGTTTCAAAAAAGTGGCATTTGTCTGTGCAGCACAAGCCCGAGCCATCAATGTTTTACCAGTTCCGGGAGGTCCATACAATAGCACTCCCTTTGGTGGACGAACCCCCAATTTCTGAAAACGCTCCTGGTGGGTCATGGGCAAAACAATCGCCTCAACTAGTTCTTGAATCTGTTGCATTGAAAAACAAATTAGGGTACAAAATCCAAATGTTCGGTATCTAAGTCTAAGAACACCATGAATGCCTCAAAATAGCATGTCCAAAGTATGAAACTTGCTTGCTTCTCCAGCCCTCCAATGTCATTGTAGTCTTCAGTTGGCTTTTCATCAACCTCCATAGCCTTTACCCGAGAATCATACTCAGACGGCAGAGTATCCAAGATCAGGTAACTATCTTTGTTCACACCAACAAGATCACCAGGCTTCAATTTATCAGGATCAACAAGCCCAACAACTGGCAGAAAGATTGTCTGGAGTAAAGCAAAACCCATAATTTGGCTTGTCAGTAATGCATCCTATATAGTCTCTTTTAACCGAGAACACATATATCAGAAAAAAGAAAATCAATGATACAAGTCACCAAAGTCATTCGGGGATAAAATTATATAACATAAGTATGCAGCCTTACCTGACGAGTAGATGTTTTCAAAACAACACACTTTCCCTTTCTTTGGGAGTCAAGATCAATATTTGCACCATCCTCCTCAGCCTCATCTTCTGGGTTCATTTCCAGAATCTGACAGATACAGAATATTAGAGCCTAAGGATAACAGAACTCCCTCCCACACACCACCAACATACTAATATCAACTCAAAGAGCTTAAAGTTCTCAATACACTCTTATTAATATTAAATGAAAAACAACCACACAATAACTAGTAAAGATTTAAATTACATCTTTGTAGACTCGTTATATGACTAAAATTAGAAAAGGACTGCGCGGAAATAGATGTCGTGTTGCAATGACATACATAAGGAGCCAAGTCCTCCAATTTATTACAGTTTACTATAACAGCCATCATTCGTACTTCCATATCTGAGATATTTGCTCACACGGCAAAATTGGAACTCAAACAAGCCATATTGGCCCATATCCTGTTCTCAAAAAAATAAATTCTTTCATGGTTTCAAAGAGTGTAGTTCAACTGGATTGTATGCTAACCATAGTACAAGATCTTATGCCAATTTCGATTCTCATATTCTGCGTATTCTAGTTTTTGCTAAAGAGAGTTTCTATAATGACTTCAACTTCACTCACACTAATAAAAAAAATCAATACTTTCTCCAAATTGTCTATGTAACAGGTTTTCGCACGAAAACAATTGAGAATACAAGAAGACACACATACCTCAACAATGTTGCCCACCAAGTACGGCAGCTGCTTATTGAGCTTAATCTTTTCCTGATTCTCCTTTATCTTCTCTTTGTACGAGTCCAACTCCAAATTTGTTCTTGACATTTCTTCCTTCAATCCCACAAACAAAAAATCAGGAAAACAAACGAACACAAACATTCACATAATAAAATCCCAAAGCTACCCAATTCAGAAAAACCCACACCCTAATTAAAAATTAAAAATTTCCCAAACAAATCAATCAGTAAACAGAAGTACAAATAAACCCTAAAATCAAAATCAAGTCTTTCATCCTAATTTTGCATCGATCAAGGCAATCCCTAAACAAGCGCAAGCACAGATAGGGAGAGAGAAGGGACCTTGAGTATTCGGATCTCGTTGTCGAGAAGACGGGTGGCTCGTACAATATCTTCGGTGGTCATCGCGGCCAGCTGATCATCTTCAAAACTCGTTTCCTCTACCATCATGTTCGCCATCGATTCCGATTCTTCTTCTCAGAGAAGAGTTTTCAGCTGCGGATTGAGAGAGTGTTGGGGGAGAGGAAGAGTGCTTCTCTACTTGTTCTTAAAGAAAGGATTTTTCTGAACAGACGAGTAAAAATGGGAGATTTTTCTTATTGGGCCCAATTGCGTATAGACACTAAATGCTGGGCCCGGCCCAATAGATCAACGACGAGAGTAGGATCGAAACAAATTTAATTCAGTTTGTAAGGCAAGAAATCCAAGGGAAACTGATACAAATATTTGAGATAGTCCGATGAAACAAACGCATTAGTAGAGTATTTACAGGGGATTAGTCAATCCAGGAGAGGATACACCACTTTTGGGATGTGTAATATATTATATATGATACAAAGTTGTTGTTGAAGACAACTCCGAGAAACAAATACTTGTTTGTTCGATGTGAAGGCAACGTTCTAAAAAACACTAGGCGCTAGTCGGGAGGCAGGCTAGCGCCTAGGCGGATTTAGGTAAATTTCTTGTATATCTTGTAAATAAGTGCATATTGACACTTACAAAAAATTATACTTGTATGAAATTCATGGATAAGATAATAAAATAATGATAAAATGCAAAAAGAGTATCCAACAAGTCTAAAATTTAAAAACACATTAAGCATATATGCTATATAACCATAGTGAGAAGTATTGTAGGATGACGCATGTACAACAAGTTTACAATTTAAAACAACATAAAATGGAAAATAGGAGGAAAATAAGGAAATTTAGTAAAGTAAAATACTTATCTTTAGCATCCTGGAATTTAAGTTGATACACAACACACCTATTCTATAAAATTAACGAAATTTCAAGATATAATTATACTTGGACTTTAAACAAATTAAAAAAATAAATTAAAAAATAAAAAACCACCCAACCGCTTAGCCCGCCTAGAGCCACCCCGATTTTTCCAACCATTTTGCACAAAATCGCCTTGGTTCCAAGGCGCCTAGCGCCTAGGCGGCCGCTTAGGGCATTTTTTAGAACACTGTGTGAAGGTAATAGAGTCACATCATTTGACAAAATTCTCTTGAACTAATGAATTGTGCTTGAATGGTTTGAAGGGTCGCCAAATATAATTCGGGACGCTCTTTTGACGATGATTGTAATTCTATGACTCCTAAATGTAATCTCCCTCGTACCCTCGAGGTTACTTAAATAAAAAATAAAAAATAAAAACAGAGAAAAACAGACAAATAATGCAATTATGTGTTGGGAGAGTAATGAAACTAAAAGATTCAAATAGTCTTGAAGAGTTGACATGCGGGAGGGGATGGGGAACACAGAAACTACGGTGAACGAGAAATTTTTCACTGAGTACTTGGGTTTATCAGATCATGTTCCCGACATATTGAAAAATCTCTCAGTAAACATATTTCAAAGACCATATTCCTGCAACACATTAAACAGAAGCGGTAAACCATATTCTTGCAAAATCTGAAGGGAAACAGAGGCCACCAAAGATTCAAAGATAAACAATGAAAATTAGAGATGATATGCAGAAAGAGGTATTTACCCATCAACTAACATTTCAGTTACACACGGAGCGACTGGGCAAAGCAGCTGACCAGTAGCGGTTCCTAGCCAGACCTAAATATCTTTTAACTAGATTTCAAGCATCACTACAACGATGAATATACACAAAGGAGGGTTTGGTTTTTCTGAACGAAAACGCGCCAACGTTCGATCTAGGCATAATAATTCAGGCTAGCCTTCTTCTTCGCTTGAACTTGGATAATCCCCTCGTTGAAGTCTTCGTGGTTCACCTGAAGTAGAATCAAAACAAAACTTTACGATTACCGCACGTCTTATCGCAGGTTTTTAAGTATACCCACAAAGTCAAGTCAGTAGACGTATGCAGTAAGTGATAGAGAGAGAATCACCTCAGTCGCGTCACGGCGAAGAGCTAGCATGCCTGCCTCCACACAAACAGCTTTTAGCTGTGCTCCATTGAAGTCATCGGTCGAGCGAGCCAATTCTCCAAAATTGACATCAGGATGAACATTCATCTTCCTTGAGTGAATCTACAGGATTGAGGTAAAGGTTTTAATAACAATGTTATCACCAAGCACAAAAGTAATCACAAAACATATGCAATGGTAAAAGACAAACCTGCAAAATCCGAGCTCTTGCTTCTTCAGTGGGATGAGGAAGCTCAATTTTACGATCCAACCGACCAGAACGAACCAGAGCAGGGTCCAGGATATCAGCACGATTTGTTGCTGCTATCACCTGCATTTAAGACAAAAGAATGGTACCACTATCAAATTTTACATGCTAGATTCCCAGTAGTTAAAAGTATGGAACATGTTAAGATTCAACTGAAGTTCAAAAGTCTCGAACACCTTGTATTGTGAAGTGAATCATAGTTGTAGGAAAAGCAAATACATTGCAGACAAGGAAACAAACCTTGATACGGTCATCGCTACTAAATCCATCAAGCTGATTTAGCAACTCAAGCATTGTACGCTGCACCTCCCTATCCCCGCTCACTTCACTGCAATAAAAAAAAGTGAGCATAAATTTCAAACAGGAAAGAATGGAGTGATCAAAATGGGAAACAATATCTATGGATAAATTTGTTAGTTCAAATGACTGCTCAGGAAGTATAGTTTACCTATCAAACCGTTTCGTGCCAATTGCGTCAATTTCATCTATGAAAATGATGCAGGGGGATTTCTCTTTTGCAAGCAGAAAGGCATCGCGAACAAGTTTTGCTCCATCTCCAATAAACATCTACATCAATTACAAGTACGATTACTTCATTAAAGACCCAGTTACAAATCCAAAGTTTACTCACATCCTACAAAGTTGAGCATGTTTAAGGATAAAGAGCTTGTTAATACAGAGATCATCTCCCCAAAATGATCAATTCCTCTTAATATGAAACAGGTAAAACGAAGGACAACCTAAGAAACCACTAATTTAGATCTAGCAAACCCAAAGTCACAAACAAATAATTCAATTCTTCAGGATGCAGGACCCTCTAGGTGCGTACCCAAAAGGACCAATTCCCTCCTTACACGACACAGGTAAAATAAAGGACAATCTATGAAACAGCTACTTTAAATCTAGCAAACCCAAAGTCACAAACAAATAAATTCTTCAGGGCATGGGACCCTTTAGTGCATACAAGGGCATTATAAATTTAAGAAACAGACAATCCTTGTCTACTCAGAGCAATAAGAGCAACAACAAAAGCTATGCCAAAATGCAGAAAATTCAACTATGAAAATAATGTCTTAAGTGGCATTTCTCAAAACCATTAGAATATCGGCTGCTCAATGCTCAACATGCACATAAATCAACATATGCATAAATACTTAGCATAAAAAAAGGTATCCGTGATAACTGTATCGAATAATGGTATACCTGAACCAGTTGGGGACCAGCCAGTTTCAGAAAAGTGGCATTTGTCTGAGCAGCACAAGCCCGAGCCATCAAAGTTTTACCGGTTCCAGGAGGTCCATACAATAACACTCCCTTTGGTGGGCGAATTCCCAACTTCTGAAAACGCTCACTGTGGGTCATGGGTAAAACAATCGCCTCAACTAGTTCTTGAATCTGTTTCAATAAAAACAAATTAGCGTACGAAATTCAAATGTTTGGTATCTAAGAACAACCATGACCGCCTCAACAGAGAATGTCTCAAATGTGAAACTTGCCTGCTTCTCCAGCCCTCCAATGTCATTGTAGTCTTCAGTTGGTTTTTCGTCAACTTCCATAGCCTTTACTCGAGAATCATACTCGGATGGAAGAGTATCCAAGATCAGGTAACTATCCTTGTTCACACCAACAAGATCCCCAGGCTTCAAGGTATCAGGATCAACAAGCCCAACAACTGGGAGAAAGATTGTCTGCAGTAAAACAAAACCCCATAATTTTGCTTTTGAATAATGCATCAAATATGATTTTCACACAAGTCTCTTTTAGCCGTAAACACATATCACACAATTAAAATTCACCAATATAAAAGAAAAGCAATGATGCAGATGACTGCAGTAATTTGTTTTGCTGGTGGTATAAGTAAATAAGTGCATAGCATTAGTCGCTGGATTACCTGGCGAGTAGATGTTTTCAAAACAACACACTTTCCCTTTCTTTGGGAGTCAAGATCAATATTTGCACCATCCTCCTCAGCCTCATCTTCTGGGTTCATTTCCAGAATCTGAAAGATACAGAATAAAAAACCCAATAAGAGCGTAAGGCTAATAGAACTCCCCAAGTCCACAGACTTTAGTAACAGTCATCATTTGTACCTCCATTCCTGAGATATTTAAGCTAGGGTGACTCCATTATCAACTTTGCTTGCCCCGCGAATTCTTAACTCAAACAAGGTAAACCCTAAACTACATTACAACATTTTAACTCCAGTTCGATTCTCAATATTCAGCGTATTCTAATTTTCACTAAAGAGAGTTACTTTACCGACCTCAAATTCACTCACCCTAACAAGAAAAGAAAAGATAAAAAAAAAACCAATCCTTTTCTCCAAATTGTCTATGTAAACAATTGAGAATACAAGAAGACACACATACCTCAACGATGTTGCCCACCAAGTAGGGCAACTGCTTATTAAGCTTAATCTTTTCTTGATTCTCCTTTATCTTCTCCTTGTACGAGTCCGGCTCCAAATTTGTTCTTGACATTTCTTCCTTCAATCCCACAAACAAAAACCCAGAAAAAAAGGTCAAAGATTCACATGTTAAAATCTCAAATCCCCAAAATTTAGAAGAAGAAAAAACCCACCTAACAAAAGCATCGTCCAACGTATCCAACTAAAAAAATCAAAATTTCCCAAACAAATCCATCGGAAACCCAAATCATAAATCAACTCTAAAATCAAAATCAAGTATTTCATCCCAATTGTGCACCGATCAGTAGTACCCTAGAGTACAACAAGTGCCAAAGTGAGAGAGAAAAATAAGAAAAGAAGGGACCTTGAGTATGCGGATCCTGTTGTCGAGAAGACGAGTTGCTCTAACGATGTCTTCCGTCGTCATTGCGGCGAGCTGATCGTCCTCAAAAGTCGTGTCCTCTACCATGAGGTTCGCCATCGGATTCCGATTATTCCTCAGAAACCGAGAGAGTTTTCTGCGGCAGATTTCACAGAGAGCTGGGAAAGAGTAAAGGTTTTTGTTTTTGTTTTCCAACGAAAACGACAACTAAAAAGGTTTTTGTGTGAACTGTTCGGCGGTGGACTTGCTGTCAGAACGAGAAATAGTGCAGTTCGAATTTGCTTTGACGAAAATCATACTTAAAAATTCTCATTTACAAATAAATAAAGATATTATTGTTGTAAACATTCCTAGAATAAGTATGATTGTGTAAATCCTAGATTAGATTTGATTCTAGTTATTCTTTCCTATTACAACTTGTATTACTCGGAGGAGAAGGAATATCTTCTCTCCCTTTACTACTATAAATAAAGGCACAATGTAGGAGGGATAACAACACACACATTCCCCTACAATTCTACAAACACACATCTCTCTTCTCTCTCCCACTGCCGCCGGCCCTCTCTATTTTGTTAGATAAAAATAGACCACACCACGTTATCAGCACGCTCCTGCCGCTGCGCTTAGGAATCTGACGTTGGAGATTTTTTTTCTGCATCAATCCAGTTCATCCATATCATCACGCAATCAGGTTCTTTCCAAACAACGACTTTTAACTCGATATTTTGCAAGCCCTGATAGCATGAACATTCACCATGATGCATGACCAAACTTTACGTTTAACGTATTTTAGATTCTACATAAATTGTGTATGCTTCATAACCAAAATTGCTACAATTATGTGAATTTGATATTTGCCATGAATTGAATCTTACATATGTACATGCATTGAAACTATTATTTGCATATGCATCAACGTAAATATGTGATTCATTAGAATTATACATGCATATAATATAATTGAATTAAAAATAAAATTTAAAAAAAAATATATATTTTGTGATTGGGGAATTAGGGTTCTGTTCAAACCCGTGCACTTGCACCATGCAAGCCACAAGCCACCAGGCCCGCAGCCTGCGATGGCCCAACTCATCCCCCATGCTTTCCCGAGCCGAGAACCAATCCTGGAGCCATGGCTCCAGGCCCAACACCCAGACCCGACGCCAAGAAGGCGTCGCCACCCATGAAATCGTCAACCAACATGGCCTGCAGCCATGCCCAATTACCCCCGACGACCTGCAGTCGTCCCCGACGAATTTTTGTCTGAAAATTCGATTTATTTTTAAATTACAATCGAATTTCTAGGGTTTTACAATGAATATCGAGATTTTATCAAATCTCCGTTCACCCCCATGGTTACCATGACTCAAATCGAGTCTTAAACAACACCCTGACCGACTCCAGAAGCGCTAGGTCCGGTGTTCTTCTCCGGCGACACACACCCAGCACTCGCTGGGGTGTTTGATCCCAAAAACCCGAGCCCTATTGGGCTCCTATCCTTCGGCCTGCATCAGGGCCCTTTGGGCTTGCTGCTGCTCTTAGATGTCATGGCCCAGCCTGTGCGGGAAAAGAAAAAAAAAATTGGCTCGCCTGAAGCGACCCGTGAGAAAAAAAAAAGAAATTTTTTTTGGGGCTGCACACAGCAGCCCATTCCCCTTGCCCATGTCTCCCCGTGAGCTCCATGTGCCACCAGTGGGCTTTGCCTATATTTTTAGGCCCCGAGATTTTATTATTTAATATTTTTAAATAATATGGGTTTTTATATTTTCACCCACACTTTAATTTGGCCCCGAAGATCAAATAAATTAATTCAATTATCATTATACAATATTTTTGCATATATTTTTGCATATATTTGTTGCATATTTGTTTGCATATATATTTGTGTTTGCCTGCAGGAATATATGAACCTGAAGTTCATAATTACTTTGAAACCCGAAGTTTCTTATAAACATGCCTTGTTTGAAAACCTGAAGTTTTTCATGCAAAATTAAACCAATACATGTCTATTAGAACCTGTATGTTCTACTCCTATGTGAATGGATTGATTTTTCTCCATTACACTAACCACATCTTGTCCATCTATTTGTGATAGGAACATGTCGAATTTGAACAAAGTCGACTTCACCGCTTTGGAGGTCTCTGGAAGGAACTACCTCAAGTGGGTTCAAGATGTGAAGCTCCACCTCACTGCCAAAAACTTGAGTCCTGCTATTGAAGAAGCAACAACTGAACCTGTAGGCGAAGCTGAAAAAGCCACTGCTATGATCTTCATCCGAAGACATATTCATGACGCTCTGCAAACTGAGTACCTTGCTGAGGAGGATCCACGTGCATTATGGGTCGCTTTGGCTGATCGTTTCGATCACCAAAAGGACATATTCTTGCCTGAAGCAAGACACGACTGGCAGCACTTGCGCTTCCAAGACTTTAAGTCTGTGAATGAATATAATTCTGAAGTTTGTCGAATCCGATCACTTCTCAAGTTTTGCAATGAAACTTTGACTGAAGAGGATCTCCTGGATAAGACCTACTTGACCTTCTCTGCTTCTAATATTGTCCTGCAGCAACAATATAGAGCTCAGAAGTTCACTAAGTTCTCGGATTTGATCTCTGTTTTACTTCTTGCTGAAAAGCAGAACCAGCTGTTGATGAAGAATCATCAAGCTCGACCTACTGGGGCTACTGCTGTGCCTGAAGCACATTATAGCACTAATCAGCACCCAAAACGCCAAAAGAGGCGTGGTAAGGGCGGCCAGAAGCCATCCCACCAAGGTCAACAGAGTCAAGGCTCATCCAAGGGAGGAAACAAAGCCCAGAAGCGCCCAAACCTCGCTCTTAAGGCCCCGAACTTCAAGAATAAGGGCAAAGCACTTGCCACAATGAATGACGATATGTGCTATCGTTGTGGTTCAAATGACCATTGGTCCCGTATTTTCCGTGCTCCCAAGAAGGTTGTAGATGAATATCATTCTCGTCGTAAGAAGTTTGAATCAAACTTCATGCAAGTGGACGAACCGGAGACTACAAAGATGGAGGTTTCTGACTTTCAGGAGGATACCACTCCTATGGAAGATTAGAATCTTAGACATAGACTTTTTTTTTAGTTGAAATAAGACAATTGGGGCCGAATTCCACATAGTGGCCGCACCCCGACTTGTTTTTTGGTTGATTTTGAACAATTTTCCTTCATATTTTGGATTATTAGTTGGCGATTTATTTTGGATATTCAGTTTTAATCCTTGAATAAATGAAATTATTTTGAATTGATACTTGTTTTTATAAACTTTTATGCATGTGACCAATTCAAATTAATTTTTCATTCTAGGTATGACTAGTGGGAAAGTTAGTTGTTTGGCAGATAGTGCAACCACGCATACTGTTTTGCGTGAACGCATCTATTTCACTAACTTCGTACCTAAGAATGCACCTTTGACAACCCTCTCAGGCCCATCCAACCTGATAGAAGGATACGGTAAGGCACGTATAATGTTGTCCAATGGTACAATCTTGACCATTGCTGAGGCACTCTATTCTCCACGTTCCGGAAGAACGTTACTAAGTTTCAAAGACATTAGAGATAACAATTACCACGTTGAAACCCACGTAGAAAACGGAGTTGAATTTCTGTGCGTAACTTCTTACGAATATGGCCAGCAGCGTATTCTAGAGAAGATTGAGCGTAACCCGAGTGGTCTGTATACTACGACCATACGCCCCATCGAATGCCACTATGTGGCCGGCCCTACCACAGGGACCGCGTACGAAATTACACTTTGACATGATCGTTTGGGACATCCTGGATGAATAGCAATGAGCTGTATCCTCAAAACTTCACATGGGCATCCACTAACCCGAAGCTTAGGTTCGATCCATGAAATCGCATGTCAAACATGTTCTATGGGAAAGCTTATTACTAAGCCTTCTTATGACAAGATTCGTTCGAATCCTCCTATTTTTCTACAACGGATTCAGGGGGACATTTGTGGACCGATTCAACCTCCCTGCGGACCATTTAGATATTTTATGGTTTTGGTTGACGCTTCTACACGTTGGTCACACGTGTGCTTGTTGTCCACAAGGAACGCTGCATTCTCCAAACTGTTGGCTCAGGTTATCAAGCACAGGGCTCACCACTATGATTATCCGATCAAATCTATTCGATTGGATAATGCTGGAGAATTCACATCTAAAACTTTTGATGACTATTGCATGTCGGTTGGGGTTGAAGTTGAACATCATGTACCCCATGTTCACACCCAGAACGGCCTGGCAGAGGCTTTCATTAAGCGTTTACAAATGATTGCTCGATCATTGGTCATACGTACCAAGCTCCCGATCGCTGCTTAGGGCCATGCAATATTGCACGCAGCAAAGTTGGTCCGCCTGAGGCCTGTTGCGACACAACCATTTAGTGCCCTTCAGTTGGTCACCGGATGCGAACCCGACATATCGCATCTGCGCGTTTTTGGTTATGCGGTCTATGTGTCGATTTCGCCGTCCTTACGTACAAAAATGGGGTATCAGCGAATGATGAGAATCTATGTCGGATATGATTCTCCTTCGATTATTCGTTACTTAGAACCTTTGACAGGTGATCTGTTTACCACTCGTTTCATGGATTGTCACTTCTATGAGACAGTCTTCCCGCCGTTAGAGGGAGATAAGAACGTCAATGTTCCGAATGAACGACGTGAATTATCATGTACGACTCCCACTTTGTCTCATTTAGATCCCCGCACCGCTCAGTCTGAAGCTGAAGTGCAGCGCATATTAGATCTCTAGAGCATGGCTCAGAGCATGCCAGATGCTTTCACCGATCTAGCGCGCGTGACAAGGTCACATATTCCAGTTGTGAATACGCCTGCAAAGATAGATGTACCAAATGTACGACGGACTACCCTCTTGGAAGCCCGGGACGCCAATTCTGGTGATCCACGTACATTAGCGGCTAGCCAATCATCTGCCCCTACACAAAAGCGTGGCAGACCCTTTGGTTCAAAGGATTCACACCCCCGGAAGAGGAAAACCACGGCACAAGGTCCTGAAGAGCCTATCGTGAATCCGACTATCGCTTACTCATTTTACCCAACTCATGAGGAAATTCTAGATTATGGAAGCGTCCTTGAAGAGATGAATCCTCCTCCCGAGAATCGTGAGATTTCGATCTATTATGCTAGCTTAGATGATGTGTGGCGTAGAAATGAGATGATTGTCGACGATGCATTAACATTTGCAGTAGCTACTGAGATCATGTTGAGCGATGACATTGAACCGCGTTCCGTTGATGAATGTCGACGTAGAGCTGATTGGTCAAACTGGAATCAAGTAATCCAAGTCAAACTTGATTCACTTGCGAAACGTAAGGTGTTTGGACCTATAGTTCCTACTCCTCTACATGTGAAGCCCGTTGGCTACAAGTGGGTTTTCGTTCGGAAGCGTAATGAGAAGAACGAAATTGTGCGTTACAAAGCTCGTCTTGTAGCACAAGGTTTCTCACAACGCCCCGGGATTGACTATGACGAAACTTACTCACCCGTTATGGATGTGATTCCTTTTCGATACCTTATCAGTTTGGTAGTTTTCGAAAAACTGGATATGCAGCTGATGGACGTAGTAACCGCGTATCTCTATGGGAATCTTGATACGGAAATTTATATGAAAGTTCCCGAAGGACTTACATTGACTGGTTCAAATATTTCCAAACCCCGGAACACGCTCTCAATTCGGCTGAGGCGTTCACTATACGGTTCGAAACAATCCAGAAGAATGTGGTATAACCGTCTGAGTGAGTATTTGACTAGTCAGGGATATGTGAACAACGAACTATGCCCTTGTGTGTTCATTAAGAAGTCACATTCCGGATTTACGATTATTGCAGTATATGTCGATGAC
The DNA here is from genome assembly GCF_916048215.2 of Malus sylvestris. NCBI lineage: Eukaryota > Viridiplantae > Streptophyta > Magnoliopsida > Rosales > Rosaceae > Malus > Malus sylvestris. Next base: position 27,562,324 of record NC_062263.1, read on the forward strand.
ATGAATCTCATCGGAACTCCTGAAGAGCTCGCGAGAACTGCTTCGCACCTGAAGTTGGAATTTGAGATGAAAGATCTAGGAAAGACTCGATACTGTCTCGGTCTCGAGATAGAGCATTGTTCAGATGGAATCTTAGTACATCAATCGAACTACACCCAGAAGGTGTTGCGCCGTTTTAATGAGGATAAAGCGAAGTCTTCGAGTACTCCTATGGTCGTTCGTACGCTAGATGCAAAGCGAGATCCCTTCCGTCCGAAAGATGATGATGAAGAGATTTTGGAGCCTGAAGTTCCTTATCTAAGTGCGATAGACGCTTTATTGTACTTAGCTCAATGCACTAGATCCGACATCTCCTTCGCTGTTAATCTTTTGGAAAGATACAGCAATGCACCAACACGCAGACATTGGACTGGCGTGAAAGACATCTTCCGTTACCTTAATGGTACTACGGATTTGGGCTTATTCTATCCCTACGAATCCTCGAGTGATGCCGCACCCTATACTCATCGGGTTGATTCTCACCTTGTTGGTTATGCCGACGCTGGATACTTATCTGATCCGCATAAGGCGCGTTCTCAAACGGGTTATGTCTTTACCGTTTGAGGCACCGCAATATCTTGGAGGTCAACTAAACAGACCTTATTTGCCACTTCGTCTAACCATGCTGAAATTCTCGCCTTACATGAAGCAACTCGGGAATGCTTTTGGTTGAGAGCAGTAATGGGCCATATTCGAAGCTCCTGTGATCTTCATCCCGCTGTTAATGCCCCGACGACGATTTTTGAAGACAACGCAGCTTGCATCGAACAGCTCAAGAAGGGTTACATCAAAGAAGACAACACCAAGCATATTGCGCCGAAGTTCTTCTTTACACATCAACAACAAGAGCATCAGAAGATTGAAGTCAGGCAAATCCGATCACAAGACAATCTGGCCGACCTTTTCACCAAATCGCTACCGAATGCGACGTTTTAGAAGCTTGTTCATGGAATTGGTATGCGTAAACTTTCTGAGTTGTAACTTTGCTATTTCTCTTTGGAATTATGTCAAACTTAGGGGGAGTATCTTCTGGATACTTGCTTGATCTTAATGTACTCTTTTTCCCTACGATTAGGAGCATTTTTCCCACTGGGTTTTTGCTACCTAACTAGGTTTTAACGAGGCACCCACCTTGGGTTGGTTATATCCCTGATGACGTCCTGTAGACGTTTCTTTTGACTTGGCATTTCTCACGCATTTTTCCTTAGACTATGAATTTTGTCCCTACTTGAGTTTTTGCCATAGCCTTAGGGTTTTTTTTTTTGTGAGACTTACTACTTATGCAAGTTCCTACCTTATTGAGAATAAGCGTTGTTCCTTGGAATCAGTGCCGACAAGTCGACTTCCTCAACTTCTGCATGATGCTAAATATACCTTAAGTATTTGCACACTCAAGGGGGAGTGTTGTAAACATTCCTAGAATAAGTATGATTGTGTAAATCCTAGATTAGATTTGATTCTAGTTATCCTTTCCTTTTACAACTTGTATTACTTTGAGGAGAAGGAATATCTTCTCTCCCTTTACTACTATAAATAAAGGCACAATGTATGAGGGATAACAATACACACATTCCCTTACAATTCTACAAACACACATCTCTCTTCTCTCTCCCACTGCCGCCGACCCTTTCTATTTTGTTAGATAAAAATAGACCACAACAATTATTAGATTGTAGTAGTAATAAATCATTTTAGTATTATTACCTTCGGATGGGATTTATACAAATGTTTCCAAGAGATAAGAAAAATAAATTACATCACTTTAAAGTAAGGAAAATAAATCATATCATTCTAGTGGGTTGTTTATTCCTTGCTTTTGCTTTCTGCTTTCCGTCGCACTCTCTGTCTCTTCACCTGATAGACAAAGGGAATCGTAATAATTGAAACCTTATAATTTTGCCCCTTTTTTTCTTTTCTCTTTTCCTTTTCTGCTTTACTTTTCTTCCTTTATTTACATATTGGTGACAGCCTGCACCTTTTACTTTTGTCGTTCTCTTTTCCCCTGCACTTCCATTTTTTGCTTTTGCTTTCTCCTTTTATTATTAGAGCAGCTCCAGCCATGGGAGTTGCCCCCTTTTGCTTTTGTCGTTCTCTTTTCCCCTACACCTCCATTTTTTGCTTTTGCTTTCTCCTTTTATTATTAGAGCAGCTCCAGCCATGGGAGTTGCCCGGGGGACAGGGGAGAGGAAAGGGCCCGAGGCCCTGTGAATCAAATCCAGCCTTGAAGAGCCCGAGCCGGTGAGAAGGCTCGAGCAAAAGGCCTGTCAACTTTTGACAGCCCGTGAGCCCGAGCTCCAAACCCTTTTTTTATTTTTTTCTGTCAGGCTTGCACCCCAACTCGCCCGTGGGGGCGCGTCGCCCGACAGCTTTTCAGAAAAGTAGTCCACTTTTGCAGTGGTCTCAGTTACCGTTGGGAAGCCACGTGGCTTCCCACGGTCCGTTCGATCTCAACAGCTCCTTAATTTGGACCGTTGGATCTCAACGGTAAAAAAAATAAAAAAAAATCTTATTTAATATTAACCGTTCGATCTGAGATCAACGGTCGATATTAATATGCTTTATAAATAAAGAAAAAATAATTTTAAAATTAAGAAAAGTTACCGTTGTGACACGTGGCACAATCTGGAGTGTTGGAATTAAAATTTTTTAAAATCCAACGGCCAATCCAACGGCATAGATTAATTATTTGAATAAAAATTTGTAAAAAAATGGAAAAATCCGAAAAAATTGTAAAAAATCTGAAAAAAAATTTGTAAAAAATTGTTTTTACTTTTCTATAAATACCACTTCTTCTCCATCTACCTTACACCACAATTTCATATTTTCTCAACTACTTTCAATCAAATTCCTATCTTTCTCTCAAAGTTTCAATCCAATTTTTTTCCACAAAATGATTACTGATGCAGGTACGAATTTGTCGCTTCTTGAAGATGTTGCGTTGTGCACTAGCTGTGGATGCAAATTTTCTCCTCTTCGATCTTGGACGATTTTACACCTACAAAACAACTAGCACCTTAGGTTAAGGCCAAAAGCCTCACGCGCCCACGATGAATGGGGGGGGCTTTGGCCGAAGAACCTCCGATGCCAAAGTTAGAATTTAGAGAGAAATAGTGTTTAGAGACTTTTGGGATTTTTGCCAAAGTGTTGGAATTAGCTTTTTGGTGAGAATGGGAGTATATTTATAGGGATAGGAGGTGGCTAGGGTTTTTAGGTTTAATTTAGGTTTAATTAGCCAATTTATTTGGCTATTAAACATAAGATGAATGTTTTGGTGGTTTTTGAATTTATTGGGTAATTGTAGACATCGAAATTTCGGTAAATAAATGTTGACCGATAAATCAAAGTTTCAACGCTCATGTATTACATAAATTTTACACGTAGCGTGTGATTCAACGAAAATTGAAACGAGTTGGAAAAGTCATCAAATAGGACACGTGTCAACACCTGGCAGAAACGACTTATTTCATCTGGAATATTATATTCAAAATTAGGCCTCGGAAATTTCTATAAATACAAGCCCATTTCATTCATTTGAAGGGGGAACCAAAATCATTAGGCAAAACTCTTGAAGCTCTGAAGCTCTGAAACTCCGAAGCTCTCAAGCATCCAGGTTCCCGAAGAATCAAGAAAGCGTTCTTCGTTCATCATTCATCCTAAGATCAAGCCCCAACGGCCCTTTGGATCAACAATCATCCACCAATTCAAGATCAAGCCCCGACGGCCCTTGAAGAAAGTGTTCTTCGTTCTTCGTTCATTGTTCTTCCAAGATCAAGCCCCGACGGCCCTTGGATCAACCATCCACCAATTCAAGATCAAGCCCCGACGGCCCTTGGATCAACCATCCACCAATTCAAGATCAAGCCCCGACGGCCCTTGAAGAAAGCACCATCGTTCATCATCCGTTCATCCAAGATCAAGCCCCAACGGCCCTTTGGATCAACAACGTCGACAAATCCACACATCCAACCGTTCTTCAAGATCAAGCCCAAAAGCCCTTGAAGATCCGCTCATCACCGTTATTCAAGATCAAGCCTTAACGGCCCTTGAAGAAACACTCATCCTCAAGATCAAGCCCCAACGGCTCCTTGAAGATCCGCTCAAATCCACCTTCAAAGATCAAGCCCACGACCCTTTGAAGAAACGTCCAACTGTTCATCCAAGATCAAGCCTCGACGCCCATTGGATCAACGAAACATCCACAAATCAACACCTTACGGAGATCGAATCAGATGATCAAATTAGAAAGAGATTGTAACCCAAAATTATCAAAAATACAAATATTTGTTTGTGCACGTTGTTCTTGTCTCTTTCGTTTCAGGAATTTTCCGTGTTCACAAATTGGCACGCCCAGTGGGATAATCTCTACCTCTCATCTCTTTCTCAGTTCAAGGAATCCAAGCACACCTCAAAGTCAATGGCATCAAGCAAGGGACAAGCCGTTCTTGCAACCACTGAGGGAAGGATCCTAAGCACTTCTGCCGCAAACGGACAATCCATTGGCGCCACAACCGCTCTTCAACATGCCACTTCAAAATTGGTGCCGCTAAAAGAGCAAGGGGAGCATCCAAGGTGTGAGTATGTCATCAACCTGACCTCGCTGGGGGCACCGAAGCATGATGTTGGGGCACACAAGATGACATCCCAAAGCAGCCAACGACGTTCTTCATCAGCATCCTGGATGTCTAAAGGAAAGTCACGTCTATTGGTCGCACAAGTCATGACTATCGGCGTTACCTCCGTTGAAGAACAACTGGCTCAAATGAATGAAGCGATTGCAAGGCTAACACGGATTGTTGAAGAAAAAGACTTGCAAATCGCTGCACTCGTCAGCCGACTGGAGCCACAGGACGACGAGAACCCTGACCCAGAGAATGATCCACTAAAGAGAAGAGATGACGAAGAAGATGAGCCTCAGGTGGAGAAAAACGATGTGAAGCCGGAGCCAGACCAAGCAGCGGCACTCATGGGATCTCTTTCTATCCAGCAGCTGCAGGAGATGATCACCAACACCATCAAGGCACAGTACGAAGGGAGCTCAAATACCTCCGGGTTGTACTCAAAGCCGTATTCAAAGAAGATCGACGCCTTAAGGATGCCGAGGGGTTATCAACCACCAAAGTTCATGCAATTTGATGGAAAGGGAAACCCGAAACAGCATGTTGCCCACTTCGTTGAAACTTGCAACAACGCAGGAACCGAAGGGGATTACCTCGCCAAGCAGTTTGTGCGCTCGTTGAAAGGAAACGCCTTTGAGTGGTACACAGACCTAGAACCTGACTCCATCAACAGCTGGGAACAATTAGAGCGGGAATTCCTCAACCGCTTCTATAGCACCCGCCGCACTGTGAGCATGCTAGAGCTAACGAGCACAAAGCAGTGGAAGGACGAGCCAGTCATTGACTACATCAATAGATGGCGCACTCTAAGCCTCGACTGTAAAGACAGGCTCTCGGAAACCTCTTCAATCGAGATGTGCATCCAAGGCATGCAATGGGGTTTGCAATACATCCTTCAAGGCATTAAACCACGGACCTTCGAGGAATTGGCCACTCGCGCCCATGACATGGAGTTGAGCATCGCCCATCATGGGAAGAAAGAACCGATCGCCGACTACAAGAACGACAAAGCTCTTGGGCCAAAGTTGGAGAAGACTGCGTGGAAACCCACCAAGGAAGCAATGACGGTCAACACAGCTCCCATCAAAATCTCCACACGAGGCAAGGCGATTCAAACCGAAGCTTTTCGTGATCAAGAGATGCGTAGACGCACTTTGAAGGAGCTTGAGGAGAGGACTTATCCAATCCCCGACTCTGATGTGGTTGCCATGTTAGAAGACTTGCTGGAAAAGAAGGTGATTAGTTTGCCTGAGTGCAAACGGCCAGAAGAGATGAATCGCACTGACAGTCCAAGGTACTGTAAATTCCACCGCTTCATCAGTCATCCGACAGAAAAATGTTTCGTGCTGAAAGATCTTATCATGAAGCTGGCTCAGAAAGGAATCATCGAGCTAGATCTTGACGATGTGGTGGAGTCAAACTATACCACCTTCACTTCTGGCTCTTCCGACTCAAAGTTTTCACCTCAACCGCTGGGGGCATACTCCAAGACAAGCAAAGTTGAAGGATGGACTCAAGTCACTCCTAAGAAATTGCACAAGAAGCATACGTCTCCTCCACAAGTCCGCCAATCGGAAAGGGGGCAAAGCAACTCTTGTCAACCTTCAAAGCAACGTGAACGTGTTGAGGATGATGAAACTTCGACACGAAGATCGTCCGTCCCCATCACAATGCGCGATTTCTTACCCGAAGACTTCTTCAATCACGCGGTCAAGGCTCCTTGCTATGAAGATTGTGAGGAACGCCTTTCCAAAATTGCTTGACAAATTCACCAAAGCTCCTTGTCCGCACGAGCCTAAACTGTAGGACACAAGGCTCCTCGCCTGCACGAGCCTAAACTGCATGGCACTAAGCTCCTGGTCTGCACGAGCATAAAAGGCAACACCAACGCTCCTTGCCTGCACGAGCTGAAACTGCAACATAGCACAACGCTCCTAGTCTGCACGAGCATAAAAGGCAACACCAACGCTCCTTGCTTGCATGAGTTGAAACTGCAAACGGCACAAAAAAAAAAAATATATATATATATATGTATGTATTTGAACTACGTTACGACTTGATCTCTTCTTTGGAGGGGTACGTAGACAGCTCGAATGTTCAATTTTTCGAGTTCAGTCACATCAAAAAAAAAAAAAAAAATAATAATAATAATAATAAAAAAAAAAGGGTTGTATTAAATGTTTGACTGATGAAAGTCAATTTTTATTACAAACATTATTACAAAAAAAAAAAAAAAAAAAAAAAACAAATAAACAGCCCAAACTCCAAGCCCAGGCCCGGCTGTCAAAGCCCAAATCTCTCGCAGCTCTTTCTCCCTAGCGAGCCCACCTACAAATCAGGGCCCAGCTCCAATGCCACTCCTCCCTCATGAGCTATTTGCTTGGCTTTTCTGTGTTTCTAACCCTATTTATCAGCTCTTTGGAGAAGGGCTTTGCCGTGGAAGAAAACCAGCTTCTCCATCAACATGCTCATACAGTTGAACTCAATTCTCTGCTGCCAGCAACCTCCTGCAGCCCTAGCTCCTCTGCCAAAGGTCACGACACCAAGAAATCACCGTCCGCAGCCACCGTCGACAAACTCCGCCTATCCGTCGATACCAAAATCCCAGCCCAGTCCGGAAGCGTAGTGGGCTCAGGAAACTACATTGTCAGCGTGGGCCTGGGCTCGCCCAAGAAGATGCTCTCCCTCATTTTCGACACGGGGAGTGATCTGACGTGGACCCAATGCCGCCCATGTGCTAAATCATGTTACAAACAGAAGGAGCCAATCTTCGACCCCGCAACATCCTTCTCATACGTCAACATCGTCGAGCTCCACGAAGTCATGGCGACTTAATCAGCTAGATTAATTAGGTGATTGACCAATGGCGGACGCAGCAGGTTTGGCATCTGCAAAGAGAATGTGTTCGGTGCCTGAGAGGCTCCAACTGCATGGTGCCATGCTGGCCTTGCAGTTTGGCTATGCAGGTTTTCATGTCGTCTTAAGAGCTGCCCTAAACATGGGCATTAGCAAGCTCGTTTTCCCAGTTTACAGAAACATCATCGCTCTTCTCCTCCTCCTTCCCTTTGCCTATTTTCTAGAGAAGAAGGACAGGCCTGCAATCACTCTAAACTTTCTCATCCTGTTCTTCCTCCTTGCGCTTATTGGAATTACAGCAAACCAAGGATTCTACTTGCTGGGGTTAGACAACACACCACCCACATCTCCCTCTTCGCGTCAGAGACATACAAAAGATCTCTTCTGCATTGCGGTAAAAGAAAGCTCTTCCCCGATGTCTTAGAAAGCCCGGTCCTATAAACAAAGTGACCTGGATTTGAATGCTGTTAAAGAGGCCACCCTTCAAAGATCCTGCACAGTAAATAAGCAGCTTTTAAGAATGGGTGTGCAAAGAGATTCGACCAACACCAGGCCCATCGCCGCCATGCCAGAGGAAGCTTTTGAGAATGGGTGTGCAGAGAGATTCGAAGCTCGACCTCGACGACTCCAAGCACGTCATCCGACGAACCGCTGAGCTCCGTCGTCTCTGTCCATTCAGTTCGACTTCCATAATTAGCGTCGATGAGGTTTGTAAAGCTGTGACTTACATAGAAATCGCCGCTAACTTCTATTCAATTGGAGTGGGCCCACCGGTGCTCTTCCTCTATGGATCCCGGGAGCTCTAGCACTCCCGACGCCACCAACTTTTACTCCCACTGTTCTCCTCCTCCTCCTACGAAGTCGAGTTCATGTGCAACTTCGGTAAAGACCCCAATCGCCGTGTTCGTGAACCTCCATGCATGAACTTCTACGTAAATGGTTGCTTCATGCACTGTCATGGTCTCGCCAATGTTAAGGTAGGTGCTGAGGACGTGATCGCCATTGAGCTGAGGTGCAAGCTGGATAAGCTCGGCTTGGAACTCTGAGAGGCTATAGGTCTGCCTAACCATCAGCATCATCCACACGGGGTAACGCAATCTCGTCGTCGTCTCCACACCAGCTCTGCATCCTCTTCGTCTCCACCGATGGAGATATTTGCAAGCAGCAACCGTCGATCAACGCTGACGGTGTTCATGGCTTTAGCACCGAACCTGCATGAGCCGTCGTGGACAACGCGGAGCCTCTTCAAGAAGAACTCCTCGAACACAGAAATTGCATCGTCGTCACTGGCTCCTCATACTCGTCAGTACATGCAGAGAAAGGACCTATTCATGCCCTCCGCTGCTCCAGCTTCTGTGTATGCTTCATCCGTCATCCTCCTTGCTCCTCCTGCAAATCTCCCGTCCCGTCCGCCCTCATCCACTTCAAGCTCGAGTCCCTCAAGCTCCACGTCATCACCTTCCTCGAGGAGTTCTCCGACCAGCAGCCCCAAAACGCCGGCGTTATCACCTCTTCCGTCCAAACTTCACGGCTATGCTTCTCCCGCTGCTCCAGCTTCTGTGCATCCTTGCCGTCTCTGCCGCAACGACCTCAGCCCTTGCCTTCCTCCATGCTATTCCCCATCCATATATATATACATATATATAAATACATATATATATATATATATATACACATGTATGCCAGAAGAATAAAGAAGGGATGGTGGAGTCTTGGGTGCTCTGGCACCATGTGAAAAAAAAAAATGGAATCTTGATTCATCATGGCACCATGTGTGAGTACCACCGAAAAAAAAAAAAAAATATATATATATATATATATATACAAATAAAAAAAGGAGAAGGAATGGTGCCTCTGGCACCGCAGGAAAGTATAATAAAAAAAAAAAAGGAAATCTGGATTGATCTGTCACCATACCTAAAAAAATAAAAAATAAAAAAAAATAAAGAATAAAAAAAGGGAAAGCAAGTAGGAAGGTGGGATGGTGCGGATTGCACCATGTAAATATACATATACATGTATGTACATAATATATGTATGTATATAGCAAAAAAAAATGTATTGAGAGAAATAAAGTCCATTTTATTTATTTTTCTGGGAATTTTTACAAAAAAAAAAAAAAAAAAAAATTTACAAATGTGCAAACAAACGGGAGGGAGTCTTTATTGCTCAGGTGGTGTCTCAGTACTCGGTGGAGCTCTAGGAAAAAGAGGCGCTGGAGGTTGACTGTTTGAAGCCTCACCACTCGACGGAACTCCAGGAAGAAGAGGAGCCAAAGCTTGATCATTCGGAGCTTCACTACGCGGTACAGCCCCAGAAGACGAAGGCAAATGTTGTTGGAACAAACCCACAAACCTCCGATGATCAAGTAAAATTTGACCATCAGATTCCTGCATCTGGTCAATTTTCCTTTTCATGTTGGTGGCATAGTTGTGTGCAAGCTTGTGCAGCTGTTTATTCTCATGCTTGAGCCCCCTAATCTCCTGTTTGAGACTCATCACTTCAGCCGCCAACGATTCAACTTGACGGGTTCGAGCAAATAGGCGTTGGGCCATGTTGGACACAGAACCCGCGCACTGCACACTGAGAGCCAGAGAATCCTTAACAGCCAACTCATCAGATCGTTTGGAAAGTAGCCTGTTATCTCTGGGAGTGACAAGGTTCCGGGCCACCACCGCAGCGGTCATATCATTCTTCACCACTGAATCCCCAACGGTAAGAGGACCAGTGGGGGATATGAAGGATGGGCGCCATATGTTGTCTGGAGAAGAAGGGACTGCCTCTTCACCAAGATTCAAGTCAAAACGACGGTCGGAGGGTCCAGACATTTTCAAAGTATTGAAGGAAGAAGAAAACGGACAAATCAAGATCTTAGAAGTGCAAGAAGGGAGTTTTCACAAGCAAAAATTCAAGTGTGCTTTGAAACAAACTGCATGCCTCTATAAAGAAAAAAATCAGCACTCGACGCCAATTCAAAAATCGAAGAGGCAAGCTCAGAATTCGAAGACGCCGATTCAAAAAAAAAATCGAAGAGGCAAGCTCAGAAATCGGAGAGGCATCTTGCTTTTCCAGACGTGTCAGCACCCATCACACGCAAACTCAACTTTGCGGAAATCACGGGTAATTTGTCGAAGCGCCGATCCCAGATATCGAAGAGGCGCCGGTCTTTTCCAGACGCGTCGGCACCCGTCACACGCAAACTCAGCTTTACGGAAATCACGGGTAATTTGTCGAAGCGCCGATCCCAGATATCGAAGAGGCGCCAGTCTTTTTCAGCCGCGTCATCACATGTCATATGCACACTCAACTTTGCGTAAATCATGGGTAATTTGTCGAAGCGCCGATCCCAGATATCGAAGAGGCGCCAGTCTTTTTCAGCCGCGTCATCACCTGTCATATGCACACTCAACTTTGCGCAAATCACGGGCAATTTGTCGAAGATTTTCGGTGAAGGAGAAAGCACGTGAAAGTTTACTGTTCAATCACGCGTTAGTTGCCGACACAAGTGAAAGAATAGTACATCTACAGGTATTAAGGGACCTCCTATAACTGTCCACCTTCACCTTCCATAGCAAGGCAGACATACAGAACCTTTCTTCATCTCCGAGAATGCCTTCCCAACGAAGCCTCTCGAGTCACTTGGTGTTCCTTATTCCTTGGGGTACCTCTGTAAGCCAATAACTTCAAAGAAAAAGTATCTCATATCACCAGGGTAGAAAGCAAGAGTATCTCATATCATGCGTTCTCCCTGTCGTTTCCTTTGTCCTTGCTCCTACCTACAAAGACAAGGATAAAGAAAACAATATGCCGGAACTTCCACTCAAACTCGGGTAAGGAACCGACTGCTTGGAACCCTTCCCTGATTGCCTGCCTAGCACTGCTCTCGAGTACTCGTCTCCCACTGCTGTTGTACTTCCATAGAAGCTGTCACATCTGCCTGGAGAACAGATAAGGCAAGTGAAAATGATACCTTGCAGCATGTGGAGACAACGTGCTGAAGAAACAAGCAGAGAAGAATGCATCATGCACAGTCAACTCGGCAGAAAGAGTCTGAGATGAAGAACTCGTTTTGACCCTCAAATTCTTGGGTCGACTTACTAGGCGTTGTGGGCTGCACGTGCCGATTCACCACCCTTGAATCAAATCCTTAAAGATCAAGTCACCAACTGGAAGAAGAACCCATCAATCTTGAAGATCATACCGTTGACCAAACTGTTTAGGTGTGAATTAGAAAGATTGAACAAAGCAACAAGTCGTCACCTTCACCGCGTGCCTGCTTGCCATATGTTCGAGTCAACCTTCAAGAATCAAGCCTCAACGGCCCTTGAAGAAGCTTCCAGCCAAATTCAAAATCAAGCCTCGACGGCCCTGGAAGAAATCACAAGTCTGGTTCAAGATCAAGTGTCTACCACCCTTGAATCAAAACCTAGTTCAAGAATAAGCTGTGGAAAATCAACAATTGGAGGAATTCAGAAAATCCTCCAACCCAGTTCAAGATCAAAGCTGTGGAAAGTCAACAAGCGTAACAAAATACGTGCCGATTCATCCACTACCAAAGCCAAAGATCATCTACCACATGAAGCTCCTTGTGGCCCAATTTCAACCTTCAAGATCAAGTCTCGACGGCCCTTGAAGAAATTTCAAACAAAAGTTCAAGATCAAGCCTCGACGGCCCTTGAAGAAATTTCAAACAAAGTTCAAGATCAAGCCTCAAACGGCCCTTGAAGAAATCTCCAGCCCAGTTCAAGATCAAGCCTCGACGGCCCTTGGATCGACATCTACAGTAAGGGACTTCAAAACGCATCTCCTACACGCGACAAGCACATGTACACGACGCGACTTGAAGTGGGGGCATTTGTAGACATCGAAATTTCGGTAAATAAATGTTGACCGATAAATCAAAGTTTCAACGCTCATGTATTACATAAATTTTACACGTAGCGTGTGATTCAACGAAAATTGAAACGAGTTGGAAAAGTCATCAAATAGGACACGTGTCAACACCTGGCAGAAACGACTTATTTCATCTGGAATATTATATTCAAAATTAGGCCTCGGAAATTTCTATTAATACAAGCCCATTTCATTCATTTGAAGGGGGAACCAAAATCATTAGGCAAAACTCTTGAAGCTCTGAAGCTCTGAAACTCCGAAGCTCTCAAGCATCCAGGTTCCCGAAGAATCAAGAAAGCGTTCTTCGTTCATCATTCATCCTAAGATCAAGCCCCAACGGCCCTTTGGATCAACAATCATCCACCAATTCAAGATCAAGCCCCGACGGCCCTTGAAGAAAGTGTTCTTCGTTCTTCGTTCATTGTTCTTCCAAGATCAAGCCCCGACGGCCCTTGGATCAACCATCCACCAATTCAAGATCAAGCCCCGACGGCCCTTGGATCAACCATCCACCAATTCAAGATCAAGCCCCGACGGCCCTTGAAGAAAGCACCATCGTTCATCATCCGTTCATCCAAGATCAAGCCCCAACGGCCCTTTGGATCAACAACGTCGACAAATCCACACATCCAACCGTTCTTCAAGATCAAGCCCAAAAGCCCTTGAAGATCCGCTCATCACCGTTATTCAAGATCAAGCCTTAACGGCCCTTGAAGAAACACTCATCCTCAAGATCAAGCCCCAACGGCTCCTTGAAGATCCGCTCAAATCCACCTTCAAAGATCAAGCCCACGACCCTTTGAAGAAACGTCCAACTGTTCATCCAAGATCAAGCCTCGACGCCCATTGGATCAACGAAACATCCACAAATCAACACCTTACGGAGATCGAATCAGATGATCAAATTAGAAAGAGATTGTAACCCAAAATTATCAAAAATACAAATATTTGTTTGTGCACGTTGTTCTTGTCTCTTTCGTTTCAGGAATTTTCCGTGTTCACAGTAATAAAAAGGAAGAAATGGTGAAAAAGGTAGAAAAAGTGATGGATTAGGTTTTGAAATGGGGATAGCCAGCCATGTGGTGTTTTAGGGTTGAATTAGATGTATTTTGTAGTTATTTGGATATAATGGATGGTTTAATTGACAATTAATGGGTTAATTAGGCAATAAACCCATTAATTAGCCAATTAACATAATTTAAAAGGAATGTGTTTGGGAATTACCTTGTAGAAAGGATTTGATGAGATGGATTTTGAATTGTTACCTATTTTGGGCACTTCTGTCTTGGTTGAAAGAGGGTTGCCCGCTGCTTGCGCGTAGGAACCTCGTTGTACTGCAAGGGTATTTTTATCATTTTTGTCCAAAAATCCACGTGTCACCCTGTGAATATTTTTGGCTCCACACTAGCTGAGTTGAAGTTACTCATAATTCCCTTACGGGTAATGAGATGCAGTTGCAAGAAATGTGGAGTTTAATTCATACCAAATTTCTTGAGCAAATAAGTGGGAAAAAAACCAAAGAATCGATGTCCAGTCGTTGGAAAATACTTAGCCATTCCTTTAGTACGTGGAGAGATGCCTTGACACAAGCTAGTAGTAATGTTCGAAGTGGGGCAAATTATGCAGATGAGGTAAGAATATATTATAATTATTTGTTTGTATTATTATTTTGTTACCTAATTTGATTATAATTATTTATTTGTTACCTAATTTCATTATTATTATTATTTGTTTGCATTATTTATTTGTGACCTAATTTCATTATTATTATTTGTTTATATTATTTATTTGTATTATTTATTTGTTACCTAATTTCATTATTATTATTATTTGTTTGCATTATTTATTTGTGACCTAATTTCATTATTATTATTTGTTTGTATTATTTATTTGTTACCTAATAATTTCATTATTATTATTTGTTTGTATTATTTATTTGTTACCTAACAATTTCATTATTATTATTTGTAGCAACTTCAAGCACAAGCATGGTATGCTGCCAAAATCAAATCAAGAAACAAATCATTCAACCGGTGGGAATGTTGGAATATTGTTAAAGATTGTCCTAAATTCAAAGTTGTGCATGTTGGTCCAAAAGTATACATGAACAGCATCCCTCTACACAGCACCTTTGTACACAGCACCCGTCCACACTCTACACCCGATCATGGCTCCCATGTTGATGAAGAAGATGGAGAATAAGTGCCTGAAACGCCCATTCCTGAACAAGCGTCGGGGTCGACCCGTTATCCAATTAGGCATCAAGGTAAGAAGGCTTCAAAGAGGAAAGGGAGTGCTTCCAAGAATGATTATGGAAAGTATATGCAAAAACTTGCTCATCAAGGTGAATTGACGTTGGCGTGGGAATTGGTGAAATATGAGTCTAAAAAGGCTAGAGATGAAGTAAAAGCTGCAGTTATTCAACAAGCATTTCAAGCTGAACAGGGGGAAAAAGAGCTACTTAGGCAAGAAATTGAGTTGCTTAGAGAAGAAAGAATTGCACAACGAGATCGTGACATTATGAACACGCGTTTAGAAGGTATGTCTCCAAATTCTAAATATTTTTGGCAATCGGAGAAAGCGGATGTGGTGCAAAGGAGGCGTGCAAGAGAAGCGAGATCAAGATAAGATGGTCCTAGCACAACAAGACAAGATGATCCTAGCACCACAGATTGGTTAAGCGATGATGAATAGGGTACTTTTTGTAATCGGAGCCCATAGTTTTTCAATCACTTTGGGTTGTAATTTATTATTTATGTTGTTTCCATTTTATTGAAGTTAGTACTTTATTTAAAGTGAGAGTACATGTATTTAATATCATAATATATTTATCCTAATAATAGAATCTTTATTCATCAAATTGTTCACGTATAATGAAATTATAAAACACACCAAATAAAACTAAAAAAACTCACCAATTGGAATTACATAAACACACCAAATAAAATTACATAAACATACGAAATAATAAAAAACTCACTACAAAAAACACACCAAATAAAATTACATAAACATATCAAATAATTCACACCAAATAAAATTACATAAACATACCAAATAATAAAAAACTCACTACAAAAAACACACCAAATAAAATTACATAAACACACCAAATACAAACAAACATATTAAATAAACTTAAGTATCTTCAGCTTGTTTCAATGCCAACTGGTGCTCTATCAAGTCAATTTGCCGATCATTGTGCATAGATGACTTTTGAAGTGCATTATATCGTTGAATGACCCTTTCATTGTAATGTCCATCCCTTTCTAATGGCTCGTGTTGCACGGGTTCTTCGGTGGCATCATGCGCATAATATATCCGTGTTCTTGAATTGTTCATCGTGTCTGGCTCTGGCTTATATTCATCAACCGCATCATAATCGAACTCATCTTTCACAATCATGTTGTGAAGAATGACGCATGTCATCATGATGGATCGAAGTGACTCTACATCGAACATTCTGGCAACACCCCTGACGATCGCCCAACGAGCTTGAAGGATACCAAAACAATGCTCCACATCCTTCCTGCACCCCTCTTGACAGCTTGCAAAGTGTTTTTCCTTTGCACTTCGTGGACGTGGCACTATTTTGACAAATGTTTCCCACCGTGGGTAAATGCCGTCAGCTAGGTAGTATGGCCCGTCGTACCTACGTTCGTTGACGACATACGTGACTTTTGGTGCCTTTCCTTGCAGGACGTCGTTGAACACTGAGGATTAGGCAAGGACGTTGAGATCATTTTAAGCCCTCAGAACCCCGAAAAAGGCGTGCCATATCCATGTATCAAAAGATGCCACTGCCTCCAAAATGATAGATTTTGCTTCTTTTATGTCCCCATATGCGCCTTGTCATGCACTTGGACAATTTTTTCACGTCCAGTTCATACAATTGATGCTTCCTATCATCCCAGGAAAACCTCGCATCTCGCTCTTCTTCAGAAGCCTTGGCAAGTCCATGTGAGTGGGTTTTCGGAGGTACTCAGCGGTGTACAAAGATTCGACTGCTCCGCAAAACCTCATCAGGGCCTCAAGAATGGTTGATTTCCCCATCCTCGTTATCTCATCCACTTGGTCTGCAGATGCTCCATACGCAAGCATCCGTAACACAACAGTGATTTTTTGCTCAAGCAGGAGACCCATAACACCACAAGCATCATTCTTTTGCACAAAGTAAGAATCATGGTTGCAAACATTAGTCATGATTCTGTTGAACAAATGTTGTTCCATTCTAAAACGGCGCCTGAAGTACGTATCAGGAAATGCACTATTATGAACAAAGTAATCGTCCAACAGCTCTTCACCCTGTCGTTGTCTGCTTCTATCAAGGTTTCTTGAACGGCTCGGCGGCATATCTGAGCAACAGTCTAGATGACTCGACGGGAATGTGAGGCTCTGGCCATTCTTGTTTCATCATCTATCCTCTACGTTCCTCATCCTCTTCCATCTCATTTTCGGCTATCTGAAGGTTGAACATTCCTTCAGATTGGTTAAACAATTATTCCTCTTGCTGATCGATTTCCCACATCATCCTTGATGAAGAAGAAGACATTGTAAGGATGGATGGTGAAGAAGAAGCAGAAACTATGAATAATGAGATAGAGATGTTGAAAAAATTGGTGTGAGATTTGTGAGGATGGATGGTAGATTATATGGACGATTCAGAAAAGATCGGATTGTAGATGAGGCCACGTGGCATGCCGTCGTTCGTTAAAAATCTGATCGAAATCTATCTTCAAAGATTCTGAAAAGATAATGACACGTGGCACGATCGTATTGGATAAAAATCTTATCGAAATCGATCTCCAATAATTATCTTTTCAGATAATGACACGTGGCGTAATTTTGAACGAGTTAAAATCTGATCGAAATCTATCGTCAAAGATTCTCAAAAGATAACGATACGTGGCACGATGACATTGGATAAAAATCTTATCGAACTCCATCGCTACATAATTGTTTTTTTTTATAAAATGACACGTGGCGCAACGAGAACGATTTAAAAAATCTTATCCGAAATTACAAATAATTTTATTTTGTATTATTTAAACAAACAAAAAAACTAGGGCAAAAGACTGTTTACTACCCTCATGTTTCATGATTTTCAACATTTAGTACATCAATTTTTTTTCATCTCAGAGTCATACCTAAAGTGTAAATTTTGGGACAATTTCATACATTTGTTAGTCAAACTGTTAAGTCAGCTGTTAACTGTGATGTGGCGCCCATGTGGCCAATGATTGGGCGCCACGTGTCATCCACGTGGAAATTTAAAAAAAAATTATAAAATAATATATATATATATATATATTATAAAATTAAAAAAAAACCGAATCTGGGCAGATTCGGAAGAAGAAGAAGAAGAAGAAGAAGAAGAAGAAGAAGGAGAAGGAAGAAGGAGGAAGAAGAAGGAAGAAGAAGAAGAAGAAGGAGAAGGAAGAAGGAAGAAGAAGGAGGAAGAAGAAGAAAAAAAAAAGGAAAAAAACTGGGCAGATTTGAAGAAGAAGAAAAAGAAAAAGGAGAAGGAAGAAGGAGGAAGAAGAAAAAAAAAATTGGGCAGATTCGAAGAAGAAGAAGAAGAAGGAGAAGGAAGAAGGAGGAAGAAGAAGGAATGAGGAGGAAGAAGAAGGAAGGAAGAGGAAGAACAAAAAAAAAAACTGGGCAGATTCGAAGAAGAAGAAGAAGAAGGAGAAGGAAGAAGGAGGAAGAAGAAAAAAAAACTGGGCAGATTCGATGAAGAAGAAGGAGGAAGAAGAAGGAAGAAGAAGAAGAAGGAGAAGGAAGGAGGAAGAAGAAAAAAAAAACTGGGCAGATTCGAAGAAGAAGAAGAAGGAAGAAGAAGAAAAAGGAGAATGAAGGAGGAAGAAGAAGAAAAAAAAAACTGAGCAGATTCAAAGAAGAAGAAGAAGAATGAGAAGGAAGGAGGAAGAAGGAAAAAAAAAAACTGGGCAGATTCGAGGAAGAAGAAGGAAGAAGAAGGAAGAAGAAGAAGAAGGAGAAGGAAGGAGGAAGAAAGAGGAAGAGGAAAAAAAAAAACTGGGCAGATTCGAAGAAGAAGAAGAAGAAGAAGAAGAAGAAGAAGAAGAAGAAGAAGAAGAAGAAGAAGAAGAAGAAGAAGAAGAAGAATGAGGAAGAAGAAGAAAGAGGAAGAAGAAAAAAAATGGGCAGATTCGGAAGAAGGAGAAGGAAGAAGGAAGAAGAAGAAGGAGAAAGAATGAGGACGAAGAAAGAAAGAAAGAAAAAAAAAAAACGAATCAGCTACCCAGATTTAGAGGAAGAAGAAGGAAGAAGAAGAAGAAGAAGGAAAAGGAAGGAAGAAGAAGAAGAAGAAGGAAAAGGAAGGAAGAAGAAGGAAAAAAAAAAAAAAACGTTTTTTTTTTTAATTAATTAATTTATTATTTTATAATATTTATTATTAATTTTTTTTAAATTTCCACGTGGATGACACGTGACGCCCAGTCATTGTCCACATGGGCGCCACGTCACTGTTAACGGCAGACTTAACAGTTTGACTAACGGATGTATGAGACTGTCCCAAAATTTACACTTTAGGTATGACTCTGAGACGAAAAAAACTTAATGTACTAAATGTTGAAAACCAAAACATAAGGGTAGTAAACAGTTTTTTGCCCAAAAAAACTAATATTTTATTACCTATTGCGAGGGGGGAGGGCTCCAAGGGTGGAGATGCAAATGGCAATTATTGTTCATTCATGGCAGTTACTATTCATTAAAGGCGTTCAATAGGGTGGATTCAATAGTGAATTGCCAGGGGGAGGGCTCCATGGGTGGAGTTGCTCTTATGTTGCTGCTCCTTGCTGACTTTTCTTCCTTTATTATGTTGCGGCCTCGAAGAGAATGAAATCCACTGCTTCGCGGTACTAGGGATTTTGGTGGGCCGTGTTGATTCGGCAGTATCGTTGGAACCGCGAGATTCTGCAGAACAGTAGCAGAGAGATTCTGCAAAGATGGAGACGAAGCTCATTCTTCTCTGGATGCTGTTACTCAAACCCCTCTTCCTCAATGTCTTACCGCCCTTCTCCAGCCGCGAAATGCGGCGCTCTAGCTCCTCGATCTGCGTCCGGAGCTCCAAAGTTTCCTCTCTGCCCTCGCCGTGGTTCTTTTTGCTCACCGCTTCCGTCTTGATCGGTGAGAGCTTGAGCTTGAGCTCCTTCTCTGCTCTGAGCTTCTCGAGCTGCTCGAACTAGTGCTTCTCGTCGAGCAGCGCATTCTCGTACCTCTGCTTCTCGATTTCTCGCCTCAGTTTCACTTCTCTCACCGATATTGCTTGTTCGACTCGGCTGTTGTACGATAGATGTTGAGTGAAATGCCAAGGTGTGGCGAATTCTCGTATGGAGCAAGCTTTTGTACGACGGGTGTCGAGTGAGGTGCTAAGGTGTGGCGGATTTTTGTTGTAGCTGCTGCTGTGGTTGCGGCTGTGGATGTGCGCCGACTACCATGGCGACTGTTTAGTTGAAACTCCGGCGGATCGTAACGGAATCAGATCTGAGAATCTCACGCATTTTGGTGGATGAGAAAGAGTGAGGAATGACAAGAAAATTCTGGGAGAGAGACTACAAGACAGAGAGATGAGAGATTTGATTCCTTGGGTTTTGTTTTGTTTTTTTTTGTTTTGTGTGATTGAAATCTACAAAGTAGATTGCCAACAAAATAAAAGAAGGCAGACACGGAGTACGTTTCTTTTTTCTTTCTGGTTTTTTGTGATTTTGCAGATTCACGGTGGAGGTGAAAAAATGAAAGAGAACCGACACAACTTTTCTATCGTTCCCACAAACGGCGCCAAATGTTGATGCATAGAACCGGAGGTCTTGGAACAACGTAAATCCGACCGTGAATCTGCAAGTAATGTAAATAACACAAGATGTATCGTGGTTCACCCCAAGGTTTGGGCTACGTCCACACTGATTATATTGTATTTCTCTGAGAAGTGAGGGAGAGTGTGAAAGCTCTGCTCTAGATAGGAGAAACTTAGGGTTTGTGAGGGTGAGGAGGCCCTTTTATAGAATAAGGGCTCCTCCCCTAATTACATATTTGCCCATTCCTTTATTACATAATTACATTTAAGTCCCTCAAGTATTTATACGAGGTCTAAATACGAGTCCCTAAATATTGTATAAACAGACTAAATTACTTAGATAGTCTGTCTTGAAGATTTGATGCTCCATCGGAGGATACCAACCGCGGTGAACATATTTCAAATGCCATACCTACTTTTTTGGATGAATCCAGGGTATCCCCACACATAGGCGAGAACTAATCCTATGAGCCAGGTTGGACCCCATTTAGGGGGCAAACTCTTCCAATGCGGGCTTCTCCATTCACAAGGCTCAAACTTGGGATCTTGCTCAAGGGATTGCCATACCTACTTTATCTTATGCTCCAGCACCAATTAATAACTTTAGTGTTACTTGATGTTCAAATTGTTATTGTTTTTCTTTTAATATTAGAGATGTCCAGAGATAAGAGAATCATATTCGCACTTTTAAGACCTCGAGTGCAAGGAAAAATAAGCTCTTAATCATGCTAGAAACTCCGTGCATCAAAAGTGTAAAATGAAAAATTTGACGAGTGGTAAAAAACTATAAAAAGAAAATGAAAAACCATGGGTGGTAAAAAACCTACAACAAATGAAATTGGAGGGTGAGGGGAATTGAACCTAGCACTTAGCTGATGAGATAAATACTATTAACCACTTGAGTTACAAGTCCCTCGTCAATACGACAACACTTATGTTTACAAGAAGATGTACAATTCAAGGGGCAGTGGCCCGGTGCTATCCAACGATATGTACAAAATATTTCATGGTAAATTGCTAATTATTCAACCTTCCACACTTCTTCAGACACTAACGAAGCATTCAAACTTCAAAGCTTCCAATATATGCCCAGCCGATGCAAAACGCCGGCGACAATGCCCCAAAACAAGATCTCTGCAAAGAGGACGTAGAGTAGAATGCCTACTCTCCTCGAATGCCAAACCTCGACGAAGACGTGCTTTTGAATCCAGTACACCTGCCACACCACAACTCAACACAGTTTAACACAAAAAACATGGCGATTGCAGGAAAAAAATGAAGGTAAAAACATATGGTGCGCGAACATACAAGCGTGTTATGGGGGTCCTTGTAATACCACCCGTTAACGAATCCTGCAAGGATGCCTTCAGCTGCCATGACATAGACAAGCATAGCATTCATGCCGATCCATTCCAGCGGCAGGAACAGGTACCTTATGCTCCAGATATCAACCTGGTGGGAGACGATGTTAATCTTTCAGTCGAAAATTTATAGCCTCATGAGAAAAAGGAAAGAACTATAAAGTCTACATGAGAAGAGTAAATATACCATAAGGTAGAAGGCTGAAAACACCAAGGCTGCCGCTCCCGATGTTATGCATACGTAGCTAAATGTGTACAGCTGTTTATTTGAAGGAATTGCTGCAATGGGAATAAAACATTAGAAAGAATAACTTACTGGTAAACACATCAATCGCTGTATAAACTTCGCCAGTTCGCCTCAGTTCTCACCATGACTGAAATGGAGAATAATTCCCAGGGCAAGGAGAGCACAGCCTGTCGGAACCCAATGCTTCAGTCTGGCTGGATGACCCTGTAACCGGAAAGACAAGAAAAATGAGTTAGAGTCTTCCACATGCTAAGCACCAAGTATACGAATCAGAGACTTGACCTGCATATGTATAAGCACATGTCCGAAATGCACTCCAATAATCGCGGAGAGAATTGCAGATATAGAGCTGCAGGTGGAAAGAAATCCACATAAAACTTCTAAAAAGTGCCTCAGTATTAACATCTATCGGATTATCTGGTAGCAGAGGCCTGATATTATCTCTGAAGTGTCCGAAACTAGTACAGGACCGAGCGGTTCAAATCCAACAAAGTCAAGGGTTATAAATACCTTACAATTCCTTCAGGTTCAAACGGAGCACGGCACCATGATGGGGCATCATTTCGGAATGGTCCTGCATATGGGGAATTCTCAGTGCAAGCCTGCAGAATTTCAAAGTCAAGAAGTTTAAACATTAAAACTGGCACTGATGTAAGCTCTTGATCAGAAAATCATATAAATGATCAATCAAGGAAAAGATTAAACTACATACTTTGGATCGTTTCCAAGCCGGTTTCTGATACATGTGACTGATTCCCAACACTTCCCTGTCAATATATCCTACTGCATTACACGGAGGATCTAGTTTTCCTCTCACGCCACAAGCTACCTAACGACAAAGAATATTCAAAGCAGAATATATTGTAATTTCATATTTTAGATCCCTACCACATCCAAATTTTCCAAATTCAACAATTCTCAAACAATTTTAAGAGATGTGCTTATCATTTAGAAATAATTTGAGGATCAAAGGCTTACGGTGTAACTTTTCCCATAATCGGTTCTCTCTCTGTCCTGGACAGTAAATTGCCAATCAGGAACATATGTCCCATAAATCACAGCAAAGTAAATAACGAGAACACATCCAGCTACAAGCCTACAAATTTTGGAACGAAGAATTCTTCTGTCATCATTTTATAAAATAAAAAAACACACTTTATAGCATTATAGAAATATAGAATTACCAGTGCCAATAGTACAACTTGAATATGGAGAATGTGCCGGGTGCCATATCTTTGGTTTCTGCACCTCTCGATACAATTTCAATCAGTGCCACAACCAGATATGCAAGAGCAATTCTCTACAAGAAGCAACAAGAACTACTCAATGTTCAACGTACATAATCAATATAAATCCGCATAAAAGTGTACGATTAGCAAAATTACCTGGAGAATACCGCACCACCTTAATTCTTTCATGTCGACGCCATATGTTAGTTTGTCAGGAGCATGTGAGTAACCTCCTTCACAACATATCAAAGTTATGCGTGTCATTGTCAATGTAAGAACGGAAAAGTAGGGTTTGCCACATTATCACGAAAGAGTTTTGGTAACTTGTCAATGACCTCTGGGACTACTTATAAGCGGAAATAAGTTTTGAACAGTGCATCGACATGTTCTAGACTACTAAGCGCCACCTGAGCTAATATCTAAAGACTGTAGGCATCCAGTTCACCTCACGACAACAAAAGCAATCGACAGTTTCTCAAATCACCTGGTAATTTCAAGTCCGAAATAAAGTAATGCATCACACAGAAAGTATCATTCGATTAACAATGATACGAAAACCAAGGTTTTGATTGGCATTGAATTCCCTAACTAGTTATTTAAGTGTTTAAGCACATTATTGTAACGTTGCTTTAGCGCAAGGCTGGAAACTATAAAGACAGCGAAGTAAATAATGAACCCAACAAATAAAAAGACAACATATTTTCAAGGGAAGAACTCAAACCTTGTAATAGGAGACCCCAAAACAGTAGCTTCAGAGTTCTAAGAATCACCTTCTTGACAGCCACAAATTGGTCCGGTATTCTCTATAAGAAAAACACGCTATGTTATCATTTCCTACGATGCGATATTCTAAACTAGTCTAATATAGAAAAAAAGAGGGGGATTCAAACTCGGTGCAAGGGGTCGTCACACTGCCCTACAAGTGTTATCATCTAGTTGAATTCCTATTTGGGACTGCTCCTCGAAGAGCTTAACATACAATCTGCCAAGTAAAAGCGCTTCTAACAGTATTTGGTAGGAAAACTTAAAGGCCTTATGAGTCATAAAAGCACTTTATGAAGAAGCACAAGTTGCTAGATCGTGTGGAAGTGCTTTTAAAATAGCTGAAAACGCTATTGGTAAAAACGTTTTTGGAACCAATCCTTTGTAAAAATGCAAGTAAATCCTGAAAAATCACTTAATGGAAGAAGCACATAACTGATGCTTTTTGGAAAAAAGAACATAGCTGGTGCTTTTTGAAACCTAAAAACATTTTCTCTAAAACTATTTCAGTCATTTTAGAAAACTTCCAAACCAGCCCTAATTTAAATTAAAAATTCAACGTGTTTCTAATAAAAGTGCTTCTACCAAAAGTGCTTATAAGCAGAAGTATTTCTTATAAAAGTAATCGACGAAACGGGCCTAATTCAAAGAAGAAGTAACAAAGAAAGAAATGGAAAGCAAACCTTGAGAGAAAGAGCAATGGACATGCCCACAATGAAGAGGAAGAAGGGCATCACAAAGTCTGCAAGATTGCAGCCGTTCCATGGCGCATGACCGATCACTGGCCACTCTCCACCCGCATCGTCAACCAGAATCATCAACTACATCATTCAAGCACAAGGTAAAACGCACAAGGTAAAACAGTGAATTAAGTAAAAAGAGTAAAAAAATAGTGTGAATTAACTACCTACCGAGACGGTGAGGCCACGAAAGATGTCGAGGGAAGCGAGGCGCTTCGATTTGGATGGCTTGGGGTCGGAAACATCGGGTTCCGACACGATTAGACTCTGGTGGTGGCTCGTATCTGCTTTGATTTCAGCCATTTTTGTGGGTTCGAGTTCAACTGTCTTTGGTGATGAGCTGACATAGACTGATGATTGCATGGAAAGTCGCATGTGGGGCCGCCAGTTCTGATTCCTAACCAAGTGATTAGGATATCCATAAATTGCATTTTGGCCCCTCATAGGGTTGAATTTTTTTAAATGAGGGATAATTGGTAGCAAGTTACGGTTATCTTCTTTTTCAGAGGGCCGAAAAGACTCACGAAACCATTTCAGCTTTCCCTGGCCATAAGTCTGGCTTCCAAACCAGTAGCGAGTTTCGAACCCAAAACCTTTAGTTTTTAGTTTTAAGTAAATCTCGTAATCCATCTTTTACCACTAAGCCACCAGTTCATGGTTGTTTGAATCATTGAGATGTGACAATATATTCCCCTGTTATTATTATTATTATTTCTTTTACACCAGGTCTAGTGACTTTTCTATATATTCCGAACACAAACCGGTACACTGCCTTATTTTCTGGATACTCTAAAAATCTCTCAGGCCGAGAGCATAACCATGATTAATTAAAAAAAATTATTAGTCTAAATATTGTAATTTTTGCATTTTTTTTTCTGCATGTCGTGGACAATGTTTAAAATATCTACGAAATATTAAGAAGAAATGAAAAAAAAAATTGGGTTACAATGGTATGATATGACTGCAGAACCAAACCCAATCACTATACACAAATCCTCAAGCAGTTCTCATCATATGAACAAGGAGATCGTCGCCCACAACGCCTAAATTTCACTTCACACTACAAGTAAAAGAAATTAGCCCGCCCCTATGTAGTTTTCTACTTCTAGCGCCGCTCTTGGTAGAAAAAGCACATCAGTTCTAGACAATATGACTACACTCGCGTTTGCGGTTTTTCAATACAGAACTTCTTCTTCATGGATCAGTATTTGGGAGGAAATATACGAGAATGTGGGGAGATCACAGCCTCCTGAATGTACTTCTTGGAATAATTAGAGTCAGGAACCCAACGAATCTCACTCAAATTTGGGGTCTCAACATATGCCATCAGAAATTCCCCAACCTTCTCAATTTTGCCTCTCTTGCCTGCCCTGAGCAAAAGGTTGTTCCTGCAGTAAGAGAAGATGCCATTGCTCAACTGCACGATGTCACCGGGCTCAAAGGCGTCGCACTCGTTCCCCCACAGCTGGAAGTGAACCGCCGCAGTCTCGTCCGCCACTAGCGCCAAGCATGTCTTGTTTTGGGCTTGTGATGAAGTAGTAGTTGTAGTTTTGACGATGCCTTTGTCCAAAAGTATGAACCTCGTGTTTATGTTGTTCTGTGCTGCTGGCACTATGTCTTTCAGTGGCACCATCTCTCGGATAATGCTCAATGCTTTTGAATCCTCAACATATCAACGTCTGCCTCTTTTCACCAAGCATATCCGATGGCTATGGTGATGGCAACGAGCTCTAGTTCAGACTGCAGTACCGATACATACAGTTGTTTTAAATACTTATGCAAAACGAAACTAAAAACAATTAAAAGTGACACAATAAGAACCGATTATGAAATCGAATATCAAGAGAGGAAAATTCCGGTCAGCAAGGAACCCTATCTCTATTGTATCATCAGATAGATACGCTTCTACAAAAGGCAAATTTCTAAAGCCTTGCCAAGTCCATAGAAGAGACTGGCAAAGCGCTTCGAAAAAAATGCCTTATGGAGCACATCGACGTATGATTTGGCTAATTTGCATCATCCCAGAGAAAATTAGACACACACAAAAGACATGAATTCAAACCAGAACACAACACACATCGGGGGAGTCCGAATCAGATCAACATAAAAGACGCATTCAAAGAAGACGCTGAGGGAAACATTTCATTGACAGATTGAATATGCTCAAGAACAAAATAACGAGAAATACCTCATCAGGGACAAAGAGAATACTTGATTGTACCCCGAAGAACCTAACTACAACGAATCAAATCCCCACGATTACGAAACAAAGCAGACTACTAATCCACCAACTAATCCGTAATCTCTTCAGAGTACAACTGAGTGCTAGTTACCAATCGGTAGACAAGTATATTCCTTTTTTATTTTCTTGTTAGTCTGTCTATTCTATTTGTTTAAATTAGATTTTCCTCCTACATTTTCTCAGCAACCAAACATGGTAAAATTGAGAGAAAGATCTTCACTTTACTAACCAAATGATGGCCCTGCACTAACTTAAGCAGAGAAAATGGAAGCTGCAATCAAGCCAACAACAACCACAACACTATCAGAACAAATACAAAACAAAAATTCAAATACAATACCAAAGTTTCAAAATTTGAGCAAGAAGCGAATCAAATTCAAAACCCTAACCCTAAAATTCAAATACATACCAGTTTCTACGCCGATAAGTAAGAAATTGCCCTGCAACCCAATCTTCTTCCATCACAATTTCTCAGAGAGAATAATCAAAGGGGAAGTTTATTAACAAGAAAAACGTTGCGGCGAGCAATTGTTTCCAAGGCTCGCTAGTAAGTGATATAGATATTATAGACAACTAATTAGCGCGGGGTTTTGACCTAATCGCACTTATGAGCCATCACTTATTGTTATTGGTGAGCACGGTCGGGGCGGGCCTAAAATTGAAGGGACCAGATCGTATCCGCTTGAAAATAAAACGCGACGGGTATAACCGTCTAAGGTTCGTTTGCCCACTCCTAGTTTTGTACCCAAAACTCCTTCTTCAATTTTCTTCTTCATAAGTTTTTTTATGATTTTGAAGGGAAGTTTTACCCTTCTCAAGTGGTCTAGACGCCGCTCTATAGGAGCAACTCTACCGTTGCTTATTACCCTGGGGATAGGCAACCCAACCCACTCCTCCCCCTCTCCAAAACACTCCAACCCACTCGGGTAATTGGGCTCAAGGTGAGTCCGATGAAGAAGTCAGACAATAATCGTCTGGCCCAGCGCCCTGCTTATGTGACTTAAGGTTGACGTCATCATGATGTCAGCCATAATTTAAATTATTAAAAATTATAATTAAAAAAATCTATAAATCCCTAACCATGTTCTTCCACTTTACACCACATTTCAATATTTTTAAATACTTTTAACTAATCTTTTATGATTATCCGAAATTAAAAATAAAGCTATCTTTTACTATTTTATAAAATAAAAAATACTAATATTTTAATACGAATTGTCTGGGCTATTCAGTTTATGAGTGGATATGCACTTGAGTAGTTACTATTCACGAATGTTACGTTGATTTAAGGGAATTTAGTTGCCTATTGCCTATGAGGTCTTACTACGCTGGAAGTGCTCTAATATCTTGATAAGAAAATTTCAGATAGAGACATTTTAACCGTGACATTTGTAATGCACTTCTTATAAAGTATGAGACACTCCTCAACGAGTTTTGATTCACCTTGAAAACTCGTTAAGGACACTCAACGAGTTTTGATACACCTTGAAAACTTGTTAAGGACACCCCCCTCCCCCCGAGGGGACCCCATGCTAGTGTCATTCCATGTGAAAACTGCCCTATGAAGTTTTCCTCGTGCTTGAAAACTAGAGTATATCGGCATTCCGTGTAAGAACAGCCCTACTTCGCATGTGATCCAATATTCTAGTAAATAAAATGTTAAGTTTCTAATGCATCTTAGATTCGAAAACTCTCCCCCCCCCTCCCCGCCCCAAAAAAAAAAAAAAAAAGCTCGAATACAAATTATGCTAGATTTGTGATGTGGTTTGCGCGGCTTTTTTTGTCCGCTCTGGTTTTTCCTTTTCGGGTTGTTGCTTCAACAATCCCATTGAGTTTCTTGTACACATCTTTGATGTACTGTTGAAACAAACATCGTTGATCTGATAAAAGGAAGCCAATACACATATTAAGCCACTCTTCATAACAATTACAAATACAAACTCCGCAACGTCCTCCGCATTGACAAGTTCATAACACAACGAGAAACAGCCACAACCCTTTTACTATACACAACATAAACAACAATTATATTACAGTGCACCAAAACTGAGGGAGAGAAGCTCCAATGGCGGAGACATGACTCAGAATGGAAACGAGCAAAGGGGAAGAATCATAGGTAGGCAAACCCTAAGTACGACTGCATGGGAAGAAACTCGCTCTCTTGGTTGAACATCTTCATTTGAAATGGTGAACTCACTTTCCGATGCCAAGTTCTTTGGTGATGTCTCTCGTCAAGCTGAACTGCAAGGTATTCTGCCACGGAAACAGGGTGCGCGTAACTGGAAGCTTTCTTCGAAGATCCTGCATCACATCCATTAAGTTTTGAAGGTTAGTACTGAAATCAATTACAAAGATGTTTTGGGGTAAGGTAATAGTAAAGAAACAATTTTTCTTCTGCGAATGTGTTTCATGTTCATAATGAACATATTATGTTCGAATATGTTGAACGGTACAAATATAATAAATTTAATTTCATTCTCGATGGAAGTTAATTGTACCTTGAAAGTGGTATCAGGCAAATTTGAATAAGATGCCTACAGAAGTAAATTTGTTAGTGAAGAGCTCAAAAGGTTGAACATCGGCTATTAACTAGAGAAATTGGTGTATTTTGAACCTCAAGAGATGTTATGTACTCAGTCTCGTGTTGACGAATAATGTTGCTAATGGCAATTGCACTATCTTCAGAGGACTGCAACAAAGAAGAATCATAGGAAATGTTAAAGTTATGAAAAAAAATTCAAACAGCCACAGGAAATGTTTTATCATTAATGTATCAGAAGCATGACACGGGAACTCATAAGATCACTGAGCCTCGTATCAATGCTTAAGTATTTGTATGAATAATATCAACTTCAACTATAGCCTTTCTGTTTCTACACACAAAAAGCGTCAGATGATTCATAACACGCCGAAAAGACTAAGAAACTGTTGTGATTAATACTGTTTCTATAAAAATTGAAGTACACAGTTATACTAAAAGCAATACATTAAAACCTCATTTGGTGGAGAGGATTGGATTATGGATAACCCTCTAAATTCAATGTATTTTGAAAGCTGTGGCGGATGATTTTTCATTTTGAGCGGATTACACCAAACGAGCCCTAGGGTTCAAAATAAGGGAAGGTACAATGACCTTGTATGATAGATCACCAAAAGCAACACAAAAATAAAAATGACAATAACCAGAGATAGATATCATAACATCAACCTGAAAAATTGTTGTATCCTTGCATTCATGTTTTGCATCTAACTGCACATTGCCCTCCTCAAAATAGTGGGCACCCACCTGAAAGAAGGAGAAGAATAGAAGAGCATGGATGAGAAACAGTTCCTTCTTGGTTAGGTGCTTAAGTTATGAACTCAATGCTCCATACTGAAAGCCAAATACATATGAAATACCTGCAGTTTGCCGTTTAATTCCAGCATTTGTATTTCATCTTTGAACTCAATGCTCCATACAGAACGCCAACTACCGTTACTACGCGGCATGATAAATAAACTTATATCAGAAGATTCCCACATAAAAAAAGGCAGGAAAAGGAAAATCAACATTTTCTTCTTTCATGTAACTAAGAAGGGACCTGGTATAATAACAAGACAGATTTTTTTAGTAGTACATCTGTTCCCACTGAAATACAAATGTTAAAGAGAAATAAACAAGCTCGCAGGTAGGGAACAGCACTAATTTCACATACCAGAAATTTTGTGGGCTGTGTCTAGCAGCTGAAATCACCACTACAAGCTCAAAGTCAAATCCAGGGCCCTCCACATCTTTACCATTGCCACAGTACACTGAGCAGACTCCTTTCGGATAAGCTTCACCAACATATTTAAGTATTTCTGCATCCAGAGCACACCTGAAAGGAAAGAATATTAACTTATGCACAAGCCCACCAAACTCCCAGACACAAGCACACCAATGTACACATGCACACACGACTGACATAAAAACAGCTGTGGTTCTATTTGTGTGTTGCTTCCACAAGCTTCCAATAATTTTTTATATTTGTTTCCTTCTTCAACAAGCATGTTATGAAGATAACTGGACGAGAAGTAACACATATATTGCATAGTTCTGTCTAGGCCATTATGGAAAGGGCATTCTCAAATATTAACTTTCTTTGGTAAAAGTAATACTGGTTTGGTAACTCAATATTAACAAAGTAGTAGCTCCTACAGGATTAATGTTAAACTATTCCCATGCCAAATACTTGGAATAAGCACATGAACATAAGCAGCGCACATAAAACCCCTAATATGAAGCCAAATATCTTGGAGCATACAAATGCTCATTTCAGTTCAAACTTCAAAGGAGTGAAAAAACATGTGTAAGGTTTCACAGAAAATAAAGCGTACCGGAATTCCTCAACATATGCGGATGGAAGTTCATCATCCAGAGCAGGTCTCACCTCTGTAGAAACCTGAACCAATTTTAGCACATTTTAATGAAATAATTGGTACCAATTTAAACGAAAAAGCTAATAAAGGGTGACAAATATCATAACGGAACAAATACATGGATGCTTGATTTCTATCATCATGATCTTCCCCATAAGTGAGATGGAAGATCAGCTTATGCCCTTTCCAAGGTTCATGCTTTACTAATAATTTTACATTATAATAGCATAGGGTTTGTAGCTAAGGTGGTCAAAAGCATTCAACCTTGCACCCGAGATCCCAGTTAGATTCCCCCTTCCCCACTATCGCTTGTATAAAAAAACTACCATTTTCCTAAAATTTAAATTACAGAAACTACATTCTTTACCATTGTCGCTTGCATCATCGGATTCGTATATCAGAAGAAAAATAAAAACACTTGCCTGTTTAGTGTGGTTAACTACAGCAACTTGAGCTGTCCTGGGATCAATGAACTCGGTCTCACCGAGCTCACCATATGATGTAATTATAACCTGCTCTCACAAACAGAAACAAAACCCCATATATTTTCAGATTCTGGAACCAAAAATACATCAATAAGGCAATGAAAGTTTGCAAATTTCATAAATTGGGAACTCAAAAATCCATCGCAATGCCGATATTTCATTCGAAAAAGTAAAAAGGAAAACTTACGTCGCCGATTCCGCCCGGCATTTCGATGGAAATCAAGTGGGATTTGTTGTACAGTGGGAAGGCCTCGGACGCAGCCTCCTCGTACAAAACGTCGTCGTTGATTACCGCCTTCACATCTGCCAACCCAGAAGAGAAAATCAAATACAGAATGCGATTCGCATGGTCGATCAAAATTTGAAATTTTACGAAATTAAATAAAAATTAGAGAAAAATGTGATGCTTTTGGGGTGAAAGGTGAGACCTTTAGCGACGAATTGGATTTCTCCGGGGGGAGAGTTGAGGAGGAACCACTTTGCTATCTCTTTCTTCTGCTTCTCGCTTAGCTCTGCTTCTTCTTCGTCAGCCATTTTTCTCAGTTTTCACAGTCTCTCTCTCTCTCTCTCTCTCTCTCTCTCCTCTCTATCTCTTTCTTCTGGGATTTGAATGGGAAATGAACCGGTGTACTGTTAAGATTCAGGGGGGAGAGAAAGGAAGAGAGAAACGTGATTCCCTGTGAAGCACGAAGAACTTGACCGATCTTGTCCGTTTATTTAACGGTGCCTACAGAAATAAACGGTCAAGATTTGTTGTGATTGAAACGCGTCACATAGAGCCTTTGAGGTGTGATCTGTAAAGGGTCACTTGTGGGACTTTGGGAGATGTGTTAGCCTGTGAGGTGGTGACTCTGATGAGTGCGTGAATTTTTTGTTAAGAAACGATATTATGTACATTAAAGATGAAGGAAGTAAGATAAGCTTCACAAGAAGCTAGTAATATCGAGAATCGAATTTAACACATTTTACTTGTAAGTAAATATGAATACTACTATACTGTAGTACTAAATGATAATGAGTCTATGAATTGTGAACCGAAATGATTTTGAGTAGTGGGGATGGCTTTGTAACCGCTAAAACCTACTGGGGTCAATGATTGATATGATCTGATCCATTCGATCATTAGACCTTTATGAGGATAACTTGGATGAACGACTCTAGTGATTACTTTAACCGTCATTTTGGTGATTTCTCAAACAAATAATGCGATGTTAATTTTTTTTTTCCATACATAATGTGTTATTGGTCCGAGGATGCAAGTGCTCGTAAGTCTTGGATTATGAGGTTGGGTTTCATGTCTTGTTCAATAGACCTTATCAAGTGACGTAATGATGTAGTCAAGGTATCGATAATTTTAACAATGCAGGTGACATGTTAATGATAGATATTGAGTTGTTAGACATGCCTTGTCAAATTCACCATTAAACGGGTTGTTTGGAAATTCTTTTACATTGGCTCAAAATAGTTTTGATAAAAATGTTTTTTAAAACCATTCCTTAATAAAAATATATATGAATTCTGAAAACACACTTAATTCAAGTACTTCCTGCAAGAAGTCTAATTGCTTTTGAACCCCATAAACGTATTTTTTCAACTGCTTCTAGTCATTCTTTACCCAAAAATAAATAAAACAAGTGCTTTTAGTTATTATAAAAGCACTTTCAAACAATACATATAAACAAAACGTTCTAAAAACACACCACTAATAGGAAACTTTAACCATTTTGGTATTGAAAACGTTCTAAACCAAAGCTTGATACTTCATAACAAACGGAAAAATTTTCAACCAAAATTTCAGTTCTTTTATGATGAACACCAAAATTTTAATTTACATAAGCCTTTGCTAGATTTATGTTGGAACTAATTCCATTGTGGTAATACATTGGCCTCCAAGTATCGTCTCCATGCTTTCAACGGACCAACCCCTCGGCCGCTCGGAGAGGTTTCTTGGACTCTACGGTTCATAAATATGCCTCTGGCTGCGAAACCCATAAACTCACTCTGGTCCATGAAACTACGCATCCGTGATGCAAAGCCACCTTCACGGGAGAAACCCACTCTGTAACTCCAATCAGCAGACCGGGGTTCTTGCGTATGGGGAGGAGCAGCTAGTTGGATCTCAGTTTCTTGCACCGGTGAACCATCATCTTCGGAAGATGTAAGGTTCCCCATTCCGAATGATTCCCAATCAACAAGCTGCAAAATCACTGCAGCTCGGTCTGTGTTCTGCGCAGGAAGATTTTGTGACCGAGTTACTTGAGCTAATTTGTCGACCTGAACTTTCAGTTCGCTTAGTCTATGACCAATCCTTGAAGATACAGCATCGTACAGCTTTCCTCTTGATACATGCTTAGCTCCTTCAGAATTCAACAAATCATCGAAGTAGATTGGATCGCCAATAACCACCGTTACCTACATTGTCCAATTATATGTGAAAACAGTAAGCTGAACAATATATAAACTACATATTAATAGAACCCTGTTTGTCAACCACCCTATGAAATTATAATTCTAACCCTCTAATCAAAACAAAACAGAATTAACAATTATGGACAATTTAGTAATTACATAAACACAAATTTTACTGTTTTTTATATGAACCTCACTGCTATGTAGTAATAACAGCCCCTATTTTAAAATTAAAAATTAAACCCTCTGGACAAGAGAACTCGGTGTTTCGTGGATTTTGGTGGTTGGGTAGATTTTTTATAGGAACGAGACAGAGATCGGAAGAGACATGTGGTGGTGATGAGTTGAGGGCGTGGTGCGGTTTCCATTGGCTATGATGCATGCTGGGTTCTGGCTGGGTTCTGGGTTCAGTTTTGCAGAGGAGTTTTATTCTTCGGTAAAGGCACACGCAGAACTTGGGGATTTGGGATCGAGAATGAAGGAGGAAGGTTATTCAATTGGCTGAATCTAGAGAGAGATTTCGTGTGAGGAGCTCACGATGAGAGAGAGAGAGAGAGAGAGAGAGAGAGAGAGAGAGAGAGAGAGAGAGAGAGAGAGAGAGAGAGAGAGAGAGAGAGAGAGAGAGAGAGAGAGATTTGGTATGCAGGTGCGGTTTCCGTCAGCTATGATGCATGCTGGGTTCTGAGTTCAGTTTTGCAGAGGAGTTTTATTCTTCAGTAAAGGCACACGCGGAACTTGGGGATTTGGGATTGAGAACGAAGGAGGAAGGTTATTCAATTGGCTGAATCTAGAGAGAGATTTTGTGCGAGGAGCTCACGATGAGAGAGAAAGGTGGGGATTTGGGATTGAGAACGAAGGAGGAAGGTTATTCAATTGGCTGAATCTAGAGAGAGATTTTGTGCGAGGAGCTCACGATGAGAGAGAAAGGGAGAGGGAGAGAGAGAGAGAGAGAGAGAGAGAGATTTGGTATGCAAGCCGAAACGGTGAAGCAGGTGAGAGAGAAGGAAAAAAAAATGAAATGTTTTGGGGCCAAGAAGGACGATGTCGTATTGGGTTTGCAAAAGTTTTTTTTTGTTTGTGTCAAAAATTAAAAATTGGCACACATCAGGTACATGAGATTTGATAGAAGTAAACGTAGGGGGGGGGGGGCGGCAGTAGGAAGGCTTTTGCAGTGAGACCACAAAGAATTTTTACACGTGCATCGCGTGTGCGACTTAGCTAGTGTATCATAAAAGAACAAAACACTGGATAAAGCGTGAAAGGTGTCATGGACTGTAATGGTAAAAACAACAATCAAATCCTACAGCAGACAAGGCTACATGCGAAGGTATATCTGCTCACTCATATAATTTCTGAGTATCAAAGTATCTAGCTTGAAGGATTACACCCTATCGAACGGAGACTGCGCAGATCAACACTGAATATGTACTGATAATAGCAAGTATTGGACTTACCGTATTGCCTATCCTTGGGATGCTAGCACCAATAGGCATAATGTCCTGCATCCCGCTATGCACAAATGGAACAACCATGGGAATATTGTCGGCGTCAAGGACCAACCTGCCAAGTAAGAAAATGCAATAGTTACTACCGCAAAGTGTTCCAATGAAAAGAACACTACATCCAATTGCTGGTTTAATCAATGTGCCATAAGTTACTATTGAAGACTCTCTTTACAGCTTACAGATAAAAGCATGGGAGCAATATATCTTTCAAGAAAGGGAGATCGGATCGGATCCTCACCTCCCGACACCTCTCTTGGAAGACCCCATGGTTTTTCCACCATCTCGAGAACGACTACCTTCTGGGAAGATGTGAACCCAACCACCTTGATTCAATTTTGAAATAGCCTCATCCATTCCCTGAATCAATCAAACCATAAAGATGAGAACGTGGCATGGTTATCACACTGTCATTACTCAAAAAATAAAATAAAATGTGACTGATGAAAACCTAGAAGAACAAAAACCAAATCAAACATCAATAACTAAAATCTGCATATAGAGTATATAGAACTGTATCCATCATTCTGCACCAGAATCATTCAGTTAAGCGCCAATTAATTATAAGACAAATTGATAACTTTTAGCCCTTCCGTAGACCCAAGGTACATATGAAATGTTCAAAACAAGTAAGGAAAGAGCATCCTATCTTTTGATTTATCATACTAAAGGACCCATTTCTAGAAACATATGAAAAGAAGAAGATAACCATCAAAGCACTACTTATATGCTGCAGAGGTTTGGTTTTATTTGCAATTATACGTGTCATGACGGCACTAGTACTAACAAACTACCCAACACCTTCAACAAACTTAGTGAAATAATTAAAAGAATACCTTTTGATAAATCCCATCACCACGAGAAACTGGCAGGACTTTGACAGATCGAAAAAATGCTGAAGTTACAGGATTTGCAAAACAACGATCAGACGCGCAAAGTGTCCACCTCAAGTTCTGAGCATCCAGAAGAACATGTCGAGGAAGCAACGCAGAGAGAACAAGCGGATCATCCATAGAAGCAACATGATTGCTGACCTGAAATGAGAATTAAAAAAGTAGCCATAATTACCAATGGGAAGCCAGAAATAGTGAAGGAGCAAATGGTACTGATGCCAATCAATTCATATGCATTAAGTTTTAGACCCGTAAATAGGATGCTGGGGCGTTACCGTTATAAGAGGCTTGCCTTTGGGTCTGCGTAGCACGGCATCATGTAATTTTTCTACACCATACACCTATGACACCCGAAAACCCACATTATTCTTGCAGCCCTCAAAATACAAAATTACAAATTAAAAAACACATAATACCCCACAATCTCACCTACCTGAACCTGATTCAATCCATTCATAAACACATGACAAACATTGCCAATGACCGGAACAGCCACAGCTTGAAGCATGCGTAGAAGGATTGATTCTTCTTCAGCATTGAAATCCTTACCCACTGCAGGCACCACAATACAAAAAATCGCCCTTATACTACTGTCCTCACCGAAAAACCGCCGCAGATTCTTACTTGGGTAGATTACAAACGCGCAAACTAATCAAATACTCCTAAAAACATTTGCAAATTCTTCAAGCTCAAAGATTTTCACTTCGCTAATGGAATCATAGCGAAATGCAAGCCTATACCGATACGAACCCGAAATTGTCCTCAAGATGCAACTTTTAAATTCGCTAATCAGTCTTGCCTCCTATCTATGCTAGTTAGCTAACTAATTTTTAACAGAAAGACACAATCTTTTACTACACAAAGTTAGGAAATTGAAATTCCTTCACAGAAACAAATCAATCAAAATTTGCAATCCATCGGAAACGAAAATTACAATAAAAAGAAAATGAATTCAATTTAATTGAAGGAAGGAGGGAGGAAAAGGACCTCGTTTGCGGTAGAAGGCGGTGGAGGAAGGGAGGGAATCACGGCGGAAGTCGCGAAAGCGCTCGAGCCAACGCTGCAATGTGGAGGAGAAGTAACCGTCGTTGGAAAAAATGGGGTGGTGCCGGAGGCGGCGATCCACCTCCACCCTGAACCGCTGCCTGAGCCGCAGCTGCACCGACAGGGCCTTGCTCTTCCATAGATCGCCACGCTCAACCCTCGCAGCAGCCATTACAATTGAATCAGAAATCGAAGAGAGAGAGAGAGAGAGAGAGAGAGAAACTGAGGTTCGAGAAAATTCAAGAGAGAGAGAGAGTAGCTAAGCGCGAGTATAGAGAGTGTTGGGGTCACGTTCGTTGTGCCCGGGCCCGGGGTGCCTATACTATTCGTTATTGGATAATGTTAGGTTAATTTTCTAAACCAGATATAAAAAATAAGAATTAAATACGTTTATAATATTTAATTTAATTATTTAATTATCAACAATCATATAATATGATTTAAAAAGCAATATCTTTTGTTATTATCCCAAAAGTTTCTCTTCAAGTCTTAAAAAAAAAGTCTTTTCTTGTCAAACTCTGTCTCAAAAAGTTGGGAGCGACAGATTGTTTCGGTAGATATGATATTATTTTCAACTCAAATGTGTTTGGGAATTTTTTTTATTTTTTTAATTATCATTATTATAAAGAGGGAGGGGATTAGAGGGGTAAGTTTCGAACCCGGATAATTTGAAACGACAATTATAAATTGAAATTTTTATCAATTTTAGTAATATAAACTCTCTAACTCCAATTTTAGTAATTGAAAACGACAATTATAAGTGAAAAAATTATCAATGTAAATTTCTAATCAATCAAACAATGCGGAGATTTGAACTTACAATCACCACGAAAAAATTGAGATTTTGCGTCACTAAATCAACTATTACATGACGAATGCTTAAAGTGTATTGCCCCTCGGTTCATTCTACGTTATATAAATCCGAATCATAGTATGCAGAACATTGTACGAAACAAACCGAAAGACGCTGTGAGAACTAACATCGTATGCTCACTAGTCGTTACACAAAAATTTCAAGAGCAAACATCGGCGAAGAAACCGAATTCCAATGGCTTCACAGCCTATGCCGACTTAAAGAAAATTCCGAAAGAGAAGGGGTACAGAAAGAAGGCGGGATGTTTTTAATGCCGTCACATTGAACAATTCCATCCATCTAAGGCTATTTTTTGTCGAACTCCCAGATGACGCCTCCATCCTCTGCAACACCGAAGCAGGAATATGTTAGCATAAGCTCTATAAACGAAGCAGGACAAAACTTACAACAATCAGATATGTATAAGCCAGTTCAGAACAACCGAGATTGGCTAAAACTGATTGCACAGACCAAAAGAGATCGAATGCGTTCCTAAGGTAACCATCTCTCTTGATATGCAACAAAAAATGCTTGTACATGTCTTATTAAGGCATTACAACAAACAATGCCGTGAAGGTAAGCAGTCTGATCACAAATTTCTTACTTTAACATCTTTCGTAATTTCCTAATGTTCAGATGTCCAGTATAAACCGAGAACCCGTAAGTGCATAATTCCCCATCATGGAAAAAGCTCAAAGATACATTGTCTACTGTTAGCATTGCATCTAACCAAAAACATTATAAACTTGCAAAGGTGAAAATTATAAGAGAACTTTAACGAAAAGCTTTCGGTACTGTTCACTTTAACGAAAAACCACATTTTTAGTACTATTCACTTTACCTTTTATTTTGTCCTTATCGTTAAAACTCAAAGTTTTCAAGCCATTTTCATTAGTTTTCCTAAAATTATTATATTTGTCTTGACCAGACCAGAACCTGTGATCAGTATGCAGAACGCAAGGTGTTCAATCCTACTCTTGTTTTCGGCCCTAGAGGTTGAACCCCTACCTTAAGGAAAGAAAACTAACACCGGAATTATAGGGCATACCTCTAACTTTCTTGTTTATCCAGACCTCCAAAAGCATGCCAGCACCAATTCCACCAGCAATGCATGCTCCAAAAAACGCAATGTTGTAGGGTAGGGATCGTCGAGGAAGAAAATAGCACTCCGGAATCTGCCTAATCTTTCTGGGAAGCCGCTTCTTTATCCCTGGTTTAACACCAGGTTCCTTCTGCATGTCATTGCCTACAGCTTTCCAATCCACCCCTTTGAACGGGTCTCTTGGCTCTTCGGTGGCCATGACTGTAAAATAGTTCAATTTAGAGCCTGCACAACCTTGAATCTGAACGTCGTACCCCAAGCAAAAAAACAACAGTAAATAAGAAATCCAATGGAAATTTAACCGCAAAAAACATGATGGTAAATTGGTCATGAAAAGGTTTAAAACTTAATCAAGTACATCAATGCCTAATCCAACTTATCATTAGCCAATCCCATAAGCAAA
Source organism: Malus sylvestris (assembly GCF_916048215.2). Taxonomy (NCBI): domain Eukaryota; kingdom Viridiplantae; phylum Streptophyta; class Magnoliopsida; order Rosales; family Rosaceae; genus Malus; species Malus sylvestris. The sequence goes on from NC_062263.1 coordinate 27,602,214, forward strand.
TCATTGAGCACTAATTATATGCAGATTTTCTTCAATCCATAATTTCACCCAATGCTTTCTGAAAACTATGCAGAAATCTTAAAACTGGAATTTGCAGCAAAATAATTACCAATCAAAGGAATTTAACTGGGCAAATAATTAACAATTCATATGAAGATAATAATCCCAAAATCAAGCCCTAGAACACCGAATTCTACATCACAAATTCACAATTAAACAAATCGGGAAAAAATATCCGAGTAAGAAAAAAGAAAATTTCCCAATTAAAAATCGTGCGTCTATGCAATTCAAGATCACAGATACCAAATAATAAGTAAAAAGATACTATACAGCAATCAGCAAATGTCACTCAACTAGTGCAAGTTTGTGTTTGGTTGCTGAGAAAATTGAGGGAGATACGACGAGAAAGTAACTTCTTACCGAAAATTAAATCTTCCAGACGAAACAATGAACGGATTTTGATTAGAAGGCGATTGAAGATTGTATGAGGTGTTTTTTTATTTTTTATTTTTTTGTCAAAGGTGTTTGGTTGCTGAGAAAATGGTCACAAGAGTAACCAGTGAGAACAAAACCCTGGGTTTTTCTCCTCTTGGTGCTGTTTTAGCGGGGGAGTCCGGATAGAAACCCGGACCCGACCCGTTCTATTTGGATTACTTGATATTTTGGGGGCCGGATTAAAAGGCCCAAATCAAGCCCTATATAGATTAATGGACATAATACTATAGTTTTTGTTTTATATTTTATTTTTTATGCAAGTAATAATAAGAAAGGGGAATCGAACTCGAAACTTTCAGCGCAAAAATAAGAACAAGAGTCGAACTCTTAATTTTATCACGCGTACAAAGGTAGAATGCTCCGCCACGAAAGTTAAAACTCCAAAACAGTTTGCAATGTAATTGTTCAACAATGCAGATAACTCTAATTTATCATTCAATTCCAAGTTTCAACCTCGTAACAAATGTTGAGAGTTGTCTCACATCGGTGAGAGACAATGTTTGCTAACAAACACTTGAAGGGATTTCATTCATGGCCTCCCGAATTTCTTATTAACAAGCTAGTAAATAGTAATGCACATTCTTTGCAGATCACATCCCTCGTGCATTCGGTTTGCTTGCCTCGCAATCTGCCACCAGAGTAAACCAAAGCAATCTCTTTCGCATTCCCGGATCCTACTTTCTGCAAGCACCAAAGGAATCATCCTGGCCAGCATACATCGCCCCTCTCTCGTCTGAGGTTCACCCTTGATACATAATCTGCAACTGGCCCGAAAGAAACTAGAAGCTCATTTCATCAATCTGGATGAACAGAAAACGACCAAGGAAAACTTATAGACTAATAGGTACAAACGAAGAGAGATTCTGTACATGGTTACTTGGCGTTGTTGCGTAATAGACTAGTCGATGATGGGAAAGGATATGGCATGAACCTTGAAACGAGCATCAGCAAATAAAAATTTTAAACTTTGACCCCGCATTCCCAACATCCAAGTAGTTCACATCAACTGCAACTTCCCCAAGATCGTCTGACCAGCACCAATGAAAAAATTGTATTCTTAATCTTCAGGAACTTATTTTAGAAAAACAAAAATGGCATATGACAAGATAAAATATCGCACCTTCGTATATAGTCCTTGCAATATTTACATATTCGGGTATGAGATCTCTATATATGATTCCATCTGGACGGGCATCCAGCGCTACAAGGACACCTGAAAATCAACAAGCCGCATTACATTATGTTTATGATATGATAGCCATTGAAGCTAATTTCTTCAAATTGGTTAGGCAAAGGTACCTGGTGCTGCCCAAGCTTTAGTTGAATCGCTTGGCAATGGAGAAAGCCAGAGGATGTTTCGCAAGTTCATTGAATCATCATAAGTCACATTCGACCCTAAAGGAGGTGATATTAGAACAACAGGGGTCACACACATTTCACTACAAGGTATTACAACATTATATCACCAGTGTAATTGCTTGATATGAGTAACCAAAAATTCGAGGAACAAGTTAGTAATGCTGAAAGGAGGATTTAACTTTAAGCTTGTTTCTTCGTTAATTTTTCTATTTTCAGATAAGTCACTACAAAGACAGAAGGGCTAGTATTCGAGTACTAAAACAGATCTATGAATTGCGAAAAATTAAAGATGTTACATGGGGATTTACCTACTTGACAGTATCCCATGTTGTATGGAAATACTTCCTTGTCATAAGCAGGGTATTCTTTAGCATGGAACCTATCAACCATAAAAAGACACAATCTTAAACGAGCCGATGATGGTTAAACATTGTAGCTCAAATGTTCCGACAAAAGGGCGCTGCAAGAAAGATACCAACTTACAATATACCAAGTCTTCCACTGTCTATGGCAAGAAAAAGGTGTCCATGGAATAAATCATAGCGACTCAACGACACGTTCAATCCAATATCGGGACCCCGAGCAAGAATAAGTTCAAACAAAAATTCAAGATATGAATTCAACTCCTGCAATGCAACAGAAAAGCACTCTATGAATTCAAAGAGAGGATTAATTTCATGACTAGAACAACTCAAAAACTTGAAGTTTCATTTTTTTCGATGCAAACCTCACTTATGAATCGTCTCCCATACGGAGTTCTAGTAAGCTCGCATCTGTCCTCTTTCGATCCTTCAACATCAGGCACCTAACACATTACTAAATTAAACATCCTCTAGTTACAACTAGTGCAAAAAATAACAAGACAATCCGGACATTACTTAAATTCATCATAATTTCAGTTCCATCTCCAAACTAACTAAAATCCAACACAATGAAGACCGATTACGGAACAATTGGAAATCACTCTGCAACAATTTATCATAATGTTACACCAAAGTTACAATTTTTCTCCAAATTCAAGCACAAAAGGCAATTACATACATGATAAATTGGCAATTATTAAAAGCAAAAATGAAAAGGAGACTGACAGTGATCATAGTCGGATCCAAAGCGCGTTGAATCGCAGCCGGGTCTCCGCCGGAGTCAACAGCCAGGCGAGCCAGCTCCAAAACCGGCCGAGGCGGCCACCAAACGAGCTCATCCTCCTCCCGCTGACACAAATCACCACCCTTTTGCTTCAAGCTCAAGAATTTCCGATTCAAATAACTTGGCGGGCAATTTTGCTTGGCAATTGGCGAAAAGGGTACGAGGAATCTGAAGCAGGAAGTGAGTTCTTGGGCAACAATGGGGTCAACGGACGAAGAGTGGGACTTGGGGCCCAGCAGAGAGAGCAGGTCCGAAGGAGTGGCTTTGAGAGAAGGGTTTGGAGAAGATCGTCGTGGAAAGATTGGGGAAGATGAAGAGGCTGAGATGGAGTAGGAAGCAGTGAGAGAGAGGGAGAGGAAGATTGTCAGTCGTAGTGAGAGAGAGGGCTTCCCCATTTGCTCTCCTCCTCTCCTCTAACATCACCCCTACAAAATATGGTTGAGATTTATATTTGCCAATTAATTTTAAGAAAAAGGGATTTGAAAACTTTTGAGTTTTAAGAACAAAATAAATGATAAAATGAATAGTATCATGATTGACATTTTAATGTAAAAATATGATTTTTCGTTAAAGTAAACGGTACATGAAGTTTTTTGCTAAAATTCTCTAAATTTTATGATGTAAGTTTGACTTTCTTCAGTTAGTGGGTTTACCGATTAATCCAACTGAAATTTGTTGGGTTGGGTTAAGTTATAAACTTTAAAAAAATTATTTCCGGATGGAAATCCGATCACCCGTCCAATGGGTGAGTTAAGCTGAATTAAAATATTATTAACCAATTAAAAACAATCCATCCGAATATCAACAATTCTTTATCATACGTATATATTACATACTCATATGCATAAAAAATAGTTTTTTTTTATTTGTCGAAATAAAATTTAATAGTTATTAAGCACATTTGTTTATTTACAACTTTAGTTACATGATAAAATTTAAGTATTAAGTAACAAATAGTGATTCTACAACTCCAAATTCACAAGATTTAAGTTTACTATTACATATGTTTTAAATTATTTGTCACTCATACTCCCTTTAGGAATAAGAAGGAAAGTAAACAATCTCAATTTATTAAATCTGTGCAAGCTAACCTGCCTTACAATGGTTTGAATGGGTTCGTTCGTTTATTTCTTTGGTGAAAATGAGTTTTCAAAATCAATAATGTCAACCTGAACCTATTGAGTTGGCCAACGGATTAAAATCCATCCCGACCAACCCACCCAATGCCCACCCCTGGTGGGAACTAGAATGAGACTCCATTTAAAAAGACAGATGATTTCATTATCTTCGGACAAATCAAACATAGATATTGGACATTGCTAACCAGAAATAGAATTATGTACGTCCTTAGTTTGTTGCCTCCCTTAACATAAACAATGCTTTCTACATAAACACGATGATGGCATGCTAAGTTTTTCTTCCTCGAAATGATGGACTACCGTAGCGAAGCCACCAGTTAATCCTTTTTTTAAGAAAAAGGAAATTGACTGCCTCCAAAATGTCATCCATAAAAAAGATAAATAAAATAAAACTTAATCAAGATATGATATTAAAAATTTCCAAAGCGTTCAACACACAAAACACAAAGTGTTGTCATTCAACTTTCAAATAGTACGTGTTTTGTGCACCGTCCAGGTTTGTGCTAGAGGCAATTTTGGCATCACTGTTCCATCTCTTCCGTTCAAACAATGCACATAAACAGGTTGTCTTGTCGCTTCATCTTTATACTCCCCACATGAAGATTTCGCACTCTTTACATTAATGCTTCGCCGATCACCGAAGAACCTCCAACAAGCAACCAACCATGTAACAACTTCTACAGTATCCATGTTATAACTCCTGCACCAAGAGAAGCGTTCTGATCAGAAATCTGGCCGAAAGGATCTTGCCATCAAATACATTAATAACATATAAGAACGGAAATAATATCGACACTAGCTTGCAACGTTCTTGTATAACCATGAGTTAATCTGTCGTTCGTGCCATTTTATTCAAGCTGCAAAGCAGCCTGACATGTATATCACGCCGACACTTATGCACAGATACAACTAGTTTAATGGCGTTGTAGCCTGTGCACTTAAAATAAACACTGATCGACCTGTCATGCCCGTGCACTATAATTAGTGAGCCATGAATGACAGTCGTTGCATACTGAGGAAAGGTTAACTTACCTATAACAACCACATTGCTTCAATTACAGACCACCGAGTTCATCTACAACTTTGACGCCAGCTGTCTTATCCCATTCCTCAGGGGAGGCTACATCTGCCATTATCTTTTCTTGACCACGCCAAAGGATCTGCAGGAGGTATTCCCACCCGAGATCAGTCAACCACAAATATTGAAGAAATAGGTTACATTAAGACTATGTACAAGGACTTACCTTGTCAATCACCCCGAATTCTTTAGCAGTTGTGGAATCCATATAAAATGGTCTTCTCATCACTTTAGCAACAGCCTCCTCTGACTAATACAAAATAACACGATAACATAAGTTCCCTACTTTTGCTCGTATGCTGATTAAATCTTATAAAGAGAGCTTACATTTCCAGTGTGTTTGGCCAAAAGCTTTACGAGAATGTCCCTATTTGTGATTACCTGCAAAGTACTTCACCCAATGTAAAAGTTTCCACAAAATGCACAAAATAAATTAAATTCAAAAGATTGTGATGTTATAAATGAAATGAAAGCTTACGTCCTCACAGCCCCTCAGAAATTTCCTCTCATTATATTTTGCATAATGAACAGATAATAACAAAGTGAAAGAAACCTTCCTATTTTTAATCCTCCAAATAAGTTCGGAGGCCATGGAAAAAAAAGAGGTGATGCACAAATACGTGATTACGACAAGAACAATTAAATGGTGGAAAGAAATGAACGAGGAATTCACCTCTTTTGCACGAATAAGAACGTCACTAGCAGGCATCAGTCCAGATGATGGGACACGAGGTTGCTGGATCATTGCTGAAACAGGATTGAAGGAAGTTAACGAAAGTTTTAAAGATCTGAGATTGCAGCCTTATAAAGCAAAATGTGTCATACCTTTGGCATGTGGCATCATAAATCGTTTGCCCTTAGTTCCTGCTGAAAGCAATAGACATGCTTGACCTATAGCGGCCCCAACGGCAACCGTATGTATCTGAATGAGCAAGAACAAGTATGTACTATGGTAAAACGTACAACATTCATATCATAAACAAAAGCAAATCATTTCCATATTTTCCAATGCCCAAAACCCTTCGCACATGTAGTCCGGGGAGTAGGAAGAGGAACATAAAAATGTCAATAAACACTCCATGTGGCTCCACTTGCATGTGCATATCTCCACCTTAACACAATTGCTAATCTAGAAACACCTCATGTAGCTCCAAACTGACACCCAGAACACTAAAACTAGAGCAATAATTATGCTCAGTGCAACAATTCTTAAAGTGAATCACCTCATTCTTCATCTGCATCAGAGCATCATAGATGGCAAATCCCTCTGACTCCATGCCAACCTGAAAAATAAGCATTTGGAATACATGATAAAGATAATTGGTAGAGACATCATTTCATATGCATCTTCCTTTGAACAGAAACACCAGACTTACGGTTTCACCATCATCACGGGTGGTTCCCGTCGAATTAATATAAATATATATAGGTTGTTTAGGATCCATCCATTGCAGATACATCAATTCCGCAACAATAAGCTCTGTGACTGCTGGCACTAACTGAAACATAAGAGCAATTTCAACAGATTTCACAAAATGCACGAACGAAGTGACAATAAGATTGATTGAAACCTATTATGAATAGTTTCGCCATTATTCCAGTATAATTCTAGTCATATCTTCCCCTTCTGAATTACCCAGAGAACACCCTCAAGGCTTACACTCAGAAACAGTGCTACTTTATCAAGACAAACACTTCCCCACTTTGTTTTTGCATCTCAGCTCCAAAGACATGCTCTGGCCTCCCAATTCGCACCCCAAAAACACGACATGTACTATGAAAAGACAGCAGAATTTGATACTTCCATAAGATGGCATCTACAATAATATAAATATTGGATTCAAAAACTCACAGGCATGCCAATATAAACTATTCTTCCGTGGAGTAACAACGAGGGCAGGTCTGGAGGTGGCTTCCTGGGCCTATGCTCGTTGTAAGAAACCGATCTTTCCACCTAGTTGAAGCAGAGAACAGCATAAGATTAATAACCAAACAAAATACGGATTAACCGAAAATAACATGGAAACAAATCATTAATTACTACTACAGCACTAACTATATTACAAAAATCAATATACAGTGAAAAAACCAGAAAATCCAACTAGCACCACCATATCATTAAAACCCCATTAAAGTAAGGGAACTTTTCAGTACTGTATACTTTAACGAAAAATCACATTTTTACGCTAAAAAATTAATCATCATACTGTTTATTTTACCCTTTATTTTATCATTTTCATTAAAAGTCAAAGTTTTTAAACTTTTTTATTAGTTTCCTTTAAAATAACTAATTCAAAATTAAACCTTTTGAACAAAAACTAGCTTAACCAATACAAAACTAAGATTCTTTCAATAATATCAATGGTGCCCATCAAATTAATTCAAAATTTTCACTTCAATCCTTCAAAAACAGAAGCAATTCTTACTTCTAAGTAAAAATTTAGAGAGAGAGGGGTACTTGGGCGGGAGTGGCCATGAGAATAGGTTCATCAAACACATCCAAGTACGGGAGAGAGTCGGAATTTTGAGGCGGCCGGTTCAGCAAGGTTTCCGGGGAGTTGGCAGCCACCGCAGCGAGCCTCGAAAGAAAGGGGTCCTTGGGGTTTATTGGAGGAGTTGGGATTTTGGCCGTTGCTTTGGCGTTAACGGAGCAAAAAGCTGTAAGCTTCCGAGCATTTCTGGGTCTAAACGACGACGTAGACGCTGACGATATGGAGATTGGCAGCTGCAAACTGCTCGCCATTCGAGATACTTGGTGGTTGGTTCGTTGAAGTCGGAACTTGGAAGGCTTTGAAGCTTCGGCTGGGAATTTGGATTGGTAGTGGTGTGGAAGAAGTTGGGGATGTTCTGTTGGCCCTTTTAGAGCCCACAAAATGTTGTCCATATCGGCCCAAAAATAAAAATACTTGGCATCATAAACACTTCATAATCATATACTTTTCGATGTTTATTTTTCACCTGTAACGTTTTTAAATAACTGAAAGTGTTTTTAGTGGAAATATTTTTGAAAACAATTCTTAGCAAAAATTCAAGAGGAACCTAGAAAAGCACTTAAAGCTTCCTGCAAGAAGCACACATATGGTGCTTCTTCTAAAAAGCACTTAAAGTGCCTTTGAAACCCAAACTCAATTTCACCAAAACCACTCTAAGTTATTTTAAAGACACTTCCAACTGAGCCTTTGATTTATTACTTGAGTGTAATTGTACATTTATAGGGAATATTTTTGCTCACCAACCTCAAATGATTATGATGCTCACCACTATATTTATCACTATTAGATAAATTTTAAATTTCAATATGTGTCATGGATGGATCAAAGAAAAAGAAAAGAGTAACTTATACAATTCACCTCGCTCAATTGTATTAGGATCAGTTGTCCACGTGTGAGTTATATAAATTTTGAAGAATATTTGTATGCCATCACATTGGCGATGAGTAGATGACAAAGCAACTTCTAGAATCACATTTACAAGCCGTTTTTAGCTTTCCACACTCTTCCTTATTTATAGTAATTGGATTCAATAAAACGAAATCAACGTAAAAAATGAACAAGAATGTGTAAGAAACTAAAAAGTGCATGAAAATCACTTCCCCTTCACAATAACTAATTATTAGACAACAAACCATTATGAATCAGAGTTATCATAAGGTTGGTTGTGCACACGCGAGTCATAAATTTTGAAAAACATTTGTTAAGATTATTGGCACTCTAAATAGTCATAAAACTCTAAAAAGCAATATAAAATTATCATACACTCTAAAAAGCAATATAAAATGAGGACTAACTTCTACTGCTTTTAAAATAAGGAAAACTAATGAAAATGGCTTGAAAACTTTGAGTTTTAATGATAAGGACAAAATAAAGAGTAAAGTGAATAGTATCAGGTTTGACTTTTTAGTGTAAAAATGTGGTTTTTCGTTAAAGTGAACAGTACCGTGGACTTTTCGTTAAAACTCCCTTTAAAATAACCGAAAACCGTTTTTGTAAAAATGCTTTTAGAACATATATTTAGTAAAAATATAAGTGAATTATTGAAAAACATTTGAAATGCTTCCTATAATCACATAACTTGTGCTTCTTGAACTCAAAAAAACCAAACTTTTTTTTTCTTTTCTAAGAACGCTTTTAGTTATTGTAAAAGCCATCCAAACGAGTCCTCAATAAAAGCCAAGTAAAGCAATTTAACACAGTTACACAAGACGGTAGTAAAAACAAATAAACATATATAAATATTAAATATTTGACACAGAGTAAAAAACCATGCCTAACGGATGGCCGAAATTCTTACATAAAATCATCAATCCAAAGGGTAAAACAAAACCGACACTTGAAGAACCCATTCAATGAGTGGCGACTTCAGTTTCACCGTGACTTGCAAGCAAAGGCTCTGCTTCGGGAGCCTTCTCGGCGAAAACCTTGGCAATTTTCTCTGTTGGAACCAAAGGCAGATAGTAGGAGACCCTGTAACCCTTCTCCGCAGTACTCTGCACGGTCTGGTTGTACTTTTCTGTACAATACGCTGCGGTTGGTACAACAACATCAACCACCTTCGGGAGGACTTGGTTCACCTTTCGCCAAGCAGAAACAGCATATTGCTCGGCTTGTGGTTCGTACTTGGCATACAGGTCTTTAGCTGTGGGTTCACACTTGGAGTAGACAGATTTAGCACAGCTCGAGGCAGTGTCTACAACCCCGGCACGCTTAAGCTCAGAGGCAACCGCTCGAGCTGCCTCTGGAGCCTTTTGAGCGGCGGATAGAGCTTTGGATGAGGCTTGCTTAACCAGTGGTGGCACACGGCTGTCCAGCTTGATAACAGATTGATCAACCTGAAGAAGTTCCAATTGCATCATAATTAACAACTTCGCACCTTTGTAATACAACCACCAATTTAACTAAGCTAGTTGAAATCGAAATAGATGCAATCATTGATTTGCCACACAATAACCCAAATACCATAAGGCACATCAAAATGTACAAAGAAGCGATCGCATTGATCAAGATGCGCAATGAGGATCAAATTTATACCGGTTATACTTCTTTTGACAAATATAACTTGTTTCGTTTATTCTAAAGTGGTTATTCTATTCTAGGTAACTAAGAGCATGGTTATTCTCAGCTCTTGGGTTCAAGAATTCCTACGTAACTCGAGCGCCACGATAGCATGGAAAAAACCTTGAAACATGAAAAAATCAAAGTACCTTGCGATCCACAAAGGTGAGGAGGTGAGCGGGGACATCATGGTACTTGTTGTAGACAGGTCCAACAACGGTCTTCACCGTTCCTTCCACGGACTCAACACCAGGCTTTAAAGGCCCTGACCTTTCCTTGGCAAAACCGTACAGGTTTATGAAGCAAACCGCGGCATGAGCAGCAGCCACTTGAACAAATTGGAGGTACTTGAGCCTCTGTTCCTCCTCCTCGGTCTAAAAAATTACAAAAAAAAATATCAGTAAATACAATTACACTTAAAAAATAACTCTTTGTTTATCAATTTAAGAAATTGATAAGAACAAAGGAGCAAATTACATGACTTGGGTAAATTACTATTTCTTAAAATCCCCTTATATTTTCTTTTCCAAATTTTCTAGGCAGCCAAACCCAGCCAATCTCAATCACAAATGAACAAAGTAACTGCTACTCAGCCTAAACATTTCAACAAAAACATAAGTAATTAACACTAATCAAAATTATTCACTGTTATCTTAAAAAATGGCAAGAGCAAAAGGGAAAAACTACACAACTTGTTTTCTTACGATCACATTATATTTTGTATTCCAAATTTCCTGGCAGCCAAACACTATCAAACTCCAACCAAAATGAACAAATAAATTGCTAATAAGAACAAAGGGTAAATTACTAGGGAAAATCTTAAAACCCCAATCCCATGATAATTTAAATTCCAAAACTTTCTGGGCATCCAAACACTATCAAAGAAATTGCTAATAACAACACATGGGTATTTTCTCAAAACCCCGTCAACTTCTCAATTTCAAAATTTTCTGGGCATCCAAACACCACCAATATCTTCCAAAAATCAACAAATAAATAACACAACAAGGAAAATCAGAAGGAATTTCACGGTTCATACCATCTGTTGCTGCACCGGCACGCTCAAGTCTTCCTGGGCCATAACCGAATGCTTTTCTTTCTCGTTGGTTGGAATTGAAAATTGAAGGTAAAGATTGGGTTTTTGCTGTAATTTGTTGGAGATTTGGAGGACGACGACTAGGGTTTTATAGGAGGAAAAAAACCAATGTTAAATCTTAGCAATTAAGAAATGATCGGTGGCCGTGTGTTTCGGCGACGCCAACCGAATCCGAACTCCGTGTGAAAGTTTGTTGTTTGGCGGGGAAGGAGTCCGTCAACGCTAAGCCGTTGACTGCGTGGGGAGAATGACGTTTTGGACCTTTTGGCGGTGGGGCTAAGTTCGAGAAGGTTCTTGGGTCGTGCTTGACCCACTGGGTCAAGGTGGGTTAGGTTTCAAGGTCCAATATAATAATATGAGGCATTGAGAATCTTTGGACTTTAAGGCCCAAATATATAATGGAAATGACGATGCTAGAAAGACTTTTTACTTGAATTATATATTGTAGACTATAGGATGTGGCGTTTCAACCATTAATCTTCATATTATGTGATTTACAAAATATGATATAAAAATATGGTATTCCTAGCATTTTTATAATGAAAAAATTTGGAAAACTAATGTTGTTATTATATATGTGTTTAATATAATCATCATCTGAAATGCAATCATCATCTGATCATCGAGATTGTGATTGTATAAAATACATGCAAGTAAGCCAAATCTCTAGTGATTAAGGGCTTTTAATCTATTTTTCAAAAATTTAAAAATATGTCACTCGAGCAACACTCACATCCTCCTCGAATGAAACTTTCTAAAATTCAAAGAAAAGGGTAAATTCTATAACATGGTCCATCCAAAATTTGGTTGATTTTGAAAATTTTCCCAAATTAGTGTTCAATTCAAGCTCATGGTTAGTTCAAATATTAGAAAAAAAAATTCTAAGGTTTATCTGGCTGTCAGATCACATGATAATACGACCACACAAAAAGACACCATGTATTATTTTTTTCCTCTCATCCTTACTTTTTTTCTCACCCGATTGATAGATGGAGATGCCGCATGGAGTAGTCGTATACAAAACGCTGTCTCAACTATTAGAGAAATTTTTCATTGTGACGGGAATACAGAAGATACATCACGTATTTTTATACAAATGGTGGAAAATTTTATATTTTAAGTTATTAACTTTTTAACACACATATTATATTATTTATATAATGACACGTGATATACTACTTTATGTTCTGATCACATTGAAAAATCTCTCTAACTACTAGGTTTTCATTTATTAACGGAAGGGAAAAGGAAAACATAATCAGGTTATCCGGTTTTCAGTTTCTGCAACATTAAATACTTTCACTTGGTTTTCTGGCAAACACATATGGGTGTGGGGGAAATCTTCTGAACTGGTCTGCTTGTGTACTAGCGGCTTGGTTGGAGTCTCACATCACAAATGAGATAATATGGATCATGTGCGGCTATTAGGCTTTGTACGTGAGACAATATAATTATGATATTGTGAAGAAAGTTGGTTTATCATAAAATTAAAGGAAAATTAACGAAAAATCCAAAAAAACTTTTCTTTTAACGAAAATACCTTTTTAAAGTATAGTGAATACTGCCAGTTAAAGTTAACAATATGGTTTTTCGTTAAAAGTAAAAAGTACCGGGATTATTTTGTTAAAACTCCCTAAAATTAATTGGTAATAAATGTAATGATTCAACTTACTTATAAGCCTACGCAAAACACTTCTTCCGATAATTGATTTATTCTCAACAGGTTAAAGTAGCTCAGCACAAACCAAACTGAATTTATATCAAGTTGTCCACCTTAAACACTAAACCTAATTCTCAAGTGATGATGATGTTGGTAATGTTCACTGTCATATTTATTATTGTTGGATAAGTTTAAATTTCGAGATTTATCTCTATCTATTACACAGATCTCAAGATTTAAGCTCATTAAACGATAATAAATAAGATGATGAGCATTACCACCACTTAAATGATAGTGCACAAAATGCAGTCACAGAAGCCATTTTTAACTCAATTTGTTACTTTTTACCTACCAAATATTGTTTCAATATAAATTTCCACCAACTCCATTTTAAATACTATGAAAATCACAGTCAAGTTAACTAGTTTATGCAATGACATCACCATTATATCATCATCTTTGTTGACAACTTTATTGAGTTCATTAGCCAACTTTAACATAAGATTGAGTACTGTAATTGTTTCGATTCTTTATTTTTTGTGTGTTTACTAGCACATGAGCGTTCCGAATTATTTTATGGCATGGTTACTTATCAAAAATGTGGGAATAAAGGAAGGAATAAGAATCGAATCAACTACTCTCCTTAATTGGTCCAATTCAAGTTCTCGAAAGTATTTGATTATTGATGTTATTATCCCTTGGATGTTAGTGAACATTACGAGAATTAGGAATTGGAATGATTTCGTGCGTTTATTCACACATACATTTTTATTAATCCCACATTACAATAATTCAAAACTTGTAAACTCAATTATTAAATTAATTACAAAAACGTCGGAAAGTAGTTGATCGCATTCTCATTCCTTGTGTCCATTTTAAAGCGCTTAAGCATGCTATAATTTTAGTAGACTGTTCAGCATGCGGATAACTAATACAAAACAAATTAAGAAAGAATCCAATTTTTTCCATCGTGAACAGTTGAAGTGCTTCAAAAGTAAACCTAAGAGATTCCAAACCCTCAATAATGCAAGCAAAAAGCTACCGGCAGCCTAAAACCAAAGAGACCTCATAGGTGTCCTTTTGGCACTACTTATTTGGCAAAAGGGACCACAAACAACCATTACCTTTAATTTGATCATATGTCTATTAAAGAATATTTTTACACTTTATCTTCAAATGACGGTGATGTTCATCATTTGTTTTATTACTGTTAAATAAATTTAAATTTTGAGAACTGTGTAGCGCATAGACATAAATCTCAAAATTTAAACTTATTTAAAGATTCGAAGACGATAAATAAAATGGTGAACATTACTTCTACTATTGGAGTGATGTGATGGAGTACCTAAAGGCATTTAACAACCCAACACAATGCACACCTATAAAACATAAATTTTAAATCATGGGGATCATATCATCTTTTATTGACATGGCTCTCATAACAATTAAGCCAAAACTTTCAATTGCTTTCATACCCTTCACGTGGAAGAATTTAATGTGGAGCTTCAAATTATATTTGAAAGAGATGGGTGCAATCGAGACCTTCTGGCTTATGAGTTATGAGACCATTATGATCATGGGGACATGGGGGAGGACAATTTCAATGGAGCTATGTTGGCAGGACTAGTTTGTGGATCTTCTACTCTAAGTACAAATTCACTTTGTCCATGCAATTAAAGTATAACCTTACAATCCCGATATCTCAAGTCAATGACACATTATCATGAAATAAAATCATAACATATGTTAGCGAGTGATTGGTTTGAAATACGTCCATCGTCATGTTTAAAATTTGAGAACTTCCACCAATGGGAAATCACTGTAGAAGTATTCCAAGCCTATTACACATTGACATTTGAAACAGTAAAAGCCCACAATAGTGACATCCACGGAGTAGGTAAATTTCTATTTTGACATTTGCCAACTGCAAGTAGAAATAAGGAAAGTGATATTCACACACTTATTTTTACCTTCCACATATCCTTGTTACTTTTTGGCCATTGATTATTTTCGATTCATTGGATCCAACCGAAAATTAAAAGAGATGTGGTGAGAAGTAAAATTGGTGTTTGGTTAGCTCTACCCTGAAAATGTCCATCTACTCCATCCAAATTTGAGCTTATATCAAATGAAACCATCAACTTATTTGTCCCTCTTGCATGAATACCATTCAAGCAAAGAACTTGAAAGAAAAGGGAAAAAAAAACAATATAAAATATGATTCATATTTCATAGAAAAAAATTTGAATCAAAAGAGATCCAATCTTTGAATTGTCCCTCTTCCCCTTTTTGCAAATTTACATCTTTCTTGTCATCACAAGTCACCAATTTCTCTTTGTTCTCTTGATACTTTGTCATTTGCTTTGTTTATGTCTCAATCTAACTTCCTATTTTTTTGGTTTTCCTTTTTCTTGTTTGAGAAGAAAATGAGAAGAAGCCGAGCACCAGGATTGGGAAGAGGATTTTCCACAACTAGCACACTCCAACACTACATCCCATCAAACACAAGTCCCCAAAAGATGCTAACTTTCATGAACAAAATACATAATTTATCACATGTAATTTTCTATAGAGACAAGGATATGTTGGTCATGAAAAAATGAGAGGGGGAATAATTTTCTATAGCTACACTATCTACTACTAAAGAGTGATCCCAAGCCAAAGAGTCGGGAGGAAGACGTGTATCGTACGCAATTTTACTCTTGCTTTGCAGTAAAATTGTTTTCACAACTCGAATCGTGATTTTGGTCGCAAAGAAGCAACATTCAAAACTCGCCCTCTCCCTCTAAGAATGACTAATATATCAAAAAGGGTTCATTCAAAAGAGAGGCAAAAACTACAAAATTCGAAGAAAAAAGACTAGCAAATTATTAATTTTTACAACAGTCATTGCAAAATATGATTTGATAACTTCAATATTTCCATTAATTAACAACAAAAACAATGACACATCACCTCCAAATCCAAACCCCAACTTTCTCTCCCTTTGTTCATGTATAACAATCAAACCCCATTTCCAAATGGACAAAAACAAAAACAAAGAAACAAAAACAAAGAAACAAAAAACGAAAAAAAGAAAAGGAATTTAACTCCTGCACCTTGTGATGGCGCTGCAGCCGCGGTTGTAGGGGTTGGCCTGGGCCCCGGGCTTGCAATTGTAGTAGGAGGCGCCGCGCCTGGAGCAAGGCACGGTGTTCCTCTGCAGCGCACCGTAGCTGATGTACTTGGTGGTGGCTAAGATGCGACGGCTGATCTCCGAGTCCATGTCAAACTCCTCATCATCCCCGGCAGCCAAGGCGCACTCGGCTATGGAGCCCTTGCAGGAGGCTGACTTGGCGTCGGCGGCGGGCATCCAGGAGAGGTGGTGCTGGTCCCCATTTGACGAACCCACCACCAAGATTGAGGCGCAGATCAGGAGGAGGAGCGAGAAGCTGTGCAGACTAGCCATTTCTGCCAAAGTAAGAAGCTTTTTCACTCGCTCTTTCTTCTTTGTTTGTTGATTTTCTTCAAAGCTGAATGCTTTCTTTGATTTTTGCTTGAGCTGCTTTACTTGTTGCTTTCTCTTGGTCTCTTCTTTATTTTAATTGCTTGCTCTGTGTTTCCTTTTGTTTGTTGATTATCTCTACCCGTAGGGAGAGAGAGAGAGAGAGAGAGAGAGAGAGAGAGGGAGAGCGAGGACAAAGGAAATTAGACAAGAGCTAAATCTCGGTTAAGGACTTATAAGAGGCCCGTTGTCAACAAATGACATTGGAATTGGGCATTATTTACAATGGTGCCCCTTTGAGGGTTTATTTTTTTCTTTCAAACTGAAGCTAGCGATAATTTATTTTAAACTCCCTTAAAATATGAAGAAAATCATAGCAATAGTTTGTGAACTTGAATCTAATTTGAGTAATAATCTTTTAACTAAAAATATGTGATCACTGATCTTTTAACTTACCAAAACGTGCAGTTATGATCATTTTAGTCAAAATAAGTCACATTAGAAATATCATCGCTACAATTGGATTAAAGTTGAGGAACTATTGGTCCAATTTGGTCAAAGTTAAGGGACAATTTCTTCAATTGGATTAAAGTTAAGGGATCACTGTTACAATTTTTTAATTTGGTTTTCTATATTTTCTCATTGATTCAGTCTTACGTGTATGATACTTTTTTTTATGGAAGTTGTAATGAAGTTGACAAAAAGAACCATGGTTGTATGCTTTGATGAGTTAAGGGACCAATGATCAAGTGTTTTTAGTTGATGGACCATTACTCCAATTAGGTTAACGTTGAAAGACAATTGCTACAATTTCCTCAACCACGAGAGGGAATTCGAACTTGAGAGGACAAAGAGAGCTTATTTGTTATTCAATATGGCTATGTTAATGCATGTTTTTTTTTTCTTTTTTTTTCTGAATTCTTTTATTATTTATTTTGGGATTGATTACTTTTCTTTTTACAACAATAACGTTAGCGAGTTAAATTGCTCATTGTAATAATCAAACTCACACCAAATTACATAAACCAAATGGCAAACCTAGTAATTAGAAGCAAAATCATATGCGCATTCATAACCCAACCTACTATTAAGAATCACAAATGGTTGACTGGTTGTGTCTTTTTAAAAAAATGGAGATCAGAGAGAGAAGAGGAGAGAGGATGGAAGACGGCATCTAGGGTTTTACATTACACCTATCCCAAGTGGGCACGTCCATCCAAAGAATCGTTAACCGAAACACGTTTTCCCCCTCCTAATCTTATTCCTACCTGTTTCTCTCTTTTATTTATTTATTTGATAATTTATTTAATATTTTATCAGTGAGTAATAGCTAGTCATTATTGTGCCCTTTGTAAGTTTTGTATTACCTCACTTGTAGTTGTTAACCGTCCCCCATTTTACTCTTCGTTTTTCATCCATTACGACTGCACTAATTTACCAAACGTAATAGGACAGCTAGTTTTCGTGGTGATAAGACATTCGGAAGATAATCCTCATACTAAAAAAAATTAGGAACATTTGTGGTATAATCCATTAGCAAATTTAGTCCAAAAATGATATTTTCGTTAAAATGATTACACATAGAGAGAAAGACGAGAACAAGGTGAAGATACAAATTACAAAAAAGAAGAAGAGAGATGGAAATACGTTTTTACTCCTGCATTTAACAGAAAATCATTTTTGAACTAAATTTGTTAACGAATTACATCACAAGTGTTTAAATAATTCTTTTCTTACTACTGGAGCTATCTTCCAAATAACTTACTACCACGGAGATCATTTATCCGATCTAATCAAATCCAATATATGAGTTGAATCATTCCATCAAAAAGGAAAAAACAAAAAATTGAAAAGTTGAGTTGGATCCACGTAGAAATGTTGGAATAATTCTTCTTCATGTGTATGCCATTGACATTTGCATATAGCACGAGTCTATAGTTGCTATTGTTTTCAACTAAATACCCGCGCTTTTTTATCATATGGCTATGAGTCTGACCATTCTGAAAAGGAACAACGGTTACCTTGTTTAAATAAGCGGCGTTAGATTAGGCGGCTACGTGCCGTAGCCGTTAGATAGGTCGCGGGCCCGCCGCAGATCGCTAGGACGGTGTTTGCGCGTCCCAACACCAAATCCTCAGTCCCCCTCAAGCCAGCTGGTCCCTTACCAAACTCTTCCCCCTACAAATATTTTTAATTTCGCTTCCTTTATTTTTCACAAAGTAAACTATTATATTATACTTTTTTAAAAGAAATAATATGTGCAATTTTTTAATTAAATTCCTGTTTCCTCGTGAATCTTGCCTCATCATTTTTAAAATTTTGTTTTTGGAAGTGAACGTTTTTTGGTAAAAAAATTCAAAGGTTGAAACGGATGAAGAGACATTCTCACAGATGGACAGAAGTGCCCTCACCC
This sequence comes from Malus sylvestris, assembly GCF_916048215.2. NCBI lineage: Eukaryota > Viridiplantae > Streptophyta > Magnoliopsida > Rosales > Rosaceae > Malus > Malus sylvestris. Next base: position 27,621,135 of record NC_062263.1, read on the forward strand.
CAAATTATTATTTAATTAATGTATCTAAAATAGCTCAAGGTGCTGCCACTTAATACTACAGTCTAGTGTATTTCTCTTCATTGGTAAGTGAAAGGTCTTAAGTTTGATTCTCGCTAAAAGCGAATTTGAACCACATTATTGCTAGCCCATTATGAGGCTAAACACATCCCTTTCTCTCTTTAATGTAAATAATATCGTTTGTTAATATATATATATATATATATATATATATATCAGGTGCCAAAACTCAACCTGCAGTCCATGCGTGCCAAAAGATTAAAAAAGAACGAGCAAATAATACATCGTGGCACGTAGCTATGTTCAGGGTTCATGCTGACATTAACTAGAAAAACACATACCGCCCCAAAATTCTTGAGATAACTAGCCGACTAGGTGTAAGTGGGTCCCAACTGCAGGTTTTTAAGATTTCACAATCAACGACTTGAAAGGTCCTAAATTGAATAAGCAATCCAAAGAACGGTCCTAAGTTGGAGACAGAAAGTCCCAGATGCTACGGTGACAGCATTCCAAACTAATAACAAACTCCCTAAACACCGTGTTTCTACACCAAGCATCGTGTGTCCTCTATGGCTGAACGTTGAAGTGAGAAAAAGGCAGGAAATAACTGCAATAGAGAGGCAGGAATTCACTGCAACTGAAATTTTCCGACTGTTTTCGTTACCAGTTGTACGGGAAAACCATCTCAAGGCAGACAGAATTTCATTGCAATAGAGATCAGAGAGGTAATGTTAAATCAACACTAAGATCTGATTCACATTTAAGGCAATGAAAACAGTAGGGGTCCTATAAGCTGCTGTGTGATGGTGACGGATCAACGTCCGTGTGTGAATTCTTGATCCAAACCCACCAATTTTGGTAACATTGACACCACGAATCGTTTCACAGTTTTGTGCAAACAAACTATATCAACAACCATTTGAATTTAATGATATATTTCACAATTTCTGATCCATTTCTGGTACTTAATTCTATTTAAATAATTGCATAATCCATTAATCCTTCAAACTAAAACACAAAGCAGTCGTGCTCAATATGTAAAGCTAAGTACTTGACAAGAAGGAAATTAGAACTAAAGCATGTCATTTGAGGAGAAAGATAAGACTTACAACATGAGAGCAAGAAGAAATTTGGCCAACCATCACTCCAGCCACGAACCTACTGTTCTTCATAGTATGGTGGTGTTGCCTGAATACAAAGGTCATTCTCTTCATCCTCATCACTGTCGTCTTCATCTGCGTCTACCCAGTTACTAGGATGGTGTTGTGAAAACCCACCGCCGTTAATTTGTGATCTATCTGGAAGAAACAGAATGCACAAGCTTTAGTTACTACAGTTGTATAAAACAAGCAAGATTAACCTAACTATTTTCTTACAAACCTCTAGGTTCTTCCATATGATCATTTTCCTCAGGGTGGCAGCTAGAATGACAAGTCAAGAGAACGATTTTGTAATAGATGAAGAATATATTTCATCATGCAATGACTTTGGTCCGACCCACATGAGAGAAACAAATACGGACTGGGACAGAAGTCGTAATGGAACAAGAAAACTTTCAGAATTATCATATAAGCAAAAACTGAAGCAAATAGTGAGGTTTAGGATACGCATTGGGATCCACAGGCTCATTTCCCCCAGCAGATGCAGGATTCGAAATATGCAGTTTACTCATCCTTTGGACTTCTCTCTGTCCATTAGCATTCAAATTTCTTTCCCCTTGAACCTGTCCTCCTTCAGCGCCGTTGCCACTTCTTGCACCACTTCCTGAAAAAGGAAAAACAGTTAACAAATAAGAGTACAACATCTTGTCACTATTAAAACATTGAAGAAACTGTTACCTGAAAGATCAGACCAAATTCTGGTGTGGTCAGATGGATGCTCAGAACCACTTGGCCTACACCTTTCTCGTCGTGCTTCTGACCCTGTCCCATGCTCATCCCGAATGTGCATTTCCGTAGCTGCTTGTGGAGGTTCTGCGGGATTGGTTTCATGCAGTTGTGACACTAGCATGGTTGCAAGTACAAGCGTAGCATCAAAATTTGAAGTGGACCCATCATCTAGACCAAACTTTGGTGCCATTAGAATAGGCCTGCAATCCCAACATATAATTAACCAATCTTTAAGTCACAGTTTGCTAAATATAATACTTGCATATGAGCTTTAAGCTCTTAGCTCAAACTCGTCATGGGATACAGGAAAAAGAATGCAAGCGGAAGATAAAGAAACTAGGTATATCTTACTGTCCAGCTTTCTCAAAATATAAGTGGATGTCAATTTCACAGCCCTCGCAGAAAGAAAGGAACGCCTGAAATAATTCAAGAAAAAAAATGAAATGACAAATTGGAGGACCTAGGATTCAGCTAAAAAGAATGTGAAGCACCCTAGAAAAAAATAGCCTGGGAAGTCTATACACCTTACTAGAAAGCCTCAACCAATGAAGGTAATTGGGATGATAACAACAGTAATTAGCTGGATGTTATCTCTATCTAAAAGACAAGGCTTATCAAATTGGACAATGCTGTTCACAGTGTAAACAAATTCAAATACAATTAGATCCCAGACAACAAATTTACTAACCTTCAACTCCTTCACACCAAATGTCACATCTATGGGGTCTCCAGTGTGGGTATACTGCACAAACTCTTCGGTAGGATCTATCCATAGTTGAGTATGCAGTGACGAATCACTGTCTGCTGGTCAAAAATTGAAGCATAAACATCCTCTTTGTGGTAATTTCAATTTTAAGAAACTGAGATGCAAAATCCTTATTACCTTTGGTTGGGTCAATATAACTTCTAAGTTCAACAGCTTTTCCTCCAATTTCACTTGCTGCATCAGAAGGCAAGGAAGTGGGTTCTGTTGCTATGACTGTAATCTCCTGAAGCGATGACTGAAAATTAGCAAGCAATCTGTTCAGATCTCGGGGTCTCACCACTAAGCTGCTTGGGAATTTTCTCCTATCAAGAGACAAATGTTGTATATCGGGTTCAACATTGCAACTAATCCAATAGGTTTTTTTCATACCTGCAAAATGTAGGTATGAAGTTTAAAATGATGGAAAGTGAACGACATATATAAAAGGAAAATTATGTGATAAGGAAAGCTGCAAAATGAAATTGTCTAGTACGACATCATGACCCATCTACACAACAAAACTCAACGCATTCTAAATTTTATTGGTGTGCTCAAATTACAATTCCAGAAGCCCCCTCGTTTTGATTGTGAATAGAAGTTAAATCAGCTACAAAAAGTTGATTGAATTCTGTCATACCAAATTTTGTATAAAAAATCAACAGCACATAACATGAAAAAGGATAATTTACCACTGAAGCACTGTAAAGTCCATTGCAGTTTTGATGCATCGGGATCAGGCAATTTCACGCTCAAATTATCTATACTTGCTAAAGGTGTCCTAAGCACAGAGCAAACAGCCTGAACAAACTATGTCAGTAAGATTACCACGTTATTCAAACCTGTTAAACAACACAATTCCATAGAAAGATGATGTCTGACCTTTAAAAGCACACTACATTGCACTTGATTACCAGTTACAGTATAGACGTCAAAGAAATCAGGCTTAAATGTGCTCGATTGATAGGCAGAACGTGACGTATTGAGGGAATGCAAAGCAAGCTGGAACAATAGAATAAAATCTTTAGTAAAGCTGTGGTGGTATCAAAATCATTAGTAACTCATTTTCTCGATTTTGGTCTCCAATTATGTCCACCCATTATATTTCACAAAAATCAGTACGCAGGTTAACAAAACAAACTATGAAGTAGACGGTCGATTATATACCGAGAACCTCAAGAGCTCTTTTCACTGAATACCAAACATAAACCAGCCAATCCCCAAATTAGGATACATTTCAAACCAAAAGTAACAATGAATTTGAGCTTCAATTGGAAGCAAACCTAGCATCCGTTTACTAATTTCCTTAACTACTCACAAACGATTCATCTAAACCCCGGATAAATTTAATAACTTAGCATGCAGATCTTTTCCAAAACCCTAAAATGCACAAGCAAAACCTTAAATACTCATCACCATCTACCAACAGATAATTGCTTCAAAATACAAATTGCCAGTAGTACTAAATGATATGAGAACTCGATCGAATCGCGCCACAGACTTGTAGTTAACGGCACTAAAATTGATTCTACCATCAAGCTTCATCACAATTACAACAATAAAATGCAAACAACTGCTGAAATTAACGGCCCGATTCTGCATAAAATTGAAATTAATTAACTAGGTAATTCATCAATTTCGTTGCATTAAAACCGCATTAACAAGAAACACGCACGAATTTGAGGCGTGCGGTGTTAATTAATTACTGATAAGTAAAGACTGTGTGGAGTGTTTGGAGGGAGGGAAAATGCGAGGGAAAGTGGAAAAAGGGAAGTTCGTGAGCGAACCTGAGAAGGAGAAGCTTGGACGGCGAGTTCGTTGCCGATGCGTGCGAGGCACGTGATGGAGCGGGCGAAGGTCTTCAGGGCGTTGCCGCTCACACTGAACTCCATCTCTATCGGTCGCAGACGAAGAGCGCCGCGCTCTGTAACTTGGCATTGGCGGGAAGGATTTACTCGGTTTTGGACCAAAGTATCAATGGAATGGAACTACTCTCGAGCTTTTTCAAGGCCCGTTTTACTTGCGGGCTTTTTTATTAGAAGAACTTAAAACACATTTTCAAGGCTAAACTTATAAATGCTTTTCTACAAAGCACTTTTTTCAGTAGCGGTTATTAGAAGAACATTGATATTTTTAATAAAAAAAAATTTAAGTGCTTTCTTAAAAAGCACTTGAAATGCCTGCTTCCTGTAGTACAAGGAAAGTTTTAGCTTCTTTTGCTAAATATTAACAGCTAAATATTAACATAAGTGTTTTTAGTGAGTTCGAAAGTATTTTTAGTCATTTTAAAAATATTTCTAAATAAGTCAAATGCTTTTTAGAGAAGCATGAATGTTCAAACTTGGGTTTTTAATAAAACATTAAACTTGTTTACAACAAAATCACTTCCATTATAAGAGCTTTAAGTAAGAAGCAACTCAAATCACTTGAAGTGTTCTCTAAAAAAACACTTAATAAGTTATTTTTAGTAACCCGCTCCTGTAATATAGAAAAATTTGATGTCAAACTAGCCAAAAATGTTTTTTTATTTAAAAAAAAAAAAGCGCTTTTAGTCTTTGCATAAACAGTCCCTTAGTCCCACACATGGACATAGGGCTCATTTAAGAAGTGCTTTTAAATGGCTGAAAGCAATTTAAGTGAAAATGTTTTTTAATCCAATTCTTGGTAAAAATACAAGTGAATCTTGCTAAAACTTTAGGAGACGCACATAACTAGTGTTTCTTACAAGAAGCACTTCAAATGCTTATGAATCCAAATTATTTTCTTTAAAAGCCTTTATGGTAATTTAAAAGCACTTTCTAAACAAGCCCTTATTTGGGTTGTAGTTTTGCAACGCTTGGGTACCTTAAAGGAGATGTTGACCCTGATTAAGAGGATTCGGCTGGAGTTGCTAGGTCAGGTGGGTATTTACTTAGTTGGGTTTGTTGGGTTATAGGCCCCTCTCACTGTATATATATAAAGCTTGCATTTAATTTTTTTTTTAAAGAAAAACTTTACAAGCTTGAACAAGCTTAGATTTAATCAAAATCCTTACAATTCTTAGAAGGAGAATAGTTCTCACAAACATGTGGAGTAATTTTACAAGTTTTCTAGCATTTTCCACCTTCAATCTAACCATTGATGTATTAAGGGTTCCGCATATATCAACGGTTAGAGTTTAACCGTTGAAAGTCATGCATACACTCGTGGGCGACTCATCGTAGCATATCTTTAAATTTTGACCGCATAAGTTGATATTGACTAACTTGAGTAGTTCTCCGTAGAGTAAACTCTCCATTAATGGTTGTTAATTGATACAATTGAAATATCTTAGTGGTTAGAATTGGCTAGTAAAATGAGAGCATCCTAAACCACGAAACCAAAAAGAAGAGCGAGACGAAACTAATTAACCAAATAATGAATCGTTTATATTCAAAACTATTTATGTAGTGTATGGTTTACCGTCATATGACGTACCGGTCAACATATATATTTTATGCTTGTGTATAATTTTTGTTTACATGTCAATACATTATTAAATGTGAGGAGGCTGTTGTGTCAACTCTTCATTGGTCCTTTGCCTTGGTCTATACAAACACGCTACACTTCTCAAACCCACCAACCAAACGCAAGCCTCCATCTACTTGTGTACTACGGCCTGTCGTTTTCAACTTTTTTATGGCAACAATACGGCTCAAATGTTGCGTTTTATTAGACAAAATTGCTTTTGCATGTTTAGAGTGTGTTTGTCAATGTTTTTCAAATGACTGTAAATTTTTTTTATAAAAATACTTTTGGAATTAATTTTTAGTAAAATATACAAGTAAATTATGAAGAAAAAAACTTGAAGTACTTCAAGTGTTGTTGAAACTCAAAAACATTCTCACTAAAAATGTTTTTAGACATTTTAAAATTATTTCCAAACAAGTTCTAAAGCTACACAAACATATGAATATTATCAAACACTTTGTTGGGTAGGTTTGATCATGTTATTTAATTATACGAGAGATATGCTAGCATCAGCCGTTCCTGCGTTTGAAACTATCACAATTATAAATTTGTGTGATTGTATTAGCTTCACGCTTTATTGTGATAGTTTCAACTTTTCATTATGTTTTTTTGTCTTTTTATATACTGTTTTCATGATGTTTTGGATTTGGTTTAAGTTGAGAAGATTTGAGTTTAAGAAAAAGGAAATAAAGCCAAAGTGCTACCCAGCACATATTTTTTGATGGTCATAACCAACTACACTTTCACTTTTACACCAACTTATAGCATGGGGCTCAAATCCCATATTATGCAATATTTATGGGACATGGTTTCATTTTAAGGAGACATCTCCCTAATTTTAATCTCTATCTAATTAGTACTTTATCCTCGATAATATTATTTAAACACAAAACTAATTACATTTTTGATGCTCCTCTAATACATGTATACGACTCGTATTATTGTTTGTGAAACCCTTATGTATTAAAGGGTGTGTCAGCAATGATGTTAGTCTCAAATTTAAGTGTTCAAATAACATTACTGAAATTGATCGCATTGTATTAAGGGCCTTAGGCACTCTCAAATATTACAGGTGACTTTTGTCATTGTATTTGAACCTCACTTGTATTGGAGACGGTATCAACAATGTGATTAGTTTTATGTGTTTAAATAGCATCTTAGGCACAAAAAGTTTTAAGTAGCTTTGGTTATGCAATGGTAAAAATGAATTCAAATCCTTTATAGAAACTCTGTATCCGGAGCTGACGGACCAAAGAATCCAGGTTGTTGAAGAGAAAGAAAGAGATTCGGACCATTAAAGGCTAGATTTTATGTGAGATGGGTTAATGAGATGTGCTAATGAGGATCGCATAATTTAAATTGAGTAATCCGGATTTCTTAGTCTGTTGGCTCCTGACACAAAGATCCGAAGAGGATCTGGATTAGGTAAAAACCATATCATATAGCGTAGCTTGAGGTGCTTGCATCATTGTATTAATGTGTCATGATTGGGGTCATTACCAACCTAATTAACATCATCCCAACTAATCACCCACACTTAAGGTTGTAATGATTGATCCCCCTATTCCAGTTCCCTCCCAAATGAAAACAAACAAACATATCCAATTCCAACCCTACCATTTAAATAAAAGAAAATTAATGAAAAGAGTTTGAAAACTTTGAGTTTTAACGAAAATGACAAAATAAAGGGTAAAGTGAATAGTACCAAGATTGACTTTTTAGTGTAAAAATATGGTTTTTCGTTAAAATGAACAGTATCGGAAATTTTTCGATAAAATTCCCTTTAAATAATTGAATCGAACTTTCCTCATGTGCACTAAAAATCCCCTCTCCCATTTGATCCTCCAGAAATGTGTACTGTTCATTATCCAAAGGAGTATGGAGTGCAATGCTCAACCTGCCACGCCTCTTGATTCTTGTGAAGTGAGGCTGATCAACTCAACCAAAAGAAGCAAAGAAGTCGAACAGTTTGAGAAAAGGGACAGAGAACATTGTGTACTTGCGAGTGCAAGTGCAGGCCAAATTACAACCTGTAGGCATGGCTTTCTGGTTAACTTAGAGTTGTGCTTGCAAAATTAGGGCCTTGTCATTGCTATTGTGCAAAGAAGGACACTGTTCACCCAAGAAAAAGTGTATATACATGTATATACATACATACATATATATATACATACATACATACATATATATATATAATATTCCTTGTTAGCTGTGCATGTGATCTACGGTGGTTAAAGGGTTAAACAGCTAACCAGAGCCGTCGATGAAGGGGGGCAACATGGCCCCAGACTCCAGAGGCGTTCCCCATTTTTATCAGATAAATAGCTTTGTTTACAGCCTAGGATAAAAGGAATCAGCAGCAATTATATTCATGACTCCCAACGGATGCTGTAAATGTCGTGCAGATTTAGTTTTTATCATTTTTTTTTCATGGATATATATATATATATATATATATATATATATATGTATGTATGTATACGTTTATATGTTAACTACTTTGTGTAATGATTTGTACAAAACCATGCCAAAACTACGCTTAAAAGGGTCTTAATGTTTTGTTCGAATAAAATAAGGGCCCTCATATGTGATCTTGCCACCTAAATTTCAGACAACTAACGTAAATGAAGGCTAATTGAGGTCTTCCGTAGTGAATAACGCTTAAAGCTTGTTTGATATTATTTTTAAAATGATTAAAAATGTTTTTTGACAACTAAAAGTGTTTATAACTACGTTTGATATCAAACGTCACAAAACCTCTGTTGCAGTGTGAACGGCCTAAAGGAAAAATAACAGGGTATTTGTGATGGGAGCTTGTTGATTGGATTAAAGGGAACCAGGTTCCAGATTGTTAGATGGTAATTTCCCAGAAACTCGTCAGGAAGAATATGCAAATGGGGACAGTATTTAGGCTCAAGTGATTGAATATATAAATATAAAGTGTTTGTTTATATATTAAGATTCTCTAATGAATCGATGGATTTCTTTTTTGATTAAGATTCTCTAATGAATTATTGGAATGGACGCATCGTTCATTTCAATAATTCATTATATCTTCTTCCTGTCTTCCTGCATATATATGGCAAAACCTTGTACCACACTTACCCCTTTGAGCTGCTTCAGAATTCATTTTTTTGGTCGGAAGCTTCAGAATTCATTTATCTGAAAAGAAGTGGAGTTTACTGTTTTTGTAGGTGGGTAAAATTTTGCATAGAGTAATACAACAGCTGCATAGCAGCACAGTTTTTGTTTTATTTTTAGGAAAGTGCCAATTTTTGTAGTTATTTGATTAAACGAGATAAGATCGGTTAAGGTGGTTTAAACATGTGAACCGATGATCTATAGAAACTTTGCTTAGAAGATGCAACTATGAGACAGAACCTCAAGGTAAAAAATGTAGAGGAAGACCTAGAAAGACTTAAAAGAATACTTGGCGTAAAACTGAGTACAATGACGTTCTAGCAGTTATACAGCAAACCACTTAATGAGATAATGTTTTGTTGTTGTTGTTGTTATTTGATTAAACGAATCAAAGGAAAACCAAAGCCAAAATAAGAAGCAGTGTGTCTAGAAATTTACCTTATTTTTTAGTCAATAAAGGATAAGTATAATTATCTTCGAGAAACCATATTGTTCATGCAAGAATAAGAATAAAACAAAGAGGTTCTCTTGCTTATAAAGCTTGGAATGTCAATTGACCACGAGTGGACAAGGGAATAAAACCCTAAAAAGTGGCCATTTATCAATAAATTAGAAGATATTAGGGTTTTTTTTTTTGGGTTCAACTGTGACCAAAACAAAATTTAGATTAAAGTTGCAGAAAATTATAAGTCCATAATTTCCATTCAATATTTGGCAATGGAGAATAACATGTAGGACCCATCAGATGCTGGCCTTCCTCTAAATATTGTGAGCTTTTTCAACGTGTTCGGAACACGAACGGTAGACTATATGTTACTATACTATTAAAGAAAAAAATTGTTTTCAAATATCTCATCTACTTGTATAATATCATATAACATATGTGCGGTGCTTCATGAACACGAAAAATCTCTCATAAATATTATAACTAATAAGACCCAAGAAAAAACTCCAGAATATAAACCAACGCATGTGGTAGGAAAAAATAGAAAAATAATGGTAAATAATTAATTAAAGGCTTTTTATTCAAAATGATTCATGATATTTGCATAACTCCTCATTTTGATCCCTAAGATTCGAAATCAATAGAATTGGTGCATGAGTTTGTCCACCATCAATTATTTTGATCATTCCGTGAAAAATCTCCATTAAATAAGAATAAAATGACAAAAATAACTATTTTTTTTTTCAAATCATTTTTACCTATTGTTTATTAAATTGATGGTAGTTTTGTCATTTTAATATTTATTTAACATAACTATTCATGGAAGAACCAAAATGATTGATGGTAAACAATCTCATAGACCATTTGTATTGATTTCAAATCTCAAAGACCAAAATGAGAAGTTATGCAAATTTCATTAACCATTTTGGCTAATGAACCTAATAGCCTTAATTAGGCATGACTAAAGTAATTAGGGTGGAGTTTGGCCAAGTGTCACTACTTAACAACAGATAATTGTGATCAAGTTTTGTTAATAATAATTCATAATCTAGTCTAAAACAGTCTAAACCAAAGTCAAACAGAAGCTTGTAAGCGAAAGCATCGTGCTTCTGCTTCTGACTCTATCGTGGACATGATTTGCTTGCTTGTGGGGTTGCTTGCCCCAGGAGACATGTCTCAAAAGCAATAATTAAAGAAAAGGCCTCCATACTACCGTACAAATCTGCTTTTAAAATCATCTCCAAAAAGTGCTTTTAAATCCAAAAGCACTAGCCTACAGATTAAAGAAGGGAAAGAAAAAAAATGAAAACTAAAGCAAAGAGGACAGCCCATCACAAACTCCAAAAGGGAATGGAAGTAAGAGATTGCTTTTTAAAGTATACCATTGTTTTTTCACACATTATTTTTTATTTTGCACACGGCTTTATTAATTTTTGAGGTGTACTATTAACCCTTTTTTTTTTTTTTTTTTTACTTCTTATACATTTTTTTAATTTTCAACCGTGAGATTATATGAATTAAAGAAAATTAAAAAATAAAAATCAACTAGGGGTGTGAGAAGTAAAAAGGGATGTGTGGATATAACCAAGGAAGAAAATATCGGTAATATCGGAAATATCGGTAGTCCGAAAACACGGAAATATCGATGGAAATATCGGGATAATATCGATATCGATAAAAATTACATGGAAACCACGGAAATTGTAAGAAAAACTTGGAAATTTTTATTGAAACTTTGCAGGATGTTTATTTAGTCAATTATCTATTAGTTTATTACAAAAAAATGGAAGGAAATGTATTGCATGATGGATTTAACTGATTTAAGTTGATTATATAGCGAGCTGGCAAACATTGTGAGTGTATAAAATATGTAGTAATTAATTAAATAAGTTTAAACACATCATAACATAATCATTTATATATAATGAATTAATACAATATTTTACACTTTATACATTACATGGTAACCGCAGTAACGTTCTACGATTTATACAGTTGACCCCATTTAATAGTATAAGGTTTTGTTGTTGTGGTTGTTGTAAACAAGTTACAATTGTTGCCAACGAGATTTCATATAAAAAAACAAACACATTGCACTAAAACAAAACCAAGACTAGCATGTGTTATATTTGTGTTTTTTTTAGTAACACACTAACAAATGATCCTAAATCTTATGTGTTTATATGTCCAAGATTATTTCTTAATGATCCAAGCAAGGAAAACAAGGTACGTGAAAATTGAACCTGAATTTCTAAATAAGTTTGACAAAACAAGAATTTTGGCAATTACCAAGTTTGAGTCCATTTCCTCCATTTTGACTTATCACTTATGTAACAAATACATCCACATTATACCGACCCTTGAGTGGCTGTGTTGGTCACGGGTCCGGTTTAAACTGGATTGAATGAGAATTCAAATCCTCAAAAGTGAGAGAGAGAAAAGTGACTTGAAGCAAGCCACGTATCCTCAGAAGTGAGACGTGGAAGTGGCGTGAAACAGGCCACGTGTTCTCTCTGCACACTCAGTAACTATAGCCAAACGCTTTTCTTCTTCCTCTCTCAACTCTGTAATTTGTATACTCTGCAAATTGTTTCTGTCGTCCGTTCGTTTCTTGTTCCTCTCTCTACTCTACTCTGTACACGCGAAGGTTTACTTTGCGCCTCTCAAAGCCACACCTCCACACCTCTAAAAAACACAGCAGCGCGCAACAGCAGGAGGGGCTTCACGACTTGCAGGTTTCCGACTTGAGCAGAGGGCGGACAATCGCGCCTGAGCTTCATTTCCGGCAAGGGGATGGGCGATCTAGCTTCGCCTATGTTCAGATCCAAATCGTGCGGCCACGGAAGAACGGAGGTTGAGAGTCAATGGCGGCAGCGGCGCTTCGTCGGGGGTCAATGGGATGCAGGATCTCAGGTGCTACAGCGCGTCCTACGCGTCCTCAGTGCACCCGCAGCATCAGCAGCAAACCCAGGCGGGAAACAACGGCGAGAAGTTCAGGAAGGGGAAGTCGGCGAACGGATCGGTGACGGAGCTTGAGCGATCCAGAGCTGCAAAGGAAGAAGCGATATTATCGATATTATCGATAATATCGCAATATTATCGATAATATCGATAATATCGCAATATTATCGATAATATCAACAATATCGCGATATTTTGATGATAAGTAACTGGATAAGTATAAAAATATCGTTATCTCACCAAAACGATATTATCGGCGATATTTCGCCGATAATATCGATATTTTAATCCATGGATATAACACACTTTAATTTTTATATATTAATGTTTTTTAATTCATTTGATTTGACAACTGAAAATTAAAGAGTGTGTAACAGGTAAACATGAGTGTAGATAACACCACCCTTTAAAGGGATTGGACCCCATATGGATTCACTTTGTGGGAATCCTAAAGATTCCCATATATGAGTTATTCATCGTGTATCGTGTGGTTATAAATCATTTGACTTTTTTTATTTAAAATTAAATACAAATAGTATCTGATAAAAACTAACTGCATGATGTACAATGAATGACTATGATATGAGAATCCTAGGATCCCCACAAAGTAGATTCGGAAAGGATCCTCAACCTCTTTAAGGTAAAAACTTTCAAAGGAGATCAATTATATTAAAATTTCAAGTTTATAGTAAGGAACAAGGGACTTTACCATTTGGTGAATGTAAACATTTTCTTCTTTCACAAAACCAGCATAGAAAACATATAAATCCTATCTCAATATTTCGGATATACTTTATTGGAATCTAGAAATGGGTTTCCCACATCTTAGAAAAGACAAAATTCATTTGAGATCAAATCTTCTGAACTTATTTTGTATGTGGTCTGATTGACATGTGTTAAGTTTATGATAATAAACTCTAATGTAAGTTAAGTTTATTAACACGTGTCAATAAATAATAAAGGCTAGGCCACAGAGAGGTTACACACAAAATGAATGCAAAAGATTTGATCTCATTTAATCTAAGACATTACACTAACTTGCTTCTTAATTTCCAGTTAACAATGTGATTAGCATCCTTTTAAGCACATCTCTAATAAATAGTTTTGACTAATCTTTCCACTTTCTCTATTAATTTTCCCATTTACGCATCATTAAGAGAGTATTTCAAACGATTGAAATGGCCCACAAGCTAACCAAGAAAAAGCACCATGGACATTGCTTGCAAAAGTTTGATACAATAACTTCCATATGGTGATATTCAAAACTAACCATAAACAGTTCGCCAAAAAAAAAAAAAAAAAAAACTAACCATAAACATCCATGTGAAAATGTTAAAATTAGAGTAAAAATTGTAGCAATAGTTCATTAATTTTAACCCAATTGGAGCAATGGTCATTCAACTAAAAATCCATTACTATTGGTTTCTCAACTTATCAAAATGTGTAACTATGATCTTTTTCGTCAACTTCGTTAGAACTTCCGTTAAAATGAGTCATGTGTCATGCATGTGAAGCTGAATCAATGGCAAATATGAAAAATCAAATAAGAAAAATTGTATCAGTGGTCCCTCAACTTTAATCCAACTGAAGAAATGGTTCCTGAACTTTAGCCCAATTGGAGCAATAGTCCCTCAACCCTAATCCAATTGTAACAATGGTCCTTCCAACATAATTCATTTTGACAGAATTCTGACGGAGTTAACGAAAATAACTATACCTACATGTTTTGATGAGTTGAGGGATCATTGCTCCAATTTAATTAAAGTTGAGAGACCATTGTTATAACTTACTCTCAAAATTAATTTCAGTGATAGAACTTACACACAAAAAGTAATACAATAAAAATGTAAACATGTGTCAGTACATTATAAGCTTGAAAGGCCATCATGATGACATTACAAGCTTGAAATATTGCCACAATGACATATTCGGAACAAATAAGTTCCAAATGGTCGCTCCAAAGACCCTTCTCTCAACAACCTAGAAAGGGTTCTTGTTTGCAACTAGACAGATCATCAAAGTGATATAGTTCAATTTTGAATGGTCGAAATGCATTTTCCCTCTTTTTCTTTACGAGTAAACAAACAGCTGAAATAAGAAGCCAAATTGCCATAATCTACTTTACACATCAGAACGCAGAGTTGAGACATAATTAGAGACCCTACTTAAATAATTAATTAATCCGATCATTACATAGTTAACTACTCTTTTAAAACTGATTAAAAGAGCAAAAACTAAAAGATAATTAGCCTAGAGCTAGACATAACGACCAACTACTACGGAAACCCTAATAGAAAATTAACATAGAACACCATAAAACCCCATTTATTCTTCCCCACTAAGCTAGGATTAATTAGCCTTCACATTGCCAGATGACATAACAAATAACAAAGCTCCAAGTCATTCCCCAAAAGCACTTATACAAGTAGTATAAGTTCCCCGAAAGCACTTATACAAGTAACATAAGCCCTTATGCGGCCTTCACCTTCCAACTCCGAACTCTCCAATGCTGCCACAGCCCACGATGCTTCACATAATGGTGCACCCGTTCGGATTCTCGTCGCTGAACAGCACGAAGGAATCGGACTGCTGCGGCGGATTATATACCGGCTGAGACGGGTGGTACTGCGGATATGAGTCCGAATGATAGGACCGGGGCTCGGTCTCAGCTGCCACACTTTGAGACACATAAGAGTAAGAATGTGCGTGAGGTGGTGGTGCAGCATACTGGGATGCACCGTAGCTACTGGCGGGGTAGGCCGTATTGAAGTTCATAGCTTGGATTGGATGCCTGGGGTACTGGTACTCATACAGCAGCTGATGTGGAGCCATGTGATTGGCTGGAGCTGGTGCCGGAGCCGGACCAAAGTTTGGGCCTTGAGTACCATATGGAGGCATGCGAGGAGCATTGAACCCATTAAACATGTAAGGCACGGGAGGACCACGTGGCACATTGCCATGATGAGGCGGTAATCCAGTGCGTGCTGGAGCAGCATCACCACATTGCTCATTCTCATCCGAATCCCCAGCATTTGCATTCCCCTTTTGCCCCTTATTTTTCTTCTTGGTTCCACTGCCGCCAGCACCGTCGCGGCCTCCACCGCCGCCTCCACTTTTCTCAACCGCACAGTCACTGTCATCGTCATCGTCGTCCCCACCAAAACACTTCTCCGCCGCATCCGGCTGTCCTGACACGTTCACAGCCTTCCCCTGCCTCACCACCTCAACCTTCACCTCTTTGCCTTTTCCACCGCCACCCGCGCCCTTTTTTGCCGGTGCACCACCGCCCTCAATCACTTTCACAGCATTCGCCCCCTCACCGCTCTTACTCCCACCCGCGCCACCAGCGCCCTCATTTTTCTTCTTACCACCATTATCCTGGACTTGAACAACTTCAGCCTTAACCGCCTCCCTTTCTTTATCACCACTGCCGCCGCAGCCAGGTCCGCCATGGTTACCGTCCTGCGACCCTTTGGCGTTTTCGCCTTGCTGTCTCTCCTTATTCTTCCCCTTTTTTTTCTTCTTGTCGTTTGAATTATTGCTGTTGTTAGCCTTCTGATCAAGCCACAGCTCTGCATGTTTCCCTCCCTTGGCCAGCTTCCTGATCAAAATCTCCGGCTCCACGTTCCCAGTCACTGTCACTTTGTTTTCCTTCCCGAAGCTCCCATCGAACTCTGTTTTGTAAACCCCTGGAAACCCACCAAAGAAATCATAAAAAATCAGTAAAATTCACATAATTTTTTGAATTAAAACAATAAAAACTCATCAAAAACAAAACCCATAGTTGTAAAAATTAAAAAACTTGAGCCGAACTGTAAGTCTGTAACCGAAAAAAGTTGATGAAACAGGAGACATGCAAATCAGAAACCATCAAATCAATAAGGACCGTACGGTTCAAAAAACTACAAAAAAAAAAAGATTAAAATCCTATCAGAGGGATTTTAAGGTTACCATCTATTTTTTTCAAGATTTTTGCGACTTTTTTCTTGCAGCCCCCACAGTGTATAGGGACTTTCAAAACCCAAATCTGTAAAACGGAGAAGAAGTTGTTAGAAAATCTGAAAGTTGAAACCTTTTTCTGAAAAAATAACAAGTTGGTGTTCTTCGAAAGTAAATTACTTTGTATTTGAGAGTGGGTACCGAAACTTCTTCAATTTCTTTCGGTTTTTCTGGTTTGGCTTCAGACTTAGCTTCAGCTTTTGCCATTAGACAGAATCAGAGGGAGTGAGCAACTCTTGATTTTTAGAGAGAGAGGAAGAGAGGAGAGAGAGATAGAGAGGTTTGCAATGAGTGAGGCAACTGGGAAATGCTTCAGAAGGAAGCGAGGGGGGTTTATGATGGAGGGGAAAGATCTAGTGACTGAGGGGGAACAGAGTTGCACAGTGGAAATTACAGTGGGGTCCCTTGAAGTTGGTGCTTGGTGGGGTGGCTTTATATTTTTTTATAAATTTTTTGGTGGAATTCTATATTTTTAAATTTCATTTTAGTACAATGAGAATTATTGTGAAATAAAAGTTTTTTATATAAAATTCCTAATTTTATATTTGAAACTTTGGAGACCTATGAAATGTCGTAGGATTTGATGCCTCTGCTAGCTAAGATTACTAGCACTTTGAGTTTTATAATACCAAATCATGTAACTTCTTATTGAAATCCGAAAGATTTTTCATTATACTCGAAATACAGAACTGAATATGAAATGTCATTATACAATTAGAAAGACATTTGAAAAAAAAAAAATCTTCAATGGTATAATGATAAGTGGTGTTTCACCCCGTGTTTCAGGCAAGTTCAACAAACGTAACATATTCACTACTCTTCAGTTTTCATGTAGTATTCCGTCCTGTGTTTCGGACAAGTTCAACAAACGCAGTACATTCACCGTTCTTCCCAAAAGAGATTTTTCAATGTTCCCAAAATACGGGCACATACATCTTATGTCATTATACAAGTAAAGAAATATTTATAAAAAAAAAGTTCTTTTACTTGGATAATAACATTCATATTGTGAAATAAAAGATTTTTATATAAAATTCCTAATTTTATACTTGAAACTTTGGAGACCTATGAAATGTCGTAGGATTTGATGCCTCTGCTAGCTAAGATTACTAGCACTTTGAGTTTTATAATACCAAATCATGTAACTTCTTATTGAAATCCGAGAGATTTTTCATTGTACTCGAAATATAGAACTGAATATGAAATGTCATTATACAATTAGAAAGCTCTTGAAGTAAAAAAATATATCTTCAATGGTATAATGACAAGTGGTGTTTCACCCCGTATTTCAGGCAAGTTCAGCAAACGTAACACATTCACTACTCTTTATGTAGTGTTCCGTCCTGTTTTTCGAACAAGTTCAACAAACGTAGCACATTCACCGTTCTTCCCAAAGAGAGATTTTTTCAATGTTCCCAAAATATGGGCACATACATCTTATATCATTATACAAGTAAAGAAATATATATTTTTTTTCAATGTTCCCAAAATATGGGCACATACATCTTATATCATTATACAAGTAAAGAAATATATATATTTTTTTAAAGTTTTTTTACTTGTATAATAACATTCGTATTCCAAACACGTTGAAACATCTCTCCCTCCCAAATCTTTCTTCTTATATTTGCAATTAAAATTGTAAATTGTAATAAGAGATAAAGAGTGCAGTGATTTGGCTCGGTTGTGAAGATTCTATCATTTGGGTCTTGGTTTTTTGGGAATAATTGTGTGATCATTATGCTGGACTGGAGAATGGAGATAACTATCAAAATCATCAAAACCCAAGTGACACTTATTGGTGCTAATGATGGAGGTCAATTGCATGCCTTACTCTTCTGACTAGAAACTTGATTCTCCTCGGTCATTGGCAAAGTTTTCTACAAAATTTTGTGTTAATTCATACATACGACACGCGATCAGATTGAGACATAGTTTATTATAATTTTGCTATGAAATATTACTTGATCTAGTTTTTGAGAATATAGTATCTTACAGGAAATTGGGTTGTCGATGTGGCATTACCCTAAATTTATTACGTGTTGACATATACTCTAACTTTTGTACATGACACGTGATAGGTTTGACACAAAATTACCTTGAGAATCATGTTCCCTTGAAGAGATTTAGACCATATAATTGAAGTTATCTCTCAACTACACCCAACAAACTCCCTCAAATTTAGAGAGAAACTTCCCTGAAATGCAATCACTGTTAAACTAATAGTTCATTAACCTTAAATCCAAAAGCCAAAAATTATACAAGAGTTTAAAAAAGCAGATTTCGGTTAGCTTATTGAAAAGGGTACTATTTTTTTACAAACAAATAAATAAAACAAGAAGCTATTTAACATGATTAATTTGGTACCACCTATGGGCTGGAGGAACAACTTTCCAATTAGAAGGCATTGAAAATAAAGTTTCCCTTTATTTAACTGTTAAATTAGTGGTTCATTTTTTTCTGCCTTTAATCTGCTTTTTTGAACATTTGTTTACAGTTAATTTGCCAACGGTTTGTCAAATAATGCAAGAATTAAGCATCTTTGAATACGTAAGAAACGTAAAACAAAACTTCATCATTTGTACTTTTCCAAAAAGGCCCAACAGTAGCCGGCTCATAGCTAGAAAACCTAAATCTGGAGTATCGTTTGCCTCCATCAAACAGCTACGCCACGACAGATTTTTCCGGTACATGGGATGGTACATTATATGTCATTATACAAATGGTTGAATATGTGTGCTAAAATGTTAATAATTTAAAAAATAAAATTTCTCACCGCTTCTATTAAAACATATGGTGTACCACTCATGTTCCCATCACAACTAAAAATTTCTCCTCTATCGCAAAATAACCACCACTATCAAGAAAAAGAACCTGCGAAACGTTTTGCTTGTACTTGGTTGCTGTGGAATGCCTTTTGGGTTTTATATAACTTATACTACCTTTTTTATTAAAAGAAAATTAATGAAAATAACTTGAAAACTTTAAGTTTTTACCAAAATGATAAAAATGTGTTGTAAGTGAATAGTATCAAAAATGACTTTTTAGAGTAAAAATATCATTAACGTTAAAAGTGAATAATACAAGAATTGTTTTGTTAAGACTTCATTTTATTAATGAAATTTATTTAGTTTGACCCAAAAAAAAACTAACGATTCTTTTACATATTATAGTCTGCAACCATACAATTGGAAAATTGAAATTAAAAATAATATAATTATATAATTTTTTTTTGGTACATCGATATTTTTACACATATGGAAATGGAAGTTCGATATAGCCACACGATGGGCAGCCTAATTTGGTATCAAATTCGCCATCCACGAGATTCGAACCTAGGATCTCTTACTTCCAAGTAAAATGTGACAATAAAATTAAGGAAAAATTAGTATCCGGTCCCTAGTTTTTACTGTTCATTGATTAACACCTTATTAGTTCTCAAATTTTAATTCAAGTCCCTAGCATTAATGTGATAATGAATTTACATGTTTATTATATAATTTTTTTAATATAAAAATTAGTAATTAATTTAGGGTTTAATACTCACACCTCTATTAAACTTCTAATTAATTTTCAATTCAAACATTTCCAAAACAAAAAAAAAAAATTAAATTAAGTTTGTACCTATTAGTTTTTTTTTATATATAAAAAGATTCTCAATTTTTTAATCTTAAATGTACCCATTCATATAATTTTTCAATTTTTTTAATCTTAAATGTACCCATTCTCAAATATATCAATTTGTTATATGTAAAATGTACCCTTTTTTAATATAAAATCCATTCAAATTTTTTAATTCATGTTTAAACTTATATGGGTACATTCTTTTTCGTTGATTTGAGAATGTATTCATGTTTTGGTACAATAACTTTTTTTGTTAATTTTGGTTAATGTACCCATACATATATGTATATACACACACACAATATAATAGAGAGAATAATTTATATTTTATTATTTTTAATCCCATAATTATGGGTTTTATTTAAAATCTCATTAATATAAACAATTACAAATTTCAATTTTTAATTTTTAATTAAAAAAATATAGTAACTTACATTATTACATTAATATCAGGGACCTCAATCAAAAACTAAAAACTAACAAGGTTTCAATCAAAGGATATTGATAGCTAGGGACCGCATCCAAAGTATCCCTAAAATTAATTTACATGAATGATGATTCTTAGATCATTGCTTAATCACTTGCACATTACGTTTAAACCCAAAAGGGAAAGTTGCAAAAGGAAGTTAATTTACAAGTTCTCCTTGTATGGATATTTATAGCAATTAAATTATCACTTAAGTGTTGATTAACGTGCTTATTTTTTATTAGTGACACATTTGGTTTACAAATTTAATCGTTCTAGTATTATTCTAATCTAAAAGCTCAAATTTGCACAAGAGTTTGCAAAAAGGGAATATGATATGTGAAAATCATTTTTCTGAATGCAAAGCACTGAGAACAATTTTTTACTTTTTGGTTTGGGAAATTTTATTTAGACTCATTTATCCTCTTTCTATACCCAACTTATTATTTTTTATCTTGAAATTCTAAATGTGCCCAATAATTATCTTTATACACCCAACAAGAACAAAAAAATAAAAATAATAATTTAGAAATAAGCAACTCCAACTATCATATCTCTTCAAACCTCAACCACCCAGTTTCTAACCTCCCCAACTCCCCACCGCCACCTCCCTTACCACCCACAACAATTTGGAAATTAGAACATTATTCCCAACAACCCACAATCAAAAAACCCAAAAGAAACATGTCAATTTTTTTTTTTTGGAAAAATTAATGGTATTATTAACATATGGTCCAACACAATTAGATTCGACACGACAACAATTTCAGCATAATTCAAACATGTTAGAAGGATTGCATGGAAGAGAGAGCTATTGTGCGGCCGGTGAAAAGTCGAGAAGGGGACAGTGATGGCTGAGATCTTTGGGGGTTTCATTGTGGGTGATAAGTGATGTGAAATATATAAACACACAAATTAAACCCTCTTTTTATCAATTGTAGCAAAGTATGTAAGTAGGGATCATTCTAGGTCGGGGATTAGGAGGGATTGCTAAATCACTTGAAAACTGACTCAAACGTAAAAACAAAGTTTAAAACACTAAACTAGACTCAAAAAATGCAAAACTAAACTCTAAAACACTAAAATAAACCAAAAGACTCAAAACAGCCCAGAAACACTCAAAACAGCCTTAAAAACACAATCTGGGCAGTTTTGAACACAAACACAAATTTGGACGAAAATAGGTTATAACTTGACTCAAGACACTTAAAAACACAAACTAAATTGATTTCTAACTAATCTAACACTTCAAAATAAATGGGGATTTGGTTTTGACGAAAATTGAAAACAAACAGAAACTTTGTAAACTAAACAGATTTTAAAAACGAATTTGGTTAAAGTGAATGGATGGAAAGCTAGCTAAGGGGTTATTCTCCACACATGTCACACTTGCATACGAAACGATTTCCAATTGCTTTTCAATAGATTATGAATTCTCAACGCCCCAGATTAACCGTGAATTGCACTAATTAACCCTCAGATTTTCCTAAAGTTATTGAATTGGATGATTGCATACAACAACCCAAAACATTCCCCACAAGTTCCCTACATGAATTGCATAATAGAGATACATGTAAGAATCATTACGTTCTACGAAAACCATAAGCATTGACGAGGCACTTGTTACTATGAATTGCATGAAACTTATGCCAAAAATTTACTTAACACGATTGTGATCAACAACCTTTACTACTTGTGAATATAAGTTCATAACTATTAGGTGAAACTCCCTTATATCCTAGCATTAGATTTATGCATGAAAATTAAGCGTGCACTCTCAACCAATACACACAAATCAGTTTTAATTCATTTAGATAAGCAAATTGAATTCACAACTTATGAAACGCAATTAGAAGTAATCAAATCATATAGCAAGCATAAACATGGTTTCGAATCCCCCCTAGCCAAGGGAGGGTTTAGTTCCTCATACGCACAAAGCAAAGATAAATAAATTTAAACATTAAAATCCAAAGAAAGAGAACACCTAGATACTCCAACTTGGGCAGCAGGTGCATCCACGATTCCTCCTTCCTCCTTGCTGCGACACAGAGATTATGGACAGGTTTTTGGGGTTATGAATGATGTGGAATGGATGGGGGACGTATGGTGGTGTTTAAGATGGATGGGTGGTGCGGCAAGGGGTGGTTTTTTGGCAGGAATTATGGAGTATGGTGGTGGAAGGCTGCGGCAAAGAGAGGCTCTTTGTTTCTGGCGTGAATGATGTGTATAAGTGGTGGTAATTCGGCCAAGGGGTTAACATGAGTATATATATGCACTTAAAACCCTAGGGTGATCAGATATGGACTTGGATAACCCAAATCCACAAGGAAAAAGGCTTAGAAATCAGAATCCACAAGGGAAAAGGCCTAGGAGGTGCGGCAGGTTAGGATAAGGAAGGTAAGGCTTCTAGAAAGCCTTGCAAGGCAAGAAACTAGGGTTTTCTAGAAAGGATAGGCACGGCATGGCTGGATAAGGCTTTTAGAAACCCTCCAAGACAAGGGAAAGTGCACGACATACTTCTAAAACAAGGATAAGGTGTCCTAAAGTGTTTGAGACTCCTCTTTGCAGCTGGAACCTTTATGCATTAGGACTAGGAAAGTTTGTCTTTGTCAATCCTTCTTCTTCTTGGATTCCTTTTCCTTCTTGGACTTGGAAAACTTCTTCGTTGCTGAAACTTGAGGCCATTGAGTTTTAACTTTCCTACTTCAAGTAGGAAACCTTGTTTGAGTATAAATCTTCAATCTTCTAGGAATCCCACTTCAACTAGGAAACCTTTGTCAACTAGGATTCCATATTTAATTAGGCCCTTTCCTACTTCAACTAGGAAACCTCATTCAAGTAGGAATCATCATCTTCAAATCTTCAATTTCATCCATTCTTTTGGCTCCAAGTATGTGATGTCCAATCCAAGCTCAATTGTGCTCCAAAAGCTCCAATTTGCATCTATTTGTATAATACGCCCTTAAAACCTGAAAACACATGAAAATAACTTAAAAGACTACTTTAACTAAGAAAACATAACGAAAATGCATAAGAACTAGCTAACTAAGACGCATAAATATGCTCCTATCAATAAGAAGATGGCGGTGAGGGGTTGGGGAGGGTGGAAATTGGGGGTGGTTAGGGTTTGGAGTGATGGCATGACCCGAATTTTCTAGTGTTGGAATTTTATATTTTATTTTTTTGTTCTTTATCATTATAGGTGTATAAATAAAATTGTTGGGCAGATTCGAAATTTCAAGATTAAAAACTATAAGTTAGGTGTAGAAAGATGATAAATGGGTTTGAACCCATATACATATACAAGAAATCAATCAAATCAGTGATGTTTATAGTTATAAACATGAAATTACCTAGAGAAAATTTGTTTGAGCTGTGATGCCTAGTCACCTAATCTTCGAATGTTAGACCATCTCCAACCAAATGAGGGTCAGATGGCTCATTTTAGCCATCTGGGCCTCTAAGAAAATAATATTTTAATGAATAGTGGATGACCATATTTCTTACCATCTTAAACTGAGGGCCATATGGCTCGTTTTAGCCCATGGAATGTGAAGAATTGAAATAAAATGAGTTAAAATAGTATGGAACGGTAAAAAAATATGTGAGAAATGGCGTAGGAAAAAAAATTAGAAATTAAAAAAAAAAAAGTGGGCTAGCTAGTCGGTTGGCCCTTTGACCCTTTTTTGTCCCGTGGGGTCCACGAGCCCTTTGTCCCGTGGGGTTCACGAGCTATTTTCGGCCCTCTAAACCCTTTGGTTAAAGATGGTCTTAATACTTACGTAATCGTCTCCAAAAGCCAAAGAATAATCGAGAAGGGATGCTTATAAAACACATAAATCCTTACTATCAATAGCTTTATTATTATTATTATTTTTATCAACAATTGTTGTTTATAAGATTTAAACTTAAAATTTATTCTCATCTAAATACCGGTAGTGGAAAAGTTGTACACCCAACAAACTCTCTGATTTAAGAGAAACTTACCTAAAAATTTTACTGTTAAACTAAAGGCCAAATCGGATTAATAGTCCCCGTAGTGAAAGGGTATTCAGAGGATTGCTCATGTGGTAAAAAAAATTAGGATTTAAACCCTTATGGTAAAGATTATTAGCAAAATTAACCTAAAAGACAAACTTCTGTTAAACTCAGTTAAGTATAAGGATAAAAATGTCCAACCACACTCTTTATTTCTTCTAGCCTTCTCTTCCTCTCTCTGTGTCTGCGTAATTATACCTCCACGGTGCAATGCTAGGGCACGATTGGATCAACACGTGTCTCCTCTCGAGCTGAACTACCACAACTAGTTTCCGCAATGCTGTCTCGTTTACCAAATCCCCAACCTTTTTCATCCCTAAAGGTATCCCCATGTGCTTCACCTCCCCTTGTTTCTTCACCCAAGATAAGCGAGCTTCATGAGCTTCCTAGAATCGGACTAGATTGAGAACCAACAAATCCCAGTTCATCAGCTGCCAAACCAACAAATAATAACTTAGATGACAAGAAGAATGAAGCAAAAATTGTTCCAACATCCATCCCCCATCATCTATAAGTCCCGTGCTGGAGCAATTTAGTTCTAACTTCTTAGAAGGGAACATCAACTGGCGAGGAAAAATACTGAAAAACGCACACTAACCTCGAATCGGACTAGATTTAGAGGCCACTTCAGAAACATTTGATATTGGTTTGAGGTTTGATAGGGAAATTGGCGTCCATGGAGGTGAAGCAACTTCTTCAGCCTTGCTTGGAACTTGAGGAGACTCCAAATGTCTTGCGACATGCAATGCCATTGCTCTTTGACTGCTTGAAGGTATGGAGAAGCTTCAGGGAACTATCAAAGGTGGAATTGGAAGTGGAGATGCTGCATTTGATATGATCGTGGCCTTGCATTGCACCGTGGAGGTATAATAACAGAGACACATAGAGAGGAACAAA
This sequence comes from Malus sylvestris, assembly GCF_916048215.2. Taxonomy (NCBI): domain Eukaryota; kingdom Viridiplantae; phylum Streptophyta; class Magnoliopsida; order Rosales; family Rosaceae; genus Malus; species Malus sylvestris. The sequence goes on from NC_062263.1 coordinate 27,646,844, forward strand.
AGGCTAGAAGAAATAAAGAGTGTGGTTGGACATTTTTATCCTTATACTTAACTAGGTTTAACAGAAGTTTGTTTTTTGGGTTAATTTTGCTAATAATCTTCACCACAATGGTTTAAATCCTTACCACATGGACAATCCTCCAAATACCCTATTATCACGGAGACTATTAATCCGATTTGGCCTTAAACTAAAAGTTGTACACCTAATAGTTCATTAAAAATCCAAAAGCTAAAAATTATGCAAGAGTTTAAAAAAGAAAATTTTGGTTAGCCTATTGAAAAGGGTACTGTTTTTTAACAAACAAATAAAGAAAACAAGAAGCCTTTTAACATGAATTGCTTAATTTGGTACCACCTATAGGCTGTATGAACAACTTTCCAATTAGAAGGCATTGTGAATAAAGTTTCCCTTTATTTAACTGTTAAATTACTGGTTCATTTTTTTTATGCCTTTAAATCTGCTTTTTTAAACATTTGTTTACAGTTAATTTGCCAACGGGTTGTCATAATAATGCAAGAATTAAGCATCTTTGAATACGTAAGAAACTTAAAACAAAACTTCATCATTCGTGCTTTTGTGAAAAAGCCCAAAAGTAGCTGGCTCATAGCAAGAAAAACTTAGATCAGGAGTACCGTTTACCTCCATCAAACAGCTGCGCCTCCATTGCAAAGACACCGCCACCACCAAAAAAATGAACCTACGAAACATTTTGCATATACTTGGTTGCTTAATTTGGACGCCTTTTGAGCTTTCTATGTCTTGTACTAGCTTTTTTATTAATAAAATTTATTTAGTTTGACCTAAAAAAATTACAAATCTTCTACATATTATAGTCTGCAACGGTACAACTAGAAAATTGAAATTAAAAAATTAATAAGAATATAGAATTAATTTACATAATTGCTTGCTCATTACGTTTATACCCAAAAGGGAAAGTTGCATAAGGAAGTCAATTTAAAAGTTCTTTTATGGAAATAAAATTTGGTCTCGGTTTTCCGGGAAAAATCCTAAGTAACCTCTTTAACTGCCCAAGTAATCCATGTACACCACAGTAAATTACTCCTGCAGCAAAAGGACATAAGAAAACCAACTTCGAACTCGTTTGAATGTGTTTTTAAAATGACTGAAAGCGTTTTTGGTGAAAATATTTAAAAAAACAATCCTTAGTAAAAATGTTAGTTAATCTTGGAAATGCACTTAAAGTGCTTCTTGTAAAAAACACTTAAAGTGCTTTTGGAACCCAAAAACATTTTTTCTAAAAGCGTTTTCAGTTATTTTAAATTCACATCTAAACGAACCCTTAACTTTTCTTTATTTTATTTCTAATCCTACACAATTTTGTTTAATTTTATCTCTTAATTTTTCTTCATTTTATTTACTCTAGAGGTAAAAAATTATACAAGTTTGCAGAAGCAGAGTATGATGTGCGGAAATCACTTTTCTAAATGCAAAACAAGATAAACAATTTTTTACTTCTTGGTTTTGTTAAATATTGGCATAAATATAAAGCTTAATTAACCCACTTTTTTTTGGGCGTGAACCCACAATTAATCCCAATACAATGAGCCTATTACCAAATACTTACGATGACTTTTAGATAATCCTAATGAACACGAAATATTATAAAGCCAAAGTTACATTTTAATGCACTGCATGGACTTCCTCGTACATGAATTTTATCACAATAATTCCTGTGTGCAAGTGCTACTTTGTCTGCATCATTTATACACATGAAATTACCTTAGAGAAAAGTTGTTTGAGCTATGATAGCCAATCACCTTATGTTTGAATGTGAATAATCGTCTCCGGGAGCCGAAGTAATCGAGAATAGATGCCTATAAAACACATCAATTCTGGCTATCAATAGCTTTATCTTTTTTTTTTATTATTTTATTTTATCAATTACTGTCGTTTATAACATTTAAAATCAAAATTTAGACTAAGGGCTGGTTTGGTATTGTTGTGTTTTGAAAAGAAAAAAAAAAACTATTTCTGCTGTGCTGTGAGAATAAACTCATTTTTGTTGCTTCACGTTTTCAGCTTTTTTCACCTAAAACTGTGAAAATAAGTTGTTTTTAAGTGTTTACCAAATACCTTTTTGGGCTCAACTTTTTTTGATACCCACTTTTTATAAAAGCACCTCAGTATCAAACCAATACTAAGTATTGGTAGACTAAATCATCATGTTCATGCATGGATTTACTTTGTATTAGTAATGTAGTAGTAAGCAAATATTAATGATGATGAAAATTATGCGTACAGAAAATTACCAATGAAATGGGGATTAGTTGAACAATTAGCTTTTTAGCCAAAATGGTCATTGAAATTAACATAACTCCTCACTTTGGTATCTGAGATTAAAAATCGATAGAAGTAGTCTCTGAGACTATCCACCGTCAATCATTTTGGTTTTTCTGTGAAAAGTCTTTGTTAAGTTGAAGAAACCATCAATTAAAGGGGAGAGGTTGATTTGATAAAATACTCTCAATTTAATCGAAATTTCTCATAGAATGACAAAAATGATTGGTAGTGGACAATCTCAAATACTACTTCCATCGATTTTAAATTTCAAAGATTAAAGTGAAGAAATATGTCAATTTCAAAGACCATTTTGAATAAAAAACAGTGAACAATTTACATAGATATACCGCCCACGAGTGTGTTTGAATCTTTGAGGTTTTGACATATGCAGTGCCAAAACATTTCCAGGATAAACTGGAACCCGAAATATTAATCAAAGATTTGACCAAAACAATAAATAGTGCTTGTATTTATCCTTTCGATAAAGATGTTCATGGTGAGAAAGAAGTTGATCTACTTTCGAACGGACCTTCAAAATGTTAACAGTTTTATAGCCCGATCTGAATATGCACGAATCAAGCCCTCACATGCGTAGAGTAGGACTGGAACAACCTTAGGGGTGGTTTGGAAACGAGGTGCTTAAAAAAAAAACATCCATGAAAAAAAGCTGTGAGGGTTTTAGGTGTTTGGTAAACTGAAAAAAAATAGCTTATTTTGGAAGTTGCTGTGAGAATAAGCTGAAATCAAAAGAAAAAGCTGAAGCTGCTATTTGTAGCTTTAGAAAACTGGCTTTTTTTCAAAGCACACAGAGCTACAGTGCTCCTTTAATGAAAATACCCACTATCATACTGTTTTTTTTTTTTTCAAAAGCACTTTTACAAAAAAGTTTACCAAACACTTTGCTGATTTTTTTCACAGCCGCTTATTCTCACAGCACAGCCGCTTATTCTCACAGCAGCTTTTTTTCAAAGCACAGCAATACCAAACCAGCCCTTATACATCTACATCTGTGACAATAAATGGACATAGCAAGGTTATAATTGAAAGCAATATATAGACACCACTGAAGCACTATTGTAAACACGAACCACCAATAGTCGTCTGGCCAATTGGTCCTGTAAAACAGCTTAATCGGCTTAAATTCATCATCGGTCGAGTGTAATGGTCTACAAAAGTCACATGTCAAATGTGAACCGACATGTAGCTCAACTCCAACTAGGATCCCAAATGCGATCACCTAAACAGTTTCAAATCACTGGCATTAGTCATACTATAAAACGAACATTTTTCTTATTGAAGAACATGTTGCATGTGTCATCGATGCTATTGATGCATAAAACCGGAGAAGTCTTGGAACAATGTAAATCCGACCGTGAATCTGCAAGAAAGTAAATAACACAAGATATATAGTGGTTCATCCCAAGGTTTGGGCTACGTCTACACTGATATTGTATTTCTGAGATGTTGAAGAGGGAGAGAGAGAGCTTCTCTATGAGGATGAGAGCTATGAGAGGGGTGAGGGTACGGCCTAAGAATTGGCATCTGAGGGTCAGGGTCAGGCCCTCCTCAATTGTGAGGGTGATGGGTCCTTTTATAGAATAAAGGCTCCTCACTTATTACATATTTGTCACTTCCTTTATTACATAATTACATTTGAGTCCTCCGAGTATTTATACGAGATCTAAATACAGAGGCCCTAAGTATGGTATAAACAGATGCTATAACATGTGTCGACATGTTATCAATAATGTAACATGCATCACATTTATTAATCACATTATTCATTAGGGACATCTAGGTAAAGTTTTTTAGCATCTTAACTTATGAAAATTGATATTGTCATCAAAAGGGACTATAACCCGTAGCTTGGTCTTGCTTCTCAGTCTACAAATTGGTAGAAGAATTAGGGCCATATTGAACTTGAGGGTCTCAGCTCCACCCTTAGCTATAAACACACAATAGCCCATTACATCAAACATGGCCCGATTCTTATACTGAATGAATTTCGAAGTGAAGTGGTCCAAAAATATTGAAATCCATGGGGCAATGACCCCAATCCTCCTCCAGTTGTCCTCCATCAAGTAGGCCAGCCTCCTGTACCACTGCCGTATGCCGTGTAGGGTTGTGCTCTTCAGTGGGGACCTGCTTCTGGGTTAGCAACTGACTCTGTACCCGATTGGTCAATGGGTACCTATTTAGGGAAATGGGTCACTCTTTAGATCTATTTCGTCTAATTCTCCTCATCAAATAATCTGAATCTTTAAAATTTGATCCAACAACTAAAGTTATTATAATTTTTAAACGGGCCGTGTTTTTAGCCGTTAGGTCAAATTTCAAAAGTCTGGATTGTTTGATGAAGAGGATTAGGTGGAAGGGATCCGGAGACGATCCCTTTCCCCTATTTAGTTAAATGGAAGTTTATTTACGTGTAGATATGTGTTAATGTAGTGAAGAACGGTGATATTTGTGTTTGTGATGACGATGAATATATGGAGTATCCATGAGCACCCATTGACTATCCCTATACATCATCTTTCTGACCAAAACTAAACTACATTCACCATTTTATTTTTTTTATGTAAATTTTGTAGAGAGGAATTAGGCGAGATTGATCATTCGTCAACAGTCATGTCAAGGCACCAACCCTCTCCCAAAAAGAAATAACCGTTGCACCTAGAAAACCCCTCACCCATTCCCCTCTACTGGATTTTATTAATAATATGAAGAAAAAAGAAAAGTAAAACAAGCAGGGAGACTAGACCAATATCCGCTGAAAACAATTAACGAAAGCAATATATCATGACTAAGAATTAACTTACTACATATTAGCATGAAATGAAACAATGACCAACCGGAGTAGCATGAGGTTTGAGCAAAAGAATAGTGAATCATATTTTTTCAAGTAAAAGCTGTGACCGTACATCATGTTTGTATTGAAAGACAGACATGGTATGGCCTAGGGGACAATTATGGTATGGCCAAGGGGACAATTATAGTACATTCAATGGACATATAACTCAAGTTTTTAAATCGATTTTGAGAACATTTATAAAATTAATTATAAGCCAAAATTTGAGTTATTTTACTTGTACTATATGTTTTTTAAAATTAATTTAGGACATTCTAAAGATTTTCGATACCTATAAGTCTCCTTGGTGACCTCGCGATTAGTTTATATTTTTTTTTTCTATTTTTTCAACTTTAAAATCAATAAAAAATAGTTTCGAGACCTAATAAACGGTATGATCGCATCCAAATGTCTTGCAACATTTTTGTTCATTCTCATGCAAAATATTTTCTAAAACTAAAAACTTCAATTTTGTTCACAAAAACTGTGAGTTATAACCCACGTTTTCCAATCGACTTTGATAACTTTTACAAGATTTATTATAAGCCAAAATTTGAGTCATTCTATTCGCTACACATGTTTTTAAAAATTAATTTAGGACATTCCAAAAAATTTCGACACCACAAATCTCTTTGGGGGCCTTGATACTAATTTATATTATTTTTTCTACTTTTCAACTTAAAAATCTATATAAAAAAAAAAAAATAGTTCCAAGACCTAATAAACGGTGGGATTACATCCAAAGGTCTTGCAACATTTTTCTTCACTCCCATGCAAAACATTTCCCTGAAGTCCTACTTGGTGGGTGCAAAAAAATGCGATTTCCGCACCTGCAAAACAAGGAGGACTCTGTGGACACAGAACGAGGCGAACTCGGGTGCACAAAAAATGAAGCGGGCTCTGCTCACAGAAAATGAGACGGACTTCTAGCTCTCAAAATGAGTTGAGGTTGGTGCACGAAAAAATATAACACGTAAAACAAGGCGGACTCTACACACAAAATGAGGCAAACCCATGTTTTCAAAAAACGAGGTGGGCTCTGTGCACGCAAAATGAGGCGTATTCCGTCAAGCTCTATGCATGAAAAACAAGGGCTCAATGCACGTAAAATGCGGCGGGCTCGGCACACGAAAAACATGGCTCACAAAATGAGACGCACTTCAAGCATGCTAAACGAGGGGAACCCGAGAGCACAGAAAATGAGGCAGGCTCCGTAACGAAAAATGAGACAAGCTAAGCTTCTATCACACTAAACAAGGCGGTCTCAACACATGAAAAATGTGGCTCGCAAAATGAGGCACACTTTACACGAGCAAATCCAAGCGGGCTCCGCTTCCAGAAAAATATATGTGAAACTAACCACCAGTCTAAATTACTCTATACAAAGGAGAAAATATGTAAGTTGATCAAATCGCATGCTGAAGATGATGGATAAAACACAACTTGAAATTTCGACTCAACCTTGCATTTCAAAAAGATTGCTTGACTCCTTACAAACGAGACATTCTTACTTAACTGCAAACTAGAGTGTGAATATATACGAAAGCAATTAATTAAAATTACAAAAAGAACAGTTTATGCATATTAAACTATGATGTTTCTACAAATGGTACTAACTTCTTAAGCTAAATATTCTATGCTTTTTCAGTAACTTAGGTAACAAATTGGTTGTAGCCTTGCAGTGCAGGCTAATTGTTCCCAAAAGAAAGTGGTGCATGAAGTAACATGGTAAGGTAAGGTCCCCCACTGCACAGTGTTAAATTCTAAGCAACCACTAAGGTTAGCACGACATGCAGGTAGTCTCTGTCTTGTAGCTTTGAGTCTCCTCTTCTCTCTCTCTCTGGTTAGGTGAAAGGGACAACGCAGAAGCTAATGACACATTGAATTAGGTCGTGAAAAACCAACATTAATCCCACCGAAATTTGGATGCAAGTTCAAAAGCAAGAATATGTGAGCAATACATTAGAAATAGAGAAAGGGACAAGCAGTTTCTAATCAACTTTTAAGCATCCCATAATTTGGCACCCATCAAGATCTTATCATTTTACACTTGATGTTTTCCTTTTGGCTTCCGAAGATCACATGGGAAAGTGATGGTCCGCTCTCTTTGTATATTCCGCTCTGCGATTATAAGGGTTGGAGAGAACTGGTGCCATCCCGCTCTACATAGGGAGAGAGCATCGTATTCGTATGAAACGAAGACGCCAGGAAGATGATGTCCCTAACTAGTCTTGTAATGGCTTCTTTCATGCAAGATCCTACAAGACAATGTGGCAATACATCATGGAACTTGGTGACTAAAAATTGAGATCATCCCCCCTTGAATTTGTTAATAAGAATTGACACTAATACACTTAAAATGGTGATTTATTATCGATCCTAATATAATCTAAAAATAAATTACCATTCATTTTTCAATCTACTGATGACTTATGGAACATTTTTGCAATACATCAATGCTTAATAGAATTTTAACCACCTATTGAACATTTTTGACGTTAGTGAATCACAACATGATGGTTATGGGAAAGTTGAAGTGGCTATGTGAATCTACTCTGCCTCTAAAAGAATAAATTGTAATGACGAAACTGTTGGTCCCAAAAAAATTGCATGGTAAAATCTTCAATGTATAGAGTTAGGTAGGGAAAAAACAAAATGGGACCCACGAAGCCTTGTTTTGTTTTGATGAGTTGTCTCTACTAAAAAAGCCACGTTCAACTGCAAATCCCATGACTCATTTAACATGTATAGTGGCCTTCATGAACTTGTAAATCATCACTAAAACTTTCTGAAAAAAAAAATGATCTACTTCATGATTGGCAATTGAGGAATATATAGCAGAAACATCTTCAACTTTCCTCAACTAAAAAATATTTAAAGAGAAAAAAAAGTAGGCTAAAAATTGTGTTAAAATTAGGGTTTAGATAGAACATTGTTTGAGAGACATATAGGAAGCAAATTAAATGTGTTTTTTTTTTTTTTCAAAATAAGGACAAGTGGTGGCAAACTACGATTATACATCTCTTGTGAAGGTTGGGAAGACTCACAGAAGCATTTCAACATTTCCCTAGCCATAAGTCTGACTTCCACATCAACATCGAGTTTCTAACCTATGACCACTAGTTTTTAATTTTAAAAAAATTCGTAATCCACCATTTACCACTGTATCACCAGCTCTTTATTAAATTAAAGGTGTTTTTGCAGAGGCATTAATGGAGGCGAGAAGAGATAAGATTTGCATGAACACAGAAGTAAAAGAATGGTCAGTACACCTTCAACTGCCAGGCTCAGGGGTTCCTTGGAGTAGCATTAAAGTCTCTCCCTCCCTCCCTCCCTCCCTCCTCTCTCTCTCTCTCTCTCTCTCTCTCTCTCTCTCTCTCTCTCTGCAATACCTTCATTGCACACCACCTATTCTGCTATACCCACCCAAAGAACTTTCTGTTTTTCCCTTCTGTTCCAAATAAATGAACAAAAAAGAAGATGATTTATAATCAGAAAGTTAGATTGGTGCTTTGATGATTTTTGGGTTGAGAGAGAGAGAGAGAGAAATGGCATATATTTTCTCTCCGATTCTCCTCCTTATGATCTTTTTCATCATATCTTTTCTCCTGTCATTACACAATGCAGCAGAGGAATGCTTCAATGTGCATGGCCTGCAACACCACCTGCATTTCATGGAGGACAATGCCGAGGCTCCCCAAAACTTACAGATTCACAGAGTTTCCGGGGAAGATGAAGAGAATGCAGTTCCGGTTGTCGAAAAGTTCAGAGCTTTACTCGGACTGAACAGCTTCCACAAGCGAACGCCGTCAGCTGCCGACAGTGGAAATGTTTCTCCTTCTCCTTCTCCGTCGCCCTACAGTGAAGCTGAAGCTCCGAGTCCAGCTCCCGCTCCTGCTCCTTCTCCGGCGCCCCACATTCATGCGCATTCGCATCATCCGCATCGCCTGCGCTCAATCTCAAAGCCTCAAGACATTCACAGAGAAGACAGAGGCGGAATGGCGAGGATACTTGTACCGGTTCTTGTTTCTGCGGGAGCTGCGGTTGTGATTTGTGTGCTCGGCATCGTTTGGGGTTGCAGGAAGCAGAGGAAACATAAGAAGAAACCCACGAGCGTGATTTCGGTTTTCGGCCAAAACGGAGGAGCTAAATCACCAAGCAAGGTGAAACTAAATGCTGCCACCACCACTACTACTTCTGATCTCATTTATCCTGATTCGTTAGGGTTGGATTTAGAGCAGCAACAGCACCATATTTCTTGTTCCAAAGAAACTTGCGAAACTGTAATTACGTCACGAAATCATACATTGCTTGAGAGGGAAGAAACAAATCAACAAGTGATGAAATCGGAATTCGACGATGCTTGTAGTAGTTCTTCCACTGGGGAAATTATGTCTGTTCACGAGGATATAATTGCAGAGGCAGTGAAATATGCCTCTGATTGTGCTAATTCCGCAACCGGTGACAAAATTATTCCTGTTGATTCGTATTCTTCCGATGATGAATCTTTCCATTCTTTCGGCGATTCGAATTCATCCAACATCCGCCTTTCAAATGCTGGCCTAGGTGACTCATCAGATGTTCTCTCCACAAATGTGTCGAACATAGAACCTTGTTTAGAAGCACCTTCTATAAACTTACCAGATCAACCAGAAACCATAATCCGAAATAAAGAATCCAAACTTCTGATTGCACCGTGCTCTTCCAATTGCGAAAAGAATGTCAACGCCCCTCCAGCACCACCTCCTCCACCCCCACCACCAATCAAACATTTTCCTCATTTTTATTCTTCTCCCAGATCAACTAGAATTGCATCGAAGGCTTCGTGCTCGTCTTCTACATTGCAAAATCTATCACCGCCAAGAAAATCAGGTTCTTCTTGTGGATCAAATCAAACCCCCGAAGGCGGATTTTCTGTTTCGCCTCAGAACTCTTCCAGACCTTCAGAAACTCCACCTCCAATTCCTCCACCACCCTGCCCACCTCCCTTTTCGAAAGCGAATAATAGCTTTTTGAAAGGTCCTCCTCCTCCACCCCTCCCTCAGGCTACACCACTGGGGAAAGATGGAACTCCCCTGCCTAAACTGAAGCCGTTGCATTGGGACAAAGTCAGAGCTGCACCGGATCATTCTATGGTGTGGGACAAACTGAGATCAAGCTCGTTCGAGTAAGTTACATTATGTTTCAGATGTGTCTTGGTATCTCCTTTTCTGCTTAAAACCTTGACCTGATTATGAGTCTTGAAACAGGCTGGATGAGGAAATGATTGAATCGCTTTTCGGATACAATCTACAAGGCTCAATGAAGAATGATGAAGCAAAGAGCAAGAGCCCTTCTCCAAGCAAGCATGTTCTTGAGCCGAAAAGACTACAGAACATAACCATACTCTCGAAAGCCCTGAATTCAACCGCTGATCAAGTATGTGAAGCACTAGTGCAAGGTATATATGCAACTCCTAAACTTATAAATATACTTTACCAAATCAGGACGTCTTTCACAGAGCCGGACTGGTACTATAAACAACCAAAACCTAACAAGATTACGACATTAACAGGAAATGGCTTGCGCTTACAACAACTGGAAGCGCTCGTGAGGATGGAACTCACCAAGGAGGAAGAGGGTAAGCTCACCGGCTACAAAGGAGACATCAATGAACTCGGGTCAGCGGAGAAGTTTGTGAAGGCGGTGCTTAGAGTACCTTTCGCTTTCCAACGAGTTGAAGCAATGCTTTACAGAGAAACGTTTGAAGATGAGGTGGTTCACCTTAGGAACTCCTTTTCAGTGCTAGAGGTAGGCCTGTTTCGGAATATGCTTATGTAAGAAGCCTTCTGTTTATAAGCGCTTCTGCTAGATCCGCTTTTATTATACAACAAGAAACATACTTGAGCACAAAATAATCTTTTTCTTTGAAACATATTTGAGCACAAAATAATCTTTTTCTTTTGTGTAAATTATGGTTTATAGGAGGCCTGTAAGGAACTGAGGTCAAGCAGGCTCTTCTTGAAGCTACTCGAAGCGGTGTTGAAAACAGGAAACCGGATGAATGTTGGAACGATCCGAGGAGGTGCCAAAGCATTCAAGCTAGACACTCTCCTCAAGCTCTCCGATGTAAAAGGAACCGATGGAAAAACCACATTGCTACATTTTGTTGTGCAAGAAATAATACGGACAGAAGGGATTCGAGTTTCGGACAGCATCATGGGGAAGATCAGCCAGAAGAACAAAACCAAAACCCTAGAAGAGAAAGAAGAAGACTACAGAAGAATGGGGCTTGACCTAGTTTCCGGCCTCAGCACCGAGCTCTACAACGCGAGGAAAACAGCCACATTGGACTTGGATGTTCTTGCAAGCAGTGTATCAAATCTCTCCGATGGAATGGAGAACATCAAACATCTCATACACAAGGAGTTGTGCATGGATGAGAACAGTGGTAATTTGGTCAATTCGATGAAATCGTTCATATGTTATGCAGAGGAACATTTGAGAGAGTTGCAGGGTGATGAGAGTAGGGTTCTGTCACAGGTGAAGGAGATAACAGAATATTTTCACGGGAATGTGAGCAAGGAAGAAGCGAATCCGCTTCGGATTTTCGTGATTGTTAGGGACTTTTTGGGAATGTTGGATCATGTTTGTAAAGAGCTTAGAAGCTCAAAAGCTCCACGCACTCCAAATCCTCTGGCTCCATTCAAATAGGCTGTAGATTTTGTGAGATTGTTTTGGTGTGTTCATATGATGGATTTTCATTCACTAAGCAAGAACGTTAACCTGGTTTTGAATTTTGTATGTAGGGTTTCGGCCTTAAGGCTGCGTTGGATATGAATTTCATTACCTCATCCAAAATGTGTCGTTTCATATCGTCAAATCTGTCAATTTTTCTGTCAAATCGAGGGTTATTTTGTTCATTTGAGTGATGAAAAAGTAACGGAATAGGTGATACATTTTTCCTTTTGTGCCAATTTGACACGCTTTAAAGTATTAGGAGAACTTAATATGAAATAGAAAGTTAAAAGATAATCTTGGTGTGAGTAATTGTGCACATCAACTAGTTCGCCTAAGAAACATACAAAGAGAATCAATCAATAACATGTTATCAATCAATTAGATAGATAATGCACTTTTTAAACACGTGACAAATATTTATTGAACAGTGACGCTACTAAAATTTAAGCTTAGTGGAGAGAATTTCTCCTTCATCCGGTTCCCACACCTGGTCCCATTTTGGTAGACCTGAATGTCGAGGTCCCACGTGTCTTTTCAGATGATGGATGACGTGGACGACTGCCGGAACTCAAGAATTTCTCCACCACTAAGGTTGTCATGTCATGTTGGAATGATTTGGGCTTCCGTGTGGTCAAAGTGATAATGGGCCATAATAAAAACAAAGCAATTGTGGTCCAGCCCAGCCCAGACTCAAAGACCCAATTAGACATCTGAAACAAAGCGTCCAAATTACTATAACACCCTCGTTCTTTCGTCCGATACCCATTTTACCCTCCAACTGCCATGCACTCCCCGCGCGCCTTTTTTCCCGTCTTTACAATTCAAGAACAGTCTGGATCCCAACAGACTCCACGCGTCAACCTCCCATACGCCATTTGACATTTCCCAGTAACAAGGCAGCGGACAAGGATTGTCTGCCCTTCTCCTTGTTCTCGTACTCTCCTGTTTTGTATGATCACAGTTAAGCCACATCAACATTTTATAATGTTTTTTTATAGAGATAATAAGACAAAAATAAATAGTAATATAAAATGTTGACGTAACTTAACCGTGACCACACAAACAGGAGGGCATAGGAACAAGGAAGGCAGACAATCCTTGTCCCAAGGCAGCAACGTGCACTGATAAAATTGCCAACATGGCGCATCACCATTGGCCAATAGTATGCACGACATAAACATTGCCGCACAGGGCCCCACAATATATAATAATGAAGTTTAAACGAAACATTTCCGGAACTGTTTAGTTTTAACGAAAAACCACATTTTTACCTTTCTCTAGTATTATTAAAACTACTTTTTTTTTTAACTTTTCGTTAATTTTCTTTATAAAAAAACCCCTTCAACCTTCATCTTTCACACTCATAATTCAAATTCCCAAACACAAAAATCTCAACTTGAAAAAAAAACAGGGAAATCAATGAAGGCGAAGAGGATCCAAGAATGTCGTTCGCGTTTCTACTTCTCTTTGTTTCAGGTACAACATAATCAAATCTTTTATGTTAATTTCTTAACTAGTCTGGCTATGAAAACGAACGTCTTACTTTTTTATTGAGTGACAAATACTAAAGAACGAACGTTAATCTGTCATCGGTAATGTATAACATGTCATTATCGTTAACAAAATGTATCAACATGCGACTCATTTTAAGTCTACAACTAACATGTGCTCGGTTTTAAGAACATAACATCATGCACGTAAAATTTCTAGTTTATTTATTTTCATATATTTGCTGAAGAATTGTTCTTTCTAATTTTGGCTTGTGGGTAGAATTCCTGTGTGGAATAGCAGTAGCGGCCTCTGATTCATCCAAGTTCGGGACTCTGATCGGAATCGATCTCGAAACAACGTATTCCTGTGTGGGAGTGTACAAGAACGGTCATGCGAACGATCAAGGCGCCCTCCTGGGTCGCATTCACTGATACGGTGCGTCTGATCGGAGAGGCGGCCACGAATCAAGCCCCTCTCAACGCAGAACTCACCATTTCCAACGTTAAGCGGCTCATTGGGCAAAAGAGACTGATTTTGTGTGTGTTTAATTTGGATTATTAACTTATTTGGAAGGGGATGTGGTTTATCTGTGTGTTTAATTTGGATTATGAACTTAGATGGGAAGAATTTAAGCAACTTTACATGGTACTTGGATTGGAAGATGTTGTGGATTATCTGTGTGTTTAATTTGGATTATGAACTTAATTGGGTTTTGTTCGATTCGGTGTTTTGATTTATAGGTGTTCGTGGCGGGAATTTCCGTGGGGAATGCTTCCTGGCCGACGAGCACACAGCTCCCCGAGAGGTTGGCGCCGGTTGATGCTTTCTGTCGGGCTTCTGCTTTACTGGCGGGCTTGTCGGGCAAGGCTTGTTGGGCAAGGCTGAAAGAGAATGATAGAGTTAACTTTGAAATGTGCCCTTGTGGGGCCTTGAATGTTGGCCTTGAGGCTCACGATCAAGATTAACTTTGAATTGCTCAGGCGTGCCACTACCATATTCAACATGGTAGATGTAGAACAGATGTTTGAGTTTTAATTATATATATTCGAAAAACTATGTTAGTTATTGACAGGTGCCTTTGTGGGGCCTTAGGTGTAGGCCTTGAGGCTTCCCGTAAATAACAAACTTAGTACTCAAACACATAAGGTTCCTTTTGTACGTTATATGGGTCTTATAACCATCATACTTCTGATTACCTGAGCTCAAATAGCAGAATGAATCCAAATAGGTGCATTTGTGGGGCCTTGAATAGGCCTTGAGGCTTCCCATCAGAACCCCTTCTATACTCAATGTTCTTGCCCGAGAAATAGGATGAATCCAAATAGGTGCCTTTGTGGAGCCTTGAATAGGCCTTGAGGCTTCCCATCAGAATTCATCATGTACTCGAACGTTATATGGTCATCATAATATAACAGAAATAAAACCAAGTGACAGGTCGATTACTTGCGCCCCAAGTAACTTCGGACTTCTTGTTATCAAAGCTTGTAGTGGATGAGTTAAGTCCACATCAGGTTCTTTTTTATGCCTTGAGGAGGCCAAGGACTTTTAGGGTGATCAAATCTTATATGCCCGAGGGCTTAGAACTTAGATCTGGCTTAAACTGTGAAAACATATTCAAATCAAATTCAAGTGCTGAGAGAGTCTTTTAATAGCCATATTACTAGAAATAACTTGGATACAACTTGAAGTATACAACATATTGCTAGGCTAATGAATGAAAAAAAACAAAAACAAAGCAGGTCGGGCAAGGCTGATCGTCTTGCAACTTCCTATCTTTGTGGGTTAACAGAAGGTTTGAAGGCTTAGAAAAGGGGTTGGGAAATGAGTTTGCAGAAAGAAAATCGATACTACAGCAGGCTTTGAGCAGGGTAGTAGAGCTATTACAAAGGGTTTATCCCGAAATGGATAAAGGCTTGGGCTGACTACAGCTTCGTTTTGAAGGCAAATCTGGCTTTTGAGCAGAGTTTGTGCTTTTGTTTGTTTGTTTGAGTGTCCTTGATTCTGACTTCTCTTTCTCCTTTTATAGACACCTTGGCTTGGCCTCATGTAGCAGTAATCTTGCCCGAATGTAGTTTGAAGGATAGTGACTCATCAGCTATTTACTTGTACTGCCATTAAAAAATACTTTTTGGGCTGATTAGCTGGCTGGTCTATACCACTTGCCCATTGGGTAGGTGAGCAAGTAGTCTGCATGGCCTGCACCTAGTCAGAAAAGGGCTTCTCCTGTCTTCTGGACTTCGGCTGGGTTTTGACTGGCCTTTACTAGGCTTCTTCCTTTTAGGATGCTCTTTGGGCCAACTTCCCCCGAGCCCAAAGTTTAAGTTTTGATCCAAACAGTAGGTTTGATGATCCAGAGGTTTAAAGAGATATTAAGTTTTTACGTTACAAGGCTGTGAACGAAGATGGGAAGCCGTACATGCAGGTGAACGTTAAAGGTGAAACCAAGGTTTTTAGCCCTGAGGAAATCAGTGCTGTGATTTTGGGTAAGATGAAGGAAACCACCGGAGGCCTACCTCGGGAAGAAAATCAAAGACGCCGTGGTAACCGTTCCAGGTGATGCTCGAAAATTTCCTCACTTAAATCTTCTATAGTCCTGTGGATGGTTATTAGATAATACAACGAGAAAACATAGTGATTATGTTATTGTGTTCGTTGGTTTGATGGGTTGCTTTTGATTGGTTCTTGTAGCTTATTTCAATGATGCGCAGAGGCAGGCTACCAAGGATGCGGGCATCATTGCCGGGCTCAATGTGGCTCGGATGATCAACGAGCGTACAGCCGCAGCCATTATGATCCGACAAGAAAGAAGAGAAGAACATATTGTTGTGCCTTAGCCCGTTCGTTAGTGCGGAAACGAGATTCAAATTACAACCTCACCAAATCACACTCAGTTGAACAGAATAAAATGCAAGAAATAAAGACACTGAGAAGTTTACGAGGTTCGGCAAAATCATGCCTAAGTCCCCGGAGAGATATTGCTCTTCACCATGAGAATAACAGTACAAGTACACATGAGTTAAATCAACATAACCCAATCCTGAATTCCTTGCACACCCACTCATAAAATTTTCCAAGAGCCTCACTCTACCCCAAGAGTTCTTTCACTATAATACTTTTCACTCTAGCTTTCTTGATTTTCTCTCAACCCATGTTCAACCTTTCCCATGGGAGAGTCGAATGCTCTCTCCACCTTGGATGCTTTTCTGATGCAAACCTTCTCCCTCGGCAAGTACACCTAATGCAAACATTTCCTTGCATTAAATAAAGGCCAAGTCATCATCACATTTCTTGCAATGCTCCCAAAGTCAAAAGGCAAACCCACTTTTGATTTTACTTTGCAACACTTGTCTGTAACTTTCATGCAGCCCACACCATGTGATATTTCCACCGAAAGCAAACACATGTCACTTCATTGTTGCCAGCTCAAAATATGAGCCAATCACAACACATATTAATTAGTTTACGATCTTGGTGGTGGTACATTTGATGTTAGCATCTTGACAATGGATAACGGCGTGTTTGAGGTGAGGTCTATGAGTGGAGACACTCACTTGGGAGGAGAGGACTTCGACCATGGAGTGATGGACTACGTCATCAAGTTCATCAAGAAGAAATATAACAAGGATATTAGCAAGGACCCAAGGCTTTCGGGAAACTTCGAAAGGAACATGGACTTGTTCAAGAAGATCATGAGACCGGTAAAGAAGGCTTTAGAAGATGCAGGCCTGAAGAAGAAAGACATTCACGAGATTGTCTTCGTTGGAGGGAGTACCCGAATTCCTAAGGTGCAAGAGATGTTGAAAGACTTCTTCGATGGGAAAGAGGCAAGCAAGGGGGTCAATCCTGATGAGGCTGTTGCATACAGTGCTGCAGTTCAAGGTGGAGTTCTCAGTGGTGAAGGCGGGGAAGAAACCAAGGGTAATTGGACGGTTTCATTTGACATTTTGTATAATATTTTGTTCCCGATATGTTAAATAATAATGTCATTTAATAAACTTTTTATCTTTTTTGGAGTCCAATGATTAAGGCAACCAATCAAATATTTCAAAAACATAACAATATTTATTATATATTATATTAATATGTTAAAATATCATTTAATAAATTTGACATCTGCTATCAAATTTGATTGCAAAAGACTTTGCCTTCAAATGACTCAGCGCTACCTAAGAAATTGAAGGTTCAGTTAGAGAGAGTTTGCTACCATTTTTTACTGTTGTATGTTTACATGGCAATTTTGACATCTCATTTGGAGATGCTCTTAGATGTTGGATTCAATAAATTTGTAAATACAAAACAAAAAAAAAAATACACATATGGTGGGCCCAACACACTAACCGAGTGGAATCTTGGGCTAAATTTGCCCCAAAATTGAGTTTGGGGTTAAAACTCATATTTGACCCACAAGGGTTGACATCAAGTTGAGATAGATTTAGAACCTAAAATTTAAGTTTTACTCCAAGAATTAGAGTAAGTACTGGTTTGGTACTGAGGTGCTTTTATAAAAAAAAACTGAGCTAAAAAATGTGTTTGGTAAACACTTAAAAATAACTTATTTTCACAATTTTGGGTGAAAAAAAACTGAAATTAAACGTGAAACAGCAAAAATGAACTTATTCTTACAGTACAACAGAAGCAGTTTTTTTTTTCAAAACACATCAATACCAAACCAGCCCTAAGTCTAGTAAGATGTATATTTGAACTTTAATTACAACTTTTTAATATTGAATGAAAATTGTAATTTTTTTCGATTTATCCTACACCAGTGCAACTAGATTTTGATGGAACAATGCGTGAGAAGCAATAGGTTGTGTCCGAGTTAAATTATCTATGAGCTTGGTTGGAAGTGTTTTTTAAAATAGTTAAAAGCGTCTTTTGTAAAAATGTTTGTGAAATTAATCTTTAACAAAAATACAAATAAATCATGGAAAAACATTTAAGTGTTTATAGGAAGAAAAAAAAACACATAAAGTGTTTCTTGTAGAAAATACTTCAAATGCTTTTGGAACTCAAAATTTTTTTCTTTTTCGAAAAGCGCTTCATGATTTTGAAACCATTCCTAATTGAGGAATACGGATCATCTTTATGAGGATTCCAGAGATTAGTGAATCATGCCCGTTTATCGTACATCTTACGGTCAGAAATCATTTTATTTAAAATTGAACACAAACAATACCTGACAAAAACTGTCCACATAATATATGATGAATATACATGATTCACGAATTCCTGAGATCCTCACAATAACGATTCGGAGAGAATAGTGTTGGCTAATTGAGCCTAGATTTGTATTATCAACTATTAATGTTGTCATTTTACTGACGCAAGACGGACGGACGACATGACGTAGGATGAGAGAAGACAATACACGCGAAACGCCTCCACTTCAAAATTCCCAACTTCGGAGTTTGGCGGGGTGAGTTCCCAACTTCCCAGAGAAAAGAGAGCGCTTGCGCCGTTGCGCGGGCTGAAGGGCTAAAGTAAGCTCATGCTTTCGATTTTCGTCTTTTGAGTTTTAATCTTGATTAGTGTACATATCTTTCTTCAATTTTTGCTTAATTATTAATTAATTGAATACGTGGAATTATTCTTGGTGGGTTTTAATTTTAATTTTCACCATTGAACTTTGATTGCTCTAGGTGAATCTCACACCATTGTCGATTAGTCGAATCAGTTTTCTTATGAAGAAATTAAAAATTAGAACTTGTTTTAATTTTCTTTTGTTCATTGAGGTAATTAAATTTAAGGGCAAGAGCAAGATCCCTTTTTTGTTAGTAAAAACGAGAAATTGAATTGAAAATTAATTTCAATTGGATTTGGAATCGTATTTTCATATGGGAATCCGGTTTTTCTGGTTTGCATTTTGATGCATGATTGACTTTTGGTTTCGTAAATTTTCGCTAGAGAGCATTTTTCGTGGCCATGAATGTCAATGGCTTCTCATCTGATGAAGATGAAGTCATTGCGAAACTGCTTGATATGGGATTTGAGAATTCCGCTGTCGTAGATGCTGTAAAAGAAGTAGGCCCTTCATTTGATGATGCATTGGATTATGTATTGAATGGTTGTAGTAGAAACAATCAGGGAGCATTGAGTAGTTCAAGATGCACCACAAGGAATGTGAAGGCTTTGGGGAAAAGGGCTTTTACTGCTCCGGGTCAAATTCGACAGTCTAGCATACTGGATCATTTTCATTCCACCGGTAGACCAAAACGGATTAAGACTGAGGTTGTACCTGACGTTTCTGTTTCTGGATCAAAACTATGTGCTTCTGTAGAACAATGTGAGAGACCTCCTTCTGGTGTGGATCATAGTGTTGAAGTCTTGACAGAATCGTCTGCATCGGATTGCCTGGACATTCAATCAGATTGGGAGAAGACAGCTAACAGTCTCTTGCAAAAGCATTTTGGTTATTCATCATTAAAAAGTTTCCAGAAGGAAGTCTTGGCTGCTTGGATGGCTCACCGAGATTCTCTTGTTCTTGCCGCAACAGGGTCTGGTATTATTTCTTGCTTATTTTTGTGTCTGTTTTCCTTATCTTTCTGTTAGATGGTTGGCTACATTTACTCATAATTACCTTTTATGCAGGTAAATCTCTGTGCTTCCAGATTCCAGCATTGTTGACAGGGAAGGTGGTGGTGGTGATTTCACCGTTGATAAGCTTGATGCACGATCAATGCTTAAGGCTGGCAAAACATGGGGTTTCTGCTTGCTTTCTTGGATCTGGGCAACCAGATAGTACTGTGGAAAACAAAGCAATGACAGGGATGTACGACATAGTATATGTTTGTCCTGAAACTATCTTGAGGTAAGAGACTTCTTTATTAAGTGGCTTTTGTTTTACTAATGTCTTGAAGTGTCTGAGAAATTGCAATCTATCGTGCTACAGACTGATAAAGCCACTTCAAAAATTAGCAGAAAATCGTGGAATCGCACTTTTCGCTATTGATGAAGTCCATTGTGTTTCGAAGTGGGGGCATGATTTTCGGCCTGACTACAGGTTTGCCAGATGTCTGTTTATAAGTGCATCATATACACCACTACAAATTAATGGTTGGATTTAGGAATGACTGATGCATGTCCTAAACGTGGGCATAGATGACATGAGCATTATTAGTCATTTGGATCTAGCCTCCAAATCGGTATGGCATCATTTTAGTTCTTTTGGATTCGAAAGTTATCATGTTTCCTTGACACGTATTTCCAAATGTTTCAGGAAATTGTCTGAGTTGCGAAAGAACTTCAGTGCTTGCAAGTTAAAATTCTTAAAATTTGATATACCACTGATGGCATTGACTGCTACTGCCACAATTCAGGTCCGGGAAGACATTCTTAAGTCATTGTCCATGTCAAAGGAAACAAAGGTTGTGCTAACTTCCTTTTTCCGGCCAAATCTAAGATTTAAGGTAAGTTTATTGTATTAGTTTTAGAAAAAGTTTTAGTCTTATTTTAGGTTCTTTTAATAAAATTATCAGCAGAGGGTTTTGTTCTGCATGGATAAATCATAGATTCCAGTTATGATAATTTCTTATATTCTTCATCCATTTACTTTTATCATAACTTACAGGTACAACATAGTAGAACATCTGCATCAACTTATGAGGATGATTTCCGTGAATTGGTAGACATGTATACTGGAAAGAGAAAAACAGGTGAAAAGAAAAAAATGATCATGTTACAAGACCTAAACGACCTCCTGAATTGCTCTGCTAATAATACCATATCAGAGGCAGATAGCATTTCTCAGGATGATTTGGCCAATATTGAGGATGACTTCTCTGACATAGATGATGAAGCAAGTTCATCCCAGGAAAATGGTTCAAGTGCTTCAAAGGGAAGGGAGCTGTCAGTTGACTACTTGGAAAATGACCTTGACATCTTCCAGAGCGTGAATGATTGGGATGGTATTGTTATTTGCAATTTCTATTATTTTTCTCTCTTATCCTTTCCTTTGTTATATGATCTAGGACTCCTGTGATATTAGTAATAGACTTGATAGTTGTCAGATATGATTATTGTTCAATGCACTTATCTTTTCATACAGTTAGCTGCGGTGAATTCTTGAGACAAACTGTTCATGATGACTGGAATACTAGAAAAGAAACTAGATCTAATATAACTGATCTGCCAAATAAACCGGAAGAAAGACTAAGACTTGTGCAAGAGCCTTTACAGAAAGGGTCAACCATCATATATGTTCCTACTAGAAAGGGAACGTTGAGCATTGCAAATTATCTTTGTCGGTGCGGGGTGAAAGCTGCTGCCTATAATGCAGCGGTACGTCATGGATTTATGACAGTTGCAGGTTTTTATAAATGCATATTATTCTAGTGTTCTCTTCTAGATGAATGTTGGTGATGGATCTTTTTGACTTTCCTATCATGCTAGTTCATTATTGAATTCTACTCATTATCCAATTGCTAACTTAAAGATGATCCATGCTGCCAGTGAAGTCTATCTCTTGTTTGCTATCCAATTGCTAAATTGAAGATACTCCATGCTGCCACTGAAGTCTATCTCTTGTTTGCTAACATATATGTGGGTTTAATTTTTCTCCAGTTGCCAAAGTCGCACCTAAGGCAGGTCCACAAGATGTTTCATGAAAATACTTTAGAGGTATGAATTTCAGGCTTACGGAAGATGCTAAAAATGTTGAATTCCAGATTGTTCTGTGCTCTATATGTATATGTATATGTATATCACATCTAAAACTTAAACAGATTTTTTATGCATATGCTGGATCACCTGTTAAGCATTGGAATTTGTTTGAGGCATTTGTTAATAAATTTCAATTTAGCAACTTGAGGTTTATAGTTTCATTTGTGTTCATTAATGATCCATTAAGTTCTGAAAAATAATCATCTTAAACTTAAAAACCAAGTATTGAAGAGAAAAGGTGGGGAATCTAAACTCGACTTTAAAATTATTTTCCTCCCATTGTAGGTTGTTGTTGCAACAATTGCATTTGGAATGGGAATTGACAAACTAAATGTCCGAAGAATCATCCACTATGGCTGGCCACAGGTGATCTTCTTACTCTAGTTTTGCTTCATTTTGTTTGTTCTAACTAAACATAGATTCAGTAGTTTGCTTCTTTGTTTACGCAGTTATATGCGGACTACAGCTATTGGTTTATTACTTAACTATACACTGCTGTGTGTGAGCTTCTTATAACATTTTGCTCTATTATAGAGTTTGGAAGCATACTATCAAGAAGCTGGTCGAGCGGGTAGAGATGGAAAATTAGCCGACTGCAGTAAGTTGATTTTCAGAATATGAGCTGTAACTAGGTTAAGTTAGTTGAAAATTTTAACCTTATATTTCTCTTTGTGACAAGTAAGCTAACTTTATGCATTCCAAGCTCATGTATATTCTGCTTGAAACATATCTGCTTTTTCTCCTTATATTTGCATTGTTAAATGTGACTTTTGTTCTGAAGTCCAGATTGCGGGATTGGACTTAAACTTCGTCTGTTTCTCTTGAGCAGTTTTATTTGCAAACTTAACAAGAGCTCCGTCACTTTTGCCGAGTCGAAGAAGTGAAGAGCAGACAAAGCAAGCATATAAGATGTTATCAGATTGTTTCAGGTTTATGTTAAATACATCTCCTTGCAACCTTGTTTGTTTCACACGCTTGCAGGCAAATACAGGACCGGTATTCTATGCTTCTCTGTTTACTTTCAGGTATGGAATGAATTCTTCATGCTGTCGGGCTAAAAAACTTGTGGAGTACTTCGGGGAGGATTTCAGTAATGAAAAGTGTCTCTTGTATGTATCATTTCTCCTCTTTTGAGGTTCTGTTTTGTATATTTTCTTCACCAGAGTTTGCTTTTGGCCAGTTTATTTTTAATGTGTTTTATCTTTACTTGTGCGTGACGGTTTTTCATATTTTATGCATATTAATCAATTTGCTTCAATGCAGCTGTGATGTGTGTGTAAATGGACCCCCCGAACTGCAAAATTTGAGAAAGGAGACGGATCTCCTAATGCAGGTTATTGCTGCTCATCATGCAAGTAAATACAGGACCAGTTTATATGATGATGATATGGGTACTGATATTAGACATGAGAGGTATATGGAAAAGCTAAATCTCAGGATGATTGTCAGTAAAATAAGGGAGCAGGTGGGTTCTCTCTTGCTCTCCGCTTCTTTAAAATTCTTGCAGTGGCACTTAAGGTGCAACTCAAATTCTAACACATTGTTTGGTGATTTTCATACGATGGCCATGGACGCTGTTTGCAGTCTCAAGAATTTATGGCAACCGAACTTCTTTGGTGGCAAGGCCTTGTTCGAGTCGTGGAAGGTAAAGGCTACGTCAAAGAGGGTGATACAAAGGTACAAACTTTATCTTAATCAGCCAAGTCTTTCTCTGCATGCTTGATTCACCACGCATGCGTCAGTTTCTTGCTTGGTCTGATCTCACATTTTTGACTTAAACCCTCCACGCAGACACACGTTCAGCTAAAGTTCCCCGAGCTAACAGAACTTGGGTTGGAGTTTCTCGAATCCAAAACGGAGCAAACTTTCTACGTTCACCCTGAAGCGGATATGCTACTCTCTGCAAGCAGACCTAAATCTTTCTCAACTTTTACGGACTGGGGCAAAGGCTGGGCCGATCCTGAGATTCGGCGTCAGCGGTTAGAGAGCATTCGCGGCAACAGAAAACCATTAAGCTCCGGAGGTAAAAGAGGAAGACGAAAGTCACGAAGGCAACGAAATAGTCCAAGTTTGAAAACCGCTCGAGGTAGAATAGAGGCCAAACTCTCCAATAAAAGTGTCCGGCCAAGGTCTTTGAATCATTGACAAGTTTAGAATTTACATGTAAGACATTGTGATGGGATCAAGGATTTAAATATGTGAAAAAAGGAAATGAAAAGCTTTGCATATGTGACATTTTCTGTCATTTCACGTTTAACCATTGATGCTTCTTTTTCACCGAACTAACTTTATTATCAGCATCACGTGAACTGACAAGAAAATTAATACGTGTGTCAAAAAACTGTTTCAGTTAACCTCTATTTTATGTAACTACTGCCCGCTTTATATGTTTGTTCACGTGAAGCAAGTAAATGATATTTAAAATTTGTAATTATTATGTATGTGTCATCTCTTTTGTTGTTAATTTCATGTGAAACTGATAACGCTTCTTTTGTCACCAAACCAACTTTATTATTGACATCACGTGAATCGACAAAAAAATTAATACGTGTGTCATAAACTGTCTTTATATATCTAAGCGCAGTTTTTATAGAGGAAATCAGTCTAGCTTTTAGGAGCATGCAAATTTCAAAATTTCTAAGATGTATATTTGTTATTGAGAAAAACAAATATAATGAAAATGCAAACGGAGAACCCACTCAACAACGAGCGCATCTGGTGTAGTGGTATCATAGTACCCTCCCACGGTACTGACCAGGGTTCGATTCCCTGGATGCGCATGAGTTTTTTTTAAACATTTTATACTTTTTACAAGCAGCATGGTACTCATTAAGATGACAAGAACATTAGTAGTACATATGAAGTAACAACCAATAGACAGTGGCGGAGCCAACATGAGTTCATTGTTTGCTGACGCCAATAACTTTATAACATCAATATATGTTTATCTGTATATTTGTGTACGACACTTATATATAATTACGGCAAACTGAAAGGATAAGTCAAAAACACTGAATTATAAATTGATGGTTTTGTTTTGCTACCCCATGTATAGTTATTTTGTAGATTGTTTTTTCCTTTCCTTTGTCTTTTTTTTTTCTCTCATATTTCTTATGTTCAATAAAAAGTTTCACTTGTTGAGCCTGGACAAAACTAGACAGAATGTAGCATAACCTGGTATGTACTCATCATAAGCTTATGAAATGATCCAAATAAGTTTTTTTGGCTAAAGTTATGACCTCAATCTTATAAAACAAGCTCCGCCTTTTTTGAGAAAAGGTTTGTCGAGATCTTTAACCCGTCTCAAAGAATAAAGAGGTCTCGCATAATTTCGGAGATGATGTCACGCATTATCTTTCTTAGAGATGATGGGCAGGTTTCCTTGAAATACCAGGCAAAAAGGAAAAGTAAAGATTATTCCTTAACGAGTTATATGGCAAACCCATATCGTACGTACCTCTACTTGAAATGCCATCCCTTAAAGTAAAGAATCTTTAACTACGTTCCCTTCTTTCTTCCATTTTTGTTCTCACATCTCCTCTTCAAGTCTTCAACAAATGAACACCACCTCCATGGATTTCGGCCGCGTAATTTTCGCCCTAATTGGCTTCTCCTCCTCGCTCTTCTTCTTCGTGCCAAACATCAAGAGTTGGTATACGCAACAAGTAACGACTGAAAAACTGAGGATCATCAGTGAAGCATTGAAGCAAGCGGAAAAAAGGGCGACGAGGTTTCAAAAGAGGCATGATCAAATTCTATGTCAGATATCCTCGTTCTACTTGATAAATAAGGAGCTCGAGGGGGCGTTGGCCGATTCTCGGGCTGCGATGAATGAAGCTTTGGAGTTTGCTGCAAATTTGAGGAAGTTGCAGATGAAGATCATTTGCTCTTTCCCAAGTGATGATCAGCTTGTAGCCATGACAACACATGCAGGTTAATTAATTAGGAGCTAATGATAGGATTATGTTGGAATTAATCATTAATTATGACGTAGTAGATGACCAGTTTTCATTTCCAAATGCCAATGATTCAAGGAAGTTTGTTTAAAGACCAATCCATGATATTTTTATTTGGTGAAGAATACTCAGAGAGAAGAGATTTTCCAGTGTGCCGAAAATACAGCCTGGTACACCAAATATCATAACACAAGTAGTTGAATTTTTTTTCTTTTTCAAATATGCAAGCACTTGTTTTTTGTCACTTGGTGTATCATGTTTTCAACACACTAAAAAATTTATCCCAAGAAAGGCTTTGTGATCATTTATGTGTAGAAATAATTAAGTGGGTTGATATAATTTAACATTTTGCTGTGTTATAAATTTGGAAATGATTTACGCATGTCTTTTTGAATGGGTGCATTTTTCCTCATTATCCTCAAGTAATGATAATGTTTATTACTTTATTTATCATCATTGGATGAGTTTAAATTTTGATATCGGTGTCTATCTACTACATAGATCTTAAAATTTAAATTGGGTAAATATCAGTTTACTACCCTCAAGTTTTGTGCTTTTCAACATTTAGTACATGAAGTTTTTTTCATCCCAGAGTCATACCTAAAGTGTTAATTTTTGGACAGTTTCATACATCTGTTAAGTTTTCCGTTAGAACTTATGTTAACCGATGACGTGGCACCCATATGGACAATTCATGGACGCCACGTGTCAATATTGACCTATTTCAATATTAAAAAATTAAAACAAAAAAACCCACATCATCTTCTACCTCCCCCCAACCCGTCCCTTCCTTCTTTCCTCGGCAACCCCCACCCACCCTCCCTCCCTCCTCCCCTCTGCAACCCACACCAACCACCTCGCACCAAAATT
Source organism: Malus sylvestris (assembly GCF_916048215.2). Taxonomy (NCBI): domain Eukaryota; kingdom Viridiplantae; phylum Streptophyta; class Magnoliopsida; order Rosales; family Rosaceae; genus Malus; species Malus sylvestris. Next base: position 27,673,688 of record NC_062263.1, read on the forward strand.
TTGATTGGGGAATTGGTGGAAAGAATGAGATACACAGACCAAGATTTTGGTTCTGATTTTGATTTGGATGGAGAGCTCGAGGATGCTTTTGATTTGATCGACAGAGATAACGAGGAGGGTGATGATAATTTTGTTCAGACACAAATTTAGCAAAACAAAACTAAAAAAAAATTGAATTAATCAAAGTGCAAACCACAACCCAAAACCCTACCACCTAAAGAGCAATTCACATAAGTGCTTAATCGTCCACTTCAAACAATTGAAATAAAAAATCAAGCAGCAGATGAACCTCACCTACACCACAGTTCGTACAAGAAGTCTTCCTTCAAGTCCGAACAAAACACCTCATAATTACCAAAAACAACACCGAATCGGAGAATCCCAATTGGCAGCAATCGAAAGTTATGGCGAGCTCGGAGCAAGCAATGGTTGCAATGGCGGAAAGAATGCGCGAACGTGCGTGGCAATGGCGGAAGCGGAAACCCTAGAATGGAGAGGGAGAGAGAATCCCACTTTCCTTTTACTTTTTTTTTTTTTAGAGTGAGATTTGAAATTGGAAAATGATGATTTGAGCGTGCGTGGGTTTTTTGCTGCTCCGACTCTAAGAAGGAGAAGAAAAGAGGAAAAGAGGGAGAGAAGGAAAGAGGAGGGTGATGATAATTTTGGGGGGGTTAGGGTTAGGGTTCCGTTGATGCTATGATTTTGATTTGGTAGGTGGGTGGGACCATTGGTGTTAGGTGGGTGGCGAGGGTTGCAGAGGAGATGAGGGAGGGTGGGTGGCGCGGGTTGCAAATGAGTGAAGGGAGGGAGGGTGGGTGGGGGTTGCAGAGGAGAGAAGAAAGGGTGGGGGTTGCAGAGGAAAGAAGGAAGGGACAGGTTAGGGGGAGGTAGAAGATGATGTGGTTTTTTTTTTTTTTTAAAGTGGGCCCATATTGACACATGGCATCCAGTAATTGTCCACGTGGATGCCACATCATCAGTTAGCATAAGTTCTAACGGAAAACTTAACAGATGTATGAGATTGTCCCAAAATTAACACTTTAGGAATGACTTTGGGACGAAAAAAACTTCATGTATTAAATGTTGAAAACTACGAAACTTGAGGGTGATACATAGGGTGCTAAACATCATTGTCACTGAATAAATAGGGTGATGGACAAAAGCATTTCCTTTTTGACCTTCCAAGAAAGGTTGGTGCTATTGGATGAGGATCCCATTTGGATCTAAATGGTGAGGATTCTAGGGATCCTCACATCCTAATCGTTTATCGTATATTGTGCGGTCAGCTTTCATCAGTTACTATTTATGTTTAATTTTAATTCAAATGATTTCTGACCGCACGATATACGATGAACGGCTAAGATATGAGGATCCCCACCATTTGGATTAGGATGGGATCCTCATCCGGTGCTATCCATACCCACCGATTTTTACTTGTCAAACTCTTCAAATTTTAGCTGTCGAATCAAAAGAATTAAAAAATATTAATGATACAAAATTGACAAAAGTATGTGAAAGGAAAAAATACGAGTAAATAGCGCTTTAACCAAAAGCATTATCCAGTGCTCCAACGAGTTGCCACAAAAGGACTTGGATTGCCAGCATGTCATTAACTCACAGCCGTTCATCTTCATAAAAAAATCAGAACCGTTCCCTTGTTTGAAACCAATCCAATTGGCCAGCCCAAAAGCACTTGGATCGCCAACGTGGCAAACCCCACTATAAAACGCCACGCACCAAAACACTCCAGACCAAAATTCAAGTCCGAGCGCATTTCAGTTTTCAACAATTCGTTTTCCCTCCTAAACGAATCGTTTTCGTTTCCCCAAAAACTCAGAGAGAATGGAAGCCACGAAAGCCACCAAGGGCGCCGGCGGAAGAAGAGGCGGAGAGAGGAAGAAGTCGGTGTCCAAGTCAGTTAAAGCCGGCCTCCAATTCCCCGTCGGCCGTATCGCTCGTTTCCTCAAAAAGGGACGCTACGCCCAGCGTACCGGTACCGGCGCTCCCATTTACCTCGCCGCCGTCCTCGAATACCTCGCCGCCGAGGTGATTTCCCGATCCACGTTTCTCAGATCTAAATATTTTCCGCTTATATATATTTTTAACTTTTGCTAATTTATTCGTGGTGGCGGATTGAAATCAGGTGCTGGAATTGGCGGGAAACGCGGCGCGTGACAACAAGAAGACTCGGATCAACCCGAGGCACTTGCTTTTGGCGGTGAGAAACGACGAGGAGCTGGGGAAGCTCCTCGCCGGCGTGACCATCGCAAGCGGCGGCGTGCTCCCCAACATCAATCCAGTCTTGCTTCCAAAGAAGACCTCTGGCTCCCAAGAAGGCGAGAAGGCGCCCAAGTCTCCCAAGGCAGCAAAGTCCCCAAAGAAGGCTTAAAACGCATGTCGTTTTTTAGGACTAATCAATCTCAGTAGGGATCTGTAAGGCTCAGTGGTATTTTGGTCTTTTTACTAAGGTGATCGTAACCGGATGTATTGTATGTAGTGCAAAAATGCAGTAGGGGTATATCTGAAAATTTCAATGGAAAAGCTTTTGGTTTTGTGGATTAAAACTCCGTCTTACTATGTGATTAAGGATAAAAGAGTTGTTAATCCTGATTTATTTTCTATTAATTGTGTACCAATTTGCTATTTACCAAAAAACCCTTGTATTACCATCCGGAAGGCCTAACCCTCTGATGGCAATTTTTGGGTACCTCGTGCCTTGTTGGGCTTGAAGCTTAGTAACCTATTGGGATATGGGCCAAAGCCCATTAAAACTGCACGGTGGGTCGAAGAGCCCATTAAGCTACTAGTACTTTGGTCTCTGAGGTTTAAGGCACCGTCGCCAAAAGTAAAAGGGCGGGTTTTTGGGGTGCTCTGCGTTCCTAAATTTCCAGGCACAATAAAGAAGCATTCTTTTTCTGTTTACTCATGAACCATTTTCTGGTATTCTCGCAGTTTAATTTAAATTAATTTTTTAAAATTTTGTTACTTCGCTAGAAACTTATGAATTTCCTGTCTGATTCCGGCAGAGAAAATTTTCAACTCCGTACCGGATTGCCGCCATTGCCGCCGCTGCAGGGTCGGCTTTTTTGTTATCCGACGGCAGCAGAAACTCCGGTGAGCTCCAAGTTCTTTGTTTTTTATTGTTCCAAATTGAATTTTGGTCTTTTCTTGTTGTCAAACATTTTTTGCTTGGTGGGTAATTGAGGAGATGTCAAATGTTGGGTTTTGATTGATCAAACTTTTAATTGAGATCGAGATTCATAATTCATTTGAGATGTTTTTGGCCTTAACATTTATAAATTTTAACTAAAAATTAGTGGGGTTTTAATTTGATTAAATGTGGTTTTAGTCCATTTGTTTGTAGCTACAATAATCATATTATTGCTCATGAATTGGGTTTTAGATTATACGGCATCAGTGTCAATCACTGCGCTATTGCGCGAATCCTTGCAGCTTCCATGGCAAACGGGGCTATTGGGTCCACTGTTTTCTGTGGGAACTAGTTCAGTTCCATCATCAGATATAAGGAAGGATATTTCTGGTGTTTCCCCATCTGAAGAGGCCCCTAAGCCATGTTGTGGATGTTTGGGCAGAGATTCTTTCGCAAGGGCTGCTGCAAAGGTCGGTCCTGCTGTTGTCAACATCTCTGTTCCAGAGGGTGAGAACGGATTTTGGGTTTTCTGTTTTTCTGGTTTTGCATTTTTATTTGAGGTAGTTGTATTTTATCGAGAAATCGACAATAATGCTAGTTTGTCAACTGAGTCTTGTAGGTGCATATGGGATCACTCCGGGAAAGAGCATAGGCTCTGGGACTATTATTGACGAGGACGGTACAATTTTAACATGTGCTCACACTGTTGTTGATTTTTATGGCCTGAGAGCTTCATCCAAAGGGAAGGTTAGAACCTACATCCCAGTTCTCGTCGTTTAAGATATCACATTGTTACATATTGGAAGGGGTAAGAGTTGTATGACTGAGTTACGAAATGCAGTAGGTTTGATGTTTGGTGTAACTTGGTACAGGTCCATATCACCTTGCAAGATGGTAGAACATTTGAGGGTACCGTGGTCAATGCAGATTTACAATCCGATGTGGCTATAGTAAAGATAAATTCTAAAACCCCACTGCCAACGGCAAAGCTAGGCAGTTCGCGTAAACTTCAACCTGGGGATTGGGTGATAGCTGTTGGCTGTCCACTTTCACTTCAGAATACCGTCACAGCTGGTATTGTAAGGTAAAAATAATAATTTTGAGTAATAAGGAGTTGTTCTTTTCTTTTACCAGTTATGAGATGAAACTCCTAGCAACGAAGCAATTTCAACCCTTCCATGTTATGTAGATGATAGATGTTAAGAAAAGCTAGCATTGTCTCTAAAATTGACAATTGTAAGCATCCTTGTTCTTGTCGTTTCCTCATTTTGTTTTCTCTGTGAAATCTAGTTGTGTTGACCGAAAGAGCACTGATTTGGGTCTTGGTGGAGTGCGGAGAGAGTATTTACAGACAGATTGCGCAATCAACCCGGTATCTCTCTCTTCATTTTGTGTGTCCCTTAATAATGACTATGGAATGTGTCTAAGATTTGGCTCCTTTTTTTCTGGTATCTCACTTGCCTGGTGCAGGGAAATTCTGGGGGGCCTTTGGTCAATATTGACGGAGAAGTGATTGGTGTTAATATTATGAAAGTCTATGCTGCTGATGGATTGAGTTTTGCCTTCCCAATTGATTCAGTCACCAAAATCATGGAGCACTTAAAGAAAAGCGGGTTCGCTTGTTTCAGCATGAAACTCATATTCTAGGACTCTAAAGTATAACTGTATGACAAATCGGTTTCCTTTATGACAGCATCTGTGAAGCTAACCAGTCATGTTTGGCAGGAGGGTTGTTCGGCCTTGGGTTGGACTAAAGATGGTTGATCTCACTGAGGTGATCATCACCCAGCTTAAGGAAAGAGATCCTACATTTCCAAACGTGAAGAAAGGCATTCTTGTGCCTATGGTATGTACATATTTTCTTACTTCCACAGCGGTGGGGAATATATCCATACCATCCTTTGGCAGTTTCTGAATCACGAAGACATTTAAATGACTTCGTACTTTCGTACCCAATCTGCCAAGAGTTCCTTTTTATGTATCCGTATTTTCTAAATGGGTGTGTGATGTACAAATATGAAAACGACGCTTTTTCTTCTTACGTTCACGCACAAGTATTTTGTAATTACGTTTGACTGTTGAGATAGCTGGATCCATCATCTAATAATTTTCCCATTGTTCGTCGTATTACAGGTAACTCCTGGGTCTCCTGCTGAACGAGCCGGGTTCCGTCCTGGCGACGTCGTTATTGAATTTGATGGAAATGCTGTTGCAAGCATCAAGGAGGTACTCAGAACCCTTATCATAATATCATTACATTTTGAAATCGCCAAATTAGGCATATGGCTGGTTTTTGTTGAAATTTATCCGAGCAGACATCAATAGTATTCACTCCAAACTTTAGCATATGACTTGGTTACATGATTATGCAATATGATGGTTCATATGACTAGTGAAATTGTTACAGATCATTGAAATAATGGGGGACCGAGTCGGGGTTCCCATCGGGGTAGTCGTGATACGAGCGAGAGACGATATAGTGACCTTAACAGTGATCCCAGAGGAGTCCAATTCAGATATGTAAGCGAAAACCTTTTGTTTTCAACATGTTTGTTGTTAGTTTGGTTCCTGTAATCCTGTGACTTAAAGGAAGAAGAGCATATGTATTCGCCAGCTAGTAAGCACGCGTTCGTGTAAGGTTGAAAGAAAACACTCTTGATATTGATGTGAACCATTTTGTAAATTGATATTGCCTCTATGTGCAACAACAACAAAGCCTTAACTCACCATGTGGGTCTGATGTATGAATCTTAAAACGTCACTGCGCTTGTTTTTGCGACTGTGGAGATAAAAATTTACCAGAAAAACTAACCAACTGTTATATACATGTAACCCCGATGTTGAACAATCTCTAGCACATTCCTCATCTCCTCAGATATTTATAACGTACTAATCTCAACCCTAAATAATTTAAACTCTGTATTTGCACTAGTTCAGGAAGTTTCTTCTGGCTTTAGAAAATTATAGTATTCAATCTGAGTCATCTCTCCTCCATTTTCGGGGTCAAACTGGCATCGGTAGAAGCTGCAATGGCAATTCGATAATTGGATTAGACGAGTAATATTCACACGCGGTTAAGAAAAGAATGAAGTTGATTCCGAACTAAAATCAAGAACGTCCTAGTTGAAGCTAGTTCCACGGAATCAATAGACATATAAACAAAAAACAACAAACAATAACGAATTCCGTTACCTTCCGTCCATGCCGAGAATCACTACTGTGTTCTTCTGGTGGCCAAAGGCAACAATGTACCGCAAACCTTCCTGCAAGTGATATTTAGCCACTGACCATTCTGAGCTGAAATACTTTGGCAGCACGCCTGAGAACGATAAACCTAGAATGAAACCGAAAGACCAAGATCAGAATCCGCAACTGTCATTCATTTCAAAATTGACGTTAATCCAAAACACAGCAGGCATAGGATATTCCGAGAAACAGGGTCTGCAAGTTAAGCATAAGTTAAAAAGGCGAACTAGCTGGTGCCGTGAAGCAAGAATAGGCTACATGATGCAATATTTTCACTATATTCAACCCCCCAACCGATAATTTTGAGTATTTCGCAATAATTAGAACGAGAAACTACTAGTTAAAGTACAAGATAAGCAAAAAAATAATCAAATTTTCTTTTTTGTTGCCGAAGAGCCCTCACGTATAAGCTATGCAAAGTATGTTACCCCTCAACCGATAAGTTTGAGTATTTTGCAACAATTAGAACGAGAAACTACTAGTTGAAGTACAAGATATGCAAAAAAAAATTAAAAAAAAAATCAAATTTTCAATTTTGTCGCCGAAGAGCCCTCAAGTATAAGCTATGCAAAGTATGTTACCTTTCATGAAAGAGAGCGATGAAATGCCTGATCGACTAGGAAGATTGGATTCTGATGCACTGCGTCTGTGTGATCTCTCACACCCCAAGGATCCCGAATCAACCTTAACGCTGAAAACATGAACGGTGCCCTTGTCACTTGACACAGCTAGCCATTGTGCACCAGAAGAGAAAGCAAGACTGTAAATCTCTGCTCTCTCTGCTCCTCGCCTTACCTGCACAAGATACCAAGTAAGTTGTCAGATATAAATACTTTCCGGTGATCAGAGGCGTTCATATATATTTTCCGCAGAGTAGTAAAGAACACGATTCCTGAAGCGAAACATTCTAACAGACGACAAATATAGCACACATCTCAGCAGCATCCAGTGCCAGAGTTAACACCTTACGTTTATGACAAACTCATGCTTGGTTTCGGGTTTCCCTCAAACTTGGATAACGATGTCTAAGTTCGCAAACCAGTCAATTGAAACATAAAACCTTAATCAATCCTAAACCTTAATCAAACATGAATGTCAACTTCGACAAAAGCACACTCATATTCACATGAAATCAAACCCAGAAGAACAGACACTGAGAATTCGATTCGGATTTGACTAAGACCAAAAACACATTAATTTGAAAATTCAGAGTAAAAGATTTGAAATTTAAATACCTCTTGTAGTAATGAACCATCCAAAGCATTGAAAATCCGAACCAAGGTCCCTTTACTACTGGCCGTAGCGAGAAGCCGGCCGTCCTGCGTGAGCCCCAAGCAAGCGAGCCTCGAATCGTGGGCGGCGATAAACTTGGTCCGCTTTGACCCGTAATGGTCGACCCGAACTTGACCCTTTTGGAGCCCCGGGCACACCAGCAAGGGGTGACCCGAACCCTGCGAGACCTCACACAGTCCTTTAGGGTTGGAGATGGTCACGATCTGATGCTCGAGCGTTAAGTCGGAGATATTGTAGAGGAAGATTTTGTGCTCCAAAACGACGACGATTCGGTCGCGGCGGAGCCTGACGCCTCTGACCTCCGACCGGAAAGAGAGCTCGCCGATGCACCGGGACTCGTTGTCGTCCCACATCATGACTTTGTTGGGCGGGTAGAGAGGGTCGGGTCCGCCTCCGACCAGGGCGAGGATTTGGTAGCGGAAGAGCATTTGGACCATTCCGACGCCCCGCTGATCGGAATCACGGCGGAAGAGCTCGCGGACGGGGTCGCAGTTGTAGACGCGGAAGCCGGAGTCCGTGGCGACGGAGAAGCAGCTGTGGTCCTGGTTGAAGGACAGGTGGAGGAGCTTGGGGTTTTGGTTCGGGATCGTGTGGGTGGAGGGAGAGCGGGAGTCGTCGGGTTCGGAATCGGAGGCCGAACTGGGAGGCTGCTCTGACTGCGGCTGCGCCATGTGGGGAGTGGTGAGTAAATCAGAAGGGCGGTGGAAGTGTTGGGAATTTGGGTATTTCGACCTTTTAATATAAATATTTATTTTATAAATTTGAGATTTTTCGATTTAAAAAGATTATATTTATTTCGCTCTTGCGGTTGAACAAAAAAAATCCCCAATTTTCTCCAAAACCTCACACTCTGTATATCAAATTAGGGTTTAATCAAATTTCATCGACTTTTCTCGCCTGAATCAATCTCTACTGCAAATCAATCGCAATGGCTCGTAACGAAGAGAAAGCGCAGTCGATGCTCAATCGGTTCATTGCCCTCAAGGCCGAAGAGAATAAGAAGCCAAAAGAGCGACGCCCTTACCTCACCTCCGAGTGCCGCGACCTCGCCGAGGCCTCCAGATGGCGGCAGCAAATCATGGGGGAGATCGGCCGGAAAGTCGCCGAGATCCAGAACGAAGCCCTCGGGGAGCACCGGACCGGCGACCTCAACAAGCTGATTCGAGAGAAGGTACATTGGGAGCGGCGGATTGTGGAGCTCGGAGGCCCAAATTATGCCAAAAACGCCCCTAAGATGACCGACCTCGACGGTAATGTTGAGATTTTCATTGTGCCGTACATACAAACTAAAATGGCTTAAATGTGAAAATCATTCGGCAGCACAACTAAAAAATTGGTGGAAAAATGAATAGGCACAACATCCACTGATGATTACTCAACAGAAAAAAAGGCACAAAATCCACTGATGATTATTGAAAATACTCAAACAACAAAGTCATCACCCCGATCCAAACATATTCCCGATCAGGAACCCAGCATCTACACCCTGCGCCATGAGATTCTGCACAACTTGCTGCGGCGGATCCACATTCCCACTCATCTCCCCGATCAAGAATCCACCCAGCAACCCAGCTCCCACACCCAGCGCCGTGTTCCCTCATCCGCCCCTCTTGGGCTTCTGCGGCTGCACAACTTGCACAACTTGCTGCAGCTGCAAAACTTGCACAACTTGATGCCGCGGCACAACTTGCTGCCTCTGCACAACTTGCTGCCGCTGCACAACCTGCTGCCTCTGCACAACTTGCTGCCTCTGCACAACTTGCTGCCGCTGCACAACTTGCTGCCGCGGCACAACTTGCTGCCGCTGCACAACTTGCTGCCGCTGCACAACTTGCTGCCTCTGCACAACTTGCTGCCGCTGCACAACTTGCTGCCGCTGCGCAACTTGCTGCCGCTGCGCAACTTGCTGCCTCTGCACAACTTGCTGCCTCTGCACAACTTGCTGCCGCTGCACAACTTGCTGCCGCTGCACAACTTGCTGCCGCTGCACAACTTGCTGCCTCTGCACAACTTGCTGCCGCCCTCCTCCACCCCTCTTAGGCTTCTGCGGCTGCACAACTTGCTGCGGTGGCGGGTACCCACCACCGGGATGTCCGGTCCGGTTTGCCATCACGGGCTCGTGGACTTTCTTCTGTGGCTCTGGAACCGGAACCGAAAACTTGTCACCGAAATTGATGGTCCCCTGGGGTTTCCGCTCGACGATCGGAGGCCGTAGCTGACGTGCTTGTGGGGGATCTTGAGAGTTGTTGAAATTGGAAGTTGGAAGAAGAAGATTGTTCGACTGGAATTCGGAAGATTTGGGAAATTGTTGAATCGTGAATTGGTTGATAAAGACCTTGAATTTTATAGAGTAGGGGAGGTGTTGTGAGGTTGCAGATGTGAAGGTTCGCAGAGTATTTCCTGGAACATCCGTTTACGCGTACTTTTTTTAAAGAGTAAAGTGTACTTTTTTTAAAGCGCTAGACGTTAGACCGCCATGACAGGGCATGTTACTCATTGACTGATAGAAAGTTGTTACCTTTTCTCTTATCAAAATGTTGTTGCCTAACTTGGATTCTCTTTGGTTATTTGAGAGGCTGTGTTAAGTATTTGTAAAGTTTTTAGATGATAAAACAAGTTAAGTTTGTCGCTGAGGAATTATTTTTCGAGGAGCTTGAGCTGCAGTAATTGTTATTATCAATTGATCAAAGTTTAGTTAGTTTGTCATTGCTGCAGAGTTCGCCCGCTGACCACTTTCGATTTATGCTATAAGCTCCGAAAACAAAGAGCATATCGACTATTTAGTTCATAGTTGCACTCTTTAAGATATGAAGGTTAATTTAGGAGTACAACTGTACAAGTACAAGATTTTGGGTGTTCAAAAGTGTTTAGAATTGCGTGCAACTTCTTTGAAGATGTAGCCACATTGGAAAATTAAAGACTTAAACTAATTTTTTTGGTCGATTTCCTCCTTACCGTTAGTTTTTAATAGATTTCATCTAAAGTAACGTTAACTCTTATTATATGCAAACCACGTAACTCTCATTTGTGGACAAAATCGTCACTCTACTAGACATTCAGACACAAAAGCTATATAATCACACATATTTGCATAGGTTTATATTATAAAAATCTAAGGTTTTCAATTATTTTAAGGAATGAAACGATCGAACTACCCACACATGTTGTGCACATGTTTCCATCTATCACACCCACCCCTAATTTAAATTGTATTTTCATTAAGTTTAAGATTATCTTGCTTTTAAAATTATTTTTTGGTCTTAATGTGTGTGTCCGTGGAGCCCTCTTTCCTTTTTGGTCTCCCCTACCCGGCCTCCTTTCTTCTCTTTTCCCTTTGGACCCGTGAGTCTCCCTCTCCCCTTTTCTTTTATTTTTTTTCTTCTGAAAAGTCTCTCTCTCTAGCTCTCTCTTCAGCTCTTCCTCTCTTCTCTGGAAACACACACACAACAATCATCATCCTCACATCGTCCTGTCTTCCTCCCCGAGCCTAAACTCGTCGAAAAATCCTTGGACTCACGTTCAAATCGAAGGAAAACTGGAAATGGAGAACTTCGACGAGTTCTTACTCCCTTCGACGTAGGTAAGCCCTAGAATCCCTTGGTTAGTGTTTACATGGAATTATGGGATGAAATTGAGTAGCTTTGATAGCTGTAGGACGCAGAAACACCTCGGGAGGACCTTAGCAGTTTTTCCGACGATAAACCGTGGTCGTTTGGCCATCTTTCAGGCCATTTTCCGGCCAACGCTGGACACCACTTGGACCCCACTTCGTATGATTCTCTTCTCCACATTTCTAGCTACATTTTGGCTTTTGAATCACTCAATTTGGTTAAGTAACGAAGAAGTTACGAAGCTTTGAAAATTCCCCAAACCTTCGGCCAAAACCCAGTTTTCCCGACGAGCACCTCCCCTTTCGAGGTGTTTTCCGGCCGAACCGCTATGAGTTGGCCGGCGTGCAGGGTATCAATCTCTTCATATCGTCGAGTAATACAACTTTCATGTTTGGATCACTTGATTTGGATGAGTAACGAAGAAGTTAGGAGCCGTTGAAAATCAACCACCAAACCGGCCAAAGGGTGGCCTAAAAACCACCCTCAACCCTAGCCATTGGGCCGGGTTACCCAACCATTTTACCCAGGCTCTTGGGGCGGTGTAGAACGTGGGCCTTTGGCCCGTTGCCACTAAAGCCCAAGCTTCTTTTTATTATTTGTTTTGTTTTGTTTTAATTTATTTATTAAAGGCCTTTGGGCCATTCAACCTAACCCAAAAACCCTTTATAACCCAAACCCTTTATTTTAAATTGTTTTTATTTTATTTATTAAACCAAGGCCTTTGGGCCTTATCTAAAACCCTAAACCCTTTCGAATTAGGCCATCGGGCTGTGTGGTTCTGGGCCTGAGCCCAGAGATCTCTTAACCCAATCCTAAAACCCCTAAGCCTAACCCACCTATTTATCTAAACCCTAAAACCCAAATTCTAAACCATTTTCCCTATTTCCCATAAACCCTAAACCCCTAAGTCCAACCCTAGACCCTAAAAGCCCTAAACCTAAACCCTAACCCTAAACCGTTTGACCAATCCGATTGACCTGTTGGCTTTGACTTTGACTGGTCAACGGTCAACGTTGACTTTAGGGTTGACTTTTCGGGATTTCATCTGAAACCCCTCCTACGCTAAATCGACGTCCTGGATCTGTTTTTGAAGTTCGTTTTCCCAAATTCAATCGTTTGAGTAGAGTTTGACTAAATGTACCATTTATGTGCTTAGGGGCAATAATTGTGACGTTTTCGTGGTTACTAGTTTGCGTGGCTCTTCGGCGTCTAAGTACTGTGAGTGGACCTCTTCTAAAAATGCATGTTTTAATAGTAGAAATGCATACATGAAAGACATGATTTAATGATTACGTTTTATGAAACGCTTTGAGATAACATGCTTACTAAGGCTAGTTTATTACTATTTTTCCTATAATCCATGTTCTTATAGAATATCAGATGGATGACGATATGACCCTAAAAACTACCAAGCCTACGTGGCGCGCAAGCCGAGTAATCTATAAGCTAACTACTTCCTTCGGTTGTGTGCGGGGCGTGCCAACTCGTCGGTCGAGCTCGGCTGAGGAGTAAAATTTGTTGATGTTGCTTTAAGTGTGCTGCTAACTTCTTGATCTTGCGACTGCGGCCGAGGAAGGAACACGTCTCGGCTTTCGGGTTCTAAAGCCTGAAGAAAAGGCTACTAGTTTTGCGAAGTTCAATATCAAATTCGGCTTTCAATGTGCCGAATGTAATAATTTGTAACATCCCACTTCGCCAAAAAGGCTAATGAGATGACCTCGACCAATAAGGATTCGAAAATCCTTCTCGACCGAGACTTGGATAGATAACCAGTCGGTCTCGACGCAATGCTATTTATCCAAACTGAAGGTGCTCCGCGGTCGGCTGATTCTACGACAATAATGCTGTTTATCCAAATTGAAGATGTTCGCCAGTTGCCTTCACAGTGCTGTTTATCCAAACTGAAGATGTGTTAGCGAAAAAGAAAATAAAAAAAATCTCAAAGTTGTTGAGAGGGTTTGCGCATGGCAGTTTTGTGTGTTGAATTGGAGGTCCCCTTCCCGTTGTTCGCGACTCTGTATTTATAGTGACTGATGTACTTGCTTGGCACAGTTAGATAGAGTTTGACTGCAACTCTAACTCGCTGAATAAAATTTGATCCGTGGCCCTTAAATTTCTGTGACTTGCAAAATAAAGCCCATCCAAGCTTTATCACACCATATCATAAACCTAATCCACCTAGGCTCCTGATCTTATTAAAAACCTCCAGCAGAAACCTTCACTTCAATCACACAAAAAGCCTAGTCTACCTAGGTTTGTTGTGTCATCATCTCAACCTAGGCCTATCACATCACCACCAAAATCCAATCCAATCCTATCCTATTTAGGCTTCTTCATAATCTTTACCCATGCATGCATCCTGATCCCCACCATACTTTAAATAAACAATAATCAATTTGCACCACACATTCGCACGCCAGAACACCCAAGTCAGCTTGACTTGTGCTGCCATTCTACGAGTTGGAAATATATATCTCATCTTTCATAATAAATTACTATTAAAAGATAATTATGATAAATCACCATAACATTATCCTTTAATAATAAAATGAATTATCTCCACTTTTCATCTAATGGTGTGAAACTATGCTTAACCAACGGCCTCGATTGCACAGGGCGATGGTGTAAATTTGGGTCCAAAAAATATTTAGAACATGTTTCGCACACCTCTTTATAGTATAGATAATGGATGACTTTATACTATGAAGTTGCTTTTCAATATATATATGTTCAATTGTTTTGTACCTACCTAATGGTCCTTTCCGCTACGGGACGTAGGGATAGATTCCGGTCTGTCCCGGGTGACGGTTTGGTGTTGGCATAGGGCCTGGAGTGTGTTTCCTCTGGCTATTAGCACAAGGACGGGAAGCCGGTATGAGGCCTGATGTGTATTTTCCTCTGCCTGTCTGCTCAAAGACGGGGTGCCGGCATGGGGCATAGGGGTTAACAGACAGTCACTAGTGATTATTATATATGAGTTATGATTTGAGACATTGCACGTCATGCTAGGTTTCGGAAAACCTATGTTTAACATTATATATGTGTTTTCATAAAACCTGGGGGTTAGTACGTTGATAATTGTTTATATATATATATATATATCAACTTGGTCCGCTCATGTTTGTTTTGTGCCCCCTTCAGGACTTAGAATCGAGGCATACAATCTTGGCATCAAGGCACCTGCATCGGCATTTTCGAGTCCTTTTGGTGTGGGACCCATTCTTTTATTCATTCAATTTTATATTATTTATTTTAGTATTCTAGTTAGTCGTATGCTCTAAACACGTTCCTTAAATGCATATTCTTTATTCTTTTATATTTATAAACCTTATCTATTCCTTGTTTTCAGCAATTGCACTCAATAAATTGCTTTCGTCACCCTCGGGTGTCGGCCAGCACGTGCCTATCCTGGTATTCGGGGAAATATCGGGATCTGGACGTGTCATGAACTATCACCCAACTTTCAATTTCCCTCCTGAACTTTTTAATTGGAAAATTAAGTACTTAAACTAATTTTTTTGGCCGATTTCCCCATTACCATTAGTTTTTAATAGATTTCATCCAAATTAACGTTAACTCTTATCATGTGCAAACCACGTAACTCTCATTTGTGGACAAAAACGTCACTTTACTAGACATTCAGACACAAAAGCTATATAATCACACATATTTGCATAGGTTTATATTATAAAAATCTAAGGTTTTCAATTATTTTAAAGAATGAAGCGACCGAACTACTTACACATGTTGTGCATATGCTTCCATTTAACATAAATTTGGATGGAATGAATGAAAAATTAATAGCAGGGGGCAAATAGGCCAAAAAAAATTAGTTTAAGTCCTTAATTTTCCAATTAAAAAGTTCAGGGGGAAAATCGAAAGTTGGGTGATAGTTCAGGGGGAAAATCGGCAGTTTATTCTAGGTTTTTCTTATGGTTGAGCAACTTCGTTTCCTGTTTCGGATGGTCTCTCCACACTAAGGTGTAGGTTATGATATGATACCGTAGAGTCGGAGCACCTTTGCAGTTTCTATGCGAGTTGAAGAATATGCATTTGAGGTTACGAATGTCTTGGAAAGGAAAGCTAATGTTTATATCTATGGAACCAGGATGAGGGTTTTATGTATTACATATTATTGTGTGCCTTCGCCCAGCCTTGGCCTGCACTGCGTCGAACGCAGACCGCCATAGCCATGGCCTTGTACGATTGCCTAATTGAAATGATCAATGCCGCTCACCAAAGTCTTTCTTGGGTGAGCTAGACGCTGTGACTGACACAAGGATTCCTTGACTTTTATTTGGTGGAAAGTTTAGTAGGCAGAAGGACTGGACTGGAAGCGATTTGGATAGGTTGCCGGCAACTAATTGACTTCCAATAACTCTTCTTATGCGTCACTAAAATCGTTTTCAACGCGTCCAGAATAGTTTTTATGATTGACAAACTGGAAAGTGAACTTTACCTACTTCTCCAATTTCACTTCAAATTATCCTGCCCTCCAATTCCCACATATTTGAACCGTTGCAATTAAACCACGTTTAACATCTGATGGTAACCTTTTTATTTTTTATTTTTTTATTTTTTTATTTTTTATAGAGAGAAAGAAATAGAGGGAAGTGAGAGAGGAAGGGACTCGAGGAGACAGGATTTAGAGGGGAATAGTGGTGTAGCCATGATTCTAAAATAATGGGTCATAATATCACATAAAAAGTTTCATTAGACCATTTCGTTTAGCACTTAGTAGACACTGGTTAATTTCTGTCGACATATGCTGGAAGTTTATGCGAACATATATCAACAACTATTATTTATAGAGGCTTGTCGATGGTAGATGAAGAATACTGTTAAGTAATGTTGAAGACTGCCAAGGGTTTTTCTAGGTATTTCATTGACCACATGGTGCGCATAATAGAATCACTCATAAAAAGAGAAAAAAAAAGACAAATATGGTAGAAAAAAATAGAAGAATGAGGAGGAAGTTGTAATTTAGTTTATCTTAGCTGTTTATACGGATCGAAAACAAGGCCATATGTTATGATATAGGTAACTGCACTATCACTTAGTTATTATTATTTCAAATGTTGAAGAAATTTTCAGTATGTCCAGAATATGAATACAACGTCGTATGTTATGATTCACACATACTAAAATGGCTTAAAAATATACAGGGCCAACTAAGATGTGAAAATCCACTGATGATTATTGAACATTAAACCCTAAAACCTCCACTAACATTTTTATGTCTTCCTTCGTCCCAAAACCAAAAACTCAAAACAACAAATTAAAACACCCAAAAATAAAATAAAATATATATCACTAGAAATCAAAGCCACCACCAAAGTCATCACCGACCCCAGCATCGTACCCAGCATCGTAAGCGCCCATCTCACCGACATCCCCAATCATATCCCCGATCAACAATCCACCCAGCAACCCAGCTCCCACACCCATCGCCATGTTCCCTCCTCCGCCCCTCTTAGGCTTCTGCGGGTGCACAACTTGCTGCGGCGGGTACCCGTACCCCGGCTGAGGCGGGTATCCGTACCCGGCTTGTGGCGGTGGAGCGTACGCGTAACCCGGTTGCTGATGAGGCGGTGGCGGGTATGGGTAAGCTTGGGCAGGTGGGTAGGCACCCGCGGGCGGGTACCCGGAGCTTGACCCGGGCTGTCCGGTCGGGTATGCCATCACGGGCTCGTGGACTTTCCTCTGCACTGGAACCGGAACCGAAAACTTGTCACCGAATTTGTACCCGAAATTGATGGTCCCCTTGGGCCTTCCGCTCGACGATCGGAGGCCGTAGCTGACGTGCTTGATCTGCTTCTTCTGATCATCGCCGCCGCTCATGGTGTCTAGTAGCTCCTTGAGCGGGATCTTGACCTCGCCGATCTTGGTGTCTCCCAAAGTGCGTTCGGAGACGAGCTTGACGTTGAGGGTGAGGCGGTTGTTGAGGAGGGCGGCTTCGTCGACGGTGAACCTGATGGGGTAGCTGGTCCACTTGGGGTTGGTGCCTCCGTCCTTGACGACGGGGGTTTTGTTCTTCTGCTTCTTGTTGCGCGGGTCGCCGGCGACCGAAACGGCGGCGTAGACGTCCATCTTGGAGAAGAGGTTGACATCCTTGATGTCGTTGGCCGAGTCGATGATTACCTCCAGAGGCCTGCAATCCATGGCGATGATTCTTGAGAGTTGTTGAAATTACAAGTTGAAAGAAGAAGATTGTTCGACTGGAATTTGGAAAATTTGGGAAATTCTTGAATTGTAAAGTGTTAGGATAAAAATCTTGAATTTATAGAGTGGTCGTGGTGAGGATGAAGACAAAAGAAAAGGCAGCTTCTGTGAACCTTCACTGGGTCACATTTTTAATTTAATTTTTTTACAATTTTGTCAAGTAGGCAACGTTATAAATTTCTTTTCTAATTTCGAGTATTTCCTAGGATATTTGTTTACGCGTATTTTTTTTTAAATTGATTTTTTCATGAATAAATATTTACGCGTAAATTAAAAAAAAAAATTTTTTTTTGAGAAACGTGTAAATTATTTTTATTTGTTTCATAGTTTTTGTTCTTTGACGTGACATTTGGCCTAATAAAGGATTGATGTGATTATAATGTAAACATTTAGCTTGAATTTAGTGCCGACACACTGTTGTGACCAACTAGAAAAATCTAAACATAAAAAATAAATATTTCTTATCATTTGAACATAACGCGGAGAAGAAAACATTACTTTCCTGACTAACTGACTTGACGTATGTCAACAAATTATGCAAATAGAGCATTGTTCACAAAAATGGTTCTCTGATCAAATTGATCAAACACATCAACAATTAAAATTGAGTGAAAGAATTCATGTGAATATTGGAGAAGATAATGTTTATGGTGGAGTGGAGTGGGGTTCAATCGACGAGGACTAATTACGTTTTGTCTTATCTCTAATGAATTGATTAATGAGAGTTTAGTCAGTTGGTTTGGTGATTAGTCATTAAGATATTTAAGGCGAGTGGGGCAGCGGTGGTCCCACAATGACAGGCCGGAAACACGTAAAAGCCGCGCAAAGCAACAGACGTTTTGCGTGGCGCAATGTAAATAGGATCATCTCCTGATTCCCTTTCTGGCATTCGAAAGATCAATTATTTGTGTTCGTTTATTATACATCATAATTAGAAATCATTTTAAATAAATATAAATAGTATCTAACAAAAAATGATCGCACGATGTACGATGAACGAACACGATTACTTAATCATCTGAATCCTTACAAAGAGAATCCGAAAATGCTCCTTGTCCGGCGAAATGCGTCTAATCTTAAATTCTTAATGGGAGAAAAAACAAAAATGAATGAATTCCATCTGACGTAATCACACAATTTGGTATTGTAAATTCTTTAACGTTAGAATATGCTCATATGCTAATGGTTTTAGATATTGTTTTGGATGTATACATATAAAATACATTCAAAGAGTTATTCCTCCTTAACTACTAACATATATCAATCTTTTTCGTATATATAGATCATGGATTTGACATTTCTAAGAACGTGTCAAATCATAACTTTTGAATTACAATTGATGGTTGGTATGTTAATCGAAAATCTTATATCAAATTTTATGTTTCTATAATCAAAATATAAAATATTATTTTATCATTTGTGTAGAGCTCTTATTTATTAGAAAAATTGTTTGAAACAAAATTTTTATTGGCTAAAATGTTATGGAATAAGGGACCTACCACTAAACTAATCAAAAATAAATTCGACGTTGATGTCAAATTTGACTCCTCATTAGTTTCAAGTCCAGTCAGCAAATAACAATTCAATTGAAAGAATTTCTTATGTCAAATGTGCATAGTGCATCTACACCTATTATTTGGCATCTCCTTGAAAGAACATCCAAGGAGCTAAGTATTTTTCATATTTTTTTTTCTCTACTTTTTCATGCGAACTCACAATTTGTTAAGAGTTAAGACTATAGAATAAGAAAAATGCAGAGTTTGTCGCTTAAATAGTTAAAAGCGTTTATCTTTGCACCCAAAATTCTTCCCTCAAATTGCTTGTATGAATAATAAACCAGGAAAATGAAAAATAGCAAATGAAGAGATAGATACCTGTATCCAGAAGAGCCTAGTGGTGTTGGATGATCACCCAGAAAACCCCAGCAAATTCCCATCTTTATTATTCGTTCTCTCTTTTCTCTTCCACTTTGGATCCTTTTTCTAATGCTTTGTAAACAAAGGAATAATCAAGCTTTGCTCTGATTAATTAATTTTCTGGTTTTCTGTTCTTGTAAATGTGTTTTGTTTTATTTTATCTTGTTAATTATCTGTTTAATTTTTCCTTAAACTGAACTATCTAGGCCTCTGATTTTTTTGGTTATGTTGGTTATGTTTAACTAAACTAAACATTCCATGGACCAAACTAATCAGAGTGGTTATTAATTTACCAACTCTCTAATTTCGAACAAGGCTTCTATTTGGCACTAAACCCAAATTTATAACCACGGCTTCCAGAATAACAGTTTTAGTTGGAGCTTCAAACAACAGTTTGAACTTTGATCTGCCGTTTAATACTACGGTCTAATGATATTCCTCTTTATTTGTAAGTGAGAGGTCTTACGTTTGATTATCGCCAAATACGAATTTGAACCACATTACTGCTAGCCTATTGTAAGGTTAAGCCCATCTCATTTCCCTTAGTATAAATAATATCGTTTGTTCAAAAAAAAAAAAAAAGTTTGTTCTAGAGCTTGGCATGTATAATCCGATCCATTGAATTTACTGGATGGTCAAGATTAAAACAAGAGCATGGTCACATCAAAATATACCGAGGAAAGCAACTCACGTTGAACAAGTTTACTGTCATGTGTTGTTTTGATTTACACGTGTCATTTACACACTAAATAAAAAGTCACCATTTATAGAATAAAAGAAAAACTAATAAAAATAGTTAGAAAACTTTGAGTTTTAATGAAAATGATAAAAATATGTTGTAAGTGAATAATATCATAAGTGATTTTTTAGAGAAAAGCACGTAAAAAATCCAAGATGATCTTGGGGATCATCTAATCACATCCGTTCATCGTACATTATGTGATCATAAATCATTGTAAATTTTTTTATTTAAAATTAAATATAAACAATACCTAACAAAAATTGATCGTACGATGTACAATAAATAAATATGATTGAAGAATCATCAAGATCCTCGTAAAGAGAATCCGATGACGAGGATCCTTACAAAAATGGAACGTGGGAATGAGTGAGTGACAGAGTGACTGGCTTTGGTCGATGCTTACGAAAGAAGGAATAAATTGCGTTGATGAAATATGGCCGTTGAATGGAAGCCTTCTGACCTAAAAAAGCGTAACGTGGTATTTAGGATAAGATTCCACCTCCACCGTTCACGCCGAGGTCATGTTAATCCATTTCTCATTATTCTCTACATCTCCAACTTTGCAACGTAAGACTGTGATCAGTGGTAGAGGTGCGGATTGTGGCTTTTCAATAAACAAAAAAATATGAGAGCGAGCAAAAAAAAACAAAAAAATATGAGAGGTCTCAAGTTCGATGCTCTGAATTGCTGAGTCTGTTTAACTGTAATCACAGGTAGGTGAAATTTCTCATAACCTCTTTAGCCCCTAAAAAGATGAATAATCATAATTTACCACTAATTGTTCCCTTTAAAAAAAAAATAAAAAAAAAAGCTTTGCAACTTGGACCATTCAATTTCCAAGCATAAAAAGTCAATCCAAATTGATACCTTCGTTTTCTTTTTTTGCAATCTTGTTTCTGTTTGTCTTTTAATTTTTATTTAATTTATTTAATCAATAAAAGAGTGTAAGAGAAGAGAAATAATAAAAAATATATACAAACAGCTTGTAACTCAATCGATTACAAATATCCACTTTCGTACTCTTGATGTCTCAAATTTGAATCTCCATCCCTCTGCATCGCTTGTACAAAATGTAGGATAAAAAATTGCATAACCATCAACATAGCACATAAAATCCACCTTACCAATCATTGTTTCCATCAATGGAATATAAATAGCATCCCATCAACTATGTCCTCTTCAATTTCCTTCTTTTCTCCGCCCCATTATAAACGTTGACCACGAGTTATGTCCAAAAGGAAAGGTCTCCGAATGCCTTATATGACATTCGGACACAAAGCTCCCCGTTGTGCCGTATTCCGGCCTACGGGCCAAAAGTCAAACCCACCCTAACAAAAATACAAACAAAATTAAAAAATGCAAACAAAACGGCACTAACAATATCATCAGTACAAGAGAGTATCCAACTTGTAAAACCTACTACATGTAAAGTTTACGCCGAGTCCACCACTCTCTTTGGTTTGGCATCTCTCCCTCTTAACAACTTTCGCCCCACGTCCACGTCCTTTAAAACTCGGACGCAAGCAAAGCTTTCGAGCCCTGAAATGCTGCGTTCGAATCTTGTTGGTGACGCGGCTTTATGGCGTAATAAATTTTCGAGGTGGCTTCATCAGAGAGGATGGTAAGGCACATAGCCGAGCAAGCCCTTCACGTTGGATACAACGTCGCTGCACCTAGTCAACAAGCTAAGCATCTGCTGCGAAATATCGACAGTGCTTGTGGGTGGTGCGTTAAGATTGTGACTAGTATTTCTGGGTGGTGCCAGTTCGGAATGCTGCGGAAAATTGCTATGGGGTGGGGGTTTGGCATATTGTGGAGGTGGGCCGGGAGGATTAGGGAGGAGAGGAGGCAGTGGTGATGAAAAAGTTGGAGGAGGATTGACCTTTTGAAAGTTCCTAGTTGTATTAAAATCCATAGCAGTGGAAGTAGTAGAAGACGGTGCACCGTCGACGTCCACAAAACTAGCACTGTTGTTCTTGTTGAAGTTGTTATTTCTATTACCAGGCATCATGAATTGATCAGAAGTAGTAGTCCTACTAGTTTCTTCCCCACCCAACATGAATTTTACACGCGCAGTCCCCTTACTATTTCCATTCCCACCGGTCACCTGCCCTCCTGCTGACTCCTCGCCTGAATACTTCTTCAGAATCGACTTCAGCTGCACTCCACTCTGTTGAGCCTGCTGCTGATACTGCTGCTGCTGCTGCTGCTGTCTGAGTGCCGATGCCAATGCTGGTGATTGCATAACTGATGGATCCTTAGCCCGTGGCGTCTCCCTGGGATTGTCACCCTTGCCTAACCCTGGAACTTCAGGACCACCCACTTCTCGAATTTGACACCTCACACTAAAGTTGCCGAAAAGGGAGCTGTTTGCGGTAGCAAACTTAAATGCTGCTTGTGCATCAGATTTGTACAGAAAGACAACCCGGCATGTCGAGGACTTCCAAAAGACACGGAGACCGGACTGGTCCATAGGCCCAAATCGGGCAAACTTTGCCTTCAGTTCTGCAGGTGATGGGAGAGAGATTTTGGGAGGGAATTTCAACACCAGCATTGTGGGCTCAACTGCCTTTGATGCAGGGTCCGTTTTCTTTGCAAAACCTGGCTTGAGTGACTTCCGCATAACCGGTGTTGCTGATTCTTTTGCCTCTATACGCTTGGAGTCTATAGGAGGTCTCTGAATAGCCTTCTTTTCCGCAGCCAACGTTCTTATATCAGTAATTTTCTTGTACCTCTTAGCCGCAATATCTCCTTGACGGTCAGATGGAGCACGTTTCCGCCCAGCTATGGTAGGATCGTCGGATCTGAACATGGGTTTTGCTGCCTTTGAGGATGATAAATCTCTAACTTGCTCAGTAGGAGATATATCAGAGGCTTTCACACCAGATGAAGATTTAGAGGAGCGAACTTCAACAGGTTCAGTCTCTGAGGGTGGTGACAGAACCAAACTTTTCTGGTAGACAAGGGACCGGAAGTGCAGAAAGAACTGCCGAACAATTGCAGGGCCGTTTGTCTCAATACCGTGGAAAGGATCAAGGGCAAGGCCTTGCAAATCACTTACCAGTTGTGGTATATCAAGCTGCACATTTTCCAAGCCACAAAACGGTAATTTTCCAACAGATTCAGACAAGTTATTACTGTAAGTGACATCTTTCTTATGTTCAACCTGGGTATCCTCTCTTGCAGCCAAACCTACATGATTGGCATTTCCTGCTGCTTTACTCCCTGAGTGCAGTACCTTTCCAGAAGTCAGAGGCTTCTGTTGATTTCTGGCGCTAGCTTCCGCATCTAACTGTTTCTTCCTTTTCTTTTTCTTTTTATCCCCCATCATAGAGTCATCAATGTTCAAGTCCTCCGCAGTCCGTTTAAGAACCTTCGGTTTTTTCACTCCACCAGCTGCTTTCTTCCCATCTAAACTCTTTGCCTCAATTGGCAAAGGATCTCCAACACCACGTTCATAGGCTACTTCCACTTTTTTCAAAGAACTCGAAGGTTGTTGAAATTTTTCATATGATCCAGACAATTTTTCACTCTCTTCATATTTAAACTCTATTACACCCTCACCTTCCTGCTTTAAAGGTTGTGATGTAGCATCTATTGTACGTTGCTTGGTCCCATCCCCCAATAAATCTACATATCCTGTGGCTGTAGGACCTACATCTCCATCTCCCTCTCCCTCTTTCACTTCCTGCAGAGCCCCCCTTCCCTTTGCAAGAGATGGCTTTGCATCAACAGTAACATCTTGGGGGATGAGAGAGCTATTTGTTGCCTGATCAATGATTGCAGCTTCTTTTCCAGATACATCTGGAGCCCTCTTTTGTAACATATAATTCTCATCTTCTACTGATATTGACCCCTCCAAGACGGCAGATGGGGCTGAGGAACTAGCTTGGCCCTGGCTAGTTTGATGGGTTTTCGAGTTCCCAGGTTCATCTCTCCGCTTCAATAGGTATTTGTCTCTCTTTGAATGGTCCTTGACTTTCATCGGTTTTGTGGCACTCTTCTGCCCTCCCAGAACTTCAGCAATCACCAAAGGACCACTCAAAGCAGCTGGTTAAGGAAACAATCCAATTAGAAAAGCATGTTCAGTGAATTCAACTTGCATACAGATGGGAAACATCTAATTTTGCTTTTGTAGAAACTAAAACGAAGAAAAAGGGGCAGAAGGTTCAACGAACTTGTAAATTTTACTACTCAATGATACACTAGCACAAATGGTAATGTAAATTCAGGCAAAACGTTGAAGGATTTTGTAAACATTTTTTCCGTATTTGCACAATGTTATGGGTCAAACCAAATTTAAGGTTTAAGATAAATCATCTCACAAATACCAATTAACAAAACAAATAATTTGGGTTTAGACCCCATGCTTCACTTAAATACCACTACAACGGCACTTCCTGTCAAGAACATATCTTAACACATCACCATAAACTGATATATGCATTACAAGCTATAGCTACAAATACGAATGGAGATTAAGGTAACTGATCATTTTGAGTTCAACATCTACAATCCAAATTACTGAACCTATTTATTGAAATATTTTGCTGCAATGTAATCGCACCCTACTCGGGCATTCCTTGGACTAGTACAGACACAAGTTACAGCATGAAGGTCCAAAATTTATAACATTATTACCAATGGTGAGGAGAATTATTAATATACCTCGAGTTGGAGCTGGAACTAGACTACGAGAAGGGCGTCCTGGATGTGCACCAAATGCCTGAGCGTACGTTTCATCATACTCTTCAAAAACAACCTTGCGAAAAGAAAAAGCAGTAGCCTTGATCTTATTAAAGCTGAGGCTCTTCTGATGATCACCGTGTGGTGACAAAGCCAACTTCTTTACAAAAGACAACATCTCAATCGGCTTAAAACTATCCCTCGCCTTCCTTATCTGATTCTCCGAATACACTGCTCCTGGCTCATAATCCGGCACATCAACAACAAAGTACCCTTGCACACTTGTTTTCCGAAAATTATAGGCATTCCTACATTTGCAAACCAGACCAAGTTCACACCTACGATTCGCCTCATCAACAGCCTCCTCCACAGCCTTCAGAAAACCCCTGTGATTCGTCTGCCGAGATTTCTCAGCGTAGTGGGGATCAAATGGTATGAGTTCAGCCGGGTCGAACCATCCGTAACTATTATCACCAAAGAAAGCAACCAATACATGACCTTCCCTCCGTGTCCGCCGCACCTGAGACGTTGCCAACGCCTCGTTATATATGTGTCCCGGCCACCATGGATGAGATTTTACCTTCCCCCACACCATATCACCCACTTCGAACCCGTAGCTCAGTGCCCTCTTCGTCCCGAGAGCCATTCCACTCTTCTCATTAGCTACAAACTCATCAAACTCAGACAACAAAGACGGGTGCTCACCATTGTGAGCCTCAGATTTATCAGAATCGTCGTCAATTTCGACCCGCGAAATGTTGAAAACATCATCTTCAACATCATTGAATGAAATCTCCACCCTAGTTCTATCCGCCTGAATTCCAGAACCCTTCGATTCCATCACTTTATCCACATTTCCACCTTCACTCTCCGTACTAAACCTAGCCCCATCCTCCTCAGATCTTCCGCCAGCCTCACTCCCCGAATCGAGCTCCATTGGCGAAACCCTAGCTCTAGCTTCCGCGGCCTCTTCAGTGGCATCCGATTTCCCGTCCAATCCGATATCGTTGTTCATCACAGAGATCTTCGAACCGGCTGAGCAATTCAAATCCTCTGGCAGCTCTGGACGGACACAGTTGGCGGGTCCCAATGAGGCGGCATGGCTTTCTAACACCTCATGATGAGGTTTTGAAAGTGCGTAATTTTCCGGGAAAACGCGAGAAAGTGTGGGATTTTGAGGGATACAGATAAAACCCTAGAGAGAGAGGAAGAAGGTGTTTGGATGGTAAGAAAATTTAGGGGAAAATTGTGATTTTATCAGGGTTTGGAGAAATGAAATAATAATAGTTTGGTTCACTCCACTCTCGTGGAGATATTATACAAGGAAAAGGATGCCGCCACGTCAATATATAAAGTTTCTTTTTTGTATTTGCTTGACCAATTTTCACTTTTTCACTGGTTTCAACCGCCATTTTTTTAGGATAAGGTACGATATTCATTCAATAGAGAAATACGTACATAAGGAACTAATGCTAACAATGGATCTCAATAAAAAATTTGTCAGGACTTTCAATCAGATCGAAAGAAAAAAGAATGTCTCGCACCAATTAACTATTTAGACTATCCTCTAATAATAAATCATTAATAACATCAGAAGGTTATTCGAATCAAGAAAGTGGATAATCAAGTGTAAGACTCAACTGTGCAAGTCGATGTGCCACTTTATTCGTCTCTCTCGGTCCAAAAGAAATCTTCCATTGCTTAAACCCCTGAAGGATCTGTCGTGTATCCGCAAAGAGATGACCAAGATGACCATGCAATGCTGATCCGGCATACTGAATGGTATAAAAAATAATGCCTCAGCTTACTGACCTAACTTCGAAATTATTTTATCAAAATGACAGCAACAATCTTTATGAATTTAGTGTCCATCCCAACATTTTTTTTATGTGAAAAATAAACGAATACAAATTTCTCTTGCTTAGTGACAGATGGAATCTAGAGTGTGTTCATATTCAATTTTGTGTTACTCATCTACTAATGTTTCTCGCAAATATTTTACTTTTCTTTCTCGGTAAATCACATAAAAAATATTGAGAGGTTAGATTAATCTGAAGGCTCATATTAAAATGAGGACTTTTTTGTTACGTAGATTTGCCAATTCTAAATTGTTGATTTAAAAACCCAGTCGAATGAAAAAAAAACACGAGTTGAGTGAAATTTGAAACCATATAATGTGCAGGCAACAAATTAGGTGTGCCCTCTGACCTCCATTAATAAATGAGCTTTAAGCAAATGAAGAAAGGGTGAGGCAACAATGCTAGGGAACCTCCTTAGAGCCCTTAAATTCAATCCACTGGATTGGATCTAAAGGCTATAAGTGGGAGAGTATTATTGATTTTTCGACAAATAATAAAGATCTACATTTTCATTTCACACGACTAGACCTGAGTTTGATTCATGGAGCTGATAAATCACACGATGATGGCCAAGAAGGCTAAAATGTCTCTGTGAGTCTGCCCAGCCTCAGAAGAGTGGATTGACGTGGCTTCGCGTCACCAGCTGGTCCCTTTCTTTAAAATATATATATGTATATATATATATATATATATATATATATATATATATAAACAAATTTAATAAATTTTTTGTAGTGTATCACTCATTTTATGAAAATTAATAATTACATTGTGCACAAAATAACTCAAGCCTCAAAGGGAAGAAAGATGTGAAAGGTCACCCAAATATACTTCCATTAGACACAAATTATAAACAAATGAGATCTACACCTCCTCTTAATATATTCACTTTGAATACAAACTACAATAAAAAATTGTGACCCAAAAGAACAACATAAGCACTCACAGACATGAAACTACAAAGCTGAAATTGCAGTACATGTATGTATTCACGCAAAAACCCCGAAGGGGGATTCCCGCCCTCTCTCGCCGATAAGAACCTCGTATTATCTTATTTCTTCTATCCCAGGAAAGAACTTTGGTAGAGCAAAACAAAATCATGTCGAATGGTATTAAAAGAAAAGTCAATGAGAACCGAATCTTACGAGTAACAATCCCTACTGCCAATTGGTTTCGAAATCTATTTAGGCGTCATCAGCTTTTTCATTAGAAGGGGTTCCCGCGAGCCAGCCCCAGACGCCACCTGAGCTCTGCTTTTTAGCATTCAGTGCTGCTTGTTCAGATGCAGCCTTTTGTCGCTGGAGGAGTTCGAGTTCTTTCTGCAATGCGTCCATTGTTTGGAGCTTCTGTCGTAGTTCTGCAAGTTCAACCTGCTCGTTCAAGGAGTAATTAGCAGAAAATTTGAACCGGAAGTGCAACATATCTTGTTTGGCGACGCAAACATCTTGATGAACCGAGAATCAAGTGATAGTCGTCCACATTTGCGAGGCAAAAGGTAAACTCGGTTAGTACATGATAACATACCTCAAGTTTGAAACATCTTGACTGCTCAGATCCTAGTTGACCACGTACTGATTGAAGCTCCTACAAAATCAGTATGAGAAAATCAATGGAAACTCATAGGGCAGAAAACATACAAGAATTACATGTGCTCTTGAAAAATCGGATAATCAAAACCAATAGTGGACATAAAAAAAATCTCCATCCAATCCCCAGCGTCAAGAGAATTGTCCAAGAATTATTTGTGCCCTTGAAAATGCACAATCATAATTTCTTTGTGAACATAAAGTACCTTGTACAGGTCAGTGTTGCGAGTCTCTGCTTCTGCTAAATCTTGCTTTAATTGGACAGTTTGCGCTTTCTCCTTGCTGAGTGATGATTCTAATTCTTCTTTCTCTGCTTTGAGGGTCGCTATATGTTCATTGGTACCCTTGCCTCTTGATTTCTGCATAAGAGTTCAGATGAGTAAAATAATACGCAAGACGCAACATTGTGGCCAAATCTCCACATAATTTTTAACATCACATACCATGGCATCTGAGTCAACATTGTCCATTTCAATTTCCCTAACTTTTCCTTCTTGCCCTGTTTCAGACTCCACATCTCTGGTAGCACTTTGATTATGCACAGCAGAAACACTGTCTGGAACAGGAGTTTCCGTCATCTTTGATTGCAAGGTTGACTTGTGGCTTGGTTTAAGAACGTTAACCTAACAGAGAGAAGCAAATTTAACATGACAATAGAACAGGAGCACCATACGCTACAAGACCATGAAAGCTCATCCTTACCTCATTGTTGTAACGCCCATTGTATCCTCCAAATGATACGAGGACATCTTCACCATTGTAAGAACCTACGACCAGACTTAGTCCCTGAAAATGGAAACAATTAGATCGTCATTCCACTACATTACTGCTGGCAGTGAATCATCTCAACTTTTACATGGTACCAATCGATCATGGATGCAAAGATCTTATCATGATTCATAATTAATGTGGTACCAAGGAATGTAGCTCAAAGCCATTCAAGCTAGGTTAACTATACAGAGTTCCCAAGAATCGAATACCTCACTAGCAACAGGAATGCGCCCTTCAACAGTAGTTACAACAGACCAAACAAGCGTGGACATATTTAGGACAACAGTTTCTGAAACGCCTGCAAAAATGAAAAATGAAGAGATCAATACCTAACCGCGTAGAGTAAAGTGGATTCTGGTTAAAAAATAGATCAACCAGAAGTTTTATGAATTCCAAAACCAACCAGATGCAAATATTATAGCATAAACCAACCAGATGCAAAAACAAATATAGCATACATACCACTCTTGTTGTCACCACCGCCAACTATGAACCAATTCTCTCCAACAGTTACACCTGCATGTCCAGCCCGTGGAGTTGGTATTTCACCTTGTTGTGTGGGTCTTGACCACTCCATCTATACAGTCCAAATATATGAGTGAGTGATAGTTTTACCAAGCATGTAAACAAATTTCAGAATTGACTAGTTGTCTCACACTTTGCAAATCAAGGACATGGAGATCATTGTAACAAGTGGCATGAGAACCACCACCAAATATAAGAAGATAGCGGTCAGCATGGACTGCAGCAGCATGATCAGACCTCGGAGAAGGAGGCACCCCTCTGTGAAAGATTGAAATTTATGAACCTCAAAAGTTGATCAAAGAACGAGCATGTCTTGAACATATATTTTCTAGTCTATCCCATTCCAAGCCCTTGTAGAAATATGTGCCAACATTTATTGTTATCATTAATGCTGAAAAATGCCTTTTTCAAATACAGCAGTATACATCCTTTAACAAAATTTGCCAATATGTGAGTCAAACCATCAAAAGAGAAAAACAACATGCTACTAATGGTTCTGAAGTTTCAAGATAAATCTTACACAGCATCAATCTCATCCCACGTCATTGTTTCTAGGTCAAGAATATGCAGGTCATTCAAGAGAGATCTCTTTGCATCTTGTCCCCCGAAAATAACCAAGTTACCTCCAACAAGAGACACGGATTGACCTCCACGCGATGCCTGTAAAACATGCATGGGAAAGGACCATGATTCCCATAATTCCAACCCCACTCTTGTGCTTACACTCAGATTTTCACAAATATGAACAATAGAGCAAATAAATAAATACCGGCGGTTTCCCATAAGTCTTTAACAATGACCACGAGCAAGTTTGTAGATCAAATGCCTTCACTGTCGAGCCAATACAGGGGGGAAAGCATAAGAAAGCAGTAATTGAATCAAGGCAAAGAAAATATGGCAAAATAATGAGGCTGCATGAACGTGAAATGTGTTTGTCTTACTACTTTGAAAGCACAAATTTAATACTTAAATGGACCAGTCCTGAAAAGCTTTAACTGGAATGCAGACAGAGGTTCTCTTGAGCAATGGTTAAAGCAGAAAGACTGAGATATCACCCAAGGTCTGATATCATCAGAAAACGAAAGGGCATTACAATAATAATTATTATTAGTTCTTACCCTGAATAGAATCAGTAGGATCCTTTGTATGTCCAGCAATTGAAATAAGTTTATTCTCCCAAGGTATCTACAGAAACAGAGAAATGATTGCACATTACTGTGAGTATTCATAATCGTGACGACAAAAGTCGGCAAAAAGAGATGGATACTCATGTATTAACTAAGGGGCACTACTAACCAACGAATGACCCGCGCATGGGGTTACTGTTACTGGTGAGGCTGCCTCAACTGACTCAGCCACAGATTTGGCCTCGATCTTTGACCAACTCCAACTCCTCAAGTCCAAGACCTGTATTGTACTTCCAATTAGCAAGAACAAGAAAAAGGATTTATAAAACAAAAACACAAAAATTACACCATAGTAAGACTTGGCCAACCGTCCAATGTAGAATACTTATGATTTGTGAATTTGTATAGGTGTATACATGCAAATATGTTGCTTACATGGAGATCATTTAGGTAACGACCATTGTGATTTCCACCATGTATGTACATCTTGTCTTGAATAACCGCTGCTCCATGCTGAAAAGGTGAGAACACTGTGTTCAAAAAGAAGAAGGCAGAGAAGATGAAGAAAATAAAGATACAGATATCCAAATACCTCATATCGGGATTTTGGGCGAAGGCCAGATACTGGAGGTGCAGTCCATTGATCATAGACAACAACTGATCCAAAGCCTTCAGAGACAACATCTTTATCCTGAGCTTCCACTATGCTCCCGTTTTCAGTGGAGATTGTCTTGGTCTCGGGAAAAGAGTTACCATTCTCGACAACTGGCTGAATACTTGAATTTTGCTATAACCAACCAAAAATAACAAAAACACAGAGAAACTCTAAGTACAAAAGACTGAGGAAGAGTCGCATGTTCACCGTAAGGGACAATAATCATGGATTAGCCAAGAAGACAAGCAACCCTTGAAATCTCTAAGAGATTTGCAGATTAAGCAAGTTCTTCTAGTTTATGATCAATTGGCAATTGACAAGAAAGAAAATAGAATATCATAGAAACAACTTCCATACTCACATTCATTTGTACATCTACCACAGGCTCTGAAACAAAGTTTGATGCTCTTGAATACCAACCTGGGTCTTCCTCCTACCCAAAAAATAATGCAAATCAAGATATATTAGCAGAGCTTCGGCCGCAAGACAAAAACATACACCTGAAAATCTTATTACCTCTAATATTTTCACAAAAAGACGCATTGCTTCCGTGGAAGCCATGTCTGCAAGCTTCTTCCAGCTGGAAATTGTATATGTGAAATACCATTAAAAACAAACTCAATACAGTACGATTACATGCATAATATTGCATATATAAAACACAATTTGCAGATGCAGTATAACACAGTTGCAGTCCTTTACCCAAAGGTTTGTATAGGATTGTATCATAGGCGAGGTTCCTAAAGGATAGATTTAAATGAAATGCAACAATATAGAGAGATTTTCCGTCAATATTTTCACAGATGGTTTCATTTCAGTGAACCTATTCCTATCGGTCATAATTAGCTTACATTTCTCTCTAATCTAGCAGTCATAGGCCCAAAAATTCCACAGATAACTTGCGGGGTTCGACATCTAATCTTTTTATACCGATACACCAAATCCACATCGTCCCAGTGCTCCATACTTATAGTCAGACCTTGTTATTCACTGGTACGTAAGTTCAACCATCAAAACAGCAACTACTGAACCAAACTAATGAAACTATGAAAAAATTCTAATCAGTCCAGATTCAGTATATATCGTACACACCTCCGGACACATGAATATCATCTTAAAATGAGAATACGAAAGTGGTAACTAGAAGCGTACCTGCTCCATTTGCTTTTCTCAACAGCATTCCAAGCGCTAGGTTCCGGGGCATTACAAGGCCCTACGGTAGCCTGCCATTGCAATTGTACAACCAATTGAATGCGTACAATAACACATTACATTGACATAATTCACAAACATGCATCCATAATTACACATAGATACATACACAATTGCATTGATAAGGAGAATTCAATCCAAGTATTAGATCAACATCCAAAATATACAAATCTGGATTTCGATATTCCAGATCTACCTTAATTACACACACAACATCATTGCAGAAACTAAACGCGAAATAAACAACGCAGAAATCAAACACTCTACTGAACAATCGAAATCGAAAACCACATCACCAATCAAAACCACATCAGAACGCAAATCAACCACTCCATGGCAACAAACCCGAGCAAAAATTGTCAGAAATGAGATTGAAAATCAGTAACTATCGAAAACGCAAAAAGTTGCCGCGGAGTAAGAAGCACATCAACCGCGCAGTTGGAATTTGCACGAGCAATGCGATCGAGTATTAGAAAGATAGGGATTGAGATCGAATTTTCAGAAATGTGAGAGGAACGGGATCGGAGGAGGAAGTAGAGGGAGGTACCTGCTGATACAAGGCGTAGAGTATGAGAGCGGACTCGGAGCTGAACTTGGCGCGAACGGCTTTGGAGGCGGAGCGAGGAGATCCGTCGAAGCCGGCGTAGGAGGCCGCCGCGTAAAACCTCTGGGGGTATTGGAGCCCCGAGCTCGCCCGAGCCATAGCCATTTTTTCTCTGTTTTCTCTCAAACGGGTACGGGTCTATGCTTCGTGCGTTTTCTTGTAAGAGAGAGAGCAAGAGCAACGTATTATTTGTGGGATTTGTGGGGACTTTTATTTAATTAAATTAAATATTTGAAGGAGATTGAGGAGAGATTTATCAGTGTGATCGGCACACGAAGTAGTATATTACGAGTTACTAAACAAATAACAGAATATATATGCTAAAAATTTAATAACTTAAAAAATAAAATTTCTCACCGTTTATATAAAAACTATACCATATTCCATCGTAATAAAAAAATTTCCCGAGATGGAGGGCGTGTTTGGGAATTTTGAGAAGTCGGAGTGAAGGAAGTCAATTGCTTTATGGGACGTGGGCGCTTGACATCTGCGTCGTGGGATGTCAAAAGTCTTTCATCGTGGGATGTCAAAGTCTTTCTTTTGTGGGTCTAATTTGGTTGGGATCTAAGCACTACTCAAAATTTGTTTTTAGGAAAATTATATTTGAACTCGGACTTTCTGTTAAATGAATATTGAAAGGTGGTAGGTGACCAATGTGTTAATAGTGGTGGCAACAACGGTGTCGTCAGTGGCGGATACATATTGG
Source organism: Malus sylvestris (assembly GCF_916048215.2). NCBI lineage: Eukaryota > Viridiplantae > Streptophyta > Magnoliopsida > Rosales > Rosaceae > Malus > Malus sylvestris. The sequence goes on from NC_062263.1 coordinate 27,707,600, forward strand.
AATCAAGGTGGTCTCAGGATTATTTGGTGTCTGAAAAATATACATGCGGGGATATTTTGAGCATACTTCGGCAGCACTCGACAAGTTGCGTTGATAGGACCTGACGAATTCTCTTGATGACCTCATCATATTGGTTCAGTATAAGTTGATCTCTATTGATGTATGTGCAATATGATTAGCATGACGACAATAAACTCACTAAGTGTTTGACGAAATGCCTCAATGAATAAACTAGTTTTTTTTTTTCTATTAAAAAAGCTTAGACCTTTTAACACTGAGATTCCCAATATTTGAATTCTGAATCTGTCACTGAATGACGTAAGTTGCAATGTGATGGTGACGACGATAAATGATGTAAGTGACAACGTGATGGTGACGACGATGGAAGTGAGAATGGAATAGTACATATACGGCGGCGGCGGTAACTATGGTGATGGTCATGCAGTTGACCCCATGTTCTTCAAACATAAGGTGCGAATTGTTTACCTCTTATTTATTATCCATAAAATTGACATAAAAAACAGGCACAGACCTATGTGGAGGTTTATCGGCTTTCGCCTAGATGGGAATTTTTAATTTTATTTTTCAAAATTAGGATTTAGAAGAGCTTAGTGGTTAAAGTTTAGAGCAATTGAAAATAATCAGTCCAACCTTAACCACTAAGCTCTTCTATATCCTAATCCACAACATTGTATACAAAGTAAATCTATCTCAGTCAACTTTGGAATCTTAGGTCCTTACTTGATAAAAACTCTTTTGATATGCATGCGGATGACTTTCTACTTTTTAGCTTGTGCACGACATATTAAAGATTGTGTTGAGAAAACTAAAAGTTAATCAATTCATTTGGGTTATATTCTCATTTATTGACATGGTTGATTGTCTAAAGTGTACAATGGTGAAGCCAGGAATTCTCGGGAGAATGGGCAAACTTATATGCGTGCAAGGTTAAAGAAAAATGGCAACAACCAAATCTTTTTATGTAGGAATGTCTTATATAATTAATCAATACAAATAAATTACAGTTGTTGTCGGCGAAGTTTCATGTCATGAAAACGTCGCATAATAGGATCATTATCAGTAAAAGAAAATACATCTATCTCAATGTAAACAACCATGTTATCACTCAACCATTGATCTCCCATTTTGTTACGCAATGATGTTTTCACAATCTTCATAGCAGAAAAAACTCTCTTCACCGAAGCGGTTGCAACCGGTAACACTAAAGTTAATGTAAGAAACTTATACATTAACATGTAGCTTTCACACCTCCTGATTCATTTTGTGAGATTTAGGTTAACAAAGTTCATTTTAGAGGTAGTACCTACGAATTGCTTCGCGATAATTAGAGAAGGATTTAATTAAGCACTGTTTCTTATAGTATCGTTCTATTACGTAACTGTATAACAAAAAAAGGTCGTACCCAGTGCACAAGGCTCCCGCTTTACCCAAGAAAAAAAAATATCTTAGACTCTTAATCCTAGAGTAGACTATAGGGTAATATCTAATCAAATCACGAATTAATTAATCAATACTAACAATCATATGAATAATCAAGAATTCAATTTTTATTCTAAACCACAATTAAAAATTGAGTAAGTTGATTAAGGTTTATAGCGGTTACTGCAATCAATTTTTATTACTAGACCATGTGTGATTCAAGTTCCTATAATATATATAATGTATGAATCCTCTTTTATGTACTTCAAAAAAAAATTAATAATCATAGTATTTATATGAATAATCTATAATCGATAACCATAAATTTTTTAAAAAAATTAAAAATTAACCTCACTTGGAGTGGCTGGTGTGGCGTCTGGAGCTTGGTGGGCAACGGAACAAGACTTTCTTGTGTTCAATCCCGGGATTTGAGTCAATTTTGAAAATTGAAATCTGGGAATAAAGGTGGGGGGATGGGATTTGTAATTTATGGGCAAGAGTGGGGGTAATAATTGAAACGGGTGGGAGGATTGGGATGGGTACCAGTGGCTCTTTAAAAAAAAATTATTTGATTAATGTAAAACGACGTCGTTTACCAAACCAAAATTAAAAATTAAAAAAAGAACCTGTAAGCTCACAGTTCCCAGATTCGAACCATGAACCACCGTGGTTCCCAGATTCCGGCTGAACCAAAGGGGTTCAAGCCTCGCTCCTGCCTTTGTTTTCCGGCGAGCGGAGGGGTGGCCGCCCCCCTTCGCTCCTATGTAGCTTCACCATTGAAAGTGTATAAACAAAATATTTGAATCACGTATTCATTCTAAAAAATTAGAGTCAAAGTACCATTTGATATTACAAATAATCCTTACAAGTACAAGACGCCTTGAAGATTGAGGGGTGTTATTGAGAATATCCGGCTATCAACTTTTTTATGTTTTATATTTTAGTGTCATGTGTTTTGAAAAGTGAATTTCTTTATTTTGTTATCGGTGTTAACTTTTTAATGTTTTATGTTGAGATACATAGCTACCTATAAAGGCTAAACATACACAATTTTTTATTGTATTGGTGTGGTTATTCCCTTTTTTTTTAATTAAATTTATTTTCCAAAAAAGAGTAAATAATCAACCCTCCCAATATTTCAATTTACAATAACAAAAATATTTAAAAGGCATTGCTCACTGTCAACTTAGGCTTAATTCTTATGCTACATGGAACTACTTGAGGTCAAAGAAGACCAAAATGAAATACTTGCATTTCTCTTTTGGTGACAAGTTTATTCTCCTGCTTACAAATAACATATATTCATAGTAAAAATTTATAATCGGAGACGTTCAATTTCTTAATCTTTATTTGAAATGTGGGTGTAAAAATTAAGGCTCAAGCAATGAGCCATTTCCCATTCATCCTAAATTATCAAACACTTCCATGGAATGTGAAACATGAAGGAATAGGGAGAAAGTGGAACTTGGAGCCCAAGACTTAAATGTCTGTAAAAGGCAATAATTCCACAAGAATGCATGAAAAAATAGAAATAGAAGTAAGAAATAACTTTATAATGTACTGCATCATTTTGACAAAGACTGACAAGCGTTAGAGTGTTTTCTTTTAAGTTCTCTCGCTCTCATTGATGACAACCGAAGATGGTGTTTATAGCTTTTCAACAAGGCTACAATATTATTGTTGAAGGAGACGAAATTTTCCGCTCCAACAATCACCCTACAAAAAACCATTTGTAAATAGATTATTTATTTATTTAAATATATTAAATAAACCAACCGTTCATTGTAAATATGTTACTTGGTGTTTATATCATTGATTTATTTTACATATTTGTATAACTAAATAATCTCAAATCCGAATGATTTTCTGTAAGTATAATTATTTTAGGGAAAATTAGGTTCACATCCTTCTTTTTGGTACTTCATTGATTAAAATCCTATTCATTTTTTATTTTTGATCAAGGTCCTTGGGTATTAATAACATCATTAATTATTTGAATAATAAAATATTTTTATTTTTAAATATATTCATTTAGTGTTAAAAATGCTACAATTAGTATATTTATATTTATGGCTAAATTTGTTATCATATATTTTTATTTTTAGTTTGTACCTATTTTTAATTTGCAAATATTTTTTAATTTGTACCAATTTTCTTTTCATTTTTAATTTGTACCCATATATTAGTTTCTTTTTGTGCCCAATTTTCTAAAGTTTTATTTGTGTTTGTACCCATGTGTATACCGTCACGTGACATTGTATATTTAATCAATAACAACAACAACAACAAAGCCTTTTCCCACTAAGTGGGGTCGGCTATATGAATCCTAGAACGCCATTGCGCTCGGTTTTGTGTCTTGTCCTCCGTTAGATCCAAGTACTCAAGTCTTTTCTTAGGGTCTCTTTCAAAGTTTTCCTAGGTCTTCCTCTACCCCTTCGGCCCTGAACCTCTGTCCCGTAGTCACATTTTCGAACCGGAGCGTCAGTAGGCCTTCTTTGCACATGTCCAAACCACCGGAACCGATTTTCTCTCATATTTCCTTCAATTTTAGCTACTCCTACTTTACCTCGGATATCCTCATTCCCAATCTTATCCTTTATCGTGTGCCCATACATCCCACGAAGCATCCTCATCTCCGCTACACCCATTTTGTGTACGTGTTGATGCTTCACCGCCCAACATTCTGTGCCATACAACATCGCTGGCCTTATTGCCGTCCTATAAAATTTTCCCTTGAGCTTCAGTGGCCTACGACGGTCACACAACACGCCGGATGCACTCTTACACTTCATCCATCCAGCTTGTATTCTATGGTTGAGATCTCCATCTAATTCTCCGTTCTCTTGCAAGATAGATCCTAGGTAGCGAAAACGGTCACTTTTTGTGATCTTCGCTAGATTGCTCCGGTCATTAGTGTGGATAAGTATATAAATGGATAGAGATAGGAAAGCAAACACAAGATGTACGTGGTTCACCCAGATTGGCTACGTCCACGGAATAGAGGAGTTCTCATTAATTGTGAAGGGTTTACACAAGTACATAGGTTCAAGCTCTCCTTTAGTGAGTACAAGTGAATGATTTAGTACAAATGACATTAGGAAATATTGTGGGAGAATGATCTCGTAACCACGAAACTTCTAAGTACCGGAGTGTGGTATCGTCTTGACTTGCCTTATCTGTCTCATAGGTAGATGTGGCATCTTCTCTGGAAGTACTCTTCCTCCATCCAGGGGTGGTATCTGTAACTGGTGGAGATGCACAAGGTAATGTATCAATTTCACTTGAAGCTTACTTGTGGTTTCAGGCTTGGTCAAGCGCGATACAAACCATGAAGTAGGAGTCCCCCAAGTCGCCGGGCTAGGGGATCTGCTGAAAGAGGTGACAGACAAGGTAAGCAATCAGAGCTCCGGCTGATTGTTCACATTCTCCCTATCTTGCAGGCAGCATGAAGGATAAAGAGAAGAAAAATAAGAAGAGATGATATGGGATACTTTTGCTTTTGAAGAAGTAACTTTCCACAGGCTTATTCTTAAACCGGGCTGGAGGGTTTTCTGGTTTCCTCCAGAGTATAAGGCCGACTGAAGAATTTGAGGGTCAAAACAAGTCCATCAAATCTAGAGTACGTTCGACCCTGCTGATATGGGATACTTTTGCTTTTGACAGAGTAGTGGATGTATCGGCACGTGTGCTGTTACGCTTGTCTCCACATGCTTCCTTGTATCCTTCTCACTTGCCCTATCTGTTCCTCAGGCAGATGCGGTATCTTCCCTGGAAGCATAAGATGTTGAAGATGAGTACTCGAGAGCAATGCCAGGTAAGTAATCAGGTAATGGGTTCCAGGCAGTCAGTTCCTGGCTGGAAGCTTGATTCCAAGTGCTGACTGATTGCTCTCTTTCTCCTTGTCTTGCAGGTAAGAACAAGACCAAAGGAAAAGACAGGGAAAAAGCATGATATGGGATACTCTTGCTTTTAACCCTGATGATATGAGATATTCTTGCTCTAGTATAGCTTGTTTACAGAGGTATTATCGGGGGGAAAGAAAGCTGAATATTTCGAAAGGCTTCGTTGGGAGTGCCCTCTCAGATAAGAGAAAAGGTTGAGCATTTTTGCAGGTCTGCCTGTCCGTTAGGGATGAAGGTCGACATATATAGGAGTCTCCCTAACATCAAGTAATAATGCTATTCATTTACCCTGCTTGGTCATAGCACGGTAGTGGGAGCTGCCAGCTTCACATGTTTTAACTATGTCAGAGCACTTTGAAAAAGTGGTTTGTGGTATCTGGAAAGCTGATGTTGCGTGTGAAGATTACAGACAAGCTTTATCCAAGGAGATCCAGCTCTTGAAGTTGGGAAAGTGGTGCCTCTTCGGTTTTCGAACAAGCAATCCTGTCGGGGATCTGGCTCTCGAGATTCGGAGAACGATGTCTCTTCGATTTTTGAGAAAGCAATCCTGCTGGAGGTCTGGCTCTCGAGATTCGGAGAGCGTTGTCTCTTCAATTTTTGAGAAAGTAATCATGTTAGGAGTCTGGCTCTCGAGATTCGGAGGGCGGTGCCTCTTCGATTTTGGAGCAAGCAATCTTGTTGGGAGTGTTTTCTCGAATGTGAGTAAAGGTTGGGCATGTTTGCTAGTCTACCTTGCCACGAAGCACAGAGGTTGACACACAGGGACTTTCCAATTATCCAGCAGTGGTACTGTTCCTTTACCCTCTCTTCGATTTTTGAGAAAGTAATCATGTTGGGAGTCTGGCTCTCGAGATTCGGAGGGCGGTGCCTCTTCGATTTTGGAGCAAGCAATCTTGTTGGGAGTGTTTTCTCGAATGTGAGTAAAGGTTGGGCATGTTTGCTAGTCTACCTTGCCACGAAGCACAAAGGTTGACACACAGGGACTTTCCAATTATCCAGCAGTGGTACTGTTCCTTTACCCTCTCTTCGATTTTTGAGAAAGTAATCATGTTGGGAGTCTGGCTCTCGAGATTCGGAGGGCGGTGCCTCTTCGATTTTGGAGCAAGCAATCCTGTTGGGAGTGTTTTCTCGAATGTGAGTAAAGGTTGGGCATGTTTGCTAGTCTACCTTGCCACGAAGCACAGAGGTTGACACACCGGGACTTTCCAATTATCCAGCAGTGGTACTGTTCCTTTACCCTTGTGGGTAATAATATGGTAGCTAGACCTTCAAAATTTATGTGTCTAAACTTTGTTAGTGTTGTTTCTTTGTAATTCTTTTACCCTTCTTGGTCAGAGCGATGTAGCGGGTAGCGGGAGTTGCAAGCTTCACGTGTCTCAATTTTGTCAGAGAACTTTGGCAAAGTTATATGTGGTACCCATGAGTTACTGTTGCGTGTGGGAAGTGGGTGATTGAACAGTACGATTCATGTGCTTTCTACTTCGCCAGAAATCTTCGACAGAATGCCCATAATTTCCGCAAAGCTGAGTGTGCGTGTGACAGGTGCTGACAAGGCTGGAAAAGTAGGTGCCTCTTCGATTTCTGAGATCGGCCCTCGTGGTCTCTTAGCAGCCCAGCTTTTGAGAAAGCAAGCCTCTTCGATTTCTGAGATCGGCCTTCGTGGTCTTTGAGCAGCCCAGCTTTTGAGAAAGCAAACGCCTCTTTGATTTCTGAGATCGACCCTCGTGGTCTCTGAGCAGCCCAGCTTTTGAGAAAGCAAACGCCTCTTCAATTTCTGAGCAGGCGCCTCTTCGATTTCTGAAGCTTCGTCGAGTGCAGATTTTTATAGGGGCTGACATTAAGTTTCAAAGCACACTTGAATATCCACCAGTAGAAGCTCCATTCTTGCACTTCTAAGATCTTGATTTGTCCGACCTCTTCTCTCTTCAACACCTTTGAAAATGTCTGGCCCCTCCGACCGTCGTTTTGACTTGAACCTTGTTGAAGAGGCAGCCCCGCCTTCTCCAGACAACATATGGCGCCCATCCTTCGTCTCCCCTACTGGTCCTCTTACCGTTGGGGATTCCGTGATGAAGAATGATATGACCGCTGCGGTAGTGGCCAGGAACCTTCTCACTCCCAAAGATAACAGACTACTTTCCAAACGGTCTGATGAGTTGGCTGTTAAGGATTCTCTGGCTCTCAGTGTTCAGTGTGCAGGTTCTGTGTCTAATATGGCCCAACGCCTATTTGCTCGAACCCGCCAAGTTGAATCATTGGCGGCTGAAGTGATGAGTCTCAAACAGGATATTAGAGGGCTCAAGCATGAGAATAAACAGTTGCACCGGCTCGCACATGACTATGCTACAAACATGAAGAGGAAGCTTGACCAGATGAAGGAATCTGATGGTCAGGTTTTACTTGATCATCAGAGATTTGTGGGTTTGTTCCAAAGGCATTTATTGCCTTCGTCTTCTGGGGCTGTATCGCGTAATGAAGCTCCAAATGATCAACCTCTGATGCCTCCTCCTTCTAGGGTTTTGTCCAGTACTGAGGCTCCGAATGATCCCCCTCCGATGCCTTCTCTTTCTGGGGCTCTACCGACTGCTAAGACTTCTCCTAAGCAACCTTTGTGAAGGCTCCCTCTTGTTTGTTTATTTTGACTCAAGTATATGTACATATTTGTAACTTATCGGGGATATAAATAAATAAGCTTTCCTTCATTTCAACGTATTGTGTTAAATACACCAAAGCCTTCTTCGCTAAGTGCTTTGAATTTTCTTTTGTTGAAGCTTTTAAGGATTCGACGTGATCATGGAGTGCCGGCTGTCGACTACCTGACGCCCTCCCCCTCCTCCTTTATCCGGGCTTGGGACCGGCAATGTAAGATAAACTTACACGGCGGAGTTATATTTAATCAATGATAGAAAAATTACATATGATATATTTATGTTTTTTGCCTAAACTTTGTATCATATATTTATATTTTTAGTTTGTACCCACTTTTGCAACATTTTTTTTTTAAATTTGTAGTATTTTCTTTTTAGTTTTATTTTGTACCCATGTATTAATTTCTTTTAGCAGCTATATTTTTAAAAAATTCATTTGTACTCATAATTTTTTAATCTTTTATATGTACCCTAATTTATTTATAATGTACTTATTCTTCTTTATTAATGTACCACTTTGTTATATGTGAAATGTACCTAAATGTACCAATTTTTTTAATATTATGGATACATTCTTTTGCCATTTATTATTTCTTATTTTTTCATAGTTTTTGTCCATTTATTAAATCAAAATGTTTGAAATTTTTTATTGTAACAGTTTCTAATAGTATTATGATGAGGGATTTTAAATTTATAGGATTATAAATCTCATAAAATATCAAACAATTAATGTCAAAACTATAAAAATATAAATATTAATAGTAATATAATGAGGTGTACAAAGTCAATGGACTTGGATCAAACTTTGAATACTATTAAGGTTTAATCAAATAATGTTAAGGATTAGGGACCACATCCAAAGTATGTTAAGAAATCCAATAATTCTGATTACGAAATTTCAACTTTAAAGATACATTACTTATAAGTAGAACAACAAACTCATAAAAAAATGGAAGTATTATGCACCAAAATATGAGAGGATCTAGTATTTTTATGAGGTCTTAGCAATAACGTAAGTAATAAATAAAGTGATGAGTTTATGACTAATTTATTTATTTTTTATTTTAAAAAACGGAACAACTAGTGGCAAGTCACGATTATCCACATCTTTCAGAGGTCGAGAAGACTCACATAGGCATTTATTCTTTCAATCTGATAGTGTGTAAATATATCATTTGTATAAAATAATGTGATCCTTCTCATAAGCCCATTCAAATCTTTCTCATAATCTCCATCCCAATCGTGGCTTGCCACCAATTGTCCCCTTAAAAAAAAAAAAACAAGTGAGGGACCCCTAAATGAAAATAAATAAATAAATAAATAGTTCGACACACTTATACAGACTTTAGAGCATCTACTAACTTAAAAAATAAAATGTCACTTGGTATTGGGGTTGTTGATGCACAAAACCAGAGGTCTTGGAACAACGTAAATCCGACCGTGAATCTGCCAGAAATGTAAATAACACAAGATGTATCGTGGTTCACCTCAAGGTTTGGGTTACGTCCACACTGATATTGTATTTATCTGAGAGGATTGTGAGAGAGAGAACCTCTGTAATGTAAGAGGGGATGTGAGAGGGTGAGGAGGCTTCAGGCCTAAGAGTTTGCCTCCCCCAATTGTGAGGGTGAGGAGTCCTTTTTATAGAATAAGGGCTCCTTACTTATTACATATTTGCCCATTCCTTTATTACATAATTACATTTGAGTCCCCCGAGTATTTATACGAGGTCTAAATACGGAGACCCTAAGTATGGTATAAACAATAGTCCCCTAAGTCTTCAGTCAAGAGAGTCTTTTGGCTGGATACTTGAAATTCAGTCCATGTGTGGGCCGAAGTAACTAGATGTCGTCTAGAACTGATACTCGATATGAGGCGGTGCCCAATTTGAAATGATGCTCAACTAGAAGTAGCACATATTGCGAGGCTGCTCTGCTTGTGGCTTATGTTGCCTTGGTTGGCTCAGCTTGTGGCGTTGAAGGTGATGGAGTCCCTTTTATAGAATAAGGGCTCGCACCTCAATATATAAATGATGGGCTAAAGTTGATCCTCGCGGCGAGGTGGTTGCTCAGTTGGCGGCGATGCTCTCTAATGAAGGTGAGGGAGTCCCTTTTAAATATTCATGAGCATCACTCATGTCAATCAGCTTCAAAAACTTCATTTACAGAGCTTTAACTTCAAAAGTTTCATTTACAAAAGCTTTAGCCTCAAAAGCTTCATTTACAGAGCTCCAGCTTCAAAAGCTTCATTTACAAAAGTTCTAGCTTCAAAAGCTTAATTTACAAAGCTATAGCTTCAAAAACTTCATTTACAAAAGCTCTAACTTCAAAAGCTTCATTTATAGAGCTCCAGCTTCAAAGCTTCACTTGCAAAGCTTCACCTACAAAGCTTCAGTGCATGGTATACAAATACCACATCCGAACAACCGCCACTTCGGCCCATACATGAATTCAATTTGAAGTCTCTAGCCAACAAACTCTATTAACCGAAGACTTGGGGGACTACACTATACATCATATATTGGGCCTCAACTGGGCCTCATGAAAAATACTTGGGAGACTTAGCCAATTATTTATGTACTGAGAAGCGAGCCCTTATTTTATAAAAGGGACCCCCTCACCTTCAGTAAAGAGCATCGCCGCCAATTGAGCAACCGCCTCACTGTGAACATCAACTCTAGCTCATCATTTATGTATTGAGAAGCGATCCCTTATTCTATAATAGGGACTCCATCACCTTCAACGCCACAAGCCGAGCCAACCAATGCAACATAAGCCACAAGCAGAGCAGCCTCGCAACATGTGCTACTTTTAGTTGAGCATCATTTCAGATTGGGCACCGCCTCATATCGAGTATCAGTTCTAGACGACGTCTAGTTACTTCGGCCCACACATGGACTGAATTTCAAGTCTCCAGCTAAAAGACTCTCTTAACTGAAGACTTGGGGGACTACTGTTTATACCATACTTAGGGCCTCTGTATTTAGACCTCGTATAAATACTCAGGGGACTTAAATGTAATTATGTAATAAAATAAGGGGCAAATATGTAATAAGTGAGGAGCCCTTATTCTATAAAAGGAACTCTTCACCCTCACAATTGGGGGAGGCCAACTCTTAGGCCTGAAGCCCCATCACCCTCTCACATCCCCTCTCACATTACAGAGGTTTTCTCCCTCACAATCCTATCAGATAAATACAATATCATTGTGAACGTAGCCCAAACCTTGGGGTGAATCACAATACATCTTGTGTTATTTACATTTCTAGCTGATTCACGGTCTGATTTACGTTGTTCCAAGACCTCCGGTTTTGTGCATCAACAAGGGTGTAGTGATATTCCTCTTTGCTTGTAAGTGAAAGGTGTTAGGTTCAGTTCTCGTCAAAGACAAATTTAAACCATATTATATTTTAATGAACAGTGTTATGCCATATTTTATATCATCTCCAACCGAGGAGACCAAAGGGCCATAGGCAAAACACAACATTTTGACAAAAAACCATCTCCAACCGAAGGGGTCAAAGGACCATAGGTCAAACATAATTTATTATTTTAATTAAATTAATATGGTTAATTAAATTAAACTACCATATTAAAATAAGATTTCCATACATATTTTGAGTATCACTTGTTACCAAATGAATAAACTTTCGGATTCTTATATTTATATAATCTCAATAATTTTTTGGATAGGATTTCGAATGACATGTATCGCTAACATGAGTAACTCTCCAAATTTCTTATCTTTATGTAAACTTGTTGACCCTAAAACCTACCAAGCATACGTGGCACGTAGGCCGAATAACTAATGAGCTAACTACGTTATTTGGTTGTATGCGAGCGTGCCAACTCGTCGGCCGAGCTCGGCTGAGGAGTAAAATATGTTGATGTTGCATCGGATGCGGTGATGACTTCTCGATCTTGCGATTGCGGCCGAGGAAAGAACACTCTCGACCTTCGGGTTCTAGAGCCTAAAGACAAGACTGCTAGTTCTGTGCAGTTCAATATCAAACTCGGCTTTCAATGTGCCGAATGTAGTAACTTGTAACACCTCACTTCGCCGAAAAAGCTAATGAGATAACCTCTGCCAATAAGGATTCAAAAATCATTTTTGGATGAAATTTGGATAGATAACCAGTCGGCCCTATCGCAATGCTGTTTATCCAAACTGAAGGTGCTTCATGGTCGACTGATTCTACGGCAATAGTGCTATTTATCCAAACTGAAGATATTCGCCGATTGCTTTCACAGTGCTGTTTATCCTAATTGAAGATGTGTTGGCGAAAAAGAAAATACAAATCTTAAGGTTGCTGAGAGGTTTCGCGTAGAGCGAGAGTTTGCGCATGGCAGTTTGTGTGTTGAGTTGGAAGTGTTTTCCTATTGCCACTGCCTCTGTATTTATAGGTTTTAGTTATTGCTTGGCACGACCTGGTAACTTTGTAGAGTTCAATCGGGATTCTGCCACCTTCTCCACAGAATATGCGATATCCAAAATCCCAAATTCCTGATGTAGACCATGTGCATTTGTGATAATGGCCCCAGGGAACAATTATGATATTTGATGGTATCGTACCCTGCATATCCTTCCCTCAATGCCATGTGTTTCTTCCTTATCTTTTGCATCGCACCAATCTAAACCAAAGATTGGTTTTGATGATGTTTGAATGCCTCGCAAGCCGTGAATCTCTATGGTCCAACTTCCATGCACCAATGACATTCCAATTTATATGACTTCATCATTATCCTAAACCACGCATCTTGACTTTTCAAACCCCATCTACCATGCTGCTCCAATCTGATAACAGGAATCCTAAGTTCACTTGAGTTGTACTTGTTCGAAGATATAATGCTGAAATGATTCAAATTAAAAGATAATTATTATGATAAAAACCATAATATTATCCCTTAATAGTAACAAAATTATCTTCATTTTTCATCAAACGGTTAAGAGCTATGTTCATTCAACGGTCTAGATTACTTGGGCCGATAGTGTAAAATCGAGTCCAAACAAAACTCAATAATTTTTTGAATAGGATTTCGAGTAACATGTGTTGCTTAAGTGAGTAACTCTCCAAATTTCTTATTTTTTTATGTAAACTCAATATTTTTTTGGATAGGATTTCAAGTGACATGTGTCATTTAAGTGAGTTACTATCTAGATTTCTTATATTTATATATTCTTAATAATTTTTTGGATAGGATTTCGAGTGCCATGTGTCGAGATGTAATTGATTGTGCAAATTTTAGATATGATTCTTATCTACGTGACACTTATTATCTTTAGTTTTCAATGTTGTAGGAATGATGTAGGGATTTGTAGGATTTTTTTTTTTTAAATTCGTTAAAAAAAAATTCAAATTTTAACAGTAATCTGACGGCAGCATGATATTAGCTAGCCATAGTTGGCATAGTTGCCGTTGATATTCAAATGGACAAAGCGCTGGAGGGGTTTGCAAAATGTCAAGCTTAACGTTTTAGAGGTGGAGGGCTGGGTCGGAGATATCGTTTGTAAAAAAAAAACAAGGGTTTTCTTTTCACAGATGTCGGAAAATAGCCGGAAGAGCAAAATGCGAAAACACAAGTTACAGGTAAAATCAAAATTAAACCCAAACACAACACTAGAACAACAAGAGGACACCTAGAGAGAGAAAGAGACAGAGAGAGAGAGAGTCACCGTCTCCTTCCACTGAATTGAAATTAATTATAAATTCTGGGTTTTTTTCTGCTTCACTGCCTTCCTCCACTGCCGTCTCAACGAAACCCTAATTTCAGCATTCAGGTACCTTCTCTCGCTAAAAATACACACATATGCTGAAAGTTCTCCTTCTTTGATATGAATGTTTGCTTTGAATTTTGAGCTCAGGAAATTCTGTTGTTTGAGAGAGACAAAACCCCGTAGTTTTATTGATTTTCTCTAGCTCCTTGTTTGATCAAAGAGTCCTGCTTAATTATACTTTAATTATTTTCTCTTAATTTTCTAGCTTCTTGTTTGGTATAATTAGAGTATGTTTTAGCATCGTTGAGAGATAAACAAAATTAAATTTGAATGGTTTAACATTTTTTATTGTGATTTTTCGAGTTTACTGTTTATCGAAACCATGTTTAAAAGGCAAAGGCAAAGCAAAGCATTACATGGATAACCCCGCCTAGGCGAAAGTCGTGAGGCATGAGGTTAAAATTATTAATATATATCTCTATTAATTAATGAAATCATTTTTGTCAATCAAAAGAGGGTGAAAAGACAATTTAGTCTTCTATCACATGAAAAAATGATGGGCAATAATGTAATTTCATATGTCCAAATTGTTTTTATTTTTTATTAAAGCCTTATCTACATCTGACGTTAAAATACCTTTAATATTAAAATAAAAAAAACAACCAAAAACAAAAATTCATACACACAAAGTGTGTAGGCAAATGCTAGTTTAAATATAATGTAATCAACAATAGAGTCGAAATCAAGTGTTATAGAAGAATAATCAACAATCACATAAAAAATTTCTTCACTGCAGGTGAGAAACCCTAACCTTAAAACAAAAAAAAAAACCGTCCCAGTTGACACCTCAGGCGCCTAGGTGCGCCTCGACCAAGCCTAGGCGACTTTAAGCCCGCTCCCGCTGGGCAGAGACGTTTTCCTCACCGCCCTGCCTCGAAGGCTGCCTAGGTGCGCCTCAAGGCTCGTTTTTGAAAACATTGATCTGGGTCATTAACTTAGTGAGGGGAAGTGAGATACTGTTGTTTCACTTAATTTCTATGCCCTGGCATCAATGGTGACAATTTTATTGCCAGGCTTTATAACTCCGAACCGATGTACTAGATTGGACAAGACTGTATTAGAATTCACGCAACCTGTTATGCTTTTAGGAGCTTAGTAGAGTTGTTTGTTGCTTTAGAATTTATATAGGTGAAACTTTAATTTTGTCATAGGCACCGTGACTCCACTCGTGCGTTGCTAATATCTATGTGAGTTGACCAACATTGTTGCAAGCTAGCCTATGTCTAATTCTTTGAGACACTCTTTGATGGAATTACATTGATTAAAGGGATTTTTTGTTGGTAGGTCTTGCGAGCATAACACCATAAGCGGTGTAAAAGAACCGTGAAGAGTTCAATGTAATGGATCAATCACGTTTGGAGCTTGGGAATGGCGAGGACAATGTCAGAATTCCGGATGATTTGCGATGCAAGAGGTCAGATGGGAAACAGTGGAGGTGCACTGCCATGTCTATGCCAGATAAAACGGTATGTGAAAAACATTACATCCAGGCAAAGAAAAGGGCAGCTAATTCTGCAATGCGGGCAAATTTGAAAAAAGCCAAGAGGAGGTCGTTAGGTGAAAGTGATATTTTCTTGGAGAGCAAGAGTGATGATCTTGATGTACCACTTGCAAGCGTGAAGTCACAGGAGAGAAAGTACATGGAGAAGGTATCAAAAAATCATTTTCGTTATTCACTTGAGAGACCACCTGTGAAGGGTTCATCCGTGCGTAATCCTTCAAAATTGATGGAAGATATAGATTTGGAGGAGTATGAAGAAAATTGGAGGTCAAATAGTAACAAGTCACCGCCTGCTTCTGCTTTGGACTCATTCAGGAACAGACCACAGAGGAGCTTTGATGTTAATGCTATGACAGTTTCGGTATGTTCGTTTTACAATGTCTTAGCTGCATCTGTTAGTTTTATAAGTTGATCTTGCTATCTTTTGTTGCTAGTATGGTTTCCATACTGATGCATGACAAAGAGAGCCATACAGGGTAATAATGTTTTGTAAAACAAGTGTGCTTGAATAGTCAGTTCTACTTGTGGGTACATTTTTATAAGTACATTTCAGTGTCGAGTAGATAGTTAGATTATAGTTCATCAACATATACATTCAAGAGTAAAGACTGAAACGTCCCATTTGCTAGTCTGCTTATCATTAGTGCAGCTGTATGTCTTGATTTGAAATTGGATAATTGCTGCTTTTACGTTTTATAATACTGAGGCAAACCTTTTTCTTGTAGGAAGAGTCTGATGGAAGCTCTGAATCCTCTGAAGAAACTGGTGGCCAAACTTGCCATCAGTGTCGGAGGAATGACAGAGACACAGTCATTTGGTGCCTCAAATGTGATAGAAGAGGATACTGTGACAGCTGTATTTTGACATGGTGAGGTTGAGTGTCTTGAAAAGACACAATACACATATGCTTAAGTGATTCAGTTTCATGTCCATATTGTGTATTCATGCTTTAATTTTTTAGGTACTCGGACATCCCATTAGAAGACATTCAGAGGTCCTGTCCTGCATGTCGTGGCACTTGTAATTGCAAGGTGTGCCTACGTAGAGATAATTTGGTAAAGGTAATTCATATAAAGGAGTCTTCAACTAGCTACATGATCAGCTTAGGTGAATGAGTATTTCTGATGTTTCTGTTTTGCAGGTAAGGATAAGAGAGATCCCAGTGCTAGATAAGTTAAAATATCTCCACTGTCTGCTGTCTTCAGTGCTTCCTTTAGTTAAACAAATCCATCAAGTACAGTGCTTTGAAGTTGAACTGGACAAAAAGCTTTGTGGTAAGATGCTCTAATGTGTTCGTGGCATTTTGAATTCAGTATCTTTGTATGTCTTTTGTACATTGTTTGACCATTTTGTTTGCATATGTATTTTGCAGGAACAGATATAGATCTTTCCCGGACATAATTGAATGCAGATGAGCAAATGTGCTGGTAATTCAATTCCTGTACCCCTTTATATTGTAGAATTAAGTTCTTAACAACAAAGTATGTATAATAAACAAGTAAACATTTTAAATTGTGGTAGGGCCCACTCACATGTGGTCCTACAGAGTTCAGCCATGTTTGTCATAAATAAACTGAGCCAAACTCCATTTTCTCCTGAATTTGAAGGAACTATGTTTCTGTCATGTTTTTCAAAAAATAAACCGATCCAAAATCCAGATTCCCCTGAAACTGAAAGAACTTGACGTTGTTGTCATATTTGTTGTAAGGGGATAATAAACTAACCCAAACACCAGTTTCTCCTCAAACTGAAGAAAACGTGATGTTTCTGTAGATAATTAGTTTTTGTTTTAATTAATTTTTGTGGCCGTGTCTGCAATTCTAGGTCTATTTATGGCAGCTGTACTGTCACAAATATTTCTTCCTGTTCTGAAGAACATTTCCTTTTGATTGGTTTTATGCAGCAATTTCTGTAGGATTCCCATCATTGATTATCATTGGCACTGTTCCTGCTGCGCATATGATCTATGCCTTAACTGCTGTCAAGATCTTCAAGAAGCATCCATGCCTGGTGTTAAAGGAGAGGTGGTAGAGAATCAGATTGGCGAGGATAGTCGAGAAGAAGAAACCAAGTTGGAGCAGCCAAAATTGTCCAAAGTCAGACTAAATTTAGCAGACATATTTTCCAACTGGAAAGCCAACGGTGATGGAAGTATCCCTTGCCCTCCAAAGGAGTATGGTGGCTGTGGCCATTCATCGTTGAACTTAAGCCGTATCTTTAAGATGAACTGGGTTGCAAAACTAGTAAAAAATGCAGAGGAAATGGTTAGTGGCTGTAGAGTTAATGATGCTGTCAGTCTAGGGAAAACTGGGCTCAATGATCCAAGACTTAGCCAGTATGCTCATAGAGAGGATAGCGATAATTTCTTGTACTGCGCTTCATCTGAAGATATCAAATCTGATGGGATTGACAATTTTAAAGGGCATTGGCTTAGGGGTGAGCCCATCATTATTGAGAAGGTGTTTGATAGCTCTTCAATTTCAAACTGGGATCCAATGATTATATGGAGAGGGATTCGGGAGACAGCAGATGAGAAATTAAAGGATGAGAACAGAAGGGTGAAGGCCATAAATTGCTTTGACTGGTCTGAGGTTCGCTCTAACAGCTATTTCTTGTATTTACCTCTATGGCCTTTCTTTCTTATATTATGTATCAGCTGTTTATAACCGACTCTTGTTGTAATGAAATAATCCATTAGTTGATTTGTAATATATAGTGTTATAAACCTAAACTAAACCTCTGTGCTTTGACATGATGGCAGGTTGATATTGAACTTAGTCAATTCATGAAAGGTTACTCCAAGGGAAGAATTAATGAAAATGGTATGCCAGAAATGTTGAAACTCATAGACTGGCCTTCCCCTAGTGCATCTGAAGAGTTCTTATTATATCAGAGACCTGAATTTATCAGCAAACTGCCTTTACTTGAGTATATTCACTCCAAGTTTGGTCTTTTAAATGTTGCTGCAAAACTGCCACACTATTCTTTGCAAAACGAGGTTGGACCTAAGATTTTTATTTCTTATGGGACCTGTGAGGAGCTTGGTAGACACAACTCTGTAATCAATCTCCATTTCAACATGCGTGACATGGTTAGTTGTTTCTCCGTTCTTGTTGACTTATCACCATTGATGTTGATAGTTGAGAATCGCTTATTCTAATTTAGTTATTGTTTTTGCTCTGCAAACATGGCTATTAATTTTGTAATTCATTTGTTTGATGTAAGACAATATATATTTAAATAAAGGGCTGACAGTACCACCATGGGCTGTTGATGGAGTTGACCACATAGTGAAGTAAATGTGATCAACTCTGTCAAGGGGAGAGTAATGATTTTATGCTGTGCAAGTGAAACGTTCTCTACATGTGTGTGTACATTGTCATTTACACGCGCGCACATAAGACGGATAAATTTTCAATGATCATTCAGTGAAAAACATTTTTGGTACAATGATGTATCCATGTCAGAACTTTTAGCTAATAGTAGGCAATTTTGTGCATAAGTTTTGGTGCAACATTATATTTTAGATATTAAACTTATGACTTTGTTTTTTTTTTTTTTTTTCAATCTTTGGAGTTGGAATGTTTTGATATGGATGAACATTTGATTTGCATGTTTCATGAACTAAATTTTTATCTGTTTCAAATAAACATATTTTCACCCATCAAGCTGCTAAGCTCAGGTATACCTGCTGGTGCATGCATGTGAGGTAAAGCTAAAAGGTTTGCTGAAGACAAAGATTGAGAACACACAAAAATCCTTTGAGGAATCTGAGGTTAAAGAATCATCTGGGAATCTACAAATGGTTATGGGAGAGGATACGAGGCCTGATCTCTCACTTCTTGGTCAGAATGTGGAGAATGAGTATGGGGCAAGGTTGGCCTCAGATGAAGATGAGAGTACGGCAGATCATGGGCATGAAACTACTCCTATGATTGAAGAGGACACCGCCAACTGTGAACAGTCAGAGAGAGACGGGGTAGATGTCTCAGAAAAATCTCATCTGGGAGTTCTTTGGGATGTTTTCCGTCGACAGGATGTTCAAAAGCTGACTGAGTATTTGAGAATACGTTGGCAAGAAATTGGGAAGCTCAATGAAACAAATATTTTTGTAAGTTTATCTGTGAAGTCTTTGTACCTTTACCTTTCCCCAAATTGATTCAACAGAGTTGGCTTGCATACCATGCTAGTAACAGATCGTACGTTTTGTATATCAGGTAACGTCGCCTTTTTATGATGGGACATTGTTCCTGAATGGGGATCATAAAAGAAAATTGAAGGAAGAATTTGGTAAGGATGACTTAACTATTTCCCTTTTATTTATTTTGTGTAGATATAACACCCACCCACCCTCCCTCCCCTCGTTTTTTATTTTACATTTCCACTAAGATGATTTAGAGGAAATGTTCTGTTGATTGTTATGCTAGTAGTTTTCATTTCGTTTCAAAAAAAAAAAAAAAAGAAAAGAAGTTATGCTAGTAGCCATCCACTGTACCAATTTCTGGTGTACCATTTTTGGTTTAATTAGCAGAAATCCTGAAAATATCAGGCAAGCTGCAGCTGTCTACTCAGCTGCTGTTTTGTACTGGATATCCTGGCTACTTATCATGACTTCTGTTCAAATTGAAGAATTCACATGTTTTGTAAATGGACACCTGTGTTCTTTGAATTTGCTTTTACAGTTGTAGTCAAATTGACTCTGGCTTGAACTACATTTGTAAATCCCGTGTTCTGCAAATTACTTTACAGTTTACACACCGCGACCTGCATTTCTAACTGGTTACCGGTCTATACTTTAGTGATAATGTACATCATTTTACTTTTTGTAGTGCATGTGACTGTGATCTTGGATATTTGGTATTCTTTGAGATTTTCAGCATTCAGGTTTTTAAAATTCTGAACTTTATTCTTTGTTTTTCTTCCTGTTTTATCAGGAATTGAGCCATGGTCCTTTGAATAACATTTGGGGCAAGCTGTTTTTATCCCCGCTGGATGCCCTTTTCAAGTCAGGAATCTTCAGGTGGTTTTCTTTGTAACTAAATTAATATTTTTGAAGTACCAGTTCCGGGTTATTTAATGAAAATATGAAGGGTATAGATTGACTTGACAAGTAATTTATGTAAAGCGTACAATTCTGCTTGCGTCTGTATTAATTTTATTTCTTGGTCTTTCGAGGATGTCACATAGCAAAATAATCCGGCTCTGTTGCTTGAGATTCCGTTTGCACTTTTAAGATTATTATTCCCTTCTCTAGACATTAGACATCCTAAATCTTTAGTGCATTTATTTCTAGCATATAATCTAATAAGTCATAATCTTTATGTTTTTTTTTTTTTCAGTCAACTGTTCAGCTTGGTCTTGATTTCTTATCTCCTGAAAGCCTCGGTGAGGCTGTAAGACTAGCTGATGAAATTCGGTGTCTTCCAAATGACCATGAAGCAAAGCTACAAGTGTTGGAGGTTGGACAAGGGAAATTTTCCTTAGAAGTATTCCGTGCCTTCTTTTACCTTTTTTGTTTTTTATCAGTTCTGGAAGTATTGTGCCCAATCTTGTCCAGTGGGCTAATCCAGACTTGTTTCTTTTGTTGGTTTTCTCAATTTCCGTGATTGGGTTCTAATGCAGGTAGGAAAGATATCACTTTATGCGGCGAGTTCAGCCATTAAAGAGATTCAGAAGTTGGTACTCGATCCAAAGTAAGCAAATCAAACATTATAGGGTGGTGCTATCCACACATCTCTTTTTACCTTCCATGCACTCATCATAATTTCCGGCTGTCGAATTGAAGGAATTGAAGAAGATCAAAGGACAAAAATAGAGGGGGTGTGTGGGAGATAGAAAGGGTGTGTGAATAGCACCACCCACAGTTATTGCTTTTGTTGCTGTTCGATCACTCATTCTTATCTATTAGGAAGCACAAAACCTATAAAAAGATGGCTGCTTGCATTGTGTTCCGCTGTCATCGGGCTGCCTTAAGTGTATGGATTGAGGGCAGTGTAGGGCAGGAGATAATATAACATCTGTAGATTCCAATTTGAACTAGAAAAAGGAATTGGATTTCTCTTCCTTTCCATATATGAACATATAAAGTAGGGGAGCCGAGCGTTGACAATGGGCTAGGCTGATGTTTACCTGGACACTTCCCTCCCTTTCCTTACTCCCTCAATTTATTGACTGCATTATCAACCGACCTTCCAAGCTTGCTTTGTCAATTCCTTTCGTAAACATGGCCTTTTTTCGAGACAAAATATGAAAGGATTTTACTTTATGCTTCTGCTGCAGACTTGGTGCAGAACTTGGATTTGAAGATCCAAATTTGACCGCAGCAGTTTCTGAAAATTTGGAGAAAATGACGACACGAAGACAGGTAACTTGTGCTTGAATCCGTCTCCATGGTTTAGATGAAGAAAATCTCATTAGAGGGATGGCTAGACGCCTTGATGAGTTTTCGGTGTATAAATTTGCTTATATGCAATATTGTAACTTCTGCACTGATAGTTTTTGATGAACAACGATGTAGCACTTGTGCCATTAGTTAATGAAAAAAGTGATGGTAAATGCCAACACTCGTGCCATTTGTTCAAACTTTTCTTCTGTAACTATGTGATTGACGACCTGAGAACTGCTGGATCCGAACGAGAATGGCTGGTCTGACTTCACCTCCGGCCATGCTGATTCCGGTGCCTGAGCATTGCGTAAATAACCGACCAAAACGAAAGCAACATACAGCGATGTTTTGCTGGTGAAACAAAGGGCTCTCAACTCTGAATTCAAGCTCGTAGCACTTAACGTTACGCACGCTATCCTCTCGATTTTGATTCGATCAAAGTTCCCTTGATATCAGGGCGTTTGCGGGATCCTGTGACGGTCCTGACCACAGCTTCTCCTACCTCTTTTGGTCCTCCAAATGCTTCAATTCCGACCAAAAACAAACGTCAACAATTAGCTGCATATCCAAATGCCAAGAAACTGCAGAAGCCATAACCTTCTTACACTTGCTTACTTGAAATCAAGAGCAACTGGCGACACAATGACGCTAACATTGAACTCTCCGGTGGTGGCGGGCGGGCCGAATGCGACAACGGGTTCGTGACATTTCGTGGCCATCCATCAGTCCTAGATTTGGCATTAAAATTCAGAGGAGGAGGATCAAGTGATCTTTCATAAAATAAAAAAATAAAAAATAATTTCTCAGCTGCTCGATACAAAAGTGTTTGATCTCCAACCCAACTTGCTGGGTATATAAATTTTGTCACGTCCAAATTCATTCAAATAAAATTATTTCATCAATTTATCTAAAACCAAAATTAAGGCGATGCCATCCAGACACACAATATTGACAAAATTATATCAAACGTGGTAGGATAAGAGAGAACTGACAATGCACCTACTGTAGCCTCCTATGGGATAACCCAAGAAAATCAGCTTGACTCCTACTACTTTCCGGCGACAACCCGAGAAAGAAACTTGAGACTCCAAGAAAATCAGCACCAAGAACAACCACAGAAGCTCTCCCTAAACCGACAGGAAGCTGCCGCCTAAACCCGGATTGTAGTGAAGCAAATTGGTCCGCAGGGGGCCTTTCTGCCCGGATTATTGTTACCTCTCGCAAACCCTATTTCCATCAGCCGGAGGACAGTGTGATTATGCATATATCTGGTTGAGGCATATATGTTTGCATGCATGAAAGTAGTGTGGCAATGCCGACAATTGTCCAAACGAGTGGTGGCGATGGAATAACTCGTCCTCCCTTCATATCTAACTCAACATCTTCACTGAGCTAACCCTAATTACTTACTCCTCAGTTGTACTTATTTTGATGAAGGGGTATGGATTTTTGAACAAGCATATATGTTGCATAGTTTAAGTAAAGTCATTAAGTTAAACTGTCCATCGTCATGTTTTTTTTTCCTTTAATTTTTATCTATTTGATTGACACATAGTATAACTTTAACTGCCACTTATTATTACGGTCTACTCTTAGGTTCGATTCTCGCCAAGGCGAATTTGAACCACATTATTACTAGCCCATTGTGAGGTTTAGCTCACTCTCCCATCCCCTTAGTATAGATAATATCGCTTGTTTAAAAAAAATAAAAAAAAATAAAACTTTAACTAGATGAAATATCACACTTCCATATAACTTATTTTTAAAGGAATAAATTTGAAAACCTAACTCCATAGCGTCATTAAGCTAAGTACGCAATGAGTCATTTCTAAAACGTCTTCTCATGGAAAATTTCTTGTACCACACTCCACACATATGCTACATAAAAAGTTAAATACAAAGAATTCCGAAACTAATAATTTTGGCTCCCTTACAAACGTTAATTACTTTGGCATTTGAAAAAAAGAACGAGACTGGGGAAAAAGAAAGAAGAAGGAAATATTATCAAATAATTGCCCTATTCCTATTTCTAATTCAATAATAAAAGATCTATAGTAACGTCGAAGAACCTTGAAATAAAGTCCTAAAATTAATAGGAGAAAAAAAAAATCTTAAAGAAGATCGACCGAAACAGTTCATTTCTGTTTGCTGAAACTAAAAATTGTCACCGGAGATCATAACATATGAAAACCTAGCTAATGCAGATAGTAAAACTAAAAAACTACACTTAATTAACCACGCTTCTCATTCATCCATGACCAACTGATCATGATCATCCAAATCTTTGCATTCTTAGGTGATCATCATGATCATCAATTCCTCCGAACCCCAACTGATCTTGCTGGCCATGTTGTTGTTTCTGCAGATCATGAAAGTTTTCTGGTCTATTATTATTACCCGATCCTCCAAGCCCTAAAAAGTCAACGGTCAACGTATCACCGTTACTCACATTACTAGCACCCCTGAACCCTATTTTATTTGAAGTCCCATTATTTTCATGCTCCATGTTCTTCAACAAACCATTGTTCTGAGCATGATCGAATAACATCCCGCTAAACATCCCCATTTGCGCATAATTAGCGCCAAAAAACTGCGGCGAGGTCTCTAATTGCAGAATGTTATTAGGATCTCTCTGCTGCATGAAGGGGTTCATGTTGTACCCACCAGTAGCTGTACCATAGGTTGAGGGTGCCATGCTTGTTATGGTTGTACCACTAGGGTTAGGGTTAGGACCACCACTCATAGTTGCACCCATTTGAGCCGCTTTTTGTAGCAGTTGCGTGGCGGATAAATGGCCTGATGAGTTGGGGATGAGTGATTGACCGTGCCCGCCGTGGTTTAATCCGAACAGTAGTGACGATGGTGATGTTGATGATGAAGTGTTGTTGTTTAGGGTTCTCGGTAACATGTTTACGGGTTTTGTGGGCATTGGGAAGGGTTGTTGGGGTTCTAGGGTTAAAGGGGCATTTTTGGCATCAAAATTATGATGAAATTGATCAGATGTAGTAGTATCTGATCTTGCTGACGATGGGTTGTCGGTGATTTTGTTGTTCATGGGCGGTGATGCCGGGATGATGAGCTCACTGTTGGAAAGTTGGCCTTGGTTTGGTGCTCCCATAATATTGTTGGACATTGGTACTACTCCTTGGTTTCTGTTGTTCTCTTCAGCTATGGCATCACAAAAAGCTCTGTGGGTGATGAAGCTATCTCTTCTGCACAATGGATATCCAATAGTTCTCGTAAGCTAAACTGTATAAAGTTTATGAGACTCGAATTCAAAAGTATTTAACAAAGTGGAAACTGAGTGCCGTCACAGTAAATATTATTATTATTATAAACCAAAAAATCTTACTGGTTAAGGGAAAAAAAAAAAAAACTAAATATATAAGTCTCTTGATTAGTTGCCGGCGTGTATAAAGATCGTACCCAGTGCACAAGGCTCCCGCTTTACGCAGGGTCTGGGAGAGGTGAATGTTGGCTAGCCTTACCCCCATTTATGGAGAGGCTGCTCCCAAGTCTCGAACCCGAGACCTACCGTTCATGGGCGAAGGCACTTGCCGGCGTGTATAGACAGACAAAATTAAATAAGATTAATGTATTAAGCACCATATACATTTATTCTATTGCATAGAAGGTTTAATAACAAATGTTTGTTAAATAAGAATGATTAGGACTTTCGATAATAAATTTTGGAAAGATTAGTTTCAGTCAAGTTGTCATTATTAAATATATATATATATATATATATATATATATATATATGTGTGTGTGTGTGTGTGTGTGTGTGTGTGTGTGTTAATTTTAAATGTTCATGCATGGACAAGCAGCACAACATATCTATACAAAACATTTGTCAGCGTAGTTGTTCAAATTGTATAATTATATAGACAGTAGTATAATTTTTTTATAATAAACTCATATTTTCTAGAATATTAATTTAATTACCTGGAGAAGATGGTTCCACAGTCACATTTGTATTCTCTAGTACCACAGGTCTTTAGATGAGCTTTCCAGTCCGATTGCACCGCGTACTTCTTGGAGCACTTGTCACATTTCCAGGTTTTCTCACCGTGCTTCCGGAAAAAGTGCTTTTTGATGCCCGTAAGATCCCCGAGTGCCCGCGATGGATCGTGGTGGACGCAGGAGGATTCGGGGCAGATATAGACTCGCTTAATGATCTCAGTGCTCGTTCTTTGCTTAAGCTTCCATGGCAAGTTGTGACCTCTTCTGTGGAGTTGGAGGTTTTGGTCCCTTTGGAACCCCTTCTTACAAATTTCACATACAAACCGGTTTGTGGCCATCAGGGTCTTTGGTGACAAGGCTATCACTTCAGCAGTTGGGTCTGCATTTACATGGATTTTTCAACAACTAGTACATATGTTTCAATATTAATTAAATTAGCATTTGGAAGTTTAAATTCATTAAGAAATTTGGAGCATTTTATTGTGGATAGTCATTAGAGGAAACGTAAAACTACTATCCAACAACACTTGTCTACTACAATTTGAAAATACTATCTCAAGAGGGTGAGAGAATATGTCGTTTTTTGGCCAGCTGTAAACACTCGATTACAAGACAGATTCTTATCTCGTGTGAGAGAAAGGGAAATAAGATGTTTCATGAACAATTGGAATGGATATATGAAGATCTTTTACTTGAAATAGTTGAGCACACAGAATAAGGAAACAAAGGAAGGAGACCATAGTCAAGGCAAGCCAATAGTGTATAATTTACTCCAATAATTGTGAAACATCAAGCCAATAATTGAACCCCTTTTAAACTACTTAGAGATATCAATAATACATATGGTTCATGCTTTCTGACCCCAGCAATATTTTTTTTGTCTGGAAAACAAATAATCCACGGCTCTCCTTCAAGAACTGAATCAAATCTGTTTGAAGCTAGCTAGCTAGCTATCTAAGAACTAAAAATTTGAAACAATTAAATATATGCAAGCATGCATATTTTGACCAAAAGGACACATAGAAAGAAGTTAATTACTCATAGACTAATTCAAGGTAATAATTAGAAGATAAGAAAAACATGTATTGAAAGTTTTTAAATATCTATCAAGCTCAATTAAGCATATATATGTGCACAAAATTTCAATCAAATCTCTCCAACATCAATTTTTTTTTTTAAATGTATTTCAAAGATAAAATGACTTCAAAATAATGACCATCTATTTTTGAGGGAAAGAACTTTATAAAGAAAGATTAATTACAACCGAAAGAGAAAAAACTTGATTTGTGTTTATTAGACGAGCCAGACTACACATCAGGTCCGGTCTGCGGCTGACAAGCAGACTAAATTGGTGAACGTCAACAGAAAAGTAAGAAGTTTTGAACTAATGATCTACCTGGAGTTCCTGGTAGGTTTCTTTTCTTCTTAGCTGGTGGAGGTTGCTTTTGTACTTGAGTAGTGGAAATACCATTGCTATTGATATTAGGTGTTGTTGGAAGGAGGGAGTTGGAGCCATGAAAGTTTGCATGGTGATTTAATAGCTCTTGTTGTTGCTGTTGAACTTCTTCTCCACCTGTATTTCCTGAAGAGAAACTCCCAGTAGCAGCACTACCTGTGATAATTGACATTGAAGGAAGATAAAGATAAAAGGAAGATAGATTTTTTTTCTCACTCGTTTGTCTTACTTCCAGACTCTCCTTATTTGTTTCTTTCCCCACTTATCTTGTTCTTGGTGCTCTCTCACTCTCTCTCTAAAGCAAGGCTATAGCTACTACTTCAAAAATTGATTAAATTAATGAGAAATTGAACAGAAAATAAGGGATCTGTTGTAAGTCTATAGGTAGACAAAACCCAGAAAATTCTCCTCCAATTGTGGTGAAGAGAGAGTTTTTGTTGGCATGATATGAACACAAGAACCAGGTCTTCTTTGGCCTTGTATTGTAGTAAATTTATAATATTATATTTTTGGTTCATGACACTGTTATCTTTGATATAGATTATAGATATGCCCCTTACTTTGTAGGTTTTATTGATAGTACCCTTCTATTTTAATATTTCAAGCTAATTATTTTAAGATATATCTTTAGTATATGTTGAAAATAAAACAAAAGTGGCATTTTGACAGAATCAATAGAGCGTTTCATTAATTACAAGAAGTGTTAGATGGATATATTTCTTTAGTGATGAATTTTTTAATTTAGAGGTCATTTGCACAAAACACAAATGACTTTAAACTCTTATATAAAGCCCCACACATACCACTAGAACTAGTAAATCCAACACAGATTTATCACAAGAATGATATACGCAACAAACCTAGTAACGGAACCCTCACAAAAAGCTATCACAAATAATGAGGCCACATAAATCAACGTTGTGACACAAACGACATCTAGTGCTTAGCCCGCTTTATGCGATATAAACAAAACATAAACTAAACTAAAAATAATAAAATTAGTGCCGATGATGTGTCCATGTAAGAAAGGCGGGTACAGAGTTGACAAATAGTGTGGCTAAGGGGATTCTCAGCCCGAACTACTATCATCGTTGTAGCGCCACCACAAACCCATAAGCCTACACAAGATTTGTTAGCACCAAGAGCCGTCAAAGTTTCCATCGTCTGGCGTGGGTTACAATTTTAACACAAACAACAGCAACGACATGTGTGGCAAAGAGGTTGCCAGGCTAGAGCCATCGAAGACACTGTCGTAGCCCACCACCACCACTAGGAACCCAAAACTAAGGGTTGAATGACACTTTCCAAAGGCAAACCCTATGAAATTTACAAGACTAGAAGATTTTTTTTTAATTTTTTTTTAGAAACAATATTTTGAGAGAGTCGAATTTGAGACCTGAGTTCAAGATTGAACGATCTAATCAATTGGAAGCCTCTTGCATAAAACATACTTTACACCGAGGAGCAATACATATCATTATATCTAGCTAATTCGCTAAATTAAATTACAGAATAGTAACTCGTCATTTTTAAGGAAAGAACCCTAAATAGGCAATTTGGTTATTTTTGGGAAATCGAGGGGTCCCATTTATGTCTAATTATCGTAATAGTTTAACAATTTGGTCTATTTCCATACTATTCTGGCAGTGGCAGACAAGGGCTTCTCGCCAAGACTTTTGTCTGTTTGTGAGGAGATTTATTAACAAAAGAATCTTTTTGTTCCCAAAAAGTCACATTCAATGAGCCAAAACCACAAGATTGCCACTACACAATTAGCCGCCCTAATGAGCGAAATGACCACACTACCCTAACTGTCACGGGTGGGCACACTGGCCGTGTTCTACTTGACAAGGACCCGACATGAACCAAAATTCTTATATTTACGGGCACATGGTGTGGATCACAACGAAGGGGTGTTTTTCATATTTCCAAAGCAATTGATGGTCATTTTGGTCATTGAACATGGCCTGCTTCAAAGGTGATAGGATTATGACGTGTCATCAACCTACCATTTCTGATTGGTAGTACACAAAGTAGATTAGTAGATGCGAAAGCAATAGAATTGACCCGGTCGTAGCATGAAGCGGAATGTCTGACTGTTGAATCTTTTCAATGGACTTTTAGTTGAGAAATGAGACTCTTGTACAAGCAAGAATAGTTTAACGTTAATTTTTATGTTAATATTATAAAATATTGTGTAAAAAATATGAAGTGATATATAATTTATGGAGAGTCTCGCTTTTGAGTGATGAGTCCCCTTCGCATTTATCTTGTTAGTTTAAGATTCAATGATTATAATCACAATGAATGTTGTGGGCTGGTTCATACTAGACAAATTTCAATAAATGCATCGGATAAAACTTGTGTTGAGGCGTTTCACATCATCAGTAGAGAACCTCTCACAAAAAATAAAAAGATAAGACTTTCAGTATTTTCATCTCATATGATACTGGTTCTCATTTGATATAAGAGTTGCC
Organism: Malus sylvestris; assembly: GCF_916048215.2. Taxonomy (NCBI): domain Eukaryota; kingdom Viridiplantae; phylum Streptophyta; class Magnoliopsida; order Rosales; family Rosaceae; genus Malus; species Malus sylvestris. Next base: position 27,737,147 of record NC_062263.1, read on the forward strand.
CGTAGCACAAAACCTCCTGAATATAATACTCTTCTCTCATATATATATATAGGATTGCATGGAGATAGAGGTCCATTTCGAATTCAAGAATCATGTATATATACGTGGCTCGAGTTTAAGATTTCAAATATTCAAAATTTAAAAGGTATATTCTCTTACTTTTGATCTTTAAAAGTTTTTGTTTTATAAAAGTTCTTTAAAAAGGTTAAAGGTTACTCAATAGAGTAACCCAGGAGCGAGAAAAGTGTAACAAAACAGATATGAACGCCAAATCTCAACCGTACGTTCTGCAAGTGCTATTTAGCTAAGCTTGCTTTTTGGTCAATTTTCAGCTATGCTTGCGGATGATGGGACTTTTGCATGGGTACGTATTTAGTTAATTATATCTTTATTTGAATTTTCTCCGCATTTTTTTGTTTGTTTTCCTTTTATAAAGTTATAATTAAACTTTGAAATATGAAACTGCAGCCATGCATGCATGTGAGTCTCTTTTTTAATGTGCGTACGATCTGCTAAAGCCAACCCATCACATGATAAAGGACTGTATTTGGCTTGGCTTGTCCATGCGATGATGAGGACTTTCATGGCACGAGTATACTAACAACGTGTTGTTCAATGCTAGTGTACGATGAGAAAAATGCATACAATAGACGTTCTTTTTCTGATCCTCGTAAAATGGAGAGACTCATTGGTATGAGACCACCCTTTGGTATTGCTATTCATGCTGATAGACCTCTCGTACCATAAAAGTTGTTCTCGATTTATACATGTATATATGTTGTACGTTCCAACCTTTGAGTTTCTGTCTACGTTCAAATCCAATATCTACATGTCGACGTGGGTTGCAGTTAAACAGTTATATGTACGTAGCCAATTATATATGAATATCCATGTCCTACGCAAGAACTAGCCAGAAAAAATAATAATAAAAGAGGATTATACTATATATCTAATGGGGGCGGATCCATTATGTATTTTAACGATCTATGCCATTTATTTTATAGAATATTATTCATAAATAATTTTTTCAAAAAAAATTTTGACAAATTCAAAACCATTAAGACATTTATTTGTAGTAAAGAAAATATACAAATGCGATTCTACAAAGAAACCTGAACTCCTCAATGCAAAGATCATATGGTTTCAGATTTGAGTGATTTTTAGTAGACATGATTTTAGAGAGAAGACTTAAAAGATAAACAGTTTGAATTGTTAAACACATTACGAAGTGAATTCCACAAAAACGTAGGTCAAAAGTTGTGTAAACTCTATATTACTTGCTTAGGGGATATGCATGGCCCAAATTAACAATACTTATTGCCTTACATCTAATAATCTGATTAATTAGATATCGGTTGGACGTAGCTACCGAACCAAATATTGTATTAGCTAGTACACGCGTGTGATTACAGCTATTTGGCCAAAATACATGTTTAGTGAGCTTTTGTCAATCAATCAACGCTGAAGTCAAATTACATGTTTGTAAACATATACTGAATAGGATTAATTAATTATATGGCTGTAATCTTTAAGTGCAATGTAAACTAGATATGTCCAAACGATCTCTGTCACACTAACCCACCTCCAACTGGACAGAATTTTTTAACTGGTATTTCTAATCCGTGCGTTATATACAAGGGGATGAGATAGTTGATATTTCATTAACATAATATATAATGCAGTTAATGAATATGTTACAACACGAATGAATGATAAAACTACATGCCGGTAGTGTTGTATGGTGATACAGAAAAACCCAAATGAACGCGAAGAAAAGATCTAACCAATAAGAAATAGCAATACAACAACGACAGAAGCGACGATAGACAGACATCGCTGAGGTATAAAATATTGTTCCAGAATTAAATTAAGATATTGCAAATACTGTACGTATGTCATGCATTTTGTAGTCTTATTGCTGAACAACCTCTACTCTTATATATTTAAACATTGCCGTAAATTATTTGCTCCTGAGGATTCAAAAAGTGATTGGACACCGCCAATTATTATTCGTGACGCAAACCAATCACATAAATAATTAGACTTCTACATATATATATATATATACACACATACACACACATATACACTAAAACGAGGGCGAGCACAACGGAAATGTTGCTCCTTATTTACTGAAAGATCACGGATTCGAGTCGTAGAAACAGACTCCTTGCAAAGTAAAAATAAGACTGCATACAATAGATATTCCCCTCAACTCTTACAAAGCTGTGTTGAATTGAGGTCACCTTTAGATATATGATAAATTAAAATGATTAAAAGTTCTTTTAGAAAAAATATTTTTGAGTTCTAAAAGCACTTGAGTGCTTCTGGCAATAAGCACTAATTATGTGCTTCTTTCAGGAAGTACTTCAGATACTTTTTCAGAATTTACTTATATTTTTATTAAAAATTAATTTCAAAAATATTTTCATCAAAACTTTTTTAGTCATTTTAAATGTCAAACAAACCTATATATGCATTCACCTCCGTTAAACTTTCCAACGCCCATGTCAATACTGATCCGCAATCATTACGGCAAAAGGTCGATCGATCCATCGAATTGTTAATCATGATTAATTCATGGTTATTGTAGCTAGTAAAAGTAAAAATAATTGAGTAGATTTGTAGCTCTTAGATTTACAATGATTAACGTTCGTACCACTTAGATAAAGTGATTAATTAATCATATTAGTTGTTCACTTAGAAAATCATTTGAAATTGTCACCGCCATTTTAATTTGAATAATTTCCCGATCCAATAAATAATATAAAAGGGCCCAATGTATTAAAAGCTATATTATTATTATTATTATTATTATTATCATATCTATAAATTGTGTGCTTTGTCAACAATATAATTTAAGCACGTTAATTAATATTTAAATAACAATTCAATCATCAACAATTACTCATGTGTTTTACAAAATATAATTTAAATAAATAATTTCTCTAACATTATCCTTTTATTTTCAAAAGCTTCATCAACAAAAAAAACACATTCTTGACATTGTGATGGGATTTTCTTAATTAGGAGCTTCTAATCTAGCTAGTGAATGAAGTTAGCTAGTTGAAAATTGAAGTACGCATAACAAAAAAACAATTATTACGAAACTACGAATATTATTTATAATGAAGAATGGCGAGATGACTACAAATTGAGAACATCTTGATTGACTTACTACTCAAACTAAAGTACAATTATAATTATAGTGACATAAACTTAAGAAACCTAATGCATAAATACCAAAATATACCAATACAAATCAAAATCAAACCTCTAATTAATTTTCTAAATAAACTAATAAATTCCAACACTAAGTAGGAAAAGTTGAAGATTATGAACTGGTTTAAGTAGAGATTGAACCATACACATTTGCTATTTTACAGAAAAATGATTTTTCCACATTTTTGTTTGTTTCTGTATTCGACTCTCTTTTGCCTATCTAAATGTCAAAATATATAGAAGTATGCATAAAGCAAAAAATATTGTCTGGGCAAATTATTTCTCTTTTACATATCTTAATTGCTTATATATTTGACCAAAAAAAAAAAATTGCTTACATAGTTTCATGTAAATTGGCCATTGAAAATCCATGAGGTCTTGGAATAACCCTTTCAAAAGCAAAAATAAAATAAAACAATTAATCTAACTTTGTGGCTTTTTTGTTATTGGGATCGAGATAATAGTTGGAAAGCTACTTTCAAAACAGAACCCAAGATTTTGTTGTCTCATAACGCGATGGATTAGAAAGTGGGGTGTCATCATCAAATCATCAAATCATCAAATTATGAATCAAAGGGCCAAAAGGTTTTCATCTACAATGGTAGGTCGAACCGTAGAACTAGAGACTGCTTTGCCCCATGATACTTTACGACGATGATTTAGTCTGGTGGTATTTCGTATTTGTTTTGTTGGTTTAATTGTAGCAATGATCTTTAAGACTTAAACAACTAACAATCACATATTGAACTACGAAAAAAAAATCCTATATATTCAATTTTCTTACACAAAAAAAATAATCTAGCTTTTTTTAGGTTTTTTTTCCTTTCTCATTTCTGAAATTAATTTCATAAGTGATGTGGGATGAAATTCTTAGTATACCTCTAAATTTAACAGAAAAATAAACGGCCTTAGTGAAAAAGACCAATGGTATAACACATTGTTAAGTTCGAAGACTAAAGAAACTAATATGAGAGTTCATGAACTAAAATTAAACTAGGGTAAAATTTTGGAACCATTCCTACGATTAAATCTATTTTGTTAGAAGATATTCTAAGTTCAAATTGATAGACGAAAATGATTGAATAAACTTAAAAAATAGAAAATTTTCTTGGTGAGCTAGGATATATAAGAAACAAGATACAAGTATATTAGGTGGTGGATAGTGATGTGAAAACTTGGATGACTAACATTGACATAATTGACAAAAACAAATATATATATTAACATTAATACGCGTTGTTATCATTTTACAGTAGTAAGGAACATGCATGGGCCCTAAGTACTCAAGTTACTTACAACCATAGTCGACCGACTCGATTCGAGTCTTTCTCTCTTTTCGTCTCCTCCTTGAATTTTTAGCGAAATGTTGATATTTAATTCTTACTTAGAGAGAACGTCAAATTTTTCTTAATTTTGACGTCTCGGGAAAATACTGAATCAAAATTATCGATTTTGATTTAAAAAATTATCTCTGTGAATTAAGTTGATTATATTTTCTTGATTTCTTGGCGCCAAAGATGTCCATTAGCGCCAAAAGGTGTGGCCAATGATGAAAGATGCATCATTTTTCCTTTTCAAAACCCAACCTTTTGAGAAAAGAAGAAAAACATGTAACATGATAACAGTAAAGTTCCCAGGCAAAAAGGCACGGTCCAACTAAACAAACCAATCTGCAAAATTGCAAATTGGAATTGGGCAGTTGGTTCGAACCAAATATTTTTTTTTACGAACGATATTCTACTTTAAACTAAACTAAACTGCGAGAAGAGAGCTTTGAACTCGATCAGATGCATAGGAAGAGCATATTCGCTTTAGCTAATGTATTATGTAACTATACCTGCGTATGGAGAAACCAAATATATTTTTCTGTTCTTTGGTAAGAGTAGGAAAAGATATAAATTTTGCCGATTAACATGACAAAATTGTGTTTAGTCAAAAAGCATATGGTCAAATATCATACTGGATAGAGTGTTGGAAATCTGCTCATGCATCCGGATTCGAAACTTCCACTTAAATTAAAGTAATGGTCAAATGGGTCAACTAAGAAGTGCATTTCAACCTAAGCAGGCCCATGTTTGGAAGCCCATCTCATATTTGAAGCCCCAACATACAAAAGCCTATTTGAAGCCCTAGACATTTAAGGCCCAAAGACTAACCAATGACAAGTCATAGGTTTTGAAAGCAAATGCATACCCCTACTTTCAATTGATCACGCGAGGCCTACGACACATTAACGGCTGAATCCACCGTCTTGTGAGTGAACGATTGATCTTAGCATTTCTCGTGCATGGAATCAGATGTGCTGGGCAATAGAAACCATAGGGCACAAAATAACAACGAGATTATGAGATATTCTTTATAGGATATAGAACTAACTTTCTATCAACAAAAAAAAGAGCCTACAAAGCTTTAAAACCCTGCTGCAAATACCAACAAAAAAGTCATCGAAACCAGCCTCGGATCTTTATCCGAATACATGTTTTACTTACAAAGATGATAAGTTCATAAAAGATAACAAGAAAGTAAAATTCTGTTCATCATGTCAGACTATATTATCTATGCAAACCCACTAACGAAACAGTTTTGGAAGAAACTTGAACGGCAAGTGACCTCTTGAAACAGTCATCCATAGCTCAGGCGAGAAATTTCCTAGTTACCCCGTTACAAAAACCATGAGTAGTAGCCATCAAAAGTGCTGTCAAATTCCCCTAGTTTAATCTCCTATCATTGAACTTTCGACAATTTTTGACAATTTTCTTGTCCATCTGGAAGACTTCACAGTTACAGTTTGGTGCAGTTTTGAAACCACTTTACAAATCAAAAGAGAGATTAGCACCTTACCAGGATTAATTCTCCCAAATATCACAACTTCAAGATGACACGAGTCTTTAAACACTCCTAGCAGCCAGTTGGCCACTTTTCTCCAGTTTGATCAAGAGGTTTGCTATCTGTATCTTTGCTAACATTCAAAGCTTCATTCACCTTGTTTTCTTCTGAAGCCCCAACTTCACTAACAGTATCAGCATGACTTGATGTTACCTTGACTCTCCTCCGGGCCTTACTGGAGGATTTTGAGACTCGCTTTACCCCAGGGACATCTTCTGAGTGCTTTTTTCTCTTTTTAAAGCCTAATAACCCGTCTGCAAGAGCTTCCAATGCTTTAGCTGTTAGCGGTCGGTTTCTTGTGCTTTGCCTCCTAGAGATCATGTTAGAGGCACTCAAGGTGTCTACAACATGTGTTTCACTTAATGGGAGACACGGACTGTCTACATCTATTTCCAGGTTGACCACAACAACGTTTTCACTGTCCATCGAATCACGTAGGTTGAGCCTGGATGATTCCTGGTCTTGATGATTCTCATTCTTCTCATGCGACATGCGCTCACCTGAACAATTCCCACCACGAGTTTCAGAAGTAGTCTCCTTTACTGGACCACCTTCAGCAAGAGAAGCAATTGATGGCTCCCTTTCAAGAGGACCCGCTAGAGAAACAACAAGCTCGCCTACATTTAGAGAACTCAAGGTGCCATTAGGGCCCACTTGTTCTGACTCCAAACCTTGAGAGCAAGTGTTGACGAGGCAACCTGTTTCTCCCTTAGCACAAGCAGCTAATCTTCGCCGTTTGGGGAGAGGACATACAGAATTTGAATGTTTATATTTTTCTTTCCGACTAAATTTATGTAATGTAGTCCTCTTCAGCTTCTTGTTATCGGACATGCCAATTTTTTTATCCGGGTGGCCCTCTATTTTTTCTTCAGAATCTTCCTTATTTGGTACTTCCATTTGGTTTGTACCACCAATATCCGATGTATCCCTATGGCAGTTGTCACTGAAGTTATTCACTTCACCATCCAATGAAATATCAGCAGCATCAGGCTTATGCTTGCCCAATAAATCCGCAAAAGAAGTTTCTTCAATTTCTCGTAAAAGACCAGTTGACTTAGAAACACTTTCAAATACAGTTGGTGAGCATCTCAGTTCTGTAACTTTTGATGATTTTCCTCTATGAACTAGACTGGTGTCGACAATCGTGAACCTCTTACGCTTCAGGTGCTTGGCCATATTGGGTTTACTGTTCAACTGCATTTCAGCAGTATCATTCTCATGTTCATTTAATTTATTCTCACAAGAGTCCCCTTCATTTTCTCTTGAACAATTGTTTTTTTCCGGATTACTTTGGATTTCAACTGGTGAGTATCTCAGTTCCACTATGCCTTGTGATTTTCCCCCATGGACCAAACTGGTGTCAACAACAGTGAACTGCATCCGGTTTGGTTTGCTAGTAGCGACCCTAGGTTTGAGGTAGCAATGGCGTTGATGATTAGATAGATCATCTTGGTCTGATGTCGCCTCTGGAACAAGTTCTTCTTCACCTTGAAGCTGAATAAGTTCTGGTTCAGATGCCACTTTGTTCAGAACATCACTAATAGAATCAAAATACTGCTGTCCCCTTGTCAATTTTCTTCTTTTGAACTTCTTTATGCCAGGCGTAAGAAAAACCAGAGAATGTGTAGGTTGCTCAGAATGCCATCCATTTTCTAGCAAACGCGGCCAAACAGCCTCCCAAAAGATATCGTTAGACCGCCCTTTGCTCAACCGAACCCCTCCAGTCAAATATTTAATTATTTCACTGAATGTAAGAGAACTAAATGCTTTGCCAGCGGGTAATTTTGGACAAGCTAGAAGCTCTTGGTTGTTCTTTCCAGGTTCCAGGGCAAAGCCTGTGAGATCTTCTTTCCCTTTCCCGATTCCTATAGCTTCCACAAGGACACGAATGCCAACAATGGACTTTAAGAATGAGACATATTCTTCTAGAGACGTTGTCCCCTCTGCAAATAATTTGTAACCCTGCTAACAACAGATCACATGAGAAACGGGGAGTGAGAATCATAACATTTACCTCTCAAATAGATAAAAGTAATTCAAGCTTCAACAGCATGCATAGAAGCATTTGTAATCCATTTCTAAATCTGAGCTATATGTTATACAAGAATCAACCTATTCTGAATCATGAAATATTATGCATCTGACTTGTAACAACAGACGTCAACATTATTACACTTATTATTGTCACTATTAACTGAGGAAAACAAACTTCCACCAATAAAATTCAGCAATGCGTGCGTCAAACTCTCGATTCTGAATGAATGATAAAAAATAAGGGAGAATGGAGTGATGAAGCCATGGGAGTACAAAATGGTATTGACATGCATTAAGTGCGCTGTCAAACAAAATATACTTATTCTGGAATCTATAGCATCATAACAAGGTTTCCTTTTCGACTTCATTGCAAGATGGAAAAATAAATGGTGGTATAATTTCAGTGAGATACAACAAGTGTGTGCACCATTTTAATTACTGATCCTATTAATTTATATTCAAGGACAGAAATATTTCTTACATATATACTTAAACAGTGAATTATGAAGTACCTCTGATAAAGATTTTTGAGATTCTTCTGAGACATGAGGAATTATACGAGATAACAGCTCCCGTTGCCTCCACCCTGTGAAAATTTTCTCCCCAATGATACATTTCTTTCTTCTACTTTTCCGGTACTCTGACCATATGCGGTGTGCATCAGACCTATAAAACTTCCCATAATAAAATGACAGTATTTCTCCCATGGTTTTGTGCTCCATGAATCTCTTCACCTGGTAAAAGCTCTTCCCGAAAATGTATAAGCCCAGAAGAAAACCATCCACTTCAGCATCACTCCATGTGCTTCTTGATGAACCAGGAACTGGATAACAGGACTTGCTTCTAAGTGATCGATTTGCATTCTCTTCCACCAAAATCGGCTCAATATTTTCTGCTTTTGATCCTTCTCCCTCGTCTAACCCAAATAACATGGGTTCAACTTTAAGTTTTGAACTTTTCTTCCTCGGTCTAGTAGGATCCTTTTTTCTCTTTCTAGCTTCCTTAGAACTCTTTCCATTAACCACATTATCAGGGTTAGTTGGAGATTCCAGCCTGTGATCTTCAATGTTATTCCCTTCGTCAGAATATACAATTGGTACAGGCAAACCAACTAGAAAGTAATGGGAACCACTAACAACTTTTGAATGAACGGGATTAGACAAAAGCTTATACTGCTCAGCGTCCATAGTCATGGAAGGGATTTCCACTTGGTATGCATCACCAATTCGGGGAGCCACCTGCTGCTCTCCGAACATATTGCTTATATCAGGACTACCGGGATCAAATAAATGCTGAACAGATGTCTCTTCGATGCAATTACCAACATCATCTGGCTGATCTGATTCCACCTGCCAAAGTTTATAGAAACATAACAATAAACACTTTGGAACGGAAAAAGGCTTTAAACCTTCACCACGAAACCTTCAGCATACTGCATTGGATATCATTTGTCATATATTATCATCACTCCTCAATCCAACACGGTATATCAATTATAAACTCCGGAGTGCAGATGATAACGAAATATGAAACCCAGATAAAGATAACTAGAACAAGGAAAAATCGACCCGAATGAAAAAAAAAAACACATAAAAACAGATAATTTCAAGATCACAAAACCAAATTCTGATAACCAACCTAGATCTATATCGATATAAGACACAACAAAAATGCTATCAAGCATGTCAGAACAATCGACACAACGCAGCGTCACGAAAACAAAAGCCAAATAAATAACTAAAATCAAACGTGTACAGCACTCTCTGAGACAAAAGCACACAAACTTATGCAATTACAACCAAAATATTACAAATTTACTGCCAAAAGTAAAAGCATTCAAACTAAACTTCCATAGCCAAACCCCGATTCGGATTCTCGTATTAACCCATAAAATTTAGCTCATATAAAACTCCAGAAAATGCAAACAATAACAACAATGCAAAGAGTTGTCTCACAAGCGTTAAAAACAGTATGCAAAAGAGCATTTAGAGAGAGAAAATTCAGTAGTGGCTAACCTCCATGGAAGAGCTTGAATGTCAAGAACCCACGTGAAAAACAAGACCTGCGCAAATGGGTTTTCGAGTTAACTTTTGATTCACATCTATTTTCAACCTTTACTATAATATCAAACACATCGAAAAGAAGTACAGCAAATAAATAACAACCAAACACAGCCTTAAGAGAGAGAAAAAAAAGAGGAGAGAGAGAGAGAGTACCTGGTTCAAAAGAGATGAACTTTCATATGGGTTCAGAGGGATGAATTCACGGGCTCTGAAAGAAAGGACAGAGGAGAGAAGTGAGAACCAGAAAAATCAAAGTGGTGTTTGGTGTTTGCATACAGAGGAAGGAAGGCTTTATAGGCTAGAGGGAAGAGAGAATATGTTTGTCTCGTGTCAACAAAGAGTTTAATACGAGAGAAAAATGGCATCACATAAGAAACTTTTCAAGAAAAAAAATGAAAAAATAAATAAATAAAGACTCCAAAAACACAATTGACAAATCAAAACACTTCACTTTAAGTTGTCGCCAATGAATGTTCAGCATCGTGACGTCGATATTTTTATTGTCGGTTAAAAGGAGATATGAGTAAGAATCTCGTGAAAACTTTAAGTTGTCGCCAATGACTGTCTCACTCAGTGACGTTGATATTTTCATTGCGTAAAATCGGAGATCTGAGTTTAATATTTGCCGTATTAACCTGAAAAAGGAAAAAACCGGATAAGATTTGAGCAAACTAGTGCAAACGAGAAATTACGAAGCTATTCATTTGTGATCTGACCGAAATATTCAAATTGTGAAGCCTTCCTTATAAGATAAAGGAAATTAGGACTTTTTTCGTGTCCTCATAAATATTCAAATCTCGTTAGATATGTTTTATTTGTTATTAGTGAAGAGTGGAGATTTAAACTTGTGTCCTCTTACAAAGTTAAGAAGAAAGACGCCGTTAAAGTAAGGACTAGTTGAACAACCTTAACTCAATCCTCAAATGCTCATTTAACATGTGAAAGAGAGAAATTATAACCAAAATGATATTTGGATTCAAATCTCGTAAATTTGTTAAGTTTAAACAAAGAATTTGTTATTAGTGAAGAGTGGAGATTTAAACTTGTGACCTCTTACAAAGTTAAGAAGAAAGACGCTGTTAAAGTAAGGACTAGTTGAACAACCTTAACTCAATCCTCAAATGCTCATTTAACATGTGAAAGAAAGAAATTATAACCAAAATGATATTTGGATTCAAATCTCGTAAATTTGTTAAGTTTAAACAAACAAAAAAAACATGGATAAACTTCGAACAAACTTGTGTAAATGGGAACTAAGAAATTACGTCATTGTCCATTTGTAATGAATGAAATACTCAAATTATGACGCTTTCTTTGGAATAAAACAAACTAGAACTTATTCATGTCCTCATAAATATTCGACTCTCATAAGAACATGTTTGGTATAAGCATAGTATAAATTATTTTAAACCACCTCAAGTCGATCTTATGGAAATACCCATTTAGCAAGCGGAAGTGAAAAATGGGTGATGCTAGAGAGATTAAAATTTTAAACTATATCCTGCAAACCATATGATGTTAAATCAGAAGTCTAGCTATTAATCGTCACATCATGTAGTCTACAAAAAATAATCTAAAAATTTAGTCTTCTTCGCATTTTTTTGTAGAAAACTAAGACCAAAAGTAATAGAGGTGCTAGAAAAATATCAACAATATTGACGAAATAGAAAATATTGTCGTTTATTAATGTTGAAAATTTTGTCATAACCATGAATTTATCGATATTTTGTTATTACGTGAGGGTTTCAAACTCTCTGTTCACTCTTCACTCATTGCCTCACACTTCTCCTCACCACTAAACTAACCCTTCAAGCCATCTTTGTCACTATATTTTTGTATCATTGGAAGTGTTTAAGAAATATTTTTTTTACAATTATTATTATCAAGGGGAGATGGAGAGTTCAAAACTATTACAACAGTAAGGGATAAGAGAGTTTTGAACCCGAGATGCATGAGTACAAACCTAACATCTTATTCATTATGATATTGGATCACATTCGCTTAAAATACATGATTAAAGGTTGGTGTATAAATAGAGAACTGTTACATGCAAAATGTGTATCATGAAGTGGAAGCATATGATGTGTTGGCAATTACATGATACTTTTTTATGCTGAAGAGTTGACACGTTTGTTTGCCAAGTATGAAGCATGACTACAAACCTATATCATATGTATGTGATTATGCAAAACCTAAAACCTACCTCATAAATCAATCATGTTCCTTCACTTCAAAACGACATGAAGAAGAAGACATGGAGAAGCTTATCGATATGAATAGTTTGGAGATTGGTCATTGAGACTTCAAGTTTTGTCAAATATTTACGTCATGGGTAATATTTGAGAGACGAAATTTATAAATAATTTTATAAATTAAATGACATAAAAGTTAATGATTGAATTATTACATAAGCGTTGATAACGTTCTCATTTCTTACTAGTGACCATCATTTAGTTTGTAAATTTTTTTTGTACAAATTTAGTCTTCCTAGCATTACGTTTACATGATATGTATTAAAAGTGAGTTTGGGCCGGATGAAATGTCCAATAACCTAATAATTTGTATTACGTTTACAAAGCTCGTGACTTGTAACTTTCAAGATTTTTTTAAGTCTTCACATTTTGTCAAAATTTATATTGATGTCAAATACTGTCAAGTAAAAGAATAACAGTTAAATTGATAATTTAACGGATGAAATGTTTAATAATGTAATACTTTGTAACTTTATCGTAGTAAAATTCACCTTTGAAATATAAAAACCAAAATATTTCATTAACCAGGAGAGTGCAAAATATAATGCGACCCTTAATATGCATTTATCTTGTATTTCCACCAAGAAAATGTTAGGAAGATTATTTTTTGTAAACCACATTATATAATGGTTGATGGTTGAATTCTTTATTTTTCAATGTACCTAAAACACGGAATGATATGCCTTAGGTTATTACACAAGCGGAGTGAAAAAAATTTCTAAATGTCCTTCTATGTGTATAATAGCATATGAAATATGTGTTTGTATTACGAGTACTAAGAAAATCTCTCTAAGTATATAGTCTTTAGCATCACAATTTTCACAATGGATAAACCCTAAATGAAAACATAAATAAATTCAAATTCGAAAAGATCATCCCTAACACGATAACTTCGTTAACCGTTTTACCGTTAGGTCACACGACAGCTACAGTAATATCCCGACCTCAGCAAACGGCAGTGCATGTGACTAAACGACGTCACGTTACTCTCCTCTCGCGCCTTTTTAGGGTTCTTGCCTTCTCCATTTCCATGGAAATTAAACCGGCCCTAATCGGGTTGACCCGGCCCACCGCTATCATCTGGTCAACGCTGTTCTCTGAGCTCCAGATCAGCACATTTGCAAAGTCAGCTCCTTTAGTTTAAGATAATCCTAAGCATATTAATTTTTTATGATAGTGTTCTTGTTAATTTTTGTCTATTGGTTTTTTTTTTAACTTATTCATTCGATTCGACTTGATAACAAAATTTACATAATGCTCACGTTATTAATGTTTAAGTAATAATTCAATCATCAATAACCATATTTCATTGTTTGTCAATTTTAGTCCAAATAATTGGTTACTGTTTTAATATATTTAAGAGTAATGTTAGGAAAACAAAATTTGTAGACTAAATTTTGTAAACTAAATAATATAGAAGTTGATAATTGAATTATTACTTAAATGTTAATAATCGTGCTCATTTATATTAGTGACACACTATTTAATTTACAAATTTAATTTATAAATTTAGTCTTCTAACATTGCTCTATATTTAAACAACAAGGGGTGCAAAAGATTTAGTATTTAATTATATAAATTTGTTTTCTGTCTGAAATTAATATATTAAACAAATAAGTGTGCAAAAGATATAGTATTTAATGATATAAATTTGTTTATGATCAGCATTTTTCCTCTGGAGATTCGTGCTTCAAAGCCTGTTGAGTAAGAAAAATGCAGCTAAATTAATTAAATAATTCAAAAGAGAATAAAATGTGGGGAATTTTGTGGATTTCGTGAGTTTGGTAAGCTTGAAAAATAAGTAATTTACAGCTCTTACTGCTCAATTGGGAAATGTATTATTTGGAGTAATTTTGAAGTATTACTGCAAGATCCAATCTTTTTATCTTTCAGATTTTGGGTTTATAAGATATGTCAAGTTTGTGCAGAGGAAGATTGATTTGGCTTCAGTTTGGTGGAGATTCTTTATCTGGGTAAGTTTAAATTTGGAATGTTTGTTTAATTTATGGTTAAGTGGGTTGCTTTCAGCTTCATTTTCTATGTTTCTCTTGTTAGATGTTGTTTGGATGCTGGGAAAATCTGAGGGAAAAGAAAGGAACTTTTTAAGTCTTTTTAACTTGTGTTTGATGTTTTGGCTTTAGTTTTGATGCATGTTTCTGGAGATTCTGGTGCTGGCTATGTTTAAATTTGGGTTATATATTTCAGTTATGGTTTACGTAGCTTGTTTTCAGCTTCGACTATATCTTTCCTTTGTAAGATGTTGTTTGGATGCGGAGAAAATCTGAGGAAATGAAAGGAATTCTGAGTCTTTTAACTTGTGTTTATGTTTTGGTTTTTGAGAATGAAATGGTATATTTAGAAACTAATTCACACGGTGGTAACGGCCATTGGCTCCTCTGTGAAGTTTGGGAGAAATTTCATATGTTTATGCTTCTGTTGATCGCAAGAGAAAATTATCCATTGCTGTAAAATCTGACTCATGTTGCGAGATATACACACAACCGAATCTTGGATTTTCTCCTTGAGCATGATAAATTTGATATGGAGGCTTAGTGTTAGTAATCCATTCTCTGTTCCTACATTTTCTTGGTAAAATGATACGTTGTTTTAGATGTGGAAGTTCGATTGTGGCTTGTGCAGAACATTTTACATTCAGATCATTTCGTAATCATTGTGATTTGGTTTTTTGACTAGGTTGGAAATCCGAGACAAGGAAGTACAGAATTAGTGGTTGGTTAGAAGGAAAGTTGGAAGTTTCGTGCTTAATTCAGGATGGCGAGGTTGTGTCATCCGAAATGTAGGCTTGGTAATAAATCAATGGGTTGGCTTCAGTTTCTACTGGGAGGCCTTGTTATAATTTTCAGCATATGCGGTCTCGTCAAGTTCTACTCTGCTGGGTTTTTCTTCCACAATGAAGATATATGCCGACAATTTACTGGCGTCAAGGATGCATACGAAGGGTTTGACATAAAAGCTTTGTCTGATCGAGTAGGGGAAGTTCTAAATAAATTGGAAAGCTTACAAGAAAAGCTCGAGTCAGCTGTCCAGCAAATGGAGAAGGACAAAGAGACTTTACGTACAGCTAACATTACAAAATTCGAGTACAAGAAGTATCTGGAGGAGGAAGTAATCAGGCCTCTTTATGCCGCTCACATTTCTCTGAGGCTGATTCGGTTACCTAAAGCTGAAGGTATTCACAACTCAACGATGAAAGAGGAGCCTTTGATTAACACTTTTGTGATTGAAGAGATAAGGAAGTATATAACCCCAAAGGAGAGTAGAACCGGGAAGCTTAATATATATGGAACAGAAAGGATATACAATACAATCGGACATGCTTGTGTGTTATACAAGAAAGAGTTGGAAGAGTACATGAGCTATGACATCGGGTCTTATTGTAACGATGATTGGAACTTGGCTCAGAAGCTGATGCTTAACGGTTGTGATCCTCTGCCTCGGAGGCGGTGCTTGACAAGGGCCTCAATGGTCTACCAGAAGCCTTACCCCATCAATGAGTCTCTTTGGAAACTGCCGGATGACAGAAATGTGCGGTGGAGCAATTATCAGTGCAGGAACTTTAAGTGCTTGATGGGAAACAACACCAAGAGGGGTTATTTCAAGTGTGTCGGGTGTTTCGAAATGGAGAAGGAAGAGCTTAAATGGGTTACAAATAGCTCACTTTCCGTTGATTTTCTGATCAGTGATGTTTTGACCATTAAGCCCGGGGAGATGAGGATTGGTCTCGACTTTGGCATTGGCACTGGAAGTTTCGCTGCAAGGATGAGAGAACATAACATTACAGTAGTCTCTACTGCTCTTAACCTCAAGGCGCCTTTCAACGAGATGATTGCACTGAGAGGTTTGATTCCATTGTTTGTAACATTGAATCAACGCCTACCATTCTTCGACAACACAATGGACATGATACACACCAGTGGATTTCTAGACGGCTGGATTGACCTGCAACTTTTGGATTTTATCCTGTTTGATTGGGATCGAATTCTGAGGCCAGGCGGATTGTTATGGATTGACCGGTTCTTCTGTGTTAGAAAGGATTTGGATGATTTCATGTACATGTTTCTGCAGCTGAGGTACAAGAAACACAAGTGGGCTATTTCTCCTAAATCAAAGGATGAAGTTTACTTTTCTGCACTGTTGGAGAAACCTCCAAGAGCGATATAGTTACATGTTTTGTACCAAGAAAATAGCTTTTCACTTAATGTGATCGTCTTTGTTTTCGTAATCGACATTTTGGCTAATAACATGAGTTATGAATTCATTAGTGACAACTGAGCTAGCTCTGCTGCATAGAGTGTTTCTCTCCAGCAAAGGTTTTCATTTCGAGTTCAACAATTTACATGAAACCATGAGGCTTTTAGTCTCCTAAACTCCATTGTTATCGCACAAAAGATTGTAAAATACAGTTTGAAATGAAATACATAAATATGGTGCCTAAATCCCTTCTTTTTCCTAAGACCCCAAGCTAAATGAGGCCCAAAGACAATGGTACAAACCAGGCTAGAAAAGCACAGCTGAGACTCTCAGCTCCTGGACTTATCAGTGCAGGCTTCAAACCAAGCTGCAACCCATTTTATCCCTAAACAAATTTGCAACCCATGTTTTACTTCGTTTTGGGCTTGTTGATAACAAACCAAATCCCACATTCGAGCACAATTTGTTCCAGAGGAGAATTTCGGAGTCCGACGGCAACTGAACTACGTGTCCATGCAGATCAAAACACAAAATACATCCCCTATCCCACTCCCATGAGTTGTCGTGCTAACCATGATCTACTGTTGGTTCCATCCTGTGCCACAACCCCCCTAATCCGACACACGTACAGAAGACCTTCTCGTTGAAGAGTACACAAAGTCCTACATCAAAGATTTGACACAACAACAACAAAGACTTTTTTTACTAAGTGGGGTTGGCTGTATGAATTTTAGAACGTTATTGCGCTCGGTTATGTGTCATATCTTCTGTAGATCCAAGTACTCCAAGTTTTTTCTTAGAGTCTCTTCCAAAGTCTTCTTGGGTCATCTACCTCTTCGACTTTGAACCTCTGTCATGTAATTAGGGCTGGGTTCGGTTCTTATCGGTTCGGTTTTTTGCCAAAACCGAAACCAAACCGAAATTTCGGTTCGGTTCGGTTCGGCCCAAATTTTTTTCGGTTTTTTTCGGTTCGGTTTTTTTTTCGGTTCGGTTTTTCCGGTTCGGTTTCGGTTTTTTTTCGGTTTTTTTTTTTCTCCAAAAAATGCAAAACAACCACAACATAAGATAGAAATAAAAAATATGACATGTTTCCATCTCTCCAGGACGGTTTTTCAATATTCATGAGGTACTAGGCTTCCACATTGTCGTGTTGTTTGAATCAAACAACGAAACATGATACTTTTACAGGCACTTCATAGTCCTGCGTATGAGATGAATGATTTGAGATGGTCAAGTACATATTCAAGTATGCGCTGGTTGCTTGAAGATCATTTTAGTTCTCACTTCTCACTGAGTTACATACTCAAGTTTGAAGTGGCTACACATAACCAAGAGTGAGTCCTTAGAAAGTCATAATGCTGCAAGCAAAACAAGCCGAGGGAAGGGACAAAATCTATCACGAAATCAAGCCTAGTACCTCCATTTTTATAGCCACCACGATCATATGGATGGGAATATATTTGCCCTCCTTTCTCTGCAAGCCACATACCTCTCACTCCTTCATGGTACTGCCAGAAAGAAGGAAAAAGAAGTGCTATGAAATAGCGGTCCAAATATCTAAATCAGATTTGCCGCAAAAAAAAGAACAATAATATACAACTTGTTAATTCCTAATAACCTCAATTGTGGTCTTGTTTTGCAAAGTGAGGTAGATAATATGCCAACCTAAAAGAACACTCAGCGCCACACATAAGGGAACTAGCAACAGCCCAGAAATGACCTGAAACTTGAAAAGAGAAAAATGATAAGCAAGCTGTCTTGTATCCAAGTATCAAACATAAACCCAACACTTAACCTTACATATGCAGTTTGAAAAGAGTCTCCAGTTTCCTGGTCTTCTTTTTTGGGATCATAAGTTAGGCTACCGACGAGCAAAACCTGAAAGTTTAACCGCAGATCCAATGTTAAACAGGATGAAATAAATAAAGGAAAAGAAAGAAAATTATATCTTAAGCATTGACCATCTTTTCACTACAAAGAGAGTCACCTTCTATGACTCCATCGAAAAGACAAACACAACACAACACAACACAACACAACAAAACTTAAAGAAATCAATCACAAACCATTTACGAAATCTTCACGAAATCAAGCACAAAATCTAAATATTGAATCGCATACACTAACAGCAAATCAATAACCCAAAATCCCTAAATCTAGAAAACCCTAAGTTACTCTTCCTAAATCCCTAAAATTGAATACCTTTTGATTGAGAGAGAATAGGGGATGCCACAGGGTCAAAACGCTCGCAGCCATGGGGATGGGTGCTGGAGCCAGAGGGAGGACTGAGAGAGAAGAGGGGTTGCCGCAGGGTTACCACGCTCGCAGCCATAGGGATGGGTGTGCTGGAGGCAGAGGGAGGACTGAGAGAGAAGAAGGGTTGCTGCAGGGTCTGCACGCTCGCAGCCATGGGGATCGGTGTTGGAGCCAGAGGGAGGACTGAGAGAGAAGAGGGGACGAGAGAGAGAAGAGGGAGAAATTGGAGGCATGGAGAAAGTCTGGAGGTGTGGCTGCGCTAGGGAACGAGAGAGAGAGATGAGGGGAATGACAATTACAAATAGAAAAAGTGTGGCTGCTAGGGTTTTGTTGATTTGGTTATAAAAATTAAAAAAAATCTCCAAAATCCGGGGGGCATGAAGAGGTTTCGAACCCATGCGCTCCACCATGGAAAGTTTCACTAAAACCAACTTCACAACAAGTTCTGTTTTGTTATAATTGTATGACTAAACTATTTATAAACATTGAAAAAAATAATTAAATATATATATCGGTTCGGTTCAGTTCGGTTCGGTTTTCGAACCTCAAAAACCGAAACCGAACTGGACAGATTCGGTTCGGTTCGGTTTGAGAGTTTCGGTTAGGTTTTTTTTCGGTTCGGTTTTTTTCGGGTTTGGTTTTCGGTTTTTTTCGGTTTTCGGTTTTTTGAACCCACCCCTACATGTAATCGCATCTTCTAACCGAAGCGTCTGTAAGCCTTCATTTCACATACCCAAACCACCGTAACCGATCTTCTCTCACCATTCCTTCAATTTCGGCTATTCCTACTTTACCTCAGATATCTGCATTCCTAATCGTATCATTTCTCGTGTGCCCACATATCCAACGAAGCATTCTCATCTCCATTACATTCATTTTATGTACGTGTTGATGTTTCACCGTTCAACATTTCATGCCATAAAGTATAATTTATACTGAATGGTTTATACTAAGTATAATTTTCACTGTCCAACATTCCATGCCATAAAGATTTGACACAATAAAGTATAATATATACTTAGTGGTTTTATTTCTAATCTTATCCAAATCTTTTTTGTTAATTTCACACTCGTTGGTCTATTAAACGGTTGAATTGAAGACAATATCGGTGCTTGAACTATTAGAAGGGGACTTCTGACTTTCTATCTGGAGTTTTAATGCAACAAAGTGTAATTACAATCAAGAGAATTAAATGAATCATGTAAAAAAGATAAAAACCTCCAATTGCGAATTATTATTTTCTGGAGTATTGAGTAGAAAGTTACACCTATGAAATTAAGCCTCCTTCAGTACCAATAAATTTTTTTGTCGAGCTATATACGTACTTAAAAAGGAAAAAAACGTCCAATTGTGAATTATTATTTTCGTAAATCATAGTAGTTTAGAAAGAATGTGTATCTATATGTCATCTTGTTAAAAGAACAGTAGAACATTATCACAAAAGTATGTCATAAAAATATCCCTTGTTGGCTGGAATATTTGATCTAGCTAGATTATATAGTACACATATCTACGTCTATTTTTTGTTAGCTAGGTAGGAATCAAGATTCTCTCGGGATTTTTAAGTTCGAAGTCATCATACTCAAACATTTGGGCCGTTCATAGAGGAGAGAAAGAGATTTGTGTGAAGTAAGACAATGAGATAGAAAGAAAAAAAATGTAAAATTTAAAATAAGTAATCCGAATATCTGAGTCCACCGATCCAAACTCAGTAACATAGAAAGGATGTCAATTTGCTATGTCGTAGCTAAGTGCACAATATTTGTTCTTGATGGACATCAAGGAATAATATTTCGCTCTAAAGCAATGTCCATCACTTTCCATACAAGTACTCCTTCATTTCCTGCCTATGAGAATTTTTATTTGGTCAGATGCCGCCCATCAATAG
This sequence comes from Malus sylvestris, assembly GCF_916048215.2. NCBI lineage: Eukaryota > Viridiplantae > Streptophyta > Magnoliopsida > Rosales > Rosaceae > Malus > Malus sylvestris. Next base: position 27,757,960 of record NC_062263.1, read on the forward strand.
TAAGGTAAAAAAGAATATAATGAAAAGAATCAAAACAAGTTGGATTTTTTTTTTTTTTGAAACTAACAAAGTTGGATTATGCCCTACAAAAAGAGGGAAGGTACACAAAGTGTTTTATTCTTCTAACTCGCTCGGCGCAATTTGTTAAGAGCATTTTTGTTGCATTTGAAGTTTTGAATTGAAAAATGTTAGGGTTTTATCATCAAATTAATTAGTAATATGAGAAATAGTTCAATTACTTATAAACACATGCAAGGTCCTCTATTCCACCAATGTGAAATTCATTTTTAACACATCTCATCATGTGTGACGGATTTTCAAATCTAATATATGGATAACACAGCGGGATGACGTGGAACACGTGTAGCCGTTAAGCTTCATATGTTGGATAACCTGGTCTGATATAATAAAGAAAGTTAGGGATTTTACCATAAAACTAATTGACAATATGAAAAATAGTCGAATTACTCACATACAAAAGTTTCTTCTTCCATCAAAGTGGAATTTATTCCCAATACGAATTCGTATCTTTCTTTTCAAATATCTCTTGTATAAAATATGAAAATAAAATTTTCTCAAAAGACTTCCAAGTATTTATGGGTTTTATTTTATGTTTCATGTGTTGTGCCCACTCATCCCCATTTGTTTATTACTAAATCGTTCGTGCACTAGGATTAGTAACCTAATAATTAATTTTTCAAAGCCTAGATATGTTTAATGGAAATTAAAGAACCTTTATGCAACTTGGTTCATATTTAATTCAAAGCATATATGCTTTATACGCATAGAGTAATGTTAGAAAAACTAAATTTGGAAACTAAATGATGTATCATCAATACAAATAAGCACATTTATCAACGTTTAAGTAATCAACAAATCATCAACTTCCATGTTCTTTAGTTTTCAAAATTTTGTCTCCAAATTTAATCTTTATAGCATTACCCATACGCATAATCCCATCTCATTTGATAAGGAAAGATTGAGTTTTCTATTAACCAGTCTAATGAAGATCGGATATCTCGATTGCTGAATAAACAATGGAATTATGGAACGGTTTAACTTCTAATTTGGGTATGCATTAGTGATAATGTGGATGGTCGTGCAATGTAAAAAGTAATTAAGCACGTTTGTGGATGGTTTAACAAATTAAAATGTTTATTTATACTTACCTCACTTTGCTTAACTAGCTAGTTATATCTTACAAAAAGTTCTTCCAAAATGCAACCTAAAGTAGCAATATTATATATGTTTGAAACAAGATCATATACTTCTTAAAACATGCATATGGAATTGGATAATGTAAGAAGTTATAATGATTTAAGGCAAGGTGCGATGGTTTAGAGTTATGGTTACTTTAGGGTTTTGGTTATTGTGATCTTACGCACTATCTCTTGACTCTTTCCTTAAATGTGGTGATGTGGGTGATTTATCCCTTTTGGATTTATTACTTTTACTTTTGCTTTTACTGTTAATGTTTTTTTAAATAGAAAACTAACGAAAAGTTCAAAATTTTAATTAAGAAAAAACAAATAAAGGTGTAGTGAATAGTATTAGAGAAATGTAAAAATGTGGTTTTTCATTAAAAATAAACAGTATCTTGAGTGTTTCGTTAAAACTTTATTTTTTATTTTATTTTTTGTAGACACCTTAGTGTATGGTTGAAGTTTTATCTCACGAAATATGGTATCTAATTAATAGTAATCCAAATTAGATTAGTAAATAAGGCGTAGTTAGGTTACTAATTAGGTCTTACATGATCTTACCTTATCCATAAGCAATTGAGTTGGAGGATGGACTTGACCAAAACCTAATACTTGCATGATTCACATATGAAATTAAGGAAATGCATTGCCAGTTTGTCACCAAATAGAGTGACAAACTCATAACTAAACCTAATGGATGAGCTAATCAAACACTAATTAAGGTTAGTAATCAGTTCTTTTTAGGTAGTGTTTGGTTGGATCCATCCCTAAACATGAAACGTGCACAAACGTCATCCACTAATCTGAGATATGTACGAACTACAAGAACACTTTAGGATTTATTAATCGTAGATTAGTAAGAGAGCGTTAGAGGTTTTGTGGGGACCCTTGTACTATAAATCTTTTTAAGATAGTTGGACTATATATCTTTGATTGGCTTAATAAACGTACTGTTTACATTTGTTTAAAACCACGTCCTTTTCAAAATACGGCTCCAAAGTTCAGATGCTACTAGAATATTGTAGAAATAGTGTAAAGAATTAATTGCTCTTTCTTGCTAATTAGATCAATTGATTTACTTTAGAGCAATTCCACGGAGGAGGACAAGGGCAAGGGCATGTAACTGTTCTCCTGAAAAGTAATTAATTGCCTTTGTACAAGTTCACTTGTTAGGCGAGGGTAAGGGTGATGACTATATACAAATATATTTGTTTTTACTTTTTATGCCTTGTAAGTGTGCTTAAGTGTGAACTTTGTAAGTTTGTTTGAAATTAAAACTTCTTGTTTAACTCCATTAAATTAATTTCAAATATAAAGCAAAGCATAGCATTACAACCTAGTACGATACTGAAACAATATTATTCTTGGTAGCCTACAACCTATGGCATCCAATGCATGGTGCTAGGGCATCCAACATATGACACAATTTTGTTTTTCAGAGTATACTTCATGACGTTCCAACATTCGTGCTTTGTGAATGATTTATTATTGTTCCGAAGATTGAACCACATGTGTTCTTGTAGTTGCTGAATAAAGAATTCTTAAACAACATAACAAATTACATAATCAAATGATTACTTTTAATTACCAAAATGTCCGAATACTAATTACTTACATTTGAAATTTCTTAATAATAATATGTTATTACCTCATTGGCTAGACTATGCCACTTTGATAAATTGCTTCTGCTTTTTTTAGGGCTTCTCGCCAAGATTTCAATGTTTTATGTAGATATTTGTACCTACTCGACAAAGATTGCTCGGTCTAGGATGTGCCTTGAATCTACTCGACAAATTGTGCATGAATCTTTTTCCACATTTGTTACATTGTCATCAATGACTAGGTCATGAGTAACACGCACCCAATACTCAGGCAAATCAACGTCTTCTTTGATCGACCAATTTGTCTTCTCATTTATTTATTTATTTTTGGGAAAAAAAGGATTTAGAAAGTGGAAAACAAATATAGGAGATTTGAGTAAAAATAAATATTGAGTTGTGGTGTGGGGAATGAAGAAGATAGTTGGGTATTTATAGAATAAAAAAAAATCTTATTTTTTCTCTATTTTTTTTCTAATTTATAACCATTGGATTAATCCTGGCAGTTGATTTCTCTACTCATTTGTAATCAGATGCATCAGAACATGCCACGAGGCACACTAGTAACTTTTTTGAATTTTTTCCAACGGTCCAGATCATCAAGCCGTTGAAATCCAACGACTCTCATCGCGACACGTCATAGAGTCGTTTGGCTCTTTTGTTGGAGCTACTGCAGTGAGGCCTACAACAACATATAATGTCGGCCACTCTTCTTCCTTACACGTGTAATACACGCGTCAGACACTAAAAAAAGAGATACGTGGCTGACGTTAAATTGCATGGGCAATTGGGTGGGTTTAGCGTAGCTCACCAATTGCCCTCCTTTTTGCCCACTAGAGGTGGTTTTTGAGGTAAAGGGCAATCAATTGGGAAGCCCTTGCTTTTTTTTTTTTTGGAAACTGGGAGGAAGCCCTTGCTTTTGCCCTTTGAATTGGTGGAATTGCTCTAAAAGTCATCTTAAGCTTTAGTTTGACCATCATGATATTTGGACAAGTTGGAATTTGTTAGTAACAATTCACTTAAATTTCAAAATTTTGATTAGTAGTTAAAACAAATGAATATTTTTATTTTATAAAATAGCTAGGGTATGTATCATCAAATACTAAAAGATTTACAGAGTTAATTAATACTTGTAGCATGACTTGTGACATCGACACATACGTACATACACATACACATACATATAGGTAAACATCTATATATAAAAATACAAGTGTGCGTTTTGATACAGAGCAACGTGTCTGTGTCAGAAAAGATCAGTCAACTCCTCCAAAATCTAATTGTATGGATCAATCAATCAACATGGTTGATCAGGAACAAGATGGGATGCTCCCAATTGCAAACGTGGGTCGAATCATGAAGCAAATTCTTCCCCCAAGAGCCAAAATTTCCAAGGAGGCGAAACAAACAATGCAAGAATGTGCAACTGAGTTCCTAAGTTTTGTGACTGGCGAGGCTTCTGACAAGTGTCACAAGGAGAATCGCAAGACCGTCAATGGAGACGACATCTGTTGGGCTCTGAGTGCTCTAGGGTTTGATAACTATGCCCAGGCTGCTATGAGGTACTTGCATAAATATAGGGAAGCTGAAAGAGACAAAGCTGCTGCTAACAACAACCAAAACACGGCAAATATTACAAGTCATGGAGGCCTGCAAGTAAGGGAGCAAACTCAGACTTCAAATCTGGAGTTTCGGGTGCTTGAGAAAGGTGACAACTCCCTTATTACCAAGCCATGACCTTGATCAAGAATGCATTAACGATGGGATCTGGAACCAAATAAATTTTCATCTGAAACTTAAAAGCTTCCAGATGATCTTTTAGGTCAGATTTTTCATCATACCTCTCTCTATGTTTGACAGTTTTGAGTTTGGCCGGCATTAGATATGCCTGCACTTCTGCTGTCAGTGGACTATCAGGTTAGGTATCAACTGACTTAATTTACTTGCTAGTCTGAGGTAAATTAAGTTAACGTTATGTAACTTTCTACTCAAATATTCATGCTTTCATCTATTCGATCTCTTCAATCTTGTGTTTTCCGTTTTAGTTTCTTTCCTTCTTTTTTTCTTAGTTAAGGAGAGAGTGGGTTTTGGATAATGAGAAAAAATATAACGGAGCTGCGTTTAACTATGTATTAAGGGTTTCAGAAGAAGTAATCAGATGATGAAACTGTGTCAAACCATAAGGATACTGAAAAATAAAATCCTATTCGATTTTCTCTTCATTAAATCTGACCTGTTTATCAATCTGAAAAAGAAAAAACAAATACCTGAGCCATACGTACGTACGTGTATGACTGGGATTAAGAATTTCTGTTCTTTCTTTTGATTCATTTGTTAGTGCTAATTTGGACAAAATGACTTCAGATCTAAGGATTTAGACAGCATTATGAGGTAAAATTGTTTGTTTATACTCTTACAATTCATAGATTTTGACAGAAGAAAGAACGGTAAAAACAAAGAAATAAAGTAGATTTCAAATGATTTAAAATCTATTTCAAATGTTTATTACATCTAGTTATGTATTTTCAATTTAATTTAACATTTTCTCTAGTTTTTGTATCAAATTATCTTCATGTCATCCAAATTCTTTCTTTGGAATTATCCATCCAAATGGAGTCTTGTAAATTTCCTCCATAACTATACATATTTTATAAACTGAACTAATCTCATGCCCTTATCTATCTTATAAATTTCCTCCTAAACCATATATAGGTGTTCTTGGAGATTTGCAATTACGGTATACTTGTCTGTAAACAATGCCAAATATTTACAAGCTGATTATGCATGATTTGATGATATAAAGAACTTGAACTGATGATATAAAGAACTTGAACTGAATAACTAGCATGTCCACAACCAAACATATCCACGAAACTAAAGGCCTGTTTGATAACCATTTTGTTTTTTGTTTTTTATTCACTTTTGGAAATACATAAAACTAAACGATGAAGAATGATGAGAGAGATGAAGAATGATGAGAGAGATGTAGAAGAACAGATAAGGAATGGGATACAAAATGAAAACAAAACCCCAAAAACCAAAAACTATTGTAAGTTGTTTTCACTTTCTTATCTATTTATTCTCATCTTTCTCATCACTCTTCTTTATCTCATTTTCACCATGTATGTATACTTTCCTTATATCTCAGACACAAAAAATGAAAACTCAAAAACCAAAAACGAAATGGTGCAAAACCTAAATAATATCAAAGTGAAGCTTTTTTCGTATATACACAATAGCAGATTAGTCATTAAGAATCGAATACAAGTATACTGAATTTACAATGCAGCTATGCATTACTAGGTATAGGGTTTGCTCTTAACCCTAGATTAGGACCACTAATCTTTTGTGGCTTTAGATAACATGAGTTACCGTGAAATTAAAGTGGTCCAATAGAATCTCAAGCATGCTTAATATAATTTACAATATGCTTCTGGAATTATGGATTAGGGTAAACTTCCAGTAAAAGATTAGAAGCTGTCAGAGTTAGGGCTCAACATGCTCCCTAGGGTTTCTAGTTATGAGGTCATATGGCTAGGGGACCACTCATCAACCATCACAAACTCTCTCTCATTTGTCTCACCATATCATTAAAGAAGTTCATATATGAACTCTTTTGGTAAACTAAAGGAATAAGAATCCCAGTAACAACGTACTATGCCATGGTTTTACTCGTAAACCTTCTAATTAAATTACAATATCAGATGACATATTGGCGACAATGAATTTTCATTGAAGTTTGATGCCCAATCAATTCTAAAAGGATCAGTTCTCAATGCATTTGTTGTCATTTCACAATTGCATGAATTTGTGGACTCAAGTAACCTTGTTCAAGGCTCATATAGCCGATGAATGAGTTTTGGATCAATTCTTAGTTTGTCTTCTTTCCTCTTTGATGTACACCAACTCTGAGATTGTTTGGAAGTGCAAAGCGAGAGGAGGGCCATGTATAAAAGGGTTTAGGGGTTATCCATGTGAGTTGCAGCTGCTCAATTTTACGTAAGAAAAAGGTGACCAAATTAGAGTTAACGTGCAGTCTCCTAAAAAAGAGACATTTCCAAAGCTGAATATCTTGTTAGGATTAATAACCGCAATGGTCCATTGTTTGCCTACTAATGAATGATCCATAAAACATTGTTAATTCACTCCAAAAATGCAATGTCAAGTTTTGAGAACCAGCATAACAACGTCAGACTACGTTTCTGAGGCAGCAGCCTACACCAGCTTCCTGCACGATTCTGGCCAATGTTTGCTCTTATGTACCTTGCTGGTTTTTGAGCCTCACATATCAAAATTGAACAGATTTTACACGTTTTCATCGACATTTTGGCCGTTGTTAACACGTAAGAACTGTTTCTTGAATGAATCTGTGAAATATCCCAGAAAACATGGAGAGAGAACATGGAATAGCGAAAAGTACTCAAGTGATTGGATTAACAAAAGCTTCCACATAGCCCCAACCATCATCAATATCAGGTCCAACCCAAAAACCAAATATGATCGTGTGGCTACAAGAGTGTACATTCCTATAACAAGACATAATTTCAAAAAGAAGTTTTGAGGGTGTCCGAAGATGATCTTGACAACTCTGATTCGAAGTTGACATGGCTTTATTTGTCCTGCTGGAGGCGGAAGGCTTTGCAGCTGCAAAGGTAATTCATACAGTTAGCTTAAACAGAGCGAGGAACAATAATGTATGAGGGTTCAATGCAAATGCCCTAACGCTTAACATCTTGATAGGCTTGACAGTTTAGCATGAACAAAATAGAATGCCATTGAAGTATCGAAGAAGAAACCTTTTTTGTTTTCTTTTTTTTTTCCGCACTTTCTCTCCTTTTTAAAAAAAATTCTTTTCTTTCCTAATCTGTTATATTAAGTTAACATACTATCGAACGAAACACTAACTTCCTGAAAACACAGCATACTCATGTACAATTTGAACATAATGATGAATGCAGATGAAGATCATCGTATTTCATCGTCCTCTAGAAAATAGGCCATTAAGTCCTCAACGAAGAAATAGATTCAATAGAATATCAAGTTTCAGACTCTCTAGAATGCAGGAAACAGTTTGATGAATATCAGGTTTCTTGCCTTGCAAAAACCTTGGTTTGTAAATGTCTACGAGTGAATTATATATTTTGGGTTTTTTGTTCCGTCCATCTCTTTCTATCATATTTTTCTTCTCTCCACCCTCTGAAGCAACATAAAAACTCAAGGTTGTACAATTACTTCCGCTAAAGATGCCACATTAAGTTTCTTCTTTTGATATTTATAAGACAACAAATACTGTGGACACGCCGAGTGACCAGAATCCAACATTAGAATTGATTGATTCATTCCACTATGAAAAAACTCATTCAAATCATACGGATTGGGTTTAGTACAACAACTACAAGGTAGCCCTGCTTTCAGCTATTAGCAAACCAAATTTCTGGACGAGGTAAAGATCAAGCAGGGTATAAGTTTCATACATTACTAGCACGAATCAGTGATCGAGCGTAATTGGATACGAAAAGACAGGTTGAACATTTTAACGCGATTTTAAGCAAATTTCTTTGGACAACCATGAGTTCTTCTGAATGAAATCCAACTCAAAGCGGATTTCGAATATGACTGAAAATTTAACAGGATAATAACATAACTGGAAATTGAGAGAGGAGATTGAAGAATAAAACCTGTTTCTGAAATTGGTTGGTTTGAAAGTCTGACCACCAGTGATAATCTTCTTGGAGCTATTCCCTGTTTGGTTGCAATAACAAATAAAAAAGCATTAATAAGTACCGCATTCTACATTTTACAGTAATGAAAAATGCATGAGAGATCTTACTTCCTGTTTGGTTTCCGAGAAAATGAAGACAGGATTTTTTGGTGGTTTGAGAGAAAATTGAACAACAAAAGCTAGGGTTTTTATGTAGAAGGAGAGCTGGGTGATTGAGGACTTACCTTTTCAAAGCTATGGGAAGCAGAGAGAGGGAGAGAGAGGGTCGTCGAGACAAGGCACGCCATTGAAGCTTTCGACTTTTGAATCCCCTTCTTTCTGCTTCTCAGGGTGTAGCAGAGGGCAGTAACAAGGAGATGAAACGTTGGACGGCGTCGTTTCTACTTGTCGGGGTCGTCGTGTCTGTCTCAGGAGCAACAATGTCTTCCACCTACCCAAACCCGACCCGACCCGACCCAATTCAATGCTGGACCCGGTTCAATTGGGTTGGTGATGCCTGGAGACCCATACTAAACTGTAAGCCCAAAATACAAACTCCGATACAACACGTGTACGTATTCATTCTCAATGGTACGTCTACTATAACTCTTAAATCTCGTACTTTCAATCCTAAACCCGTTTGATAACAATTTTGTTTTCAATTCCATTTTTTTTTTCAATTTAAAAAAAAAATTACTTCTTTAGTAACTACTTTCCTCTTTTCAACTAAAGCTACGTTTTTTATTTTTCAAATTTTGGTTTTTCAATTTTTACTTTCCATTTTTTTGAAAACTAAAAGAAACTACCAAACAAGTTCGCAGATTTAAAAAAATAATGAAAACAAAAAACTGAAAGCAAAATGGCTATCAAACGACTGTTAGTCTAGCCGCACGTAATCGAGGAGTAGTTTGTGAATTCATTAGTCCCAATGGCCGTTACCAAAAATTGCAACCTTTACTGAAAACATGAATTTTGTCCAATATAATGGAAGATGGTTTCTACTGTAAAATAATGATGATCTCCCAGATAAACTCTTCATCCCATTCAAACTCCAAGCCACAAATTAGATTGATTTGACAATGGAGTACAAACAAAAATATCAGAAAAATGAAAAGATTACCGTATCTTTTAGATGTGTTTTTAAAATGACTGAAAACGTTTTTAAAGAAAATATTTTTGAGTTTCAAAAGCTCTTTAAGTGCTTTTCACAAGAAACATCAATTATGTGCTTATTTCAGGAAGCACTTTAAGTACTTTTTCAGGATTTACTAACATTTTTACTAAGGATTGTTTTTAAAAATATTTTCACCAAAAGCGCGTTTAATGATTTTAAAATCGAGGTTAATTAACCTGAAACCAGACGAAGGGTGAGCACAATGAGAAAATATATTTGGGTATCTCCAACTGTTTAAACTCCAGCAGCAGTGTATCAAACTACGTGTGCGTCACAAATCCTAAGATATCGTTTGGTATGCAGACGGAACAGAATGGGACGGGACGCAACAGGACAATACGGAACAGAGAGGGAGCAAAGATACCCTCGGATGGAAACAAGAAGGAAGAAGGAGACGGAGAGGTTATAATTTTGTGTTCCACGGATGTGGAACGAGTCGTTCCAGGGGGGTGAGGCGGAATGAAAATTCACCCAAAATTCGTCTCGTGGAACAGTGCATTCCACCAGTTTTAGGCGCACCAAACACAGGACGGAACAACTCGTCCCACTCCGTTCCGTCCCGTCCCACGTACCAAACGGTACCTAAGGGACAGACAAGAACAAGAAATTACCCAGAAAACCGAGATAAAATCAAATTTCATGATGCAGCAAATGGAATAACTGCTGGTATTACAAAACTAAGCCACCAAACCGTAGCCAAACCCGCAATAGAACTTCAGTTGAAACAACAGTATAGAAAAGGGGCATACTTTTAAGTTTGTGCTTCATTTGAACTCCTCTTCGACTTGTGCTTTGATTTCTTATCCCGCTTCTTGCTCCTGAAAAGCAGTCAATGTATGGCATTGATACAAAAGGAAAAGGGCAACAGATTAAACGTGATTTTTTCTAGATGTGGAGCATACTCGTCATGAGCCGCCAGGTTTAATGATTTGGTGGGATCCACAGATTGTACTAAGACCCCAACAAGACTTCAGTTTCCGATTGATGTGCTTGAGATCCTTGTCCGAAGGAAACTTGTATCTTTTTGCCTACATTAGCCATGAAGAAAATTAGACTGGAAAATGAAACCGAAAATAAGTGTTCCTATGTAATATCAGATTAAATTCTTAAAAATCTGAACTTAATACCATAGCTATATGATATACAATTTTCACAAACGTTTGTGCCGCTATCAAAGAGGCTATGGAGTTTGCAACACACATATATGCTGATTGCAATGAATTTATACCCAAGAATCGATTGCGTTAAGGAATTCGACTAGCTCTGAAATAGTATGCGCAGAACTCTGCCGAGAGAGAATGCTACTCAGGTATCTGAAAACGAGCATACATGAAAGAAGATTTATTAGTGTAGTACAACAACAAACCCAACACAGAAGGTGTGGGGGAGGCATAAGTAGAACTATACAGGAACCAAAAAAACTTAACAAAAACGTCAGGAAACCTAAAGTTCAAATGATAACCTCTCAAAGTCGGCAACTCTGCAAACCTGTTGCATCAAATTAAGGGGGTACGTTTCATGATTAATGACAAAATTCTGAGCTTGAACAGCAAGAAGTTTGACTGACAAATCATATTCATACCTGCCCAGGAGGGAAAGGGAGTGGTGCATCTGTGAGCATGATTTTATCAACTTCCGTCTTTGCTGCCCCTGCAATTTCTACAAAACATCCATCAATATATCTGTTGCTGGTTAAGAAACATAAATGATTGCAGCATCTCAACAACGAAAGACTTTTAAAGATTCAGTCTGTGCATATACAGTTACTCAACACGATATTTAGCCATATATACAAAATAAAGCCAACAATTACCTTCAGATATTGGAGCTGGTTATCCTCTAATCTGCAGAATTCCTAGAAATCAACACTAATTGTCACCAATTGCGTGGAAGGAACTTGAAAACTTAAAAGTGCATTATGAAAATCCAATATATTAAAGTTGCACTAGAGAAAACCATAAGAAACTTTACTCCAATATCATTGACAAATCCTTCAATTGAGAGGTATGGTGCATAAACAATAAGATCAAATTCCAAAGTCTGCAAAATAAAGATATCATATTTAACAAAGAAAACAGAAAAATTAAAATAAAAATAAAAACAACAAAGAAATGTGCGGCACAACCATGCCTGATAAATTATTATCTCATTACTGAGTATCATTTGATGATCCTGTGAGATTCCCTTACCAAGCTCCTCTACTGATACGTGGTTATACAGGTTAACCTGTGCACATGTCTCAACATCTTAGTGAACTTCTACCTAGAAGAACCAAAATTTCACACAATCACATATGCTGACAATTGACGGAGATACTTAATGGAGATAAGGCATCCTTACATTATAGTTTTTGGATGATGTTGCATCACCGACCAGTGTAGATAAAACCTCTTGAAATATATGAGAGCCGTTGCCTGCAAATGAAACCAATTAGACATGGATAGTGCTAAAATTGATAAATTCTTCTAGTTTCAAGCTTCCTAAATTAGTATTACCATTTTTTCCTCTGTCAACAGGGGAGACCGCATACCTGAACTTTATGCGGAAAGTGAAAGTTGGTACAAACTTCTTGAAGTTTGTTCTCATAAAATACTCGCATAAATTGCTCCTCTTCAATGCTAATGGGTTTTGGACGGGAATCGGCTGTATTTAAAGACATCAAAAAAGTAAAGCCAGTGAAACCCACCTCTATGTGTGTGTAAAAGGCGGGGGGAGGGGAGGGGAGGGACGGAGGGGGTCCTTGAAAGAACATTACCATTAACTTGGGGTTTAGGGTATGACAATGTTCCATCAACGTCTACTTCCATTAGTCAAGCCAATTTGCAGAAATATAACTCTTTTCCTATGGGACAAAATGTGAACATCTTGGACAAGAAATACTACATATGACATACAAAAACACATGCATAGGTAGAAAGGTATATTGATATCTTTAAACCAATAATTTGAGACATTGCCCTAATTTCAATCAACACGTCCTCCGCCAGTCACCTGAGCTAGTAAACATCTCCTTAAACTATCTAATAAGGTACACTCGATGCATTAGTACATACGCTCTCATACCAGCAAATAAGTTAAACAAACAGCTATAAACCACATTCGCATGAAGAATATTAATGACATGCTTCGATTAAACTAAACCTCACTTGCAACGACTTATACCGGTCTATAAACACACTCCCAACGAAAGCAAGACTCCATACGTACCTTCTCCAATGCTTGCATTGCTCTTTGATTAGCAGCCTTGTATTTACCAGCCTATAACATTGAAAATCAAAAGCAAATCAAATCAAAAAAGCATACGACATTTCGATTCAACTTCAACCCTTGCAAATATTGAAATCCCAACTCAAACAAGTTTCTCCATTTAAAATTTAAATTCATCTAAGTTGCTCCATTTTATAAGTTGGGCACCAATTCAACAGCACGAAACTAAAAGCAACAGTTCACTTTCAGGAACAATCGAAACCAAAAACAACGGTGGCAATAATTAACCTAGAAGTTAGAAACTCAATTTTCCTTCATTTTCTCGGCAGCCAAACAGGCCCTCGCTGAATACAAAAATCAGAAGTGCAAAGAAGAGTGATAATACGGAGACGAATTACCAGTTCTTCGGGAGTGAAGATCCACCTGGCTCGGTGAGTCGAGCTCTGGAAATCGGCCATGGCAACTCGGAAACCCTGGCTCAGTTGATTGCAGAAAGTTACATAGAGGAAAGAGACACAGAGAAAAGGGTGTTCTGTTCGGAAAAGGATCCCGCGGCGAGGATCGTAACCGTTCATCATACATCTTACAGTTAAAAATCATTTAAATTTTAAAATTTAAATATAAATAGTATTTAACGAAAACTAACTGCACGATGTACGATGAACGATCATGATTACAGGATCCTCGGGATCCAAAAAAAAGTATCAGGCAAGGATCCTTATCTTGTTCGAATATACGAACGACATGTCGTTTCTTTCGGATTTGTACAAACGGAGCTTCCTCTTTCCCGCCTATATTTTGTGCGGATTTGTCTTTTTTAAAGCCTCAACTTCTTCAACGAAGCCCGTGGCCCAACATGACTTTTAAGGCATAAGCCCATTCAAAAGAACAAAAGCCCAATATGACTTTAAGGCAAATACCCCGACAAATCCACTTGTCATACTCTGATTGATTATTAGTTATGAAATTTCTTCGGTGTTACACAATAAGTTGGATTTTCTTGTAATATATTGAGTTTGAAGTGTTTTCCTATAGGTGTAATATTACAAAGGAATTGCATGTAAAAGTAAAAAATATATCTATAAGGAAGCCCATATGACAGGGATGCTAAGGTGGCTATATAACTGAAGAGTTAAGTTGGCGGAATTTCAAACTTAGCATTGAACTAGTCACAGTGCCCGCGCGTTGCTGCGGGTGTTATAAGTGTGTAAAACATGTAAATAGTTGGACATTAAAGTACAAAATATGGAACAAAATTAGTGTTTTCAATATCTAAGTCTCTGCCAAAATGATCTTGGATCTCCAGCACTAAAACAATGTAAAATGTTGTTAACATCCTCTTCGGTTCTATAAAATCAGAAAAAGAAAATTTGCACAGAAAACCCATTTTGATATTCATATTTAATTATAAACTCACATCATGTGGCATTTTTCAGATGCAAGAAAAAAGAAGAACAAATGAATTCCCACGAATGTACGTCTTAAAAAAAATTAATTAATTCTACAACAAAACCCAAAAGCAAGCACCCAAAGTTTCTCACCTTAAGCACAAATGTCTTCCAAAGCTGCAAACAAAAGTTCCAGAAAAATAAAAACTTGAATCCCCTTAAATTCAAAAGAAAACCTGATTATACACCCACATGCAAAACCCGATGACACAAAAAAAAAAAAAAAAAAAAAAAACCAAAAAGTGAGAGAAGAGAAACAATTTCAACGGAAAATCCATTTACAAATCCATCTGTCAAGACCCATAACACAACCTAACTAAAAAACTCACGGATTAAAAGTTTCTCCCCAAAAACCCCATCTCTATCATCAAACGAAAACTCCGAAAACAACAACCCATTTAAAATTGAACCCAAAAATATTAAAAGCTTCTAACATCTAAAATTGAACAGAACACAATCATACAGTTGCATAAAAAAGTTTTAGATGCAAGATTAGAAGAACTCACCACAAAACTATCCACTTTAAGACCAACAGAGGCGAATAGAGGAGAGAGCAGATGGCTACGAACGAAGAGAAGCAAAAGAAATGGGAAAAAAAATGGACCAAAAGCAGTGAAAAGGAATCACCGCAGAAAGCAGGTAAGAAAAGGATCCAGACAAAAATGTTGAAGGGCAAAGTTGAAATAACAAAAAAGAAGCAGGGGTGAAAATGGAAGAACACTGTTACTTTCACTGTTCATGAACAATGTTCCCCCCGTTTGGGTTTTAGTATATATAGAATGTCATGTGAATAAGTTAAGACACTTGACCAAGTATTATAAGCTTAGAATATACCCTTATCTTAGTATCATGATTGCATGTAAATTTTGTTGACACCAAACAAACTTTTCAATTTTCTTTCTACTTTTGTGATGCAATCGATATTGAAAAAGAATGATTCGAAGACACAACCCCTTGACTGTACGTATAAAACTTTTAACTGCACAAGCTAAAAGTCCTTTTGCACTCACCATATGATGTTGAATTAATTAAGCCTAATCATGCCCCTAAGTAAACATCGTTGATAAAATGCAACTAAAACCGACCATTAACTTCACTAATTACTTCTGATGCGACATTAACCTGAGAAAGTAAAAGCATCTTTGTAGAGTAGGAATCTCTTGATATGGAAAGAGGGGGTCTCTCTTGTCGTCTACCCACCAAACCAAATCACTTGAAGAAAAAAACAGACCAATATGAGGCAGCACGCAATCAAGTCCTTGCACTACGTTTGGTAAAAGTTAAAAGTTAAAAGTTAAAAGTTGAGGGAGATTTTAACTTTTTTCCTTATTTATCTCAATGCACAGAGCTCCAAGTGCCGTCGTGCTGGTTTGATTCTATGTTTCTACTTATCCAATTTCAGCTTATGAGTTACGGGGAAGCACTATGCTTCGTGCAGCGCTTATGACTTTGTCCAACAGCCAGTTTTGACAAGTTCCAACCATTCAAAGTTGGTTTGGTTTAGGGAGTGGAATATACTTGTCCAAAGCATCTCTAAAGGGTAGAAATTGTTCGGTTCGGGTGACGAAACAACATGGTCGTCTGGTAGAAGACACATTTAATAGGGCATAAGAGGGAGGTTGGGGTGCTGTTGTGTCTTAGGTGGGAAGGTCGTGTAATCTGGTCATCTGAACACGATATTCTTATATTTTTCATTTGGACTTCACTAATAAGTCATTCATATAAAAAATTTGGCACCTTCTAGGTGATAAATGAGTTGTGTGTTGTGTTAACGCATCCTTTTAGACCCTAAAATAATACAGGCCTGGAGAAGGCCCAAAAAAGAAAAAGAAGACCAAGGCATTGGGCTTATAAGCCAGCCCAATAGAGGCAAATGAAGGAGGCACAATCTCTATGGACGATAGTTTACCGGTTTGGATTAACTATCAGCAAAGAAGCCGAGCACCAATCAAGAAAGTACTTTTCGACCGCTTGAGGCAAGTTGGAAAATTGACAACTTTATGGCATGAAGTCCCAAAGACAAGCCTACTCAAACACCAACCCAAGCCACGTGTTGGTCATCAACCAGGACAGAGGCCTACGATGAGATATAAAGGTTGTTAGTCCAAGCGCTTGGGATGGTATTTCTTTGACCCGTCAAGGCCGAGCATAGTACATGTTGGATCAACAAACTTTTCAACTAGACTTGAGCAAATGTCACTTCATCTCCACATGTCGACTGAAGGACAAAAGAGTAGCTGGAAAGTTTTGTCTATGTGATTAGTTCTTTTGATGTTAGAGAAGTGAAGTACTTGAGAGCCCAAGACATTCAGGGCTCATTGGAGATGTATATAAGATGGACGAGCACATTGTATGAGGGGTTAGACACATAAAAGAAAAGAAAAGATAGGTTACACAATTACATAGCCCTTTTTTGTAATCCATATCAATATATATAAAGCACTATAGTGGAGGTAGCCCATTTTCTAGGGGGAACCACTTAAACCTTGTTGTCAATTACTTAGGGCCTTTATCCCTAGCCCATCAAGGGTTGACCATGTTAGTCTTTGTTGACCTCCGAATTTTGAGTGTTAACACGTTGAAAGTTTGGATTGTCTTGTCGACATTGTAAAAAACGACGGGAAACACATGCTTTTATGGTTAGAAGTAAAGCTTTTGGCAATTTCTAGTTGATAAACGAGTTTTGCGTTAAAATGATGGATTGTCTATTGACATTATAAAAAACAACGGGACACAAATGCATTTAATGGTTAGAAATAAAGTTTTTGGCCCTTTTTAGTCGATAAACAAATTGTGCCTGGAAAATGCAAATTGTCTATTGAAATTATCAAAAAAACGATGGAACGTAGATGCCGTTACCATTAGAAATAAAGTTTTTTTTATAAATGAGTTTGCATAATGAAAGCATGGATTGTCTGTTGCCATTAAAAAAAACGACGGTTAGAAATAAAGTTTTTGACACTTTCTAATCAATAAACGAGTTGTGCGTTGAAACTATGAACTTTATTGCCATATCAAGCCAATATGATGAACATACATCAACAAATATAAAGCAAACACGGCCACCGACCGTTACAAAATCTCTACATTCAAATCCGAATTACCACTATAAAATGTCCCCTTTTGAGTATGTCAAGATATGATGAGATTGAACCAATATTTGTTTTGATCCAAACTTACTTAACTTTTACATTTTTTTCACGTTGGAGTTCGATTATTCTTCATTCTATCTTTTCCAAATTGACTAATTATCACATTTATGTCGATGAATTTAACTAAAAGCAATCTAAAATTCATACAAAGGCGAAGAAAAACAAAGCACATATTAGTGGAAGTATTTATCATAAAGTATAAAATTTATTAAAAAAATATTGGTTATCCATGCACTTATTTTATTTTTTGCACACTATTCTTAATTTTTAGTCGTCAATCAAATAAATTAAAAAAAAATAAAACGACAAAAATTAATAAACAAATAAATGAAAAATAAAAATTAGTGCATGGATAGCAGTCCAAAAAAATAGATGAAAATGTGTAACAAGCCCATTGGTAACTCGCGTAAGGGATGTTATTTACCCAGGAAGATTCTTGTCGGATCCTCGTTATGAGAATCATGGGAATTCTCAAATCACATATGTTCATCGTATATTGTGCAATAAAAAATCATTGTAAACTTTTTTATTTAAAATTAAATATAAACAATACTTGACAAAAACTGACCGTATGATATACGATGAACATATATGATTAGTGAATCAGGAATCCTTACTCGTTATTTACTGAGGTAAATAGTAGTAAAACTCTCTCTCTCTTCCCATGGTGGCGGAAGTTGACTGGGACTCATGGGCAGTTGTGGGCCCAACATTGATGTGATGTGATTCCGTGGGGTCCAATTAACACAGCAAATCATGATCGTCAAATTCTGTTAATCTAATACCCAGCCCATCAAATTTTTTATTTTTTCGGTCGGTCCTCGCTCTTTTGTCCTTCTTTTTTTTAGGAAAACTAATGAAAAGAGCTTGAAAATTTTAAGTTTTAATGATAAGGACAAAATAAAGGGTAAAGTAAATAGTACCAAGATTGACTTTTTAGTGTAAAAATGTGGTTTTTCGTTAAAGTGAACAGTACCGGTTACTTTTCGTTAAAATTCCCTTATTTTTTCTGGGGTAATTTTTTGTTTTCTTTTACATTACTTTTTTAAAAATAATAATTACACGCATCTTTTTCTTTCAGCTCACATTTATGTTTAATTATGTTCTGGTTATTGTTTGATTTATTTAAATCGATGATCAAATATATAAAAACGTGTAATAGAAGAAGAAATAACACCGTTCTATTAATTTTCTTTTATTATTATGAGGACGAAAATAAAAGAGCAATTGACAAGCCAAAGATTCTTTGGTGCCCACTGCCCCATTTTTTTATGTTACTTTCACTCTATTAATAGGAGTGCGTTATCCACATATTATTTTTTACTTCTCATACACCTTTTGTTAATTTGTGTCATTTAATCTTCTTAAACTCATCCGATCGATGAAAAAAAATTAAAAAGATATGTGAGAAGTAAAAAGGGGTGTGGATAGCACACCCCTTTATTAAATATGTGAACTAGCAAGTATAATTTTAGCCGTTTTTGTGCAAATTTATATATATTTTTTTAAAGAAATTTAATGTGTGGTTTGTCATTTATTGGCATACTAAAAACATCTTCAAGCACTTGGCAAGGTGCAATTTTGAGGGAATTTTAATTTTTTTTACAATTTAATATATTTTTTTTATTCAAGCTTTACTATTTATCATTTAAGAAAACAAGATACTTAGTATGAAAGCAGATTCTTTAAAAAAAAAAAAAATTACTGAAAAGGTGATTCAAACTTGGCATATTTTTCATTTAAAAAAAGTGTAAATATGAGTTTAACTAAATTAGCTTAACTAGCGTGTAACATTTCACCTTTTACAATTAAGTTTGAATTTCTTTTTTCGTATTTAAGTGAATTTAGGGTAATTATCATAACAATCATTTTAAAAAATTTTTTAAAAGCTTAAATGTCAAATGGTTCATGTTTTTCACCCTATCGGTCAATTTGGTCATCATGTTCTCATATTGACCGAATTAGTCCATATGTTTACCTCTATTAGCCAATCTTAGACAATTCATTAAAGAACTGTTAAAATTGAGACAAAAATGTAATTATGTTGTAAACCCATCAAATGCACGCGAGATGAAATCAATGACGCTTCAAAATATTTTCGTGCCAAATAGTCTTGTGGACATTTGATTTGCAATCCAGAAGCTAGATGTCCGAGTCTTCTGGTGTGAAAATAGTTTGAGGAGTCGCCATCGATCATTTGATCTCACGTGCATTTAATGAGTTTATAGCGGAATTATATTCTTGTCTCAAATTTAACGGTTATTTAACGAATTGTCTAAAATGGACTAACAAAGGTAAACACGAGAATTAATTTGGCCAAATTGTATACACGAAGACAAAAGTGACCGATAAGTTAAAATGCATGAACTATTTTGACATTTAAGCCTTATTTAAAAGCAAAAATTTAAAATAAAATCGTTAAACACTAACTGGTTTAAAGGAGAAATTTCGAGGAATCTTACCATAAATAGCAAAACAATTTGTTGCATGCCAGTCGACATGTATGCTCATTCTTTTCTCTTGTAAGCTTTTAGACTTTAGTACTTTACATCAGTCGATCACACTTTTTACTTAAAATGTAAAAGAAAATAAACCGAAAAATCATTACCGTATTAACAAACAATTCAATACAAAAAATTATTTTCACACACTTTTATTTTTTCGTTACACACAGTTATATTTTATGCCGTGAGATTGAACAAACCAAATAAAATCTATGGACAAATTTAAGTAATGATGCGTTGAAGAATAGAAAAGGTGCATGGAAACCATTTATCTTGAATACATATACTACTATTTCAGGTATGCTTGCAACCTTCTTAATTTTTTTTAATGAACCGTCTATGTTTTAGATCACTTTTTATAGATTATCTATGCAAAGAAAATAAAAAATCATAAACCGTTTAATACATTTGATTAATTTTATCATAAATTAAGTGTTTAACTAAAAATATGGTCTGTTTTAGATGGAATTTAATTATTTTTTGCAAAGACAATATTTAACGGCCTAGGAACTAATCATTAAAAAAATACATGTGAAGTCTGAAAAAGCACTTGAAGTGCTTTTTGCAATAAACTAATGACGGATGCTTCTTCTGGAAAACACTTCAAGTGCTTTTAGAACCCAAATTTTTTGTCTCTAAAAACACTTTTAATTATTTTAAAAATATTTCCAAACAAATATCAAGCAACTTAATAAGATTGTAAAACAAAAATAAGAAAGTTGTTACCATTCCTCCAGAATTTCGGTAAAAGTCATTTTCTCTTGGATAAAAAAAAAAATCTTATTCTTTTGTCTCCTTTTCTGAAAAGATAAACAAAGGTAAAGTGGAAACTTAAAATAACCACTACCCTTTAAATAATGATTTTAGTTGTGGAAATTTGCCATTACTTTCATAAAAAATAAAAAATAAAAGTAATTGACTAATATAGTAATTGAACTTTTTGGCGCTGGTGAATCACATAATAGTGATCAGGAGAGGTTGAAATGTGTCTGTGAGTCTTTCTAATCTCTGGCAGGAGGATTGCAGTAGTGAAGCTACCATCTGGTCCTTTAAAAAAAATATACATATATATATATATTGTAATTGAACTTAATTTGGAATTTTTGTATAATTGGGGCGTTATAGTACAGGTGATTAGCGAGATTGATGTCTTACTTTTACGGTAAGTTAATAAACTAAACACACATGTTATAATTAAAGTGAAATTATTACGCGATGTGCCCGCGTTTTGATATACCGAAAAGTTAGTCTAACTATTTTAATTCTTTTCTTTTACACTTTTAATTTCTATTGGGGCGTGTTTGGATGTTTTCCATTAGATTCTTCACTTTAGAGGACACACAGCTTTTGAAGATCCAAACCATACACAACGCCACATACCCCCATACTCAGCTCTCTCTCTCTCTCTCTCTTCAATGTTAGGGTTTTCTTCCTGTACCTTGCTGTTGTCACCCCAAAATATGCACTAAATTACAACACAACCACTATAAAAGTCGAATTCCTCCTTCTAGCTTCAGAGACACAGAGGTCTGGGATTGGATTTGGTGGGAAAGTCTCTGACTTGGGGTAGATCACAGATCAAATTGTGGAAAATACCCCGGCTTTTTGCTGGGTTTTGTGGGTTTTCATCCTGCCCGTCTGATTTGTTGACTTTTTGGACTGAGAATTTGATCAGAGGGTGGTGAGATTGAAACATATCAAATTTTGTGTTTTGGGTTTTGATTTGGTGGCACTGCATGTGCAAGCATTGAGGGTCCTCTGCTCAGTTGTGGAGGATCCCCATTACCAAGCAAGAACAAAGAGGAAAAAAAAGAGAGTGTGGTTTTCTTGAAGTGTGATTTGATAAACGGGTTCTTAAATTCTGGGAAAATAGTTTACTGGGTTGGTGGGATTGGGGTTTTTGTGGCAAATAATCAACTGGGAAGGTGTTGAATTTTCCAGTCTGGGATTTTTCTGTAAGTTTATCTAATTACCAAATTTGGTGGGAAATGTTAGGGTCTGGTTCGGGTGCTGCACCTGCACATCAAAGCAGTAGACTTTCCGTACCAGTTTTAATTCCGTATCGGTTTGTCTGGCCTTATGGAGGAAGGAGTGTGTTTCTCAGTGGTTCTTTCACAAGGTGTGCCATGACTGATCAAATTCCAATAGTAGTTCTTGTTATTTGAGTGATAGTTGTTTTTCATGTTTCGATGCTCAATGTATCATTTGAAGATGTGATATGGATTTATATTTGATTTTTTTTTTTTTTTTGTATGTACAGGTGGTTAGAACCTATACCTATGGCTCCAATGGAGGGGTGTCCAACTGTATTTCAAGTTGTTTGGAATTTGACGCCTGGATATCATCAGGTGTATTTCTCACACTAATGACTTATCAACACTGTTATACTCGGTTCAACTTGCTGAAGTTTTAAATCTTACTTATTGCCCTCATTTCAAGTTCTGTAATCATTGGTATTGCTATGAATATATTGTCATGTGATACTGTTCGGTTGAGTTTGCTTGCATAAAGGATAAGCAATGTAATATTAGGAAACAGGATTCATGAATGCTGTAACATAGTTTGTTGCGTTCTTATGTTCCGTCTAATTCTCAGAAAAAGTAAGAAATTGGCATTTCTCATTTGTTAAAGGAAGAAAATTGTTTATGTAGGAAACTCTGATTGGTTCAGCATGCACCGGTATCAGGTTTTTATTGTACAGTATGGTACTGGCTATAGATATAACCCTCGTAATCAGGGGCAGAGTGTGAACAGAACCATAAGGGTTGACTTTTTACCACAACTTAGATCGCTGAATGAAGCGAAGAAGTATATTTCTGTTAAATAAATGAAACTCAATGGATACTTCAAAGCTTGTCCTGCATCATTAAAATACAAGGAAAACTAATGAAAAGGGCTTGAAAACTTTGAGTTTTAACGATAAGGACAAAATAAAGGGTAAAGTGAATAGTACCAGGATTGACTTTTTAGTGTAAAAATGTGGTTTTTCGTTAAAGTGAACAGTACCGGGAGCTTTTCGTTAAAGTTCCCTAAAATATATAACCTCTGAACCCCTACAAATCTGAGCTTAAGATTATGTTAATTTTTTTACTGCCCCTATATCCTTTAATGTATGTAAAGGAAAGATAATAATAACATTTCCGACATGCTTGTGGTGGTGGTAGATGTAATCTGTTCAGCTCCTAATATGTTGATACCATCTTGTGTTGCTCTCTCTCTGTGGCAGCCATAAGATATTCTCACCCAAGGTGTACATATGTTCGCTCACTGGTACATCATACAATATGTATGTGTCATACTGACATTAGATGTATGTGTCATGCTGACATTAGATGTGTTGTTTCCAATTGCAGTACAAATTTTTTGTTGATGGCCAATGGCGACATAATGAGCATCAGCCTTTTGTTAATGCGAATGGTGGAACAGTGAATACCATCTTTCTAGCCGGAGAAGATACGGTTCCTACGAGTTTTAGTCCTGAGACTTCTGGTGGGTCCAACATGGACGTAGATATGGTTCCTACAAATGTAGTAAGTTTTTCACTCGTATAAGTCAAGGATTTGAGTTGTCTTGCAGTACAGAATAGGTCATGTTGTAAGGTGGTCTATTGCAGGAAACAGTTCTTAGGTTCTCACAGGCTGATCTCGATATCTCTCGACATCGTATATCAATGTTCTTGTCCAGACATACGGCTTATGAGTTGCTTCCAGAGTCAGGCAAGGTTTGAATGCTTACCCTTATGTTGGTGCCGCTATAGTAGGTAGTTTATTGGAGCTGACCACCGTGATCTGGTAAATTATCATTCGTATTCCAATTGTGTTGACATCACAGGTCATTGCCTTGGATAATAGATTACCTGTGAAGCAAGCATTCCATATCCTACATGAACAGGTGAATGTCTTTTCCACAAACACGTAAACGCTTTCAAAACAAAAAGTGGGAGGGAGCTTGAATTCCCCAACTTACATAAATTGATTGTCTCTGCTCAATTTACATCAATCCCTAGGACATTTATGCCATTTAAACAGTTTCTGCTGTGGTAATAATTTGTATTTTGTACCTATCTATATCTTTGGTTACTAATTTAAGTTCCTTTTAAGGGGGTACCTGTGGCTCCTCTGTGGGATTTTGAGAAGGGCCAGTTTGTTGGAGTCCTTAGTGCGATGGACTTCATCCTAATCTTGAGAGAGGTGTGTCCCGTGTAAACCTTTTGTCATTCCTTATTGTTAATATATGCTTGTTCGAGTTCTCTATGAAACACAGTAGCATACATATACAAATAACAATCAATATATATATATATATTATAGATAAACTAAGAGGCACGCATGTAACTAAGGGGTTTCTGAGCTTCAATTGTGCTACAAGGTGCATACTAATGGTTGTTCTCGTGAAGTTTCCGTTTCTGAACATTCATAATATAAAGACACGTATCATCTTTCCTGCCATCATACCTAATGTTGCATCTATTTTCCAAACCTTGCTGGAGTCAATTTATGATGCATGTGGGAGTCTGGCGACGGGTAATACAACACTTGTTACGATTTCTGGGCACACACAAACAGTCTTTGAACCGTTTAGTCTTTTTCCTTTTTCCCCATTCCATCCATACTGTTTCCTCTATTACAAACTTCTTGTTTCAAAATAACCTTCCTCACCCTGAAATTGTTTTACGTAGATCATGAATATTCATGGTGCCAATCTCAGATTGTGGTTCTTATTAAAACTTTATTCTGAAAGTGAAATGCTAAATTAAATTTATTTTATTAGCTGTTTTTCCTTGCTTGGACTGCATGCTTGATCCTTATTCCTTGAAATTTATCTTGCTCCGTGGATGCTTCTGTCCTTGGCATTTGCTTTGTTTTTTTTATTCACACACAGAGAATGCACTTCGTAGTTCCATTTTCAGTTTATTAAAATGTATGGCTCTTATGAAAGCTTGGGAATCATGGATCCAACTTGACCGAGGAAGAGCTTGAGACGCATACTGTAGCAGCATGGAAAGAGGGAAAAATAAATCTTAACAGACAACTTGATGGCAATGGGAGATACTATCCACCCCATCTTGTCTCTGTAAGTTCCTCATGAGATGTTAATTTGTATTCTTTTTTGAAGTGAAGTGTTACCCTCAGCAATTATATAATTCAGAAATTTGTACACCTTTCTAAGCCTATTGGCTAAGATCAAGTGGAGAAGATTTCATACTTTATTTAAATGTTGTCGTTTGAATAATTTTGGAAATGTGACTTAATTTGTATGCAAAGTAACTACCAATGTGCTCATGAAAATTTTCGTAATGTACAAAAATTGGAATTATGGAATATGCATAAACTGAGGGTAGTTAGATTCTGCATATTCTTGTGTGGGTTTTGGGGCTGAATTACGATAAATCTTGGATTCACTGTAGGCCAAATTCATGATTTCAAATCATGATAATGCTTATATTTGTGCTGTTTTGACAAACAGGCCGGCCCTTACGATTCTCTCAAAGAAGTAGCTTTGAAAATTTTGCAAAACAAGGTGGCTACAGTTCCAATTGTCCATTCAACTTCGCAGGATGGTTCATTTCCACAACTATTGCACCTTGCTTCCCTCTGCGGAATACTAAAATGTATGTATTTCTCTAGTATATCGTTAAGCTTGCACATTTAGTTACTAATCTGTAATAAAACTTCAGGCATATGCAGGCATTTTAGACATTCTTCTAGCTCCTTGCCCATACTCCAATGTCCTATATCTGAGTTTCGTTTAGGCACATGGGTTCCAAATATTGGAGAGTCAAATGGACGGCCATTGGCAATGTTAAGACCAAATTCATCTCTTGCTGATGTCTTCTCTCTGTTGATACAAGGTTATATTTCTTCTCTTTTCTAGCTATCTGCTTCACATCTTACCTTGTTTTTATTACATTTTGTCTCCAAAATTAGCCAGATGGTTTTATTTACGTCAGTCCTGACTCATGCTTCTGTGTGGCTATATTTTCTTTCGCAGCTGACGTTAGTTCAATACCTATAGTGGATGGTAATGATTCATTGCTGGATATTTATTCACGAAGGTGAACTAATGAATTTCATTTATATTTGCATCAAGTTTTACGTAGAGCTAGTTGCTTTGTTCCATGACCAATTGTTGAATGTGCTTGTTGTATCTTCCTCAGTGATATCACTGCTTTGGCCAGAGATAAAGCTTATACACAGATTCACCTTGATGAATTGAGCATCCATCAGGTAATTGCTAAAAGTCTCGGTGTGCAACAAAAGGTTTATGTGATTACGTGAGTCCACAACTCTTGGAGTTTCAGTTGACACAAAAGCATAATGCAACCCAACCTATTAGTAGCGGAGACAAAATCACAAAATCCAAAGACAAAATGAGCGATGCAAAAATTTCTCTAGTGCAAATTTTCAGATTTGAAATGTTTGGTAATGCACACCCCTCTGAGAACTGAATGTGCCTGTCTGCATTTTGTAGGCGTTGCTACTGGGACAAGATGCGAATTCTCCTTACGGCTTCCTCAGCGGGCAGAGATGTCAGATGTGTTTGCGGTCAGATTCTTTGCATAAAGTGATGGAGCGCTTGGCTAATCCTGGTGAGTTGCTTTGCCATCAAGTAATTAGCTTTCTTTGCTGTGTTTTGTTTGTGTTAGTGACAAGTTTTCTCACAAGTCACTTCCTTTGCTAATCTTTTAGGGGTCAGGAGACTTGTGATCGTGGAGGCTGGCAGCAAGCGTGTAGAAGGGATTATTTCGTTGAGCGATGTATTCAGGTTCTTGCTAGGCTAGCTTTAAACATATCGGGTACTATATACCATGACTTGGCTTTTGATGGTGGCATTGGGGGTGATTTTCCTTTTGGCGCTTTTTCGTCTTTAGTTTACACAGGCTGAATGGGTTCATTTAATCACTCAAAAGTATTTTACGAGTACGTCGTGTTTCTGAGTCTGGCCTTGTTTTAGAATAGAAATTTGAAAGAGAAAAAAATCTGTAAATTGTGAGGAGGATTCATTTTTCCCCCCTTTCTTTGGCATAAACCTTAATTACCAACTCCACCTTGCCTTCCATCTTTTTATGTTAAAGGCTTAAAGCTAATAGAATGACTTGAAAGAGAACTGTGTAAAGTGTATATGGCATGATTGGAATCCATGGTTCTTGTACTGCATTTAAAATTGGGTTTCAATGTTTAGTTTTGGTGCACATTTTTGCAATGCCCTTGCAGTGCCTTCCATCGCAAGAAACGAAACACTAGGTATTGTTCTTTGGGTTTTATTTTCTCTAATTGTATTGGATGGCATTGTAATATTGATGTGTTCTTAAATGGTCTAGCACTGGTTTATCGAAGCATTGGCTCCTGCTGGCCATGCCCGCTGAGGTGCTGGCGAGCATGGCCAATTAGGGCCTTGTCCGCACAAGTGTCAATGGAAAGAATGGAAATGAAATGTTACAAATTTACAAGCACAAAATTTCATCTCAAATTGGGATTTTATTTTATTTTGTATGTTTTTTTTAGCAAAATCGTATCCCATTCTCTCTTAATATTTTGGAGAGATGGCCAGCAACAAGACAATTTATCTCTTAATAATTTAATATTTAACTAGTTAGGTAATAAGTTTGTATCTGCTTTTGCAAGAGCTAAAACCTAAAAGTGCTTTTGCCTAGTTTTGGCAAAAAGTAATATAAAATGCTTCTAAAGTCAGTAACAAGGGTTTTTAGATTTCTAGAAAAAAGCACTTCCAAATTTCAAGGGGTTTTATTTTTTATTTTTTATTTTTTATTTTTATGTAACATTTTATGAACTTGATTGGAAGGGATGAGGATCCCCTCCGGATCCAAATAGTGGGGATCCTAGGGATTTTCATATCCTAGCCGTTTATCGTATATCGTACGATCAGTTTTCGTTATGTACTATTTATGTTTAATTTTAAATAATAAAATTCAAATGATTTCTTACCGCACGATATACGATATACGATGAACGACTAGAATGTGAGGATCCTTAGGATCCCCACCATTTGGATCTAGATGGGATCTTCGTTCATTTGGAAGTGCTTTTAAAACAACTGAAAACGTTTTTAGAAAATGTTTTTGACTCTCAAAAACACCTGAAGTGCTTTTATGTAAAAAGTACAAGAAGCACAACTAGTCGCTCAAACATGTCGAAAGCCATAACTTATTCAAAAACCAGAAACATAGTTGAGATGCAGCTACTGGCACGAGTATGATTGATAATCTGTTAACCAGAAACATGTACTCGTTTTTCTTTTGGCCAACGGGGCAACATCGGAGAAAAGTAGGGCGGAAAACCAAGCCTTTATCGACGTATATATACACGGAACAGCTTCTAATTTACAGGCTTAAGAACCAAGAAACTCGATCTGACACGCAATTGGCAGTCAGTAAGTCTGGTCCAGAATAACTGTAGAAATCAAAACAATTCCAGGGACTGGAAGGAAGCGTCGGACTCAAGTTGGTACGAGTGCTAATATCTGAGTCTTGATTCTGCCCATGCACATTTGAATTTCTCTGTAAACTCCGACATTCTGGGGACAGCGCGGATGCAGGCTTGTCACTGCGTAATCTAATACTTGAGCAACAACGGCAGGAGGGAACTGTCGTTCTGTGCACGTCTGCACGCGGGCAAGTGAAAAATGTTCAGCATAATGCAGTTAGGAATCCAGTTACAGGTAAGAAACCACCAAGGGAAAGTGAACACTAGCATTTTTCTCTACCGACCTAACTCGACACTAGCTCGGTTTACCTGTATCATGTGTACAGCCATCACGCATGCAGAGATGAGCTCCGAAAGAATCTGTGCCTCATTTTTGTCAGCGTCATGCAGCTTCGGTGCAGATGAATCACTGGTCAAGTTGGGATCTGATGTGCCGGAACTTATTTGATTGCGATGGCCCAAACTGCCATTTACTTGCTCTTGAGACCTGTTTACAGGTAATCTAGAGTCTGATGTGAAATGCTGGTTATCGATGGAATCTAGAGCCTCTCTTATTGTAACGTAGGCATCTTCCCCGCACTTCCTTGACGCCATTGCCTGTAATGATAGTGTCATTGTGTTACCGCACTAACTGCCTTCAATTTCAATACCGAAGAAAATGAAGAAAGAAAAAAGAGCAACGGCTTGGATTTTCCTCGGCGAAAAATAAAGAATACTAATGTTTGGATTTTCAGCCATTTGATAAGATACGGCCCAAATGTAGAAGACCAATATCCTACAAACCCAAAATTACAGCACATCCAGTTCATACCTGAATAGCAGCATTAACCATCATATGTGCTTTCGATTTTGAAACTTCAACAATGTCAGCAACACTAGATCCTGACTCTTGAGAAATAGAGCTGTCGAAGGAACTCGGGCCACCATAGATGGTGGAATTGGCTGGCTGTTTCATCCAAGGAGGCAAGGAATTTGCTGGGTAAGTATTACGTTGCCTCAAATTAACCAAAGCTGAAGAAACCTGCACGTGGAAGTGAATTTTTTAGGGCCGCTACAAGGTTAAAGCAGAATATGGTGCACCAAAAACAGATGTAAAGCATGACATGATATAAATTCACGGAAGCCACATGCCTGGCCACTGGCTTCCTTTAGCTGTACAAGTACCGTGGCGTAATGCTTCTTAAAAGGCTCGCTATCTTTTAAAGAGCATTCTCCACTGTTCTGGTTTTCCAAGATGTTATTATTTGTGTTCCTAAGCTCCACCAACAATGCCTCCTAAAATTCGAAAAACAAAATCAACCCTTTCTGAGCATCGTTACAAATTCAAGGAAGATTACCAAAGAAGCTTGATGCTGAAAGATTTGCAGGGATGGATAAAGACAACACCAAGACAATTGACCAAAGTGGGAAAGGGCACCAACGACCATATTGAGGAAATTCTAGAAGACCTAAGGAGTTCAGGAGGAAGTGGCTTAAAGGTTGAAAACAGAAACAAAAGATTTACATACAGAAGACAGCTTTCAAGCCAACTGAATTTATGATATGACACCTAAATGCATGCGAAATGCGGCATCAGAATGTTCCCATTTTGGCAATCAATTGAAATAAATTATATACATCTATTAATCAGCTTCAAGGGTAAAATAAAAGTATAAACCTTCTTATCAAGAGCCCGATTCAACTCAGAAAGAGCTCGTATATCAGCTTCCCTTGCTTGATTATGTGGGACCACCATACCAGGTTGACTATATGCTGTCTGTTGTGCCCTACCAATATCAGCCGATGCTGTTTTTGGTTGTGCTGTTGTATGAATTGCATCCCCCTGTACAAAATTTTAAGAAAATTAGTTGATTATAGATGAAAACTACCATCCATACTTTCCAGAATACAAGATAAGCAGTGGATTTTATGAACTGCGAAGAGTTTTAACATAAACAAATTCACAATTTTGCTTAGTAGAAATGCTGACCTTCCCCTGCTTTATGGAGGCATTCACGGGGCTAGTTGCTTTCACCAAATGCCCACTTGAAGGAAACATCATAGGCCCTCCAAAATTTAGATTTCCATTCTTATTTGACTCCTTGGATGTAAGAAAGGATTTGTCAAAAGCAATATTCTGTCTCCTAAGAGCTTCTGGCATATTATCCAATGGGTTCAAAGGCATACAATCAACATCCTGCAAAGAAATTTTCTCATGTCATATCTCAAAATAAACAGATGGATTTTATTGATGTAGCGTTCTGATTCACTAGCTCTTGATAGCACATGAGAAATGGGAACCAAAAGAATAAAATATTAAATTATCAAGCTGCTTAGCAAACAGCAGCGTCATCTGAAATCTTCTGGGTTCATCTTCCTTCAGTTAGTATATAATTAGTACGTAATCTTTGAATGCATAACCTAAAGTTTTTGTGGTCCGTAGTCTTTATTTGAATCAACAGCCACAATTTTACTTTGAATTTCTGATAGATAAAACAATGAGCTAAACAGAAAACAAGAACATAACTCCCTAAAAGTAATAACTTGAGTGATATATCTGGTAGAACCCAATATTTAAATTACTAAAATACGGTCAAGTATCTCAATCCAAGAGTCATGCACACAAATAAATCCTCAGATAGGATGGTCAAACAGTTTATCTAGCATTTGTAACTATTGACTCACTAAAGATCAAATAAGCTAGTATTTGGTGTGTGAAGATGGGTGCAAGAGTGTCAATATGTACTTTGACGAAGATGAGACTCACAAAAATATTTCCACACTGACAATACGCATACAAAATGGAAAGAATGACATGTAGACAAGTTAAAAGAATCCCCTACCATGACAAATTCAACTCCTATATCTGGACGGTCAAACTGAACCCTGCACTTATCATGATCAACAGTGAGCACACTTCCATCATGAACTTCTCTTGTTTTAGGATGTAGAGCAATTACTCGTTGCCCAACTGATAAAGGTCTTGCTAAATCTGTTGGGAGTCCTTCCCTAACACCAGTACGAAGCTCAGCATAATGTTTCCTCACAGATTCCCGATATTGTTTAAGTTTCTCCCTTTCTTCATGTAGAAAGTGCTCAGAAAACCTTCGAGGTTTGCCAAGGGAACTGCAATGTAGAGAAAGCAATGAAACAATCTTCAGTTAATATTTTCACAATTCACATACCATATTCTATCTAAACTAGTTGAAATATGTACCTTCTAATGACACCCCATTCAACACGAGTTAGTCTCGGAATGTGTCCCAGTCCAACATGATTTAAGTACTCCTCAAACTCCCTTTTGGCAAACCAAGGGTAGTCAAGTGCGCTATAAAACCACTCAAAAGTGCACCATCTATGTACTAAATGTGATGACAAGCAACAAGAGATCTTTTCCTGCAAATTGGTTATATGAGAAAAGAATACTTTGGTTTTAAACATGGAGAAATTTACAGAAAAATAGGGAGCATGACTTTACCTTTAGATGGAGTGCTCTGTCCGGCACTGAGTTTGAGCGTGTGATAAGTTGATTTTTCAATTTTTTCTCACAAGACTTCTCTTTGGGGTGCAACGTTCTGGGTATATACATTTTACGTCTACTTGTTCGTTTCGTTGGCAAATTAACTTGGCTTGAAGTGGGAGCTTGTGCGGTCGATCCTGTTAAATCAGTCACTGTACGCCTATGATCGCTATTCAAAGATCCTTCCAATGATCTGGCTGATTTCCATTGTTTTGAAGGAGTAGAGATTTGATTGGTGCGTTTTCCTTTAGTCACTGGTTTATTTTCTTCTTCACCACAGCCCTACAACATATAGCATGGGAAATGAAGTAAGACATAACTCAAACAAAATGACAGGTAAACAATCATTTACTTTCATTCAATATAACGTCCAGCTCAAAAGATCCACAATTTGAAGCTATACTGTATGTGTATATATTGTCCTGATGGAAATGGACTGTTACTACGTTTGGTGCAGAAAAAGGACCATAAATGCAAGTGAAAACTAAAAGCATACTAAAATTTATCATGTTGAAAATGATACTTCTTATTGGATAACACAAATATATAATTATATATTTCAAAATATCCAACAAACTTACTACCATTTTATATAATGGTACAAATATAATACATTTATATAATGGTCATATCCTATTCTTTCAAGAATTGCTATATTGTTATATTATTATCATATGGCTATCCATGCTTCATATATAGGCCCATAGCTACAAGACTTGGAATCCAAAAAGTAACCACAAAATATTGGCTCTCAACAGAAGACAGGAGAAAACATGTGCAAATGTGAAGAAAGATTATCAGCATACATACCTCAGTCTTTGAAGATTCATTCATATCAGAATCCATATGAGCATCAGCATTTGATATCTGAACGTGAACAAGAATTGTCGTTCGTCACCAAATAAACAAAAAGTTGATGAAAAAAATTAAGGTAAGAGAGATTCTAAGAAAATTTAAATTGATAATCAACCTTCATTGGTATGTTTACCTTTGGTATCGAAGACTTCCGTTTCCTTTTCAATATTTTAGTGGTAGACAGAAGCTGTTGTTCCGATTCAGAGACAGTATTCATATCAACTGCCGGATCCCTCCCAAGTTTGGATTTTTTGGAATTGGTACCCTCAACTCCAGAAATTGTGTAAGGCACTCTATGTTTTGCGCTGGGGATTTTATTTTTGTTTCTGAATTGGATTGTAGATGTGGCTTCGGGGACACTAAATTTATCTTCCGCATCAACATTTGCTCCTTCATCTTTAAACTGGACAGATGATCCTATATCCAACAAATAAGGATAACATCATACTTTACAAGAAAACATTTGATCATTTAACCATGCATAATAGATGTGCAAAATTAACAATTGCACCCAGATAAAAACATGAATCCCGAGAACAAAGTGCAGTTTAAAACGCTGCACTAAACTATTATTTCATGAATTCATTTAAGTCATTTTTCTTCAAATTTATCCATCCTCTAAATGCAAATGGACGTCCCAATAAAGTTATAAGTTGATACCTGTTGTCTATTTTCCCTATATATAGATAAAATGTCTCACTAACACCCATCCAGGAAATTTTCTAAGCAACAATCTACATACCAGATTCCTTTGAGTCCGGCATCATCACAGACAAATCAGCTAAAGTTTGCAGAGCATCCAAGCATGAGCTTTCATCTGCGAGAAGAAGAATTGCAATATCAATACATCGTTAAAAGACATAAACAGCAACCCTCAATACATATAGCAGGTTGTAAACCTCAAGCCGCAGAAGTAAGGATATATAGTACATGGTACTAAGAATTAAAAAAAAAAATGCAATTGCTGGAATTCAAAATTAAAATGGTTATTAAAGGTGCCTGTGCAATTAGGTATGTCTATGCCCCTGATTGTCATATTAACATATTGTATGCATAAATAATATGCACAAATAATACGTAAATGTACAAAAATATGGTTGGATTCAGTGTTTGTCCTCTAGGTTTTAAAATCATATCTGAAATCAGCACAAATAATATGTAAATGTAAAACAATGTGACTGAATTGTACTTCAACAACCACTACTTCTCATAATTTTAAGAAACAAGCACTTGCATTCCTTTCCAGTTCCTGTATATGGCAGTGTCTCCTAACAAGTTAAGTTCGTTACAGACTTCAAACAGAAAAGGACAAACAAAACTCCAAAACAAAGAAAAACCATATTCTGGAAGATAAAGATTAACATCATGCCATTTATTTCAACTTTCAATTGCATGAAAAGAAAAAGAAGAAGAAAGTAACAATTAAATAGTCATCATTCTCCAAAGATATATGAAAGACTTTAGAACAGGAAAACAATATATAATGTGCGTAAGCAAAATTACCTCCAAAATAAAGTTTCTTGCTCTCCTTCCTTTGACCTTGTGGAGAAGGTCGTTCCCCTTTTATATTTGAAACTTCACTATCATCTATCGCCCTAGAACTTACATTAAGTCCTTCAGTGCCACTGCATGCTTCCCCACCATCATCAAACTGATGATTCCCACTGTGTTTAACTTTCTCTCTCTTTTTATACAACTTGTTCACCTTCAAAGGCATTTCTACTGTACCTACACCTTCTAACAAATCTCCGGCATCATCTCCAGTTTCAGCGCCCCCACTTCCTAAACTACCTTCCAACCAGTCTTCATCCACTGAAGCACAATGAAGATTGGCACGAGCTTTTCCTGGTGGTGGATGCTATATTACATAAACAAAAGAGAATCAAATCATTCAGTTCAAAATCTCTATGAATAAGGCAACAAATGTAGGGCCAGAACAAGTGAAGCCATATTATGTACCATTCTTCCTGAGCTCTGGACAGAAGAAGATTTTATATGCACAGGTCTTCCGTATGGCGTTTGAGAAACTTGGGGAGAGCCTCCTCTTTGCGAAGCCTCAGTCAATAATGCTGCCACATGCGCAATATCATCATCATTGTCTCCCTCTGACTTCCGACCCTTTTTAATTGGAGAAACATAAGCTTCCCTATCATCTTTCTTATGTGGATATGAAATTGGGACTCGAGGCGTCCTCTTTCCAACTGCACGAGGCTGGTCACCTGATAAAAATTTGCGTCAAAAGAACAGAAGGCAAGCTTCAGATGATAATCATTTTTCTATTATGTACATCATCAGAAAAAATATTCAAGACAGTTCCCATGATCATATACTGACACCAAACAAAAATATGAACTAGCACTGCACCAGGCTACATGCAAGTAAACATTTTCCAATTGTTTTTAATTTCCGTGGATTCTCATGAGGACTAAGAAAACATCTCCTTCCAAATAATAAAATAATTTACTACTACACTGAAATTTAGGTTTCAAACATGGAAAAGAAATTTAAACAAATATGACTACATTAGTCACAGTCAAAATCAATCAATCACTGAAACCATTTGAGCATCATTGGGTAGCAATAAAATTATCGCAGAAGACCTTCCAACCTATCAAAAGAAGCCCCAACCCTCACTCTCCCCCACCAAAACAAGGAAAAAAGTTTTCCACCTTCTATGGTATCACATATTCAACAAACCAAACTTTTTATGTTACTTTTCTTATTCCCTATCAGGTTTAACTCTGCAATCAGCATATTAATCTTCAGCCTTGCAAAAGAAAAGGATATGAGGTAAAAGAACAATTAGTACACAGATATAAATATAGTTGATTAAGCACCAGTATGATGTTCATCACATAAGGTATCATACCATCAAGCTTTCTCCTTTTTAGTAATGATAGGCATCCTTCAAGCGATGCACTTGGATGAGTGTGTAAAACATCTTTTGAGACACTAGGCTGATCTTTCCCAAGCTTGCGTTTTTGCGGTTTTCGAGAAAATCCTAAATCATCATTGCTCTCTCTTTCACTATCACTGCCTTCCTGTCAATTCAGAGGTACGAAATTGGGTTACAAAGAGACCCCTGATGAGTAGAAATATCCAAGTTCATACTAATATAGCACATACAAGACTACATAATGTGAAAAAGAAAGGAGAGCTTTAACGACACTCATTGTTTCATGTGCACTGTGACATTGTTAGTAAACTTAAGAGCCCTTGATGTGCATAAAATCATATCAACAATAACCCTAACAAGTAGTAGTTTTGGAAATTGGAATATCATCTTCAAGTATAAACCCAACATTTCCAAATAATGTATAAAATCCAAAACCAGGGGACAAACTTGAAAGAGTAATCCAGTCTCACCATAACATTATAGTGATCTGTCATCATCGCTTTAAGGCCAACTACAGAAGCTGTTCCCTCTGGCAATGACAAATACGCCTGAAATCAGAAGCATAAACAATTCATATTGTCAGAAATGGTAAAAGACCACCTTATAATGAAAGTTTAATAACAAGGTTGAGGTAGTATCATGGACCACACATACTCGGTTCATATTGTAAAGAGCCTCCACCATCTCAATGCTTCTGTTGCGCACTGCAGCAGCCACCTAGAAATCCACAGAAATCAAATATCTAAAAGATAAGGGAGTAAATAAAACAGAAAGTGCATAAAAGAACAATTCATTTTAGTATAAACAACTAGTAGTCAGACATTAAGGGACGCAAAATGAAATTTGCTTACAATATGATTCACCAAGTACAATGCGATTAGCCTAAAGCTGATATATGGCAATAGCACCAGCAATCAGCTTTAGTTGTCTACAAATTTCCAAAGGCAAACTGAATCAGGAAATCAAATACGAGCATACCTTCCGCCAATCTTTTCCATATTTTCTGTATGCATCATAAAAACGCTGAAGCTCTCCATTGCTCCACTGCAGTCCCAACTTATCAGACAACTTTCTCTTCTATGCAAAAATTTTGAACAAAGAAAATATCAGTTGATTTATGTAATCAGTCTTCACAAGTGCTGAAATGAAAAATAAATAGGAGTTACCCGTTGCTTCTTTTTGTTTGACCCTCCGCCATATTTCTCCGGAGATGCCTCATTTACAGTTGCATACCGCTTTACACCTTTGGCTTTTCTTGTTGGGGCCATGGCAAAGTTCGCGTATCTGAAGCACATAACACAAATCAGAGAACTGCATGTGTGCCGCTGATTTAAAACATCTCCTACCCAGTGACACCAACTACAGTTCGACAACCAAATAATCGCAACAATACCTCAATCAAAAAACTAAAACAGTATGTTTTCTCTTCAAGAACAAGCCAAAACAAAAACCTCTTTTCTCTAAAACAAATTCTCCGCCCTTCTCAATATTCCAATAAGATCTATAGCATCAAACAACAAGGTACAACCACCTCAAAAAATTAATTTTTTTTGTTATCGTTGTTTTCTCATCGAAAACCAAACAGTCTGCGAAATTCAAATTCAACCTCAGCACAACGCGCACACCCGAATGAGCATCAAACAAGGTACAATCACTTCAAAAAATTTTAAAAATTCTTGTCATTATTTCCCCATTGCAAACTAATTTTTCGTAAACCAAACTGTCTGCGAAATTCAAATTCAACCTCAGAACAACGCACACACCAAATTCGGATTCGGAAAAACCCTCAATTGCCCAAAATCCCACCACATTTTGAGATCGACTCCCGAAATTCAAAAACCCAATCCACATGCAATCACTGACGCCGATTAAACTGGTTCAAAAGAGCCGCTTCCCACAACCACTTCGAAAATCAGCAGAAACGAAACAAAAAAATTCAGAGCTATTTCTCAAAACCTTAACTCCCAAAATTTCAAATTATTCCGAGCCGACAACCCTTTTCAAAGCCCTAAAAGTTACAGATCGGAGGCACTTACTCGTCGTAGGGTTTATGCAGACCCGAATTGAACCATCAGGGAGATGGCAGCGGCGAGGGAGCTCTAGAGAGAGAAAGTGGTTCGGAGGAGGAGAGAGAGAGAGGGACTTTTAGAGAGACAATGAGATAGAGAGGAGGCGTTGCCGCGAAACTTGAATATAAAGGTGAGAGGGCAGAGCCAGTGAAAACCTTTTTTATTTTATTTTTTTATTTTTTTGAATTTGTTTTCCATTGGAGTTTTCACAGGAGACG
Source organism: Malus sylvestris (assembly GCF_916048215.2). Taxonomy (NCBI): domain Eukaryota; kingdom Viridiplantae; phylum Streptophyta; class Magnoliopsida; order Rosales; family Rosaceae; genus Malus; species Malus sylvestris. The sequence goes on from NC_062263.1 coordinate 27,795,927, forward strand.
AGCGTAAAGGAGGGAGAGTACGGAGTTTGTATTTGTGGGGGTGATGGGATCCGTACACGTGGAGACGGTGAGGGATCTGGACGGTTTGGGTTCGGTGTTGGTGTTTGGTTTTTGTACGACCGAGTACAGGGGATTGGATTTGAAAATATTCTGGATGTGTGGTTTATCAAATTTAGTGCAATTTAAATATCAGGTAGATTCCTTTCTTATGGGTTTGGGCCAGGCTCAACTTTTGGAATACTTGGCCCAATGTCACAGGCCTTGTAATACAACTTGCGACGGGTTTTCTTTGGGTTCAAATTTCAAATTGTGCATGGTTTATTATCGGGTGTTTTAACGAAAAACCCACGGTACAGTTTATTTTAACGAAAAATCATATTTTTACACTGAAAAGTCAAATCTCATACTGTTCATTTTACTCTTTATTTTGTCCTTATCGTTAAAACTCAAAATTTTCAAACCATTTTTATTAGTTTTCCTTTTATTGAATTTCAAATTTTGATAAAGAGGAAACAAGATTGGATTCAATCGGATCCAATTACGTCTCTATGGCCTCCGATAATCCATTCGAAGCCTTGTCGCTAGACGCGTACGATTGTCATTCACGTTGCTAGTCATCCACCGTCAAGGTGGTTTGTCCCAAGAAGGAAAATTCAATCCGGCAAATCGTTGAACAGATGAAAATTGGATTGGATGATTTGGATCACTAACTTTGGGGTGACTGAAATAGATCTTGAAACCCTACTAGTAATTCTTATATTTTTAGTAAAAAACCAACGGCACGCAAACCTTGCCATGGTAAGATGCAGAGGTTACCATTAAAATTTACAAAATCGGAAGAACCTGCATTGAAGTAATGTTGATTCATTTATGTGAGACAACGCTAGTGCCAGAGCAGCTCAACCTGGAAGCCTGCTCGAGAAACCGGACTAGTTACAGATTGCAACCGCACGGATCCTGCATTACAATGGAACTGGAATTATGATTTGATGAAAATTCCTTCTGATACATGGAGAAGTTGAAACCGGTAAAAGAAAGGTGCATCTGATCCGGTATGTGCTACCAGTAAATTGTAAACTGACCCGATTTCCACCTTGGATCGCTGGCACTCCATTCCATCTGTATGAGCTGCAACCGTTGCCTCATGAACCAACTATGAAGCCTCACCAAAGCGTACCAACCACTGCCATTCCTATCATGGAACATGGATCTATCTTTCAATAACGCGTCTGCTGTTTCTAAATTCTTCAGGTCCCCTGTCCTTGTCCCTCCCATATTCATTAACCCTTCCACGCTGCTGCTTTCCAAATCCTTCTCTCCTAGGTCCCTTGAATTTATGTGCATCGTCCCCTCTGTTACTCATTCTTCGCCCATCAAAATCGTTCCCCCGATATCCTTTGTTATTACTGCAAGATCCTCGTGCTGATCTATCAAAATCATCATTGAACGAGTTCCTCCCACAACCATTTCCAAATCCTTCTCTTTTAGGACTGTTGAAACTCCGAGTATCACTACCTCTGTTACTCATTCTCGGCCCATCAAAATCATTCCCTCGAAGCCCTCTATTATTACCACGAGACCCTCGTGTTGATCCATCAAAATCATCGTTGGAAGAGTTCCTCCTACCACCCTTCATTCCATTGGATTCAAATTGTGTCTCTCTGGTAAAGTTAGGGCCGCCACGGCCTTTGAAATTGTTTTCTTTATTCCTTCCAGGCCTATTTTTATGAGATTGAAAACCATTGTCTGATTCTGAACCAGAAACTGCATCATCTTCCATATCGAAATTTCCTCTCCTCTGAAAACCTTTTCTCTTAGAATCCAAATTATTTGATCTACCTCGCCTGGCTCCAAAGTTTTGATCTAGATCATCATCCGAAAGCCCAAGTTCATCATCAGAACCAAAGCTTAATCTCTTGGATGGACCAGGTGTAGTTCTACCCCTACCTCTTGATCTAGAATCAGCAACATGACTAGATTTCCAGTTGGGATGGACTGAAAGCTCTTTGTCAAAATCTACATCAAGTTCATCATCATCCGAGACAGAGAATGCTGCCCTTTGACGTGTAGGCTTAAATGGCTTATTGTATGAAGACGACTTTGTTCTTCGACGACCTTGTAAGCTATTGTCAGAGTTTTCAATGTCTTCTGATTCGGACCCTTCAAACTCAGAAAGATCAATTGAAGCATCCTGTGCTGAAGTTTTATTGTGAGTGTCTAACTCGTAATTGTCAATATCATCATCTTCATCATCGAAATCATCAAACCCTCTCCCTGGCCTAATAGTATCAGCATCGAAGTATTCTTCATTGTTGCCCCTTGGTACTCTGCTATCTTTACTCAAATTGTTTTCACGGTGTCCAAAATCTTGTCCTTGAGCCTGGTTACCAAGAGAATTTTCATCCCTCACTGAAGAATCTGCATACTCAAAAGCAGCAACATCTGCTCCATCTGACTCATTGTCATCAAAATTAAAATTCCAGGCATTAGCGTCCCCATGAAGAACTGCCGTCTTCCCCATTCTTGTCCTAGGGCCACGCTGCACTTCTTGCACTTTGTTCTCCAGGTATTCATCCGGTGGGCGCTTGCAATCACAATGAAAACATGCCATATTTCTCCTATAATTTAAGAAATTGCACCTGCCATATAACAAGACATAAGGAAATCAATAATCTCATAAACTAAAACTAAAATAATTATGTATTTGAGGATGAGATATAAAAGATCATGGGAAAGCCAACAGCCGAAAAATGCCAGGTTTCGAAAAGATGACAGCCGAGTAATTAATTAAGATCAATTCAAATCTATTAAGAGCACTGCACATAAATTAAGATCAATTCAAATCTATTAAGAGCACTGCACATAAATTTTAAAAGTACTAGAATGATGTCTTACCCAGGGCACTCCCATTCTCCTGGAAGCAGTTGTCTCTTTGGACGTTTGGCATCACATTGGAGGCAGATGTTGTTCTTGGCAAAATTCATGAAATCGCACCTGATACCAGCATTCAAGATCGTGAGCAAATTCTAGAAATCACAACTTTCATTACAACAAAACTTCCGAGAACATATTAGCTAATTCAATTCAACCATGCTTCTTAACAAAAAAATTATCAATGAGCTAAGTCAATGGAAAGCCATTTATGGGATATAAACAACATAACTATTAACTATTCCTCAAAGAAAGTCCCATTATTCTGGTCCAAAGAACTTCTAATGATGCCTAAAAGCTTGGTACGTAAAATATTAGACCTGGCAGAGAAATTTTCCCAAGGACAGTGTCATATAAAACGTACATGTATTTTCCAAAAAATCACCACCAAAGTATTAATTGTACAAAACAAATAAATTTGGCCACAATCCAGAAGAATAAAACTAAAAATTAGAAGAAACATACTTCGAGCACAGCCAGTCCCCTTTTTTCATCTCAATGTCATCCCGTCCAACTCGTCTTCTTGGAGGGGGAGGAGGCTGCTTTACTTTTGGTGGTAGCTTTTTGATTACTGGAGGTGGAAGATTAGGATCTATTGGAACTGCACTCAGCTTGACAACCTGATGAAGCAACTTACGGACCAGTCTTGACAGATTTTTGTTTCACAAGTGACTTATTGACCAATGATCCATTAACAGGATCAAATCCATAAGTCAATAAAACACGCATTATATCAATAGTTCGTGCCTCATCCTCTTTGTTAGTAATCAGAGATGCTCTTTCACAAGAATTCCTTAAACTGCAGGAACTGCAAACCTGGCATATGAATGAATACTTATTACTTGAAAATGCTAATTAAGCAATCATATCTATGTGACAAATAAATACGAGGGTGAGGCCAAATAAAATACCTTTCAGATGTTACATTTTCCAATATAGGGCATGGCACAATATCAACAAATGTGAAGAGAAATTCTCAAACGATCTCTCTTTACTTAATAGTCAATGGAAAATCATTTATAATATGCCAATAGCAACCATCCTATTTATTTACTCAGATCTCAAATGGTAAAGCCATACTTATGACATAAGAGATTAGACTCCAGAGTCAGAGCTACGCAAATGATCTCAGCAGTTAGATGTAAGTTTTATAAGCTTGCAATACAAGGAATTATTTTAAGTAATGCTCACATCGCCTTCATCAAGATGGGTATGCTGCCTTAATAGTTTTGATGAGAAAACCACCTTCTTGTCCGTACTCGGGCATCCAAAACCCACCAAAACCTGAATATCCTGTCTCGACAAGGACCTGAAATTACTCTACTGTCTCAGAACTTCTCAACCATAGTCGCATTAAACGCACCATACGAAGACCAACACATGCTTAAGCAACAGCTACTTATACAGAAGAGAGCAAATTGAGCACTTATAGGATCATTCCATCAATTAATCGAAAAGAAACAGACTTTTAATCATAACACTACTCCATTCACTCAAATTGTGCACTTTTATAAGCTTGCAGTCATGATTTGTTTTGCATACAACCAAACTAAAACACCATTTTCTTTAGCATTACCTTATGATATCGAATCGGTCCTTCCCGAAATTAAGACACGCTGTGTGGACAGCCTCGAAATCCTTGAAATCAATACCTCGGGCATCTTCCTCCGCTGGAAAAACAGCTTCAGAGGGATCAAAGCCGATATCTTGCACCATTCTGTCCTCGTCCACCCTGCTATGATCAAAGTAGTTCTGCTGCACCAGCCTCTCCATCAGTTCAATCCACTCCGGCCACGGGTGCACCACCTCCACCTCCTGCTTAGCCACCACCGGCTTCTCTACCCTCTCCGACCCGGTCGAAACCGATACAGAATCGACCAAATGAGCATCATTTCCACTCTGACTGCCAACTCCCATCCCTAATTCCGGGTCAATTTGGGACTTTTTCGATTCACGCCAAGCTCTGATTTTCTGGAGGGTCTGATCCTTCTCGGAGCGTTCTTTCTCGATGGCGTCGATTTGGTCGAAGACGAAGCTCAGGCGAGCGGAGAGGGAGGAGGGTTTTGGGTCCGCGGAGGAGATTGGGGTTGGGGAGGTGGAGAAGGGTTTAAGGAGAGACAGGAGAACCGGAGGGGGTTTTGGGAACAGCGAGATAGGCGTTTGAGGAGGAGCAGGGAGTATGGAGTCTGTGCCATTCTTAGAGAGAGAGAGAGAGAGCTCAAATCCTTAAACCCTCCATGGACGACGAGTGGGAGGGAGAGCAAGGAGAGGACGAAGGTAAGCTTAAACCCTACAATGGGCTATATTTTTGGACAACCTACAGTGGGCTTTTTTTGGAATAAGAAAATGACTGATTTGGGCTTGATTTGTAATTAAGGTTAAAACTTGTATACAGGGAGATTCGAGATTTGACGAGACGTTCAAAATATTAAATTTTTTTTGTACTATTGAATAATTCGACTTTTTATATATTAAAATAGTGCATTTAGTTTTGTCTTCAATAGTTTGCACCCAGTGTTCTAAAAATCGGCCTAGGCGCTAGGTGGTGAAGGCCCGTCCTGATTTTGGGCAAATCATTTCGAAAAATCGGTTTGGAGCTAGGCAGGCTAGACGGTCCTAGGCGGAGGGCTAGGCGGCACCTATGCGGTTTTTTTTAATATATATATTTTTTTAATTAGTTGTGTGCTTTTCTTTTTTTTGGTTTCAAGATGGTATACTTATGGAAATGATGTACCTCATTAGCAAATGATGGATTTACTACAAGTTCATCCAATAGTGAAATGAATTGGAGTACCTTTGAGGGGATACATACAAAGAAAAGAAATAAACTAGATACAACAAGGTTAAATAATTTAGTCTATATCCAATCCAATGCAAGGATCATGAACAAGAAGAATTTAGTCTATCATCCAAATCATCCTCATTATGATTATATGCTTACTGTTTTTTAAATATTGAACTTTTTGGATGTATATAATTTGCGTATTATTCTACTTCTATTTTTGCATTTTATCATTCTTTTATTATTCATACAAGTATATTTTTTTTAGGTGTAAATAGGTACTTATTTACAAGATATATAATCAATTTACATAAATCCGCCTAGGCCGCCTAGGTGCTAGGTCCTTCCCTGCCGCCTGACTAGCGTCTAGCGATTTTTAGAACCTTGTTCGAACCTAGTGTTTGATTAGCGGTAGCTAAAGTTTAATATCCCTGGATAAGATTGGGATATTATTAAAATTAATATTTGATTAGATATTTGATTATAGTCATTTGACTAGATATTCACGTTTGTAAATAGGCAAAAGATAAATAGAATGAATGAGATATAGAAAAGACGCGAAGACACAGTAGAGTGGAGGTGGAGGAAAGTGTTTTCAGGCCATCTCCAACTGATGGCTGGCCAGATGGCTCGTTTTAGCCATTTGGCCCTTCAAGATCCTCCAAGATATTAATATTTTAATGAACAGTACAATGCCATATTTGCCTCCGTCTCCAACTGAGGGCCAGATGGCTCGTTTTAGCCATGTCACAAAAAACAGTCTCCAACCGAAGGCCAAAGAGCCAAACATAATTTATTATTTAAAAGCTACAACTTAAATGTTGTTTAAGTTTCATGTTGTTAAATGGTTTTTTTTATGTTGTATAATTTTTATGTTGGTTAATGTTATTTAATGTTGTTTCATATTGATTAAGTTGTTTCATGTTACTTAATTTAATTTAATGTTGTATAATGGCTTAGGAAGTTATAGGAAAAAAAATAGAATTAAAAAAAAATATGAAACAAATTTTGTGAAATAGAAGTTATAGGGAAAAAATGGAATTTAAAAAAAAAATATGAACCAAATTTTGTAAAATATAAGTTACAGGAAAAAAAATAGAAATTAAAAAAATTTGAAACAAATTTTGTAAAATAGAAGTTATAGAAAAAAAAAGAAAAAAAAGGTTTAAATTCATAAAATAAAAAAAATAAAAAATTGAATACAACGGCTAGTGACTAGCTAGCTGTTGGAATTCAAATTACAATTAGTGTCGGTTATTCAAATTGCTATTGGTGTCGGTTATAACCGACACTATTAACATAATATACATTATTCTGTCGGTTATAACCGATAGGAAATCCGACACTTCTAAAAAAAAAATTGGCCAGCCCAGGGGGCTGACTGGCTGAAAGTGGCCAGCCCTCCAGCCATTTCTGATTCCGTGGGGCCCTCTCAGATTCCATAGCCCTTTGGCCTAGCCCTCGGTTGGAGACCTTTTTCGGGCCATTTTTGGCCCTCTGACGCTCTGAACCCTTCGGTTGGAGATGGTCTCACGTGTTCAAAAAGGTTTTCGTCGAAAGAAAGAAAGTAAAATTCAAAAATTGTTTTATGATTTAATTCTATTGATCTCAGTTATATTAAGTGATTTTCACACATCATTTTTACCTTCTCACATAACCCTCTTTATTTTTAGTCATTGAACTGAATAAGTTGAACAAAATAACGATAATTAAACAAAAGTGTATAAAAATAGGGAAAATTAGGTTCACATCCTTCTTTTTGTTACTCAATTGATTAAAATCCTATTCATTTTCAATTTTTGATCAAGGTCCTTGGTATTAATAACATCATTAATTATTTGAATAATAAAATATTTTTATTTTTAAATATATTCCTTTAGTGTTAAAAATGTTACAATTAGTAAATTTATATTTATGGCTAAATTTTTTATCATATATTTTTATTTTTAGTTTGTACCAATTTTTAATTTGCAAATATTTTTTAATTTGTACCAATTTTCTTTTCATTTTTAAGTTGTACCCATATATTAGTTTCTTTTTGTGCTCATATTTTTTAAAGTTTTATTTGTGTTTGTACCCATGTGTATACCATCACGTGACATTGTATATTTAATCAATGATAGAAAAATTACATATGGTATATTTATGTTTTATGCCTAAACTTTGTACCATATATTTATATTTTTAGTTTGTACCCACTTTTAATTTGCAACATTTTTTTTTAAATTTGTAGTATTTTCTTTTTAGTTTTATTTTGTACCCATTTATTAATTTCTTTTAGCACCTATATTTTTTAAAATTCATTTGTACTCATAATTTTTAATCTTTTATTTGTACCCTAATTTATTTATGATGTACCTATTCTTCTTTATTAATGTACCACTTTGTTGTATGTGAAATGTACCAATTTTTTTGTAAAATGTACCAATTTTTTTAACACTATGGATACATTCTTTTGCCATTTATTATTTCTTATTTTTACATAGTTTTTATCCATTTATTCAATTAAAATGTTTGAATTTTGTTTGTTATAACCGTTTCTAATAGTATTATAATGAAGGATTTTAAATTTATAGGATTATAAATCTCATAAAATATCAAACAATTAATTGCAAAACTATAAGAATATAATTATTAATAGTAATATAATGAGGTGTACAAAGTGAAGGAACCTTGATCAAACTTTGAATACTATTAAGGTTTTAATCAAAGAATGTTAAGGATTAGAGACCGCAATCAAATTATCCCATAAAAATATGTATGTTTATCATTTAACTTTTTGTCCAATAACTAACCCCAAAGACAAGAGCATTGCCAAGTGCTTATGGTAATAATTGTATATTAACCCGGATATGCAATGGGATCACAAGGATCGTTTTATAATTGAAACTTAAACATCGAAGACGAATTAACTGACTTAGAATTTCCTTAATTTTTTCATTTTGCTCCATAAGATTTGTATGTAAAACAAGAAGAAGAAAATTTTTAATATGCTGGAAACACGACGTGATGTGTTAAGTATCATAGTACAAGTAGTCAGATACTTGAAAACAAAGTTCAAATAATTATATTCTGACACTTAATATGTCGAACCGTGTTTCTATCGTATTTAAAATTTATCGAAAACAAAAAAGGTTGCCGTACGTAGGATTGGAGTCATGCACGCGTCAAGCCATGCAATCCTCCAAGTCTTCCTTGCTACTGGGACTATTGGATGTATTGGGCAGTGTGACACTGATACACGTTGGACCGGTCACGTCCATTGTTAATTAATACAATGTCAATTTTGCATGAGTATTTTTCGCGTAATATCTGTCCCATGCAACAAGCCCCTCTCCCTCTTATTAATAACCACCCAAGAAGCTTTCTTACGACTAATGCGCCAAGTTGATGACATTACTCGTTTATTATGCGCTAAGTTGATGGTCTTATTCGTTGAATAAACAAACTTAGAAAGTAATTCACCTGTTTAATACATGCTTAATAGACATGTTAATGACATCACACATTAAATAAACATTAATCATGTATTTAAAAAGTGATTCACTTGTCTGAAAAATGCTTATAGCATAGTAAATTAGTGACAAGAGAACAACTCTCCCATCTCTCTCTCTCTCTCTCTCTCACTATTTTTGGTTTTTTCTAAAAGATATTTGAAGTATACCAAATTTGGTTTCATTTGCTTATGATTTGATTGTGAAACACTGTAATTTTACTAATGCTAGACTAGAAGCAAACTAATTTTTCCACCATGAATCCATCCATGATCCACGAAGAACTGTTAGGCATGTACATGCCGCATATTTACATGGAATAATGACTGCAGTTTTCTGCAACACACCCACCACCCGTTGGCAATTTAAATTTTAAGAGTGGAGATGCTATATATCTTTTCCATACGAACAACCTCTTCGAAATCATCAAACAGCAAAGACCCATCCACTATTGAATTAAGGTAAGACAGACCCAAGTTTATATATTTCCCCCAAACATAGATATTGGAACAAACCCTTTAAGATCTGGGACAGTTTGAATTAGAACTATTAGAAAATGGATGAGAGCAAGTGACGAACGGAACAAAGAATTCAGAGTCACTTATATTTGTTTTGAAAAAAAAGTCACAAAAATTATAAAGTATGCAATATTCTATAATTCACTGTCATGAACACGAAGTGATGAAGTGAAAATGACAATGGAATATGGATGATGTTGCTCTCGAGGATTGAAAAAACTGGGGCGCATGCAGCAGGTATTCGATTTCTTGCTTTTGATTGAGTTGCCTAAGGTCTTAATAATTATTATTTATTTTCTCTAAAGCATGCTTAAAAACTGGAGATCTTGGGTTCGAAACCCGCTGCTGGTGTGGAAGTTAAACTTGTGGATATGAGGAGGTTGAAATGCCTTTATGAGTCTACCCAACCTCCGGTAGGGGTGGATAACCGTGGCTTACTACTAGTTGTCCCCCTTAAAAAAATAAAAAATCTAATTTAAAACTCCCAGGCCCATTCCTTTTGTAATGATTTTGTTACGGGTATGATGGGTTTAGGGTTTATTATTAGCATGAAAAATAAGCATACATATGTACCATAAACTCTAAACTCTAAACCTTGGCCGTGAGCATTTTGGTTTATTTGAATTTTTCATTGAATCTTTCCATCTAGGCGCGACTTTGTCTATTGTTTGATCGTCTCATTAAACTTTCGTTCACAATTTTGTCTCATTAAATTTATGTTAATCCGATCCTTATTGAAATGACATTATACTTATTATTAAATTACTTGAAACGATATTGTGCACTTGCAATTATCACACAACTTAAGGCTCCTTGTAACTCATATAGAGCTTAGCCATGATCTCATGATCTATAAGTGATTCCATACTATAATTTTAGAAAAATGATTTTTCCACACTATTTTTAGCCTTTTATACATTGTTATTTAAAATTAGCAGTTAATTTTGATTGGATAAATTACATAAAACTACCTCAACTATTTGGTCATTAACAGTTTCATACCTCATCTTTAAAAAGTTTCAATGTCATACCTTATCTTCAAATTTGTTGCAATGACATACCTTCCGTCAGTTGTCTGTCAATTCCTCTGTTAAATGCTAATGTGTCATGAGACAGAACCCACTTTCTATTAATAAAATAATTTTTTTTAACTAAATATTAAAAATAAAAAATAAAAAATAAACAAAATCCAAACCCAGATCCCATCCCCCCGGCGAAACCTATCCCCACTTCCCATCTTCCCCCCCCCCCCCACCTCCCCCGCAACCCCTCCTTTCTCCCTCCCTTTCCTCCACTCTCTTCACCTCCCCTCCCATACAAAACTTTAAAAAAAAAAAAATCAGTTGAGGTGGTCCGACTTCGACGGGAGGGAAGGGTTGGGTGGGGTGCGACGATTTGGACAATCTAGGTTCAGATTTGTTTTTTTTTTGTTTTGTTTTTTAATGGGAGGGGAAGGTGAAGAGAGTGGAGGAGAGGGAGGTGGTTGGGAGGCTCGGCAGGGAGAAAGGGGGGGGGGGTAGTGGGGGCGGTGGGGGTGGGGTTCTGGGTTTGGAAGGGGGGACGGATGGGGAAGATGGGAAGGGGGATGGGATATGGGTTTGGGTTTCTTTCTTTCTTTCTTTTTTTTAATTTTTTTAATAGAAAGTGGATCCCGTCTCATGACACGTCAACATTTAACAGAGGAATTGACAGACAACTGACGGAATGTATGACATTGCAACAAATTCGAAGATAAGGTATGACATTGAATTTTTTTAAAGACGAGGTATGAAACTATTAATGACCCAATAGTTGAGGTAGTTTTATGTAATTTACCTATTTTGATTTATTTATTTTAAGAGTGATGTTATTCCCACCCCATTGTCTTATCTTTTCACCCATCTTTTATTAAAAATTTTATTTACAAATTTGTTCATTTGTAAAATGACTGATAAGGACATTAATTATCCTTTTTTGTGTTAAAAAAAAGGTTGGGTTGCACGCTCAATTTATCTTAAATCCTAACTCATCTTTCCATCTCTCTTCATCTAGAGGAAGAAAAAAAAAAAAGGATTTAGATGACTTTTTCATTGAAGAAGTAGAAGATGACGCTTCTATGGAAGAGGTAGAAGATTATGTTTCTATTGAAGAGGTAAAAGAATAATTTTGTATGTGGGTCTTTTGCATTTGCCGTCGAAGTTTTCCTTTTGAATTTGGATACTTGTGTGTTTTCCAATTGAATTTGCATACTTGTGACTTCAAGATCAGCAAAAAGGATTTGGGCAACATATCCTTAATTTTATTGCTTATTTGAATTTGGCCAACGTATGTTGAGAAACACAAAACTCACCTACGAAAATCTTTAAGCAAATCAAACAATCCTTTCCTTTTTTGCTGTTTCATTGTCGTGTGCATTTTAGAACGCTTGGAATGAATTAGAAGCACCCTGGCACGAGAGCTAGTTGAAATACCACGTCTGTGATGCATTATGAAAATTATATGTTGTTTTATAATTTCATATGTATGCATATGTTAAAGGTTATTTTGAAAATAATAGTGGATGGGGAAATAACATTTTAATTTTTTAACTTTTTAAGGAGGGTGTGATTATAACGTGGGTGAAGAAATAAGACAATGAGATGAGTCTAGTAGCTCTCTTATTTTAATTACTACGTAAAAAAAAAGTGTGTGAAAAGTTGGAATATGTGTGCGTGTCAAAGTCACTCGCCTACTGTTATTCCTAGCAGTAACCAAAGAGGCAAGTTACTGGCATATTTTTTACCTCTGCGTATATTGATGCTACCTAGGTAATCAGAGTGCATATCTTGACCGTCCAATACGATTAGTACAAAGTTATTCAAATCCAACGGTTGGGATGATGATATACATGCAGACGAGTACTGATGTAGAACTGTTCCTGGCATTAACTGTTTGGATCATTGGTTTGGTTGTCTTTTGCTTTCAGCCGAATAAGTTGTTTGCGTCTTGGCTCTAGGCATGCGTCAAATCTTTCCAGTACGGTCTTTCATTGACATGACCGATGAAATGGTCACTCATAAATAAAGATTGTTCGTACGTTCACGAAAATATGAAGATCGCGAGAAATCTAACTTACGATGATGTAAAGGAGAATGATTATTTTCTCTTTATATTTCGCATTCTTTCTGGCTCTTATTTGAATGGTATGTTGACTTCTATATAGAAATAGAAAGACGAAAGTGAGAAAGGAGAAGAGAGGAGGAAAAAGGATTTGAGGAGAACGAAAATCTTATTCCGGGTTTAAAACCAATCTATGAATATATGATTCCTACGTATAGCCATTAATTGTTGGACTAGAATCCTTAAATGACAAGGATTAGATGTATTATTATTATTATTATTATTATTATTATTATTATTATTATTATTATTATATTTTAATTACATTAGGATTATTTCCACATCAGAGGGTTATTAAACCCCATATAGATGGTAATCTTTACCCACAATTAGTCCAACGAGTTAATAATCCACACTAATCATGTTTTCTATAAAGCTGGTCATCTATACGGTGTCCTATTAACCCGTTTTCTATGAACTGGTCTTATACACACACACACACATCAATGTTACAATGATCTTATACCTATTAATTTTTTTTTATGATTTATAAGTATTTGTAAGTATGTAGTCAATACTCATACATGTTAAACTTAAAAATTCACTCTACGTGACGAGACTTGTTGAGAGTTAAAAAACTCCTCAAGTTAAGACTTAAGAGGCAGGTTGAAAATATGAAAATTTGTCACACATAAGAAGACATATTGAAGGTATGCATCTTACGTCGAAAAAACCGTATATATATATTTATAACTAATTAGAATACTCTTCCATATTACTTACTAACTAATTTATGATGGGACCTCACTATCTTAGCATATAATTAATCTAACTTAGATGCGTACAACGTGTGTCCTTGCTCTACTACGTGTCCTCGCTATGTTATAACTAATGTATCATAATTTGAATTTGCCCTACTTAAACATGTGCTCCACTATATAAGGAAGCAAGAAGGGGAAGGATTGAAGCAGCCCTTCACGGAAGGTAGAGCTAGATACTGATGGAGGACGGAGCTCCTTTTAGTCCAATTCAGAGGGCTGAGGAGTGGCAAGAGCTGCCATCTCATGCATTTGGCTACCCCCTTAACATATTATTTTTCCAACCCTAGCCCTCTGCACGAATGTTAAGGGTTTGGCCTGGTGCATGGCGTGGGAGCAACTCCTTCCGCTCGCTTTGCCCACCCATTGGACTGAAGGGAGCTCCCCACCAGCGTCGGTTTCATCTCATCACATTTAATTTCAAGATTTTCTTTTCTATGTTGTTTTATGTTGATTTTTGTTCATAGTCTTAAACTTCTATCTGTTGCCTCATCACCCGACGATTCGTCTCACAAACCGGAACTCATGTACTTAAATCGTCATATATCTTATATCTACGAAATTTTATGGTGGGATACAGAATTTTTAACCGTTAGTTCTTCGTCATTATATCTTTAACAAAGATCTAATGGTTAAAAACTTAGGAGTTTAGAAGGCCAAGGAGTATACTAAGTTTTTATTAACTAACGTATTTATGAATCAACTAAAAGGAACTTTAGGTTGTTCAAGTTATACATCTGTTGTTAGTTTGATCCTTTCCTTTGTAATTATACTTATAGTTGCAACTTGACTTGTGTGCGAATAGGGGTGCTAGTAAGGAGAAATTGCCACATGAGTAGTTCTTTGGTTCAAACACTGATGGCACGAACCTCAGCTCTCGATGATGTATGCGGTAGTTCAATCATCTATGCTCCTCGAGTTATCGTTGTACACTTACACTTCCTTTATTTTCCTTTATTGACATTTTTGCTGTTTTTTGTTATTAAAACGGTGCAGGTACCGATGGCATAGTGGATGCCGTGTATGCGAAGAGTTATTTAGTACGTTGTTGTAGGTTTCGCCTGTATTTTGTATATATGGGATGGTAATAGTATGGATCGTGTAAAGTATTTATGAATGCGGTTTCTTTGAATCTAGTGACTCTTTCTATTTACGTTTGAGGAGAGGTGATTCGAACTTAACAATTGGAATGAACGCTCCCTTTTGCAGTTGAATCTAGCGTTTTTTCTTCTTGTTTATGAATGGGGAGAGGCGATTCAATCTTTGTACCTCCTGTAATATTGAAAAAGAAGTATTACTGGACTAACAAATATTTGGTAGAAATAAAAAGCTAACAGGAATTACAAGCTCTTTGCAATCGAATCTCGAGCTTCATTGCACCATATTTTACCAACCATGGTCGGCGATCATCTGAATTGCAGTTCAGTCCGGTGTATAGTGTTTCAACCAAAATATGCAAATGGACTCAACTAACACTCAACGTTTTTGCATGAGTAGAACCTGGGGACAATCATCTGCGTGTTATAAGTTTAAGGAAATTAATTACAACAGTCGTTGGATTTGGTTGGAGTACTCTAACTCCTTCTGACTTTGGATTTTTGGATTGATCCCTCCCATCTAAAGGTCAAGTACCTCCAACATAGCCCACTACAACCTTGACTCACTCGGACTCATAGATTTCGCAAAGTTGTTGATGATTCATTAACACCACACGAAATTGCATGAATAAAATTGCATGTAAAAGTTTCCTCTCCAAGAAACAAAAATGCATGTCACAGTTGGACCTTGATTCTTAGCATTGGTCTTCTGCTAACTGAGCAATTACCCTCGGTGTTTAATTCAAACGTTAAAGGCCAGCTCAGTGGACGGTATGGACACCATGGTAGTGTTGTGTTTGGCTCATACATTTGTGAGTAATTATGAGTCATGTGTTAACAACAATGAAGTGATCTGTGTTTGCTTTCGGTGGAAATATCACATGGTGTGGGTTGCATGAAAGTTGCATACAAAGTAAAAGCAAAAGTTTGGTGGACATCAAAAATATAATGATGATGTTTGCTTTTGCTTTAATGATGATGTTTGTCTTTTGCTTTAATGATGATGCAAGACACAATGATGATGGCTTGGCCTTAATGATGATGCCTTTGCCTTATATTGAGAGTGTTTGTCGAGGGAGAGTGAGGGCATCATAGAGCATCCAAAGGGGGAGAGCATTCGGCTCTCCCATGGGAAAGCATGGGTATGGGTGAGAGAAAATCAAGAGAGTTAGAGTGAAAAATATTCTAGTGAAAGAACTCTTGGGGTAGAGTGAGACTCTTGGGAAAATTCTATGAGTGGGTGTACAAGGGATTTGGGAATGGGTTATGTCGATTTAACTCATGTGTACTTGTACTGTTATTCTCATAGTGAAGAGCAATATCTCTCCGGGGACGTAGGCAGGTTTTTGCCAAACCTCGTAAATTTCTCGGTGTCTTTATTTCTTGTATTTTATTCTATTCAACTGAGTGTGATTTTGGTGAGGTTGTAATCTGAATCTCGTTTCCGCACTAATGAACGGACCAAGGCACAACAATTGGTATCAGAGCATCGTTGGACGCTTGGTTCGTTGGAGGTCCAGATTTGTTGTTCACCATGGAATTTTTAGTTGAGCAGTTTAATGGGAGAGGCTGTTTTACTCTTGGTAAAGGAGAGTAATGGAAGCCTGAAGAAATTGAAGCTATGTTCAGGGATGCTTAGATCAACTGCGAAAGTTGATGTTGAGGAAGAAGACAAAGACCTCTTTCTTCTTCCATCACTTTCAGATTCGTACGAGAACCTTGTGAAACTTTACTGCATGGAAAGTTACAGTAAGTTTGGAGCAGGTGCAAGCTTCTTTGGTGTGGAATGATACACAAATGAGACCATGGATGATGGTGGGCACAAGACTGCTTAAGTTATTAAAGGTTGGAATCTTGGAAGAAAATTGGAAAGAGGATCTGAGAGAGACAGCAGGTTCAGATCCGGTTCCGGAGGCAAGGGTCCACAGTGCTACGAGTGCAAGGCCGGGTTGTAGCAAGTTTGTGGCGGAAGACTTTGAGTATGTCCTCTAGGTACTCGAAGCAACACTTCTCCTGGTGATGTTTAGTCTCAAGTGTTGCAGGGGTTTTGCAGCAGGTGGAGCTATAGGATTCACAGGTGATCAGATGGTCCTGAGGTAGGAGGAAGTGTGGGAATTTTGTCTGGCTCGATGGGTTGTTGCTGGAAACGGGCGCGCTGACGAGTTCCAGGTTGCAGACAATGAAGAGGAGGAAAACCTGTAGGAGGAGACGAGGATGTGTCGAGATCCTGTCTGAAGCTAAATTGTGATTTTTAGCTTGCAGCAGCTGCACATGCATTGGCAGTGACTGAATCGGAACAAGGCCAATGAGGTGGATTCAGAGTGTGCATGCTGGTACGTAAGGCCAATGGACTTTGGTGATGGGTGCAAGGATTTTTGCATAGTGTATTCGCCAAGGTGGAGATTGTTGTGTTTAGCTCATACATTTGTGAGTAATTATGAGTCATGTGTTAACAACAATAAAGTGACATGTGTTTGCTTTCGGTGGAAATATCACATGGTGTGGGTTGCATGAAAGTTGCAGACAAAGTAAAAGCAAAAGTTTAGTGGACATCATCATGAGTAAAAATATAATGATGATGCTTGCTTTTGCTTTAATGATGATATTTGTCTTTTGCTTTAATGATGATGCAAGACACAATGATGATGGCTTGGCCTTAATGATGATGCCTTTGCCTTATATTGAGAGTGTTTGTCGAGGGAGAGTGAGGGCATCATAGAGCATCCAAAGGGGCTCTCCCATGGGAAAGCATGGGCATGGGTGAGAGAAAATCAAGAGAGCTAGAGTGAAAAATATTCTCGTGAAAGAACTCTTGGGGTAGAGTGAGGCTCTTGGGAAAATTCTATAAGTGGGTGTACAAGGGATTTGGGAATGGGTTATGTCGATTTAACTCATGTGTACTTGTACTGTTATTCTCATAGTGAAGAGCAATATCTATCCGGGGACGTAGGCAGGTTTTTGCCGAACCTCGTAAATTTCTCGGTGTCTTTATTTCTTGTATTTTATTCTGTTCAACGGAGTGTGATTTTGGTGAGGTTGTAATATGAATCTCGTTTCCGCACTAATAAACGGGCCAAGCACAACAGGTAGTTCCATCCGTCGAGAGTAACTCGGAGGTTGACGACACACCAGCAGGAACGGCCTCGAAAGAGATCTTTATTGGCATAGCCTCACCTGGCCGCACGAGTTAAAATAGTTGTCCGAGTAGTGAACAGAAACGATTCGTGTGTCTTCTCCTTCCTTATGATCCTTCTTCACTCGATGAACAGAAAAGTGAAGGAAGAAAGCAACACGGCGCCGTTGATTCAGGAACCCTCAAACCGTCAGTCTCCTTTGAAGGTGTGTATATTTCCGGCAACCAACCAACTTCAACTTTTTTGTCTGCACGATGATGTGTAAATTCTGCCGAAAACAACTAACTTCAAGTACTACTCCTAATTCCCACCACAACTGTTTTTGTTTCTTTCCTCATTCCCGCCAACATTTCTTCATTTTATAATTGGAACCGTCCATTCTAGGAAAATTCATTTGATTTAGAGACGTTTAAGAGTAAAGAATCAATCTTCGAATTTCATTCAAGACAAAGTTATGTCTAGTTCTCCTATTTCTTAATAATATCGCGGTCCTTTCCAAATCTGAGCTTACAATTTCAACGGAGAAATGAGCTTTGAGCATATGCAATGTAAAAATGCATACAAATTTATTCATCGGTAAAATGTTCACAAAACTACATGATTAATTTCCAAATTTATTCTTACAAACAAAAATAATTACATATAACACGAGTGAAATACAATGTAGACAAAGAAACGGAAATGATTTAGATGTTGATGCTGGTGGGAACTCCCTTGTTAGTAAGTCCAGGCTCACTAGAAGGATACAGCAAAGTGTAAGGGATCTTGGCCGGTCCGAACCGGTTTTTCAATCTCTCATCCTTGTTCATCTTTTCAATTTTGGCCTCAATCGCTTCCAAATTCTTTTTAAAATCCTCAGAAGCCTGCAGTATGTCTGCATCCGTTGTCCACTCCGCGGTGTCACGCTGTCCGAGATAGAGCTCATCAGTGGGGTGCCTTGACAGGATTTCTACCGTGGCCATTCCAAGAAGCGTCGGCAGCTGAGGTGCAAACGTTTTCAAGAATGCCTTGTCAGGGTTTGTCCTGAGCTCCTCATACTCTGGAGTGCCTTCTTCAGGCATGAACCGCCGGCTTAGGGTTGGGCGGTTTGGGACGAATCCACCAGTCGAGTACTGACCGTAGTTGATTGCTGCATGATGGGCTGAAGCAATATATATGATAGTTGTGCATGATTCTATCAGCTCATCACAAGTCTGCATTTTAGGCCACCAGGGTTCTTCTTTCTTGTCGCCGTGGCCTACCTCGCGGAGTTCCTTCCACCAGGATTGGAGTTCCGAATCATTTTGAACCATCTGATCATTTTTGTAGTAGAAGGAGCAATAGTCTTTAACCCATGTTTTAATTGCAGTCCATAATTCAAGCCCGTCCGCAGCATATGGATAGTCCTCTATCAGCAGACGCACGCCGTGTGATGCACTTGAATCTTCAACCGCCACTCCTCTGAACATAGAAAAAGGGAAGATGCTTTCAATTTACCATCGATTGTAGATGAAAAAAGTACTTAAAAAATGCTACTAACGCAAGATATTACCTTTTGATCAGATCCGCAGGGAGCGCTTGATCAGGAAAAGTCCAGTCCTTGTACATTGCTGATGACCATTCCATCGAAAACTTGGAAGCAAATATTATTTCCTCTATTACTCCACCTGCGTTTGTGAGAACCTGTCGTGCGGATGCGTTTGCATTCATCGTCCCACGAAAATGAGGATGCAGAAGTTTGTGAATCGGGTGAAGCACGCTCAACTGCCTATTTGCCGCTATCACAAATGGCTCAGTCACTGCATGAGCTCTCAACCTGCAACAAACAAGAACAGAAATATAAAATTTTATGAATTTATGCTGCTATGGCAAATGCTACCATTTGTTTTGCTGATATTTCTTTGACAGGGATATACCAGTGGCTGAAAAGTTGATGACAGCCGGAGTCATTTACAAGTACATAACCTTTAGCAAATTGCCAAAGGGAACTCTCGAAGCCTTGGCTAGACGGAGTATAGACTTTGCTAATGCAACCAAATTGATCTCCATCCGGATGTGGCAAGCTGAGTTCAATAGCTATTGGCTTCAAAGTCCCATCATTGTTCAAGAAAAGGAGTGTTCTGCTTGCGTAAGCTTTTGTGGAAGTTGTGTTTATCCGCCTCAGGTACGGCATCCATGCATCGTGGTGGTTTAATATGAATAGCTTGTTGTTCATGATTGCCTCATCTATAGTGAGTCCATTTAAGTTATGTTCTATGTGTTCTTTGGTTATTTGACTTGTTTGATCCCCATATGCTTCTCGGTCTAGGTCGCTAGATGGTGGAAATTCCTGTAGTTTATGCAGAAATTACTGCGATTAGGGATGAACAATTGAGAAAATATCATTCAAATGTAATAGATCTCAAAAGCTAAGATTACTTGGAGACGACGTATAGTGACAGGATTTACTCCAGCCAGCAGTTCTCTTGCAAATTCTTCGTCAGTTCTCCATGCCGACTTATCCTCTAGTAAAAATCAATTAAAATACCAAAATGAGTTAAAAAGAAAAGCAGTATATGAAATTGAAGGCACATATAACGTTATACTATATTACCTTTGATCACTTGAGGCACTGGAAATTTTAGGAACTTTTCGCCATCAGTTCGAAAAAGCTCCTTGAAAATCTCCCCAGGTGTGCTATCACTAATGTATTTTAGTATCCCATCAGGCAACTCTAATCCTCCTTCATAGAGTTTAAGTACTTCTTCCATGCTTTCGAACTCGTCTTTGTTACCAACGAGTAGATCTCTTATCTCAGGTTTAAGGACCTGAGGGATGGATTTCAGGACATAAGCAAGCAAGTCTGACATCTTTATGGGTCCAAATCGTTCGTCTCTTGGAACGTATACATTTAAGATCTGGATAAGCTTCAGCCTGCTCTCGGTGTTAGGATCTATCAAGACAAGAAGTATAAACGTCTTAGAGACTTCCGAGTTTGAGTAGTGACGGCACGAGAAATGAATTTTATTTACAGACCTGTTTTTGTTGCTGGTCTTCCTGTTTTTCCGCGGCGAGGATATGGGTACTCAATAGATCCTCCAAGAACTGGACGTGCATATTCGGGACCCTTATCTGGATTCCCCAAATCGTTGTAGTATGCGTAGTCATAGACCCTGTCCCATTCCTGAAGCTCTCCTCTTTCTTCATCGTCTCCTCGCAGGTTTACTAGCTCTTCTTCTCTAAATTTCTGTAGTGGCTTTGGTGTATCACTTGAAAGATAAGTCTGCACAAACACATAAACAATCTGTTAATTAACGAGGACTTATGCGCGATTGTAACAACCATGTTAGCGAAGAAAACAGCCCTTTTGTCCAAATATACGAATCAATCTATTGATTTGGTGGGGGACTTTTGCGCATTGAAATGACCATTTTCGGTACCTTGTTAGAGAAGAAAACACGGTCTTTTTTGTACTTGTCAGCAGGATACACCCATGAGTTGCAAACAAAGTGGACTCGACCTTCGCCAGGAACATCTTCGAGTGTGAGAGTCTTCAAGTAGAATTCACTGTGATGCTCATTTCTAACTACGAAAGCTCCCGGGACGCCAATTTCCTTTTCCCAATCAAAAGTAACATCAAATGCAGCCTCCCCTGCTGTTAAGGGGGTGATTGTGGTCACCCAGTTCTCCAAGTAAGCTGGCTTTCCAACTTTTCCTTTCAACTCATTTTCTACAAAAAGAACATATCAAATTCAAAAATCCAAAAAAATGTCAGATTATAAGTCCTCTAAATAGTGATTCTTTTGGAGTCTACGTTAAGATGTTCCGTTTTCTCTTTGGGGTTTATTTCTTTCAATAAGAAGATTATGCGATATTAGCTCCTTAGTAACAAAGCAGCATCGTCTAACAGATTACTCTTTGGGGTTTATTTCTTTCAATAAGAAGATTATGCGAGATTAGCTCTTTAGTAACAAAGTAGCATCGTCTAACAGATTACGTACTCATTCAACAATATCACTAACAAGTACTAGTGATTAACTTCGAACCATGAACTTCAAAGACAAAATACTATATATTCAGTTCTCACCAGGGTCACCATTAACCGAACTAATGAGCCTTAGAGAAACCGCTTTGCCTAACAGCTCGTCAACACGATCAAGGATCGAAGCTTTAAGGTCGTTCACGTCGAGAACAACCTTCTTCATCAACACCACTCTCCCCTTGATCTTCTTGCCCTCATTTTTGGGTTGCGTATCAACGGTGGTGTCCTGGGACGATGTGGGATACTTGGAATGCAGCATCTTTATCTTAATTGAAAACGGAAAATGTTAACAGAAGGAGAAAGGTTTGAAGATCTCTGAATTGTGATGGGAGAAACGTGTGTGGTATTTAAAGGTGAATGAGTTCAATAGTGTTCAATTTAATCCTGCCATTATTTTTTACTTTTATAAAGACTTTTGGGCTACATGCCATGGCTGCATGTGAACTTGAAGGTGATCAATACGTAACCAACTTATCCAGCTACTTTGCCTTCAATGTCTACAATTTGATTTAAGACCAAGTCATGATTTTGCATTGTACATGGTTCAATGAACTTCTAACCTTTTTTTCTTCTTTTTGTTGGCGTCAGATGTTGGCTAGAGTTGATGCACTTCCTCTCTATATGCGCATACATTCGGATCCCCTCATGATTTATATTAGTTGAAAAAGTTATCCATATATTTGAATTTTGCCCAAGTCATGATTTTGGATTGTTTATGATTCAATGAACTACAAGCTCGCTTTGTTTTTGTTTTTGGGTGCAACAACTCCAAAATCTCTAAACCAAACCCAAAAAATAGAGACAAATTTTAGCAATATTAATATTCTTTAATATGATACGTGGTTTTTTTCTTTCGAACCACTTTTATTGTCATTTTGCATTGTTTATACTTTGAAAAACTTCATCAATTGTCTAGACACACATAAGCGGATCCACATTTACTAGAATGAATACACTTCGTCCCTATTCACCACACTCAAATCCCCTTAAGATTAGTTTACAATAAAATTATGTAACTTTAGCAACATTAGATTTTCTTATGGCACTTTTTTATTCTCTTAGTAATTGTACAAATTCTCTGTTTTATATCTTTTGTGTTTTATATTGGCCATGTGTGATTTGGCAATGGATGTTTCACTTTCAAGTGCCTAATCAACCGTCGCCATCTTAACATCTTTTAGGCTATCTACCAAACCAACAAATATTAGACAAATGTTAGCAATATTAGATTATTTAATGACACATTTTGGGGAAACTCATGGTCCTCTATTATTCGGCGGAAAGCAATCAAATATTTTGAAAATTCTCGGTTCTTTGCTACTAAATTGTTACACAATTTTCTAGCGCTTTCTACTAAATACTGGGATTCGTAGTAAGTTAAGAACCTCAATAATTATTTCATGTTAGAGCAAACAAATTTTTTTCATATTGCATCTGGTGCAACATCCTAATAGATTGGGTGTTGGGCATCTAACTATGAGTTTCGGTTCGAAACTCCACCATCCATTAAATTATTGTAGTTGCTTTGAACTGTTTTCCATCCCTTAATAATAATAAATAATAATAAAATCCTTCATATTAAATATACAGAGGGTGCTTTTGACGTGCTTTTGACAGATTGGAGGTTGCCAACGGCCGTTTTCAAGTTTCAGAGTATCTCCAACAGTTGTTAAATTTTTGGTGAACATTGTTGAAAAACAAACTTTAGTCATTCTCTTTAACTTTTTATCTTGATCAATACTCTATTTTAACAAACTTTAAATATTATATTATCAATCATTTTGAAAAGAAAAAACTCAACCTACTCATTTTTTAAAATCGTCTTATTTCTTTTCTTCTCAGCTCACGAGTTAGCCCTGAGTTATATCAATTTTTAAGTATTTAACTTATGAACAGTTGATCTATAAATTTAAAGAGTAACTGTTCATTTTAATAGCAGAGACTCTTTTATAGTCTACTAGAGATGATTTTTTTTAAGATTTAGCTCTTTAAAATAGAGTTTTAGTGCTTTTAGCATGTTAACTAGTTGGCATTCTCTTATGAAACTGCAGTGTAACACTGGTGCAACAACTGAGTTCAACCAAGCTCGAAACAAACAACTTGAATTGAAGGAAGATTGGAAGAACGTAGATCTTTTCTACTGAAGAAAAAAGTAGTGCAACAACTCGAGTGTGAGAGATGAGAATCATAGCGGGCGGGTAAACGTGTTGTATAAGACAGTCTCCAATTGGAAGATATAACACAAAATAATATATAATTTATATGTGAAAGTTACATTACTAATATTATCGAGGATTTTTTATTTTTATATAAATATGTGATTTAGTTTAGAATAATATCGGTGATATTAATAGTATGTTGACCTAAAAATTTTATGACAGCAGCAGTTATCAACCATAGCTATTAAGATATGTATGTAGTATACTTGTTGAATAATTATAACCCTTAAAGGACGGATAACAGTATCCAAAACAGGTCCCGAAACCGCGTACTTATCTGCCTGTAGGCTGTAACCAACCATCACCATTAAAGAATCAGTTATTTTGCCCATCCCTACACCACATGAGGCATAAAGGTCAACCAGTTCATATTGTTCAATAGAAATAGTCTCCATTTTAAATAAAAATACGTATTTGCTACTTGCCCAGCATGTGAAGGTGTTTCCAGACGTGAGCAACTTAATCCACTTCTTATTTTCTATTTCTGGTGGTTGACATTAAGACCTAGTCATTTTGCATTGTTTATGATTCAAGCAATTTCGACCATTTTTTTAGCAGACTTGCATGTGTGTATCCACATTCGCTGGAGTGAATATCTTTTCGAAGCTGTTTGCATTTTGGAGGGCTTAATTTTCTAGAGCATTCACTGGAAATCAGGAATTGTTCATTGCCGAAATGAACACAACAAAACAAACTACGGTATGTTTGGAAGGGTATTGTGTGATTACAATTGTCCGAGTTTACACAAACGGTAGAGCAGTTCAAGACATCGTATTCACTGATTAGCTGAGTAATATGACAATAATTCACTATGGAAGGTTCAAAGCCAAAATCTACATATCCAGATGCGGTACTTTTCCTACTAAATCTCTCTAGTGCTGCATTGTCCTTTGCATAGTGTTTAGTCAATTTCCATTCATGTGCTAGAATGTTGAAAGTTTTAATATTATTTTATAATATTAAATTTATTAGTTGAATGAAAACTAGAAGAGGTGTCTTCTGGTGAAAAAAATGTATCTATCATAATATGAAATTCAAATGAATAACTGTAACTTTTGATTTTTTATGAATTGTCACATGCTTTCTAAAAAGACATTTCAACTTTTATAAATTGGGAACTCATACAGTCACTAAAAAACTTTTCATTGTTTACGTAATCATACAAAGAGAGCACTAAATATTAGAGAGTCTCATTGAGTCCATATGAGAGAGTTTTCAACACATTTGTGGTTCATTGGAGCCTTGTGATTTTTATTACAAGGGAGTGGTCGTTATATCTTGGAGACAAGCGCCGATTAATCATGAGCACCAGGCGTAAACTTGTCTAAAGGACAGAGTACTATCTAACATTTGCCTCAACCTATTTTTAAGTTTTTCTAATCCTTATGCCATGTTCATTTAACATTTGGTTGATCATGTGTATACTTTAAATTATTTATTTACTTGCATAACGGTGTGGGTTCAAACTCCGTCGGTAATTAACCTAACAAAATTTATTATTTGGTAAAAGAAAATAAAAATAATACAACAATTAGACTCTAATTTTCCAACACCTGTAACCATTACCATAAAAAAAAAGGAAAACTAATGAAAAGGGCTTGAAAACTTTGAGTTTTAATGATAAGGACAAAATAAAGGGTAAAGTGAATAGTACCAGGATTGACTTTTTAGTGTAAAAATATGGTTTTTCGTTAAAGTAAACAGTATCAGGAGCTTTTCGTTAAAGTTCCCTAAAAAAATCTGTTATTTTGCCCATCTCAACACCAAACGAGGCCTAAGGGCCAGGCAGTTCATTATTATTCAATGTATATTATAAATAGTCTCCATTTAAAAAAAAAACGAAAAGAAAAAGACCTAGTTGCTACTTGCCCTGCATGTGAAGATGCTCTGAGACGTAATCAACTTAATCCACTTATTGTTTTCTATTTCTGGGATTGACATTTTTGCATTGTTTATGATTCAAGCAACGTCAACCATTTTTTTAGCAGACGTGTATTCACGTTAATTGGAGTGGATATCTTTTCAAACCTACGCGTTTGCGTTCGAATTCTTTCGTGATTTAGATTAGTTTATAGTAAAATTTTATACAAGCTTTAGCAGTATTAGACTTTCGAATGACATTTTAGCAAATATTAGATTCTCTAGTGACACTTTTTTTGTCTCTTATTAGTTGTCCAAATCCTTTGTTTATGTCTTCTGATTTATATTGGCCATGTGTGATTCGTTGATAGATATTTCACTTTACCTAATAACCACCGTCATCTTAATATACTCGTGTAAACATGTATGGACAAAATTTTAACATTTAGATTGTCTAATATGACACCTTTTAGGATCTTCGGTTGCTTGCTACAAAACTGTTACACAATTTTCTGTCCATTGCTATTAAATAGTTGGATTCATTACGACCTCAATAATTATTTCATGTTAGAGCAAACAAGTGTTTTCATATTAAAAATTTTCACTACACCAACATTGAACAATTTTCTGGAATTATTTGGAGAAAAAAAATTTATATATAGCAAGCAAAGAATATGATGAGTGAAATACAGACTAGAGACTATTTTTTGGATACAAGCAACATACTTGAAATTTATTTAAACTGCGGGGAAGGGATTTGAATTTGAGGCATAAGTGGGAGCACATCTACTCTATCCAATGTGACTACACCTGCGTCTGCAATTAGAGAAGCATTAGATTGACACACTGTTGGGAATTCCCTTGCCAGTGAGTCCAGCCTCACTGGAAGGATACATCAAAGTGTATGGGATCTTGGCCGGGCCAATGCGGTTTTTCAGTTTCTCATCATTGTTCATATTTCTAATTTTTTCCTCAATTTCGTCCAGCTTCTTTCTAAACTTCTCAGAAGCTTGCAGTATGTATGGGTCCGTTGTCCATGCCGCGGTTTCTCTCCTCCCGAGATAAACCTCATCAGCCGGGTGCCTTGATAAGACTTCTATCAAGGCCATGCCAAGAAGTGTCTGCAGGTGAGGTGCAAATGTTTCCAAGAATACTTTGTTAGGGTTTGTCTTGAGCTTCTCATACTCCGGAGTGCCTTCTTTTGGCATGAAACGCTGGCTTATGCTTGGTCGGTTTGGGAAGTATCCACCATAAGGATACTGGCCGTAGTTAACTGCTGCATGAAGAGCTGAAGCAATCCATATGATAGTGGTGCATGATTCTATCAACTCATCACGCGTCTGCATTTTAGGCCACCATGGCTCATCTTTCTTGTCGCCATGACCTTCCTCGCGGAGTTCCTTCCACCAGGACTTGAGTTCAGTGTCCATTTGAACTGCCTTGTCAGTTTTATAGTAGAAGGAGCAATAGTCTTTAACCCATGTTTTTATTGCAAACCATACCTCAAGACCATCTGCAGCATATGGATAGTCTTCAACCAGTAACCGCACGCCGTGTGGAGAGCTTGGATCTTCAACTGCCATCCCTCTGAACAAAGCAAAGGGTAGAAACTTAATTACCATCAATGCTTTCAACATTCTTGTTAATTTTTACCTATGACATTGTCTCTTAGCTCTTACTTCCTGTAACTTTGTCCCAAAATTCATTGAACTATAGATGTTACTATTCATTAGATTTTACCTTCTGATCAGATCCACAGGAAGCGCTTGTTCAGGAAAAACCCAGTTCTTATATATCGCAGATGACCATTCCATTGAAAACTTTTCAGGAAAGACTGTTTTCTCTAGGAGTCCACCGGCATTAACAAGAATCTGTCTAGCGACTGCATTTACGTACATTGTGTCGTGAAAGTGAGGATGCAGAAGTTTGTGAATTGGGTGAAGCACGCTCAACTGCCTATTTGTTGCTATGACAAATGGCTCAATCACTGCATGAGTTCTCAACCTGCAACAAAACAAGAACATACTCAAGATGCATTCAGAAAAAAAAAAAATTGTTACGAAATTGTTTGCTAGGATTTCTATGAAAGTGTTATACCAGTGGCTGACGAGGTTATGAAAACCGGAGTCATTTACAGCGACATAAGTTTTAGCAAGTTGCCAAATGGAACTCTCGACGCCTTGGCTAGAGGGAGTATAGACTTCGCTTTCGCAGCCAAATTGATCCCCGTTGTCATGCGGCCAGCTTAATTCAATAGCTAATGGTTTCAAAGTCCCATCATCTTGTAAGAAGAGGAGGGTCCTGCTTGCATATATTTTGGTGGAAGTTTCATTTATACGCCTCAGGTACGGCATCAATGTATCATGGTGGTCTAATATGAATAGCTTGTTCTTGATTGCCTCATCTATGCTGAGTCCATTTAAGTTATGTTCTATGTGTTCTCTGTTTATCTTACTAGTTTGATCCCCATATAGTTTTCGGTCAAGCTTGCTAAGAGGTGGAAATTCCTGCAGTTTATTCAGAATTAGTAACGATTCACGCTGACAAGTGAGAGTAGATAATTCATGTTAATGTAACTTGTCTAGTGTTCAATTTTCTCTATGAAAAACGTAGACATTATCATTAAAGCTTAAGATTACCTCGAGACGACGTATGGCCACAGGATTTACTCCAGCCAGCATTTCTCTTGCGAATTCTTCGTCGGTTCTCCATGCTAAATCATCCTCTAATAAAATCATTTAGAGACCCCAGTCAGGTAAAAGAAAGCCGCCGGCATGTGAAGGCACATAAAATGGAAAGATTTTAGATGTAACCACTATATGCTACATTCTATATACCTTTGATCACTTGAGGCATTGGGAATTTGGGGAATTTTTCGCCATCAGTTCGAAAAAGTTCCTTGACCATCTCTGCAGGTATCCTATCCCTAATAAATTTAATCAAACCATCAGGCAACTCTATTCCTCCTTTATAGAGTTTAAGTACGTCTTGAAAGTTGTCGAACTCCTTCTTCCCACCAAGTTGAGAAGCTAGCCAAGAAGGTAGCCCAGGTTTAAGGAACTGAGCTACAGATTTCAGGGTGTAAGCAAGCAAATCTGACATCTTTATGGAACCGAGTTGTTCATCTCTTGGAACATATACATACATGCTCATAAAAAAGTTTAGCCGGCTCTCAGTGTCGCAATCTATAAAGACAACATCCGTCAATGACAGAAAATAAGAAAACGAAGTTGAGCAGTGACTGGAAAACTGAACTCTTATTGACTAACCCTTTTTTGTTGGTCGTCTTCCTGTTCTTCCCCTGCGAGGATAAGGATTAATAGGCCCTCCAAGAACTGGACGCGCATACTCCTGACTCTTGTCTGGATTCCCCAAATTATTGTAGTAGGCATAGCCGTAGACCCTGTCCCATTCCTTGAGCTCTCTTATTTCATTATCTCCTCTCAAGTTTTCTAGCTCTTCTTCTCTAAATTTCTTTAATGTCCCAGGTGTATCACCTGAAAGATATGTCTGCACAAAATACACAAGTCAATCCGTTACTTTTTGCACACATTACCCCAAACTGGCGCGCAATTGAAATGACGGTTTTCAGTATTTTTAGCATGAGATACAACTAAATGACTATGTCGTCGCACAGAAATATACACTGATTCTTAAATTGGATTTGAAGTTAGAACTGCATGCTTTCATCCCATAATTTGTTTACCTTGTTAGCAAAGAAAACACGGTCTTTTTGGTACTTTTTAGCTGGGTAGACCCATGAATTGCAAACAAAGTGGACACGATCTTCGCCAGGAACATCTTCAAGTGTGACAGACTTCAAGTAGAACTCACTGTGATGCTCATTTCTAATTATGAGTGCTCCTGGGACTCCAATCTTCTTATCCCAATCGAAACTAACGTCAAATGTAATCTCCTCTGCTGTTAAAGGTGTGATTGTGTTAACCCAATTTTCCAAATACGCTGCCTTTCCAACTTCTCCTTGCAATTCAGTTTCTACAAAAACAGATCGAATTCAAAAACTCAAAAAGTTCGGCCATAAGACCTCCAAACTGTGCTTTTTTCGTTGTTTAAAATCGAGAAGTTCTGTTTTCTCTTTTCAGGGTCTTCTGGTATGAAAATGTAATGCAACTTTCTTTAATGAAGAAGTAAACTAAAAGAACAAAGTTGTATTCTCACCAGAACTAATGAGCCGCAGCGAAACCCCTTTGCGAAACAGCTCGTGCACACGATCCAGAACCGACGCTTTAAGGTCATTAAAACCGAGAAAATTCTTCTTCATCAACACCACTCTTCCTTTGATCTTCTTGCCCTCGCGACCGGCCTCAGTTTTGGTTTTCTCTTTCTCCATTTCTCTGAGGCGTGGATCATCAACGGTAGTGGTGTTCTGGGATGCCTTGGCAGCTGCCGAAGCTGAAGTCAACGTTCGAGGAGATCTCGTGACATCGGTCATCGACCAGAAACCAGGCAATTTCATAGCACTCATAGGCAACAGAACTGGTGTGTTGGATGTTGCTGCAACAAGTGTGTTCACCTTGAAGCTCAAAGGATTGAGATACTTGCAATGCAGCATCTCTGTCTGCTTCAAGAACTAAAAATTATAAGTTGAAAATATGTAGAAGGTCTGAACTTTTCACTCAGTGAGAAGAATGTGAGAGAAGGATGTGTGATTGTGGTACATTTATAGGATTTGTGAGTTCACTGTTCAATGTATGTATGCGTGTGTATGTATATATATGTAAATATTCTTGTTTAAAAAGACGACCAGTTGGTGGCTTTGCTACATCAGTTCACTCTTCTGGGGTCTTGAAAGACTTAGAGGCATTTCAGCCTCTTTCTGGCCATCATTATGCAATTCACTAATGCCGGGAATCGAACTCAAAACGTGCCGTGTAGAATATAAATTTGAAATTCATCTCTAACCACTGAGTCATCCCGTGATGATTATATATATGTACATATATGCGCGTGTACAATATAGTCGTCCAGTACTCATAAAAAATAGACTTGGGTGTCCAGGTCAGTCTTAGGCCTCATGTGGTGGTCTTCTTTATTTACACTTCACCAACTTATTCTATCCAAAATTTATTTCTTTTTCCGGGGGTTGACTCAATTACATTATACTTAAACATCCAGTCTTTTTCTAATATTAAGAATTAGGGTCTATTCAATTTGAGATTTTGAAAGGTTTTAAAAAAGTTATAAATTCGTGAAATTTGATGGTGTTTTATAGACTGTGAATTCATTCAAAATCAGGAGGGAGATGTCTGATTTTTAAGTCTTAAATACACAATAAAAGGATTTGAGAAAATTTTAGCGATGATTCCTCAATTTTGACTTAATTGGAGCAATAATCCTTCAAATAAAAATTTGTGACCGTTGGTCCCTTGAATCATCAAAACATGCATCTATGGTCATTTTCGTCAATTCTGTCAGAACTTCAGTCAAAATGAGTCATATTAGAAGAACCATTGCTACAATTGGATTAGAGTTAAAAGATCATTGCTCTAATTAGGTTAAAGTTAAGAGACAATTTCTTCAATTGGGTTAAAGTTGAGGGACCATTGCTCCAATTTTCTTGCCCCTTGATTCAGCCTCACGTGCCACGCACGTGACTCATTTTGACGGAAATTCTAACAGAGTTGATGAAAATGACCATAGTTGCATTTTTTGATGATTTAAGAGACCAATTGTCACATTTTTAGTTGATGAACCATTGCTCCAATTAAGTTAAAATTGAGGGACCATTGGTAGAATTTCCTCAAATGCTTTTTGTTTTGTTTTGAGTACACTGATATTTTTACACTATGAAAGGGGGAGTTCGGCTAAACCACATAATAAGCAGCCTAATTTCCTCAAACCCTTTTAAATCCATCAAAATCATTAGTTTTTATAAGTTTAAAATCAATTCCTAATTAAATAGACATGGAGTATTATGAACTACTTTACAATCCTAATTGAATACATCCAAATTTCTATGGAGTTTTATAAACTCTTTTAAAATTTTACTTCCATGAATTCTTTTAAAATCTTGATTCAATACCCTTGAATTTGTAAACTCTCTTAAAATCTTTTAAATACCTAATTGAATTAGTTTTGCCTCTTTAGACTTCTTGGTTTGATTTCTCTTTTGAATTTGGTGCTTAGGCATCTTGGTCGTACGGCTGAGGTTTTGTTTTCTGTTTCCTGGTCGTACATAGGAAGGTTCTCCTGTAACTAAAATATTAAGATATACAAATTCCAAAGTAAGTGGTCAAAATTTTCAATGGGAATGCGAAGAGAGTTTACATGTAATAGGTGTGAACATGCATATTAAGAATGCAGAAGAGCAACTTCAGCGTTGAAAAGGTTCCTTAGGGCAATTCATAATTAAACCCCTCTGGTGAACAGTAACTGTTTTTTGCATTCTCACCCATAAGCTGAATAGCCATGACAATAGATAATAAAATATTAGTATTTTTTATTCTATAAAATAATAAAAAATAATTTTATTTCAAATTTCGGATATGATTTTTAATCGATCTTGTTGTACCATGTTTCATTAAATAAGAAATTACAACCCAAAGTATTTGAAAAAATATAAAATTATGGTGTAAGGTGGAAGATAATGATAAGACATTTATAGAAAAATTAAATCTTTTTTTTTAATTTTTAAATTTTTTTTCGGATTTTTTATTAATTGTTTACATATATTTTTTAATTTTTACAATTTTTACATTATTTATTTGTTTTATTAATATTTTTTATTAATTTTATAATATAGCTGACATCATTACATCATGTGGCCTCAAGCTCTCGGGCCACCAATTCGAGCCGGGCCTCTCACTTGGGCTTCCCTAGAGGATTTGGATCCTCTCCTGAGCTAATGGAGAGCAGCATCATGATCAATCATCGTGGGCCGTTGGATAAAAATCCAACGGCTATAATTATTATCGTTGGATAAAAATCTAACGGCTCAAGATGATTGGTCATGAGGATCCTCTCCATTAGCTCATGAGAGGATCCAAATCCTTCCCCAGAGCCCCATTGCCCGCATGGGCTGGAGCAGATTGCTAGGGCTATTGGGTCATTTCTGTCGCGGGTCCATTGGGCTCCAGCTCCCGCTGGAGTTGCTCTAAGTCTTGCCAGTTGTGTCTCCCACTTGCCTGGGAGAAGCATTTCGATTTGTCGGTAGCCTGATCATTCCGAAACATCGGGGAAAATGGGCCATTTTTTAATCCGTACTCTTGAGTATCCCATGTGTTGAAGAAGACGGAGGAGGACGACGGCGATGAAGAAGCCACCCCGCTTGTTGCACAGAGCTGGATCCAAGGTTGAAATTTGTACATTGATCGCTCTCCGGTGAAATTTAAATATGGAGGACGACAAGGCGAACAAAAGCGAATTGATGACCATTTTATTCATTGTCCGCAGAGTAATTACATGAACAAGTTTGGTTTTATTCTGATACAAAAAAGAGAAGCATTAGATTGAGACACTGTTGGGAATTCCCTTGCCAGTAAGTCCGGCCTCACTGGAAGGATAGAGCAAAGTGTATGGCATCTTTGCCGGTCCAGCGCGGTTCTTCAGCTTCTCATCCTTGTTCTTTCTCTTCATGCTTTCCTCAGCTTCTTTCAGTTTCTTTCTAAAATTTTCAGAAGCTTGCAGTATGTCTGCGTCCGTTGTCCATTCTGCGGAGTCTCTCTGCCCCAGATAAACCTCATCAGCCGAGTGCCTTGACAAGATTTCAATTGAGGCCATGCCAAGAAGGGTCTGCAGCTCAGGTGTCATTGTTTTCAAAAATGCCTTTTCGGGGTCTGTCTTGAGCTCCTCGTATTCAGGAGTGCCTTCTTCAGGCATGAACCGTCGGCTTATGCTTGGCCGGTTTGGGGGGTATCCACCATAAGGGTACTGCCCAAAATTGATTGCTGCATGATGGGCTGAAGCAATCCATATGATGATGGTGCACGATTCTATCAGCTCTTCTCGAGTCTGCATTTTAGGCCACCAGGGCTCATCTTTCTTGTCACCGTGACCTTCCTCGCGGAGTTCCTTCCACCAGGACTGGAGTTCCGAGTCCTTTTGGACGGTTTCGTCAGTTTTATAGTAGAAGGAGCAGTAGTCTTTAACCCATGTTTTGATTGCCGACCATATCTCAAGCCCATCTGCAGCAAATGGATAGTCTTCTATCAGTAAACGCACGCCGTGTGAGGAGCTTGAATCTTCAACTGCCATTCCTCTGAACAAAGCAAGGGGTAGATACTTAGTTACCTTAAGCGCTATCATCTTTGTTTCTATATGGCAATGCACATATGATTAATGTTACTGTCATAAGATTTACCTTTTGATCAGATCTACGGGGAGCGCTTGTTCAGGAAAAACCCAATTCTTATACATTGCAGACGACCATTCCATTGAAAACTTTGCAGGAAAGAGTGTTGCCTCTAGTATTCCACCAGCGTTAATGAGAACTTGTCGAGCGAGTGCATTTACATTCATATTGTCACGAAAGTGAGGATGAAGGAGTTTATGAATCGGGTGAAGCACGCTCAACTGCCTATTTGTTGCTATAATAAATGGCTCCATCGCTGCATGAGTTCTCAACCTGCGACAAAACAAGAACACATTTAAAGTTTCATTTGGAAAAAAAAAAATTATGAACTTATTTGCTAGGCTTTTTTCGAGTGCTATACCAGTGACTGATGAGCTGATGATAACCAGAGTCAACCACAGCCACGTAAGCTTTAGCAAGTTGCCAAATGGAACTCTCGACACCTTGGCTAGAGGGAGTATAGACGTTGCTAGTGCAACCAAATTGATCTCCATCGGGGTGCGGCAAGCTTAATTCAATAGCTAATGGCTTCAAAGTCCCGTCATCTTGTAAGAAGAGGAGTGTCCTGCTTGCATATGTTTTCGTTGAAGTTGCGTTTATCCGCCTCAGGTACGGCATTATTGAATCATGGTGGTCTAATATGAATAATTTGTTGTTATCGATTGCCTGTTGCAGAAAGTAATTTTCAGTAATTATTTCAAATATGATATAACGAGCTAAAAGGCTGCAAACTTGCAAAGCAACCTCAGGACTACTTGGTTCAAACTCAATTTCGAAACAAACTACTCAATAGTATTACCTCATCTATGCTGAGTCCTTTCAAGTTATGAGCTATGTGTTCTTTGGTTATTCGACTAGTTTGATCCCCATATGCTTTTCGATCTAGCTTGCTAGCAGGCGGAAACTCCTGCAGTTTAT
Organism: Malus sylvestris; assembly: GCF_916048215.2. NCBI lineage: Eukaryota > Viridiplantae > Streptophyta > Magnoliopsida > Rosales > Rosaceae > Malus > Malus sylvestris. Next base: position 27,831,087 of record NC_062263.1, read on the forward strand.
TCAGTAAATAATAATGATATCAGGGATGAAAAGTCGAAGTTAATATAGTCCAAATGTAAAATCTCTGGAGTCCCATATTCTTCAAAACAAATGTAGACAATAGCTTACTTGGAGACGGCGAATTGTAACAGGATTTATGCCTGCCAGCATTTCTCTTGCAAATTCTTCATCAGTTCTCCATGCTGATTTATCCTCTAATACAAATCATTCAAAGACCAGTCAGGCAAAAGAAAGACGTTACATCGAAAGTAAGGTCTTACATGGAAGCTAATAAAAATTTCCCAAAGAGAACGAAAATTGTCATTAAACTCATATTAACAAAAGAAAGTGGCTGCATCATATACTTAGTTATACCTTTGATCACTTGAGGCACGGGAAACTTCAGGAATTTTTCACCATCAGTTCGAAAAAGTTCCTTGATTGTCTCTACAGGGATGTTATCCCTAACAGATTTCAGTAAACCCTTTGGCAACTCTATTCCTCCTTCGTAGAGTTTAAGTACATCTTTCAAGCTTCCAAACTCGTTTTGGGTGGCAACTAGAGTTGCTAGCTCATCAGGCTTAACGAGCTGAGATAGCGATTTCACAGCATAAGCAATCGCGTCTGACATCTTTAAGTGACCAAATCTTTCGTCTCTTGGAACGTATACAAATATGCTCATGATAAGCATCATGGGGCTCTCACTCTTAGGATCTGTTAAGATTATAGCAAATTAGTCATATCAAACACGTTTTTTTCATTTGACTGACTGAGAGATAGGGAAAATTGACTGACCTTTTTCAGTTGCCTGTCTTCCGGTTCTTCCTCTGCGAGGATAAGGAAACTCACTAGACCCTCCGAGAATTGGACGCGCATATTCTGGTCCCTTATCTGGTTTCCCCAAATCATTGTAGTAGGCATAGCCATAAACCCTGTCCCATTCCTCAAGCTCTCTTTTTTCATCATCGTCATCTCCTCTCAAGTTTTCGAGCTCTTCTTCCCTGAACTTCTGTAATGGCACTGGTGTATCACTTGAAAGATACGTCTGCGCAAATTTATAGTTCAATTGGTTACTTCAGCATACAATTCGTAAACCCTACGTGTAGCTGTACCGGAGACTATTGAGCAATTGAAACGAACCTTCTCATTATTTCTAGCATAACAAAGCAGTCTATCAGCTAAAACATAATTTGTTTACCTTGTTAGCAAAGAAAACACGGTCCTTTTTGTACTTTTTAGCAGGGTACACCCACGAGTTGCAAACAAAGTGGACTCGACCTTCGCCAGGAACATCTTCGAGTGTGAGAGACTTCAAGTAGAACTCACTGTGATGCTCATTTCTAATTATAAATGCTCCCGGGACTCCAATCTCCTCGTTCCAATCGAAAGTAATGTCAAATGCATTCTCCTCAGCTGTTAAAGGAGTGATTTTGGTAATCCAATCTTCCAAATATGCTGCCTTTCCAACCTTTCCTTGCAACCCATTTTCTACAATAACATATCAAGTTAAAAGCCGAAAATTTTCGATTATAATTCCTCCAAGTTTGTTTTCTTAACACAAAAAACCGGAGCAACTAAGGCGATGAGTATCAGTAGGCTAGAGATTCAGGGTTTGAAACCTCCTTTGTAACAAAAAATAAAATAAAAAATCTGAACCATTACTAATAATTTACCTACTTGGCACCATAATATCAAATATTTGTGAACTGAAGCTAATAAACTAATTAAATAAAAAGTGAACTATAAAACTAAAAATGCACGTAATATGTGAACTTAAAAATAAGTAAATTAGTAATAAAATTCTTACCAGGGTCGCAATTAACAGAACTAATGAGCTGCAGTGAAACTTTTTTACCCCGCAGCTCATGGAAACGATCAAGAAATGAAGCTTTGAGGTCGTTGAGCTCCAAAACATTCTTCTTCATCAACACCACCGTCCCTTTGATCTTCTTGTCGCCATCTTTTGGGTGATGATCAACGGTGATGTTCTGGGATGGCTTGGCAGTTGATGAAACCACAGTTAACGGCTGAGATTTTGCCACATCAGTCATGCACAAGAAACCTGCGGGGAGTAGTTTCATTGGACCAGTCGTTTGGAGCAACCCTGGTCTGCCATTGACTGACGTGGCACGATCTGGATTGGTGGTTTTTGCTGCTGCTGCAACAACTGAGTTCAAGGGACTGAGATGCTTAAGATGAGCACGAAGCATCATTGCCTGCTTCAAGATATGAAAAAGTAATATTAGAAAAAGGGCTTGAGGATCTCACTTCGCTGATAAGTGTGAAGAATGTGAGAGGGGTTGGTGGGATTTATAGCAAAGTGGAAGCTCACTGTTCAATGCGTTTTAGACATACCCTCCAAATTTTTTAATGCGTCTTCCAGTATTTTTTGAAGTTGAGACTAACTTGCATAATTGTAGTGTATTTTGTCAATAATATAACTCTATATGGTAAAAAGTTTACGTTTAATATTATATCATTGACACAAATCAATATAGTACTATTGTAACGTTTTTTTGTCAATAATATAATTTTATACTGTGAAAATTTTATTACATAACATTGTATAATTGTCACAAATCACTACGGAGTCTTTCTCTTGGAATCTGTCCTAGAAATCTTGATTTACGTCTTTTGGCCTTGAGTGGGAGAAAGTGGAAGTCTTTTAACTTCACCAAGTTATTCTGTGTTCTTCCATTTCTAAGGTTGACTTATAGTTTACCGGTCATTTCGAAGAAACTTCAACTCTACCTACCAAGGAACATCTTTAATCGGACTACTTGATCACATGAATGATTCGATTAATTTTATAAAAAAATATGATCTTTTGTATTTTAATCTCACTAAGTATTAAAAGTGTTAAAGACAATTCGTTTTGAATTAGATGCTCAAATTCTAATACTTAACATCGTTAATTCTGAGAGAATTGCCTTATGCGATTACCCTAAATTCCCTCATGTTCCACACCGACAAATATAGACAGATTTCAATAAAGATTCTCTAAAAAACAGCCATTTATGGGCCAGTCGTCATCTTTTCCACTTTCTTCTTTCAAGACTTTGTATAAAGTGGCTTGCAAAAGCTAAAAAGCCTAAAACACATCAATTATTAAAATTGGAAGAGGATCCTTTATTGAGCTCAGGATGAAGATCCTCCTGACCAGCTTATCTAGGCCGTTCAAACTTAATCTAACAGTTACAATTATTATAACTTTTAGAATGCCTGCTTGTTTAGAGCCGTTAGATTAAATTTGAACGGTCTAGATGAGTTGGTCAGAAGGATTCCATCCTGAGCTCAAGAGAGGATCCTCTTCCATTAAAATACACCACAAATTCAACCGTCGGTGACATTATATAATTCGGTTTTCAGCATGGTATATCTAGAAATAAATTACGAGTACATGCTATATCTTAGTAATCCACTTATCAAAGTATTATAATATGTGTTGACGACATGATTAATATTTTTATCACTCAAAAAATTTTCTCGTACATTTAATCAATTTAAAGATTCTTAAATAGAAACTTTTTTGACACGTTGGTCATCCGTCAAAAACACATAGGAAGGACCAATGTGGGTGACAATATGATTACTACAGTAATTCACTTCTTAATTCTCCTAGTTATATTGTTCCTTGGTATGTGTGTGTTGATTGGAGCAATTGCCTATGCATATTAGCCATGTGCGTGTTTTTGTTTCTCACATATTTCGCAAGGTTATGTGGCCGATGCCTTAGCTAATTTTTGTGCAAATTATGATGCATATTAGTCCAATTCTTTCCTGTGCAGTTTCTACTTATATTGATGATGATGATGATGACTCACAATTGTTTACAGTTCTGTGTCAAATTTGGCGTTTGAATCAGAAAATGATGATTCAATTTCAAGGTAACTTCAAACTATTTTACCAAACCAACAAATATTGACTCAGCAATAGCAAAATTCTCTAAGCAGACAATAATAGTAAAGTCATCTAGGGGTGGGTTCGGTTTAAATCGGTTCGGTTTTTTGCCAAAACCGAAACCAAACCGAAATTTCGGTTCGGTTCGGTTCGGTTTATTTTTTTTTCGGTTCGGTTTTTTCCGGTTCGGTTTCGGTTCGGTTTCGGTTTTTTGATTTTTTAAAAAAAAAAAATGAAAAACATTGAAATTTTAAATTTTAACATATCCAACACAATCATAACATAAGCATTCTAACTAGAATCAAAGACAATGAAAATAAACATTTAAAATTGAACTAAAATCATCAATCAAGTTTTCAAAAGTCCAAACTAACAACCTCACAATACAAAAATCGTACAAATGACTTAGAAAAGTTAAATTGTATGATGTTGTTCAAAGATCAAGGTTGTTTGCTTGTAATTGCATGTTGACAACTTGATTAGTAAAAATAATGCGTGGGTGGATTTATTTAGTGTGTGTTAGATTCTTTTCCATCACAAATTACCCAAGTAATCTATCCGAAATAAATGTTTATGGATTCTGTTACATGTTATATGAGAGTAGATTTGGAAAAGAAAGCTAGGGCAGAAGTAGGCAGTGCTATGGAGATGGATGTAGGTACTTCTGGAGGAGGTTTGGTTCCGGAACCTTATATGAGGGATAAATAATAGGTTAGGGTTTACAGTTTTTATAGGCCTTTTTTTAAATATTTTGAGCTTAAAGTTTGGCAACACATTGGGTTTAGCACATTTTAACTTACAAATTGGGTTTAGAAAATAATACCCAAAACAAATAATTAAATAAAAAAAATTAATTTAATTAATTCGGTTCGGTTCGGTTTAGTTCGGTTTCTAGATCACTAAAACTGAACCGAACAAAAAGAATTTGGTTCGGTTCGGTTTTTTCAATTCGGTTCGGTTTTTTCGTTCGGTTCGGTTTTTTCGGTTTCGGTTCGGTTTGATTTTCGGTTTTTTGAACCCACCCCTAAAGTCTTCTTTCTTTCATGATTTTGTATGAAAAGATTTGCAAAGGCGGCTAAACTTTATCTGCTTTAGTTTGTTCATTCTATATATGTAGTGATTAAAATACACCATAAACACATACTATGGTGAAATTCTATAATCCAAATTTCCAATATCTAAAAGAATACCTGCGGTATCCAGTCACATCATCCATCATGCAAGCGTTGTTACTAATTCAAATGTTATAAACTATAACATAAGTTTAGGTTTTCAATATGGTATATCTAAAAATAAAGTACGAGGATATGCTACATCTTAGTAATCCACTAATCAAAATGTTGTAATATGTGTTGACGATATGATTAATATTTTTGTCACACGAAAAGTTTTCTCGTACATCTAGTCAATTTAAAGGTTCTTAAATAGAAACTTCTATGACATGTTAGTCATACGTCAAAGACACATAAGAAGGACCAACGTAGGTGACTATATGATTACTACGGTGATTCACTTCTTAATTCTCCTAGTTATATTATTCCTTTGCATTTGTGTGTTGATGGGAGCAATTGCCTATGCATTTGGTGTGTTTTTGTTTCTCACGTATTTCGCGAGGGCAATTGTGTGGCCGATGCCTTAACTAACTTTGGTGCAGATCATCATGCATATTACTAGTGGTCCAACGTTCCTTCATGTGCAACTTCTGCTTATATTCATGATCCTTCTTCTATCAACTATCATTTTAAATGATTTTTATAATATGTTTTCTTTGTAATTGGGTTTGATTTTTGATTCCCAGCTGTATTATTTCCTATGTTTTTTCCTCAACGAGGTTTGGTTTTTTGTTTACCTAATTTGTATTTCTCTTTTTATTTTAATAAGATTATGGGGATGATCGGTGATTACCCCATCCTTAAAGAAAAAAAAACATAAGAAGGCCATGCATTCAAATTCCCCGCAGACCCAATTTTAATAGAGTCAATGAAGAAATCCCAACAAAGTAACGTGAGGTCTTTGAATTCACCAACTTTAAAGACCCACCCTTTTCTTTTTGGTGATCATATCATAAGAGTCTAAACTTTCAATGACGATGATGATTGATCACTCACAATTGTTTACAGTTCTGTGTCAAATTTGGCATTTGAATCAGAAAATGATGGCTCAATTTCAAGGTACCTTCAACCCATTTTACCAAACCAACAAATATTGACTCAGCAATAGCAAAATTCTCTAAGCAGACGATAACAGGAAAGTCTTCTTTCTTTCATGATTGTATGAAAAGACTAGCAAAGGCTAAACTTTATCTGCTTTAGTTTGCTAATTCTATTTCTCTAGTGATTAAAATACACCACAAACACATAATATGGTTAAACTTTTTAACCCAAATTTCCAACCTCTACAAAACCTTTTCACGTAAGCACAGTTACTAATTCAAGTGTTATAAATTAGAAATAATCTTAATACACATAATTGATACTCCATGGCCCCCACATTCGAAAATTTCTGATAAATCTATTCAACCCAATCATGCTAATCCACAAATTCATTCTGGTTCTTTATTTCATTGTCAGACTCAACATCATGGATTCATATTTTGTCCCGTTTAAGGGTTCAATTGTGATCCTCCACCTACCATAAAATCTTCTGTGTAAAAATATTGTATTGATAAACAAATTCAACTAATCTGTCATATATATACAGTATTTTCAAATCTCATATGGGTTTTTTTTATTCTTAGAAAGAATCAAGTGTCTCTGTGAGTGATGCATGCCTTCACCACAAAACGATATCTGAATCAAAGATTAAAATGCTTAAGAGTCCACAAAGGTAGGTTTTTATTTTTTATTTGTTTTTATTTTAGAAAACCTCGGCGGCACATAGATAGGTTCTTCTTCTGCATTAGAATATAGCAGAAAATATAGAGATTTTTGGAAGTGATCAAAATGTCAAATGGGAAAACTAGAAGTTTACATGCAAGAGGGATGAACTAGTTGCAGAATATATATATATTTTAAGTTGTGTTCCCACTTGTATCAATGATTAAATTAAATTTTACTGATTAAATTAATTTATGAAGCTGCAGAAAAAAGCTTTTCTGAAACAAATTAATTTACTGATTAAATTAAATTTTAATAACGATAATCATAGCTTTCACATTATGAGCTCGATCAGAAGTGTTTTAAAAATAGCTGAAAGCGTTTTGGTAAAAATATTTTTGGAATCAATTTTTAATAAAAATGAAGGTAAATTATGGAAAAACACTTAAATGTTTCCTGGAAGAAGCACGTAATTGGTGTTTTTTTGCAAAAAAACATTTAAAATGTTTTTGGAACAAAAAATTATTTTCTCTAGAAACACTTTCAATCATTTTAAAAGTATTTTCAAACAAGTTTTATATTAAAATTTATAGTCAAGCCAAAAAAACATTTAAAATGTTTTTGGAACAAAAAATTATTTTCTCTAGAAACACTTTCAATCATTTTAAAAGTATTTTCAAACAAGTTTTATATTAAAATTTATAGTCAAGCCACATGGTATAAGACGACTCGACCAAGTCAAGTAAAAGTGTAAAACGAGTTCATGGACTTGTCAGGGTTTTCACCTACCTAAGTAATAATTAACCAATAACCAGTAGATATATGTTATTATCTTTGAAGTCTTGCAACTCGACTGTAGTCACATAATCCAATATAACAAGACAAATGTTTGTGTTGGACTCTCGCAAGAAGGTGTAGGACTATCTTATGGTATGGAGTGAGATTAAAGAATGGTGAGAGTTTGAGACAAATTTAAACCAATATTATATTGGCAGTTGACAATTCAATATTATAGTGTTTGTGTTTTTGCAATTGGTTCTCTCTTGTGAAAGATTTTTGTTTTGTTTTTGAAACAGATGAGATAGGAGCATTCAGAGAATGATAACGCTTGGGTATCCGATTTCTGTCATGCAAGGCAGCTGAGAGTGAGGTGGTTCTTTTAGTAACCTATAAGGGTCCAAAAACTAGCTACAAGAGCTACTATAAAAACTGAGCTTTAGGTTGATTACTTTGATGGATGATTACAAATTCTAGCATATTTACATGGGATAATTTTCTTAGAGTCACGAAATACTTTTAACATTACTAAGTCATTAACGTTTTGTGCTTATAAGGAGAGCTCAACAATGACCTTTTTTTAATTAAGAGGTATTGACCTTAATTGGAGAGAAAAAATTGTTTGAATTGACTTCAGTTGAGAAAAATTGTTTCTGACCTTTTATTAACTTTGTTTGAGAGTAAAATGTTCATCAAAATATGACAAAATATGAAATTATTTATCAACGTAAATCGAAAAGACCTATACAATATGTTGTTTCCTCTCAAAGAAATTTATTAGAATAAGGTCTGTAATTTACTTGGGGTAAAAACATATCACTTCGACTCGATTTTTGCGGTTAATAGCATTGTTATAGGTTTTTTTTCAACTCCCAACAGTACGAATGAAATTTTATTAATAACGAAAAAGAAAGTTAAAAAAACATTATTACGGTTGTCCATAATTATTATGCTAATATTGTATGCCTTACTGAATCTATATAGAGAACAAATTATGTAATTGTCACATCCGGCCCGGGGTCCACCACATCCCGGGCCCGCTCTACCACCGTAGCACGATATTGTCCGTTTTGGGCCCCGACTACGCTCTCACGGTTTTGTTTTTGGGAACTCACACGAGAACTTCCTAGTGGGTCACTCATCATAAGATTGCTCTCGCGCGCTATTCACTTAACTTCGGAGTTCCGATGGAACCCGAAGTCAGTGAGCTCCCAAAAAGCCTCATGCTAGGCAGGGATGAGAATATACATATAAAGATCACTCCCCTGGGTGATGTGGGATCTTACAATCCACCCCCTTAAGGGACCCGAAGACCTCGTCGGCACACCACGACTAGGGTTAGGCTCTGATACCAATTTGACACATCTCGGCCCGGGCGGGACCACTTTCCGAGCTCGACTCCACCATAGCACGATATTGTCCGCTTTGGGCCTCAACCACGCCCTCACGGTTTTGTTTCTGGAAACTCATACGAGAACTTCCCAGTGTGTCACCCATCCTGGGAATGCTCTCGTGCGCTACTCGCTTAATTTCAGAGTTCCGACGGAACCCGAAGCTAGTGAGATCCCAAAAGGCCTCGTGCTAGGTAGAGATGAGAATATACATATAAGGATCACTCCCCTAGGCGATGTGGGATCTTACAATCCACCCCCTTTAGGGGCCCGAAGTCCTCGTCGGCACACTTCCGGCCATGAATTGGCTATGATACCAAATTATCACATCCTGACCCGGGGTCCACCACATCCCGGGCTCGCTCCACCACAGTAGCACGATATTGTCCGCTTTGGACCCCGACTACGCCCTTACGGTTTTGTTTCTGAGAATTCACACGAGAACTACCTAGTGGGTCACCCATCATAGGATTGCTCTCGCGTGCTACTCGCTTAACTTCGCAGTTCCGATGGAACCTGAAACCAGTGAGCTCCCAAAAGGCCTCATGCTAGGTAGGGATGATAATATACATATAAAGATCTCTCTCCTGGGCAATGTGGGATCTTACAGTAATACATTATAATATATGTTGAACAGTTAGCCAATGTATTTACATGGCTTTTATTCCACCCACAATTTTTAGGTCATACTTCTAACATATCACACAAAGAAAGAATCATATTTAACCTTTGCTTAGTATACTAATTAACTAATAATTAAAACTACAGAAGCTTTAAATTGAGACACTGTTGGGAATTCCCTTGCCAGTAAGCCCCCCTCCGCTAGTAGGAAACAGCAAAGTGTAAGGCACCTTCACCGGTCCAACGCGGTTTTTCAACTTCTCGTCATTGTTCATACTTGTAATCCTCTCCTCAATCTCCTCCAGTTTCTTTCCAAACTTGTCGAATGCTTCCAATGGCGCAGCGTCTGCTGTCCACTCGGGCGTGTCTCGCTGCCCCAAGTACACTTCGTCAGTAGAATGCCTCGACAGAATTTCAATGAGGGAAATGCCAAGCAGTGTCTGCAGCTGAGCAGTGATTGTTTTCAAGAACACTTTGTCGGGGTTGGACTTGAGCTCTTCGTATTCAGCAGTTCCCTTTACGGGCATGAATTTTCGGCTTATAGTAGGGCGGTTGGGAAGGTATCCGGCGTAAGGGTACTGCCCGAAGTTGACAGCTGCATGGAGGGCAGAAGCAGTCCATATGATAGTTGTGCAGATTTCAACTAGCACTTCGAGAGTCTGCAATTTTGGCCACCAGGGCTCGTCTTTTTTGTCACCGTGGCCTTCCTCTACTAGCTCCTTCCACCAGGATTGGAGCTCGGCGTCTTTCTGGATTATATCATCGGTCTTGTAGTAGAAAGAGCAGTAGTCTGCAACCCATGTTCTTATTGCAAACCAGATTTCAATCCCATCAACAGCATACGGGTAGTCCTCAATCAGTAGGCGAAGGCCGTGTGGAGAATTTTTATCCTTAACTGCCACTCCTCTGTTTTGATCAAAGCCAAGGCAATGTGATTAGAACAAGAAATGAATATTATTACAAAGGTAAATAATTTCCGCTCCCCATTTTCTCCTTGTACACCACTATTTATTTATGCACCTTGATTCTCTCTTGATTTATTCAATTCAAAGTCTGAAAGTATAGATTTTTTGTTTACCTTTTGATGAGATCTGCAGGGAGAGCTTGCTCAGTGAAATTCCAATCCTTGTACACAACTGATGACAGCTCCATGGCATACCTAGCTGGGAAAACTGTCGTCTCAAGAATACCGCCAGCATTGATGAGGATTTGCCTCGCAAATGCATTGATGTTCATCGTGTCACGGAAGTGAGGATGCAGAAGTTTGTAAATCGGGTGAACCACGCTTAGTTGCCTGTTTGTGGCAATTACAACTGGCTCACTCACTGCATGAGTGTTCAACCAGTGGCTGATGAGTTGATGGACTCCGGAGTCATTGACAGCCACATAAGCTTTAGCCAGTTGCCATATGGAACCTTCCACACCTTGTTCAGCTGGTGTGTAGACATTACTAATGCAACCAAATTGATCTCCGTCAGGATGAGGCAAGCTCAACTCGATCACCAATGGTTTCAAAGTTCCATCATTTTGCAAGAACAGCAGAGTTCTACTACCGTAGATCTTGTTTGAAGTTGAGTTTATCCGCCTCAGGTACGGCATCAGTGAATCATGATGGTCTAGTATGAATAACTTGTTTTCCTTGAGTGCCTGTTCAACCAAATTCATTTTCACCTCATACAATTTGATACAGAACCAACACAATCTAATTGCAAAATAACAGCATACTGTCAGTTTTTTTTTTCTTTCAACGAATCCGAATAAAATATTTTACCTCATCCACTGTTAGTCCATCCAAGTTGTTCTTTATATGTTCTTCGGTTATTGTACTGTTTTGATCACCGTAAACTTTTGGATCTAACTTGCTTGCTGGCGGAAATTCCTGAAATTCAATAAGATGCATGATTAGAGATGAAGCGAAAATAAACTTGACATTTAGAACGTTTTGTTGGAGTCTTGTGTCCATTTATTTCATTATCATTACAGAAAATCTGCGAAAGATAATGCGAAGATTACTTGGAGACGAGCAATGTTGACAGGGTTCACTCCAGCCAGCATTTCCCTCGCAAATTCTTCATCGGTCCTCCAAGCAGACTTATCCTCTTCGCCAAATCAAAACATCACAGTTAGAACTTAGACTAAAGAAAAAAGTGCAATATTTCGTAGCCTATTGTTAGTATTGTAAGCCTCTAAATTCAAAATGTTTTCGTTACCTTTGATCACTTGAGGCGTTGGGAATTTGAGCAATTGTGCACCATCGGTTCGGAAAATTTCCTTCAGCATCTCCGCAGGGATGTTGTCTCCAATATCCTTCAATAAACCTTCAGGCAATGGAATGCCTCCTTCGTAGAGCTTAAACACATCTTCAAAGCTGTCAAACTCGCTAGGAGTTTGGTCAAACAAGGATTCTAGCTCCGGTTTAATGAACTGAGCTATGGATTTCAGGGCATAAATAAGGAAGTCTGACAGCTTCAAGTGTCCAAATCTTTCATCCCTTGGAACGTAGATGTTTAAGCTCTGAATAAGCGGCAGACTACTCTCGCTGTTAGGATCTGTTACAATAAGATCAGAAAACTCTTAGTGATTATAACATCATCAGTTCATTAAATTCCATATTAGAATATCAAATTTACACTTCTTAATAAAGATTAACTCTAAAGATACCGAAAACTAGATTAACTTTGGATTCTCATTAGTAACTCCAAAAAAATAGAGAAAATATTGCAGATGGCTAACCTGTCTTAGTTGGTGGTCGGCCAGTTCTTCCACGGCGAGGGTAAGGGTACTCACTAGACCCTCCAAGAATAGGACGGACGTATTTGGCACCCTTATCAGGTTTCCCCAAATCATTGTAGTAAGCATAGTCATAAACCCTTTCCCATTCTTGGAGCTCTCCTTTTCCATCTCCCCTCAAGTGTACTAGCTCTTCTTCTCTGTATTTTCGCAATGGCAATGGTGTCTCGCTTGGAAGATAAGTCTGCACAAACATACAGGCATGAACTTTTAGTCTTTAGCTTAGGATACCATATATTTTCAACCTCACCAAAAAAAAAAAAAATTACAGCAGATACTATGAAACGTGCAAATCATTCGTTACCTTGTTGACGAAGAAAACACGGTCTTTGGTGTATTTTTCAGTAGGGTAAACCCAAGAGTTGCAAACGAAGTGTACACGGCCCTCACCGGGAACATTTTCGAGTGTGACGGTCTTGAGGAAGAACTCACTGTGGTGGTTGTTTTTGATTAAGAAAGCTCCTGGAACTCCTACTTCCTCTTCATAGTCAAATGTAACCTTGAATGCAGACTCTCCTGCTGTTAAAGGTGTGATTGTGGTAATCCAGTCTTCCAAATAAGCTGGTTGTCCAAGCTTCCCCTTCAATCCATTTTCTACAAAATTCATATATCAATTAGTCAAAAATTAATTTATCATTCAAGAAAATATACCAAGTTCGTATGCTCGAGTTCTTTTTTCATCTTTTACTTATACTACTTTGATTTACAGAGAATGGAATTTGAACTTGACCGCAAGGGGATTAACACACTATCATGTACAACTAACCTACCTAACTCACATATTCTTGTGCTCAAATTTTATTAGGAACAACTCTAAAGTTGTTTTATTAGAATATTCAAGGGAAAAGAAAAAAGGAATTGGATCTGGTAAAAAGTTAAAAACCATAGTAACAAAAAGGGTTAAAAGCCATGTCCAGTTGCACGGTGCTTCATTTTCAGGTTAAACTGGTGGCTTAGACTGGTAGGTCTTTTTTTTTTTTTTTTTTTTTTAATTTTTTTGTAAAAAAGGACTAGTTGGTAGCCAAGTTATGACAATTCAACTTTTAAAGAGATCGAAAAGATTCAAATAAGTATTTTAGTTTCTCCCATACACCATCATGTGATTAACCTAGTTTAGACTGATAGTTGGCTTTCAAAGGTAAGATTAACGTACCTGTCTAATCAGTTAATGACATGGCCACTATGAAAAAACAACAAATGGAATGACTAATAACCATGATTTAAAAAACATTATCTTATTTTTCACAAGCTTAATTATGTCACTTTTTGAACTAAACCAACACCAATTTTCTAACCAACTATTTCGAATTCCTATCAAGCAGTCATGACATAATTACAACTAGACTAATTATTCCAAATGGTAGAGACCCCAAATAGGAAAATGTCAGGGTCTTGAAAATTTTGGATCATCTTTTATCAAACAAATAATGTCGCGGTTAATAGTTGAACTTATTTTTTAATGATTTAAAGGAGTCCAACCATTAACCAGCATACATCATGTAGTTTACAAAAGATGATCTCTTTAACATCACTGACCAATTAATATAGTTCCTTATGTTGTGCACCATTAATATTTTAATTCTGATTCTTAACATACGATCTTATTTCATGATCCAAATATATGACTTGGTCTCCGGTCCGGTCCATGCCGGACCATAGAGGGCTAAACAGTGTAACGCAATGAAAAGTAAAATAGAATAAAAGCCTCAGGAATGGAAGCAAACACTGTTATCTTTTTACTCAGATTTTAGACCACAAAAGTTAAAAGAAAAAAAATAGACCGACTTATTGTGATCGAGGTCGTTTCTTTGAAGATATGTCATAAAGCTGTTTCCATTCTCAGCCGTATAAAAGGGGCGGAATTTAAAAAAAAAAAAAAAAAAAAACAAGAAAAAGCAACCCCAAACCAGTTCTTCACTTTGCGAGGATCGAAGAAACTCTCTCAAAGCAAATGAAAACCGTTGATATCAGAATTTCATCTCATTTTCAATCTCAATGATATATTTTTGACACATGAAGTTGATCGCGACACATTGCCTATCAAATGCAAGTTTTATCATTAGATGTTGCCTACTTGGATTAGAGAGTAAGCAATTTAATCAATTTTGCGTATTTAAACAAATTAAATAGCATTTACTCCATCAATTATTGGGAAAAAAAGAAGAAGAAAAGTTCATGTCAGAATGAATAACGCAACCAATCCACCAAAGAAAGAGGGAGAGTGAGTAAACAATCTTAATCTTATCATAAATAATGCATCAAAGAAAAAGAACCAGAAGAAAAATGAAACGATGATCGAGAGCAAAGACTAAAATCTTAAACCAATCTAAAACAAACCTCAAATGATCTCTAGGATTGATGAAAACTCTATCAATTATTCGATTTTCTCCCTAACCATGCACAGAAACTGTATAATCTTGCAATGAAAAGATAAACTCACCGGAATCATCAGCATGGACGGCACTGATGAGCTGCAGAGAAACCCTTTGGCCGACCAACTCATGCACGCGATCGAGAACAGAAGCGTTGAAGTCGTTGAAGTCCAAAACATTCTTCTTCATCAGCACCACAGTCCCATTGATCTTTCCATGATTCTCATTTTGCTGGTGGCCTGTGAGCTTCTCAACGATATTCTGCAGCATTTTGTTCTTCTGCTTTGCTTTACACGAATTAAGCAAAGAATATATGCTATTGTGATCTACAAATCCAAAAGAATATATATGTTTTGTGTTTTATGAAAAAAGGTGGGTGGTGAGGTGAATCGAAAGTTGAAAGCTGGTATGGTCGAGTGCAGCAGGGCGTTGTGGTATTTATAGGGAACAAAGAAAAGTGGAGCAGTACGTTCGTTCTATCACTTTATTTTTTTTAATTCGTGCCAAGTCATCGGTATTTTCTTGGAACAAGTCTACACCACTTACCAAAATTGTGATTTGGCTAGTCAAAATAACAAGGCCAAATAGGTTTAGGTTTCTAATTGATGTTTTGGGAAAGATAAAAGGAACGTGCACAGATTATTTTTCATAAGAATTGAGAAATAGGTTGTTTTTTCTTCATAATCCCAACAAATTTAAGATTAGGAAATAAGCTAGTTTTCCCTACTCTAAAAGGATTTAGGAATCTTATACTATACTTGTAAGACATGTAACCATTGATCTATGTATTTAAAGAGGTTTGTTGGAGGTTGATTATTCACACGAACAATGTAGAGAATACAAGGGTAGAAAGCCAAGAGTGATAGAGAGTTCTAAAGCAAGGTTTTGGGGTTTAGCATAAGGGTTTCTAATAAGTTCTTGTAACCAAGTTTTTATTCTCCGTAGTGCAAGTGAGTACTCAAGAGGAATCACACAATAAGTAGGTAAAGTTCGTTAAACCTCGCTAAATTCTTTGTGTTTATGTCTGACGTGTATACTTTATTCACATAGTATCACCTCATAGGTTTGCTTAACATCGAAAACTATCAATAAACAAAATCAACTAAGGGAAATTAAAATCAACTAAAATTACTTGTAGGAATGGCTAAGTGATGGTGGTGACCAAAAAGAAGCAGTGTAAATTTGACCTATACTCGTTTTTCAAGACTAGAAAAAATAACATCCCATCAGAAATTTAACAAAAATATTACAAGTGGCCCATACATTGTACTTGGTACACACACATAAAATATGCAACACATTACTAAAATTGTGAATTTGATAAATTTATTATTTCATTGTTACACCCCTCGTGTTGTTATTAAAAACATATTTCAATATGAATGACAACATAATTAATAGTTCTTAATGTTAAACTTGAATTTCAATCATATCGAATCGGAATCATTGGGTTCCAAATTCTAATCCAATTTTTTAATTTTTTTTTTCGACGGTAAGATACATTCCGATTCTGCTTCTAATCTTTTCGGAATTTTGGATGTCATCATATTTGATTTCGGTTTTCCAAAATCAAATACCATTGGATCAGAATTGGAATTTCAACCCAACTTTGTAGCCTTAATTATTTTAAAGATGATAAACTAGATACACGTTCATGGACTTAAGTGACCGTCGTTCCTAAATGATTTGGCCAAATTTGGTTGCATCGTTGACAATTTCGGAAGCCTAAAACGAAAGTTGAATACGCGTTTATACCCTTATTTTCTTTTGTTTTTTTACCCGAAAGACAACTTGGAACCGCAGCTTTGGCTTTATCAGAACTGGGAAACAATTCCATAAGAGCCGTTGGATCTCCAATTTCAGCCTCTTGGTTAAGCTGCCTCAATGGACTTATTCTCTGCAATAATATTACACCTTTCTTTAAAATATTACACAAAATATTATTCCTTATGTTTCCTCGCTTTTTCACACGGGTCTTTTCAATTGGGAATTTCTTTGATTTGGTTCAAGATTACATTTTCAAAAAATCTTGTTTTTGGGTTTGTGGGTAATAGTTTAATGAGAGTTTTAACAAAATATTTTCGGTATTGTTCACTTTTAACGAAAATAATATTTTTACTCTAAAAAGTCACTTCTGGTACTATTCAGTTACAACACATTTTTGTTATTTTGATTAAAATTCAAAGTTTTAAAACAATTTTCATTAGTTTTCCTTAGTTTAATCAGTTGAAAAGAATACATACACGACTAGTAATTTTTAAGGTTTTGATCACAAATGATCTTTGAAATTGACCATTACCATTAAGATGGTCATTGAAATTGAAAATCAAGTCCCTGAAAATAGGTGTCGCAAATCAATGTGGTCATTTCGTCACAATTATGTTAAGTGTTGATGTGGCACATAAATGGACCCCACAAGATTTACGGGTTTTTATCACAAATGGTCATTGAAATTGACTCACACCATCATGATGGTCCTTGAAATTGACCCACATCATCAAGTTGGTCCCTAAAATTGAAAATCGATAAATGTAGTTCTTGAAAATAGGTGTTGCAAATAAATATAAACCTTTCGCCACAATTCTGTAAAATTTTTGTTATGTGCTGATGTAGGTATAATAATTAATTAAAAAAGTTGTCTAAATACCTTATTGCACAATAGAATTTTTTTCTTATAGTAGGACTTACTCCGAAGAGAGATCCCTTCCATAAATTCTCAAGGGCACAAGACTTAACCAAGACCTAAGAGGGAGTTTGGAAATAGTTTTCAACTAACAATAGACGCACCTCGGTTATAACCTCATTATCTCAAGGCAGACCTCGTCGTTCTTTGAATCACTAGACCACCAGAAAGCGTCGAACAAGCTTTCCAAGACTAAAGTTGTGAGGATGTTGATTGCCTAAATGTTAACGATGATGTCCCAGAAGCCGTTGCCAATCAGCCAAGCCGTCACCAAAGGTGATGTCGATCTAGGTTCAATACGGTGAAGGGTGTTGAAGTGTGTAAAGTTGGATGCAATGAGATTTTTTTTAGAGAATAGATAGCGAAGGAGGTAGAGGAACGTGGACTAAGATTGGAGGTGATTATATACTGGGTTTTTGGGTTCATAATTTTTTATTAACAATTAAATTATTAACCTATTTGTAATTTTTTAAATTTAATTGGGCATGTGTGATCCATTTATGTGTCACATCAGCACATAACATAATTTTGACAGAATTGTGACGGAAGGACTACATTGATTTGAGACGCGTATTATGGAAGGACCATTTTGATGGAACAGGTCAATTTCAAGGACCATTTGTGAGAAAATAGGACTTATGAGGCCCATTTATGTGCCATATCAGCACTTAACGGAATTTTAACAGAATTGTTATAGAAGGACTACATTGATTTGAGACACTTATTTGCAAGACTACATTGATCGATTTTCAATTTCATGGACCATTTTGATGTTACATGTCAATTTTAGGGACCATTTTGATGTTGCAGGTCAATTTTAAGGACCATTTGTGAGAAAATAGGACTTATGAGACCCATTTATATGCCATATCAGAACTTAACGAAATTTTAACAAAATTGTTATGGAATGACCATATTGATTTGCGACACCTATTTTCAGGGACTACATTGATTGATTTTCAATTTTAGGGACCATCTTGATGGTGAGAGTCAATTTCAAGAATTATTTTTGATAAAAACCCAATTTTTAATTGCATGAAACATGTATTGATTACTAATTTAATCATATTATACATGCATAATGGTGCATAAGTACAAATGTTCCAAGTACTCAATCCTTGGTATAATGTGTATGACATGCTTGATTTTGATGTAAACTTTATGTCAAACATGTCCCGCACTTACGGTCTAAATTAATCATGAGATGACTGAGAACTAAGCATATTTTCATTTAAAATGTGACATTTAGTTTAGATATAAAGCAGTAGGGCTTTTCTAATCAACTGCCATTACGTAATATTCCACCGCATTTTCGTCTCGTGGTATTTGGATTCAGTCTAGCAATTATTTCACAAGATAATTGATCTTAAACTGAATGGATTAGGTATAACATGCCGTGGTTTATCTTAATTGATCAAATATATACAATTACCAACTGTGAAATCAACAAGTGAATTGGTTTTTGTCTATGCTACGTGCTATATTTATGGGAATACAGAAAAAATCAAACCACTTCAACTTCACGTGTGGTTTTGAAATTTGAAGAAACCCTAATTAAGGAAAGGAAATTTCCCTGCATGGCAGAGTTCGAAACAAGAAAGTAGAGAAACAGGAAACCTAGAAATTTGGTTCAGTACCCAAAACAAGAAGACGTGCGTGCATGGGGTTACAATTTTAATTTACTTCAAAGTCAAACTTTCATTAGGGCCATTAACTTTGTATCATTCCTCTCACGTTTTAGTATTTCGCTTTGAACAAATTGTAGATAACCTAGCGGTTAATTCATGCCTAACTATAGTACCAAGAATTAATTTGGGATCTCTTAAGTTAATTGGTATATATCAAAATTTGAAAGTTATATGTTGGTTAATTTTGTATGGAACTAAAAATGTTGCATGCATGTATCAGATTAATAATGCAGCGTGCTTGCCTCTTGAACCCAAATTTATCACTTTCTCGTAAAGTAAAGTAGTTTAGAATATCGTCTTGTGATATGTATCATAAGATTAGTTTTAGTGTTTATAAATCAAGTAGCTAGCTTGTCCCAAATGCTTGTAGAACGAAAAAGTTGGATAGACATGATCAAATTATGAAGAGATTAACCAACACTAGAATGTGATACCATGTTGATAAGTAATCAACAAATAATTACACTCGGCCCTTTAAATCTTAAATTATTGGAGGTAGAGAACAACTTTGACACTAAGGATTCATATATGTTGTATTTTATTTATTTATTTATAATTATTAACAAAAGGTGGAGTTTCAAACTCAAAGTGCATGAGTTAAAACCCAACACCCAATTCGTTAGGATATTAGACCTCATGCAAATTTTCATATTATGTGAATTTTTGGGATTGGGTTATCAACAAGGGGGTGTTGTGTGTGTAGATTATACATCAATTGAGGATACCAGCCTCCAAACCCACAACCTTGCACACTTAACCACAGTGGTAGGAACAAGGACCAGATTAAAATAAATGACGATCAGAAGTAAGCTAATGAAGCAAAGACTGATGAGAGAAGAAGAAAGAAAATTCATATATTTGTTGCACTTAATTATATACACGCCCGACGACTACATACAAATAATTGTGGGGGCACATATGTCGTCTGACGTGTATATATTCAAGCTTCGAATGGTTGCAATTGTAGTATGCCTTTCAATTTACATTGTTATTACTCTCTTAAATGGTATCGGAAGAATCACGAACACTAGATAACTTAGATTAGTGTTGTGAATTGTAAATTACCAGTAAAAGGTTATCAAATTATACAGGTGTGACAAAGTCTATAGCCCATGCTAGTCATTAACTTGATCTAAAATTCGAAATGGAACAAGAGAGGCTGCGGAGTTGTTGGCTTCACTTTTTTATTTTTTAAATTTTTTTATAAAGATGATGATGACGAAGTAATCACCGCGATAAAGAAACTCAAATTAATAAAAAATGATGGTGGTGAAGTAATCACTGCGAAATTTCGTAACTGAAAATGATATTTAACGAATCAAGTGGTCCGAAAAAGAAAGGATTCTTTCCGGATCTCTCTCATCAAATCCACCCCATTAATTAGTTCGGGTTCTTAAAGTTTGATTCAACGACTAAAATTATTATAACTTTTAAAATGATATCTTGTTTTTAGCCTTTGAATCAAATTTCAAAAGCTTAGATTGATTGATAAGGTAGATTTGATAGAAAAGATCAGAAGATTCATTTCCGTCCGAAAGGAGCTTAAAGGTCGATAGAGAATGGTAGATTGACTTGACTGATAAGATCATGTGACCAGTAGTTGTACCATTGAATTGAATTGACAATTTGATATTCCAAAAAATAAAAAGAGAAAAATAATTGAATTGATTTGGTATTGTCATACATACGTATGGACCAGGTCTAAGACATGGGTAGACATGGGTAGAAATAGACAATGAGATACTTGTCCTTCTCACTCACTTTTGACTTCGACAATCATATGCCATGATAGCATATGGGGCACATATAACTCGATACAAAATAGGATAAAATATTCTTTAGTCAAAAATAGGGTCCGACTCCTGTTTCAACCCGTATATTTGTTTTCTTATAATTATTAGATTTTTTTTTTCAATTTCAGTCATTCATATTTCGCATTACTCAATGTTACATACAATTGAATAAAAATTATAAAAAATAAGCGTAAACGCAATTTTTATATTGTTATTTATACAGCACAGTTTGGTTTGTGCATGCCAAATCGTACAAGCAAAATCGTTAATTAACCCAAGTTTGCAAGTCGGAAACGTTGTTGAAAAATTAAGGTTTGCCTACTCTTATGAGGAGGACTTGCAATGATAAGTCGTTTGACATGTCAGATCGTCATGGCTTGTAGTGATCCTCATTTATTCTATTCAATGAATATGTCTAGCAATTATTTTATTTCTTTTTAGGTGAACATTTGTCCGGTAAATGGAACTTTCAATGAAACAAGATAAAAGAGTCATCAATAGCATGTCTTTACAGCGGCCTGCTAAAATATTTTCAAAGAAAATTACGTGGAACAAAACTTTAAAGTAAAATCAAAGGCGATTAACATGAGACATGAGACTTCAGGACGATCATCTCGAAACGAAGGGTCCCGATCCGGGAGACTAAAATGCACAACTAATTCTGGGAACAACTCCATCCACACTTTGAGTTTTTAGTACTCTCTTATTCAAAACTAGATGCAACAACACGAGTACAATGAAGTTAAACAAATAGAGCAAACAACATGAAAAACAACAAAAAAACATTATCTCATTAATGAAGTCGGCTATATTAATACTAAAACAACATTGTACGCGATTTTGCGTCATGTTTTCAAGTTAAACAAATAGTGAACACCATTAATTTTTTTTACCACGCCACACCTACAACGGAATGGCCTTTGATTTTACTGCAACCCTTGAGATCTGCAACAGCAATTCCCTACATGGATGTTGAAAGTCTAGGGATCTGGTAATTATACGACAATCAATTCTACTGGATTGAGTAATTACAATTTGTATACTAATCCTTTTCGTCAGAACGTTTTCTTGGTAGGGAATAGTTTCAAAAGTAAAGAATTAGACGATATTACGGAAGAGGATGTAGAATGCATTAGAAACCCTAGAGGAGGACGGCTAAGGAGACATGGTGGTCTTGGGGCTAGAGAGTGTTGAAATCTATTTGTCCCACATCGGATAGAGGGAAGGAGAAAGAGGCATTTAAATAGAATTACTCCACTATAACTAACATCGATGACTTTTGTGATAAAACCCCATACTTGACGGATTGGGTAGGTGGTAAAGTGGGGACAATATCGGTGTTGTTGGAGTGGGCCCTCGGCCCGTCGACTTGAAAAATTCTACAAAGTTTCAGAGTAGGAATAACCTGTCTCCGTGTCTCTGTGATACTTGTTGCTCTGTTCTTCAAGTACGTGTCTCTGTGATACTTGTTGCTCTGTTCTTCAAGAATTCACCCTATCTTTGAGTCCGAGCCTGATAGCTCACTTGGAGCTGGTCACCAAAATCAATCGGAGATCGATGTAAATCTAAATTTCCATCTTAAAAGGGATGAATAAGACAAAATCTTCCAGCTTCTCTCTAGTATGGGTTGTGAATATGAGGATCTGTGTAGCCACATTCTCATGAATCTAGAGCTTCCTACCTTTGCAAATGTTTGTGCAACAATTCAAAGGGAAGAAGTGAGGAAAAAGGTTATGAGCGCTAGTACCATGACGACTGCCTTGGAAGTTAGGGCTTACTTTTCCAGTGATAAGAAGTACAAAGGAAGAATATTCATCTCAAATGCAAACATTGTGATTCCACTAGACACATGATGGACTATTGCTGGATTCTTCACCCTGAGCTCAAACCAGACTTCATGAAAAATGAAAGGTTTATTCAGAAGAAGCCTCAGCTCCCCAGTTACAAAGTTAATCATGCCTTATCCCTGTCAACTAGAGGCTCATAGGATCTTTTGAATTTGACCTCTAATCCCACCACACTTATAAATGAGTTTGCTGCGTACCTTCAAATGAAAAAAGGAAGTCAGTGGGAGTGATGAAGCTATTACCTCTGTAAATGGTAACTCAACTGCTTTGCTGGGAAAGTTTGCAGGTTTTCTGGCTTACTCGAAAAAGCTCACTCAGAACAACATGCAAGGTATATTGACAGCTTTCAAAACTGCTCTAAATATAAATCAATTGCATGATTTGTGGGTCATAGATTTCGGTGCCACATACCACATGACAAATCAATTTTACAAGTTGCATGATTTTAAAAAATTTCCTACACCTTCACATGTTTCAATTGTTAATGAGGAGGGAGCTAAAGTGTTAGGAATGAGAAAAATACATCTAGTGTTTGATAATATAAAGTCTAAAGCCTTGTACATCCTTCATTTCCTTTTCAACTTCCCTCAGTTGGAAAAATCACACATGCCTTAAACTGTTCAGTTACTTTCTCCCCTTACTATATCACCAAGAAGAAGATTGGTGACGGTTTTTTCTTAGTTGGTCTCTATTACCTATCCAAGGAGACTTCATTTCTCAAGGGATTTCAAGTCAAGTTTAACTTTAGTCAAGACCAGAACATGTGCCATCAAAGATTAGCTCATCCATCTGAGCCCATTTTGTCAAGATCGTTTCCAAATCTGTGTAAAGAAGTGATCCAGTGTGATTATTATCACTTTTGTAAAGCTATTAGATTACCCTTTGGTTCATCCTCAAATAGGACCAAACAAGCTTTTGAACTTGTACATTCAGATGTATGGGGACCATTTTTTGAATCTTTTGATGGGTATAAGTATTTTGTAACTTTCATAGATGATTTCTCGAGAGTTACTTAGTTATACATTTTGAAATCTAAGAGTGAAGTTGTTGAAACATTCATAGATTTTCATAATCTTGTCAAAAATCATTTCAATTCCCAAATCTAAACGTTGAGATCTGATAATGGTTTGAAATATATGTCACACATCATGAAACAATTTTTAAGCAGTAATGGAATTTTGCATCAAACCAGTTATGTTGGTACTCCACAACAAAACGGCATAGCCAAGAGAAAGAACTGTGATCTACTTGAAAAAACAAGAGCTCTAATGTTGCACATGAAAGTACCAAAAAGATTTTGGTCCCAATGGGTCATGACATGTGCATATATCATAAACAGATTACCAAGTCGAGTCTTGGAGTTCAAATCTCCAATGGAAGTGTTAAAAAGAAGGGATGTTAATCTGTCACATCTTAAAGTCTTTGGGTGCACATGCTATGTTCATATTCAATCTCAGCATAGGGATAAATTGGACCTTAGGGCTAACAAATGCATGTTTCTTGGTTACTTATCTACTCAAAAAGGTTACAAGTGCTATAGTACCATGTTAAAGAGAGTTGTAGTTTCAAGGGATGTACAATTTGATGAAACTAAGTCATTTTACAACAAGCTGTCTGATGATCAGTCACAGAGGGAGTCATGTGTTGAGTGTTTTTTTCCAATTACCAAGGGTTGAGGAACTATCTTTCGAGATACAACCTTTTAATGCTCCTGCTTCAATTGATGAAACTCAATGTAGCGATCACAACCCTGAGCAACAGATGCATAATAAAGAATCTCCTATTGAAGAGCCAGAAATCTCGACAGAAGAAACACAACAGGTGTAAGGTAAAAGAAATCCAGTGCGTGCTAGACACCCTCTTACAAGGCTTCAAGATTATGTGACTTATTTAGCCAGGCATCCAATAAGTGGTTGCATGTCCTACCAAAAAGTTTCAAAATCTTATGCTATCTATTTGAACACCATCACCAGTCACTGTGAGCCTCAAACCTTTCACGAAGCAAGCTGCCAAGAAGTGTGGAGAAATGCCATGAAGGAAGAGCTTCATGCTCTCACCAATCACAACACCTGGAGTGTAGTTAGACTTCCTCCAGAAAAAAAAATGCAGTTGGTAGTAAGTGGATCTACAAGATCAAATTCCACTCAAATGGAGAGATTGAAAGACACAAAGCTAGGTTGGTGGCTAGAGGAGTCACTCAAACATATGTCGTTGACTACAAGGTAACATTCGCTCCAATTGCCAAGATGAACATTGTGAGGGTGTTATTGTCTGCTATTATGAATAAATGATGGTCTCTATACCAAATGGATGTGAAGAATGCATTCTTACATGGCGACCTTGCAGAGGAGGTCTACATGAAGCTACCACCGGGACATCCTCAATACAATGAGCCTGGCATGGTGTGTAGGTTGTACAAATCCATTTATGGATTAAAACAATCCTCAAGAGCTTGGTATGCCAAGCTTAGTTTGGTTATTGAAGAACCTGGTTTTCAAAGAAGTCATGCAGACTCATCTATGTTTGTTCGAACATGAGTGGTTGGCAAACTCGTAGTGTTGATCTATGATGATGACTTAATAATCACAGGGGACAATGCTGATGAAATCACAAACCTCAAGGTCTCCCTACAACAGAAGTTCTCCATCAAAGATCTTGGAAGGTTAAAATATTTTCTGGGGATAGAAATGGCCTCATCAAGTAAATGGCTATTTCTTAACCAAAGGAAATATATCCTCGATCTTCTCACGGAATCAAATATAAATAATGCCAAGCGAGTTCAAACTCATCTCGACAGCAAGCTTAAGCTTAGCTTGGAAGGCAAACCTCTGCCTAATATTGGTTACTATTAACGACTCGTTGGCAAGTTAATTTATTTAACTATCACAAGACCAGATATTACATATGCAGTGAGCTTAGCTAGTCAATTCATGCATGCATGCATCTACAATAGAACACTTCAACCTCGTTAAGAGAATACTTCGTTATCTCAAAGGATTGATTGGAAGAGGAATTCTCATGAAAAAGAATGATAACACTCAAGTTATTGGTTACTATAATGCTGACTAGGCAGGAAACCAAATATATCGAAAGTCTACCACATGTTATTGCACGTTTGTAGGAGGAAATCTATGATAATCAAGCTGCAATGCACATAGCATCAAATCCAGTGTTCCACGAATGAACAAAACATATTGAGGCTGATTGCCACTATGTCCGTACTCATGTGCAAACTTAAGTGATTCAAACTCTCTACACAAGGAATGCTGATTAGTTAGCTGACATTTTCACCAAACCATTACCTCCAAATTAGTTTAAGCATCTTCTATCCAAGCTCGGTTCCATCAACATTCTGGACCTAGCTTGAGGGGGAGTATTGAAAGTCAAGAGTGGGTTTTTCGAACTATTGGTTAGGTTGATTATTAGGGTGTAGTTGTCACCTTACTTCTAGTTATATCTTGTAAAGATCTTGTATCTCATTTCCTATATTTCTAGGGTGGTTATATCTTTTTAGCTTTTCCCTTACCTCACTTTCTGCTCCTTGTTTTATGAAGCTGTTGTTTAGGAGTGATTCAAGGGTGATCAGTGTGTTGATCACTCCTTGCTCTATACATCTTGTATCCTTGTGTTGTTATTTCCTGATAAATTATAATACAAACAAACACTTAAAACTCAACATGGTATCAGAGCCAAGGGACGGGCTCGTACTGCCATGTGATTAGGTGGGTCTTATTTGGCCCCACACGATGGGTGAGTCTCGACATGGCTAGATATAAGCTAAAGATGCCACGTGATTGGGTGGGTCTCTGTTTGGCCCCGTGCGATGAATGAGCCCCGACTTGGCTCCACGTGGTTGCTGGTGTGTGGATCTCCAAGTGTGACAAAATGGGGTCTCATGTGCGAATGAGTGTTGAAACCCATTTGTCCCACATCGGACAGAGGGAAGGAGAAAGAGGCATTTAAATAGAATTACCCCACTCTAACTAACACTGAGGCTTTTTGTTATAAAACCTCACACCTGACAGATTGGGCATGTGGTAAAGTGTGGACAGTATCGGTGTTGTTGGAGTGGGCCCTTGACCCATCCACCTGAAAAATTCTACAGAGAGGGAGAAGATGGGTAAACCTAGATAACCAAGGAGGAGAAAGATGGTGGCAGCAATGACAGAGGCGGGTCATTGGTTGCCCTTGACCCTATCAACTTAAAAAATCCATGTATATATGTTTGTGTTTTTTATTTGACCCCTTTAAAGAGCTAAGACTTACAACCTCCTCCTACTACTCATTCTATTTTCTCCTATCATATTTATCTTCTTTTCCTCTCTTATTGTGTGTGATTCTATTTGATCCCTTTAAATAGCTAAGACTTACAACTTCCTCCTCCTACTTATTCTATTTCTTCTATCATATTTGTCTTCTTTTCCTCTCTTCTTATGTGCAACTCTATTGGGCTCCCCATGTGCTTAATGAAATACCTTAGTTGACAAGCCTGTGCATTCTTCACCATTACTCTACAATATCATGCATTTACCCTCGACAAGCCTCTACAAAAATGGTTGTTGACATATGTTGGCATAAGTGTAGACATCGAAATTTCGGTAAAATAAATGTTGATCAATAATTAAAATTTCAATGTTTATGTGTCACATAAATTTTACACATAGCATGTGAATAAACGAAAAATCAAAATAAATCGGAAAAGTCATCAAACGGGACACGTGTCAACACCTGGCAGAAATGATTTATTTCATCTAATATTTAAATCCAAAAAAATCAAGTTTTGGAATTCTATAAATAGAATGCCAAGGCATTCATTTTGGGGACACCAATTGATAACCAATTCACCTCATACCACAACCTTGAAGCTTTGAAACTCAAAAGCTCCCAAGCAAATCCCGAAGGATCAAGAGAGCTCTCTTCGTTCTTCGTTAAATCCTCATTCAAAATCAAGCCCCAACGGCCCTTGAAGAACTTCCGCTGATTCAAGATCAAGCCCCGAAGGCCCTTGAAGAAAGTGTCCATCGTTCATCATTCGTTCATCCCTAGATCAAGCCCTGACGGCCCTTTGGATCCACGACATCAACAAATCTGCACAACTGTTTATCCCAAGATCAAGCCCCGACGGCCCTTTGGACCAACAACATCAAATCCACCCATTGCAAAGATAGAATTAGAGGCTAAATTTGTAGAAGAGATTGTAACCCCTAAATCATCAATACAAATATTATTTTGTACACGTGTTTCTTGTCTCGTTCATCGCAGGAATTTCTGTGTTTACAAATTTGGCACGCCCGGTGGGACAATCTCTACCTTTCATCTCTATCTTTGAATCCGCAAAAAGCACAAATGGCATCAAAGAAGGCTCAAGTTGTTATCGCAGCCAATGCAAGGAACAAGAACGTCATCACCGCAGGCGGTGTCACTTCGGGTATCACAACTCGAAGCAAGGCAAGAGCTCTTTCTGCCGCCTCTTCCACCCTTGCATCAACTCCGTCGAAGGAACAAGAGCACATGAGGCATGAACCTGTGATCACCCTGGCTTCGCTAAAGGCGCCAAGGAAGGAAAGCCCAAGGAAGTACTCTGGTTTCATGCTTTCCGATGCTGACTCAAGAGGCAACTCAGCCATGCAAGTCATGACTACTGGAGCGACTTCAATCGATGAGCAGCTGGCTCATATGAATGAAACAATTGCAAGGCTAACACGGATTGTGGAAGAAAAAGACCAGCAAATCGCCGCACTAGTCAATCAACTAGATGTAAAGCCCGACGTGAAAATCGAGCGAGGGGATGGTTCAGTAAAGAAGGAAAACGACGAGGATGAAGAGCCTCCAGTGGAGAAAATCGATGTGAAGCCGGAGCCAGGCCAATCAGAGGCACTCATGGGATCTCTCTCTATCCAACAACTGCAAGAGATGATCGCTAGCACTATCAAGACGCAGTACGAAGGGAGCTCACATACCTCATCGTTCTACTCAAAGCCCTACTCTAAGAAGATTGATGCCCTAAAGATGCCAAGGGGTTATCAACCACCAAAGTTCATGCAGTTTGATGGAAAAGGAAACCCGAAGCAACATGTCGCACATTTCGTCGAAACCTGCAACAATGCAGGGACGGAAGGAGATTACCTCGCCAAGCAGTTTGTGCGCTCGTTAAAAGGAAATGCCTTTGAGTGGTACACAGACCTGGAGCCCGAATCCATCAACAGCTGGGAACAGTTGGAAAGGGAATTCCTCAACCGCTTCTACAGCACCCGTCGCACCGTGAGCATGCTAGAGCTGACAAGCACGAAGCAATGGAGGGATGAGCCAGTCGTGGACTACATCAACCGATGGCGCAATCTGAGCCTCGATTGCAAGGACAGGCTCTCGGAGATCTCTTCGATTGAGATGTGCGTCTAAGGCATGCAATGGGGGTTACACTATATCCTTCAAGGCATCAAACCACAGACATTTGAAGAGTTAGCCACCCGTGCCCATGACATGGAGCTAAGTATTGCCCATCACGGGAAGAAAGAGCCGATCACCGACTTCAAGAAGGATAAGGTGTTCTCCCCAAATGTAGACAAGACTGGGAAGAAACCCCCTAAGGAAGCGTTCACTGTCAGCATTGCGCCCGTCAAGACCGCCTCCACGCCTATCAAGATCTCCTCCAAAACCAAAGCAAATGAGATAAAGAAAAGTGAGCCTCCTCGCACCCAAGAAAGGTACAAAAGCACCTTGAGGGAATTGGAGCAGAAGGTATACCCTTTTCCTGACTTAGACATGGATGCAATGTTAGACGATTTGCTAGAAAAGAAGATAATCGAGCTACCCGAATGCAAGCGGCCTGAAGAAATGAATCGCATAAACGATCCTAAATACTGCAAGTACCATCGAATCGTGAGCCATCCTGTGGGTAAATGCTTCGTCCTCAAAGAGCTCATCATGAAGCTAGCACAACAAGAGCGAATCGAGCTCGACCTCGAAGACACGGCCGCGACACATACTACTACAATTGCATTTGGATCTTTCGATCTCGTGCCTCTCCAAGCAGCACCTGACCATTCCTATCAATGCTCAAGTTACACGATACCTTCTGCGCAACCATCGCCGGGGGCAAACGAACAAGATACACATGTCGATGATGAAGAATGATGGATATTGGTGACCTACAAAAAAACAAGGAAACCAAAACCACAAGCCATAAGACAAAAGGTGGAACAAGTGAGAAAGCACCGTCGCCGCAACAGTAGGAAACCCAAAAGAAACGTAAAAGTTGATAAGCCAATGTATGCTGGGGAACCTATGGAGCAAGAGCCACGCATCCCTATCTCATTGCACGAGTACTTCCCGAATGACTTCTTCCAACAGTGCACTATCGCTGCATGCCACATGGTCGAAGTAGAAATAGAAGAACCTTCAAAAGGCAAAGATATCACCACTGAGGGAGAAAAAACTCTCACGCTCGAAGAAGGTCTACCAACACACTTTAGCATTGAGGAAGCGCTGCGATTACCAAAGAAGATGCGAATAGCATTAGCAGCGGTCTTGGAAAGTCCCAATGACCATGAAGTGCAAGAAAGCAAGAACGAAGGCTTCAAGCTTCGGCCACATGAATATGCCACATGCTGTGCCATCGAAGACACAATCCATTTCACTGACGAAGACTTGCTGCTAGGATCCAAGCCTCACAACCGTCCTCTCTTCGTCTCTGGGTACGTAAGGGAGCACAAAGTCAACCGCATGCTTGTGGATGGTGGATCAGCCATAAACATCATGCCAAAGTCAACAATGACTACAATCGGCATCAAGGTGGATGAACTGTCCTTAAGTCGTCTATTAATCCAAGGTTTTAATCAAGGAGGACAAAAAGCGATGGGCATGATCCGAGTGGAGATGACTATTGGTGAACTCAAGTCAAGCACGATATTCCACGTGATTGATGCAAGAACTTCCTACGGCTTGCTTTTAGGAAGGCCTTGGATCCATGCAAATGGAGTAGTACCGTCCACCCTTCACCAATGCTTGAAATTCTACCGAGAAGGAGTGAAGGTGATCTATGGCGACACCAAACCATTCACCGGAGCTGAATCACATTTCGCAGACGCCAAGTTCTACATGGATGAAGACATGGTGCTCGAAGCTCTTCCAAAGGAGATCAAATCCACGGGCAAAGCAACATCTAAAAAGCAGGAGTGGCAAGCCATGCCCAAGAAGCAAGAAGAAGAAGCCATGTCGTCTTTAAGCAAGAACGATGATGAGCTTGCTAAACCTGCAACAACCAAAGGGAGTAAGACGCCCTCAAATGTACTAAACACACCCGTTTTCCGATACATCCCGATGTCAAGAAGAAAGAATGGTCAATCCCCATTCGAAACTGAAGCAAGCAAAGCCGATGCACAACGGTACGTGGATAATGTAAAGTTGCTCAAGACAAATGCAGTTCTACCTCTGACACAGCTAAGCAACGCTAAGGTTGCAAGATTACCACAAGGCTTTATAAAAGCTCTACCAAAGAGAGCGGAACCAAGTTTTCTCCCAACCAAGAGGACTGAAGAAGGTTTTGATCCGAACGCCTACAAACTCATGTCAAAAGCTGGGTACGACTTCGCTTCTTCTTCGAATCCTGGAAAAAAGGTTTCAAACACCGTCAACAATAAAGAACGTGACCTCACCGAGACTCAAAAAAAGTTGAAGAAGCATGGTTACGGAGTTAACAACAACAAAACTGGACTTGGCTTCACACCAAATGCACCCGTGAAGATTTCAAGCCAAGCGAAAAATGCTAGCACTCAACATATCAGTGTGAGCATTGAACAAGATCAAGAGGAGCCTAAATCCACCCCTCAAACGCCAATTTTCAATAGGATGAAACGTTCAAGACCCAGAACGTCAGCCCTTGATCACATTGGTGGTCAAAACCGAACCTCCGTCTTCAAGAGGCTTAACAGGACAACTTCCCGAAGCTCTATTTTTGAAAGGTTGTCAAAACCTAATAAGCAAAGCAACACGGCTAGCTCTCCTCCTCGTCAATCAGCTTTGGAAAGACTTGAAGACAACACGAAGTTTTCTGGAAATAGGGAAACAACGTCAAAGGAAGAAAAGCTTGACAGGCTAGCAGAAAAAGGCGATATTCGAAGCTCGATTCCTTCAAGGATGAAGCGTCAAGCAATCTTGGAGGTTGACGAAAATGGACCACTGATAGTAAGAAGGCGCACCATCATCCATACTGGACAATCTGCATACCAACAAACCCAAGAGGACGACACTAAAGAGGAAGTCCAAGATGTCTTCCACATCACGATCCAAGAAGGCAAAGAAGACGAGACCTCTGAAGAAGATGTCACTGCTACACCACCACAACTTGAGGATGGAGGGCAAGCCACGGTTGACGATCTCAAGGAGCTCAACTTGGGCACAGAAGAGGAGCAAAAACCTATCTTTGTAAGTGCACTGCTAAGAGCAGACGAGATAGAGGAGTACTACCAACTGCTATCAGAGTACAAAGACGTCTTTGCCTGGACTTACAAAGAAATGCCCGGCCTTGACCCTGTCATCGCTGTGCATCATTTTGCAGTCAAGCCTGGAACACGACCAATAAAGCAAGCTCAAAGGCGCTATCGATCCGACCTCATTCCACAAATCGAGGCAGAGATTGACAAGCTAATCGAAACAGGATTCATTCGAGAGGTGCAATACCCCAAGTGGATCTCCAACATCGTCATCGTCCTTAAGAAATCTAGACAAATACGTGTTTGCGTAGACTTCCGGGGACCTCAACGACGCTTGTCCGAAGGACGACTTCCCCTTGCCAATCATCGAAATCATGGTGGACGCAACCACTGGCCACGAGGCACTGTCATTCATGGACGGCTCTTCTGGATACAATCAAATTCGTATGGCTCTCGAAGACGAGGAACTAACAGCATTCCGCACTCCAAAAGGTATCTACTGTTACAAGGTGATGCCCTTTGGTCTAAAGAACGCTGGAGCTACATATCAACGAGCAATGCAGAAAATCTTCAATGACATGCTACACAAGAACGTAGAATGTTATGTGGACGATGTGGTGGTCAAAACAAAGAAAAGATCAGATCACTTGAAGGATTTGCGAGTAGTGTTCGAAAGGCTGCGAAAATACAACCTTAAGATGAACCCGTTAAAATGTGCGTTTGGCGTCACCTCTGGAAAGTTCCTCGGCTTCATTGTCAAGCACCGTGGTATTGAAGTGGACCAATAAAAAATCAAGGCCATTCAAAGCATGCCTGAGCCAAGAAACCTGCACGAGCTGAAAAGTCTACAAGAACGGCTAGCCTTCATCAGACGCTTCATCTCTAACCTTGCAGGGCGTTGTCAATCGTTCAGCCGACTCATGAAGAAGGATGTTCCGTTTGTATGGGACGAAGCATGCCACAATGCTTTTAAAAGCATAAAAAAGTATTTGTCAAGTCCACCTGTCTTGGGGGCGTCTGTGCCCGGGAAACCACTCATATTGTACATCGCCGCTCAGGAAAGTTCAGTTGGAGCACTTTTGGCGCAAGAGAATGAATCCCAGAAAGAATGAGCGCTTTACTACCTCAGCCGAACCCTCACCGGCGCCGAGTTGAACTACTCCCCAATAGAAAAGATGTGCCTTGCCTTGGTGTTCACCATCCAGAAACTCAGGCATTACATGCATGCTTACACCATCCACTTGGTTGCAAAAGCTGACCCGGTCAAATACGTCATGTCCAAACCTGTCTTGACAGGGCGACTCGCTAAATGGGCGTTGCTTCTTAACCAATATGAGATCATCTACGTCCCAGCTAAAGCCGTAAAGGGACAAGCGCTGGCAGACTTTCTTGCCGATCACCCAATCCCAGCTGATTGGAAAATCTCAGACGACTTGCCTGACGAGGAAGTGTTCTACATCGACATCTTCCCGACATGGACGATGTTCTTCGACGGATCTGCACGAGCAGACGGAGCGGGGGCAGGAGTAGTATTCATGTCGCCACAAAGGCATATATTACCTTATTCCTTTCAACTAAGTGAATTATGCTCCAACAATGTCGCTGAGTACCAAGCACTGATCATCGGACTCCAAATGGCGATCAATATGGGAATCACAGCCCTTGAGATATTTGGCGACTCCAAGCTCATAATCAATCAACTCTTAACTGAATATGAGGTGAAGAAAGATGATCTCATCCCATACTTTCGGCTGGCAACTCAACTGCTACAAGAGTTTGAGACTGTGACCCTAGAGTATGTGCCAAGAAAAGAAAATCAAATGGCAGACGCTCTTGCCAACCTGGCCTCAAGCATGACATTAGGAGAAGATGAAGCTGCAGACGTGCCAGTCTGCCAAAGATGGGTGATCCCCCTCATCACTGAAATGCTACTAGATGATACAAATGTCATCTCAGTACTTCCAGTCGATGTTGAAGAGTGGAGACAATCGCTGATCGATTACTTAGAACATGGAAAACTTCCAGATGATCCTAGACACCGCTCCGAAATACGTCGACGAGCACCTCGCTTCCTCTATTACAAAGAAACACTCTACCGACGCTCTTTTGAAGGAGTATTTCTGAGATGCCTAGGTGAGGAAGAAGTTAATCAAGCCATGGAAGAAGCACACTCAGGTGTATGCGGGGCGCATCAATCTGGACCAAAGCTATATTTCCAGCTCAAAAGAATGGGCTACTACTGGCCAAGCATGGTGAAAGACTGCCTGGAATATGCCAAAAGGTGCCAAGCCTGCCAATTCCACGCAAACTTCATACACCAACCACCTGAGCCATTACACCCTACAGCTGCTTCATGGCCATTCGATGCATGGGGGTTGGACGTTGTAGGACCAATTACTCCGAAATCATCTGCAGGAGAAGCTTACATCCTAGCTGCAACAGATTACTTCTCCAAGTGGGCTGAAGCCATACCACTAAGGGAAGTAAAGAAGGAAACTGTCGTCCGTTTCATCAAGGAGCACATCATCCACCGATATGGGGTGCCTCGCTACATCATCACTGACAACGGAAAGCAATTCTCCAACCGACTCGTGGATGAGCTATGTGAGAAATACAAGTTCAAGCAGCATAAGTCTTCCATGTATCATGCCCCGGCCAACGGTCTTGCAGAAGCATTCAACAAAACATTGTGCACTCTCTTAAAGAAAGTGATCGACCGAACAAAGAGAGACTGGCATGAAAGAATAAGCGAAGCACTTTGGGCATATCGGACGACACATAGGACTCCTACCCAAGCTACGCCTTATTCTCTTGTATATGGCGTGGAAGCTGTTCTACCGCTCGAAAGTCAAATCCCTTCACTGAGAATGGCTATACAAGAAGGCTTGACTGAGAAGGAGAATGCAAAGTTGCGCCTTCAAGAGTTGGAAGCACTCGACGAAAGAAGGCTCGAAGCTCAACAACACTTGGAATGCTACCAAGCACGGCTATCCAAGGCATTTAATAAGAAGGTCCGCCTAAGGTCTTTCCAAACTGGAGATCTCGTCCTCGCATTGCGTAGGCCTATCATCACAACTCACAAGACGAAAAGCAAGTTCACATCAAAGTGGGATGGACCATACGTAATACAAGAGGTTTACACCAATGACGCCTACTTAATCATGGCAGAAGACGGCTTGAAGATTGGCCCTATCAATGGAAGATTCTTGAAGCGCTACTACCCCTAAAAGGCAACAACCAAAGCTCCTGGCCCGCAAGAGTATAAACTGTGTACGGCAAAATCATCAGAAAAAAAAAATGCATTGGAACTACGTTTTGACTTGATCTCTTCCTTGGAGGGGTATGTAGGCAACTCGAACATTAAATTTCGAGTTCAGTCACATCAAAAAAAAAAAAAAAAATAATAATAATAAAAATAAAAAAAAAATTAAAAAGTTTTATTAATGAAAGTCAATTTCATTACAAGAAAAAAAAATACATATGTGACTACTATGCATTAAAAAAAATTAATAATAATAATAATAATAATAATAATAATAATAATAATAATAATAATGATAATAAATAAGTGTTTCATTGATGAAGGTCAATGTTATTACAAATTT
Source organism: Malus sylvestris (assembly GCF_916048215.2). Taxonomy (NCBI): domain Eukaryota; kingdom Viridiplantae; phylum Streptophyta; class Magnoliopsida; order Rosales; family Rosaceae; genus Malus; species Malus sylvestris. Next base: position 27,866,780 of record NC_062263.1, read on the forward strand.
ATTTTGTTAAAAAAAAAATAATAATAATAAAAAAAAATAAATAAATAAATACAGATTCCTTTTATATACATGCATATATATATATATATATATATATATATATATATATATATATATATATATATATTTGACCTCTATCCAGCCAGCCCATCAAATGGAGGTCATCCAAACCCAAGTGGCAGTGACCAGGCCCAAGCCTATTGTCCAAATCCAGGCCACAGCCCACGCTAGGCCATGTCCCTCCAAAAGACACAGGCTTCAATCTAAGTCCAGTCGGATCTCCCATCACACCACCATCTAACAGATCCTGCACCGCAACCATCTTCTTCCCGTGCTCATCCTTTCACCATCTCCGAGATCCTTCTTCAACGCCGTGAGAACAACAGCCGCAGCAGCTCAACGCCCTGCAGCACAACCTCCGTCAACAACTACCCAAAATCCCACCGCCACCTCCCATATTTGATTAGTTTGACAACTTTTTGAGCTTCTTTCATCTTCTTTAAGACTGCCCAAAAATCCATCAAACCCCAGAATCTTTGACACTTTTTCTTCTTTGCTAAATTCAAGGCTGACAGTTTGAAAATATTTACCTAAAAAGAAAATCTTGACACCATCATTGTCATCCTTGTACTTCCATCAACTTTTTTCAACCCCTTAAATTTTTCATTATTTTTCTTGCTCCTCCAATCCAATCTCTCCATTCACTCCCCAAATCTTCAAGATCTCCCAGTTGGGTCTCCATCATTTGCTCCAAAAGATTCACCCACACCCCATTTTCTCTGCACTCTGTTCGTTTTTTTATGTCTTGGAAAAACCACCAACACTGCCACAGCTTGGTCGTCGACAGGCAATGCAAGATCAGGAAGCGTGACGGCGGCTCGTCTTCCTCCTCATCTTCCTTGGTCCGTAGGTACAGATTGAAGAGGGCAATCCTGGTCGGAAAGCGAGGCGGTTCCAGCACGCCATTCCCCACTTGCAAGACTCTGAGCACCGCGGTGGTGGTGGAGGGATCACCTTGTACGGCGACGATGGTGGCAAATGGGGATGAGGATGATCAGAAGATTGCAAAGCTGCAGCATCGGAGACCGGCTACGGAACACGGTGGCCGCGGCGGCGGTAAAGGGAAGGAAGTGGTTTCGGTTTCGGCGAGAAAGCTGGCGGTGACTTTGTGGGAAATGAATGAACAAGAACAAGTTCCTTTGAGAAAGAAGGATTCCAAAGTTGCTCAAGTTCCTTTCTTAGCCGGTTCCTTGCCGCCAAAGTCATCAGATCCATCCTCTACTCCTATTTATGAGAGAAAAAATGAAAGTGGGGGTGGTGGACGCCAAAGAGGATTGTCGGTCGTTTCTCAGAAACATCATTTGAATGATTACCAAATGGGAGGCTTCGAGAGACCTACAAGTGCTAGTTTAACTGAGGTCAAATATCAATCCTGTGGGAAACCTGATCGAAAATGCATACACGGATTTAAGACCGGTTTGAAGGATGTCAGTAGTGGCATTTCTACATCTAAAGAGCTTGTGAAGGTTCTTACTCGCGTTTCGGGTCTTGAAGAGCAGCATTCTTTAACTACAACCCTACTCTCAGCCTTACGAGTTGAGCTTGATCGAGCGCGTGTCCAGGTTCATCAACTGATCCGAGAACAGAGGTCTAACTGCAACGAAATTGAGTTTCTCATGAAGAAGTTCACAGAAGATTTCATCAGGCAGCTTTATGAAAAAGACCTTGTTCAATGTTGCATATTCATACAAGTATCATAACATGCAAAATGGCCATGGGCATGTACATGCGTCTCCAATTGCTGACAAAGTTGTGTTTAGTAAGGTAAAGCAAGGATTGGGCGGTAGTGGTGGAGCTTCTTCCTATGTACTTCCACCATGGTTGCTGCCTTTGAATGAGATTGACAAAACCAAAGTTTGTCAACTCACACCCAAAGGCCTTCTCTCCGTCCGTAACAAACAACAACAACGAAGAACTTCAATAAACCGCCGTCAAACGACTAGCCGGTCATGAAGCCTCGACTACAGCTCACCGTCCGTCAAGTTCCATCCCTACAAAGCACCATATATAAAGAAAAAAAAAAAAAGGTTTTCAAATGGTGACCAGCCACCGAAAGCAAAGAAAAGAAGTGATTGACAGGCACCATCCAAAAGGAAATGATAAAAAAAAAAAAGAAAAAAAAAAAACAAGAAAGACAGGTCATGGTGTATGCTACTATTAGCAAGTATGAAAAAGGAAATAGGTGGTGGAAACAGAATAATTGAAAGGAGGAAAGCAGGGGGAAAATAATTGAAAGGAAGAAAGCAGGGGGAAGACGACGAATTTCCGTCTAAAAAATAGGGAGTAAAAGAATAGTGCGCATCAAGTACCATCTAAATAAAATAAAATAAAATAAAAAGGAGTAACACATCTTAGTCAGATATATGTTTTAGCACAACATACTGAATAAAATAAAGCATGTCCATTGATATCTCTAAGAAATTACAAATGCGTAAAAAAAAAAAAAAAAAAAAAAAAAGCCTTCACAAATGTCACTTATGAGAAGCCTCAGTACTTGAAGCCTTAGTACTCGGCGACTTATGAGAAGCCTCAGTACTTGAAGCCTTAGTACTCGGCGACTTATGTGAAGCCTCAGTACTTGAAGCCTTAATGCTCGGCGGAACCCTAGAAGAGGGAGGCATTGGGGATGGATTATTCGGAGCCTCAATACCTGGTCGAACTTCAGATGACGAAGGCAAAAGGTCCCTCTGGAATACATCCACAAATCTCCGATTGTCACTTTGAACCCGACCTTCGGAGTCCAGCAACTGATCAAGCTTCCTCTTCATGCTCGTCGAATAATTATTTGCAAGCACATGCAACTCTCTATTCTCATACTTCAGCTGTCTGATCACTTGATTAAGAACTACCACCTCGGCTGTCAATGATTCAACCTGGCGAGTTCGAACAAGTAAGCGTTGGCTCATGTTGGAAACAGAGTTCGCACACTGGACACTGAGAGCCTAGGACTCTCGAACAGCTAATTCATCGGACCGTTGTGAAAGTATCATATTATCTTTAGGAGTGATAAGGTTTCTAGCTACAACCGTAGCCATTGCTGCATCCCTCATTACAGAGTCTTCAACTGTAAGAGGGCCATTAGAAGATGAGAAGGACGGGCGCCATATATTACCCTGACGCGGTGCACCTGCGTCACTGCTAAGACTCAAATCTAAACAAATGTTAGATGGGTTAGCCATTTTCAAAAAGATGGTAAAAGAAAAGGGTTGGAGTGAGTAAAAAAATCTCAGAAATACAGCAAGGACGATTTTCAAAAGCGAGCAATCTTCAAAGCGTGCAGGTCGAAAATGATTGACACCTCTTTAAAAAGAAGAGGCAACACAACCACTTGTAAAAAAAATAAAAAATAAAAAAAAATAAAATAAAAATAAAATAAAAAAAATAAAAAAAACGCCACTTTTCGAATTTCAAAACCCGGATTTTCCTGCGTAAAATCCGTCAACACTTTTCAGACGCAGTTTCAGCTTTCGGCTATCACGTGCAACTTTGCCAGAGATCACTGACAAGGTTGAAAACGTGTGGAGTCCATCATACTCACCTACCCGACTGTTGGCCGACAAAGCATGGGAGACAAGGCACATCCACCCTGCCACTTGCTGTTGGGAGCTCACCATATAATTCGACCTCCATCCTCTATGGCAAAACACACATCCAGCCTGACTCTTCTTCCTTGCCGAAGGCATCTGCAACCAAAACTCAGTTTTCTTCCTCCGTGGAAACGCTTCTTCAGCCAAATCACATCAAAGCAAAGGTATCTCATATCACTGGGGTTGAAAGCAAGAGTATCTCATAGCATGCTTTCACCCTATCATTTTCTTTGTCCTCCCTCTTCACTACGATGACAAGGATAAAGAAAGCAATATGTCGGAACCTCCACTCAAGCTCCTGGTAAAGAACCGACTGCTTGGAATCTTTCCTGATTGCTCACCTAGCACTGCTCTCGAAGTACCCATTATCTCAACATCTTATGCTTCTAGAGAAGATACCACATCTACCAGGAGAACAGAAGAGGCGAATGAAAATGATGCATCGAAGCATATGGAGACAAGCTCAACAAACACATGTGCCGATCATCCGCTACTTCTTCAAAAGCAAAAGTATCTCATATCATCGGGGTTGAAAGCAAAGATATCTCATATCATGCTTTTTCCCTATCATTTCCTTTGCCTTTGTTCTTGCCTGCAGAACAAGGAGAAAGGAAGCAATCAGTCGGAACCTGAAATTAAATGTCCGATCAGGAACTGATTGCCAGGAACCTTTGCCTGGTTGCTTACCTAGCGTTGCTCTCGAGTACTCATTTTCAACTGTTGACGGATCTCGAATTTCCTCAGCAAATATTTCAAAACAGTTGATATGGTGTTGGCTCTTTACACTGAAGCTGCCAAACACGGATGAGTGACTGAAAAGTGATACTCTGAAGGACCATTTAAAGGCAAAAGGTTGCTACCACTTCTGCTAGGCGAAAGAACTTCCTACGGGTAATTTAAGAACTAATGGCCTGTGGAAAGTCAATAAGCGCAACGGTCTGTGGAAAGTCAACAATTGGAGGAAACCAGAAAATCCTCTGAACCAGTTCAAGATCAAAGCTATGGAAAGTCAACAAGCGCAACAAAATACATGCCGATTCACCCACTACCAAAGCAAAAGATCATCTACCACATGAAGCTCCTTGTGGTCCAATTTCAACCTTCAAGATCAAGCCTCAACGGCCTTTGAAGAAATTTCAAACAAAGTTCAGGATCAAGCCCCAACGGCCCTTGAAGAAATCACCAACCCAGTTCAAGATCAAGCCTCAACGGCCCTTGGATCAACATCTGCAATAAGGGACTTCAAAACGCATCTTCTACACGTGACAAACACATGTATACGACGCGCCTTGAAGTGGGGGCATTTGTAGACATCGAAATTTCGGTAAAATAAATGTTGATCAATAATTAAAATTTCAATGTTTATGTGTCACATAAATTTTACACATAGCATGTGAATAAACGAAAAATCAAAATAAATCGGAAAAGTCAACAAACGGGACATGTGTCAACACCTGACAGAAATGATTTATTTCATCTAATATTTAAATCCAAAAAAAATCAAGTTTTGGAATTCTATAAATAGGAGGCCAAGGCATTCATTTTGGGGACACCAATTGATAACCAATTCACCTCATACCACAACCTTGAAGCTTTGAAACTCAAAAGCTCCCAAGCAAATCCCGAAGGATCAAGAGAGCTCTCTTCGTTCTTCGTTAAATCCTCATTCAAAATCAAGCCCCAACGGCCCTTGAAAAACTTCCGCTGATTCAAGATCAAGCCCCGAAGGCCCTTGAAGAAAGTGTCCATCGTTCATCATTCGTTCATCCCTAGATCAAGCCCTAACGACCCTTTGGATCCACGACATCAACAAATCTGCACAACTGTTTATCCCAAGATCAAGCCCCGACGGCCCTTTGGACCAACAACATCAAATCCACCCATTGCAAAGATAGAATCAGAGGCTAAATTTGTAGAAGAGATTGTAACCCCTAAATCATCAATACAAATATTATTTTGTACACGTGTTTCTTGTCTCGTTCATCGCAGGAATTTCCGTGTTTACAATAAGCTTTCAACATTTGTTGACAGGAATTGACATATGCTTACTAGGTGCTTGACGAAATAACCCAACAATGTTTTTTTGGTTGATATTATGATCCTATTATTTGAGGATTCTGGCTCCGTCACTAGGTGGTAGTGTGGGAGGTGGCGATGGCAGCAGTGGTTGAGGTGCCGGTTGTGATAGACATAGTAAGATAGCTTACATGATTTTTTTTTATTATTATTAAAAGCTCTAACTTTATGTTATACGTACATTATGTTTTTATTATTTTAGACTATGTTCTTGGGAAACATAAAACATCAATTTGTTGTCGCACTAAAAACTTAGGCTAAATCTTGTATTTTGTGTTTTTTGTTTCCCGAGTTTGATTTTCACCATCATATAAAAATGTGATATCTGAGATCACACTAGCCATCCTGTGGCAAGCCTCACTCCACGCTTCGAGGCAATATTTAGTCTCTACTCGTTCAAGAATAGTGAGTTCTGGCAGCCATTGGGGGCTGAGGCAACGCCTTCAACTCTATATTGCTGAGAAAAACTAATCGAGGACTGCGAATGCCCTCTCCAGGCTCCATATCAAATTTCTTACAAGTAAACTCTCTAGGGTAGTTAAGAAATTCATATTATCTGGAAAGTTGCAATAATTGGTATTGTTCATCTTGCTCTTATGAAAACGTGTTTTTTGAGAAACTTGGTTGATCTAACAGCTATGAACAGGTAGCCCATTCAAAAGTTATAATAAATATAGTCGTTTGATCAAATTTCAACGGTACGCATTACCAAGTCATTAACGTTTTGCGCTTATAAGGAGAGCTCAACAATGACGTTTTTTTTAATTAAGAGGTATTCTCCTTAATTGGAGAGAAATTTGTTTGGATTGACTTCAGTTGAGAAAAATTGTTTCTGGCCTTTTGTTAACTTTAAATATGAAATTATTTATTAATGTAAATCGAAAAGACCTATACAATATGTTGTTTCCTCTCAACGAAATTTATTAGAATAAGGTTTGTTATTTACTTGGGGTAAAAACATATTACTTCGACTTGATTTTTGTGGTAAATGGCATTGTTATGGTTTTTTTTTTCAACTCTCAATGGTACGAAAGAAATTTTATTAATAACGGAAAAGAAAGTTAAAAAAACATTATTATGGTTGTCCATAATTGTTATGCTGATATTGTACGCCTTACTAAGAACAAATTATGTAATACATTATAAATATATGTTGAACAGTTAGCCAATATATTTACATGGCTTTTATTCCACCTACAATTTTTAGGTCATACTTCTAGCATATCACACAAAAAAAGAATCACATTTAACCTTTGCTTAGTATACTAATTAACTATAATTAATACTACAGAAGCTTTAAATTGAGACACTGTTGGGAATTCCCTTGCCAGTAAGTCCACCTCCACTAGTAGGAAACAGCAAAGTGTAAGGCACCTTCACAAGTCCAACGCGGTTTTTCAACTTCTCGTCATTGTTCATACTTATAATCCTCTTCTCAATCTCCTCCAGTTTCTTTCCAAACTTGTTGAATGCTTCCAATGGCGCAGCATCTGCTGTCCACTCGGGCGTGTCTCGCTTACCCAAGTACACTTCATCAGTAGAATGCCTTGACAAAATTTCAATGAGGGAAATGCCAAGCAGTGTCTGCAGCTGAGCAGTGACTGTTTTCAAGAACACTTTGTCGGGGTTGGACTTGAGCTCTTCGTATTCAGCAGTTCCCTTTACGGGCATGAATTTTCGGCTTATAGTAGGGCGGTTGGGAAGGTATCCGGCGTAAGGGTACTGTCCGAAGTTGACAGCTGCATGGAGAGCGGAAGCAGTCCATATGATAATTGTGCAGATTTCAACTAGCTCTTCGAAAGTCTGCAATTTTGGCCACCAGGGCTCGTCTTTTTTGTCACCGTGGCCTTCCTCTACTAGCTCCTTCCACCAGGATTGGAGCTCGGCGTCTTTCTGGATTATATCATCGGTCTTGTAGTAGAAAGAGCAGTAGTCTGCAACCCATGTTCTTATTGCAAACCAGATTTCAATCCCATCGACAGCATACGGGTAGTCCTCGATCAGTAGGCGAAGACCGTGTGGATAATTTTTATCTTTCACTACCACTCCTCTGTTTTGATCAAAGCCAAGGCAATGTGATTAGAACAAGAAATGAATGTTATCACTAAGGTAAATAATTTCCGCTCCCCATTTTCTACATTTGCACACCACTATTTATTTATGCACCTTGATTCTCCTTTGATTTATTCAATTGAAAGTCCAAAAGTTTAAATTTTTTGTTTACCTTTTGATGAGATCGGCAGGGAGAGCTTGCTCATTGAAATTCCAATCCTTGTACACAACTGATGACATCTCCATGGCATACCTAGCTGGGAAAACTGTCGTCTCAAGAATACCGCCAGCATTGATGAGGATTTGCCTCGCAAATGCATTGATGTTCATCGTGTCACGGAAGTGAGGATGCAGAAGTTTGTAAATCGGGTGAACCACGCTTAGTTGCCTGTTTGTGGCAATTACAACTGGCTCACTCACTGCATGAGTGTTCAACCAGTGGCTGATGAGTTGATGGACTCCGGAGTCATTGACAGCCACATAAGCTTTAGCCAGTTGCCATATGGAACCTTCCACACCTTGTTCAGCTGGTGTGTAGACATTACTAATGCAACCAAATTGATCTCCTTCGGGATGAGGCAAGCTCAACTCGATCACCAATGGTTTCAAAGTCCCATCATTTTGCAAGAACAACAGAGTTCTGCTACCATAGATCTTGTTCGAAGTTGAGTTTATCCGCCTCAGGTACGGCATCAGTGAATCATGATGGTCTAGTATGAATAACTTGTTTTTCTTGAGTGCCTGTTCAACCAAATTCATTTTCACCATTACAATTTGATACAGAACCAACATAATCTAATTGCAAAGTAACAGCATATTGTCAGTTTTTTTTTTTCTTTCAACGAAATGAATAAAATATTTTACCTCATCCACTGTTAGTCCATCCAAGTTGTTCTTTATATGTTCTTTGGTTATTGTACTGTTTTGATCACCGTAAACTTTTGGATCTAGCTTGCTTGCTGGCGGAAATTCCTGCAATTCAATAAGATGCATGATTAGAGATGAAGCGAAAAATAACATTTAGAAAGTTTTGTTGGTCTCTTGTGTCCATTTATTTCATTATCATTGCAGAAAATCCACGAAATGTAATGCGAAGATTACTTGGAGACGAGCAATGTTGACAGGGTTTACTCCAGCCAGCATTTCCCTCGCAAATTCTTCATCGGTCCTCCAAGCAGATTTATCCTCTTTACCCAAGCAAAATATCACAGTCAGAACTTAGACGAAAGAAAATAGTGCATTATTTCGTAGGCTATTGTTTGTGTTGTAAGGCTCTAAATTCAAAATGTTTTCGTTACCTTTGATCACTTGAGGCTTTGGGAATTTGAGCAATTGTGCACCATCAGTTCGGAAAATTTCCTTCAGCATCTCCGCAGGGATCTTGTTTCCAATATCCTTCAATAAACCTTCAGGCAACGGAATGCCTCCTTCGTAGAGCTTAAGCACATCTTCAAAGCTGTCAAACTCGCTAGGAGTTTGGTCGAACAAGGATTCTAGCTCCGGTGTAATGAACTGAGCTGTGGATTTCAGGGCATAAACAAGGAAGTCTGACAGCTTCAAGTGTCCAAATCTTTCATCCCTTGGAACGTAGATGTTTAAGCTCTGAATAAGCGGCAGATTACTCTCGCTGTTAGGATCTGTTACAATAAGATCAGAAAAATCTTAGTGATCATAACATCATCAGTTCATTAAATTCCATATTAGTATATCAAGTTTACACTTTTTAATAAACATTAACTCTAAAGATACCGAAAACTAGATTAACTTTGGATTCTCATTAGTAACTCTAAAAAAATAGAGAAAATATTGCAGATCGCTAACCTGTCCTAGTTGGTGGTCGGCCAGTTCTTCCACGACGAGGGTAAGGGTACTCACTAGACCCTCCGAGAACAGGACGGACGTATTTGGCACCTTCATCAGGTTTCCCCAAATCATTGTAGTAAGCATAGTCATAAACCCTGTCCCATTCTTGGAGCTCCCCTTTTCCATTACCCCTCAAGTGTACTAACTCCTCTTCTCTGTATTTTCGCAACGGCAACGGTGTCTCACTTGGAAGATAAGTCTGCACAAACATATAGCAGGCATGAACTTTAGTCTTTAGCTTAGGATACCATATATTCTCAATCTCACAAAAAAAAAAAAATAATAATAATAATAAAATAAAGCAGACACTAATGAAACGTGCAAATCATTCGTTACCTTGTTGACGAAGAAAACACGGTCTTTGGTGTATTTTTCAGTAGGGTACACCCAAGAGTTGCAAACGAAGTGTACACGGCCCTCACCGGGAACATTTTCGAGTGTGACGGTCTTGAGGAAGAACTCACTGTGGTGGTTGTTTTTGATTAAGAATGCTCCTGGAACTCCTACTTCCTCTTCATAGTCAAATGTAACCTTGAATGCAGACTCTCCTGTTGTTAAAGGTGTGATTGTGGTAATCCAGTCTTCCAAATAAGCTGGCTGTCCAAGCTTCCCCTTCCATCCATTTTCTACAAAATTCATATATCAATTAGTCATAAATTAATTTATCAATCAAGAAAATATAGCAAGTTCATATGCTCGAGTTTTTTTTTTTTTTTCATCTTTTACAATATGATATTATATACTACTTGATTGATTTACAGAGAATGGAATTTGAACTCGACTGCAAGGGAATTAGCACATTATCATGTATAACTGACCTAACTCACATATTCTTGTGCTTAAATTTTATTAGGAACAACTCTGAAGAAGTTTTATTAGAATATTCAAGGGAAAAGAACAAAGGAATTGGATCTGGAAAAAAGTTAAAAAGCATAGTAACAAAAAGGGTTAAAAGCCACGTCCAGTTGCATGGTGCTTCATTTTCAGGTTAAACTGGTAGGTTTTTCTTTTGTAAGAAGTTACCAGTTGGTGGCCAAATTATGGCGGTCCACCTTTTTGAGAGGTCGAAAAGACTCAAAGAAACATTTCAACATCTCTTAGCCACTATCATGTGATTGGTCTAGTTTAGACTTATGGTTGGCTTTCAAAGGTAAGATTAATGTACCTGTGTAATCAGTTAATGACATGGTCACTATGAAAAAACAACAAATGGAATGACTAATAACCATGATTTAAAAATCATTATCTTATTTTTCACAAGATTAATTATGTCACTTTTTGCACAAACCAACACCAATTTTCTAACCTACTATTTCGAATTCCCATCAAGCTATCATGACGACATAATCACAACTGGACTAATTATTCCAAATGGTAGAGAACCCAAATAGGAAAATGCCAGAGTGTTGGAATTTTTTGTTCATCTTTTATCGAACACATAATGTGAAGATTGATAGTTGAACTTATTTTTTAATGATTTAAAGGAGTTTAACTATTAACCATCACACATCATGTAGTCTACAAAAGATGATATCTCTAACATCACCGACCAATTAATATAGTTCCTCATGTTGTGCATCATTAATATTTAATTCTGATTTTTAGCATATGATCTTATTTCATGATCCAAATATATGACTTGGTCTCCGGTCCGGTCCATCCGGACCATAGAGGTCTAACAGTGTAACGCAATGAAAATAAAAATATAATAAAAGCCTCAGGACTGGAAGCAAACACGGTTATCTTTTTACTCAGGTTTTAGACCCCAAAAGTTAAATGGAAAAAAATAGACCGACTTTTGTGATCGAGGTCGTTTATTTGAAGATATGTCGTAAAGCTGTTTCCATTCTCAGCCGTAATAAAGGACGGAAAATTAAAAAAAAAAAAATAAACAAAAACAAGGGTACTCACGTAAAGTTGATCGGGACACATTGTCTATTAGAAGTAAGTTTTGTCTTTAGTTGTTGCCTACTTGGATTAGAGAGTAAGTGATTTAATCAATTTTGCATATTTAACAAAAATAGCATTTACTCCATCAATTATTGTGAAAAAAAAAATAATACCATGTCAGAATTAACAGTAATGTTATTCTTAACATGTTTTTATATCATATTTATATATCATTTTATGTGGTATCTGATGTGGACAACCACATCATTTAAATTAATCATATTTTAATTTAAATTAAAAACATTTAATAAACCAATAATTAAAAAAAAAAAATTAAATTAAATGATGATGGTAACATACGAGAAGTCTCCTCCTTCCTTCCTGTTCAATCCTGCTTCTTCATCCGTTTCGTCTTCCAAAACAGTTCACGCCATTTTTTTTCACGTTAGCATGGAATACCATCCTCTCTTGTACTTTTGTACCCACTTCACACTACTCACACCACCACCAACATTCTAAAAGGTTCTGCCTCTTTTAGCCCATACTCCTCCGCCTCCTCTGCCTGCCAACAATTCTCACTTAACTTGTAGTTGCATGGCAGTGAGCTTCTTGAGGTAGGAGGTATCCGACCTCTGCCTAGCCAAGTCGGCCCTGAGGTCCCTCTCTGTCTCCGCCACCATTGCCGATGCCTTGGAGACCCTGAAGACCTCCGATGACAACTTCATCAGCGTTTGGGACTGCAACCACTCTAAACCCAAGTCCCTAGATGGCGTTGGTGGTAGTAGTGGCTGCCAGTTCTGCCGCTGCGTTGGCAAGGTCTGCATGGTTGATGTCATCTGCTATCTCAGAAAAGATGACAGCTTGAAAGAAGAAATGAGAGAAGAAGCAGGATTGAACGGGTGTATTCCACAATCACCATTTAATTTTAGTTTTTTTTTTAATTATTGGTTTATTAAATTTTTTTAATTTAAATTAAATTTTGATTAATATAAATGATGTGGTTGTCTACATCAAATACCACATAAGGTGGTATATAAATATGGTATAAAAAACATGATAAGAATCAGTAATGCTATTTTAGGGATAACATATGACTTCAACCATGCAGACCTTGCCAATGCAGCGGCAGAGCTGGCCACCACCACCACCACCAACGCCGTCTAGGGACTTGGGTTTAGAGTGGTTGCAGTCCCAGATGCTGATGTCATCTGCTATCTCAACAAAGGTGACAGCTTGAAAGAAGAATCGAGAGAAGAAGCAGGATTGAACGGGGAAGGAAGGAGAAGACTTCTTGTATTCCACAATCACCATTAATTTTAGTTTTTCTTTTTATTTTTAAATTATTGGTTTATTAATTTTTTTTAATTTAAATTAAATTCTGATTAATTTAAATGATGTGACTGTTCACATCAGATGTTACATAAGGTGATATATAAATGTGGTATAAATACATGGTAATAATAGCATTACTGCAGAATTAATAACGCAACCAATCCACCAGAGAAAGAGGGAGAGTGATTTAACAATCTTAATCTTATCATAAATAATGCATCAAAGAAAAAGAACCAGAATCTTAAACCAATCTAAAACAAAACTAATGATCTCTAGGCTTGATGAAAACTCTATCAATTATTGATTTTCTCCCTAATCATGCACAGAAACCGTATAATCTTGCACTGAAAAGATGAACTCACTGGAATCATCAGCATGAACGGCACTGATGAGCTGCAGAGAAACCCCTTGGCCGACCAACTCGTACACGCCATCGAGAACCGAAGCGTTGAGATCGTTGAAGTCCAAAACATTCTTCTTCATCAGCACCACAGTCCCATTGATCTTTCCATGATTCCCATTTTGCTGGTGGCCTGTGAGCTTCTCAACTATATTCTGCAGTATTTTGTTCTTCTGCTTAATTTGCTTTACACAAATTAAGCTAAGAATATATGCTATTGTGATCTACAAACCCAAAAGAATATATATGTTTTGTGTTTTGTGAAAAAAGGTGGGTGGTGAGGTGAATCGAAAGTTGAAAGCTGGTATGGACGAGTGCAGCAGGACGTTGTGGTATTTATGGGGAACAAAGAAAAGTGAGCCCTAGGTTCGATCTAGCACTTTATTTTTTTAGTTCTTGCCAAGTCATCGGTATTTTCTTGGAAAAAAGTCTCCACCACTTACCAAAATTGTGATTTGGCTAGTCAAAATAACAAGGCCAAATAGGTTCAGGTTTCTAATTGATGTTTTGGGAAAGATAAAAGGAATGTGCACAGGTTATTTTTCATAAAAATTGAGAAATAGGTTTTTTTATTTTTATAATCCCAATAAATTTAAGATTAGGAAATAAGCTAGTTTTTCCTATTCTAAAAGGATTTAAGAATCTTATACTATACTTGTAAGACATGTAACTATCGATCTATGTATTATAAAGAGGCTTGTTGGAGGTTGATTATTCACACGAACAACATAGAGAATACAAGGGTAAAAAACCAAGAGTGATAGAGAGTTCTAAAGCAAGGTTTTGGGGTTTAGCATAAGGATTTCCAATAAGTTATTGTAACCGAGTTTTTATTCTCTATAGTGCAGGTGATTACTCAAGAGGAATCACACGATAAATTGGTAAAGTTTGTCAAACCTCGCTAAATTCTTTATATTTGTGTGTAGCATGTATACTTTACTTGCATAACATCACTTTATAGGTTTGCATAACGTGAAGACCATCAATAAACAAAATCAACTAAGGGAACTTAAAATCAACAAATATTACTGGTAGGATCGCTAAGTGATGGCGCCGATATTATCGATTTTTCACGGTACTGATGTTTTAATAGGTATCCAACGAGTTTTCGTCAAAATCTCGCGATATTATCGATAATATTGATAATATCGCGATATTTCCGAAACTATCGCGATATTTTGGAACTGCGCTACTTGGAGAAGAACGCCGGAGCTTCTACAGCTTCGGCCGACTGTAAAAGAAGACCCTAGACTCTGATCTAGGTATCAAAATGAAATAGAAGACGAGATGAATGTTTTTATATATTCCGTTTGCCGTGAAACGGTCGGAGGTGTTCGAAAAGTTCGTCGACACCCACGGCCTCGCTGGAGATGGGTGTGCCTATTCCTGAGCCGATTTCTTCCCAAAACCTTGGAAAAACACGAGATAGAACTTAAAATTCACATCTAACCTTCAATCTAGAACAGAAAGAGGTAAACCCGAAACTTACCTAACCAAACAAATTCAAGAAACTCACCGGAGGGTTTCTGCGTTCACCGAGTTGCAGAGACGAGAAGGAGAGGGAGAAAGGTGAGGTTAGATGTCAGTTGAAAGATTTATGGAGACCATTTTCATATTTAGATAGAGGTGGGCACTATATTGATGTCATGTTGTTATGGAGGATTGGCTATGGTTCTCTCTTGCATAGCATGGAGGAAGAAGAGAGATGGATGAGTGAAATGAAGAGTCTTTTGTCTGTTCTAGAGAAATGCGAAGGCTCTCGAATTTCTATACTGCATTCAGAAATGAGAGAGAGATCTGACCTTTCATTTGGAATCCTAAGGAACAAATGCATGGATGCGCGACACGTGTTCTAAGCTGACATTTTTCTATGGGTGTTTCGAAATAATTATTTATTTTGACATAAAGTGAGAGAGCTTTGTCAGAAAATACTAACAGAGAGCTGTTGGCTCCGGCACAAGAAAAAAAAAAGAGCTGGTGGCTCTTGGCTCAAGGAGATGTGCAGACAAGGAACAAGGAACAAGGAATCCAATCTTCAATATAAATTTTAAATAAAACCCCCACAATCATATAATTCTTAAATAAAAAAAATAAAGGGTAATAAGTCAGTCATGTATCTTACCATGCAATGTATAAAGTATAAAATATTGTACTAATTCATTATATATAAATGATTATGGTGTGTTTAAACTTCTTTCATTAATTACTACATATTTTCTACACTCACAATGTTTGCCAGCTCGCTGTATAATCAACTTAAATCAGTTAAATCCATCATGCAATGCATTTCGTTCCAATTTTTTGTGATAAACTAATAGATAATTGACTAAATAAACATCCTACAAAGTTTCAATAAAAATTTCCAAGTTTTTCTTACAATTTCCTTGGTTTCCATATTATTTTTATCGATATCGATAATATACCGACATTTCCATCGATATTTTCGTGTTTTGGACTACCGATATTTCTGATATCATCGATATTTTATACCTTGATGGCGTCCAAGAAGTAGTGTAACTTTGACCTATACTCATTTTTCAAGACTAGAAAAAATAACAATCCATTAGAAAATTAACAAAAATATTACAAGTGGCCCATGCCTTGTACTCGTACCACACACATAAAATATGCAACACGTTACTAAAATTGTGAATTTAATAAGTTTATAATTGTTACAGTCCTATTAGAATATGAATGTGATTGTGTAAATCATAACATATCTAGAGATATCTTTTATATTCCCTTTAGTAGTTAATATCCTATTAGAGTTGTAATTCTAAAAGGGTAAGGAAGTAACCTTCCCTACTACTATAAATAAAAGCACAATAGGGTGAAATAGAACACACCTACAATTACACATCTCTTTCTTCTCTCTACTATTGCCGCACCTTACTCTCTCTATGGCCTCCATAATCGTTCAGTAAATTATGTCTACAACACGTTATCAGCACGCTCTTGACTCTACGTTAAAGAGAGCTTATTATTCAATCAAGGGAGTATTACATTTTAATCATTCCTTTTATGATTAATTTATTATTTTGTTGAATTGATCTACATGTTATTGATTCAATTTAATTTTTCTGTATTGAACGTGATACAACATATTGGAGATACAATTCCAGCTTTCCGAGACGAATCTTCTACAAATTCAAAGGCTTTTGTGTTTTCTGCAAATCAGGTACGCTTAAAATAAAGTAAGATATTTGAAATGACCTTGATTTGAAAATATATGTTCATGCATACGCAATTATATAATCGCTATGTGGAATTTGTGAGTCAAAGAATCGAAATTAATTTAGAAGTAATTAGGGTTTTTCAACCCTAGATTCGAAAAAAAAAAAACAAAATTGGGTAATTTCTTGCGACACCATCGTGTGACAGACCTTGGGACGTTGATTTGGACTTTGCGCAGCCCTCTGGGCTTGTTGCCTTCCCTCAGAATTCGACCAGGCCTCGGCCTAGGATGACAATCATACTGGCCTACAACCCGGGACTAAACCTGACTCAACCCGTATGCCAGAAGCATGCTGGACCTTGTCATTGACATGGGCTTGAAGCCTTGGCCCATCTACAACATTTTTTCAACGTGTTGGACTAGTCCCCAACCACGGCCCACAACACCACAAACCAATCTTGAAGATTAGGCTTGTCCCTATGGCCCAAAAATCAAAACCCAGCCTCGACTGCGGTTTCCTCGCAACACTCGTAAGCCAACCTTTGGGCTGGGCTTGCTCCTGCATTGATCTAAGCCCAAAATGCCAACAGAGTTACTGTTGGGCTTTTTTCCCTTAGCCCGTGGCCTGTTGCCACGCATTGGGCTACTCCTAGCAGCCAACCCAAGCCCAATAAACCCGATAGAGCCTTGCATACTCACGGCTTTCATGCCCATCGTGTTTGGGCTATGATTTTTCAAACCCAATGCTAAGGAAAAGTTGAATAAGCCTCCGCCATAATCGTCATTTGAAGACTTATGTTAAGCAGGTTTAGGGTTGTGCCACTAATAAGTCTTTATCAAATTTTGATATCAACCTCAAGATAAGTGATTGGCTTGTGACCCTCTCTCACAAAAATTCAAATGTTGTAAGCAATTTAAGCAAAGCTAGTTCTATTTGCTGGCAGATTTGGAATAATATAAATGGAAGCATTTTCAGGAATGAAAAGCCTGTCCATAGCAGAGCTTTTCTTTGAGCTATGGCTATGGTTAATGACTATTTTAAGGAGCTGTCCATTATACCTATATGTTAAAATAAATTTCGACGGTTTGGTGTCAAACTCTGTGACGGCAGGAGGTTTCATTATCAGGAACTGGAGCAGTAAGCCTATTCTCGCTAGTGCTATGAGTTTGGGGTCCTCCACCATCAATATTGCTAAGGCCATGGCGTTACATGAGGCCCTAATCTGGGCTAGGAGGATAAACCTGACACATGTGTGTGTGGAGGGTGACTCTAAGCTTATCATTGATGTTGTTCATGGGGCTTGCGAAGCGCCGTGACACTTGAGTTCTATCATTGAAGATATTAGGTGGTGTGCCTCTTTCTTCTAGGATATCAGTGGGGCCATGTTTTCAAGGAGGCGAATTTTGATGCAGACACTATGCCGGCGATTGGGCTGAAAATGGATAATCTTTGTATATGGGATGCTTGTCTTCCTTTTGAAGCAAACTTAGCCCTGTTATTTGATTGTAATGGCTCCGGCTGTGTGAGGGGCTTCTCTCTTTAATGAAATTTTCTTTCCCCATAAAAAAAAAATACAACATAATTGATAGTTCTTAATGTTAAGCTTGAATATCAATCATATCGAATTGGAATCATTAGGTTCCAAATTCTAATCCTTTTTTTTTTAAATTTTTTTTGTGACGGTAAGATACATTCTGATTTTGCTCCTAATCTTTTCGGAATTTTGGATGTCAACATATTTGATTTCGGTTTTCCAAAATCAAATACCATTGGATCAGAATTGGAATTTCAACCCAACTTTGTAGCCTTAATTATTTTAATGGTGACAAACTAGATACACACGTTCATGGACTTAAGTGACCGTCGTTCCTAAAAGATTTGGCCAAATTTGGTTGCATCGTTGACAATTTCGGAAGCCTAAAACGAAAGTTGAATACGCGTTTATACCCTTATTTTCTTTTGTTTTTAACCCGAAAGACAACTTGGAACCGCAGCTTTGGCTTTATCAGAACTGGGAAACAATTCTATAAGAGCCGTCGGACCTCCAGTTTCAGCCTCTTGGTTAAGCTGCCTCAATGGACTTATTATCTGCAGTAATATTTTACCTTTCTTTAAAATATTACACAAAATATTATTCCTTATGTTTCCTCGCTTTTCACACGGGTCTTTTCAATTGGGAATTTCTTTGATTTGATTCAAGATTACACTTCCAAAAGATCTTGTTTTTGGGTTTGTGGGTAATAGTTTAATCAGTTGAAAAGAAGGCATACGGAAAGGGATTCCACTAAATCTACCAAATCAACAAATCTGTACCTTTGAAATTTGATTCAACGGCTAAAAACATGAGGCTTTCGCCGTTGGATCAAATTCCAAAGGCCGGATTTGTTGATTTGGTGGATTTGGTGAAAGGAATCTGGAGATGATCAATTTCCAAGGCATACATACACGACTGGTAATTTTTAAGGATTTTTATCACAAATGGTTCCTTAAATTGACCCTCACCATCAAGATGGTCACCGAAATTGAAAATCAATCAATATAGTTCCTAAATATATATGTCGCAAATCAATGTGATCTTTCATTCACAATTCTATTAAAAATTATGTTAAGTGCTGATGTTGCACATAAATGGGTCCCACAAGATTGATGAATTTTTATCACAAATGGTTCCTGAAATAGACTCGCACCATCAAGATGACCCTTGAAATTGACTCACATCATCAAGATGGTTCCTAAAATTGAAAATCGATAGATGTAGTCCTAGAAAATAGGTGTTGCAAATCAATATGATCATTTCGCAATAATTCTGTAAAAAATTTATTATGTGCTGACGTGGTTATAATAATTAATTTAAAAAGTTATCTAAATACCTTTTTGCACAATAGAATTTTTTTTTCTTATAGTAGGACCTATTCCGAAGAGAGCTCCATTCCATAAATTCTCAAAGGCACAAGGTTTAATCAATGCCTAAGAGAGGGTTTGGAAATAGTTTTCAACCAACAATAGACGCACCTCGATTATAACCTCATTATCTCAAGGCAAACATCGTCGTTCTTTGAGTCACCAGACTATCAGGGAAGCACCAAACAAGCTCTCCAAGATTAAAGTTGTGAGGATGCTAATCGCCTAAATGTTAACGGTGATGTCCAAGAAGTCGTTGCCAATCAGTCAAGCCATCCCCAAAGGTGATCTTGATCCAGGTTCAATATGGTGAAGGATGTCGAAGTGTGTAAAGTTGTATGTATTAAGATTTTTTGTTTTGTTTTTTTTTTTTTTTTTTTTGAAAAGGAGGTAGAGGAATGTGGACTAGGTTTTTGGGTTCACAATTTTTTATTATTAAATTATTAAACCTATTTGTAATTTTTTAAATTTAATTAGGCTTATGTGATCCATTTATATGTCACATCAGCACATAACAAAATTTTGATTGAAGGACTACATTGATTTGGGACACTTATTTGCACAACTACATTGATCGATTTTTAATTTAAGGGACCACTTTGATGTCACATGCCAATTTCAATGACCATTTTGATGCACTTAACGAATTTTTTAGCAGAATTGTGACGGAATGACCACATTGATTTGCGACACCTATTTTCAGGGATTACATTGATTGATTTTCAATTTGAGGAATCAAGAACCATCTTGATGGTGAAGATTAATTTCAGGGACCAATTGTGATAAAAACCCAATTATTAATTGCATGAAACACGTATTGATTACTAATTTAATCATATTATACATGCATAATGGTGCATAAGTACAAATGTTCCTAGTACTCAATCCTTGGTATATTGTGTATGACATGCTTGATTTTGATGAAAGCTTTATGTCAAACATATCCCGCATTTACGGTCTAAATTAATCATGAGATGACTGAGAACTAAGCGTATTTTCATTTAAAATGTGACATTTAGTTTAGATATATAGCACACTACGACTAATTCAATTTTTTTTCTTATGAATATAATAATGCTCCGGGAACCAAATTTTATTATCAGGTATACATAATGGTGTGTTTATCTCTATATATCATTCGTTGAAACTTAGACCCACACTCCATAGGTTGGAATACGGAGACATGCGCTTTTGATACATATTTTTGTGGAGTCTACTTTGTTATGTATTTTAATGATTTAACTGTCTGTATTTCATGTCTTACCTCAATAACCCTGAGAAGTGGGCTGACTGCTGTCCTGTAGGCTAGGAGGTTGGACAAGTACCAAGCAATCAAGGGGCTTGATGTCACTGGAGTCTCCAAGCTTCCAATGAAACCGTTGATGGGTTGAACCACTTGGAAATTTTGCTGCAAAATTGATTCAATCATCATACCATACAATTAGAAACTTGTTAAACTCAGGAAACTGTTATTAACACTAGTATTTGCGCTAAATCATACAATAGGTCATAATTAAATATTGTAACTATTTACGAGAGTCGAACTTAAAATCTTACTACTTACAAGTGTACTACTAAACTTAATGCTAGTGACTTTATATCAAAAATCCCCTTTAAAATGTAGTGTAACCTGCCGATTTGTCCCAAGAATTATCACTTAACCTTCGGTTTCATCCCTAAACTTTTTAATTGGAAAATTAAGATTTAAATTTGATTTGCCCCCTTATGTTAATTTTTCATTCATTCCATCCAATTTTTTGTTAAATGGAAGCATGTGCATAACATGTGAGGGTAGTTCGGTCGCTTCATTCTTTAAAATAATTGAAAACTTTAGATTTCTAAAATGTAAACCTATGCAAATATGTGTGATTCTATAGCTTTTGAGTCTAAAGGTTTAGCGAAGTGACGTTTTGGTCCTCAAAGGAGAGTCGTGTGGTGTGCACATGATAAAAGTTAATGTTAATTTGGCTGATGTGACAACATGTCCCTAGATCTATGATTTTATAAATTTTAAAAGTGAGAATTGACGAAAATGCCCTTAGAGGTAAGGATTTTGACTACAGTTGACCATTGTTTAGAGAAGCGTATGACTCAATCTTTTAGTGTATCCTCGTAGAGCTCGTCACTATGAACGCATAGGTGCAAACAAAATCAAAATAAGAGCTACGAGTAAAATTTTACAAAACTACGAACGTGGAGGGCATATTGGTAATTTCATGTTTAGAGATATTTTGTGTTGTTTTGTGAGCTATGTGGAGCTCACACCCCACTCATGCCCTATCTTGTATCCCATCATCCTAGAAATATGGGTCTCCATCTCTTTGCTCACCCAATCTCCTGTTGCCACCTCACCTTACCTCACTACTCAACTCTCTCTCTCTTCACTTATCTCTCTCAGAACCCTCTACCTCTCCCCGTCTCTTTGGGCTGCACCGAGATGGTGCAATGGCAAACACCAAGCCCGATGACGCACCCACCAAACCACCTTCATCCTTTTTGCTCATCTCAAACACTCTCTCGGCTTGATATTGTGCTTAATGCACAGATGTAGCAATGACACCATCGTCATACTTCCCGACGAGATTTCATGATTTTCCCGCTGAACCTTCATCGTTCACAACCTTGGTAAGCCTCAGGACTCTCTAAACCCTTTCCTTTTTATCCTCATAGTTATTATTGATCGTGGGAATTTCACAGAGACGACATGGGGACTTGTCCCCAGATTCCCGCGAGTCCGCAAGTTTGCAGACTTTTTTCCAGCCATTTTCCAGCCACGGCTGGAACCAAGATGGTATAATTTGAATCCTTACCCTCCTAGCTTCATGTTTGTATTTTAATGGCGAATTTTGGTGGAGTTTTGAAGCTAAAAGAAGCCGAAGAATTTCCTGGCAAAAAATTTTGATGTTCTCCTTCATTGAGTTCGACAGGTGCAACACGTGAACCCACCAAGTTAACCTAACCCGATTTTAAAAAAAGGCCTAAGCCTAAACCTGGCCTAAACAATTGGGCCACTGTTCCAGGTTGGCACAGTTCTAAAATGGGCTCAAAATATTTTCTGGAATATTGTTTGTGTTGATTTTTTTTTAATTTCTTGGAAACCCTTTTAGGCTAATTTTGACGTTCTGAGTTCATTTTTGGACTCCATTTAGTGAGATTCTGAAGTTTTAACATAGTTGACCATCGAGGTGTCTTGATTGACTTTTAGAGTTGACAATTGACTTTTATGTTGACTTTTACAAAATTTGCCCGGGATCTTCCTTAGTGTATTTCGACATCCTGATTCCAAATCCGCACTCCGTTTCCCCAAATTAATTATCTTAGTGGAGTTTTACAAATGGATCATAATATTATGCTTAGGTACAATTACTATCAGAGACTCCGGTTATCCTAGTTCGACCGGTTGCGACCTCGCAAGTAGTCAAAATTCAATTTACCATTGCATGATGATATTTGCGTTATCTGCTCACCGTTGTTGCACTGGTGTTAGTACACGCCTGGACCAGGGCCAGCCTTTCACGTGTATGTTCACATTGCACTGTACGCTCACTTTGGATCTATTATAGGTGCCAGTTCTGTCCTAGATTGTTATTGGCAATTAGAACTCGTATATGATGCGCGTAGTGCCAGTCTTCATGTGATTGTAGTACTAGAGCGTAAATCATTATTACACTCAGTCCTGTTCATGTCAAAATACCTCTGCATGAACTCATGTGTCACCATATGTCAATGAGCACTCGATGTGATATATTTATTTCTGCAAGATATTTTGATTACTTGAAGTTATACGCCTATTTACGAATTTTGTGACATATTGAATCCTTAAGATATTGCAGGGTACGGTAAGTTTTTTTATACTATACGTAGTATGTATATTTTGGAAACTATACATGTTTTAAAGTGATGGGTTATACTGTTTTCAAAAAGGTTTTATAAAACTTTATTTTTAGGCCCACTCACTCTTATTTTTCGCCCTTCCAAGTTTTAGTGCTGAGCTTTCGTGTCGACTAGGATTCTTGGCAAATCTTGATATAGGTGTTTACCTTCGATGATATGATTCTCACCCTACCTTACTGCAATTTACTTATGCTCTAACATCACTTGTGAAATGGGTTCATTCCCGCTCACAAGTGCACTCTTCCATTTAGGCACTTTTTAGTTTAAATTTATTAACATTTTCCACATCACTACACTTATGGCTTCGTCACCCTTATGGTGTCGGCTAACACAGCTCGATTCGGAGTCTAGGTAGACATTCTGGGTCGAGGTGTGTCAGTTTGGTATCAGAGCATAAGTTTGGGCAGAATTGCGTTCATCACACGCATGATGTAAGCATGATTGGTTCTCAAACCTAAGTGTCTAATCTTACCACCTCCTCGAATACAAAAAACATGTTAGCTTTTCCTAAGTTATGGGTTACTTAGATGACTTATTGACATGTTAGAAGAAAATTTCGGGGACCACCTCTAGACTTTGAACAAAGAACCATCCTGCCAAGGAAAATCCCGATTTGGATATGAGTTTGTGGCCTTAAAGCAGGACTATTGTGTCGGTAACTGTGTACCATCGAATACTTTACTCATTAATTCCACTACTATTATCTTGTCATCTTTACCAACTCATTCGAGTTAGGAAACCACGAATAGTTTTGATTCCTTGGTAGCATCCATTAGTATACCATCTATTAGAATTCCTACAAAGTTTACTTCGTCAAGATTCTAGAAATGTCTTGAGCGACAACCTGGTGCTAAAGTGGTAGCACTTGACAGAAGAACACCTGGGTGACAACCACTTTGGTCCCCGATATCACTAATATTTTCAAATGCACTAGTGATCATTTCGGATCTTTAGGAGGAAGACCGACTTCTGTTTAAGTCCATCCTAAAGTAAATTACTAGTAAATTCCTTTTTCGATTTTAGGACATTCTAACCAATACTAGTTTCCAGAATTTCTTTTGGTGCTATACTCGTCATTTCGATAAGTATAGGCATAGGAGTACGAGTTATTATACTTACAGTTAGTAGAAATCCCCGTGTAGCAAGTATTTTCCCTAGAATTAATGAAACCACCCCCACTGAACCAGTTTCTTACCAATCGTCTGAAACTATCCACCCGAGTGGCCCTACCAATTGACTATATTATCCAATATCTAGGAACTGTCAACCAGTATTCAGGCGGTATGATTTATGATACTGGACATATGCTAGTATCTAGGAGTGATACCCATATGCCATAATGTTGGTTCACAGTTTTTGGTTAACAAACAATATAAAAATTATCAAAAGTATCATATATGCGTTAATTAGTGGCGCGACTGATAGATTGATTAATAGTGACTACTTGAGCTGAAGAAACTAAATCTTGGAAACTTAGGAGTAAACTTTATTGGAGAACAATAAACTTGTAGTTGTTTTAACCATATTTTCCACTTAGGTAACCAAAACCACTTCGACCAGCCATCTTTCTTATCACTTCCACAAGTAAATATTAGTTTGAAGCACGAGTTATTTTCTCGCCGTAAGAGCGAAATGAGCATTGAGAAAATTGTGAAAACCTGGTAGCACGTGGTGTATTGAAAGGAAGTAGTATGATAGGTTTTGAGGACGTATATCTCTGGCATCATTTCTTAAAATTTTACCTGGGATATCACCAAATGGTGAAGTGAAGTACATCATCGATCCACTTTCTAGTACTACACCAGTTTTCCTTGCATCTTTTCGAACAAGTCCTACATCATTGAGAGAACTTAGTTACTTAAGCTTACCGATTAGGAATTTACCCAACCAAACACTTTATCTAGAAAACCTCAAACCTATATGCAAAGGTGAAAGACTGAACCTTAGGATCGTACCTAAATTTTAGCAACTCAGTCTGGTGATGATTAAAAACCGTTAACCCCTACTTCAAGTTGATGATCACTCCGACAAACTTTTGAAACTCGAGTTTTCTCCCGTAGCTTGTTGAATTCGTAGTGGTCTTACCCATGGCTTTCTCACTTACCCTAGCAACGAAAGCAAATTCTCTAAACACTGGCAGTCAACTTTATACCAAATTCCTGAAATGTTACCTTTGTTTAGATTGGTACTTTTCTTGGAATACGTGATCTCATTCTTGAATTTATCAAATTTTTTGACGTTTCATTCGATATTTACTCTTGATTATGATTCCATATTCACCCTCTGTGCCGGAAGGCATTCCAGTCAACCTTGAGTACATGTCTACCCTACTGGACTTCGTATTGCTTCTGAAGCAGACAAATCATTTAGGAATATTGCTCGGACATCTAATTTTTAGTTTCGACCATTAATGCTTCAATCACCCAACAAATATCGTTGGTGATTGAATCTTCTGGAAGCTACCGTTGTAGCGAGATGTCATGCATTCACTCCAGTTACCTTGTAAATTAGATTTGATGGACTTGTTTTGACCCTCAAATTCTTAAGTGTTTCTTTAGCCTTCTTGACATAGTTCTTGCTAAATCTGAGAGAAATTCGCTATGAATCAGCTCGTTAAGGTGTTGTGAACTACAATGTTCGGGTACATGGTATGCGTACTGCTATTGTATCTATCTGTAATGTGCGTTTACTTCCAAGTCTTTGGTAGTCTTCTTAAAGACCATGTGTACTAAGTTTTTGCCAGTACCACATTTCACCCTCAGACTAACGGTTAGAATGGCGAACTACTCAGACCTTAGTGTACATGTTGTGTTTTGTTCGTTTTGTAGACTTGGTATGGTTGTAACAAACATTTATTTTTTATTAAAGTTGCATGTAACTACGGTTACTATTTTGTTTACGTGTATGGCACCATTTGAGATATGGCATAGATATTCTATACACAGTACATGATTGACAAAAGAATTTTGCGAATAGGTGCATTGAAGGATCGAGATTACGATGTAGCAAATTTGTGTGCTATTGACGACGTAACCCAAGAGGGTAGTACGGGAGCTTGGTCGAGGTGCTAATTAGACGATTTATATGTATTTCCCAATGAGGGGCAAGATGGTAATATTGCACCCTCATAAATTTTTTGAGTGCTTATAGAGACAATGGTAAGCTGTCGATATCGCAGACTGCAGACCGTAATATCAATAACTTATTCGTTGTGTTTGTTAAACAAGTGGACAAGTAGGTTTTTTTATGTTAGCATTTTTAGTTATTTATTGTTTGGGCATGACCCAAAGATATTACACATTTATCTTCAGAGTACGTCACGCTACGAGTGCGTAATTTCTATGTTCAGTTTTAATTTCAGTACAATTATTTTAACTTTACGTTATTATATATATATATATATATGTATGTATTTTGACGTGATGCTATTTACATATATATATATATATATATATATATATATAATAGTTTCGACTTTATGCTTTTATAAAAAGTATTATATTATTGTATTGTACTGAAGGAGAAGGAAAGTACGAGTTTGGAGGCATGAAAGAGGAATCATTGCACTCTGAGCACAACGGAATGACATTCTCTTTCATGCAACTGCTCTAACTTGATATCTTCTTTACATATTTATTTTTCTGCAGTCTTTTCACTATTTTTGTATAACAAATGATTTCAAATTTCAAGGACAAAATTTCTTTTTGAAGGTGGATAAATTGTGACAACCCGTCCCTAATTCTACGATTTTATAAATTTTAAAAGTGAGTTGATGAAAATGCCCCTAGAAGCAAGGATTTTGATTTCTGTTGACCATTGTTTAGAGAGACGTATGACTTATTCTTTTAGTGTATCCTCATCGAGCTCATCATTACGAACGTGTAGGCGTAAACAAAATCGAAATCAAAGCTACGGCTAAAATTTTACGAAACTACGAACTTGGAGGGCATATTGGTAATTTCATGTTTAGAGATATTTTGTTTTGTTTTGTGAGCCATATGGGGCCCATACCCCACTCATGTCCTATAACGTATCCCATCCTCCCAGAAATCTAGATTTCCCTCTCTTTACTCACCCAATCTCTTGTTGCCACCTCATGTCACCTCACCACTCAACTCTCTCTTTCTTCACTTATCTCTCTTAGAACCCTCTACCTTTCCCCGTCTCTTTGGGCTGCACCGAGATGGTGCAGCGGCGAACACCAAGCTCAATGACACACCCACCAAACCACCTTCATCTTTCTTGCTCTTCTCAAACACTCTATCAAATTTGATAATATGCTCGATGCACAGTAGCAGCAATGGTACCATCACCATACTTCCCGGCGAGATTTCATGATTTTCCCAACGAATCCTCGCCATTCATGTTGGTAAGCCTTGGGACTCTAAACTTTTTCCTTTTTATCCTCATAGTTATTATTGATCGTGGGGATGCGTTTTGGACAGGGGAATTTCACAGAGAAGACGTGGGGACTTCTCCCCAGATGTCGGCGAGTACGCAAATTTGCAGACCTTTTTTCGGCCATTTTTCGGCCATAACTGAGGACCAAGATGATATAATTCGAATTCTTACCGCAAAAAATTCCAGTGTTCTCATTCATTGGGTTTAGCGGGTGCAACCCGTAAGCCCACCGGGTTGACCTAACCCGGTTTTAAAAAAAGGCCTAAGCCCAAACCCAGCCCAAACAATTAGGCCACTGTTCCAGCTCGACCCAATTCTAAAATGGGCTCTCTAGAATATTCTAAGAATATTCTTTGGAATATTCTTTGTGTTAGACTTTTTCAGAAATTTCTCGAAAACCCTTCTAGGCTAATTTAGACGTCCTGAGTCCATTTTTGACATCCATTTAGTAAGATTCCAAAGTTTTAACATAGTTGACCACCAGGGCGTCTCAGTTGACTTTTAGGGTTGATCGTTGACTTTTACAAAATTTACTCGGGGCCCTCCTTAGAGTATTTCAACGCCTTGATTTCAAATCTGCACTCCATTTCTCCAAATTTAATTGTCTTAGTGGAGTTTTACTAATGGGTCATAATATTATGCTTAGGTGCAATTACTATAAAAAACTCCGGCTATCCTAGTTCGAACGGCTGCGACCTCGCAAGTATTTGTGAGTAGGTCTTTTTTTATATAGTGTATATATATTTGTTAGTTTCCATTTATATATTTGATAAAGAATTTTCTACGTTACATCTAGGTTAGGGTAATGTATACATAAAATTACCATATTGATGGAATTCATGCAATTATACTACGTCTTATGGGATACATAGGTATGTGTACTAGTATGAATGCCTTAATGGTATTTACGGTTATGAATAATATTTCATTGACTTGGGTTATTGAATTATCGAATTATCGATTTCCCATTGCATGATGATATTTGCATTATCTGCTCATCGTTGTTGCACCGGTGTTAGTACTCACCCGGACCAGGGTCAGTCTTTCACGTGTATGTGCACATCGCACCGTACTCTCACTTTGGATCCCTTGTAGGTGACAGTCCTGTTCTAGATTGTTATAGGCAATTAGGACTCGTATATGATGCACATAGTGCCAGTCTTCACGTGACAATCCTGTTCATGTCAGAATACCTCTGCATGAACTTGTGTGTCAGCATATGTTGATGAGCATTCGATGTGATAGATTTATTTATGCGAGATATTGTGATTACTAGAAGTTATATGCCTATTTACGAATTTTGTGACATATTGAATCCTTAAAATATTGCAAGTTACGGTAATTATTTTTATACTATACATAGTATGTATATTTTGGAAACTATACTTGTTTTACTGGGAGGGGTTATACTGTTTTCAAAAAGGTTTTATAAAACTTTATTTTTAGGCCCACTCATCCTTGATTTTCGCCCCTCCAGGTTTTAGTGCTGAGTTTTCGTGTCGACGAGGATTCTTGGCAAATCTTGATATAGGTGATTACATTCGATGGTATGATTATCACCCTACTTTACTATACTTTACTTATGCTTTGACATCACATATGAAATGGGTTCATTCCTGCTCATAAGTGCACTCTTCCATTTAGGCACTTTTAGGTTTAAATTTATTCACATTTTCCACATCACTACACGTATGGCTCCATCACCATTCTGGAGTCGGCCAGCACAACTCGATTCGAAGTCCAGGTGGACATTCCAGATCTAGGTGTGTCAGATGAAATCTATGAAAAACTAATAATAGGGGGAAATCGGCCAAAAATATTAGTTTAAATCCTTAATTTTCCAATTAAAATGTTTTGGTGGGAAATCGAAAGTTAAGTAATACTTGAGAGGGCAAATTGACAGTTTACTCTAAAATGTATAAGAAGTATATTCATATTCAATATTCTCTATACAAAACACCGCTTAAAATGACAAACACACCATTAACAAGATATCAATATTATATCAGTACGTTTTGTTAGCGATAGTCAGTGACACTAATACTTACATAGATGAAGTGAAAATGTATGATGAGAAGTAAAAGTACCTTGTCAGATTGGACAGCCTTGATGGGGAAGGAAGAGAGTCTCTTGGAAGGGAAGAGCCAGAATGCGGAGGTAGAGAGGCCTTTGGGAGAAAGCAAGGCAGGTCTGGTGGTGATTGGGGAGGTGAAGTTGGATTTAAGCTGGCTGGCCATTGGAGAAACTGAGGCCATCACTTTGCTTTTGCATCAACTGCAGAAGATACACGGTTGTAATCAAAGAATGGCGGGTAGAGGAGCAGAGAGTGAGACTGCAGAGTGAAGTGAACAAGTCAGATATTGGGCAAAGAAGTATACTCGCAAATGTGGTGAGATGTTGTGATAGTCAGAGACCCCTCTGATTTCATTGGATGAGGTGTCGCCATAACTTATTCCTTATCCAACATTTACCCTTTTATTTTTTTTTTTGTTCCACATGCGAATATATTGTATGTTGCCAAAACCTTATCCGTTATCCCTAATCAACTCCTGCAAACCACAAAGAATGAGAAATGTTTTTGTAAGCAGCATCAGGATAACATATTTGTACGTTGATATTGATTGATCGATATCTAGACGATGATAAAACAAAATAAACAAGCAAACACTAAGAAATAATAAACCAAACCGAAATTTATCGAAGTATACCTTGCCCTCCCTCTTCTAAAACTAATTTGATCCATGCTGTAATGTTATCCTTGTCATCAGTAAAGAAGAAGAAGAACAAGGAGAATTACTTCTCAGTCGTCACAGCGAAAAGAATGCGATCGCATTTGGCATCGTAAGAACAACTTCTGGGGCACCAACTCGGATTCTGAAGAGCCTCATAGTGTGGACTGATTGTCACAACTTTACTAATCATGCTTTTTAACTTTAGATTGGGAGATAATTGTGAGAGACATTCATTGTTTCCGTCCTTTTATACACGATCTCTGCTCCTCAGGAGATAACTGGTAATATTAAGGGTTGATGCATGAATGATGTTGTGCAACTCGTTCTAGTAACATCGCCATAGTCACCAAGCAGTTTAATTAGTGTAAATGGGGACTGGACGATTAGCGTTTCACCACCAAACGATGCTCGAGTCAGCCTCGGAGTTTGTTGATTGCTGTTTATCTTGTAACCAGAGCCATAGAACAGAACGTATGAACGTATGAGCCAATCGACGACTAAACAATTTCCATGATGAACCTTTCATTTGTTTTATACATATGGATGGCTAAACGATATCCAAATTGAATGATTTTTGCAAGTATGATCTACATATAAAGAGAATGTACGGTTTCAATTATGATATTTGGACGGTAAAAATTTGTTAATGTTAAGTAAGGAGACTTGTCCCACATAAAAAGAACACAAGCATTATACTTGCTTACATATTTTTAATTGGACCAAAAAAATAAATAAGGGTTGGTGGTAACACAAACTTAACTTTCTTTCCTCTACGATTCCGTAATTTATATGCTTGCAATCATTCATATATTATACGCCCCTAAAATTGGTAAGTAATACTAATAAACCAAATTGATCTTCCGAGCCATCAACATTGTTTGAGAGAAAATTACATAAAACGAAGACCCTAATGTGACAGCGTCTCAAATTTATCACGCATCGTAAAGTGTTTTAACTTTCTCACATGATATCGCATAAATGATTTAAGACACTGTCACCTTAAATTTCTCAGGTGATATCGCATGAATGATTTAAGACATTATCCGCTTAGCGTTCTTTTTATGCAACTCCTCCAATTATAAAAAAGATCCCTTGGTATGCACCACATGAAGCTAGAGTCCAAATTAAAAACTTAGGCTAAATTTTGTGTTTTTTGTTTCCTGAGTTTGATTTTCACCACCATATAAAAATGTGACATCTGAGATCACATTAGCCATCCTGCGGCAAGCCTCGCTCCACGCTTCGAGGCAATATTTAGTCTCTACTCGTTCAAGAACAGTGAGTTATGGCAGCCATTTCGAAAGTATCACTAGCTGCAAACAATGAAACACTAAGAAAAACAGTGAGTTTTGGCAGCCACTGGGGGTTGGGGCAACGCCTTCAACTCTATATTGCTAAGAAAAACTGATCGAAGAAGGCTCCATATCAAATTTCTTACAAGTAAACTCTCTAGTGCAGTTAAGAAATTCATATTATCCGGAAAGTTGCAATAATTGGTATTGTTCAACTGTTCCTATAAAAACGCGTTATTTGAGAAATTTGATTGAAGATGTTTTTGCTTTATACTGTTTTAGACTTATAGTTATAAAAAAATAATAATCCATTTTACAAATACAATTTTAGACCCAACATTTTTAAGAAACTGCTTTAAAAAAATTAAGCAATTCCAAACTAGTCTATAAGAATCATGTTTCTTCTTCATATCAAATTGGGGAAGAGATCCCATCCGGATCACTCCCACCAAATCCTAGGGATTTGGAGATCTGGGCCCTTGAAATTTGATCCAACGGTTACAAATAAGGAATCCCTCTAAAAGTTATAATAATTATAGTTGTTATATTAAATTTCAAGGGTCCGGATCCCTAGAACTTGGTGGGAGAGATCCGGATGGGATCTCTTCCCAAAATGGGGATCAATTAACATATAATCAAATGATGTACATGTCACGACTAGGGATGGGCAAATACCCATCGGTTACCCGCCTATTTAAATTTCACGGTTACAATTATGGGTAACCGTTTACATAAATAAACGGTTATGGATATAACCGCTTACTCGTGAAATTTAAATGGATTGTTATGGGTATGAACGACGGTTATAAACGGGTAACTATTTATCCGTTTATTTTATATATGTAAAATTAATACAAAACATATTTCCTGTCGGACAAAACTTAGAAAAGTGAAAAAGAAAATTATGACAATTTTTTCTTTTTTAATTTTCAAATTGTAACTTTCTCTTAATATATGAAAAAGGAGTAAATGGTTTATTTTATATGAAAAATTTATGACAAATTATGACAGCTATATTCCATATTCTGTATGCACACTGTAAAAATTTGTCACATACACACACGATCACATATATTCCAGATTCCGGAATTACAAACTGTAAAAAATTGACACAAATTTTGTATACAGAAGATATGCAACTTGTGACATATACACACGATTGAATCTGTAAAAATTTGAATATGTAAAAGTTTGGAATTACAATTTTAGGACAAAATTTTTTAAGTGTGGATATGTGACAAATTACTTTCTCTCAAGTTGCATACACATGATTCAAATCATTGAAATCGTTTATTTTATATATTGGCAGAAAAAGAAAATATGACAAATTTTTCTTTTTTAATTTTTAAGTTGTTAAAAAAACACGTAGACGGATGAAAACAAAGTAAATGGTAAAAAAAAAAAGGATAAACGGGTTAAAAAATGATAAATGGGTAAACGGGTACTAAACGGTTACAATTAAAGGAGTACGCGGTTATGGATAAATAATTACGGTTACCTACCCGCCATAACTGTTACTCATCTTTAATCACTACTGTCCTAGTCAGCATAACGGAAGAAACTGAATTTCGACCCGTCAAAACTACAGTATACGTGGCACTTTCTAAGAGCTGTTCAGAACGATTCCACATGCTCTCCGCCGCACCAAATTATTCCAAGTCCCCAACAACCCAGCTTCTTGGACGAGTTTTGCCACGCAAAACCGTGCTCTCTCTCTCTCTCCGTCCCCTGCACCTGCATTCCAACTTTCTTGCTCTTCGGATTCTCTCTCTACGAATCCCTAATTTCCAATCCAAATATCCCAAATCGCACGTCCCGATTCAGTTTTTAGGGCTTCTGAATGGATCCCACAGACGTAGCCTCGTCGAATTCCACGGATTCCACCATCTCCGGTGAGTTAATTCGCAAGCTTCATCAAATTTTCTCTGCAATTACACAATCACATTGTGGGTGTGTGCAATTTTAAATTTTCGGAAGCAAAAATGATATGAATAAACTATTTTTTTTTAATAATTTTGTTTGATTTTTTTAGTTATAAGATGGGGGAGCTATTCAGCTGAGCTAATTACGAAAGGGGAAATCAAATGGAAACAGAAAGTTTCAATCTTTTTATTATTTTTTAAATAAAAAGGGAAATTAAACATTTATGGTAGGTAAATGAAAACAAAAAGCTTCAAACTTTTAAAATGTTTAATAAATCCAATAGAGGAAAATAGTTCAATTTTTTTTCTATTTTCAGATTGCATATTTGAAGGTTGTCTGTAATAATAACTTAGCAGAGCTTTAATTAATTATGAATTCCAATGCATGTGCTCTGATCTTTTAATTTCGCAGGACTCCGTTTGAAGCATCACCGGGAACTAGAAAGGTTAACACTTACAATGCAGCCGCTAAAGACGTTAAAGTATTTCAATTTGGCTGTTGGCCAATATGTTCGGCGGTTCATGGCGAAAGGTGGTTGGTTTGTGCTTCTAATTATGTTAGCAGGAGGTATAGGAGTGATTACTATGACAATTGGCGGACTGCAACAAGAGGTATTAACTTCGTGGGAGACATTTTTGTGTTGGTGCATTTTGGTTTTTAGTTAGAGTAACCGATATTTCGTTGATTTGGATTACCTAATTTGGTTTGTCTAAGTTGTTGAGATAAAGATTTCCCGTGAGTGTTGCTTGTATTTTCATAATTGGGCATGTTTTTTTTTGTAATGTTGATTACTTTTGGATTTTATTTATTTTATGATTGATTGCAATGCAGCATGTTTGGGAGCTTATTCGTTATCTCCAATTTGGTCTCTGGTGGCTGGCTCTTGGTGTAGCATCATCAATTGGTCTTGGTAAGTATGAGTTATATTCCGAATAGCATGAAACTGTGAATTTCTGGTTGATGGATTTGACCTGGTTCCAAATTCTAAAAAAAAATCTTACTTGCTTTACAAACTAAACCAAAATGCATAAGTAACAATTCAGAATGATACAAGAGAATGATACAAGCAAATCATTTTCTTCTAAAATTATGTTGGGGGAAGAACGCACCTCTGAACACAACTCTAAATGTTTTTGTTATATCACTATTCTATGCAGGATCTGGTTTGCACACGTTTGTGCTGTATTTGGGGCCTCATATAGCTCTTTTTACCATGAAAGCCGTGGACTGTGGCAGAGTTGACATAAAAGGTGCCCCCTATGACACCATTCAATGGAGAAGTGGTCCTTCATGGGTGGACAGAGAATGCTCTGAATATGGCGCCCCACTATTCTTATCACAGCACGGTTCAAGGGTTCCTCTTAGCAGCATTTTGCCTCAGGTTCAGCTAGAGGCTATTCTATGGGGAGTCGGAACTGCACTGGGAGAGCTTCCTCCGTATTTCATATCAAGGGCTGGTAAGTACAAACAACAATCTATGTTCTTACACACTATTTAGGTATGTTCTCGATCAGCTCTGTAACCTTTGTTAAGTTGTAGTAAACAGTTTTCTAGTCAGAAACAACCTGTTCGAAAAACCTCATCTAGTCTAGTTTTATCGACACAATAATCTATATGCTTATTTACATCTATGCATATCAAGAAGATATAGTTACTAGTCACCTTTAGAAAAAAAATTTGGTACTTCTTTCTTGGCCCTTTATAAGTCCGGATCATTTTCCTGATTGTTTAACATGATTACATACTGTAAGGGTGAGTGAGTTGGATAGTTTAGAAGTTTCAAATCACTAATTTTTCCCTGAACGAAATTTTGAATCTCTCTTTCTTAAGTGCAGCTAGTATATCTGGTCAAAAGTTGGAAGTCATGAAAGAGTTGGATTCTTCCTCAACTGAAGATAATGGAATGATAGCTAACCGCCTCAACCGGATGAAATCATGGCTTCTTTCGCATACACAATATCTGAACTTTTTAACTATATTAGTTCTTGCTTCGGTAATTTTTCTTTCTTAATGCTAATTATACCCGTGAGATATCTGGCTTTCACCCAGGAGACCCGGGTTCGATTCCCGGCAACGGAAATTTTGAACTCCGCCGTGTAAGTTTATCTTACATTGCCGGTCCCAAGCCCGGATAAAGGAGGAGGGGGAGGGCGTCAGGTAGTCGACAGCCGGCACTCCATGATCACGTCGAATCCTTATGAATATGAATCCAGAACGAAATCGCGCTAAAGCTAGGGCGTCACCCGTAAGTGGTGCGCTGTGTGGCCTGAGCACAGTGATAAGTGAGCAAGGGTCGCTGTATCTCCATCGGCACCCGGATACAGTGTTAAATGAGCAAGGGGGCTATAGAAACTTCTTTTCGAACGACTCCACTCAAAGTTGTTTGGGAGCATATGCTCCTATCAACTTTACACGGGACACACAAAAGAAGTACTTTGATCCTATTAGACGGGGAAGGGTGAAGAAGCTAGGACAGAAGGGTAGAGTTCAAGAGAGCAAAATGCGTTTAGGAACGTGGAATATAGGAACCTTGACGGGAAAATCTATGGAAGTAGTAGAAGTTATGGTGAGGAGAAGGATAAATATTATGTGCCTACAAGAAACTAAGTGGGTTGGTCGTAAGGCAAAGGATCTAGAAAACTCAGGGTTTAAACTATGGTATTCGGGCACAAATAGAACGAGAAACGGTGTTGGCATCATCGTGGACAAGACCTTGACACAAGATGTTGTAGATGTCAAGAGGGTAGGAGATAGAATCATGGCAATCAAGATTGTAATAGGACAAGAACTTATCAATGTGATTAGTGCGTACGCACCTCAAGTAGGGTTGGATACGAGTTCGAAGGAGAAATTTTGGGAAGACCTTGGAGACTTGGTGCAAGGAATTGCTCAGACGGAGAAGTTATTTATAGGAGGAGATTTAAATGGACACGTGGGCAGGGAGACAGGCAACTATGGAGGTTTTCATGGTGGTCATGGTTTTGGGGAGAGAAACGAGGATGGGGAAGCTATCTTGGATTTTGCAATGGCATATGATCTCTTCTTAGCCAACACCTTCTTTAAGAAGAGAGAAGAACATGTGATCACCTACAAGAGTGGGTCGTCAAAAACACAAATAGATTTTCTTCTAATGAGGAAAGAGGATCGTATAACTTGTAAGGATTGCAAAGTTATACCAGGAGAGAGCGTGACTAATCAACATCGCTTGTTGGTGATGGATGTACATATCAAAAGAGTGAGAAAAAAGAACAAGACTTGGAAGTGCCCAAGGACTAGATGGTGGAATCTAAAAGAAGAAAAACAAGTCATTTTCAAAGAGAAAGTAATCACCCAGTGTGTGTGGGATAGAGAGGGGGAAGCTAACCAAATGTGGGATTCCATGGCTAGTTGTATCCGAAAAGTAGCAAAAGAGGTATTAGGAGAGTCCAAGGGCTTTGCCCCACACCAAAAGGAATCTTGGTGGTGGAATGAGGAGGTACAAGCAAAGGTGAAGGCTAAGAAGGAATGTTGTAAAGCCTTATACAAGGATAGGACCGATGAAAATGGTGAAAGGTATAGAAAAGCGAAGCAAGAGGCGAAGAAAGCTGTGAGAGAAGCTAAGTTAGCGGCTTATGACGATATGTATAGGCGACTAGATACCAAAGAAGGAGAGTTGGATATCTATAAACTAGCTAGAGCAAGGGAAAAGAAGACAAAGGACCTAAACCAAGTGAGGTGCATCAAGGATGAGGATGGAAAGGTTCTTGCTACAGAGAACGCGGTTAAAGACAGATGGAAAGGTTATTTTCATAATCTTTTCAATGAAGGACATGAAAGGAGTGCTTCTTTAGGGGAGTTGAGTAACTCAGAAGAGTGTAGAAACTACTCTTTTTATCGTAGAATCCGGAAGGAAGAAGTGGGTGTAGCTTTGAAGAAGATGAAGCATAGAAAAGCAGTAGGCCCAGACGATATACCAATCGAAGTGTGGAAAGTTTTGGGAGAGACAGGTATAACATGGCTCACTGACCTTTTTAATAGGATTTTGAAAACGAAGAAGATGCCGAATGAGTGGCGAATGAGCACTTTGGTGCCTATCTACAAGAATAAGGGCGATGTACAAAATTGCATGAACTATAGGGGAATTAAGCTAATGAGTCATACAATGAAGCTCTGGGAGAGAGTCATTGAGCATAGATTGAGGCAAGAGACACGGGTTTCGGACAACCAATTCGGGTTCATGCCAGGGCGCTCAACCATGGAGGCAATCTATCTCTTACAAAGATTGATGGAAAGATATAGAGATGGGAAAAAGGATTTACACATGGTCTTTATAGATTTGGAAAAAGCGTATGATAGGGTCCCGAGAGACATTCTTTGGAGGATTTTAGAGAAGAAAGGAGTACGAGTAGCATATATCCAAGCTATACAGGATATGTATGAAGGAGCAAAGACTGCCGTAAGAACTCATGAAGGACAAACCGAAAGCTTTCCCATAACTGTAGGATTACATCAAGGCTCATCCTTAAGTCCTTACCTTTTTGCGTTGGTAATGGATGAGTTAACAGGACATATTCAAGGTGATATTCCTTGGTGTATGCTTTTCGCAGACGATATAGTGTTGATAGATGAAACTCAGGAAGGGGTAAATGCAAAGCTTAACCTTTGGAGAGAAGTGTTGGAATCTAAAGGTCTTCGCCTAAGCCGATCAAAGACAGAATATATGGAGTGCAAGTTCAGTGCAAATGGAGGCCAAAACGAGTTAGGGGTGAGGATCGGAGATCAAGAAATACTAAAGAGCGACCGTTTTCGTTACCTAGGATCTATCTTGCAAAAGAACGGAGAATTAGATGGAGATCTCAACCATAGAATACAAGCTGGATGGATGAAGTGGAAGAGTGCATCCGGCGTGTTGTGTGACCGCCGTATGCCACTGAAGCTCAAGGGAAAATTTTATAGGACGGCAATAAGGCCGGCGATGCTGTATGGCACAGAATGTTGGGCAGTGAAGCATCAACACGTACACAAAATGGGTGTAGCGGAGATGAGGATGCTTCGTTGGATGTGTGGGCACACGAGAAAGGATAAGATTAGGAATGAGGATATCCGGGGTAAAGTAGGAGTAGCCGAAATTGAAGGAAAGATGAGAGAAAATCGGTTACGGTGGTTTGGACATGTGCAAAGAAGGCCTACTGACGCTCCGATTAGAAGATGCGACTATGGGACAGAGGTTCAGGGCCGAAGGGGCAGAGGAAGACCTAGGAAAACTTTGGAAGAGACCCTAAGAAAAGACTTAGAGTACTTGGATCTAACGGAGGACATGACACAGGACAGAACACAATGGCGTTCTAAGATTCATATAGCCGATCCCACTCAGTGACTTGGATTTTCCAAGTCTCCAACCGAGAAGTTTTCCTCACTCGGGAAATTAAGGGAACACTACCTCAACCTATATGCTCCACTCACAAAGCTTCAACATACAAGCTTCAACAAAAGAAAATTCAAAGAACTTAGCGAAGAAGGCTTTGGTGTATTTAACACAATACGTTGAAATGAAGGAAAGCTTATTTATTGATATCCCCGATAAGTTACAAATATGTACATATACTTGAGTCAAAATAAACAAACAAGAGGGAGCCTTCACAAAGGTTGCTTAGGAGAAGTCTCAGCAGTCGGTAGAGCCCCAGAAAGAGAAGGCACCGAGGGGGATCATTCGGAGCCTCAGTACTGGACAAAACCCTAGAAGGAGGAGGCATCAGAGATTGATCATTTGGAGCCTCATTACGCGGTACAGCCCCAGAAGACGAAGGCAATAAATGCCTTTGGAACAAACCCACAAATCTCTGATGATCAAGTAAAACCTGACCATCAGATTCCTTCATCTGGTCAAGCTTCCTCTTCATGTTTGTAGCATAGTCATGTGCGAGCCGGTGCAACTGTTTATTCTCATGCTTGAGCCCTCTAATCTCCTGTTTGAGACTCATCACTTCAGCCGCCAATGATTCAACTTGGCGGGTTCGAGCAAATAGGCGTTGGGCCATATTAGACACAGAACCTGCACACTGAACACTGAGAGCCAGAGAATCCTTAACAGACAACTCATCAGACCGTTTGGAAAGTAGTCTGTTATCTTTGGGAGTGAGAAGGTTCCTGGCCACTACCGCAGCGGTCATATCATTCTTCATCACGGAATCCCCAACGATAAGAGGACCAGTAGGGGAGACGAAGGATGGGCGCCATATGTTGTCTGGAGAAGGCGGGGCTGCCTCTTCAACAAGGTTCAAGTCAAAACGACGGTCGGAGGGGCCAGACATTTTCAAAGGTGTTGAAGAGAGAAGAGGTCGGACAAATCAAGATCTTAGAAGTGCAAGAATGGAGCTTCTACTGGTGGATATTCAAGTGTGCTTTGGAACTTAATGTCAGCCCCTATAAAAATCTG
Organism: Malus sylvestris; assembly: GCF_916048215.2. Lineage (NCBI taxonomy): Eukaryota > Viridiplantae > Streptophyta > Magnoliopsida > Rosales > Rosaceae > Malus > Malus sylvestris. Next base: position 27,906,774 of record NC_062263.1, read on the forward strand.
CACTCGACGAAGCTTCAGAAATCGAAGAGGCGCCTGCTCAGAAATCGAAGAGGCGTTTGCTTCCTCAAAAGCTGGGCTGCTCAGAGACCACGAGGGTCGATCTCAGAAATCGAAGAGGTGTTTGCTTTCTCAAAAGCTGGGCTGCTCAAAGACCACAAAGGCCGATCTCAGAAATCGAAGAGGCTTGCTTTCTCAAAAGCTGGGCTGCTCAGAGACCACGAGGGCCGATTTCAGAAATCGAAGAGGCACCTACTTTTCCAGCCTTGTCAGCACCTGTCACACGCACACTCAGCTTTGCGGAAATTATGGGCATTCTGTTGAAGATTTCTGGCGAAGTAGAAAACACATGAATCGTACTGTTCAATCACCCACTTCCCACACGCAACAGTAGCTCATGGGTACCACAGATAACTTTGCCAAAGTTCTCTGACAAAGTTGAGACACGTGAAGCTTGCAGCTCCCACTACATCGCTCTGACCAAGAAGGGTAAAAGAATTGCAAAGAAACAACACTAACAAAGTTTAGACACATAAATTTTGAAGGTCTAGCTACCATATTATTACCCACAAGGGTAAAGGAACAGTACCACTGCTGGATAATTGGAAAGTCCCGGTGTGTCAACCTCTGTGCTTCGTGGCAAGGTAGACTAGCAAACATGCCCAACCTTTACTCACTTTCGAGAAAACACTCCTAACAAGATTGCTTGCTCCAAAATCGAAGAGGCACCGCCCTCCGAACCTCGAGAGCCAGACTCCCAACATGATTACTTTCTCAAAAATCGAAGAGAGGGTAAAGGAACAGTACCATTGCTGGATAATTGGAAAGTCCCTGTGTGTCAACCTTTGTGCTTCGTGGCAAGGTAGACTAGCAAACATGCCCAACCTTTACTCACATTCGAGAAAACACTCCCAACAAGATTGCTAGCTCCAAAATCGAAGAGGCACCGTCCTCCGAATCTCGAGAGCCAGACTCCCAACATGATTACTTTCTCAAAATCGAAGAGAGGGTAAAGGAACAGTACCACTGCTGGATAATTGGAAAGTCCCTGTGTGTCAACCTCTGTGCTTCGTGGCAAGGTAGACTAGCAAACATGCCCAACCTTTACTCACATTCGAGAAAACACTCCCAACAAGATTGCTTGCTCCAAAATCGAAGAGGCACGGCCCTCCGAATCTCGAGAGCCAGACTCCCAACATGATTACTTTCTCAAAAATTGAAGAGACACCGCTCTCCGAATCTCGAGAGCCAGACCCCCAGCAAGATTGCTTTCTCAAAAATCGAAGAGGCATCGTTCTCCGAATCTCGAGAGCCAGACCCCCGACAGGTCTCTAATCTTCACACGCAACATCAGCTTTCCAGATACCACAAACCACTTTTTCAAAGTGCTCTGACAGAGTTAAAACATGTGAAGCTGGCAGCTCCCACTACCGTGCTATAACCAAGCAGGGTAAAGGAATAGCATTATTACTTGATGTTAGGGAGACTCCTATATATGACGACTTCCATCCCTAACGGACAGGCAGACCTGCAAAAATGCTCAACCCTTTCTCTTATCTGAGAGGGCACTCCCAACAAGGCCTTTCGAAATATTCAGCTTTCTTTCCCCCCGATAATACCTCTGTAAACAAGCTATACTAGAGCAAGAATATCTCATATCATCAGGGTTAAAAGCAAGAGTATCCCATATCATGCTTTTTCCCTGTCTTTTCCTTTGGCCTTGTTCTTACCTGCAAGACAAGGAGAAAGAGAGCAATCAGTCAGCACTTGGAATCAAGCTTCCAGCCAGGAACTGACTGCCTGGAACCCCTTACCTGATTACTTACCTGGCATTGCTCTCGAGTACTCATCTTCAACATCTTATGCTTCCAGGGAAGATACCGCATCTGCCTGAGGAACAGATAGGGCAAGTGAGAAGGATACAAGGAAGCATGTGGAGACAAGCGTAACAGCACACGTGCCGATACATCCACTACTCTATCAAAAGCAAAAGTATCCCATATCAGCAGGGTCGAACGTACTCTAGATTTGATGGACTTGTTTTGACCCTCAAATTCTTCAGTCGGCCTTATACTCTGGAGGAAACCAGAAAACCCTCCAGCCCAGTTCAAGAATAAGCCTGTGGAAAGTTACTTCTTCAAAAGCAAAAGTATCCCATATCATCTCTCCTCATTTTTCTTCTCTTTATCCTTCATGCTGCCTGCAAGATAGGGAGAATGTGAACAATCAGCCGGAGCTCTGATTGCTTACCTTGTCTGTCACCTCTTTCAGCAGATCCCCCAGCTCGGCGACTTGGGGGACTCCTACTACATGGTTTGTATCTCGCTTGACCAAGCATGAAACTACAAGTAAGCTTCAAGTGAAATTGATACATTACCTTGTGCATCTCCACCAGTTACAGATACCACCCCTGGATGGAGGAAGAGTACTTCCAGAGAAGATGCCACATCTACTTATGAGACAGATAAGGCAAGTCAAGACGATACCACACTCCGGTACTTAGAAGTTTCGTGGCTACGAGATCATTCTCCCACAATATTTCCTAATGTCATTTGTACTAAATCATTCACTTGTACTCACTAAAGGAGAGTTTGAACCTATGTACTTGTGTAAACCCTTCACAATTAATGAGAACTCCTCTATTCCGTGGACGTAGCCAATCTGGGTGAACCACGTACATCTTGTGTTTGCTTTCCTATCTCTATCCATTTATATACTTATCCACACTAATGACCGGAGCAATCTAGCGAAGATCACAAAAAGTGACCGTTTTCGCTACCTAGGATCTATCTTGCAAGAGAACGGAGAATTAGATGGAGATCTCAACCATAGAATACAAGCTGGATGGATGAAGTGTAAGAGTGCATCCGGCGTGTTGTGTGACCGTCGTAGGCCACTGAAGCTCAAGGGAAAATTTTATAGGACGGCAATAAGGCCAGCGATGTTGTATGGCACAGAATGTTGGGCGGTGAAGCATCAACGTACACAAAATGGGTGTAGCGGAGATGAGGATGCTTCGTGGGATGTATGGGCACACGAGAAAGGATAAGATTGGGAATTAGGATATCCGAGGTAAAGTAGGAGTAGACAAAATTGAAGGAAATATGAGAGAAAATCGGTTACGGTGGTTTGGACATGTGCAAAGAAGGCCTACTGACGCTCCGGTTCGAAAATGTGACTACGGGACAGAGGTTCGGGGCCGAAGGAGTAGAGGAAGACCTAGGAAAACTTTGGAAGAGACTCTAAGAAAAGACTTGAGTACTTGGATCTAACGGAGGACATGACACAAATGAGCGCAATGGCGTTCTAGGATTCATATAGCCGACCCCACTTAGTGGGAAAAAGCTTTGTTGTTGTTGTTGTAATGCTAATTATACCCGTGGTGTTGCAACATTCTTTGAACACATGTTGCATTTAATTCCCTTTTGCAGTGCACTATACTTCTCTTTTTTATTTTTTCTTAAAATCAGTTTTAAGACATCTTAAGGTGCTTCTCCAAAATAATTTTCAGGTGCCCAACCCTCTATTTGACCTTGCTGGTATATTGTGTGGACAATTTGGCATTCAGTTTTGGACGTTCTTTCTAGCAACATTGATTGGAAAGGCATTTATTAAAACTCACATACAGGTTTGCTAACTTGTAAACTCATACTGGCACAGATTTTCTCTTGTTCTTTTGAGGTGTTTTGCTTCATTTATAGTGAGTTCTAAGAACTGTTTATAAGAAATCCGCGCATCATGGATTGGATCCTGCTCCATCCAATCAGATGTTTAAACACGGTTTTGATTTTATTTCTCCAGAACATGCTTACCGAGGTTCCTAGTTTACTATTTTAAAGTTCCTTGCATTGAACAATGCACGAGTTTACATATTTTGAAGTGGTTATGTTGCCCTGTAATTGCAGACAGTTTTCATCATCTCAGTTTGCAACAATCAGCTTCTAGATTTGGTAGAAAATAAATTGATTTGGTTGTTTGGCTTTTTCCCTGGATTTGGTTTGGTTGTGCCCAACCTCATCAGCAAACTACATACTGTGAAAGACAAGTATGTACACGCCTCACCTCCAGCCCCCTCAAACAGCAAGGTAGTGTTTTCTGAATTTTGGCTTTAGCATCCATATGCTGTGTATAAAGTTCATTTCCGACAAAAAGGGTTTAGGTATATTTTGGACCGAAAGTGGGGAAACATAATCCATTAGCTAGTTGGTAAATTGAATTCTGTATACATGTTACTGAACCTGAGGATTTTTGTACTTCTGTTTCAAGTACTTAATAAACGACTATGCTTGTCCTTTAACATGTTTTTCCCCGTTTCCTGCTTTCAGGAGAAAAAGTGGGACTTATCATTTAGTTCGATTTGGAACACAGTTGTGTGGCTCATGCTTATGAACTTCTTCCTCAAGATTGTGACGGCAAGTGCACAAAGCGTTCTCAAGGAAGAACATGAAAGGGAGTTGACTGCATTGTCCAACAATCTGCATTCATCCAACCATAAAAGTAGTGCCGGTTGCAGCCAAGCCTCTGATTGAATTTTCCGAAAGCTGTTCTGGTTTGATTATTTTTTTCTTCTTTCCCTTTTCTGGTTTTCCCTTTTCTGGTATTCACATCATCGGAGTTTAGCGCAGAAATTTTTGTATCTGCCATGATTACTTCTCCCGTAGCTTCCACCCATTTATCTCTGTTTCAGTTTGTACATATAAAACATGAAGTGAAACATAGGTAAACCCGTAGAAGTATCTACATGTAGTATAATTTATAGGGGGAAGTTTATCTGTGCATTTATCGGCGATCTCGATCTGCCTTTGTATTGAGAAATTTGCCCATTCTGGGAAATGCAATGGAATAAAGTCTAGTCTCCACTTTGTTGGAGGAGATTCTGAGTTCAAATTTCATGAACGATAGTTGTTAATCAAAAAACGAAATGATGAATAAGATTCTCTATTTAAATCCAAAGGCTTTGTGCCAATATTACAATTACAAATAACAGGACTTGCACACATTTGAATTTGATTCATTGGCTGATAGAACAAGCATTACAAGTTGAAATTCACTTGGCAAAAGCGCTACTGGCAGAAGCGCTTATGACAGAAGCAGTCCTGGATGAGCCCTAAACAAAGCCGAGGTGAGTGTGGGTCTCCCACCTAAGGTCCTGGGAGAACTGAGAGATAGCAGCTCTTGGATCGCCGCCGGCAATGGACAAGTAGTAGTTCACAGTTGCATCATCTACTTGCAGACTTCTCCTCAGCGATTCAACCACTCTTTTCTTGGTCTGCAAGACAGAGCATGAAGAGCTGCTGCCGCCGATGGTTTTCGGGTCGGGGCCGCCTTCCAAATACAACACAGCCACTTCTCTCTTTGCATAACTATCCACTTCTACATAGCAGGTTGCATCCGAAAGCATCTCCGCGTTGCTTATCGGAATCAGCAATCTCTCCCGAGAGTATATTCCGTGCTCGCTCATCATGTTGTTCAATCGTTTTATGTCCATCACCTGAAAGAAATCGAATTAATACTACGTTTGGGCTTACAAGCACTTCCAGTTGCTTTTCCAAGAAGCATTTTCAACAAATATTTCGACTTTTTTTTTTCTTTAATAAAAGCACTTCTAAGTATGCTTCGTACAGAAGCACTCCCAAACTGGCCTAAAAGTGTTTTGCATTTTCATTTTCTCGGCAATCAAACAGATGATAAGAACCAAAAGGCATGCGTACCTGAACGGAATACTTGACGGCGAGGCTGGCGACGCTGTCGCCGCGGACAATCCGGTGCGAGATGGCGAATTTTCCGATCGAATTGTCCCTCCAGAAGCTTAAAGACGAGGGCTTTCCAATCACCTCCTTCAGATTCCAAGGGGACTTGAAGGCTTTATCGACGATCTCCTGATCGGAGGCCACGGAATTCCAGACCCGGCAGACGCAGCTGGAGCGAGCGAGGTCGGGAATCGGGAGCTTCTCGAAGATAAGGCGGAGGGTGTCGCGGCAAGTCAAGGCCGAGAAGTGAGAGTTAATCGGGGATATGGTGGTGGTAGAGTCGGAGTATTCGCCGAGGGTCTGGGTGGAGGTGGTGTCGGCGCCGGCGTTGAGAGGATTGTGGATGTCGTCGTCGTTTTCTTCGTCTCCGCAGCAACCCATTGTCGTTTGGGAGGAGAGTTCAGATTCTGTCATATTTATTATTTATATTTTTAACTGATGAAATTTTATGGCTTGTTTTTTATTTTATTAAATTTTCTTTGTTTATTATTGTTGTATGAAATATATTTTACAAAGACTCTGCTATCCACACATCTCTTTTTACTTTTCACATAATTCTTATTAATTTATGTCTGTTGATTTTTTTCAATTCATCCGATCCGATGGCCGAAAACCAAAAAGGTGTGGGAGAAGTATAAAGAGGTGTGTGAATATCACATCCCTTTCCAAAGTATTAAATTTACTAACCACCCACAATCAAGTTATAAAAATTAATTTCTAAGCGTTTGAAAATCAAGAAATTAATTTTTAAGCATTTTAAAATTAAGAAATGACTCTTATCTTAGGTCTAACACTCATCTAAGGTCCGTGGTTATGAATTTTCTTTGTAATATTGTGTTTTAAAATTTGTTTTGTTTTTAATTTTTTTTAAAGTGACCCTTCAACCAGATTACAAGGACCAAAAATCTTATACTTTGCTCATTATATAAAGTGGAGGAAAATCTAAATGGGAAAAGAAGGAATGGCAAACGAAAATTATATGGGAGAGAGGAATCAGTAAAAGACAGTAAGACACTATAAACCTACGTAATTAGAACGCCATTGCGCTCAGTTCTGTGAAATGAGGTCTTACTACATAGTACATACCTAAAAATCATATATCAACCAGCTTCCTTTTTAAATTTAGAATACAAAATACAATGCATCACAGCTTCAAAGATTCAGCAGAACAAACATCTTCATCGACGAATCTTGTACGGCAGATAAAAATTTCTTAGCGTTGATGGCAGAGCAAAAGGATTAGTCCAGTGGCGTAAAATCGAATTTCTACCTCAACTGCATGCTAACTTGGGAAAAAGTTAGAAAACAAAATAAAACTCATCAACTTGCCCATCCATGACCGTGGCCAAGACCGTACGCATCAGGATAACTAGCTCCGTGACTGTGATGGTGGTCATGCCCATCGCCATGGTGATGATGATGATGATCACTACTTTTTGCTTCATCAAGCATCTTCTGAATATGCTCGGGGATGGGCTCTTCCTCAACCTTTCTGACAGTAGCAGGCAGTGAGGACACGAAATAAGCAATCTTTTCAGCTACCTCGTCAGCTGCGTCCTCCTACATCAGCCAAAGAAATACAACAGCTTAATGGAACTTCGACAACCGATGAGTGAGAAGACTTTGCAACAGAGGAATTTCTTGAACTACTTGCCATGTTGTTCAACACAATTCGAAGTTGACCCACAAAAAAGGAAATTAAAATCAAACTCTTTAGCTTTAAGGTAGGAAACATCATTTGGTATTTTGAGTGCATTAAAAGCATCATACTGAATGTTAATCCAAATACACTGCGTATCGTTGAGATGAAATTTTTCAACATTCTTTTTAATCATAGATTTGCAGTTAAGTCCAAACAATGTTACTACATTGAATTCAGTCTAATCCTGAATTTTCAAAATAATTGCTAGCTTGATAAGTTGTAGCTATTGTACATATTCTGCATAGTCAATGCTGTAGATTCAAGACTTAGAAGCAGAAGCATTTTAACGTTGCCATAAACAAACCGCCAGCTTCTTGACTTACAAACCACTTCAGGTATTCTACATTTTCAAGTAGGAAATATCTGGTTACACTGATTTTAAATCAAGGCTAGCCATCCAAAACCTAGCCTCGTCCACCCAGCAACTGCTGCTCTTCCCTGAATATACCATTAGATACTAATCTTCTATCGCAATTTGAAGTCGTATAATTCTACTTACATGCAGTATATAATTCTACTTACATGCAGTACAAAGACAAGTTCAGAATACAACAGAGACATTATCTAGTGTTCACCAGACACAAGTTTAATTGCTATACGAATTTCATATTTTTCTACCATTTAGAATTTGTAAAAGTATTATTGTAAGGAAACCAAGACCTAGCCAAATTTATCCTAAATATTGAGATTTTCAGTCTTATCACATACAAGAAAATCAAGCGGTAGTTCATAAATATATCGAATCCTCACCTGAGGCCACCTCCCACCTGAATGCGTGACAAAATTTGCCTGTGGAAGTGCACTTGCAACACGGCTTCCCTCTTCACTCCATTCCTTGGACCAACTGCTAGACCAAAGCACCTGCATTGGCACACCTTTCAATCCATCCGAACCGCCCCATTCTGCTATATCAAAGCTATGATTCAACTTCTTTCCCATTCCAACAATGGCTCTTGTCCCATCCCTACCCTTCAAAAGAAGTCTATGCGCATCGACATCTGAAACATCAATCCCCCTAGAGCAACTCAACCTAATCAACCAAGTATAAGCATGTGAAAACCTCAGCACAAACTCCCTAATCATTGGCACTCCAAAAACCCACAAAGGCAAAGCACCTGTCGATCTGGGTGAGGTATCAATGAGCGTTACACTCCTCACCGATCCCGCATTTTCCAAAACCCAATTTGCAACCATCCCCAAAGCTGAATCATGCAACACCAAATGCACAGGGGCCAAACCCGTCGTCTCAATTACCTGCCCCAACACCTTACCAATCTCATCAGGACCCATTTCAATTGGCCTCACAACCTTCTTCTTAGAAACCCGAGCTTCGATTTCTTCATACGGAATCTGCCCTGTTTCAATTATCTGATCAAATGCCCAAAACAAACCCTTTTCCTGAATTTCACCATACACATTCCAAAATCTCCCTAAAATCCCACTTTCCCCCTCTCCAACCTCCACCACCGATTTGTCCGAAAACCCGTTTCCGGGCAAATCAAACGCAACCGCACGAGCCACTTTGGACCGCAAAGATTCAACAACTTTTCGAAACGAGTAAGAACTAAGCCCCAGGCCATGAACAATAACTACATTTTCCGATCCTACAGAACCTTTCTCAGTATAAAAAACTTCAAACGGGTTTTGATTCGGATGAGTTTGTACCTTTATGGTGCGACCCTTCGAGTAGTGCTGACGGAGAGCGGCGGGAAGGCTCAAAAACCAAAATTTTGGGTCCTGTGGAGAGAGAGAGGAGAGAGAAATGAAGAAGACGGTGACGAGAGAGACTATGAGAGTGAAGTAGAACCAAAAAACAAATGGATTTTGGGCGTTTTGCGGTGGTTTTGGCGTCGGCGATGTGGGTTTTGGTGGTGGAGTTGACTTGATCTCTTCTGGCGACGACCGCTTCGGTTTCCGGGTTCGACGGTGTTGGTCTTCGTCTTCCTCTGTGATGGTCACCATTGAAGAAAAATGGAAGCTTTTCTGGTTGGTTTTTGATCTGCGGAGTAGAACTCAAAAGTAAAGCGAGAGAGCATGCCAGTTAGAAAAAAGACAAAATTGTAGAATTTTTTCCTTAATTTTAGCTCAATTGATTAATAATCTCGCAACTAAAAATTCATGACTATTGATTTCTTAAAACATCAAAACATGTCGTTGTAGTTATTATCGTTGATTCAGTATAATTATATTAAAATTTAGAAATTATTACTCTAATTAAGTTAAAGTTAAAAATCATTTCTCTAATAGATTAAAATTGAGAGACCATTATTATTTTTCTCATCCAAATATTTTTTTAAGAAACCATCCTTCTAATTAGATTAAAATTAAACAACCATTATTACAATTTCTTTTTGAAATAAAATGCGAAGGAGAGAAAGGGGAGACAAGAAACGACAAGTCGTTGTTAATCGCATCTTCTTCCCTCTCTATGTGGTGACTGATAAGATAACTGAAGCTGTTCTTTCAACAACTCTTTCCTTCTCTCTCCTGAGTTTTGCTACGATGCACTCATTGTCATCACAGGCAGTGCGCCCTCTCTCCTTTCACTCCGCCCGCTCTCACTACTTCCGCCACTTCCTCCCCCTCTCGCTCCCCATTTTCCACAATTCCAAGTCCCACCCCAAAATTTTCACTATTTCTCCAAAAGCTCCGGTCTTGATGATCCGAAATTGCACCTCCATCTCCGCCAAGCCTTCGTCGGAGCTCCGAAACAAGCGATCCAGTTCGGATTCTTCCGACGAGAAGCTACGCGCCCTCCGCCAGCTCTTCTCGAAGCCCGGCGTCGGCATCGACGCCTATATCATTCCTTCTCAGGATGCTCACCAGGTTAAATTTCGTTGCTTTTTGGGTTTAATTTGAGGTTTTACTGTTCATGGGGAATTTAATGGCTGTAGAATTTTATTGTGCTTTGTTTGGCTTGAGCTGTTATACTACGAATTACGAGCTTTTTTATTTCTGAAATTTGGATTTTTTTTAGATTGTGTGTTGTATGTAGAATTTAACTGGGTTTTGATTATTTTGGAGCTAATATCTTGCATATTGTTGTTTTGTTTCAATTTTATAGTTTTCGTCCATTGAATTTTGGATTTTTTTCTTGGATTGTGTGTTTTATGTGGAATTTAACTGGGTTTTGATTTTTGTGGAGCTAATATTTGCAAGTTTGTTGCTTTTTGTTTCAATTTACAGTCTTGTTTTATTGACTAGCTTCCTTTTTTCCGTTTTTATGGTCCGGGATGGTGTGGTGGTTGTCAAATTCACTTGGGATTGTCAGTATGAGCTTTTGGTTCCGAAATTTCGAGATTTGATTTTACTTGTACGTTTATTTTCTGTACAATTGTAGTTTGATTGGTATGGTGTGCTTTGTGTTGTGTGAACTATTCAAGTGGGTTTTTACTGGTTGAAGCATTTCGATTGTAAAATTAAAATTTCGTTGAAGTTTTTCTTTTTTTTGCTATATTGGGAGTTATGAGTAAAACAGAAAGAAAATGCTGTAGTTCTTTTCGCCTCTAGGCGTATCTAAGAGCTTTGACATATTGCTTTGTTTAACTCCCTAGTTCCTATGTATTACAAGAACCAAACAGTCTTAGCTGCTGGATCTTATGTTCATTTGGCATATAGCTGGAGTGGCTTTGAGTTCTTATATACCATGTTACCTGTTTTGTCTGCAGAGTGAGTTCATTGCTGAATGTTATATGAGGAGGACCTTTATATCGGGGTTCACAGGAAGTGCTGGAACTGCTGTCGTCACAAAGGATAAAGCTGCTCTTTGGACAGATGGGCGCTACTTTCTTCAGGTCTGTAAAGATAAAACATCATTTTGATGCTTCTTGTTATGATGGTCTCTTGTGTTACTTTATCTTTTCTATATGCACATCATATAACTCAATTCTTTAGAGTTTTGTTTTTGGAATGCGGTTGGGAGAGTGGTGTCTCTTTGTGTACCATCTGGGCCGTGGTGTGATTCCTGACGGCTTTTACCCTTTCCTACTATTAGGCTGAAAAGCAGCTGAGCTCTAGTTGGATTCTCATGCGGGCAGGTTCTCTAGGAGTTCCAACGACTATTGAATGGTTGAATAATGTTTTGGCTCCTGGTGGGAGAGTTGGCATCGATCCTGTGAGCAATACTTATCCTCTTAAAATTGATCTTCAACATGTCTTTTCATAAGTTTCTATCACTAAGATCATCTCCAACCATTGGGCTAAAAGCCAAATTTTTTAGCCCGGACAATTTAGCTTATAGCCTAGAAACAGCTTTTCTGCTCCAACCCTTCTGGCCTAAAATTTTAGCCCGGGATTATTAAAGAATGAACTTAGGCTAATTTTTTTCTTAAATTTACTTTTAAAAAAAAAAATATTATGTAGACTATCGTAAATTAATTCTATTAACATTTTAATCTAAAAATATTTAAATTCCGATAAATATTGAAAAATCACTAAATCCATATTTGAAACTCATGAAACACTATGGAAGAATATGAAAATCATGATAGAGATGTATAAACACAAAATTTGGAAATGGTAGAAAGAAAAATTGGAATAATTGTAGGAGAAAAGTGAGTTTTGTGTGGATGTTTGAACAAATACATAGGTATTTATAGAGTTTTTTGGTAAATTTTGAGTTAAATTATTTTTTAAATTATTTTAGTTGGATTTAAATTTGGACCGTTAGATATTTTTTTTTTTACCATTAGATTTGATTATATTCGATTTCAGCCGTTGGATTCAATAAATATATAAATATAAAAACAAAAAAAATATAAATTTGAATCTAGGCCGTTGGATCAACCAACGGGCTGTTGATCGCGACCGTCGGATGAAAGTAGACATTGGGGCACCTGGGAAAGGTGGCCGACAGGCCCACATGGGTGGAGCCTTGTCTGTCTGAAGGGTTGCGCGTCAGGCGAGGGATTGGCGCACAGATGCCAGGTTTCACTCATTTCGGTGAGGCCCACACCGAATCCTGGGCTAAATTTTGGGGGGAATTTGGCTTGGGTTTGGCTTTTAGCTTTTAGCCCAAAGATTTGGCTTGGGTTTGGGGGGGGGGGGGAATTTGGCATTTAGCCCATGGTTGGAGATGGTCTAACAAACACTACTGTTTTTTTGACTTGTAGAACTACTTATTTTTAAAATGCGGAATTTAACTACCTATCTGATATTCATTTTTATCCTCCGAATTACAATTACCATCTTTAATTATTAATTTTATTTTCCATTTATCATACTTGCTTTATTTATGATGCCACCTTCTCCATCATATTGTGAAGGGAGCAGTTTCTGTTTTCTTCCGAGGCTGCAGAAGAATTGAAACAAGGTATTGCAAAGAAGAACCATGAGTTGGTTTTCCTGTATGATAAAAATCTGGTGGACGAAGTATGGAATGAATCAAGACCAAAGCCTTCAAACAAACCAGTGAGAGTACATGATCTCAAGTATGCTGGTGTAGATGTAGCATCAAAGTTGTTGTCTTTGAGGTCGGAACTTGCTGATGCTGGTTCATCTGCAATAATTATATCTATGCTCGATGAAGTTGCCTGGCTGTTGAACTTGGTAATACCTCTTAATATCTCTGTGAGATTTTTTGGCAGAGACATGCTAACCCTGGTTGTCAGCTATTGTCTGAATTCTGGATTCCTTGGACCACCATCAAATTATGATTTGAATTTATCCATAAATTCCTGCTTTTGTGTTTAATTTATTAATACAAATGATGTGCTAAATTTCTTTTGCAGAGAGGAAGTGATGTTCCACATTCACCCGTTATGTATGCATATCTGATTGTAGAGATTGATAAAGCAAAATTATTTATAGATACTTCTAAAGTGAGCACAGAGGTGATGGATCACTTGAAGAAGGCAGGCATTGAAGTGTTGCCATATGACTCCATTCTTTCTGAAGTAGAAAGGTGAGGTCTCTGATTTGTAGGCTGTACTAGTTCGGCTTTTGTGATATTGTTTAATTTGAAATTTGTATTATGTTAACATCTCAGTCTTCTCAGACCTTCGTCGATAATAGCAAACCTACTTTTCATTTTCAGTCTGGCAGCAAAAGCGGCTAAAGTTTGGATGGATATATCTTCTCTTAATGCTGCTATTGTCAACACCTTTAACTCTGCTTGTGAAAGATATTATGAGAGCCTTAAAAGTAAAAGAAAAAGTAAGAGTGACGACTCAAATGGTTGGTCTGGAGGACCGACTGGAATTTATAGAGTGTCCCCTGTATCTTTGGCAAAGGCAGTTAAAAATGATTCTGAGTTGGAAGGCATGCAGAGTTGTCATTTAAGGTAATTTTCTCTTCCCTTCGAACTTGACTTTGTGCTGATAATCATATGCTTCTGCTTTGCATATCATGGTTTGGTTCCCCTCTTTTCTGATGTGCAGAGATGCCGCTGCTCTAGTGCAGTTTTGGGTTTGGATGGAGGAGAAAATTAACGAGAACATGAAATTGACTGAGGTAGAGGTTGCAGAAAAACTTCTTGAATTTCGTTCGGCGCAGTCTGGTTTCCTAGATACAAGCTTTGACACAATAAGCGGTACATGCCACTTATTTTTTTGTTACCTTTTTTTATACTATAGTTCTTTGAGGTTTTTACCTTCACTGCCATAGATAAGCATGCTCTTATTTCCTAAGCTTACTACTTGGATATTTTATTCCGCTTCTCTTTCTTCTTTTGAAGTTAGTAGTTCTTTTTTTGGTTTCTTCAACACCTTACAATGTAAATTATAATATTCCAGGTTCTGGTGCAAATGGTGCTATCATACATTACAGAGCAGAACCAGATAGTTGTAGTGTTGTGGATGACAAGAAACTCTTCCTATTGGATAGCGGAGGTCAATATGTTGATGGAACAACTGACATAACTAGGACTGTACATTTTGGTGAACCTACCACACGACAAAAGGAATGCTTTACCCGAGTTTTGCAGGTATATAATTAAAAGAAAACTAATGAAAATGGCTTGAAAACTTTGAGTTTTAATGATAAGGACAAAATAAAGGGTAAAGTGAATAGTACCATGATTGATTTTTTAGTGTAAAAATGTGGTTTTCCGTTAAAGTGAACAGTACCGGGTGCTTTTCGTTAAAATTCCCCATAATTAATGTACTTTAGTATTCTACTCCTAACACTGACTAATTTGATGCCTTGATTGTCTCTGAGTTTTCTGACAGAGTTTGCAATTGCAGGGTCATATAGCTCTTGATGAGGCAGTATTCCCTGAAAACATGCCCGGTTTTGTGTTAGATGCATTTGCTCGATCCTCCCTTTGGAAGATAGGACTGGATTATCGACATGGTATTTTCCTGGAATTTCTATAAAATTATCATAATTTTTTTCCTTTCTGAAATGAGCTCGGTTATTTTTACTTTTGTCTTTAATGGTGGCAGGAACTGGGCATGGTGTGGGAGCTGCATTAAATGTTCATGAGGGGCCTCAAGGTATTAGCTTTCGATTTGGAAATATGACTCCGTTACAGAAGGGCATGATTGTTAGCAATGAACCTGGCTATTATGAAGATCATGCCTTTGGCATTCGGATTGAGGTACCCCTGCCTCCCTTCTCTCTTTGCACATTGTATTTGTAATATTGATGCTAATTTTCCTTGTTGCTCTGCAATCAGAACGATTTTATGCTCATTTATCTTCCACTCTTGTTCCTTACTATTCCACATATTCATCTTCATACAGAATCTCCTTGTTGTGAAAGAAGTCAACACACCAAATCGTTTTGGAGGAAATAGCTACCTGGGATTTGAAAAACTCACATTTGTCCCGATTCAGGTATGCATTTGGTTACCTAGTAGTCCAATTGGTTATGACTTACGAGCATGACCTTTTTCAGTGAGTGCCTAACCAGTACATTAGTGCTCGAAACCTTTTAGTTTGGCTTGACTAAGAAAACCAAATTTGAAGTCAAACAATCCCCCTATTCACACTGGCTTTTACTTTTAGCATGGCTTTGGTGTTGGAACGGCCCTAACAAGTTCATATTAGTGATTTATTGTTAAAAGAAGGGTTGGTTTCTATGGTTTTCTTTTGATATGGTTTTTACCATGCAGGCTAAAATGATCGACTTATCTTTGCTTTCTGCTGCGGAGTTTGATTGGCTTAATGATTACCATTCACAAGTTTGGGAGAAGGTTAGTACAGATCAAGAAAACCATATTTTCTTTCGAGGGTTGTGTCTATATTGAATAAAAAGCTCATGTCGGGTGTGCGTGTTTGTGGGTATAGAGTTAAATTTATCTTGGTAATATCATTAAGTCGTTCTGGATTCGGTTTTAGATATTAGAACTAACTTCTAAGGTTACGCAGGTCTCCCCTCTTGTGGAGGGTTCTGCTCGTCAATGGCTTTGGGACAACACAAGGCCGCTCGTGAAGCAGTGATTCGTATTTCTATCCATCGGTCTATCTTCTCCCATGTTGTACCCTTTTATACACAAGAATAGTAGCTAGCCCCAACGATAAGACGATCAAATATATAACCTTGTACATAATTTGCTCCGGAGGCGGTGATATTTCTCAAGATTATTAAACTGTTCAATTGAATTTAGTAGTGTGCTTTTGTTATTGGCATTTCAAAATCGTCCAACGTATTTCATTTATGAAAACGAAAAGAACATATACATGGAGGAGTACATGCAGGATGGCATTTTTGGAGTAAGAACGTAAACCTCATTTTGTTTTACATAAGTACTCACCAAGATCATTTGTTCTTTTCACACCCTACTCAACATGCTTTGCCTCTGTAATTTTCCATAGCATTGGTAGCGAATTCGAATGCCACTTCTTTCGTGATCCATCAACGTCAACATCGTCGTACTTGGATACGTTCAATAACATATGGAAAACACAACGAAAAACGACACATGTAACGCAGTGCTTGGAAGAAGCTAAAATAGTGTATAAATTTATCTTTTTCTTACGTGTTTTAACAACTAAGAATTAATGTGCTCCATGATGTTTTAACAACTGTTAATTAATTTACAAGTCATAATGGACTCATTTTTTAGTTAGGCTCGCTCTTTTTGCACTTTACATTCGGTTTTGGGGCGTCAAATTTGGGTTTTGAATGAAGCTATAGACGAACAAACAATACAATGCTTCACAAAATGGTCAGAAGTTGTTATCATCACTTATAAGTCACATCATGCAGTCCTCTCTAACGAGAAATTAAACATAAGCAAGGAAACCCCGTGACGACAGATTTGAAGTGCTAATAATAAGGGGTGGTTTGGGAGTGAGGTGATTAAAAAAAAACCCCCATGAAAAAAAGCTGTGAGGGTTTTAGGTGTTTGGTAAACTAAAAAAAAAGGGTTTATTTTGGAAGCTGCTGTGAGAATAAGCTGAAATCAAAGAAAAAAGCTGAAGCTACTATTTGCAGCTTTGGAAAACTGGTTTTTTTTCAAAGCACACAGAGCTACAGTGCTCCTTTAATGAAAAAACCCGATATCAAACTGTTTTTTTTTTTTTCCCAAAAGCACTTTTACAAAAAAGTTTACCAACCACTCTGCTGATTTATTTCACAGCCGCTTATTCTCACAACAGTTTTTTTTCAAAACACAGCAATACCAAACCAGCCCTAACTCCTACTGACAAAACCGTATCAAGATAGTCCATGATCAAATATGAAATCACCAAATCAAACTTGGGAACTGGCATTGATGCTACATCCTCACTTGAGAATAAGTATAAGGCCCTTCTTGATCGAGATTAAGGTGATACAAAATTCAAAAGATTCAGAAAGTACAAGATCACTCTAATTTGTCGTAAAACCACAAGGCTGAACCCTAATTATTAAAAGGGACACTTTGGATGCGGTCCCTAGCTATCAACATTCTTTGATTGAAACCTTGTTAGTTTTTGGTTTTTGATTGAGGTCCCTGACATTAATGTAATAATGTAAGTTACTATATTTTTTTAATTCAAAATTCAAAATTGAAATTTGTAATTGTTTATATTAATGAGATTTTAAATAAAACCCATAATTTATGGGATTAAAAATAATAAATAGAAATTATACTCTCTATTATATTGTGTGTGTGTGTATACATATATGTATGGGTACATTAACCAAAATTAACAAAAAAAGTTATTGTACCAAAACATGGATACATTCTCAAATCAACGAAAAAGAATGTACCCATATGAGTTTAAACATGAATTAAAAATTTTGAATGGATTTTATATTAAAAAAAAGGTACATTTTACATATAACAAATTGATATATTTGAGAATGGGTACATTTAAGATTTAAAAAATTGAAAAATTATATGAATGGGTACATTTAAGATTAAAAAATTGAGAATCTTTTTATATATAAAAAAAAACTAATAGGTACAAACTTAATTTAATTTAATTTTTTATTATTTTGGAAATGTTTGAATTGAAAATTTATTAGAAGTTTAATAGAGGTGTGAGTATTAAACCCTAAATTAATTACTAATTTTTATATTAAAAAATTATATAATAAACATGTAAATTCATTATCACATTAATGCTAGAGACTTGAATCAAAATTTGAGAACTAATAAGGTCTTAGTCAATGAACAGTAAAAACTAGGGACCGGATACTAATTTTTCCTTATTAAAACCTCTTTAAATTAGGATGCATAATAATGTTAATTATTAGAGTTTTGGCAATTTTAAGACTAATTTAATATTAGTCCCCACAGTTTTAGACCATGATATGGAAAATCAAATTAAAGCAAAAAAAAACAAAAACAAAAAACAAAGGAGAGAGGAGCAGCAAGGCAGCAATCCTTTCCCCTCTATACATTCATTGAAACGTATATCTATATCTATATAGCTGAGAGAGATGGTCGTCAATGCACAAATCCTAGAACTGCATAGTAAGCGATCAACACTGGAAGGGAGACCAACATGCCAAATATTACCCTGCATGCAACACAAAATATAAAAGTTAGAAGAATATATATATAATTGAAATTTATTTGAAATATTATTGCTATGAATTATCCAAGTAATCTCGTTGATATTTTTCATATTTAAAGTATGCATAAATTTGAGATTTGTAAATATAAAGAGGTGCATACGTACGCTGTACTGAGCACTTCTGCATGGAGTCCATACTGTTCGGCAAATATGAAGGACGTAATGGACTGTGGCACTGCTGCCTGCAATATTGTATATAAATGATGATAACTCATCTAATTAAACATTTATCATTTGATCCAAAAATAATAATTAAAAACATTTATCATCTGAAAAATAAAATTATCACGTAGAAAAAGATAATTTTTTTATGAATGCCGCAAACACAAGTAATGTGGTAAACTATTATCGAAGTGTAACATTTACCATCTGAAACATAAAGTCATCATGCAAAAATATGTATTGTTGCTTGCGCAAGTTGTTAAATGGAGATATGCGGACATTCTAATTTCAAAATTCATTTAAAGTTTAAGATTAGTGAGCTAACCTTCAGTGCGGTACTAATTAAAGTTCCTCAAAAAGTTAATACCATTAGTGAATACCATTAGTGAAAAGAACCGTGTGGTGTTGAGAGCTGGTCAGATCTGACCAATCATCAAAGTTCCTCAAATTTAAATAAAATGGCTTCACTAAAAAACTTGATTAATACACAATATACATGAATACATGCATGAAAAGGTTTCTGTTGTTGTCCAATCTGTTTTAGAGATGGAATATTATCGAAAATGAAAATACATATCATTTTTCTCCTCATACATACACATTTATATTTAATCTTATTTGTTATTTGTGTTTAATTAATTCAATCTGATAGTTAAAATTAAAAATGGTGTATGGAAAAAAGAAGATATATGGTTAACATTTCCCAACATAATTCCTTAAAACGGATCCTCATTTTTCTCAAAATTTGTTATGTAAGTAAAAGAGATTATTAGGGTAGGATGTGTGTTAGTGGAGAAGAAATTGGCCACTTATTTTGCTGGGCAGCTCATTGGAACAACCTCTATGTTATTCCACGTACGATATATATATGACATGCAACCACTATTATATATACATATATACTATAATTTTATAGGCCATGCATGCTTGATTCATCATTTAACTTTCTAAGATATATAAATTGGCAAGTAAACTACCTGAATGATAGCAACACGTAAAACATCACCATGCAGACCCACAGCAATAGAGCCAATCGCCATGGCTGCCGGTCCTGCAATAAACCTCAGAACCATCCCAATTATTGTTAAGCTCGTCCCACAGGCTACAAATTTTTCCTGCAGTGCCATGAAGATACCTGCACGTTGCATACATGATATATAGTTAAAACGTTACCGTACAGATATATTCATTAGCATTAGCATTAATTAATTAGCATATATATATGTGGTTAATTAGTGATCACTCACCCATGCTAAACATAGCAGTGCCTGTACCAGCTTTTGACATGATTAAAACAGATCCTTCCATGATGCTTGGCAACTCAATATGCCACCTGCAGCACCCATAAATTTATTTATTAATTTACAGAGACATATATGAAAAAACGTAAGATATTTAGTTAATCAATGCTCAAATATAATTAATAAATATTTTCTTGCATATTATATATATAGATGCATATATTTAGTACCTTTTTGCTATAAAAGCCCAAGCAATACCAATAAAAACTGCATAGGAGTTGGGATTCATTCCAAGTTTCACCCACACAGTCTTCATCAAATACCAAAAGGAAGGCCTAGTACTTATTGTTATCTCCTCCATGGCTTCTATGTCCTCCCCTTGTGGATCAACCGAGTGAACTCGAGTGTCGACATTAGTCCGACTTGAAACTATGCCTATCGACCCCGTACGTCGAAATTCCAAGACAAACAAAAGAATGGTGAGCCATACGATGGCCTGCACGACCGATGATTGAACAACAAGATCAACGGCTGACGAACCATACATGGCTCTAATCAAGGGCACACCAACCACTAGGGAATTAGTTAACGTGCACAAAGAGAAGATTGTAATGGACCAACTGTAGCTTCCTTTGCTGCTGCACTTGGCCCAAAGTGCTAGCACCACCACGATTATGAGCTTAGAGATGAAGTCGGCGCCGATGAAGCGGTAGTTCCATTTGTAAGGATCCACATGTGCAGTGAATTCGAACGTGAAGAGTGGGAGAGTAAAGAAACAAACGAAGCGGTTGATCGCGCCACACTGCTCGGGAGTGAATATGTGCCACCACCTTACTGAGCCGTACCCTAAAATTAGGGCAACATAGAGTGGAACCATGGCTACCACCACCTTGTAAACATCTTCCCACCCAATCATCTTAGTGTGTTAATAAAATATATTTGGGCAACCTAGCACAATAGCTTGTAGCACTACTGGCAAGAATGGAAGAAATGAAGAATATGATGTAGTGCTACTGTGAATGGTTAATTAGCTTGACAATATTCATGAACTTGATTGTACTTGTATATATGCATACAGGGAAAGCCAACTTTGTTCCCTTTTTTTTTTTCTTTTTTATTCCTTTTATCTTTTAAGAGTACGTGAAGACCCGTGAAGACCGGGGAAGAGAATGGTGCTGTGCTGATGAGTACGTGAAGACCGGTGAAGACCGTGGAAGAGAATAGTGCTGTGCTGATGACTACGTGAAGACCGGGGAAGAGAATGGTGATGTGCTTATGACGGAGGCCTTCGGTTGGGTGGGGCTTGAATTTGGGAGTTGATAATTGGGAACTTTAATGAAAAACAGCCGATACTGTTCACTTTAACGAAAAACCATATTTTACACTAAAAAATCAATTATGGTACTATTCACTTTACCCTTTATTTTGTCCTTATCATTAAAACTCAAAGTTTTCAAGTCATTTTCATTAGTTTTCCATTAATTTGGATGGGGTGGACTTTCTATGAAAAAGTCGAGCCTCTTTGCTTTTTTTTTTTTAATTAAAAAATGGCGAAGCTATCAGCCTCCGCGCGACCTAGGATGGTTTTCTCAAGTTACACAGTGAAGCCAGCAGCAAAGGTTACAGTGCCCACGAGTGTCCACACTAGCAGGTAGGGGTGGAGCCACGAGTTTCCACACTAGAATAGTCCCGGGCCTACCTGATATTTTTTTCATATAGAAAAAGCTAGAGTTATCACTTTGATTTTCAATAATTATGAATATGCGATAATTCACATATTTGTAAAAATCATCATCGTCATCGGGCAAACAAACGTCAGAATCAAACCAAAAATCTAGAGTAGCAAATTAAGTAATGGTTGTGACGATGACCAGACAATGAATGAGATGATGGTTGAGAGATGGATTCGCATGCGAGTGTGTTGCGTCATTATTGCATCGTTTTGTTTACATTTGTGAGGGGCCCTCCTATTGCAACATTTTGTAGTTGACTTGAGTTTTGAGTGATGATCTTTATAGAAATTAGGAAGAAAATCATTCAAGGGCGAATTAACACCTTTTATACATTACATTTGGAAATAATTTTAAAATGCACTACTAAATTTGAGAAATACTAACAACCTTCTCATTTATTTTCTCATTTCAACTCTCTCATTTCTTTTAAAGTCACGTGTGCTCTATTAGCACTCAAAGCTATAATTTTAATTGTTTTCTTCCTTTGTTAGAATAATTAAAAGTCGATCTTCCTAGTATTACTCTTCGCAATTAGTTCTACTGGTAAACGACGTGAATGTTGCACCCTTTGAAACGGACGACGTGAAACTAAGCGTCGTTTTGCCTTCTCACCGACTGGGCCTATTGGGCCATTTCAAAGTGGTCCAACGAGAAAACATTTTATAGCCGTTAGAAAGAAAGAGCTCCCTTACATTTAAACCGACGGCTTAGATTCACTCAATTCAAACATCAATGCAATCAAAACACTCCCCTCGCAAATCCCTCCGGTTCCATAAACTAACGGTCTCTTTCTCTCTCTAGCTCTCTGAGATTTTCGTCTAACCCTCTCTCTCTCACTCACCCTCTCTCTAGAACTCGCATTCTTGCTGTGATCCTAATCCACGGACGGTACTCTCCTCTCTCTCTCTCTCTCTCTCTCTCTCCAGTTATTTCTTGTTAAATGGTCGAGCGAGCACCTGGAGATGTTTCCCCAAAACTGCAAAGACGTCGTTCCAAATCACGACTCCAAGCCCTCTCCAATCTCTGACGCAGGTTCGTGCTTTTGTTTAATTTTATTCAATTTGCCCCCTTTTTAATTTTTTTTGAATTACAAGAAAATGTTGAATTTGAGGTTCGGATTCGATTAGTACTGCTTCTTATATTTTGAATTTTATTTTCGAGCCCTAGAAAATGTAGAATTGGGAAATTTTCTGATTCGAATCCACCCCTCTTTTTCTTCAGTTAAAACCCTAGAGAAGATTACAACCCAGTTGGACAGTGACGTGAGCGACAAAGGTGGGTAATTTCTGCAATTCTTGGTTTTTTAATCTTTAATTTTCTAAAAGAAATTAGGATTTTTTTTTTCAACTAAACTGTTACACTGAATTGAAATTGAGTAGTTGAGTTGTAAGAAAATAGAAAATTTTTGGGGTTCGTTGAAGTCAGGCTCTGATTGTATTATTATTTTCAGAATGTAGTCCAGATATTGCTTCCAAACCCGTCGAGTGAGATTCTGATTTGATTGGTGAGAGTAGCAAGTCGAACGGAACTCAAGAAGGTTCTCCATGTCAGATGGTCCTTCCAGTTTTGCTGAAGATCACTGATTTGTTAATGTCGCTTCAAGGAAAGCTTAGAAAGTCATTGGAAGCATTTGTATTTTCTTTCTGTTTTGAATCTTTGGACAAATTCACTAAACGTTTTTGCTTTTGTTCTTATGCTTTAGGACTTGAAGAGAGAGAGCATACTGCCTTGTCTGATGAAGTCAAGCTCACTACGAATTCCTCGAGTGAACCTTTTGTTTTAATCACTCACAATTATTTTCTAACTTTCCTTCCTCTCTTTACAATGAAGTGATTGAGCTTAAAGGCAACATCCGAGTTTTCTGCAGATTTAGACCTTTGAATCAAACTGAAATTTCAAGCGGATCAGGTTCCGTTGTTGGATTGGAATCCTCCCTAGACAGTGGGTTGCAGGTCATTTGTTCTGACTCCTCTAAAAAGCAGTTCAAGTTTGACCATGTCTTCGGACCTGAGGGCAACCAAGGTAGCTGAAAACTCATACTGATTTTGTAATTGCACTGTCTAATACTTAGCAGTTGATTTTGTTTAAGATGAATAACTTTTAGCTAGAACTTTGTATTGTTCATGCTGAGCTTTTCAAATGTGCAGAGGCTGTTTCGCTCAAACGAAACCTATTGTGAGTTCGGTGTTGGATGGCTACAATGTCTGTATTTTTGCCTATGGAAACTGGAACTGGCAAGACCTTTACGATGGAGGGTACTCCTAAAAACAGAGGTGTTAACTTCAGGAGATATGAGTTATGCATTAGTATGCTAGAAGTCAATCATGAGAAGATAAGGGACCTCTTGGTCGATAACTCCAATAAACCGACAAAGAAATGAGTTTTCTTCTGCTTAGATGTCAAATTGTCAATTGAGTAGACTTTGCAACCTTGCATGTAGAAAATTGTTTATTTGAATCAAGTATCAACATCACTATTGTCCAAGACTTCCAATAAGCTGCTGTTAGCTTTCCTAAAGCCACTCATTATGGCATAAATTAAGTAAGGAGGGATAGCCTCCTTATATTTTTGGCTGTAGAGTTGCGTTGCAGATAAGAAAAAGAAATACAAAAACAATCTTTGAAAAGCAACAATCACATAGTTATAGGCTCTTAAGATGTTGAACCAAATTGCACTCTGACTGAAGATTGACATCCGTACTTAGGTATCCAACACATATGTTGTTGATAAAATTTCCAACACCTTCTGGCAATGGTTACATCAAATGAGATCACCTTAGTGCACGATCATGCCACAATAATTCGTGATGGCAACAGTCAACCAGATGATCCACGAGATGACTCTTTTACCTAGCAAACACAACCTGCTGAAAAATTGGTGAAGGTCTCTATCTCAAAAGATTATCCAAATCACATAGTGAAGATTGGCACCACCTTGTCACCACCTTGTCACCACCTATTCGGTTGGCATTGATCTCCTTTTTGTAAGAGAACACCGAAGTCTTCGCTTGGTCATATGAAGACATGCCAAACATCTCTCTCAATATCATCTATCATCGCTTGAGTATTGATCGCAAGACTAAGCCAATAAGACAGAAGCAAAGATCTTGTGACGTTGAACGATACGAGGCAATGAAGGCAGAAGTTGAAAAACTCAAAGACATAGGCTTCATCCATTAAGTCAATTATCCAACGTGGGTAGCAAATGTTGTCCTTGTTAAGAAAAATCCGACCAAGGAAAATCTCATGCTTCAAAAGATCTTGTGGAGAATGAGTGTCGACTACACTGACCTAACCAAATGATGCCCGAATGATAGCTTTTCCCTTCCTCTCATTGATAGACTTATCGACTCAACGACAGGATGTGAACTCTTGAGCTTCATGGATGCTTACTCAGGGTAAAACCAAATCCTCATGAACCATCCCGATTAAGAACATACAACCTTCACTACTGACAAGGGATTATATTGTTATAAAGTCATGCCCTATGGCTTAAAGAATGTAGGGGCGACTTATCAGAGACTAGTCAATTCAATGTTCACCGAACAAATTGGGAAGAGCATGGAAGTTTATGTTGATGATATGCTAGTCAAGAGCAAACATGTTGACCAACACATCACCAACCTGTCTGAAAACTTCACCATCCTGAAGAAGTATCAAATTAGGTTGAACCCCAACAAATGTGTCTTTGACATTGACTCTGGCAATTTCTTGGGCTTTATGATTAGCCAACAAGGCATTGAAGCTAACCCCGAGAAGATCAAAGCAATCTTTGACATGAAAGAAAGAACCAGTATCTTCAAAAGACGTCCAAAGCCTTACTGGCAAGATGGCAGCCTTGACCAGGTTTATTTCTTAGGCCACAGACATATGTGCCCCTTTCTTCAAAGCACTTAAAGGAAGTAAGAAGTGCATTACATGGACTGATGAATGTGTCGAGGCATTCAAGAACCTCAAGGAATACATGAGTAAAAAACCCCATATTCTTCAAACCTGAAGTTTGTGACATTTTCATTATCTATCTATCTGTTTCGGCTTCAGCAGTCACTTCCATTCTCATTCGAATAGATGATGGTGTCTAACGGCCAGTCTATTACGCTAGCAAGGCCTTACAAGATGCAAAGACACAATACTCTAACATTGAGAAATTCGCTCTAGCATTGGTCATGTTTGCTCGAAAACTTCGTTCTTACTTCCAAGCACACTCTATCATCGTGCTTACCAATTATCCCCTTCGACAGATACTCCAAAGTCTTGACACTTCAGGATGAATGATCAAGTGGGCAATAACGTTGGGTGAGTTTGACATCTCCTACCAACCAAAGCCAGTTGAGAAGGGCTAAGCAGTTGCAGATTTCATCATCGAATTCACATATCCTATTGACATTTCTCCTACACCTAAATCATTGGCTTTATTACCCTCGAAAGCTCGAAAAGTAGAACCAACATTCCCTGTATGGACTATATATGTTGATGGCTCATCCAACCAACAAGGTTGTGGAGCAGGACTAGTCCTTACTACGCCAGATAAAATGGCGATGGAGTATACTCTTCATTTCAAATTCAAGACATCAAACAATTAGGCCAAGTATGATGCCCTTCTGGCAGGCTTGTATTTGGCCAAACACCTTGGAGTTAAACAAATTGATATCTTAAGTGACTCTCAATTGGTGGTTAACCAAGTCACGAACAACTTTGATGTTAAGGATAGCTCCATGGTAGCATATCTTGTGCAAACATAACTTTTGCTTAAGCACTTTCACTACCAGATCACCCAAGTTCCTCGAGCGGCAAACAGTCATGCAGACGCCTTGGCTTGCCTCACCTCAGCAGTGGAAGACAAGATTGGAAAAAAAATTCATGTTGGATTGTTGGCAGCATCAAGCACTATGGCCATGGAAGTATGCACCTTACAACGGGGGGATTTATAAATTTCTTGCTCATGGCACACTCCCAAATAAGTCCAAGCTAAGCAAATTCGATACAAGTCTACCTACTACCTAATCATTAATGACTAACTCTATATATGAGGTTTTAACCTGCCATACTTAAGGTGTCTTACGCCTACTGAGGCGGAAATTATACTTCGAGAGATGCATAAAGGAGTTTGTGGAAATCATGCTAGATCTCAGTCTCTAGCATATAAGGCTTTTCACCAAGGGTATTACTGGCCAACACTCCATCAAGATGCCATCAAAATGTCCCGCTCATGTGACAAACGTCAACGTTATGCAACTATTCCTCACTCTCCTCACTCTCCTCTCACTCCTATGATCAACCCTTAGCCCTTCGCCCAGCGGGGACTTGATTTGATAGGCCCAATGCCTGCGGGGAATGGCAAGGTGTGTTATGCAATCGTTGCAGTTGACTACTTCACAAAGTATGCCGAAGTAGAACCTTTGGCAACCATTACTGAGGCAAAAATAAAAGACTTCATATGGAAGAACATCCTTTGCAGATTCAGCATTCCCAATGCAATAATCATTGACAATGGGCGACAGTTTAACAACAAGAAGTTCAGGATTTTATGCTCTAAGTTCAACATCAACTTATGTTTCGCCTCCCTAACTCATCCTCAGACTAATGGACAAGTTGATGCCATCAACAAAATAGTAAAGCGCACTTTAAAGACCAGCTTGGACAAGTCTTAAGGCTGTTGGCCAGAACTTATACCCCAAGTTCTTTGGTGATATTGCACTTCGTATCAGACTTCAACATGAGAAACTCCACTCTTACTTACCTTTGGTACAGAGGCAGTTATCCCAATTGAGCTTGAGCAAGCAAAAGATAGGCAAAATGAAACTGACAAACAACTCACCCTTAACTTGGATCTAGTTGAGGAACACAGAGACCAGACTTACTTGCGGAACGTCGCTTACAAGCAGCGCATCTCCAACTACTATGACTCTAGGGTCAAACCTCGCTCTTTCAAAGTGGGGGACTGGGTATTGAAGAAAATACTACTTTGCGACAAAGTCTCGAGCAAAGGCACACTCAATCCAAATTGGGATAGACCATTTGAAGTTGTTGCCATCAGTCGCCCTGGCTCCTACAAACTTAGAAACTCCGATGGAAAGACCCTTGGCCATCCATGGAACGCTGATCACTTGAAGTACTATTATAAGAAACTCACATTGTACAAGTGTTGAGCTATAGCCATTTGGTATCCTATGTAATGAAGGTCATCTGACATGACCTCAATAAAGAGTTGATTCAGACAACTTGCTCCTAACTCTTTTACATTCATAGTAAGGAAACACTTGGTCTCACTTTGACCTAATAAAAGCCTAACTCAAAACCTCAACTTAAATGACACCACATACTCGGGTTTGAAGCTTCAACATGAATGCTTCCAACATGAAATAAAGTCTAAATATTTGTCAATAAGACTATACAAAATAAACGTACAACTTCACTGTGTATTCATTCAATCATACCCAAGTTATGGCTTATATCCAAACAAGGGATCTATTCAAACATGGACAAGCATTCATAATTGATAGTGCAAATACTTGGCAATTAACATCAAAGTAAACGGTGCAATGTCATAATCATCCATAAACAAAAAGCCATCAGGCTCATAACTTAACGCATGCCATATAAACAACAAACTAGTGCATGCAGAAAATGAAGGCACTACGAGTCATCCTCATCTGAGTTTGAACCTCTGACAATATCACTTTGCGTCTCACCCTCATCTCCATCACCACCACCCTCGGCATCTCCAGGATCATCTTCACCCTGCTGAGTCTGCTCATCAACATTGGCCTTATCTTCAGACTCCTCTTCACTACTAGGATCGAATGGGAGGGCAAAGGTTTCACACTTTTGTCGATACTCCTCAATCTCCTTACGATACTTATTGATGATGCTTCCATCGTCATAGCGCTCAAGGATAGCCATTCATTTTCTTTGCTTAAGCTGAACCTCCCAAGTGCAGTGAGGTCTAATGGTATAGCGAAAGGCCTGGGAACCGAAAAACTCATACACAAAAATTTCTCTCTCAGTTGGGATACTTTCATTCATCTCAGAAACCTCATCCAAGGCACTATCCAACCCTCATTTGACCTTGGATGCCTCGAGGATAGTCGTCTCCAACTGTTTCTTGAGCCTTAAGTTTTCATCATTCCGCCTCGTCAACCTCTCAAAGGTTTGGTCTTTAAGTTGGACAGCATCAGTCAAAGCTTTGCTCTTCTTCCTAGCATCATCCACAAGCTGCTTGTTCTATTTAAACTTCGCCTTATACCGCTCAACCTCTCGTAGTCTGTCGTTGTACTCAGTCATGACCTACATGACAAGATGATCATCACTACCAAAAAAAGAAAAGAGGAGAAAGTAAGGAAATGACAAAGTAACACTTACATAGAAGATAGACTCATCATTCGGTCACGATCCGATTCGTTCTCAGCTAGTGGCTCGCCGAGCTCGTCAACAGTGAATCGGCACACTGCCAGGCAATTATTGACATACCTAAAGCTATTTAGCTGCATGGCAACCTTCAAGTCCTTTCAAGGGATACTGCCAACCTCTTCCTTGTACTTACACTTGCGACTGGAGTTCGGGTCACCTTTCTGGCCAGTGGACTCTATGGCTGGAGGAAAAATGGGATCGATGTAGAAAGAGAAAGCAACAGTCACTTATCCTCCCCTCAAACTATGGCAGCAGCACATCCGATGGCCTCAGCTTCAGCCTGCTTCGAGGCAACAATCTTGAAGACCTCCTCTTGAGACTTAGGTCTATGGACTGGTTTCACCTGGTGCTTGCGAGCTCCCTTATGAAACAGAATGTCATCTACGAGAACTAACATGGGTGGTTTCCCTTTCTTGGTGCTAGTCTCCCCTTTCTTGCTCACCTTCTCAACTGAACAAGGAAAATCAAAGTAAGGAATACAACTTTATAAAATAAAATAAAATGGGGGACTAAATGAAGGATACGACTTACTCGCTCGTCTCTGGCACTCGGACACTAAATGCTGGAAACCATACTTTCGAAACAAAGGTCGTAGCTTGCCCAAATGTCTATTCTCTTTTGGCACCCTCAACACCTTCTCCATATCGGTCATCTCTCGTTCGGACAGTTTGATGGTGCCTCGTGTCACTGCATGAAGTAAAATGTTAGAAGCAAGTAGAAATCACAACAAATAGCAAACAATGCGAACAATGGATATATTACAACCTACAGTCTGGAAGTGAGTAGAAATAGGTCGCTCAGGTGTGACACCCCTAGCGTGCTCCCAATCCTTATAAAGAAAGCAGCAACAGTTTTTCCAAGTACAGTACTCATTTTTCTTACTAAAGACAATACGCTCCCTTTCGCTTTTACACGTACACTCGGCATAACCAGTGTATGACTTCACCAGACGCATCTTCCATCAGTGGCGCTATTGGTATAAGATGCATTTGGTGAAGTCATGCACTAGTTATGCTGAGTGTGCGTGTCGAAGCGAGAGAAAGCGTATTGTCTTTGGTAAGAAAAAAACGTATTGTACTTAGAAAAACCGTTGGTGCTTTCTTTATAAGGATTAGGAGCACGCTAAGGGTGTTACACCTGAGCGACGTGTTCCTACGCACTTTCAGACCGTAGGTTGTGTAATATATCCATTGTTCGCATTGTTTGCTATTTGTTGTGATTTCTACTTGCTTCTAACATTTTACTTCATGCAGTGACACGAGCACCATCAAACTGTCCGGACGACAGTTGGCCGATGTGGAGAAGGTGTTGAGGGTGTCAAAAGAGAATAGACATTTGGGCAAGCTACGACCTTTGTTTCGAAAGTACGGTTTCTAACCCCTAGTGTCTGAGTGCTAGAGACGAGCGAGTAAGTCGTATCCTTCATTTGGCCTTTTTTTTTATTTTTATAAAGTTGTATTCCTTATTTTGATTTTCCTTGTTCAATTGAGAAGGTGAGCAAGAAAGAGGAGACTAGCACCAAGAAAGGGAAATAACCTATGTTAGTTCCCGTAGACGACATTCTGTTTCACAATGGAGCTCGCAAGAGGAGGTCCTCATGATTGCTGCCTCAAAAAAGGCTGAAGCTGAGGCTATCGAATGTGCTGCTGCCATAGTTGCAGGGGAGGAAAGGCGATTGTTGCCTCCTCTTCCTACATCGATCTCATGTTTCCTCCAGCCATGGAGTCCATTAGCCAGGAAGGTGACCCTAGCTCCAACCGCAAGAAGAAGTACAAGGAAGAGGTTGGCAGTATCATTTGGAAGGACTTGAAGGTTTCCATGCAGCCAAATAACTTTAGGTATGTCAATAATTGCCTGGTAAGGCGCCGATCCACTGTTGACGAGCTCGGCGAGCCACTAGCTAAGAACAAATCGAATCGTGACCGGATGATGATGCTATCTTTTTATGTAAGTGTTACTTTGTCATTTCCTTACTTTATCCTCTTTCTATTTTTTGGAAGTGACGATCATCTAGTCATGTAGGTCATGACTGAGTACAACGAAAGACTACGAGAGGTCGAACGGTATATGGCGAAGTTTAAAGAGAACAAGCAGTTTGTGGATGACGCCAGGAAGAAGAGCAAAGCTTTGACTGAGGCTGTCCAACTGAATGACCAAACCTTTGAGAGGTTGACGAGGCGGAATGGTGAGAACTTAAGACTCAAGAAACAGTTGGATGTGACTATCCTCGAGGTATCCAAGGTCAAATGGAGGTTGGATAGTGCCTTGGCTGAGGTTTCTGAGCTAAATTGGAATATCCCAACTGAAAGGGAATTTGTCATGCAAGAGTTTTTAGGTTCCCAGGCCTTTCGTTATACCATTAGACATCACTGCACCTGAGAGGTTCAACTTGAGAAAAGAAAATTGATGGTTATCTTTGAGCACTATAATGATGGAAGCATCATCAATAAGTACCGTGAAAAGATGGAGAAGTATCAACAAAAGGGAACCTTTGCCCTTCCACTCAATCCTAATAGTGAAGAGGAGTCTGAGGATAAGGCCAGTGTTGATGCTGACTCAGCAGGGTGAAGATGATCCTAGAGATGCCGAGGATGATGGTGATGGCGATGAGGGTGAGACGCATAGTGATATTGTCAGGGGTTCGAACTCAGATGAGGATAATTCGTAGTGCTTTCATTTTCTGCATGCACTAGTTTATTGTTTGTATGGCATATGTTAAGTCATGCCTGAGGGCTTTTTGTTTATGGATGTTTATAACATTGCACCGTTTACTTTGATGTTAATTGACAAGTTTTTGCACTATCATTTATGAATGTTTGGCCATGTTTGAATAGATCCCTTGTTTGGAAATAAGCCATAACTTGGGTATGATTGAACGAATACATTGTAAAGTTGTTCGTTTATTTGTATAGTCTTGTTGATAGATATTTAGACTTTATTTCATGTTGAAGCTTCAAACCCAAGTATGCGGTGTCATTTAAGTTGAGGTTTTGAGTTAGGCTTTTATTAGGTCAAGGTGAGACCAAGTGTTTCGTTACTATGAATGTAAAAGAGTTAGGACCTAGTTTTCTGAATCAACTATTTATTGAGATCATGCCAAATAACCTTCATTACATAGGATGTCGAACGGCTATAACTCAACACTTGTACAATGTGAGGCTACTTGTAATAGTACTTCAAGTGATCAGCATTCCATTGATGGCTAAGGGTCTTGCCATCAGAGCTTTTGAGTTTATAGGAGCCAAGGCAACTGATGTCAATAACTTCAAGTTGTCCATTCCAGTTTGGACTGAGTATGCCTTTGCTCAAGACTATGTCGCATAGTAGTCTTTTCTTCAATACCCAGTCCCTTACTTTGAAAGAGCAATGTTTGACCCTCGAGTCATAGTTGTTAGAGATGAGCTGGTTGTAAGCCACATTTCTCAAGTGAGCTTGGTTTCTGTGTTCCTTGACTAGATCCAAGTTAAGGGTGAGTTGTTTGTTATATTAACTTTGCATGTAGTTCTTGACTCAGTATGTTGCTTGATCAAGCTCAATTGGGACAACTACCTCTGTACCAAAGGTAAGTAAGAATGGAGTTTCTCATGTTGAAGTCCAATAAGAAGTGCAGCATGACCAAAGAACTTTGGGGTATAAGTTCTGGCCAACAACCTTTCCAAGCTGGTCTTCAAAGTGCACTTGATTATTTTGTTAATGGCCTCAACTTGTCTTTTAGCCTGAGGATGAGCTGGGGAGGCGAAACATAAGTTGATGTTGAACTTAGAGCAGAAAATCCTGAACTTCTTATTGTCAAACTGTCACCAATTGTCAGTGATTATTGCATTGGGAATGCTGAATCTGCAAAAGATGTTTTTCCATATGAAGTCTTCTATCTTTGCCTTAGTAATGGTTACCAAGGGTTCTACTTCAGCCCATCTGTGAAGTAATCAACTGCAATGATTACATAACAAACCTTGCCATTCCTCGTAGGTATTGGGCCGATCAAATTAAATGCACACTAGGTGAAGAGCCAAGGGCTGATTATAAAAGTGAGATGCTCAAGAGGGGAGTGAGGAATAGTTGCATAGCGTTGGCATTTGTCACATGAGTGGGATATTTTGATGGCACCTTGGTGGAGTGTTGACCAGTAATACCCTTGGTGAAAAGCCTTGTGTGCTAGAGACCGAGATCCAGCATGATTTCCACAAACTCCCTCATGTATCTCTCAAAGGACAATTTTTGCCTTAGCATGCGTAACACACGTTAAGTATGGCAAGTTAAATCCTCGCTTGTAGAGTTAGTCACTAATGATCAGGTAGCAGGTAAACTTGTATCGAATCTGCTTAGCTTGGACTTTATTATTTGGGAGGGTGCCATGAGCAAGGAATTTATAAATCGGGGTGATCCAACTATCCCTCTGTTGTAAGGTGCACACTTCCACGGCCATGGTGCTTGGTGCTACTAATAATTCAACATGAATTTTTCTTCCAATCTTGTCTTCCACTGCTGGGGCGAGGCAAACCAAGGCGTTTATATGACTGTTTGCCGCTCGATAAACTTGGGTGTTCTGGTGGTGGAAGTGCTTGAGCAAAAGTTGTGTT
The DNA here is from genome assembly GCF_916048215.2 of Malus sylvestris. Taxonomy (NCBI): domain Eukaryota; kingdom Viridiplantae; phylum Streptophyta; class Magnoliopsida; order Rosales; family Rosaceae; genus Malus; species Malus sylvestris. The sequence continues at coordinate 27,940,297 of NC_062263.1, forward strand.
TGCGCAAGATATGTTGCCATTGAGCTATCATTAGCATCAAAGTTGTGTTAACCACCCATTGAGAGTCATTGAAGATGTCAATTTGTTTAACTTCAATGTGTTAGGCAAAACATAAGCCTGCTAGAAGGGCTTTATACTCGACCTTATAGTTTAACGCCTTGAATTTGAAACGAAGAGCATACTCCATCACCACTTTGTCGGGCATAGTAAGGACTAGTCCTGTTTCACAACCCTGTCAGTTGGATGAGCCATCAACATATAGAGTCCGTACTAGGAATGTTGGTTCTACTTTCCAAGCTTTCGAGCGTAACGAAGCCATTGTTTTAGGTATAGGAGAAATGTCAATAAGATATGTGAATTCGGTGATGAAATCTGCAACTGCTTGGCCCTTTTCAGCTGGCTTTGGTTGGTAGGAGATGTCAAACTCACCCAACGCTATCGCCCACTTGACCATTCATCCTGAAGTGCCATTACTCTGGAGTATTTGTCGAAGTGGATGATTGGTAAGCATGATGATGGAGTATGCTTGGAAGTAGGGGTGAAGTTTTCGAGCAAACATGACCAATGCTAAAGCTAATTTCTCAATGTTGGAGTATCGTGTCTTTGCATCTTGTAAGGCCTTACTAGCGTAGTAGACAGGTTGTTCGACACTACCATCCATTCGAATGAGAACGAAAATGATTGCTGAAGCCGAAACAGATAGATAGATAATGAGAATGTCACCAACTTCAGGTTTGAAAAGTATGGGGCTTTACTCATGTATTCGTTGAGGTTCTTGAATGCCTCGTCACATTCATCAGTCCATGTAATGCAGTTTTTACTTCCCTTAAGTGTTTTGAAGAAATAGGCACATATATCTGTAACCTTAGAGATGAACCTGGTCAAGGCTATTACCGTGCCAGTAAGGCTTTAGATGTTTTTTGAAGTTACTGGTTCTTTCATGTCAAGGATTGCTTTGATCTTCTTGGGGTTAGCTTCAATGCCTCGTTGGATAATCATGAAGCCCAAGAATTTGCCAGAGCCCACGTCGAAGGCACATTTGTTGGGGTTCAACCTCATTTGATACCGTTTTAGGATGGTGAAGGTTTCAAACAGGTTGGTGATGTGTGGGTCAGCATGTTTTCTCTTGACTAGCATATCGTCAACATAAACTTCCATGCTCTTCCCAATCTGTTCGGCGAACATTAAATTGACTAGTTTCTGATAAGTCGCCCCTACATTCTTTAGGCCGAAGGGCATGACTTTATATAAATATAGTCCCCTGTCAGTAGTGAAGGCTGTGTGTTCTTGGTTCAGATGGTTCATGAGGATTTGGTTATATCCTGAGTAAGCATCCATGAAGCTCAAGAGTTCACACTCTGCCGTTGAGTCGATAAGTCTATCAATGAGAGGAAGGGGAAAGCTATTATTCGAGCATCATTGTTTTTAGTTCAGTGTAGTCGACATACATTCTCCACAAGATCTTTTGAAGCATAAGACTTTTCTTGGTCAGATTTTTCTTAACAATGACAACATTTGCTACCCACGTTGGATAATTGACTTAACGGACAAAGCCTATGTCTTTGAGTTTTTCAACTTCTGCCTTCATTGCCTCGTATCGTTCAACTTCATAAGATTTTCACTTTTGTCTCACTAGCTTGGTCTTGCGATCAATACTCTAGCGATGACAGATGATATAGGGAGAGATGTTTGGCATGTCCTCATATGACCATGCGAAGACCTCGGTGTTCTCTTGCAAAAAAGGAGATCAATGCCAACCGAATTGGTGGTGACAAGGTGGTATCAATCTTCACTATGCGATCAGGATAATCTTTTGAGATAAAGACATTCTCTAATTCTTCAGCAGGTTGTGCTTATTGCGTGAAAGAGTCATCTCGTGAATCGTCTGGTTGACCGTTGCCATCACAAAAAGCCAAGTTGGCTTCATCTAAGATGGTCTTTATAACTTGGCCATGTATAAAGAGGGTTTCCTTGGGTACATGTAAATGTTATTGCTTGATGGAAGTGTTGTAGCATGATCGTGCTCTAAGTTGATTTCATCTGATGTAACCATTGCCAAAAGGTGTTGGAAATTTCATCAACAACTTATGTGTGGATACCAAAGGCTTAAGATCATTGATGCCTATGCACCCAAAGATGACATTGTACGCTGTCGGGCAGTCGACCACAAGGAAATTAGTGGTAATAGTAGCTGTGTAAGGGCCTAAACCAATGGTGAGTGGTAAGTGTATGTTCCCCAAATGTTGCACGATATCACCATAGAATCTTATCAGGGGAGTAATTAAGGGATCGAGCAAATGTTTAGTTACATTAAGTGCCCTGAAAGTTTCGGTGAACATGATATTGACCGAACCATATGTGTCTACAAGGATCCGTCGCACATCAAAATTGGCTATGTGAGCCTCTACAATCAGTGGGTGGTTGTAAGGGTAAATGATATATCTTTCCTTCTCAGGGTAGAAACATATTGGATCCCAATTAGGCTTTTGATACTTGTCTCCCCTGATGTCTTCCACGTGAAACACTTGGTGGCCAGGCCTCAAAGTTCGTTCATTGTTTTTCATGGCTCTGTTGGAAGATTCAGATAGGGGTGTGCCACCGTTTATAGAATATAACACGTTCACTTGGCGTTGGTCGTGGTTATCCCTTGAAGGGTGAAGAAGGAATTGATTAATTTTTCGTTCATGTGCTAAAGCTTCAATGTGGTCATGGAGGGTAATACATTTTTCGCTGTCATGGCCGTTATACTCATGGTAACAACAAAACATGCACATGTTCTTCGTGGACTTATAATCTAGTTGCCTCGACTTTGGCTTTGGTACCAAGTAAATTATACTGGGGTAAATAGCCGCGCATATGGCATTCAAGGGTATGTATGTCTCATACATTGGGGTAAGGCTTGTCTTGACCTGTGCTTGGCCCAATGTATTGACTACCTGAGGGCAGGCATTATTGTAGTGATACCCCTGGTTATCGCTATAGTGTCCCTTACTCTTCTTACTAAAATGAAATTGTTGAGGATGAAAATCCTTCATCTTGCCCAGAGATTGATATGTCTGTTGTCCTGGCGAAACGTTAGGTAAGGCAAAGAGAGATGCCACAACCGTTTGGAAGGTTGAGGTCTTCTCACTTGGTTGGATATGGCTTCCATTTCCCACTTGTTGGTAAGGAATAGTTGTAGGGGGATTCCCTTGGTATGTCTTTGTTTCGGCAGATACATGGTTGTAAGTCTGTGCCATCACCTCAGAGTAAGTCTTCCAAGTGTTGGCGTTGATCATATACTTGAAGAAATAGTCATGTAGGCTCGCCGTGAAGGCTTTGAGGGTAATCTTGTCATCTACTTTAGCGCAGCAAGAATACTCATGGCTGAAGCTGCCGGCATACTTACGTAATGACTCGTCTGGCTTCTGGCGAATAGTGTACAAGTCATCTGCAGAGTGCAAGTGATCGGTCTGAAAAATGTGTTGGGGTGCGTTTGATACGTGGGACGGGACGGGACGGGACGGAACGGAACGAGACGTTCCGTCCAGCGTTTGGTACACCAAAAATGGGTGGAACGCGCTATTCCACGGGACAGAAATTGGGTGTTTTTACGTCCCACCTCCCCCTGGAACGGGTTGTTCCATGTATGTGGAACATAAAATTCCACTGTCTACCCTCCATCTCTCTCCCGCAGCCTCCCTTTCCCGTAGCTTCGCTACCCTCTCTCTCTCCTGTAGCCTCCTCCGCCACCACAAACCCAGCAACCCAAATGATTTGTTACCCAAACGTAGCTTATTACCCAGCAACCCAAATGAATTCGAGCTCAATTTCGGGCTTTCCGGGCTGAGTCGGAGACGAATCTGCCGAAATACCGGTGAAACAGACCGAAACGTAGTCGATAAATTGGTTTTGAAAATAAATTGGGAATAAATTTAGTCCCCTCGCTCTCAATGTCACCCATTGAAGCAGGTTTTCGCACTCTGCAGCTAAACAATGGGTTTGGGCGGGACGACCTTGCAAACCCTGAAGCTCGCCCCAATTCCTCCACCTTCATTTTCATCTTTTTTCCGCTCCGTTTTCCCAAACCTTTCTCTGCTGCCATAGCCGCAGACAAAGACTTCCAATTCCTCCGCCCTTCTTCGTCAGAGGCCTTTCAGCCCCGACCGCACAGGCAACTGCCACCGCATCCCCAAAAGAAACAAGCCCAAATGAAAAGGGTTCGATCATTTCACAACCCTATTTGTAGTTTGAATAAATTGGAGCTTAATTTTTTATTTTTCTGGTTAATATATTGTGTTTTTCTTTGCGGGGAGATGCAGGTGTAAAGCAGCAATGGAAAGCAGCGATAGACTTCAAATGGATAAGGGACAGCAAGGGTAAGTCAGTCATTTAATCCAGTTTCGTTCTGTTCCATCTTGCCAGTACCAAACATGATATGAATCTTTGTTTCGTCCCATCCCGTCCCGTCTGCGTACCGAACGCTACCTTGAGAAACAAACAGAGAAACAAACAGCTTCATTAAGTGCTCAAATAAATCTACCGTCTCAGGTGGAAGGCGGCAATACCAGTTTAGAGCTCTGCCAAAAAGGGTGAAGGGGAAATAAAGACAACGTTCTTCATCAGTATGCATCTGGTATATCATGGTGGACTAAAAAAGGTTAAGGTGTTTAATCGGATCCTCCATTCTAGTATATAGTTGTAAGCCGAGTATCAGCAGCTCCACTAATGGAAGGAAGGCTCACCTAACCCACACTTTATCCAAATAATATAAAACCCGATCAAGGTATCCCAAAAACCAGGGTTGAGTTGCCCAAGCGCATATCCAATAAGAGATAGCATCTGTTGCAACTATAGGTGCAATGGTAGCTTTACCTCTTAGGTCACTAGTATTGGGGTGTAGAACATAACGTGACCCTTGGGCAGCTCAGTGAGCAATTCTTCATAATGCACCAAGCACATTCCTACACCATGAGGTATGCTACATGACTGCCTTAGGACCTCAAGCTGCTCTTTGCTAGCTAACAATTTTTTATCTAAATGGTCCGTTGTGAACTCAAAGCGAAAGATGGGTATGACGTCAAGAGCAACCCCCTCACCCACTGACATGAAGGAGGAATAACCAAAATTGGCTAAGGTTACATCCCTAGACCTACACTCCTCACTTATCCCTTCATCGGAAGCTTCGGGAGAAAAACGTGTAATGCATGTTTGACGATTATGAAGATCATCCAACGTTTCTTTTGTACAAGACTCTAACAAAGGCCCTGAAGACTCTGACATTGCAAGCTCAAACCTAGAGCTAGAGCTAGGGGAGCCCTCTTCACTAGGACCTCCAGGCTCTGACATCTACAACAAACAGAAGCAAACTCTATCACTATGTGAAGATCGAAACCTAAGAATTTCTTAGGGCATGAGGAAAAGCTCAACTAGTTCATCATGTTCTTAGCCAAATGCAAGAATACTCAAACAATTCAACAAGAATGAACGCATTTGATCTAGTGGAGAAGACTACCAACTTGAAGATGGTGTCAAGCACTACCGGAATCCCTCTCAACTAGAGAGCACTCTATCTTCAAGAAAAATCACTACAAAAGGAGCAAATGAAAGCAATGTAAATAGTGGAAACTTATCCTTCTTATAGAGTTCAACATGGCCAAAGAAATTCAAATTCAAACCATGACAAAGCTCCATATGTAAAGCCTTGAGACTTCCACAATTCAAATTTCCAGTTGCCAAAAAAATAAAAAATAAAAAATAAAAAAAAAGCGGAAACCAGCAGCTTCAACACAAATAGAAGGCAACTACAAATTTCAAAAGCTTCACACACTCTTGATCATGATAGTGTGAAGCAAAATCAATTTATGGTGCCTAACAAAACCTTCAACACAAAGGAGGTAACTACAAATGTCAAAAGCTTCACACACTCTTGATCAAGATAGTGTGAAACAAAATTAATTTTTGGTTGATGAGTCCATACTATACCATATATTTTACCCTAATCTTACTATTAATTTATTGGTTATTTTGGTAGAATTTTGATATTTTGTTATATATTTCCAATGTAGGACATTCGACTTCCTCTGGAGCAAAAAGTGATCAAACGGATGAATTTTGGAGTGATTCAAATTGGAGGATGTTCGTGTGCCTTTCAAGATGATTGTATCAAAATTCCAGATTTTTCTACCAGGCCGTTTGACCGTGGCAATAAAATAAAGACCCAGCGCGCAGCTTTCCCAGATTGACGTTTCTGGATATTTTGGGTATTTTGAAGGTCAAAATGGCATATTTTGAGGAATATTCCTTTTTGAGGATTTGTAGGGGATGTCTTCAGCTTTCAAAAGAGATCTTTTGGGACCAAATCAGAGTTGATTTGGTCAGTCAAAAGTGTGATTTTCTGATAAGTCCGAATTTTAGTTTAAATAGGAAACCTTTTATTTTCTGTTTTATTATTTTATTATGTTTCCTAGTTTTATTCTAAGACCTTTTCTAGGAATGATTTTATTTTGTAGTAGTATAACGAAGGCTTTTTAGCCATTAGAGAAAAGGAAGAGACGCACACATCAATTGGGAGAATGCACTGGTTTGTATTTTCAAGGTGTTTTCTATCCTTTTTCTATTTCAATAAAATTCATTTTGTTTTATGGTTGTTCATAACTAGTTTCGTTTGCTAGGGCGATGCCTTGAGCCTTAGCATGAATATGTAATTTTTATTTAATTGCTTATGATATTATGCATGTTTACTTTGAATTATTAATTCATAGGTAATTGGTAAAACTACATAAGATTGTTAAGGGGAAATTCAAAATCAACCTCTTCCAAACTTCGTTTTCAAATAATTAATTAAGATTTGGTATTTACATAAATTATTCATTCAATCCTTGCGGAAACGACCTTACTTGAGCTGCTATACTACGATAACCTTGTACTCTTGCAAGTATTTTTATGTGTTTTTATCCCTACTTTTGCAGGTGGTAAAAATCCCTATCAATGGTGACCAATTAAAAGCTTCATCTACAAAACTTCAACATAAAAGCTTACAAGCTTCAACATAAAAGCTTCACTAGGGCTGGGTTCGGTTTTAAACGGTTCAGTTTAATGGTGTCCAATTTTTTCGGTTTGGTTTCGGTTTTTTCATGAATTTTTTTTTAATATCTAGAGCTTGAAGCACATTTTTTTTTCCGCATTCGGTTGCAAATTTACCCTTTCTCTCCGCACTTCGCAGATCCAGAGCCCTCTCAAGCAGAGATGAAGGTGGTCGCTGCATACTTGTTGGTTGTGTTAGGCGGCAAGACCACCACAGTTGGTGGAGGTGGTGTTGTTGCAGTTGCTGCAACTGGTTGTGGTGGTGGTGCTGCTGCTGCCTTTGCTGCAACTGAGGCAAAGAAAGAGGAGAACCAAGCAAATAATGATATCAGGGGAGAAAAAAAAAAGAAAAGGAAAAAAATGGGTAGGACTCTCACAACACAAAAATCAAACAAATCTGCAATACGAACCATAACAACAACCCATAAATTTACACCAAAAATTCAGATTCCCTCCATAGAATTTACTCTTAAAAAAAACCATAAATCGACAAAATAAACAAGAGAGGTTGGAGATCTTACCCTGGAGTAAGAAGATCGAGAAACAGAGAGAAAAAAATGGAGAAATTGGAGGCATGGACATGGAGGGAGAGAGTCTGGAGGCACAAGGGACGAGAGGGGAATGAAAACTAAAAAAGGTATGGCTGCTACCACTAGTGGCTAGGGTTTTGTTGATTTCTAATTCCACAAAAGACTATAGATTTCAATCTTTATAAATACTTTAATCTTACAATTATAACAAAACAAGACCCGTTGCCAAGTTGGTTTCAGTGAAACCTTTCAACCTGAAAAGCTTGGGTTCGAACCCTCAAGTCTCCAAGGTTTCAGATATTTTTTTAATTTTTATGATTTTTATAATTAAAATATTATAAAAAATAATTCAATATATATATATATATATATCAGTTCGGTTCGGTTCAGTTCGATTTCCAAACCTGAAAAATCGAAACTGAACCAGCCATATTCAGTTCGGTTCGGTTTGGTTTGATAGTTTTCGGTTTGGTTTTTTTCGGCCTCGGTCCGGTTCAGTTCTCGGTTTTCAGTTTTTTTAACCCACCCCTAAGCTTCACCTACAAGCTTCAACATAAAAACTTCACCTACAAAGCTTCAACCTAAAAGCTTCACCTACAAAGCTTCAACACAAAACTTTAACTATCCAAGCTATGTTCAAACTAAAACCTACATCAATAAACCTACACTAGTCAAACCACAACCATAACTTTTACCTATTAAACTATTTTCCAAACACATACTTTTGCTACAAATATCCAAAAAAAAAAAGCAAAAAAGAAAAAATTCAGAGACACAAACCTTTGCTTTGCAGTGGGAGGAGTAGAGAGATAATTGAGAATCAATGGGGAAGCTGGCTGGGGCACGGCAAGATTTGGTATTGGGTACACTCATGGGTTGATCTTGGGCTTAACAAAATGAGGCTGTGCCTCGGGCCAAAACAAAAAAGCAGTAGCCCAAAAGGGTGCTGACCTTGGGCTTCACATAAAATGAGAGTTGGGCAGGACCTAGCAAATAAAAAAAAAAAGAACAACACAGCAATCGACAAGGGCACCGGTCTTGGGCTTGGCAACTAAACAAAAAAATCAAAGAGAAAAAGGGCACTGACCTCCTCTTCTTTGGCCTAATAACCTTCATAAAAAAATAAAAATAAAAATAAAAATAAACATATAAAGAAGGGGTTTTGGGCTACCACTTAAAAAAGAAAAAGGTGAAGTTTTGTTACTTTGAAAGCTTGGCTACTAGCAAGACACCTCATTCGGCAACTCTCATCAACCAGAGACTTGGAAGACTCCTACTATATGCTACTATACATCGGTACTCGGAAGTTTCGCAACTACTTAGGGACTTAGATCTTTTAAGTCCCCAACCGAGAAGCTTTCCTCACTCAGGAAATTAAGGGATCACTATTTCAACCGAAAGACTTCACCCATAAAGCTTTAACATACAAACTTTAAAAAAATATATTCAAAAGCTTAGTGAAGTATGCCTTAGTGTATTTAACACAATACACTGAATGAAATAAAGTTTATTCATTGATATCTCCAAGAAATTACAGATATGTGCATACACATGAATCAAAACAAACAAACAAGAGGGAGCCTTCACAAAGGTTGCTCATGTGAAGCCTCAGCACTTGGCAGAACCCTAAAAAGATGAGGCACAAGAGGTTGATCATTTGGAGCTTCAGTACTTGGTAAAGCTCCAGATGACAAAGGCAATAGGTGCCTTTGGAATTAACTCACACACCTCCGATGATCACTTCGAATTCAACTTTCGGATTCTTGCAGTAGGTCAAGCTTTCTTTTCATGCTCGTGGAGTAATTATTTGCAAGCATGTGCAACTATTTATTTTCATACTTGAGCTTTATGATCTCTTGTCTGAAACTTGCCACCTTAGTCATCAATGATTCAACTTGGCAGGTTCAAGCAGGTTGGCGCTAGCCCATAATGAACACAAAGCCCGCACACTAAACACTGAAAGCCAGAGAGTCTTGAACATCCACCTCATCGAACCGTTTGAAGAGTATCATGTTATCCCTGTGAGTGAGAAGATTTTTAGCCACCACCGTAGCAGTTATGTCATTCTTCATCACAGAGTCCCCAATGGTAAGATGACCATTAGGGGATAAAAAAGATGGGTGCCATATGTCTTGAGGAGACATGTCTGCATCTTCCACAAAATTCAAGTCAAAACAACAGTCAGTATGTTGATGCACAAAACCGGAGGTCTTGGAACAACGTAAATCCGACCGTGAATCTGCATGAAATCTAAATAACACAAGATGTATCGTGGTTCACCCCAAGGTTTGGGCTACGTCCATACTGATTGTATTGTATTTATCTGAGAAGCAAGGGAGAGAGTGTGAGAGGGCCTAGGAATTGGCCTCCCCTAATTATGAGGGTGAGGGGTCCTTTTATAGAATAAGGAATCTTCACTTATTACATATTTTCCCCTTCCTTTATCACATAATTACATTTAAGTCCCCCGAGTATTTGTATGAGATCTAAATACGAGGCCCTAAATATGATATAAACAGTAGTCCCCCAAGTCTTCAGTCAAGAGAGTCTTTTGGTTAGAAACTTGAAATTCAGTCCATGTGTGGGCCGAAGTAACTAGATGCTGTCTTAAACTGATGCTCGATACGAGGCAGTGCTCAATCTGAAATGACGCTCAACTAGAAGTAGCACACGCTGCGAGGCTGCTCGGCTCGTGGCTTATGTTGCCTTGGTTGGCTCGGCTTGCGGCGTTTTGAAGGTGATGGAGTCCCTTTTATAGAATAAGAGCTCGCTCCTCAATACATGAATGATGGGTTAGAGTTGATGCTCGCAGCGAGGCGGTTGCTTAGTAGGCGGCGATGCTCTCTAATGGTGGTGAGGGAGTCCCTTTTATAGAATAAGGGCTCGTTCCTCAATACATAAGTGATGGGTTAGGAGTGATGCTTGCGACGAGGCGGTTACTTAACTGGCAACGTTGCTCTCTAATGATGGTGAGGGAGTCCCTTTTATAAAATAAGGGTTCGCTCCTCAGTACATGAATAATGGGTGCTCTCTAATGAAAGTGAGGGAGTCCCTTTTATAGAATAAGAGCTCGCTCCCAATACATAAGTAATGGGCTAAGTCCCCCAAGTATTTTGTATTTTTCATGAGGTCCAGTTGAGGCCCAATATATGGTACATAATGTAGTCCCCAAAGTCTTCGGTCAATAGAGTCTGTTGGCTGGAGACTTCAAATTGAATCCATGTATGGGTCGAAGTGGCTGTTGTTCAGAGGTGGTATTTGTATACCCTGCACTGAAGCTTTGTAGGTGAAGCTTTGCAAGTGAAGCTTTGAAGCTAGAGCTCTGTAAATGAAGCTTTCGAATCTGGAGCTTTTGTAAATGAAGCTTTTGAAGCTAGAGCTCTGTAAATGAAGCTTTTGAATCTGATTGACATGAGTGATGCTCATGGATGTTGTCATGAGTGATGCTCATGAATGTTTATGTATAAATTACATGAGTAATGCTCATATATAATTTGGAGTACTGGGCGTACTTTTGATCACTTGGTTGATGGCATGAAGGAGAGTACAGGTTGTACATTTCATCACCTGGTTGGTGGCATGAATGGCTAGTTACCAAATGATATTAGAGTACAGGTTGTACATTTCATCACCTGGTTGGTGGTAATAACGGCAGGTTGCCGAATAATTTTTGGAGTACTGGGTGTACTTTTGATCACCTGGTTGGTGATAATAGCGGTGGGTTGCCGAATAATTTTGGAAGTACTGGGCGTACTTTTGATCACTTGGTTGGTGCTATTTTGGGCTTATGGGTCTTCGCCCTCCACACAACATGCCAGCCCATTTATTTTGGGCTTTGCCTTTTTTTTTTTTTTTTTTTTTTTTTTACCCTCTGATGGGGTTTATACAGATGTATTCGAAAGATAATAAAAATAAATTACATCATACAAAACAAGAAAAGTAAATCACATCATTCTGGTGGGGTGTTTATTCCTTGCTTTTGCTTTCTCTTTTGCTTTCTGTTGGTAGCGTTCGTTGGCTTGGATGGTTTTTAAGAGACTGGGAGTAATAGCTGCTTTCAGATCTGAATTCAAATGAGCTGGCTTGCTGGCCCATCATCATCATGGTTGTGGACTGCACCACCCCACTATGCATCACATTAATATTATCTGCTTTTGCTTTATCTCAATGGTAGCCATGCTTTCTGCTTTCCTTGTCGTAAGCATCCGCCAGGTAAACCACCGCATCCACCTTGGCATAGTAATCTTTCCATTTCTGGGATAGCAAATACAAATCCAACTTATCAGCATCCTGCAGAATAGGGGTTATGAGTCCTTCAATGATTGCCACAGCAACAACAATGTTTATGCTGCTGTTATACAAAAAGCTCTTCCCGTCTTTGCAGCTCGCATTCACAACCGGGTGCTGAGCAAGCGCCATAACAACTGCCTTGGCCAACAATGCAGTCATTGTCACACCCTTTGGTTTCACCTTCTCATAAAGGGCGTCGATTGCGTCACTATTAATCGGGTAGCCGACCCGGAAAGTTGGCACCAAGAGACTTCGATCATGTTATTCGAAACAGCAGCCTGCATCGTGGTAAATGGCACCACGGTTGAGCCGGGAAGCAGAGGCGGGGCTGCAGTAGAAGGCTTGGGTAGAGCAATGGCCACTGGAATGGGCTCAATGGCGACGGGTTTAACAGGCTTGACAATTCCAGCGGCTGCCTTCACGTCAGCAGCGTAATTCGGCCAAAAAAGGCCGATGCCCACCACGGAAGCAATTTCAACCTTGTGCTGCTTAGCTAGCTTCTTAGCAAAATGAATGGCCACGCTCTTTTTGGCAGTGTAAGTAGGAGTAGCAGATGGAGCAGGTTGGGTAATTGCAGGGGTGGGAGTGGCAGTAGCAGAAGGAAGCGTGGGCGTAACAGTTGGGGATGAAGAAGACGATGTGGATTTGGCTTTTTCCTTAGCCTCGGCGACTTCCTCTTCAATCTCAGCGAAAAGCCCGATGGCGGCGCCGATGGGGGCGATCTCAGAGAGAGATCTGGCCCTTGATGTTTTCAGAAGACCAAAACTGAGTGATGAGAGAGAGATGAGTGATTTTGAGATCTGGATCTTTTCTGTTTCTGGGTTTTTGCAAATTTTTGCAGATTCACGACTGAGATGAAAAAATGAAAGAGAACCGACACAACTTTTCGTATCGATTCCCACAGACGGCGCCAAATGTTGATGCACAAAACCGGAGGTTTTGGAACAACGTAAATCCGACCGTGAATCTGCATGAAATCTAAATAACACAAGATGTATCGTGGTTCACCCCAAGGTGTGGGCTACGTCCACACTGATTGTATTGTATTTCTCTGATAAGCAAGGGAGAGAGTGTGAGAGGGCCTAGGAATTGGCCTCCCCTAATTATGAGGGTGAGGGGTCCTTTTATAGAATAAGGACTCTTCACTTATTACATATTTTCCCTTTCCTTTATCACATAATTACATTTAAGTCCCCCGAGTATTTGTACGAGATCTAAATACGAGGCCCTAAATATGGTATAAACAATAATCCCCCAAGTCTTCAGTCAAGAGAGTCTTTTGGCTGGAGACTTGAAATTCAGTCCTTGTGTGGGCCGAAGTAACTAGATGTTGTCTTGAACTGATGCTCGATACGAGACAGTGCTCAATCTGAAATGACGCTCAACTAGAAGTAGCACACGTTGCGAGGCTGCTCGACTCGTGGCTTATGTTGTCTTGGTTGGCTCGGCTTGCGGCGTTTTGAAGGTGAGGGAGTCCCTTTTATAGAATAAGGGATTGCTCCTCAATACATGAATGATGGGCTAGAGTTGATGCTCGCGGCGAGGCGGTTGCTCAGTAGGCGGCGATGCTCTCTAATGGTGGTAAGAGAGTCCCTTTGATAGAATAAGGGCTCGTTCCTCAATACATAAGTGATGGGTTAGGAGTGATGCTTGCGACGAGGCGGTTGCTTAGCTGGCAGTGTTGCTCTCTGAGAAACGAGGGAGAGAGTGTGAGAGGGCCTAGGAATTGGCCTCCCCTAATTGTGAGGGTGAGGGGTCCTTTTATAGAATAAGGACTCTTCATTTATTACATATTTGCCCCTTCCTCTATCACATAATTACATTTAAGTCCCCTGAGTATTTGTACGAGATCTAAATACGAGGCCCTAAATATGGTATAAACAAGGTGGGCAAGCCATTTTTAGAAATGATGAAGGAAAAATGAGGTCCAATAAATCTCAAAAGTACAAAAATCAAAGGGGAAATTTCTACAAGCAGTAACTTTCTAAGCGTACTTCTTGAACATAATTGGTGCCCCTATAAAAGAAAGGGCAACATGGCCGCTTGTTCAAAAATCGAAGAGGCACCGCTCTCCGAATTTCGAGAGCCAGATTTTCCTAGATAAAATTTGTCGGCAATCTTCACACACAACATCAGCTTCTCGGATACCACGGGTAACTTTATCGAAGATCTTTGACAAAGTTAAGACGTGTGAATTTTGCAGTTCCAGCTACTCTACTATTACCCACAAGGGTAAAGGAATAACACCACTACTTGCTAATTAGGAAATCCTTATATATGTTGAATTTCGTCCTCCATGGCAAAGTAGACTTGCGAGAATGCCTAATTTTTCCTCATCTCCGAGAATGCATCTTCAACAAAGTATCTCGAAATACTATATTTTCTTCCTCCCCGAGAATACCTCCAAAACCAAGTCACCCAAAATGCTCAACTCATTTCCTCATCAAGAAAACTGTTCTTCAAGAGCAAAAGTATATCATATCATCATGGTCAAAAGCAAGAGTATCTCATATCATGATTTTTCCCTATCTTTTCCTTTGCCCTTGCTCCTACCTGCAAGACAATGAGAAAGAAAGCAATCAATCAGAACCTGAAATCAAACTTCCGATTTGGAACTGATTGCCCGGAACCTTTGCCTGGCTGCTTACCTAGCATTGCTCTCGAGTACTCATCTTCAACTATTGTCATGTCTCGAATTTCGTCGAAAAATACCTCAGAACAGTTGATGCGATATTGGCTCTGTACACTGAAGCTACCAAGCATGGATGAGTCGCTAAGAAATGATGTTCTGAAATACCATTCAAATGCAAAGGTTGCGCACCACTTCTGCTATGCAAAAGATTGAACCAGAATGATCAATGATAAGCTGGAACATGTCACTATAACATAACGTCCTTCCTGCAGAACCGTATAATCTAGACGAATGAGTCTAAGTCAACCTTCCTCGCTCGGAGACTTGGGGGACTCCTCCTATATGGTTTATATCGCACTTGACCAAGCTCGAAACTACAAGTAAGGCAAGTGAAAATGATACATCACCTTGGGGGAAAACATCAGGTAAAGATACCATTCTTGGATGGAGGACAAATACTTCCAGAGAAGATGACACACCTGCTTGGGGGAAAACTAAAGAACATACCATTTCTACTAAGGGACAGATAAGGCAAGTGAAAATGATACCACACTTCAGTACTTTGAAGTTTCGTGATTACTCAGTAGTTTGGATTTTGCAAGTCCCCAACACAGTGATGCGTCCTTGTCGAGATTAGGTTGTGTTCTGATGCAGCACAGGAAAGTCATCACCTATGCTTCCAGGCAGCTCAAAACTCAATAATGGGTAGAAGACGGGTAGGTATTTTTTTTATTTTATGTTTTTGTAATTTTAATTTTTTTTTAATTTGTTAATATTCAAGTGGGTCCATATTGACATGTGGCGCCCAGTTATTGTCTACGTGGGTGCCACATCATCAGTTAACAAAAGTTCTAACGGAAAACTTAACAGATGTATGAAAGTGCCCCAAAATTATAACTTTAGGTACCATACTGGGACGAAAAAAACTTCATGTACCAAATGTTGAAAACCAAGAAATTTCAGGGTAGTAAACTGATATTAACCGTAATTTATGATAAGATGTTTGAGCTATTGAGCTCCGATGAGATATATTTTGGAAAGATTATGTTCAGGATTTTTTGTGCTTACTTATTGGATATTCATACTTATGTGCCTTATGAAAGTGTCCCTGAATTATAACTTTAGGTACCAGACTGGGACGAAAAAAACTTGTTGTACCAAAGTTGAAAACGAAGAAATTTCAGGGTAGTAAACTAAGATTAACCCTAATTTATGATATAATGTTTGAACTATTGAGCTCCAATGAGATATATTTTGGAAAGATTATGTTCATGATTTTCTATGCTTACTTAGTGGATATTCATACATATGTGCCTTCAGGCGGGCGATGTAGTACCTTTGAGTGAATGATATATGTGCCTTCAGGCGGACGATGTAGTGCCTTTAGGCGGAAGATATATCTATGCATTTGGGCGGGCGATGTAGTGCCTTCGGGCGATTGTGATACCACTACTAAGCACACTATATACGATATATGTTTTATGAAGGTTTTATGGCATGCTAGGGTTTTTGAAAAACCTATTACTTATTATGCTATATGAGCTTTCTAAAACTGGGGGTTAGTACGTTGAAGAATAACTGTTTTAGTATTACATATATATAAACTTGGTCCACTCATGTTTTGTTTGCGCTCCCTTTAGGACCTAAAATGAGGCATACAATCCGAGCTACGAGGCATTCCCATATCAGTGAATTTGTGTCCTCTCTGCGTAGGACATCTCCTGTAATCGCACTTTCCAATATTCCTTCTGCTTGTTTTTCGTATTGGTAGTATGCTCTGAACATGTCATGCATTATCACTTTTAAATTATTGGCAGTTGATTGTTATATTTTGTTTTGTTAAGGTTTTTACTTGAATACTATTTTGCGTGGTTACGTGCGAAAATTATATGCATGTTTTACATGTTCTCAGCA
This sequence comes from Malus sylvestris, assembly GCF_916048215.2. Classification (NCBI taxonomy): domain Eukaryota; kingdom Viridiplantae; phylum Streptophyta; class Magnoliopsida; order Rosales; family Rosaceae; genus Malus; species Malus sylvestris. Next base: position 27,956,728 of record NC_062263.1, read on the forward strand.
TATGCATTCATTAAATGGCTTGCGTCATCCTCGGGTGTCGGCCAACACGTGACCATCTCGTTGTCCTTCGGACAGCGGGATCAGGGCATGTCAAGTGGAGGCGTCGACTGCTAGTCATTTAGGAATCGAGGCTTCTGGATCACTTCCAGCCAGGCGTTTGCCCAAGGATCCATTCCTGCTAGAGCTTGAAAGAGTGCTCTACACCGACCGAGAAGGAGGACCGTGACGGCTGAGCTGAGCGCCTGACCTACTATTGTCGACCTAGTCTTTTTCCCTATAGCTCGGCAGACAATTTGATTGGCAAAGTACGAAAGAGTTAGAAATGAACAAGTAGAAGTGAGTTCGTTCAGATCAGGGACAAGTATTGAGAGACCATGCAATTTACTTTTTAGAAGGTCGACCGCTCGTAAATAGGAATCGATTAGGATAACAATAATGGAAATTTCTCTAGAAGACAAAGAAGTGATGACCACTAACTGAAGCTCATCTTTCTCGGAGATGGGGATCTACCTAGACCAGTCAACTATAAAGAAAAAAAAAGGGAATTGTATTTAAGTTAGAAAACTCATAACAGACCACGAGACACGTCGGATAAGGGCAAGGCGAGGGTCGACTTTGAAAAATCGGCGTGGGTTATGACACGATGAAGGAAAGGTTGCAAAGGCAACCGAACGCCAGATTTGAAAAACTCAGCAGAAAATGGCACCCAACCGTGTGGCGATTGGCTAGGTTTTTCCCCTACAATCGAGGCTCGGAAGATGACATTAAAAGGGATTATACCAATGTCTCAACTCTTCTAACCAGGCACCTGCGACCAAACCTGGGGGACTTGTAATGCGCAATGCTCGGATGCGATTGACATAGCACTCCAAGTCTTCTTCGCGATAACCGGAGGTAGACCCTTCCATAGGAACAGACGTAGTAATTCGTCAAGTCCACTATTGACGGTTGGGTTTATGGCCGATGAGGAGGAATAAATGACGACCCGATCAGAGGCTCATCGAGTGTCTCTGAAAAACTGACAAAATCGTTAGAGTTAGCCGTGTCGTTGCTAGCTGACTGTTCATAGTCATTGTCGACTTTGACAATTAAATCTTCAATTATGCCCCTATGACTTGCAACAGAACAATCAGAAAGATAATCGATGTAGGATTTATTTCTCATTGACCCAATCACTGAAAAAAAAATAAGGCATTAAATTAATACTAGCACCGAGATCACTTAAAGCACTTAAATCATAATTCTCAACATGCAAGAGATAGTGGCAGCTTACTGCACTGCATTGTTCCGTTAGAATCATTTTCTCGAAGTCCACATGTTTCTTCTTTTTTGTAGCAACACATCATTCAAAAATGGTAGGTTGATTTGAACATTCGTCAATGTTTGCATGAAGTCCTTCAATTACTGATCTTTGACCTTCGATTTAACCTCCCGGGGTATAGAAGCGAGGGATGATAAACACGATCAAGCACTGGTTTTGGTGCTACTTTTTGTTTGATAACTCATTCTTATTGAGCCTTTCAATATTATAAGCCCAGCAGTCCATTTGAATGCCATGTGAGAGCAGCAGACAGAAAGGAAAATGAAGGTTGTTGCTTTGTTCTCCATTTGTGCAATCATTCATCCATTACAGCACATCATCAACCTTTCTTTCCTTGTATCTTGGGCTCCGATTCTGCTTCAACCTGCTCCATAATCTCCCTTATCAGCTTCCCCTCAGAAGCGTACTTCAGAAGTTGGGTGCTGTCTGATTTGTTCTCCAATTGATTATGCAACACTCTAACCTGGCAGCCGAGCATGGATATACCACTGGTAAGAATATAAAGAAACTCTGGTCCGTGGGAAGGGAAGTTGTCTTTCGCAAATTCCCTGAAGTCATCATCTTCCATATAAAAAGAAAGGAGACTTCTCATTCTCAGTCATTCCACCGTTGCCACAAAAAAATGTCCCGTTTCAGGAAATTTGCGGAAAACAACTTCCCTTCCCTCGTACCGGAGTTTCTTTATATTCTTTCCGGCGGTATATCCATGCTCGGCAGCCAAGTTTTTGAGCTGGTAGAGCATTGCGGAGATCACTTGGAGAACAAATATGTCAGTGCTCAACTTTTGGAGTACTCTTCTGAAGAGAAAAAAATTCGGGAGATTATGGAGCGGGCTAAAGCAGAGTCAAAGCCCAAGGTAAGAATATAAAGAAAGGATGATGTGAAACGAATCCGGTGGTTTCTTATTTTTAATTAAGTAATGCTACTGGTTCATTAAACATATTTATTATACTTTTTTAAGTCGGCTGAATGTTATAGACGCAGTTTTGCTCTCTTGATTTTTTTTCTTCGTTTAGTACATTTTCAAAGTATATAGCAGCGTACATTTTCTTAAATTTACACAGTTAATATGATTTTAAAACCCGTAATAATGAGCGAGCACCTATACTAGTATCAATTATTTTTAATAAAATGTCCCACACGAACATATGCACATGTCCCACACAAACATATGCACATTTTTAATAAGATATCCTACAATTTGTGGTGACCCTTGCCTAATAGAGACTATGTTATGGGTAAAAAAGAGTAGTTTTTTCTTCTACAAGTCAAATTGTGTTTTCTCTACAAATCAAATCGCTGCAAAAAGAATGGGGCGTGACCCTTTCACACACATAAAATCGCAATTTGTCCGCAAAGGAAATAACGCCTTACATCTAACCTGCGTGTAGAAAATAAGGTGACGACTGAACCCAAGTGTCTTTTTACCCTTATTTCACCAAACCAGTGTGTTGCTACAATTTGTTCCAAATTTTTATGTGTTTGCCGATTTCTTTTTAATTGTTTTCATTAAAACGTTTTTCTTATTTTAAATTACAAATTCAATCTTTTGTGTGATTTTAACTCATTTTGCGCAGGTGGTAAAATCCTATGAAGATATTGACACCATTACCGGGGATTGTTTTTAAATAATCTGTGTTTTATCATATTCTTGGTTAATTATTTTCGTAAGTAGCTTTTTATTAAATCATTATTCTTATTTTCTTATCGCAGTGAGCAGAATTTAGATGGTTAACACTCATTCACAGGAGATAGCACTTGAACCGTTTGATGCAAAACCTGAACGGGCACTTAGGTAGAGATGCAAGGACAGTAATTTGGCGTGGCAACCTTCCCTCCAGAGGACTTTCCTAAACCATTTGTATGCTGATTTTTCGGAGGAAACAATGGCGACCACTCAGAGAATCATTGGAAGCCAATGCAAAAGATGTCCCGAGCTGTATTGTGTATCCGGAACATGAGAAAGGCGATGTTTTCGAGATCAAGTATCATATTCTCGATATTACTTTTCATGGGCTGTAGAACGAGGATGCAAATATGCACATCACAGAACTTTATGTGGGATGCAAGAATATTTTGATCAGGGGTTTTCGGTTGAAACTATCAAGCTTCGTCTTTTTTTGTTCACTCTAAAGGAGAAGGTCACCCTTCCGACCGGAGGTTCTTCGTCTTCTAAGTCAGCTAAGGAGGCGTTTGAATTATTTGACATGATGGCCAATGAATCTTAACAATGGGCAACAAAGAATTAACAAGAAAAAGGGTATTTTCGAGATGTCAGTGGGATCTCCACACATGTCTGCACAAATTGAGAAGATGGAAAAGAAATTTGATGCAAATTTCGACTTGATTATGTAGCAAATTTTTGCACCTACATAGCAGCGACCACCTGCGACAGCAGCTTGTATAATTTGGAGAAATTTTTCATTGTGATCGGAACACGGAGGATATATTATGTGTTTTTATATGAGTAGTGGACAATTTTATTTTTTAAGTTATTAACTTTTTAACATACATATCATACCATTTGTATAGTGACACATGATGTACCATCCTGTGTACCGGTCATATTGAAAAATGGGACACTTTGGATGCGGTCCCTAGCTATCAATATTCTTTGATTGAAACCTTGTTAGTTTTTAGTTTTTGATTGAGGTCCCTAACATTAATGTAATAATGTAAGTTACTATATTTTTTAATTAAAAATTAAAAATTGAAATTTGTAATTGTTTATATTAATGAGATTTTAAATAAAACCCATAATTTATGGGATTAAAAATAATAAAATATAAATTATACTCTCTATTATATTGTGTGTGTGTGTGTTTATACATATATGGATGGGTACATTAACCAAAATTAACAAAAAAAGTTATTGTACCAAAACATGGATACATTCTCAAATCAACGAAAAAGAATGTACCCATATAAGTTTAAACATGGATTAAAAAATTTGAATGGATTTTATATTAAAAAAAAGGTACATTTTACATATAACAAATTGATATATTTGAGAATGGGCACATTTAAGATTAAAAAAATTGAAAAATTATATGAATGGGTACATTTAAGATTAAAAAATTGAGAATCTTTTTATATATAAAAAAAAAAACTAATAGGTACATGTGAACACGAAAATTTCCTGAAACGAAAGAGATAAGAACAACGTGTACAAAATAATATTTGTATTTGATGATTTTGGGTTACAATCTCTCTCTATTTTGATCATCTGATTCGATCTCCGTAAGGTATTGATTTGTGGATGTTTCGTTGATCCAAGGGTCGTCGAGGCTTGATCTTGGATGAACTGTTGGAAGTTTCTTCAAGGGGCCGTGGGCTTGATCTTTGAAGGTGGATTTGAGCGGATCTTCAAGGAGCCGTTGGGGCTTGATCTTGAGGATGAGTGTTTCTTCAAGGGCCGTTAAGGCTTGATCTTGAATAACGGTGATGAACGGATCTTCAAGGGCTTTTGGGCTTAATCTTGAAGAACGGTTGGATGTGTGGATTTGTTGATGTTGTTGATCCAAGGGCCGTCGGGGCTTGATCTTGGAAGAACGATGAACGAAGAACGAAGAACGCTTTCTTCAAGAGCCGTCAGGGCTTGATCTTGAGTTGGTGATTGTTGATCCAAGGGCCGTCGGGACTTGATCTTGGAAGAACGATGAACGAAGAACGAAGAACACTTTCTTCAAGGGCCGTCGGGGCTTGATCTTGAATTAGTGATTGTTAATCCAAGGGTCGTCGGGGCTTGATCTTGGAAGAACGATGAACAAAGAACACTTTCTTCAAGGGCCGTCGGGGCTTGATCTTGAATTGGTGATTGTTAATCCAAGGGTCGTCGGGGCTTGATCTTGGAAGAACGATGAACGAAGAACGAAAAATACTTTCTTCAAGGGCCGTCGGGGCTTGATCTTGAATTAGTGATTGTTAATCCAAGGGCCGTCAGGGCTTGATCTTGGAAGAACGATGGACGAAGAACGAAGAACGCTTTCTTGATTCTTCGGGAACCTGGATGCTTGAGAGCTTCAGAGTTTTAGAGTTTCAGAGCTTCAAGGTTTTTTTTGCCTAATATGAATTCCTCCCTCAAATGAATGAAATTGGCTTCTATTTATAGAATTTTCCAAGGCCTAATTTTGAATATAATATTCCAGATGAAATAAGTCGTTTCTGCCAGGTGTTGACACGTGTCCTGTTTGATGACTTTTCCGATGATTCTCGATTTTTTTGTTTAGACACACGCTACGTGTAAAATTTATGTAATACATGAACGCTGAAACTTTGATTTATCGGTCAACATTTATTTACCGAAATTTCGATGTCTACAGTACAAACTTAATTTAATTTAATTTTTTATTATTTTGGAAATGTTTGATTTGAAAATTAATTAGAAGTTTAATAGAGGTGTGAGTATTAAACCCTAAATTAATTACTAATTTTTATATTAAAAAATTATATAATAAACATGTAAATTCATTATCACATTAATGCTAGGGACTTGAATCAAAATTTGAGAACTAATAAGATCTTAGTCAATGAACAGTAAAAACTAGGGACCGGATACTAATTTTTCCTTGAAAAATTTCTCTATAATCTGCAGCATGCGTACTCGCACTCATGATATACTGGGTTGCGCACATAAGGATGCTTATCTCGAGCTTGTGGAGGAACATGTTAACATGCTGAATAATTATGGGATGCCCTAGAATGACCTTGATACAAACCATTACAATCTGGGATGGAGGGATCATCCTAATTTCAAGTGGGTTGGAAACCAACAAGTTAAACCATTTCAGCAGTCCTAAAAACCTGCTGCGCCACCCAAACAGACCTTAGAAGACCAACTCGCTATTAGCATGTTAACGTGCCTAATCTAGAGAAGCAATTTAGGCAATTAGCGAGTCGGATTTCTGAAAGGTAAAAAGGCAAACTTCCCAGCCAAACCGTGCCTAATCCAGGGAATCAGCAGAATACAGCGCAATGAGGTCTTTACGTTGTTGAAAAAGTTATGACAACCGTGAAGATGACCAAACCGATGAGAAGACAAAGAGACAGCACAACCAGCTGCACAACAGCCAATTGTCGAGCCCATTACCACCAAAACCAGTGCCTGAGCGTGTTTATGATCCCCCGCTTCCATACCCCGAGAAGTTAAAATCGAAGGTCAAAGATCAGCAATTGAAGGACTTCATGCAAACATTAACAAATGTTCAAACCAATCTACCATTGTTGGATGCTATAAACATGATTACTTCATATGAAAGTTTTTTTTTTAAGGACATGTTACAAACAAGAAGAAACTTGTGAACTTCGTGAAAGTGATTCTAACGCAACAATGCAGTGTAGTTTTTTACTCCACCTAATGCTATCGAAAAAGAAAAATCTAGAGAGTTTCACTATCTTTTGCAAATTGGGTATTTCTAATTTTAAACATGTTTTAAGTGATCTAGGTGCTAATATTAATGTAATGCCTTATTCTGTTTTTAGTGATTGGGTTTGTTCTTGAGGAAGGGTCTACCTCTAACTATCGCGAAGAAGACTTTGAGCACCATGCCAACCCGGTAACCCTCAACAAAATAGGAGATGTAGGCTTGCCTAACGCATTCGAGGGGTTCGCATTAGAAGTCCCCAGGTTCGGTCGCAGGTGCCTGGTACTTAAAAGAGTTTAGAGATTGCATAGCATCGTTTTTAATGTCATCCTCCGAGCCCCGTTCTCAGGGAAGACACCTAGCCGATAGCCACATGGTTGGCTACCCTTTTTTGATGTGCCTTTCAAATCTGACGTTCGGTTCCTTCCACCATCGTGTCATAACCCACGTCGATTTTTCAAAGTCGACACTCGCCTTGCCCTTATCCGACACTACGATAAACTATGGAACAGTCCTAACCAGGATAGATTATGCCACGTGCTCAGCTCTTGCCTACTATTTGTAAACAGCTCCAAAATCTCCTGAATACAAATTGGTCGCTGATAAATTTGTTCTCCAAGTGATCTCTGTGACACTCTATCAGTACCAGCTCAATAACTCGGCAACCGAGCATGGATATACCACCAGTAAAAATATTAAGAGACTCCGGTCCATACGAAAGGAAGTTGTCCTCTCACAAATTTTTTGAAAGAAACATTATTATTATTATTATTATTATTATTTGTGACGATGGTGGAATGAATGAGAGTGAGAAGTCTCCCTTCTTTTTATATGGAACTTATTCTCATTCACTATCATTCTACTGTCGTCACAAAAAATTTCTGATTTAGGAAATTTACGAAAAACAACTTCCTTTTCCACGGACCGGAGTTTTCTTTATATTTGTATTGGTGGTCTATCCATGGACATAGGGAGGTAAGGCCTAGTATGGGCACATGCCCCCTCTCATCCTTTTTTTTTTCATTACAAATTATTCAATTAATCATTCCCATTTTTTTTGCTTTGCAGATTATTCAATTAATCATATTAAAATAGTGAAAATCATCTTTTAGTTTTTAAATGCCCCTCTGTCTTGTATATTTTTCTCACGCACTAATGTCTAAATCTTGTTGAGTTGCATGTATTTGGTTAATTAGTACAACTAAGCATTAGATTGTCAACAATTAAAGACAAAATTAGACAATAGAGTAATAAAATTAGGTATTTTGTAATTAACTTTTTCAACATTTGTACAATGTGATGACCCATCCCAATTTATTATATAATTTTCTCCTCGAGCGTGTAAAGTGATGAATATGCCCTCGTTGGCTAAGTGACGTGGATGTGTCTATGCAGTTTTAAATTATTATTTTCGTTGTTGTAATTAAATCGTACTCGACATCGTGAGTGCGTTGAAGCGAGTTAGAACCGAATTAGAGCCGTAACGAAAAAGTTACGATTATTTAGGTGCGTAAATGGGCAAATCGTGGACCAATTATATGGGCTCCTATTTCTTTTAGCCCAATCAGATAATTTGTTTTTCTTCTTTTGGGCCAATTAAAATTAGCTCTCTCTCTTAGCCAATCAGAACACACACACACACACACACACACACACACTCACTCTTCCTTCTCTCTCTCCTTCTCGAGACTTCCTCTTCCTTCTTCTTCTTGCACCCTAGGCACCCCCAGCTCACTTACACCTTGAATCAACACGGATCGAACTGGAAATCACCACCATCACTATCCTTTCGACTTCACGAACCTAGTGATACCGTCAATTTTCAAGTTGGTAAGTTGTAACTCGTTAACTCGCAAGATCCGACGAGTAGCAAAGTTTCTCCAATGCGATCCCAGTAAGATTAAAAGGTTTTAGGACTTGGAAAGGTTCCCGCGCAACTTCCCTAGCACTCTAAAGTAGGTTTGAGGTTGCGTTGACGTTGGATCACACAGTTTCGAGGAACTCCAGTTTTGGCCGAAGCTGTCGAGGGATTTTTTGACCATTTTTCGTTGGATTTTGGACTTCTAATAGGTACTAATGTGTTCTACTCTTCAAGACCTTCAAATCCATATAAATTTCATGGATTTTGGTTGAGAAATAAAGTAGATATTAAGTTTTGAAAATTTTCCAGAAACCGACTAACCAGACGGTGGCCGGCGGAGATGGATGGCAGAGTCCGGCGAGGTCCACCGAAGAAGAAGAAGAATATTCCATCAAAGTTAACAGAATATCCTAACGGAGTCAGGTAACACCGTTAGAATTTAACGGAATATTCTGCTATTTTAATGGAATATCCCTAACGGCATTAGGGTTTCTGTCCCATGTGCCAGGCACGCGCCCGCGCGTGGCCGATGCGTGAGGGCGCATCTAACATCCAAATATTTTTCTAAAAATATGGGGGTGTTTTGTCGAGTAGATCATGTTGGTATATTCAAACACCTCATTTGAGCAACGTATGAGGAATTAATCCTAGGCTTTGTTTATGTGCTATCGAATTAACATTAAAATAGTTGTATTGCATATAGGTGAGACGTACCCCGAGGACGAGCGTGGACAAGCGAAACAAGGGGGCTACGATCCTACTATTTATCAGAGAGTGGGCATTTGTTTTATAGATATATATATGCTCTACGATTTCCAAAAAGCATTTTTTAAAAAATGAATTTATGCCTTGTATGCCATGTCTATACCGCTTATTACTATATTGTTGCATTAGTATGAATTTTGAATTATACTATTTGATGTTGCGGATGCTCAAGTAAGCTTCAGGTGAGTCAGCATGTGATTGGTCATGTTGCATTGCATATTGTTATGCATTTATGCATTTAGAGCTTATTATGTTGCACCCCAGTGTTAGTGCTCCCGCCCGAGGCCAGGGCACAGCTTTCACGTGATTGTTCACCTCCTGCATCACACGCTCACCTTGGATCCAAGTTTTGGTGCTAGCTTGTCTTACAAACCACAATAGGTGGTTCCGACTTGTAGGTGACCCACGATCTATCACACAGCTTTTACGTGATCGTAACACTTGAGCGTACTTATTTACACCCAGCATGTCATACAAGTCCCATTAGGTGACTCCAACTCATGTGCAGACATATGTTGATAAGTTATAGATCCAGTCGTACAGGTCACGTTAGGTGACTTCGACTGGCATACTACTTTATATTGGTTTCACACATGGCTTACATCGTTTAGTGCTGAAATATTATGACATGGCATACGTCAGTTTTCACTGGCCTTGTGCATTGGTTTTTCGTATGTAGTAGTATTTTCTGGAAACTATACGGGTTTTACGGAGAGGGGTTATTATGTTCATAAAGCTAAATATGTTTTCAAACGCTCTGTTTTTCCCCACTCACCATTCTGTTTTGCGCCCCTCCAGTTCTAGGTAGTTGTTCATCTTTGGTGGCTCACGAGGACTACTCTGCGGTTCTGACGTTCTACTAAATAAAAGTAGGGATCTTCTCCATGTTTGTATAATTAGTACTTAGTTAGTTCGACTACACTTTCGTTTTACCTATGCTCTGATATGCATGTATCTTATATTTGATCACTTTCACACACTTACATAGTATCTCTAGTTAAATAAGTTTAGGTTTGGTTTTTAATTATTCACATTTCTTTTATTAGTATCACTTTTGTTGCGCCCTTGACTACGTCACCCTCATGTGATGGCCAGCATGCCTCGACTCCAGTTAGGGTGTGTCATAAAAGAACTAACTTTATTTGTCCAAAAAAGGAGTTCAAAATGTTTAAGATGCCCCCTCTTAGTTAAATTTCTAGTTTCGTCCCTGGGTGTATCAAGGATTGGTTGCCAAGTTTTGAACGGATAAAGCATCACAGAGATCACTTGGAGAACAAATTTGGCAGCGGCCAACTTCTGAAGTACACTTCGACAACATAATAAAAGTTTTACACCTAAATTTAGCTTAGATTTTTTGGAACTTTAACGAAAAGCACCCGGTACTGTTCACTTTAACGAAAAACAACATTTTTACACTAAAAAGTCAATCCTGGTACTATTCACTTTACCCTTTATTTTGTCTTTATCATTAAAACTCAAAGTTTTCAATCCATTTTCATTAGTTTTCCTTAGATTTTTCGTTACGATGTTTTGGCACAAAAGTGCATTACAAGGGCTTCAAGCAATGGACCAGATGATGGTGGTGTGGCATCTTCAAGAATTTCCTAGGGAGTCTGACCTTGGAACTTATCAAACTTGGCAGGAATTCTTGAAGAAGACTTGGTGAGTGAAATTGCAGTACAGCCATTGAACATAGAGTGAGAAGAATATAAGGGTAAATGTGTGGTGGAGATTGAGTTGGGGAAATGTGTGGTAGAGGTTGAGTTACCCACTGATACTCATTTTCATTTTTCACTCACCTTCTTAATTTTCAGCTATCAAATTGAATTAAAGAAAATCAAATGACTGAGATTAATAAGCGGACGACGTGTAAGAAGAAAACACACCCCTTTTGTCCACTAGCATTTACCTTTTGCAATTAGTGTTGCATCTTATTAAGCGACAACGTGAAACTACGCGTGTTTTTCCTTCTCACTGACTAGGCCTATTGGGCCATTTTCGATATGGTCCACCGAGAAAATTTTGATAGCCGTTGGAAAGAAAGAGCTCCCTTCCATTTAAACCGACGGCTCAGATTCACTCAATTCAAACTTCAATGCAATCAAAACCCCACCCTCACAAATCCCTCCGGTCCTGAAAGCAAACGCTCTCTCTCTCTAGCTCTCTGAGATCTTCGTCTAAATTCACTACCCCCTCTCTCTCTTCTAGAACTCGCGTTCTTGCTGTGATTCGAATCCATGGAAGGTACTCTCCTGAGTGTCCTCTCTCTCTCTCTCTTCAGTTATTTCATGTTTTTTGATTTAATTTCTTCTTAAATCGTCGAGCGAGCGGTGTAATAATCGCAAATTTTTCTGCTTTAATTCAGATCAAACGGTGGAAATGTTCCCCCAAATCTGCAAAGACGTCGTTCCAGATCACGACTCCAAGTCCTCTTCGACCTCTGGCGCAGGTTGTGTTTTTGTTTTATTTAATTCAATTTGCCCCCTTTTTAATTTTTTGAATTACAAGAAAACGTTGAATTTGAGGTTTGGATTCGATTAGTAATGCTTCTTAAAGTTTTAATTTTATTTTCCAGCCCTAGAAAATGTAGAATTGGGAAATTTTCTAATCCGATTTCGTCCTTTTCTTCAGTTAAAACCCTAGAGACAATTACAACCCAGTTGGACTGTGACGTGAGCAACAGAGGTGGGTAATTTCTGGAATTCTTGGTTTTTCAATCTTTAATTTATTTTTTAATAGAAATTGGGAATGCTTTCAACTGAACTGTTACATTCTGAATTTCAATTGAGTAATTGAGTTGTAAAGAAAATGGAAATGGTTAATTTTTTTAGTGGTCGTTTAATTCAGGCTCTAAGTATAACATTGTTTTCAGAATGTACTCCAGATATTGCTACCGAACCCGCCGATGGTGATTCTGATTTGATTGGTGAGAGTAGCACGTCGAAGGGAACTGAAGAAGGTTCTCCAGGTCAGATGGTTCTTCCAGTTTTGCAGAAGATCACTGATTTGACTACCAAAATTCAGGTGATTCTTGAATATAGCATTGTATTTTGTTTACGTCACTTTGAGGAAAGCTTAGAAAGTGAATGGAAGCATTTGTATATTCTTTCTGTTTTGAATCTTTCGACAAATGCAATAATCGTTTTCGGTTTTGTTCTTATTCTTTAGGATTTGAAGAGAGAGCACACTGCCTTGTCTGTCGAAGTCAAGCTCACAACGAATTCCTTTCCAGACCCTGCAGTTCTAAACACCATTCAGCTTCTAAGTGAGCTTTTTATTTTGATCACTCACAATTATTTTCTAACTTTCTTTCTCTTGTTGATTGTAATTTGTTGTTTCTGGATATCTAGGTATTGAACATGAACTTTTAAAGAAGAAGTACCTAGATGAGTCGTCTGAGCGAAAGAGACTATACAATGAAATGATTGAGCTTAAAGGCAACATCCGAGTTTTCTGCAGATGTAGACCCTTGAATCAAACTGAAATTTCAAGCGGATCAGGTTCCGTTGTTGAATTCGAATCCTCCCTAGACAATGAGTTACAGGTCATTTGTTCTGATTCCTCCAAAAAGCAGTTCAAGTTTGACCATGTTTTCAGACCTGAGGACAATCAAGGTACCTGAGAACTCATACTGATTTTGTAATTGCACTGCCTAATACTTAGCAGTTGATTTTGTTAGGATGAATAACTTGTAGATAGACTTTGAATCGTTCATATTGAGCTTTTCAAATGTGCAGAGGCTGTTTTTGCTCAAACGAAACCTATTGTGACTTCGGTGTTGGATGGCTACAATGTCTGCATTTTTGCCTACGGACAAACTGGAACTGGCAAGACCTTTACAATGGAGGGTACTCCTGAAAACAGAGGTGTTAACTACAGGACTCTGGAGGAGTTGTTTCGGATTTCAAAAGATAGAGGTGGCTTCATGAGATATGAGCTATGTGTTAGTATGCTAGAAGTCTATAATGAGAAGATAAGGGACCTCTTGGTTGATAACACAAATCAACCGACAAAGAAGTGAGTTTTCTTCTGCTTTGATGTTAACTGAGTAGACTTTGCAATGAGATATGAGCTATGAGCTATGAGCTATTGGCAATCTTAAGAATCTTAGTTGGAGGATATGTAATGTTGATTCATGATAGGTGTACTTATTTTGTGTTTATCTGTTCAAAGGTTGGAAATAAAGCAATGTGCAGAGGGAACCTTAGATGTTCCAGGACTTGTTCAAGAGCGTGTTTATGGCTTTGAAGAGATGTGGGAACTGCTAAAGTCTGGAAGCCAAGCTAGATCTGTTGGATCTACCAGTGCTAACGAGCAGAGCAGCCGCTCTCACTGGTAACTTTCATGCTCGTAATCTCCTTAATGTCTTCATTGTCAGAGTCTAAATTAAATGCTGAGGCACGCATACACTGAATGTTTCAAATCAGGGAGAAAATAAAGAAACAAGAGGCAACCAATTTTTCTTTCTATGGTTTCATTCAACATTCAGTGAAAATTTGTTTTCTGCAGCTTGTTGCGGGTGACAGTGAAGCGGGAGAACTTGATAAATGGGCAAAAGACAAGGAGTCAACTGTGGCTCGTAGACTTGGCTGGCAGTGAGCGTGTGGGGAGGATTGATGTTGAAGGTGAAAGACTGAAGGAATCTCAGTTTATAAATAAATCTCTCTCGGCCCTTGGCGATGTTATCTCATCCCTTGCATCTAAAACAGCCCACATTCCTTACAGGCAACTCTCTCTCTCTCTCTCTCTCTCTCTCTCTCTCTCTCTCACACACACACACACAAAGATTTGGTTTCCATATCTAAACTTCTCTTCTTTTGCAACAGGAATTCAAAGCTTACTCATATGCTGCAGAGTTCTCTAGGTGAACCTTTATAGTAATATTTCACTTCAATGTGAGTGGCTCCTATAAATTGGTTATACATGCATGATTTTAATTAAAATTTGATTTGCAGGAGGAGATTGCAAAACCTTGATGTTTGTCCAAATCAGCCCAAGTGCCTCAGATCTTGGAGAGACACTGTGTTCACTGAACTTTGCCAGTCGGGTGCGGGGAATAGAGAGTGGCCCTGCTCGCAAACAGGCAGACCTCAGTGAGCTGTTCAAGTACAAACAAATGGTACGTGTTATAAGTTAAAGTATACTTTTGTTCTAGTTTATCTTGGTTTCAAATTACAAAAATTTTAATATCCAATTTAACAGGCTGAGAAGGCTAAACATGACGAGAAAGAAACCAAGAAACTACAGGACTGCATACAGTCTCTGCAGTTGAGGCTTGCTGCGAGGGAACACATTTGCAGGAGTCTACAAGAAAAGGTAATCTATCTTCAAGATGACAACTCATGGGATTTATTGAACTTCTCGTTGTTCATTGTTACATAACTGAAGTTTTTTTGGTAGAATCGAGACCTTGAGAACCAGTTGGCTGAGGAAAGGAAGACCAGACTGAAACAGGAGACTAGAGCTTTTGCAGCTGCTTCTCATCAGTCTTCAGCATCATCATTCCGGAAACAAGGAGCCCAGAAGACTGTTGCAGAGAAGAAGCCGCCTTTGGCTCCTCCAAGATCGAGGCTACCTCTGCGAAGAATTTCCAACTTCATGCCCCCACCTTCATCTGCTTTACCTCCCAAAAAAACCAGCTCTACAACTTCCGTCCCATTTTCAGTGGGTGGCAAAGAAAATATCTCCACAACAGCACTAGCAGGAAGAAACCAGAAAAGCCTAGTTTTACCGAGAAGAATCTCCATTGCTGTCAGACCTCCAACTGCAACAACACAACAGGTTCTTCAGCCTAAGAGACGCGTCTCCATTGCTACCTATCGCCCTGAGCCAAGCTCTCACATGACAACACCCCTCCACACCTCTGCCTCTCTATCCAACAGTGACAGACCATCGTTCGCAAGGGATCCACGAAGGGCACGGTACTCAAGGTTGTTCTCCCCAATGCCTGAATTGAAGTCGGAAGCAGAGACAACACCAACCACAATGAGGAGAAGCAGCAAGTTCATGGGTAGTCCCCCGACATTAGCTGGTTCAGTCAGAGCAGCGAGGCATCCAGCAGCTGTTGCACTACTACGGAAACCAGTAGTTTGGAGTCCTCTCAAGCTGAGAGCCATGAAAAACAGAAGGCCATCACTGTTACTACCTCCCCCGGGTTTCAAATGACATGCAATGAATCAATTCGTCATTGTCTATTTTGAAACACCTTGAAACAGTAAATGTTCTTGTTTTCTTTTTCTACCTTAGAGCTTTTGTGATAGTACTGAAAATGTATGCTTCTTGCCTACTAATCATTCATTTCGTTGTTGAAGCACTTTGTAGCGTTTCCTTGTTGAACCAAGAAAGTTTCGATTTCAAGAATCGAATGATAACCTTCACAAATTAGAATTATAATTCAATTTGCAATGAGAAAACATGAAGATCCATTGGCCATGAACCATCTTCGCCGGGTCGCCTGGTGGGATGGCACATAGGAATGGGTGACGGGTATCCGTTCGCTCATCCCTACACATCTATCTTTACTGATATTTTAAATCTACTTTCTTAATTAGTTGGGTAAAAATTTCCACATCAACTTTACGCAACTGCAAAAGTCAATTTTCACAACATTAAAGATAAGTTATTCATGAGCAGTTCAAAAGGGTAAAGACGATATTTTCTTAGTGAAAGTAGAAAATGAAATTACAAAATATGTGATGCAAATTCGTACATAGTATCCATCGAGGTTCATGGAGTGCAGCTGTACAATAACTAAAAGTAAGAAAGAGTACCAACCGTTAGATCTTATTTTTCGTCAAACACTGACCGTCAGATCTATGCGCAATCACTGGTTCTCCATTTAAGAGGGGAAAAGTTCACGTCTAAATTGAAAACGAAAAGTAGCCGTTTGCGTGTGATTGATTGGAGAAATTCGACCGTTGGACTCGAAAAGAGAAACATAAACAAAAATCCGTTCGAACTCCGTTTGACTTCATCACTTAGGAAGACAAGCCGCGAAGGCCAAAAGGGAAACCAAAGAGAGAGAGAGAGAGAGAGAGATCTTGGAGACCCACTTCCCACTGAGAGTTGCTGTGTGTGTCTTGAGTAATAAAATGGTTGCGAGATCTTGGAGACCCACTTCCCACTGAGAGTTGCTGTGTGTGTGTGCCTTGAGTAATAAAATGGTTGCGAGAACCCCACCAAAGCAGAGGAAAATGGTAGCCCTTCTCGATCCTCTTCTCCTCAGAGAAACGGTGAAGAAGGTGAGGGCTACTTCAACTTTTTCCTTCAAAACAAAAAAACCCAGAATTCAAAGTTCAGTTCTTTGTATTTCCGGCATCGACCTTTGGTGGAATTTGAACATCTCCCGTGGATTTTCTTGTGTTTTGAACTAATGGGGTTGTGTTGTTTTGTGGGTTTGTGAAGGTGGATAGATGCATGGCTCGGTTGCAGGAGCTGCAGTACACAGTTTCGGGCGGTACGAAGGTGATTTCTGGAGTGAGTCTCAGCCCAAGGAGCACTCGATGTTATCTCAGGACTAGCCTCCGATGTAAACAAGAAACTGCGAGGTAAGAATTTGACTTGAATTTGATCTGTAGAAACCAAGAAAAAAACGGCTTTTCATTTTTATTTGGTTTTTTCATTAGTTTTGGTCAATTTTGAGATTGAAACTCAATTGGGTTTTTTAACTTATGCAGGATTAAAGGTTCAGCCCCTAGAAAATCTCCTGTTGGCAAGTTTCCTGCAAATGCAGGAGGTCTCTCTCTCTCTATCTCTCTCTCTCTCTAGATTTGGGGCAAATGGCTAACTAGACGATATTCTAAACTACTTTAATTGCGAGGAGGGGACTCTAACTCAGTGCAAAGGGTCCGGCGGCACGACCAACTAACCTAACTTGCATCGAAAAAAGAAAAATTTCCATTCTGACCTGATCTGGAACTAAATAGAGCGAGATTTTGTTGAATTGGGCAATAACATCATTGCTATTATATTTCAGGGGAGTGGCAGAGAATGTCGCTGCCTGCAATGCTGGTCGGCGAAACAGTCGGAGAAATTCTACAAGCAAGCAAGTTTGCAAGAGAAATAGTAGCAGCAGTTGGTAAAAAACCCCAGAAAACCACTTCAGAAGACCCCAAAACCCCAATGACACAACAGAGGAAACAGAGGCAAAACCCCGAAAACACAGAGCTCAGAGCCAGAAGAAAGAAGGAGAAGCACAACAAGTCTCAATCCACTCGATCAGAGTCCCGTTCCCCGATACTCCAACGGGCTCGTTCCAGGATCAATTTCAAGGTCTCACCTCCACACAAGAGAGAAATGGAGAAAGAAAACAACAGATACTTGGCAAACAGAGTGTCTCCGAAAAATAGGCCATGGGCAAAAAAAAGCGTGTTGTTTCCCAACCCTTTGTTTTCGGCTTCGGATTCTTCTCAGCAGCAGAAGTTCTGCAGAACAAGATCACCAATCATTGGTAGAAATGATGGCAGTAATAATAGGCGACGGATTCATACTCCGCACAAGTTCTTGATCAAGTCCCCGCCTTCTGCTTCGAAATTTCCTTCACCTTCCAAGTTTCAGCTCAAGATCAGGAGCCCTCCATTGGTTTCTTCTCTGTCTCCACCGAAGATGTCAACTGCCTCGAAACTTCGCAGGTCATTTTCTCCTTCGAGATTGGCAACTAGGTTGGTGTCTCCATTGAAGAGCAGAAAGAGCTTGCAGAAGAGTAGCGAGGGAGGACTAGTAATGCCTGGTTTGAAACAGCGTCCAACGTCCTCGATTCCAATGGGAATTTCAGCTCGGAGAATTTGAGAAACGTCTGAGAAATCTGCATACATTGGCTTGGTTTGATTCTTTTATACCAGATATTTTCTTGATGTCCATAGTTTCGAATTTTCATTGTTCAACTTTTTCTTATGCGTGTGAATTTGTCATTCCATTTTTTCAACTACTTGAGATCAAATTTTCGTTCTTTTCTGTTGGTTAAGAGCCTTCACCCCTACACTCGAAGTCCTTAGATTCCCGCTCCCCTCACTATCACTTGTATCTGTAAACTTTGTACAATCTCTGTATCAAGAGCCTGAATGGTGACATCGAAAGAGCTGGGGAATGGACGACCAGTGTGTTGCGGCTCACTGTGTTGCTTCTTTGTCAGGTCAATGGACGACCACTCTCCCTGGTTTTTGTTCTGAACAAGGATGGCCTTCCTTGTCCTCCAAGTTTATTTTGGTGGCCTTTTGTAGGCTGTTCTTTCTGGGTAGTTACTGTTTTAGCTAGTTAGGTCAGAGAGAGAGAGAGACAGAGAGAGAGACAGAGACAGAGAGAGCGAGAGACCAAGAGACCGAGATTACTACAAACATGAACCATTCTCTCTATCAATCACAAAAATCAGAAGCACACATCAAAAGTGGCATTCTATACTATCCTGTGCCATAGGATCCAGAGTACTAAATCAATAATACAATTTCTATGCACCGGATACCAAACACGAAAACATGTATAATTCCCCCGCCCCAAAAAGAATACATTCGCATCCAACAATTTTATACAGGCATGCTTACAGTAGCTTGGCCTTTGGTAGGACACACAAGCAATACCACTCACTATAGGTGGTGGTTGCACAAAGAGGCATTGAATTTGGACGAATCAGATGTTGCAGCACTGTGGAGCTGGATTCCGGAAAGCCGGAGAACCAGAGACATTTTACTGCTAAGACTGAAACTCCAACTCCAAAGATGAATTCCCAACAGGAAGCTATGACTGACTTCCACGTCATTTGCCTGGAGAAGCAAACCTAGTACGTTCTCTCTGCCTATTTAAACCTCGATCCTTCGGAGATGATGTCTTCCCCCCTACACCTGCTTGGCGCATCATCTCTGCAAAACCACAGAAATTTGATAAAAGCATTTTACGTTAAGTGACGGTCACTAAACTACGTATAAGATGGTTTGTTGGTTTATATGCTTAAGTTTGTACAACTAAACTTCAGACGATATGTATTTATGGAGATATAATCTTTGTGGGCAAATCAAAAGCCAATCAAAATCCCACAACTTCAGGACTATTCACGTCAATCAACATAAAAGCTTAAAATGGTTGTAACCCCAGAATGCAGACAGTCCTTCAAACTTTAACAGATATGACGGAGCACAAAAGGCAGCTGCTATAATAACCCTATATAGTGGGAATTAGAAACCACACGAGGAAAAGAAAACTCTACCTCGCTTTCTTGCAAGCTCAAGATCAAGCTCTTCTTTCCACTTCCTCTCTCTTTCAGAGGAGCTTATACTGTGAGAAGTATCATATATCAGGTTACTCAAAAGGGTAGCAAGAAAGGAAAGAAAAAAAACAATCAAATGACATGAACTGACCTTGGACTGCCTGGCTCTTGCTGACTGCGTGGAGGTGATGGCATGTCCTGTGCAATTTGAACATTTGCATTGCCAATATTTGAAACGCGCCTGGCATTGCTCCCAGGGCTTC
This sequence comes from Malus sylvestris, assembly GCF_916048215.2. Classification (NCBI taxonomy): domain Eukaryota; kingdom Viridiplantae; phylum Streptophyta; class Magnoliopsida; order Rosales; family Rosaceae; genus Malus; species Malus sylvestris. Next base: position 27,976,496 of record NC_062263.1, read on the forward strand.
CAGTAATAAGAGCATCAGCTACTCCCCGACTAGGTGATCTACTTTTGGGAGGTAATTTCAAGTACCTTGAGGTGCGTTCATCAGGCGAGTTATCCGCAAAATTTGGAGAGCAAATTACATTCAAGCTGTTGTAGAACTCTTCAAATAATGGCGTTTGCAGCTTTTTTAGTTCTAGGGCCTGAGATTTTGAACAACCACACAGTTCAGAATAATCAAGTCCAAACCAAAATTTACAAAAGTATGACTTCACAAACATAGAAGACACCTAATCCTGACTCCAACCAAAACTGTACCTTCTCATCCAAAAATGCCGTGATTTTTGATTCAGTAAGTATATCATCTTCCTCCACAAGTGATGCACCGCAAGGAAATGAAAAACCTTTATCTCCGTCTCCAATTGTTCCGCAGTTTCCGGCAGGAAAATCAATTTGGTGAGTGGTATCCAGATCCGTTCCGTTTTGTTCTTTTTCTAAATTTCCACCAAACTTGCACACCGACTCATCATCAGTGGGTTCGCACATTGGGTTAAAACTCTAACACAACAGAATAGCATGCAAACAGTTAGTTTCTGAATTTCTTGAATGATTAAAACTTATATAACTCATGAGGGCTCAAATTCATTTACCTTGATGTTGCCAAGCATCAAAGAAGAACCGAGCTTTACTTCGCCCACCATAGTATCGTCTTTGTCATCAATCTGACACATGTCATCATCACAGCTGTTTCTTCCCCAAATGGGTCTGCTTTCCAGGAACTCGTTAGGATGTGTAGTTGAGTGTTGCAAACTGCCCAAATTACACATATCATCTGAATCGGGGCAAGTTGACATCTCACTGCAACAAAATTGATGCTACCATGTCAAAAGGCTCCAAAAAGTCATAGCAACCATTTTCTGATTTTGCAAGTTCCAAAGAAGCATAATTGTAATACTTACAAGGTGTGCAGGTTGGGAGAATATGATGGAGATCGGAGTTCTGAATCTTCCTGATGATAGCAAGTTAAGCGTCACTAAAAAGATTTAAATGGTGAAAAACAAACACAACATTTTCCAACACCTCACTCAATACCATGACAGAAGTACGAAAAACAGGATGAGATTCCATATGTTCCCCAGTTACGAATGGATGCTGCACATAGTTGAAAGAGTGTAAGAACTTGTTAAGATATAGGGGTTGGCTTGAGCATCGCCAGCCAAATCCAACAAACATATTGAAGTAGATGTAGACAATATGCAAGATATATTACAGGAAAAGAAACTCAAGAAAAATAATTGAGATTTAACTTACCTGAAGCAACTCAGATGCCACCGACCTCAAATGTGGTTCCCTGCCATAGGACCAAAGTAAACATAAACTCAGAACATCATACATCGATTGACCCATTCCTCTATCTCTCTATCTAGAATGTGAGATTAAATTGATTTCTCCACAAGAATCATATTTATAAAATAAATGGAACAGGTAAATGCAACACATATCTTGGAGAGTGAATTCCAATTACAATGATTTAAAAAGACAAGAACAGTAGCATACTTTTGCAGACATTTTAGCAAAAAATCTTTTGCCTCAAAGGAAAGATGCTCAGGGATTGGTGGATGAGACTTTGTTGTCCCTATATGGAAGAGAGCAGCAACCTAGAAAAACAATACCATTAGTGCAACAAGCAAGGGAAAAATTTTCTTAGAAGATTAAAGAATTAGCAGAATAATTACCTCTTGGTACTGTTGGCTCCAAGGAGGCTTTCCAGTGGCCATCTCAATCACAGTACATCCAACACTCCATATATCAGCCGAGCTGGAGAGTTATTCTTATATGTCAATATTCATACTTATCCAGGATAGAAAGAATAGATAATGCAAAATTGTGGTCACTATTTAGGAATCACTACTATAGTGATAACCCAAGATAATAGAGAAATGGCATGTCATAATCGTAGCATGCTTGAAATCAAGTAGATGCTACAATGGTAATAGTTCTTACAAGCTATGACCAGTCTGGAGAATAACTTCAGGAGCCATCCAGTATGGTGTACCCTTCATAGACTTAGCCCCAGAAATGGTTGCCTGCAACACGCACCTCTCAATTTGATAGAAAATGCATTATACATGTAACCAAGCATAAAAATAATAATACAACGCCTCTAAAGAGAAATGAAGCCAAGAAATTTATGTACCAGCTCTACGACCTGTTTGGATGCCCCAAAATCTGCAAGTTTGATGCATCCCTTATTATCAACAAGGATATTTGCTCCCTGAAAGTTAATAGGAGATACGTATTAGGCACTTACAAGAAAAAGGTCAGGAGAAAGTGAGAAACATTCTTTACATGCATATCATTTGCAGTTACGCTGGGGGGGTCCCTACCTTAATGTCCCTGTGCATGATTCCATTTTTGTGTAAATATTCTAGCCCCAATAACAACTGGTTGGTGTAGGTTCTTATAACCTGCTCAAAAAAGATTGTATAGTTTAGAATTTAAAACAAATACAAGATACAAAGTTAAAGATTGTATAGTTTAGAATTTAAAACAAATACAAGATACAAAGTTAGTTGGCAAGAACTTACAGCCTCAGGAAAAGATCCAAATTTCCCCAAAAGCGATGATATGGATCCACCAGGGACAAATTCCAACAGAATATTTAAGGTGTCCTCTTCCCTCACTGTACCCAAATATCTCTAAAACCCAAAACCAAGTACAGGGTCAGAAAAGTGTTATACTTCAAGAGGTGATATAGACACAGGGCAGTCCTACTCACAACGATGTTCGGATGAGACAGATTCTTTAGAAGCTTCACTTCTTCCTCAAGCTCCTTGATGTGAGCCTACTTGTAGCGTTAAAACCATTAATCAACAAATTATAAGAAACTAAAAAGATAAGATATCCACTGTAATACTAGGCAAAATCATAAAAAAAAAACTGTTTTAGATGTCCAAAAAATACCGAACATTGTTGCAGAAAGTTAAATGTACAAGTATAGATATATAAAACAGAATTCGTAACACTTTTCATACACAACATCCACTCGTACACCTCATCCACCTTAAACAACACGTGCACAAACACCTAAAATAGATGGCAGCTATCCATTAAATTCACTTCCTATGGGCACGTAAAGGCTCACACACTTAGAGTGACACTTGTGCTTGCTCTCCCACACCTGAATAGCACCTAATACTCACCACATCCTGTGAGTACCCAAGAATGGAAGTACGATTCCTTTTATAGCAAGCTAGCATCAATGGGTCTGAAAACTGACCAGCTTTGAAACCTCTCTACAATTCTAGGATCTTTGACTTTGGGCTCATCCAACTATGTGCATTAATGGAAGTGAGAGGTGGTGGAGACTCGATACTGATCCTCAGCATCAAAATCACCATAACTAATGGCATATATAACTTGAAAAACCTAAATATACAGTAAGACAAGAGTTCAAATCAAACCTGTGCTTTCTCCTTTGAAGCACTATTTGCAGCAATCAGAACCTGCAAAGAAGCAACAACTGTATCAGAATCATACTCTGAACCAAATCCTCGACTAAGCTAGCTATGAAACTATGAAACTAGTCAACTGAAAACTCCAACATAATTCAAAAAACAAACTCGGAAACAATACTTGGCCAAAACCTAACAACGAAAATCAACTCCGAGGCGAAAATTGGGGGGAAATCTAATCTGATTAGAAACAGCTCCAGCACCAACTCCAGATGAAAATCCATATATAGAATCAAGCTTAGAATTTGAAACCCAAAGCAAAGCAGAACAAATTAACAAAACCCAGACGGAATTAACAACCGAAAAGAGCAGAAACAAACTCAGATCCTAAAAACAATGCCGAAAGCAGCAGAAAACTAAATAGAACAAAAAAGTGGACCTGTTTAACAGCAAGAAGCTCTCCGGAATCAAGATTCATTCCCATATACACACGCCCAAAGGCACCGCAGCCGATCAACTCGCCCTTGCGCCACCGGATCGGAGGTGCGTTTTCCTTCGCCATTGCCGGCAATGGAAGCGGCGGCGAGGGCTTCGAGAAGACTCTGGATTTCCGAATGCAGGAATTGATCCTGTCGACTAGGGTTCCTCCTGGGGAGTCCTCGTTCTCCGATGCTGTGCGGAACACCAGTGATCGGCGGACTGATCCGAATATATCTTGCATTTCCTTCTCTGTGAGTGTTTCTGTGGTTTGATTGAGAAAGCGTTTACGTTCTCCTGTTGGTTTGGGGTTTCATTTGGTCGGCAGCAGAGTAGAGTGAGAAACTTTGGAGGAGCGAGAGAGAGAGAGAGAGAGAGAGAGAGAGGAGAGAGAGAGGAGGGAAAAAGGTGGAGGAGTTTTTTGAAAAATAATAAATGAAAATAAAATAATATGCATTTCCTCCCTAGTTTATTTTTTGTTAAAATTGTACTATATAATTAAGTTTTTCTATTTTGTCTCCCAATAAGAGGACTTACATAAAAACAGATATGACGTCATTGCGGCAAATTCAGGCCAATAGTACAATATCACGTATAAGTTTTTGTACATGACATTAAGACATATAAAACTGAATCTATGTCGTACAAGTTGTTCTTTTCCAACAAAATTAACATGTTTTCTTTTATGTCAGATATCCAAAATATGTATAAATTTCAATCTTCATCTTTTACGTTTTAAAATAAAAGATAAGAAAATGATGTCCACACTTTTTTTCACTCATTTGCACTCTCGTTTTTTTTTCTTTATTTTAAAAATAAATGAGAAAATAAAAGTGTGAAAATTATTATTCTCAGCTAATTGCTGTGTAAGTTCAAACAAAACCAACAAGATCCTCTCTCTAGATCTTTTTGGTGAGGTTCCTGGAGATCTGTGAATCGTGTATACTGTTTGTGTTTAATTTTAAATAAAAATATTTAAAATGATTTCTGACCGCATGATATACGATGAACGGACACGATTCACGGATTCCCGGATTCTTACAAAAAGGATCCGGATTCCAAACAAAATAATGTTAAATCATTATCCTAAACTCCAGGAGCAATTTGGGTGGGCTCAACCTAAAATCTATTCAAACTCAACCAATAAAGCTAAGGAAAAGTTACTAGGTAAGCCATTGTTTGGTCGGTTTGCTTTATATTATATAAATGGATCATGGGGAGCATATAAGTCATGATGGTTTGCTAGTTAAAACGTTTATTTTCTAATTTTCAATGCATCCAAAATTTGAAAAGATTTGTGATTTAAGGTTAGTGAAGTAAACAATTTAGCCATTGTGTTTTTAATTCGGTAATTTTCTTTGTTATTTTAGTTTATAAATTACAGAAACAAATATAGTTGAATAAGACAGCAAATAAAACATACGTTGCATTATAATCCTTTGCATTTGCTCTCAGTAGCTAATGTAGTTCATTAGTATCAATATAGTCGACATTGATCTTTTGAACTAAAAATAAATAAATAAATTTGCTTTTGATATTCATTCACAATTATCTTGTCCTTTAGCCGAGAGAAGGAGGCTCAACTCAAAAGAAGTAGAGAAAGACTTAAGAAAACTTGGAAATAGACTTTAAAAAGAAATATGGTGTACTTGGAGCTAACGAAACACCTGGCACAAAACTAAACGCATTGACGTTCTAGAAATCATAAAACCGATCCCACTTAGTGAGATAAGCTTGAGAGATTTTTCAGTGTGATCGGAATACAAAATGGTACACTACGTATTACTATACAAATGGTGGATATGTATGTTAAAAAGTTAATAACTTAAATATTAAAATTTCTCATCGCTTATATAAAATATATGTGATATCGTACCCATATTCCGGTCATAATGAAAAATTTATCAATAAGCTTGGCTATTGTTTGTATCTTGTTCTTTGGAAGCCAATACACCAAACAGAATTACATAAAAGTACACAAGAAATTATATCAAAATAAAAGCAAGGACTACATATATAAATGATGCTGTCTTGGGTCCTTAATCTCAATTTTCCAATGTCCATCAGAAAAATTAGCCTTAGCTGCTTTCACTCTCCTCTTCTTCAAATCTTTATCCATTTTCTTCGTCAAACCACAGTAAGATTTTAGCTCCTTTGGCATCTGATCGTACATTTTCCACCATTTTTCGTGAGCCGAATCGCTCGCGAAGACGCTGCTGCCATTCCCTTCCCAGTTGCAGTCATAATCTTTGTAACACACCCAAGGCTTGAACCCCAAGTAATGTAATGCATACAGGTCCTCAGGCATCTCATGATTTGCAGCTTTTGGTCCCTCAAAATATTTTAGTGCATTTAGCCTCCAAGGCAACCTATGCCACCAAGTAAAAATCTCATTCAAAAAACCCTGATCGCCGCCGTTGTATGACTCAATTGTGAACGTTTTTCGCATTAGGTATTCGAACATGCAGTTCGATGGCTCCACGACCATCAAGCCGGAGTTGAATAACATCTTGTTATTCCCCACGGCTGACAGCTGCGGGTGCACGAAGAAACTGTCAATGTTCTTGAGGACTAGAAGGTCCGCGTCGATGAAAATGACCTTGTCATACTTCGTGAGCTGCCACACCCGGAGTTTGCTGTAGTTCCACTCGTTGTAGGATCCTTTTTGCGCAGATGCGCTTCGGATTCTTTGGATTCGCTTGATATTCCATCCGGCCGCGGTTAGGCCTTGGATGGATTTAGGAGTGATGGAGTCGTCTGCAAGGAGGACTAGGTCTTTGGTGGAGTTGGTTTGTCTGATGCTTTGAGCTAGGGTTATTGCACCACACACATAGGCTTCTGAGGAGTGCAGGATTGTGACATAGGCAAGTCTACGCTTCTCGTATGGAATCCATGAGCTTGTTTCTAGCATGTATTTTCTCCAGATTTCTCTGCCTGCAACAACAGATTCAAATAATTACCAGCCTAAATAATTTGTGAACATTTTTATATATAAAATCAGTTAGACTGACTTTAGCAATGCTCTACACTTTTGCCATTGTTCCACTTCGTCCTCGAAACTTTCAGTTTGTTGTTGGGCCTCCCTAAGTATCTATTCGTGCCGATATCCCCAAATTGTCAATTTCGTCACAATGGTACATCCACAAAAAAGTAGTACTTAGAATTTTGATAATTGAGTTTCAGGACGAAAAGTAAGGACTGAAACTTACATCTTTGCTATAAAATAAATGAAAATAACTCACTTTTGATGAAATAATTGACGTGACTAACGGCAAAAGGATATTCGCACAAACTAAAGTTTAGGGGTACCGTGTTGTGAACTGAATTGAAATTTCACAAGACAAAGTGGAACAAAGAATACAGTAACGAACCCAATAATGGTGATTAAACTAGTAAATTGTTAGTTAATTAGTACCTGTTTCTGCATAACCCGGAGCAATTTGGCAAGATCCAAAAGGCATATGCACCTTTTGTTTCAATCTCACAATATTAGGCCTATAAACCCAATAATTCCCTCTATGCATCAAACGATCATCACATCTGAAAATCTCCACCATCGGTCCACAAGCCCCGATAAACACAACATACACCGTCCGATGAGCATCAGGCTTCATCCACCCTCTCCCCACCACGAGATTAGCCACCACCAAATTAACTTGTAATCTAAACACATCCCTAATCCCTTCCTTGTCACTCGTCCTATTTGCTCCACATGGAACCTTGGCCAGTACCACATCGATGCCCTCGTAATTCTCCAGCTTAGGAATTGGGATTTCCGGACACTTTGGTTTCCCCCGTTCCTCGTCTTCGTCAACCCATTCGGGAAAATAGTCCTCCCATTTTCGATCCCTAGCTACGCGTTCGAATGCCACTGAGACTGCCTCTACATTTGATAGTCCTCGGAGCTGACGATGAATATGTTCATCTACATTGACCAAACCTACCTTAATTTTTCTACCCTTGATTTTGAATCGTTTGGAAATGGCAACGAACCAGTCCGCATTCTCAGTTTTGTTCTTGATAACCTGTTCGTGTCGAATGGTAGCTGAATTGTTCGACTCGGTGGGACGAAAACTATACGAGACCATTAGGCATAGGAAGAATAGAGAGAGCATAATTAGATAGAGAACCAAGGGGACTACTCGTTGTTTGGAATAGGAGGAGGAGGGGGAGGAAGAAAACTTGGAAGCCATGTTCACATAATCTGGTGAAGGATAAAGCATTTGTATTTGGTGTTGTATGAGGGGGAGAGAGAGAGAGAGAGAGGTTTGAAGGGCTATTTGACGTATATGGAAAAAGGGTTTTATTAGGAAGGTTTGCATGGCTGGACGTTGGAGAAGATATATTTGCTTATATATATGATTTCATCCCCACGCGCGTATGGAGAGCTTTTTAAAACGTTGTTTAAATTTGTATTCTTTGAAAAGATATATGCTTACAACGACATAGATAACGAGTTTGATGCTTAATAAATTCTGTCATAATTATTATTATTGAAAGTGAGAGAACTTAAAAGAAAAATAATCATGGGAGGAGAGAAGAAGATTTGACTCTTAAGTGAATATTTTTCGACATAAATGTACATTTAATTTTTTTAAAGATCGTAAAGAAAACAACGATACATGAAGTGACAACGGCAAGCTTATTAAAAATCTGTTTCCGTTGGAACAGTGATGGAATTTATGTTTTTTAATACATATATGTGCACAATAATATTATGGTGCTGAAAACATATTATTAGTACCACATTTACTTAATTTTCAAGTAATTAAAACTATTACCTTAATCACGTAGATTACCTTGATCCAAAAAAAGAAAAAAAATTACCAAAATTGGCATCCAACTTATTGCTAAAAAAAAATTAGATTAAACACCGACTACCAATGCATGCATTATCCGCTCAAAAGAATTGTTTTATTTAATTATGTCAAGTATTATGCATCTTATTATTAAAATTCATTTGAGGACATATTTCGATTAAAAAAAGTTTTGTGAGGGACTTTTCTCCCTAAAATAAAACTCCAAATGAATTTTATGTCATATTTCATCAATTATTATTTTATATATCAGCTACGCTTTAAAGGATTTTTAAGAAAAAAAAAATTATCTCATTTATTTAGCAAGGTGGTTACGTACACAGTACCGAGTTGAAATTAGAAGATTATATTATTTTCTGAAGTTATTATTTCATACAACATTGATTTATCCAAGTTTGATAAGTGATTTATGCACATTCCGTATGTTCCTGTACATACTCTAATTTATTTTTAGCTTACAGATTGAATGAATCGACAAATCAAAAGATATACATTAAACCAACTAAAGAGCACAAAATGTTTTCAATTTTTTGCCCTTTACTCTCTTTCCTCTTGACACGACATTTTCTCCCTTACCCCCAATATGAATCCTCTCTACACATTGTGACTAACAAGTTGTGCACTTGCGCCAATCCCTTGCAACGCAAGCTAACAACAACCCAAACAATTCCCGATGATCAAAAGAATAGCACTTGTTAGTTGTTGTTAGTTACAAAGGTTTAATCTCGAAATAAAAAAATTACAAGAGTTTATGAAGCAGTAATGCAACTAGCGGTCGCAACGGATAAACTCAACGGGAACTTCATCCTTAATTGTTTAACCGGAGGCATTCCTCCTCGCAGCATAGACTCGGTGAGCCGCCACTCCAACCATGGCCACTGCGGCTCCCACTGCGAAGAGAACACACAAACTCCGTAAATCACACAGCACAAATCATAACCGCGTCTTTCGTTGTTTATTTCTAAAATTTAATTCGAATACGTGCATTTCTAACATAATCTGCTCTCCTAAAAGTGAGTACGTTAGCTTTAGACATGCATCCACCGGGCATGGAACCCCAGATGTGCCATTAGGCCCACATATCTTTAGTAACTTCAGTTTGACATCAAGCAGGGCGAGAACTGTATAAACTTATAAAGACACCATTAAAATTCAAAAGATCATCATACCTGAAATAAACATTAGAGATCGGTTAAGGATCTTATGGTATTGCTTGTGGGTCCTTCCAGCCTCAGTCTCGGGAATGCTCAGGTGAGGGTGCTCCGCGGCAGTTACAATTTTACGAAATACATTGTTGAAATCACCCGACTTTGCGCTGATAGGTATAGGAGCCTCTGTTCCCATATCCTGGCTAACCTGCACGAGTGCATAAAAATTGGCCATCCAAAGAATGAATGCCAAGCTCAAAACAACCAGGACTACTTTCAAACACCACGCCCAATAACCCACACAAGCTTCACTTAACTCGGCCAAAGAAAGAAATGCTGTCAAAATTGTAAAATGTGTCTTGCATTGAATACCAATGAAATAAACTTCAAAAAGTTTTCAACTATTTTGATTAACCCCGCACGGGAAGAGAAAGAGAGAGAACAATTAAACCGTTTACACACTGAGCATACTACAAATAAAGGGCAAACATAAATCTAAAGGCACAACAATACTGATAACGTATTAGAATACAGAAAATAGTTGGTCCACATCTTAAAAGTTCAAACTTTCAGGAATAGTTGTAACCAGAACTAATAATTGATCAGGTAATTCATTTTACTTACAAAAAGATAAGCAAAGAAAAAAATGGTCAATGTATAAATAGACATACCCTCGTCGAATGTTGAATGGCCGATGGGAATGCATCCAGATCAACTTTAGCTGCAACAATGAGGCAAGGTACCTCAAAGCCAGTAGTCTCACCATGACTAGCAACTTCTACCAGCAACTCAGTTGCTCTCTTCCAGGATGACTCATCAGAACTAACAAGGAAAAGGACACCAAATATTAAAGAGGTATAAATAACAGTAAAATATTAGGTAAAGAAATGTACTCATGTCAAAGTAATGCTCTGAGTCAACCTAAAATTGATTGTCAACTACAGGCAGCAGTTAAAGAGAAAGGTAAATAAACATGTCCGTGTATAATTCCCAAATATAAGTCATTGTCAACAATCTACTTTTCTGTTTTTACGTTTGTTGACAACAAGGTGCTTTTGCCATCCTGGAAACTTACACGAATATCTGTAAACTTGGATCTTTTTCTATTTCACATGTTTATGTCTAACGATAAATTTTCCAGCAATTTAAATATCAGAAATTTACCTTTTGTATTATAGATTATGGCTTCACAAATAAAAACCAAATAGGAAAAGACAAATCCCATGAAATTTTCAAATCAGGAAACAGAAACTTGGACCTTACAAATGAGAAGAGAAACAACGACCTAAATTGTACTAGCATGGTAGATAACAGAAGAGTAACATGATTTAACAAACATTAAACACCCATTTTAGGCTTCTGCTTACCTGTCGTGAACAAACACAGCTATGTCACACGCAGCCAAAGCCTCTTTATTTCTGAGAAATTTCTCAACTCCATCTTCAGGAATTTCTCTCATTATTAGGGTTTTCTTGGGTCCCTGTGTATATACTAAAAAGTCAGACAAACCACTGAAAGGACTAATAATAGACCTCACACAAAATTTAGCTCATCAGTCAAACTATAGTTGAAAGCATACAGAATTACTTAGTAGTAAAAAATTGGGGTAAATAGCATGCATTTAACAAAATTTGGCGATGAGATAATACTTTAATAACCTAGCCAGTGTAAGTTTATTCCATGTAATTGTCAAGACACAAGGCGCTTCATGTAGTATTACTTACCCCAGGTTGATCAACAACATTAACCGCATAACGCTTCTCAGTGGTTGGATTATAAGTTTCAGAAAATGGCCTGCAGTTCCAGTTATTGTAAAAAAAAATTGCATAATTTAATTCACAAAATCAAAGTCAACTGGAGAAACCATCTGAATCAGACCTTCCAAGAAAAGAATCCAATAATGCAGACTTCCCAGCCTTCTTTGGACCAAAGACAAAGCATTGGAAAACATTTCTTTCCGATTGCTGCTTCTTGCGATCTACACGCCTCTTCCTAGTCACACGGATTGCGGATGAAACCTCACCAGGATAACCAATGTATATCAGATTCTCCATAGTAGAAGCTGGGTTTAAGAGTGTCATGAGGGCCCACTGAAAATATGCATATTTGTCATAAAGTTAGTTGTGCACATAAAAGAATAACAACTGTTTGTAATGCATGTAATAAAGTGCCAACATGACTATGAATGTCTATGCAAGTAAAAATCCATACAAACATATAAATTGAGAGTTGAATGACAAATATTTAACGTGAATCAAGAAAAATGAGCATAATCCTCCCCTGCCCCAACACAGGGAGAGAGAGAGAGAGAGAGAAATAGGCATATATTACCTGTGACAATAATCCATCAAGTGATAACCCTCCAAATGCAGCATCCTTAGATGGAAATTCACTAAACGGGCTGAAATTTCAAACGCCAAAAATCAAAACATGCCAAGATCTTCAAAACTAGGGATTATAATAAACTAGATTGAGAAAGTTGATACTATTTCAAGCTCTGAACATCATTATGAACTATGAAGCTTCTACTGACCAAACTTTTAACTGAAAACCAACATTTAGGTAAACTTTTGAGTTTCTATTTTCTAATATCATGAGCTTTAACGCTCTTACATCAGAACAACATATGAACAAAGACCATGGGAAACACAACTGCAAACATTATCTCTCATGGTAAAGAAACAAACTAGTTGCAATGAACTAAAAAAAATGGAAACAGAAATGATTATAATAAATAAAAATTACCTTGCTGGAGTAGTAGAAAATAGTTCTCCAAGTTCACGTGGTCGGAGGGCCCCATCCTGGTGAAAAGAACATATAGGTTCAAGATTATAAGAACTAGGAGAACAACTAAGGCACCTAAGAGGTTGTAAGGTTAGGTCACGGTGAAGATCTTTTTTTTCAGAGACTTTTATATAAAGTGAATCACAATGAAGATCCTTGATGACACAAAATATTGAAAACTAATCAACAATGTAATAGAGAATGTAGCATTTAAGAAGGATGAGTACTAATACATACACCATCACCGCCAAACAAGTCAAAGTTAGCCTTCAGAAACTCAATTGCCTCATTTGTCAGCTCCACACTCTGCCCACATGACAACCAAGTACATCAACATGAAACATCTACAGAAAATCTAAAAGGAAACTAAAAACTTGTAGCACATACTTAGAACAATGGATATAATTCACAAAATAATCTCACAAAGATCACTTTAAGTAGCACGATTATGGAAAATCAAATATAGGGCTCAGTGTTGACACAAGCATAGGTAGATAACAGCAGGAAGCTAGCTCTGGGCCTCCGAGTTGATTCAAAATGGTCATTATAAGGTACTTAGTAAATAGGACTCTAGCACTTGAATAATCAATTTTTACCAAAATAAAGAACTGAGTTGTAAAATGAACACGAATGAGTTACAAAACTTTGGAAAATGATTACTCAAAACTCAATGAATGTTTTACTTCACTTCAATATAAAATCTAAGCCAGTAATAAAACCATCTCATCACTGATTGCAGCACAGAATAGAAATCATAACTCAATTGATGTTACCTGATCAGGACTTCGTTTAGGGAGAGATGGGATTAGTTCATCTGCAAGCTTTATATCATTATTGTATCCAAACTTCCTAAGGACAGTCCACGTTGTCTCTAGACGTCCCTTCTCTATGAATAGTGCATGAAGAAAAAGAAACCCTGTCAATGTAAGCCCATGTTCATTGACTCCTTCTGGTAATTTTTCTTGCACGACCCTCTTAACACCCACAATTTCAGAAGGTTGTAATGGAGCATTGAAACATTTAACCTGTTCAGAATAAGCATTGAATTGTTCATGAATCTCGAGAACAAATTACCATGAGTTCAGCTTAGGAGATTCAAAAATACAGCTATAAGATCATATCAAATAATCACATAGAACACTAGGACTTTGGAACAAAAGTTAAGAATAGAACAAGAATACTGCAAACTAGAAAAAAAAGAACCTGGAAATCATTCAGCTCTGCATCACTGAGGGCACCATCCCTATCATGATCACAAAGAATGAATATCCGCTTCAAGGCTCGCACACATTGGTCCTTTAAAGTCTGTGTTTCCTGATCGAATAATGGGCCCGTTGGATGAAGCACGGCTTTTTGTGCATAGTAGAAAACCTCCGGAATCTGCAAACAGAAAGATATTGATCATATGGAGTCCAAGAATTAGTGTCCATGCCAAAATAACAACACTACTTGCAACAAAAACCATCAATTGAATTATTGTTTTGGTCAACAAAATCATACATTGAATTCAGGATATACTAAAGATGGCATTAGGTTCTTGTAGCCATTTTAACTGACATTTTAGACTTTTAGTGAATGTTGCAGACAGGTAGTTCATAGAAATGCGTGGAAAGTATGAATAAATGTAACACATCATATGGTGCACGTTAAATTCACAAAAAGTTGATATACTAACCAACAAAAGGAAACTTGAAAAATAGGAGTCATTACTGCATACCTGAATATGTTTAAATGCTGAACATTCGATGCAAGTTTCAATCTCCCGAAACTGTTGCATTATTGGTGACATCACTTGTTCGAGGCTCACCTGTTGGTTCTCATCTCTCAAATCTAGCTTACAACCCACCACTATAACAGGTACCTTTACCTGCTCATTAAATTTCACATTTTCCCATCATAAGTACATGCTACAAGACAAGTGTTGCTCCATTAACCTCCATATCAAACAACTTTTCAAACAGATCATCGAAGCAGTGAAATTATTAGGCTTCATTTTCACAACGAATATTATACTTTCAAGATTAAGGTTTCCTTTCATCAGGTTTTTTTTTCTTCTTTTTGTCCGAAAAAAGGCGCGTGTTAAACTTTTGGAGATGAATGGGTGCAGTGACGAAAAGAAGCAACCACACACCTCTAGTTGACGAAGTTTTGGAAGCCAAAATGTACTCAATCGATCAAGTGTCTGAGGCTGATTACATGCATAAGTAAGCACAACTGCATCAGCCCGTTTCAACTCTTCAGCAACTTTATTAATATCCTCTGCTCTGATTGAGTAAACAGATAAAGCAATTCAACATCGTACTAAAGATATCAGCAGAAGAAAGACTGACCAATATGACATAACCCCTTATTTGGTCGGGCCGGAAAAAAAATAGGAAACTTATGACCTAATTCACTCTTCCTTTCCAACCCGTTCTGGAAGACACCACAACCAAAACCATGTAAAATCTTTAAACCCACATACAATGCAACATCTACATTTCAAACCGCATCAGCAAATAAACAGATCATTTCCTATGTCAACTACAGAATTCATACCGAGATGATGTGTCGATAATGGTGATGGGAACGCGTTCAGGGTAGAAATCTTCAGGCAGCCTTGTAGGGGGCAGCACCGGAGGCACATTTGCCGGGAAGTTCTCGGTGGCAGCAGTCACAATCAAGCTGGATTTCCCGGTGCCACGGTCTCCGGCCACAACAATTCGGACTGCGGTTTGGCCAACAGGGTGATCGATTCCTGCTGCAACTTTGGCCATTGAAACTGCAGACCAAAACCCAAAACCCAAAACCGTAATCGCTCAATAGAAACTATCAACAGATGTGGCAAAACCAGAAAATATTCAAACGATTAGTGGCAAACACGAATCAAACTTTTCCTATCTTTCAATCAGCCACAGATTCCATCAAGCTTTTGGCTTAAGCCAGCGACTGATGCAATGGCAAAACCGTAAATAACTTCGCTTTTCACGCGCAGAGATTTCAATCAACCGAGAAATACAAACGACAGTAGATTCGAAGAGCGTCGGCGTACTGAAGAAGTGGAAGTGCACAGAGAGGGGTTGTGATGGAAGCGATGGCACGAAAATAGTAAATTACCTAAGTAATGGGGATTAGGCTAGGGGCTTTGAGAACTCTTTCTTCGTCGGAGAAGATTCGATAAAATCCACCAGAGCCCTAGCTGATCGGGCGGCCGCCGCCGCGGCAGCTGTTGCTGTGGCGGCTTCGTTAGAGAGAGGAAGTGTGCGGAAGTTTCATAGGAAGAAGTACGCCTTCGGCTTCGTATTTTTACCTTCTTTTTTTTTTTTTGGCGCGGCAGAGACACAGGCCACGGTGGCCTATTAGTAATTATGCGAGCTGAGTTGTGTGTTGTGTGTGTCGTTTTTGCCAAGCAAACCTAGAAGTTTCGATATGGCGGAACGCATGTCTATGTCGTTTCATCGAGTCATTTAATGGAGCTTACTGGTTCCCTAAACAAGCTTTTGATTAACAATCGCGCCAAAATAATGAACATGTTGAAATGCTAGTAACAATTCACTAATTATTAGTTGTTAAAGTTTTAATATTCAGCTCACTGTGTTTTAGGATTGACGATCAGCAACAGCACTTCATGTGATGTTATAAAATATGATCTAAAAAGATGATCTATTTCTAGTACCAGCCTATCTTAAATCTAGTTTGTAAGGATCTTTTTAAGGTTGAGTTCTTCATGATATGTATTTGTAATATCATTTTCTCGATGAATGAAATATCTGTTGTAATTAATATATAATATAGTGTGATTTTGTAAAGGCTTATTATACTAACACCCCGCAAATTGTTGAATAAACCTCACATGTATAATACACCCCACATTTCTCAAATCTTATAAGGCTTTTTTTATTAGCAACTACAAGATAGGTCGTACCCAGTGCACAAGGCTCCCGCTTTACGCAGTGTCTGGGAGAGGTGAATGTTATTAGCAACTACAAGATAATGCGATTAATCACTAATCTACGATCTTTCTAAACTGAAGGATCATATGGCGATGAATTTGCTATACTTTCTAAGTTTAGCAGATTCATCGCCACATTTCTCAAATCTTATATAAAGTAAGGAGTGGCTTGCATGCCACATTTCTCTTTATAATCTTTCATGTTCAATTCATCGCCATATGACTAAGGGTAATTAGCAGATCACCAATTAGGATTTTAGCATGCATGCCAGTTTAAATGAACATTACATACCTTTTCCACTTCTAATAACATGATGAATCGGTCTCTCACGTCCGAATAGCTTTGCATCGCGGATTTCACCATTGTCATTAGAATCGGACGAATACACTAATCCCGGCTTTCCATACATACCTTCTGAGTTGATTAAACTTAATTATTTGTATGAGTGTTGTTAATTGATGATACATGTTCATTGTCACCAACTTAAATAGGATCGTGATTTATGTGAGGGGTTCTAAGCTTGGTGGCCAAGTAAGCTTGTATAAAGTAAGGAATGGCTTGGGGAATTAGCACAAATATTTATCAAGGTTGCTTTGCATGCCCGCTAGATACCATTAAAAAATAAACCTTGCCTTCAAACCGTGACAGAAAATATCAACTGCGTCATTGTCCTTGTCTTCAATTCAGAATTGTTTCTTAATTTCAATTTATCATTGTCTTATGCTTTTTCAGGTTGTAATGAACAATTTGAATCCAGTTTGGAATCAAACATTTGACTTCATGGTGGATGATGCATTGCATGAAATGTTAATGGTTGAAGTTTGGGACCATGACACTTTTGGAAAGGTGATGTTTCTCCATACGAGTTTAATTGTGTTAACCTGTATAATCCATTCGACATGATCGTAACATCGTCATGTAGTGATACTTATCTACATATATATCATAACATGGTTGACGTTGATTTCATACTTTAGAGCATAATATCAATAAATATACAAGTTTCATAAACACGAGTAGACTAGTACAAACAAGATGCAGGGTAAAGCTCAAATTGAAAAAAAAAAAAATCTTCTATTTTTGCAGGATAGAATATGAAGAGTTATCATGACACAACCAGAGTGTTGATGGAAGGGGAATATCAAGACTGTTATCAACTAGACATTGCTAAATCTGGAAGGATTTATTTGAACCTCAAGTGGGTTGCACAACATATAGTTTGAGATACGTGATTTGTATCATCATACTTTGTTTTTTATTGAGTTGAAGTTGTGATATTTTTCACATGAACATTACACGAAAAAGTATAAGAAAAAACAAATAAATTATTCATTATTTGCACATATAAATTAGATTTAAGTCATCTGTCAAACCTAAAAGAAAATCTTACAAGTCACATATAGTTCAGATTATTTACAATTTAATTTCTTAAAAGAAAATCTTACAAGTCACGTGTAGTCGCAATGCCTACCTACGATCTTATAAAAGAGGTTGATGTTTACGAGTACGATCCCAATCAGCTGCCGAATGGTGAGTTTCCGATTTGATTGTTATTTTGTACAACTATTGAGTTCAGTCCGTGTTTTAGGTTCAAATCTGACTGCGTATCGTTCTGTGACTCGCAAATGAATATGAATATAGAAGTTTAAATAACGCAGCAAACGCAAGATTAAATAATTATCGATATCATCGAAATCACTAAAATAATGGAAATATGAAGTCTTACCTCATGTGAAGCTTCCGAAACATCGATTTCGTATTCCATTCGTCATACACAATTTTTCTCAATCAACATGTTAGTAGTTTCATTGATTAGGGTTTTGTTGGAGGGTTTTGATAGTTAAGAAGATAAATAATATGTTAAAAGTGATTTGGGTTGTATTTATAAATTTTTATTTTTTTAAACCTAATAAGGTCAAAATTGTCATTGCATAGTGGGGGTAAATAAGTTATTTAATATTAAATTTAATGTGGGATGCATTCAACATTTTGTGGGGTGCTAATATAAAAAACCTTTTGTAAATCCTATGTAGAGATAAATTAGGATTTATTAGAGATTTATAAATATTTACTACTAGATTTTGTATTACTTGGAAAGTAAGTTATTCTCTCATTATTTATTATTAGGGTTTTTAATACAAATGGTCCCTGAAATTTACTCTCACCATCAAGATGATCTTTAAAATTGAAAATTAATCAATGTAATCTCTGAAAATAGGTGTCGCAAATCAATATGGTCATTCCGTCACAATTTTGTTAAAAATTCCGTTAAATGTTGATGTGACACATAAATGGGTCCCACAAGATTTACAGATTTTTATCACAAATGGTTCCTGAAATTGACTCACATCATCAAGATGGTCCCTAAAATTGAAAATTGATAAATGTAGTCCTTAAAAATAGGTGTCGCAAATCAATATGATCATTCCGCCACAATTTTGTAAAAAAAATTGTTATGTGTTGATATGGATTTAATAATTAATTTAAACCTAATAAGGTCAAAATTGTCATTGCATAGTGAGGTAAATAAGTTATTTAATATTAAATTTTAATGTGAGATGCATTCAACATTTTGTTGGTTGCTAATATAAAAAGCCTTTTGTAAATCCTATGTAGAGATAAATTAGGATTTATTAGAGATCTATAAATATTTACTACTAGACTTTGTATTACTTGGAGAGTAAGTTATTCTCTCATTATTTATTATTAGTTTTAATACAAATGGTCCCTGAAATTTACCCTCACCATCAAGATGATCCCTAAAATTGAAAATTAATCAATGTAGTCCCTGAAAATAGGTGTCGCAAATCAATATGGTCATTCCGTCACAATTATGTTAAAAATTCTGTTAAATGTTGATGTGACACATAAATGGGTTCCACAAGATTTACAGGTTTTTATCACAAATGGTCCCTGAAATTGACTCACACCATCAAGATAGTCCCTAAAATTGACTCATACTATCAAGATGGTCCCTAAAATTGAAAATTGATGAATGTAGTCCTTAAAAATAGGTGTCGCAAATCAATATGATCATTTCGCCACAATTTTGTAAAAAAAATTGTTATGTGTTGATGTAGATTTAATAATTAATTTAAAAAGTTGTCTAAATACCTTTTTGCATAATATAATTTTTTTTCTTATAGTAAGACCTACTTCGAATAAAGATCCCTTCCATAAATTCTCAAAACACCATTCCATAAATTATGACGGAATGACCACATTGATTTAAGACACTTACTTGGGGGACTACATTGATCGATTTTCAATTTCAATGACCATTTTGATGTTGTAGGTCAATTTCAGGAACCATTTTGATGTCACGGGTCAATTTCAAGGATCATTTGTGAGAAGAAAAAAAAAACTTATGAGACCCATTTATACGTCACATCAGCACTTAACGGAATTTTTAACAGAATTGTAACAAAATGACCACATTGATTTGTGACACTTATTTTCATGGACTACATTGATTGATTTTCAATTTCAGATACCATCTTGATGGTGATGGTCAATTTCAGAGATCATTTGTGATAAAAAAAAAAAACCGTATTACCATATAATAAAGACACTAAGTGTGAGGAATCACATATCAAAATTCCTCAAGCCTTTCTTCATATTTTCTCTACGCTCTAATTTTAGAGATCATTTGTGATAAAAAAAACCTTATTACTATATAATAAAGACTCTAACATTATGTTTGGATGAGAGAAATAAACTTGGAATTTGAATTAAAGACAGAATTTATAAATTAACATGCACCAATTCCCTTGTTTGGATTCATAAACATAGAAATTTAGAATTTCCGCATGGAAAAAGAATTTGGGACCTCCAATTCCCAAGTTTAAATTCCATGTAAATATGTGTCATTTTCCAATTTCTATGATTGAGAGTTTAAAAACAACAAATTCCGTATTCAATTCCATTGTTCTTTTAGGTTACCCAAATAAGAAAATTCACAAATTCTATAGAATAAAATTCCATCATTTAAATTTCTATCATTTTAAAATTCCTTAATAATCTTAAATTTTGTCATCCAAACATAATGTAAGTGTGAGGAATCACATATCAAAATTCCTCTCTCTCTCTCTCTCTCTCTCTCTCTAAATTTAGGTGACAGCAACCTCTTAATTTTCTTCAAAAAGTTGGTTGGTTTCAATTCTTACTCTACACCCATCTCTAGTTCGTATTTCTTAGACTACGTTTGGTATATGCGAGGGAAAAAGCAAGCTGTTGCCTTTTCCATGTTTGGTAAGTCCAGGCATGAAAAATAGTTTTTTTTTTTTTTTTTGTCAAATGATAGATTTTGTTAGATTAGATGTTAGATTAGCTACCGACGATATTTGAACTCACATCGTCATGCAAGAATTCAGCCTCCCTCCGCCTTGTTATTCACTTTCCTTCCTCCAAAATAGGCATTGATTGTCAATTTTTATGACAAATATGTCTTCATTGACATTAAAAAAAAAAAAACACTTATGAAAAGAACTTGAAAACTTTGAGTTTTAATAAAAAAGACAAAAATGTGTAGTAAGTAAATAGTACCATGAGTGACTTTTTAAAGTAAAAATATAAAACTATCATTTTCGTTAAAAGTAAACAGTACTATGATTGTTTCGTTAAAACTTCCTCAAAAAAATGCCCATTTATGATATATCCCCAAAAAGTAGTATCTCCTACCCAGTTTCCCATCGTTTCCAACCAAGAGAAAGAAAATTTAGATTTCCCTCCTCCAAAGTACATATGGGAAATCATTTATTAGGAATTCTTTTTCGCGTAATGAACACAGCCTTTTTATTTCAATT
Source organism: Malus sylvestris (assembly GCF_916048215.2). Classification (NCBI taxonomy): domain Eukaryota; kingdom Viridiplantae; phylum Streptophyta; class Magnoliopsida; order Rosales; family Rosaceae; genus Malus; species Malus sylvestris. The sequence continues at coordinate 27,997,889 of NC_062263.1, forward strand.
CTAAAATTAAGAAAACAACTGATATGAAATGAGTTTACTGTTATTATGACGTCCCAACTCATGTGACCCTTCCAAATTAGACCCAATATCTATTTAATCATTAAGACTCGTAAACAAATAGAAGTATTTTTTAAAGAATAAATGTGTACATGTATAATATTACACTCCAAGTTCCAATACATTTTTCATTGAGAAATGCTAATGAGACGCTCTCAAAAGTGACTCTCCATAAACTCTATCACCTTACAATTTTACATTAATTCGCATGCCAACATTATAAACCATTATGTAAAAAATATGAGGTGATAAATTATTTTTATGGAGAGTTCCATATTGAGAGAGCATTCTTAGCATTCATCGTTTTCATTACATAACAACTCCAAATTCCAAGAAAATTAACAAATGAGCACCCTTGGCATTAATGAAGTTCATATTAGGAGAAAGATGTTTTCATGTACTAGCATGAAAAAAAATATAAAACGGTACATCATGTGTTATTATAATATAAGTAGAGGGGGCTCGTTGTTTGAGTACATTGAAAAATCTCTTAGGGGGCATATTGGACATTTAGGATGCTGTTATGGAAAGTTACAAAAGTTGGTGAGAAATGAGGTTATCAGCGTGGGAAAATACAGCCGGTGGCGGACCACGACCAAGAAAAAACACGTTGAAAACAATCACAGTTTTTCAAATCCCAACTAAACGACATCGTATTGATCCACCTCTACGCTTCCGTCACTCCTCTTCCCACTCCTCCACATCGGAACCTTCCAAATTCAACACCTATATATATATACACATAATTTTATATCTAACGTCCCGGTTTACCAAAAAATAAAAATTCAGAGAGGATGGGTCTCGATCTTGATCTGGAATCCATATCGGAGGCGACGTCAGGAGCCGTTGGATCACTCGTCAGCACCACCCTGCTGTACCCGCTCGACACCTGCAAAACCAGGTACCAAGCCGAAGTTCGAGGCAATGATCGGGCCAAATACAGGTAACCATTTTTTCATCTGGGTCGGTTTATTTCTTTCGATCATCGTTCTGTGATGGGTTTTTCAGCTCAATTGTGCATAATTATTTGTTTTTTTGTGAGAATTTGTGCGTATTTTTTTTAGTCGGTAGGTGGTATTTACTGTTTAGGATTGATATGTTGTTAATGTTGGAGAATATGATTGGTGATTTGTGAGTAATCTTTTAGATTAGCGGATAATTGAGATGGATTTTGGAAGTTTTATGGGATAAACAAAATTGGGTTGCGTGTAGTATCGGATTTTTTCTCAAGGTGGTAACTTGCTAACTTTTAAATGCAATTCAGCTATCGTTTTCGGGTTTTTAAGTTGCGTCTGGTCTCAAATTGTTAAGGTTTTTATCATAAATAAAAATGTATTCTACAAAGTTTGGAGATTGGAAAATGATAAATTAAACGGGATGCTACTGTGGCGTAGTATCCCAAATCAATCGAGCACTGCCATGTTCAAAAGTTAAAAACACATGGCAGTGTTGGTTGGGATACCGCCACCGCCACAGTGGCATTTGAGTTGAAGGTAAGTTCTTATCGGCGAGTATCCGAGATTGTCTGGTTAGTGCCAGAATGTTGCAACCCAACTGTTAAGACTTTCGCACTTGAAATTTTATGCGGTGATCATATGTGCATATATGAAGCTTTACTTTTTTTATTTTTTATTTTAGTTCACCGTGATTCTATCGGGTTCATTTATTATTTTCTCTACCACTAGCGGAAAATAGCTTTTGTGGTAATGTATATTGTTTGAGTCAGCAATCATATAATTTTATGGTATATAGCTCACTAATTTCTTTGGTGAACGGCTTGTATAGGAACCTTTCGGATGTGTTTTGGGAAGCGATATCCACACGTCAGGTTCTTTCACTGTATCAGGGTCTCGAAACAAAAAACCTGCAATCCTTCATTTCTCAGTTTATTTACTTTTATGGGTATAGCTACTTCAAAAGACTCTATGTGGAAACAAGTGGGGTTAAATCGATAGGAACGAGAGCAAACTTAGTTCTTGCTGCTGCTGCTGGTGCTTGCACTGCCATTGTAACTCAGGTGAACATTTTGCGTAAAGTCCTCCGCACTTTAGGTTCTATTCTGACTGTGAATGAAGAATTGGAAGCATATGGATTTTTTTAATGACCGTCTGTTTTACTGCTGTCTAGCCGTTGGATACAGCCTCGTCAAGGATGCAGACAAGTGCTTTTGGAAAATCCAAAGGATTGTGGAAGACTCTTACCGAGGGCAGCTGGATTGATGCATTTGATGGTCTCGGAATCTCCCTGTTGCTGACCGCGAACCCTGCAATTCAGGTAGTTGTCTTGGCATTTTTTATCTGAAATTACTGATTCTGTTCTCTACAATTTAAGTTTTACTGCATCTTATTACCTTCACTCAAAATATATTAAGATGATAATTGAGGTTGAAACTGAAAAGTGTTACGTACTTCAGTATACAGTGTTCGATCAGCTAAAACTCAGACTCCTGAAAAGGAAGAATAAAACGGGCAAGGATTCTTCTCCAGAAGCCCTTTCTGCCTTCACAGCATTTGTTTTAGGTGCAGTCTCAAAGACTGTTGCCACCGTTCTGACCTACCCTGCCATCAGGTACATAATTGCTCTCAAAACCATCTCATTTACAAGCTTGACCTATGGAATCAGTTGACATATGTACTTCCTGCAGGTGTAAGGTCATGATCCAAGCTGCTGACGAAGATGATGGAAAAACCAAAAACCCCCAGCCAAAGTCCAGCAAAACAATTCCAGCAGTTCTATGCGCTATATGGAAAAGGGAAGGGATTCTTGGCTTCTTCAAGGGATTGCATGCTCAGATCTTGAAGACCGTCCTGAGCTCGGCATTGCTTCTGATGATCAAGGAAAAGATCTCCGCCGCTACTTGGGTTCTTCTACTTTCAATCAGAAGGTCTCTATTGCTCACAAGGGGCAGACTAAAAAGTGCTTGATTGCAGTTGCGTCGACAGGAATTTGCAGAATTCACATGTAAATTAGGTGGGAGTCTTATCTGAATAGCTGAAACAGATGTACTCTTTGAATTCGGGGTACTAATTTTCGGATAGGAGCTCGTATTTTTTGTAATAAAGAGGTTTTGTTTGTTAGAGGAGAATGATGGTTCAGGCCTTGCTTCAAAGATGGTGGCCTTGTCAATCCGTTGGAGCTTAGTTCTTAGGGTGAAACTTTTATTCATAGAAATATTGATATATTATTACCCTAGTAAATGTGATTTATTATTAATACCCTAGTAAATGTGATTTGCTGATAGTAATTTGATTTGTGAATTCTGTTCAATAATGAGGTTGGTTGATAGAAATCCGAGAGATTTTCAGTGCGTCAAAAACATAAGGACATACACTATATGTCATTTTACAAAGTAGAAAGGCACTGGACAAAAACTTTTCTCTAATTTTATAATAACATATATTGTACCGTCGCATGTTCCGGATACGTCTCTAGAAATCCAGTTTTCAATCTATATGTTAACATGACAGCTACCATCAAACGTTGCTCAAATTTTAAGGTTTCTGAGATGGGTAATGTTATTGTTTATTAGTCACCTAATTATTTTGTTTAAAAAAACCAAGTGAAGATGGCATCTGAATAATGAGCCAAAAGCAAAAGGACATCAGAAATATCTAGTCTTTTAATTTTTTTATACAAGCGATACTGAAGTCGGGAGAATTGAACTCACTAACAAAGAAATACAAATTAATAAGAATGTCTTAAAATTTCAACCTAAAAAGAAAGATGCGAGAATAAAAATATATACAAGAAATTCTTACGAAAAATCATATTTATTTAAGTAGGATGAAACTCAATTTATTAAGAATATTTACTCATGTACCTGATATTGTGTGTACTAAAAACGGCTATATATGCAAATTGGAGGCGTTGTTATGTTGGCTAGGGCACTGTACCTCCCTTCAACACCCAATTTGAATCACTATCTTATAGTTTAGATTAGAATATTGCTTGAATCAAAAGTAATAAAAATTTAAAATGAGCTTGGGATCAGCTCAAGTTGCTAAAATCCCATGAAAAATGGGCAATTTCCTGCGCCGAAAAATCCTATGTTCGAATCTCGTTCCCTTGGGTACCGTTTGGTACGTGAGACGGGACGGAACGGAGTGGGACGCGGTGTTCCGTCCCATGTTTGGTGCGCCTAAAACTGGTGGAACGCGCTGTTCCACGAGACGAATTTTGGGTGAATTTTCGTTTTGCCTCACCCCTGTAACGACTCATTCTACATCCGTGGAACACAAAATTATAACCTCTCTGTCTCCTTCTTCTTCCTCCTTGTTTCCATCCGAGGGCATCTTTGCTCCCTCTCCGTTCCGTCCCGTCCTGTCCTGTCCCATTCCGTTCCGTCCCATCCCATCTGCATACCAAACGATACCTTGATTCTCCCAAAATGATTGTGATAAGTCCAATCATGAGCTTTAGACCCAACAAAACAAGGGCAAGCCCAAACCTAATATCCAATTTTTTTTAACAAATAAGGAGGAGTGTGCAATAATATAATTTAAATTCGTTTTTAATGAAAATTGAATCTGAGGCCACTTACTCACAAATAAAAAGAAATACAATTAGACCATATGTGATTAAAATCCAATTTTTGTTTTTATTTATTTTCATATTTCACCTCACCAATTTCATATTTCATTTGAGAAAAATACTGAGGAGGAAAATAAAAGCAATAAATAAAAAAATAAATAAAAACCACGCGCTAGTCCATCTCCAGGTCGCTAAGACGAGAGATCTCATCTGAGCGAGAGAGCGGACACAACGAGGAAGAAGAAGAAGAATAAACAGAGAGAGGGCAAGATGATGTCCGGAAATTATACCACCATTGACAACCAAAACGTCTCGGGATCTGTTCCTGCTGTAAGTTGAATATTCAATTTCTCAATTCCGTGAAAATTACGGATATATATATTTATACATGTATATATGTATATATGGTGAAATGGTGGCGGATTATTTTGCAGGCGGTTCCAGATCCAGGCCACCTCACCGTGAAATTCCAAGGTACGATTCGTGTTTCTACTTTTGAGTTCTGGAAATTAGTGATTGGTTTGTGGAATTTAAGTACCTTTTGTTTGGTTGGCGCGAAAATTGGAAGGAAAATAATGCGAAACCAGATTAGATTTGGGATAATCAGCTGCAAATCATTGCGGCTTTGTGTTTTTAGCATTTTGTTAAGCTGTAGGGAATTGATGCAGGAATAGAATTAGAGAAATGGAATTCTAATTTTCTTGCATTATCTCAGCAATCAAACAGCTTTTGTTTAGGTTAAGTTTTCAACTGAAGTCTATATTGCTAAAGGGATTTATTGATTAGTATATTCAAAAGAATGAACTTCTAGTTAGTTGAGTTTAATGTAACTAACTTCCAGCTCAATGCTAGGTTTTAGGTTTCTAGCTTCAAGATCCTATCTTTTTTTCATTTATGAAATACATGTTTTGTAAGTTCTGCAGATTCAACCCTTCAGACATTTCCTCCATCCGAGACACAAGGGAAGATCGCTCGTGGTGCCCTCCCTCCTAGTGATGCTGATGGTACACACAAGTTCTACTTTTACTAATGGAATTTGTGAATCATGTTTTGCTTTGATATGTGACTTTTCAGTGGATACAATCTTCAGATTGAACACCTAAAGGCTTTTAAACCTAAGTTTGAAGTGTTTGAGGTGATCATTGATCATGAAGGATGATAAAACTTCATGCTCTATCGTTGTAGTTCTTTAAGTATGGACCTATTTTTCAAGTGAGTCTAGATCTAATGGAAGAGAACTCTGTTCATTTGATTATGCTTTTAAAACGCTAGCAATATGTTAATGATTAAGCGTATATGAATCAAGGAAGCAAATGTTTGGGAGGTTGACTAGTTGAATTTGATGAGATCAAAGTGCTCATGACGTTTGTGAGACTCGATTGGGTTAGATCGGCCATAGGGAAAAACAGATCTGCAGTAGTAGTAATAGTTTTTCGGTGTACCCTTGAAAGTCAACAAGAATCCAAAACAAATGTGGTTGAAGTTGTGATTTCGTTCTTTAAACTGCATCAGATGCTTTTGGTAATTTGACAAGCAAGATTGAAATCTGCTTCGCCTCCTCATTTTGTATATCTGGTATTACTATACCCAATAGTTGTTAAATGTAACATAAAAGTGAGTTTTATTATTCATACGAAGTGTTAAAACTACTGGCTGTAAATGTTCCAGAATATTGTTTGACTACTTTAAATTCTGTTTGCTATGACTGTCATTTGTTGTCGTGTCATACTATGGTCTAATATCCATGTTTTCTCTCACGATACAGACACATTTTCTAAACCTGTATCTGGTTCTGATGAACCCCAGCAAGGTGGTTGGCTACGGATATTCTCTGTAGCTTCTTACAAGCAATACTTTGATGTTGATACATCAGATGTTCTAGAGAGGATTAAAGATTCACTCCTTCCATTCAGTGGAACCTTCAATGAGAAAACATCTAACAGCCCTGATTTGTAAGTTTTCGTTTGGTAAACTAAAATTAGAATCATTATTCTTTAAATTAGAAAACATATTGAAAAATGTGTCTGAACTGTTCTATAATTAGTAGAATCATGCCAATTAACAAGTCAAGGTTTAACGGCATTTATGCACAGTGATGGTATAAGTGTAATCTGCAAATTCCGCTGATGCCGGATTTGCTACTGGCACCATACATGTACTTGTATTCAGTAACAATTTTAGTAATGTGAAACTTGGCTTCGGAACTGCATTGAATAAAATTCTCCACCGTATCTTGATGTTATATTTTTTATCATTCTATTTTAGATTTGCAATTGTTTATTCAGTAATAATATCTATATTGTGAGACACCTGTCGTCTGATCTTAACTTCAAATGCTGTGCAGGTATGGACCTTTCTGGATATGCACTACCCTTATATTTGTAGCAGCTGCCATTGGCACTTTTGTGACATATGTAGCACACAAGATGAAGAGTAAAGATTGGGAATATGACATTAATGTTGTCCAGTGGTCTGCAGGATTGTTCTATGGCTATGTCACTATTGTTCCTCTTGTACTGTATGTAATTCTCAAATACTTCTCGGCACCATCAGGTCTCGTTCAGCTGTTTTGTCTCTATGGCTACTCCCTGTTTGTCTTCATTCCAGCATTGGTAAGTCACTGGTTTTCGAACATAGTCCTTTCATTAAATCTATTGCCAAAAAGATGTTTTGGGTGTAGAAGATTCGAATTGAACCCTTTCTCGAAAGCTTATGCCTGTGGTCTCAAGCTATATCAAACGGTCTTTCGCTAGCTTTGTCATAATCCTGGAGAAGCTTTCCTACTGATTGCTAGTTCTAACAGTTTTAGAAACAAAATGTTTTAGTTAAGACTCAGTTTTGGCATCTTATTTATATATCCTTGTTTCATTACGGGCCAAGTTTTTAATAGGCACTAGTGCAGTTCTATAGTTGTGTTGCGAGTTTCTGTTTGAATGCTGAAATACAAAAAATATCTCCCATTGAGTTGGATGGTAATAGATAGCTGACATTCCTACTCTGTTTGGTTGCAGTGCCTCTCAGTTGTGCCGTTGGAAATTTTCAGATGGGTAATTGCAGGCGTAGCTGGGGTTATGTCTGCCACCTTTGTCGCAGTTAACCTTCGCGCCCACATCGTATCAGCAGGTGAAAGGTGGTTCTTGATTGTAGCCGGGATCTTTCTACTGCAGTTAGCTCTGTCTGTCGTCCTAAAACTCTATTTGTTCACCGTCACAGTGTAAGATTAAAACTGTGCCTTCGTAAAGAGGCATAAACGAAAGGTTGTAGATTACAGTGAGATGCTTTTGGTCCATTGACTTGTTACTGTTAGCTGAAGTATAATTGAACTGAAGAAACATCTTGTATTCATTCTTTCCGGCAATACAAATTCGTATGTATCAGAGTATGTGCTCGGCGGTCGATATTTCCGGTCTGGGTGAGCGGTCGACGTGAATTAGGGAGTGAACCTCCCTCATTTTACCATACAAATGATATGATAGATTTGAGTCTAAAAGTTGATGGATTTGGTTTAGTGAAGCTTCCAACAATCCAATGTATCATTTGACGAACAATTTGGGTGGGTTTTTGAGAGGTATGATTAACGGTATGAAGAACTAATAAGGGTGTTCTAATTCCAAACAAACCCGACCGATTTGGTCCGGTCCAATCCAATCCGATTTTGGTTGGTTCAATCAGTTAGCGGATCCCAACTTTTGAAACCGTCAAGATTGGATGGGATTGCGGATTTGGTTGTATAAACTCTCCTCTCCTTAATAATAATAAATTGAGAAGGAAAAAAAAAATCTTTAGCGTTAATTTTGATTTCACAATTTTCCTTTGTTTTTTTCTTTTCCACATTTACATATACCAAAATGTGTGATGGGACCATAGATTTAATGAGAATCGTTTCAAATTGACAAACACTTCTAAGAAGAATGTTACTTTTAGCTGTTGATATACAATTGATGCATTTATGAACTCTGCATATATCAACAGTCAAAATCAGCTCACATATACAATAGTCAAAATCAGCTCACGTGTGTTGTGCGAAACGACTGACGTTAGCACTGCTCTTAATGGTACATGTAAGTTATGTGTATTCGTGTGAGGAAAGGTGGCTCCTCAAATTTTCTTGTAGTTTCATGATTACCAAAAGGAATTTGGTGATTTCCTTGTCATTTTTTCTACAAACCACTGCCTAATAATCATCACACTAGACCAACTTTGGGAAAAGTCAACTAAATTAGCATCTCGTAATTAAGTCAATTAGTATGGTCTTGGCCTGTTCAGTTTAAATTAATCTACATTTCCATTCAAAAGTTCAATCAATGACATTGATTCCTGCTGCCTCAACTTAAATTCTAGGAAAAAAAGAAACATTAAACTAATTTTGGTATTTTAACCAAAATGGTCCATAATTTGGGCATAATTCCTCATTTTAGTTTCTGATATTAAAAATCGATAGAAGTGATCCGGAAGTTTGTCCACTGTTAATCATTTTGGTAATTCCTTGATTAATCTTTGTTAAATGAAAAAGCAAGTGAGGGTTAATTGGACAAAAAAATACCGACAATATAATGGAGTTTTTTCACGAAATGACCAAAATGATTGACGATGAGCAAACTCAAGGACGACTTCTATCGATTTTAAATCTCAACGACCAAAATGAGGAGTTATGTCAATCTTAATGATCATTTTGGCTAAAAAGCTGTTAATATTTCATAGCTAATTTTGCGTATAATGGTGTTATTTTTATAGTAAACACGTGTTAAGTTAGTTGGTCAAAATGTTTTGCGTGACTCTTAAACTGAGTCAAAGTCCGATCCTCATACTTTTTTATAATTCAATATTTGCGTGTTAGGATTGAGCTCCTGCACAATAAAGACCGACATAATTATAAATATCGAACTAGTCATTCATAGATTTTGAACATGAAATCGTAAACAGAAACACCACTAATTTGTAGTGCTACCGAGAATTTCTGTCCTCATCATTACTTAGAATAATTTAAAATTCGTTTTTTCAAAAGAATATGGTGTAATTTTTCTAATGCAGAAAGTTAATCGAAGAGAAAAAAGAACTAAAGAGAAAATGATGGAGAGACAAATGAAAACAAGACTGACAGATTGCTATGGAAAAATAAGACAGAGCTAAACACGAGTAATAAAGAAATGAGAGAGAGAGAGAGATAAACTTTACACATAATTAGGATGAGAGAGATTAAATTAATTAGGGAGATAAAAAATTTAAATTATTTTTTGTAGACCATATGATGTGGGGAATGGAGAGATTTTTATGTGACGGGAACACTGTGTTATAATATAAGTGATTGGACACATTATTTCCTTAACTTTTACAACCTATAACAAAGTTACCGCACTACAATTGATTAATAGTATTTCCGCACACTCTTTTTCTTTCCGTGTGCACCTTTATTTACTTTTAGTAGGGAGTGATTTCTATAAACTCATTTTCATCTTCTGCCACTCTCTTATTTTGGTCTTTCATTCTCATAGCTAGAAAGAAAATGGGATGTGCACGACGTGAAAATGGGTGTGCATAAATCTTTTCTCATTATGAATTTTGGATTGTTTTTAAAAGGGGGTCAGCTAGTTGCTTCATCACGACAATCTATCCTTCCAGGGGCCAAACAAACTCATTTTACCTCCCCTGACCACCATCATATGATTCACCAACGCCGAGAATCGAATGAGAAGCAAGAGTCATAATAAATAAATGGGAGTGAGCAAAAGGAGAAAAGTTGTGCAGAAATCATTTTCTTAGGGTAGCCACATCTAATTATCAAACTCTCTCATCATTGTAAAAAATTCAATAATTGTGGACGAATTTATTGATATCGAATAAATGCAATACACATGTCACACTTATATGAATGGAAAGAAATCAATTTGGGTGGTTGATATCAGATCAATATCATATTACGTTAAATAAGCCTGAACTGACTTTACTTTCCTCAACAACAGTGGCAGAGCTAGAATTCTGAGTGAGGAGGGGCCTTTCACACACACACCCACACACACATGCATGTGTGTGGAGGTTGAATTCATAACATGTTAATATATGCAATTTGTGTAATCTTCACAAAACTGAAAAACTCTATTAAATTCAATACTAAGAAGAAAAATATGTACAAACCCAGACAACCAAGTAAGAGGTAGACTATGGAAGGCTAAAGAAAATACAAAGAAGTAGAAAAAGAAGGATTAGGGGAAGAGGTCTGCAAATAAGGAAGAAGGTGGGTTGCTTTAGAAAATTATAGGGTGTATAGTACTGTTAGCTAAGAGAATCAAACCAATAGTGGGGTTGCTTTTTCCATTTAAAATTGCACGTCTCTTCTAAAAACTCCCCTACCAAACTTATCGTTTCATTAAACAGTCAAACAAACTCAAAACCAAAGCAGCCTAACGACGTCATTTGTTTCATCTTCTTCGATGAGGTTCACACCTCTGCAAATAAAAACTTGGGGTCACTAGTTGATTTCATACACCTTTCATAGAAGTCAGAATGGGCCTATGACTACTCTAATCCCTTGGGGGCTCCGCCCTTGCTCAACAATCACAAGTATATATCGTTCTTGCCTCCAATGAGTCTAGACCTCCGACCAAGAGCAGATAATTACTACTAAACCAAAGGTTAATCGGTATGCAGTGAAGGGGGCACATGATCAGTCACAAGACCAAACTGTGGGTAAGAGAGATATAAGACAAGATTAAGAAGGGATTATAGAAATCTTAATATTCTTAACAGTGAGATTAAAGAAAGAAGGGATGCATTAATGGAAAAACTTCCATATAAGCTAGTCCAAAAGAAGAAACAAAAAGCATGGTAAAAATACATAATTACAGTACAAAAAAAACGTAAACACAGCTAGACAAAGGCAATGTGATTTTACTTCAAAGGGCAAAGTTCCTAGTTTTCTGAAACATAAAGCGTAATTAACAAATCAAACAAGTATTAAGAAAGAAAATTATCGTACTTTAGCCTAGAAAATTGAATATATGCATATGGAAACTAGCACTTTACTAGTTTATAGTGAGTTCAAATTTTGTGCACTCATTTGTATGTGGTATCTCTATGATCTTTATTATTGATTGACACGCGTTTATAAACTTAATTGTCCTAAACTCTGCCGTCATAAACTTAACATTATCAATCAATGATAAAAGCTAAAAGAACCACAGACAAAGTAAGTGCAGGGGACGCTTGAAAATCGCGATGAAGAAACTGAGGACAACCCAAATGAAAAGTCAAAGCCAAGATCCTGAATTTGAGGACCTTTATGAAGAAATGCATAAGTTGAATTAAGGTTTGATTAGTAGTAGTTTTATAATATTTCATATAATTGGACTGGTTGGTTGGTTGGTTTGATACGACTTTAGCACAAATCGCTATCCATGAGTCATATCAGGTTTAAGTTGAGAGATGCTTAACTCAAGTGTTCAATAACGTTTATTTCTGCGATTTGTTACTAAAGTGGTCGTTTATTTATACAATTTGTAACCCAAGTGATCAAAAGCTTTATCCTATACTCTGATATATCTTGTGTTCTCTTGTATAAAATACCTACAGATGCTTCAGTTAGAAAATACGATTATGAGATAGAGGTTATGGGCAAAAAAGTTAGAGGAAGACCTTGGACGACTTGCAAAGAAACTTTAATAAAAGACATGAAATACTTAAAACTAAAGAAAAACTTGGCACAAGACCAAATACAGTAAAAAAAGGTCGTACCCAGTGCACATGGCTCCCGCTTTACGCAGAGTAACGTTCTAAAATTTATATAGTCGATCCCACTTAATAAGATAAGATTTTGTTGTTGCTGTTGAATGTTTGGTAGTTGTGAGATGTTAAACAATATTAAAACAATGATGTTTTGGGATGATGTAGGGCACAAGTCACACACAACCAGTCAAACAAACATCACAAAGCCCTTAGTTAAACTCTCACTCCTATCATAATTTATGACTTGGGAATCTGAGGAATTATTCACACATGCACACTTATTCACACACACCACCAAATACATAATTCCCATTTGTAACTCCCAACTCTTTCTTCTCTCCTCCCTTTTAAAACATGCCACCTTTCTCATCACGCTCAATCTCTCTCTCTTCTCTCTCTCTCTCTCTCAACACAAAAGAAACCCAAAAGTTGGATCTATATACTCTCCACATGTTTGCTTAAAGAGAAGCTGAAGGGAGACAAAAACATCATTTTTGTATCTACAGAAGCCATGTTCATCACAAGGAATCAAGCCATTGGCCTTCTGTTGATTTTCTTGGGCATCTCCGGCTTGCGCAACGACTGCGTTTCCGGAGCTAGATGTTTAAACGAGAAGGTGGAGAATCTGGGGAGGCCTCGAGTTTTCAACTCAACAGGAGAAGATGAAGGTTTTTTTGCCACAAGCAACAGAAAAGTGCCTTCTTCTCCTGACCCATTGCACAATAGGTAGGTTTTCCAGAACAACACAAATATCTTGCTTGGAAGCTACCTGTACATAAAACCTACCTATATTGCCAGGAAAGTTCAGACATTTTTTGTACTTTTAGGACCTTTTTTTATATTTTTTTTTTATATATACAATGTATTTTGAGAACCTTAGGTTTATAGGTTTACAAGAAATTATATGTTTTTGGCCTCTGGTAAATGTGAGTGTTGTTACTGCAAATTCGAAAGTATAAATATCATCTCCAGCATATGGCTTTTATCAACCAAGTCGAACCCAATTGGGAAAAGTTCTTTTAAGAGTAACAAATATGATAAAAGCTTATTGGTTTGATTGAAGGGAATTAATACTATTTATTAACTTAGCTATTGTTCAGGGAAAATCTAGTCATCAGTCAATTCATAACAACCTTTGTAAAGTAAGGGGCGAAGCTTCGTAGACAACTTCCCTCCCTCATTGCTTTTGCTGAAGCTGCGAGTTCATGAGCAAGTGAATGAACGAGCCATGTTCCTAAAAGGAGTGACCATCTTTGTGTTTTCTTCCCTTCCCACCCCTCAAAGCCCTATTTTAGTAGACTAAGCTTGTAACCGCAACATATTTAAGTAGGCTCGCAACTTCACTCAGCGGAATGGCCTTAATATTATATTGATAAAACACTTTTTTCAAATCCCAACAATAATTCTTACATGTAACTAGAGATATAAACTTTTTTTTTTATCTCACCATATATGTAATGTGAAAGGAAAAAGGGATATAAAATCATATTATACATCCTCAATTCCAATTAACAAAACTATGGGTGGCTTTGATGTTGGATACATAAAATAATAGAAGCAACCATACAAAGTAGGGAAATAGACAAAAGATCATATGAGCTGGGAAATGGGAATCTCCATGTCATATTGTGGACGAGAAAGATAATCTAAAAATTGATGCTTCAAAATCATAGCTCTTTTGACTTCGACAGCAAAGCAAGATTGCAAATACAATAATTTCCACGATTTTGATCCTAATCATGCAAAAAATTGAACAATACTTGGCTACTTAAAGGTTAGTAGGAACTTCTACTCAAAATTTTTAGTGTTTTAATCACAGAGCTTTGTGCCTATGATCAGAACCGTATATACTATTAATCACACTGTAAAGATCATCTCTGCAAAAAAATAGATTAAAACTAAGGTCATCTAGTTAATCTATTGTAACAAATACATAGAAAGTTTGTAATGCTTTTACCAATACTGTTCATTTGTTTTTAAACAGTTTGATGACTAAACAGCCTTAGTTTTAATTGATATTTTGCAGAGGCGATCTTTATAGGGTGATTTATAATATGAACGGTTCTGATTATAACACAAACTAATATAAATTGACAACGAACAATTTTGAGAAATTTTGAATAAAAGTTCATACTTATCTTTGAATAGCCAAGTATTGTACCAAAAAAAATTTCCAATTTGTGGGCTCAAAGCAAAAAATCAATTAAAACTAAGGTCGTTTAGTCATCGAAAAGTATAAAAACAAATGGACGGAATTGGTAAAAACATTATGAACCGTGAATGTATTTGCTACAATAGTTTGACTAAACGACCTTAGTTTTAATTAATTTTTTGCAGAGATAATCTTTACAGAGTGATTCATAATATGAACGGTTCTGATCGTAAGCACAAAACTCTATGATTTAAACACAAAACTTTTAAGTAGGAGCTCTTACTTAGATTTGAGTACCCAAGCATTGGTCAATTGAATATCAACAATATAATGATGAAAGTAGATTGGCTTTTTGGTATATTAAAGGTTGGAACGGAGTCTAACATTACGATCTCTAATACTTTTGGTTCGAAGAAGCTTAGGATTTTCTCCAATATCTCTACTAATTAATAAAACTCTTTTTGTCAACCACAAAAGAGGGTGAAAAGATAAATTAGTCTCTATCACACAAAAAAAATGATGGGCAATATCACTACTACAATATACCTTATTAGTGGCGAAGCAAACACCGACAAGAAACCCAATTTATGTCGGAAATTTAGCAAAAATCCGACATAAAATAATGTAATGTCGGATTAGAATAGCGACACTAATACTGGCGTCACAAAAGGGCTTCAGTGTTGGTTTGTACGCTTAATCCGCCAGTACGCAGTGTCGGTTAAAAGCGACGCAAATTTCAACATTACGTCGATTTAAAGCGATGCTAATTACCAATTTAATTATAAAATATCCAAACTACCATCGGTTTTGACCGACATTACATAACATATGGATACATGAAATAATTATTATAATGTTGTTCATAAGCGACACCAAATATATTAATTGACACACCCCGATCCTAGAATCAAGGCATGCTGGTCGTCACACCTTGATTCTAGAATCGGGGTTTGTCATTAATAATAATAAAAAATCATTTTCCGTTTTTAATTAATAATAATTAAAAATTATTATATAAAAATAAATCCCACCATATGTCAATGAAAAAACAAACAATTTTAAGCAGACTTCATATTAAAAATAAAATTTATACCAACTATATATTAAATTTAAAATTAACTACAATTCCTAAAAATGTACAACTCATACAAATTCTTCCCGAACTCTTGCAAAAGATTTTGAACCCGTTGTGTGGTTCATAGTTTTCAACTGCCGATTATGCTTATTTTTTTCAGCAATCTCTTGAAAAATAAAAGAATTTATTAGACAAATTTCAAGGTATAATAAAATAAATCATGAAACGTTTACCATTGTTTTTTCTTTATTCCAGTATGCCTCCATCGAAATATTTCTGTAATCTTTAACCTCTGCCACTACATGTTTCGAAAACGCACTTGAATTATAACTAATACATTTTCTAGACTAATCAAATGAACAAGGCTATTCTTTCCAGTTACACTCCTTGATCCTATATGAATACAATGCAATAATTTGATCGTCAATTTAAAATATTTACAGAAGTGGATACCACAAAATCTTATGTTATACTTAATGAAAGTGTAAATAAACTCTAAGTGTTAGTGAATCTATTGTTTTGATGGGATACGCATCATTTGAAATTAATTTCAACGATCGAACCGTCAAACTTGTTTATATATGCTTCGAGATCACATACTCCAAAAATTGCAAAAAATAAACATTTAGAGATCAAGTAACGAGACAAAACTTTTCGACGGTTATCAAGGAAAAATCAAAATTTAACGGTGATTTTAACTCTGATTTTGATGATTTTTTTACAGCTACACTCCTTGACCCTATATGAATACAATGAATGAATTCGACCTTTAATTAAAATATTTACACTAGTGGATACCACAAAATCTTATATTATATTTAATGAAAGTATAAATAAATTCTAAGTGTTAGTGAATCTATCGTTTTGATGGGATACGCATTCTACGAAACTAATTTCAATGATCTAACCATCAAACTTGTTTATATATGCTTCCAGGTCGCATACGCCAAAAATGGCAAAAAACAAACATTTGAGATTACGTAACGGGACAAAACTTTTCGACGGTTATAAACGAAAAATCACGATTTAACGGTTATTTTAACTCCGATTTAGATGATTTTTTACAGCTACACTCCTTGACCCTATATGAATACAATGAATGAATTCAATCTTAAATTTAAAATATTTACACTAGTGGATACCACAAAATTTTATGTTATATTTAATGAAAGTATAAATAAATTCTAAGTGTTAGTGAATCTATCATTTTGACATAGATATTTAAAAAAACTAAAATCTATGTCGCTTAGAACCGACGCATGCTTTAAAATATTTATAAACAATACTTTGTGTCACTTAAAAATGACACCAATACTTTATGTCATTTAAAAGCGACACTGTTTTGTTTAAAGCGACGCTAGTATTTAAAATTATTAAAATATATGTCGGTTATAAGCGAAATTAAATGTTTACGTCGGTTTAAAAGGGACGTAGACATTTTATGACACTTATAAGCGACAGTAAATCCGACGTCATCTTCAGTTAGTGTCGCAACTGTCTTATCGCCACTATATTATATTAAACCGACGCCACCTACTAACACTATAAGACCCTTTTGTAGTAGTGATAATGTAATTTCACAGGTCCAAATTTTATTGTTTTTTTATTGAAGCATCACCTACAGGTGATATTAAAATACCTCTATTATTTAAAAAAAAAAGCCATAAACAAATACCGCCATACTTTCATCTTAAAAAAAAAAAAAATAAAAAAAAAAAAAGGAAATGAAGCTTCAAAAGGTTTTCAAGATTTATCATGTACAAAGCAAAATTTGCAATGCATGCGCAAACTGAAAGCAGCTTATAGGAAAAACGACTAGGAAAGAAATTTGATTTCTTCATTTCAACATCATCATCAGTTTTTTCAAACCGAATCCTCGGACAAAGTTGAAGAACGGCTTTTCAAACGCTTTGAGAATCGACGTTGATGTGAATTCCTGACGATCTTGTTTCAAGTGATCATGGTGGCGATGGCGAACCCTGCAGCAGAAGAAAACATAGATTTCTTTCAGAAATGGGACGATGCGACTGCATAATGTATGAGCAATTTACCCTTTCAATGTTCAAAGTAGAACTCTCTGTAAATCAACTCTGTTAAACATTACGTATTTAAGGTTTCTTGCGGTGCAAGCATACTCCATACCAGATATAACTGTGCATATCAAAAATCAGAAGGCAAAATATGAATCTTGTAGGACAAACCAAAACTAAACAAGTTGTGTTTGGGTTAATATTTGAATATTGTGCTTGAACGAAGGAAAGCCTAAGAATGCCAACTAAAAGGGAGACTTGGCCGAATCCCAGCATTAAGCCCAGAAGCAAATTGAAGCCTTCTCAGCCAAGATACAAGCCACGTGTCTATAATTGAAATGACAAGTAATGGAGACTAACCTCCTATCAGCCAAAGAACACTTTCTAGTGGCATTACTAGTAAAAAGTTGATGACTCACTACTCTCTAAGGGCTTTCGGGCAAGAGCAAAAGCTACAACAGTCAGGCTAAATTGTCTATAAAAGGGAAGACAGGCCCCAGAGACAAATGACTCTCAACCAATCAAACAAACAAACATACAAACTCTACTCTCAAACGAGATTTGCATCCAAAAAACTGAAATCATCCCATATTCTGTCATTTTAGTGATAGTTCTTTAGAAAAAATATCTCTTGTCTAGTATAAAAGCTTTGCTACCTCCCTTAGTATTGTAGTATCGATTCCCTCGTGCAAACTTGTTTACCATCCATCCATTTTTAGCATATAACCCCTATAAATTCAAAGAGAAGTGATTGCAAGAAGTTCAACCTTGCCAAACAAGGTGAAATCTTGCCTGAAGCTCTTTGTTTGTTTTCTAAATTAGTAGATCTATTACTTAATGCATTATCCAGCATGTATTCAAGTTATTTCCACCTGTTTTTCTATTTTAAGAGTCTCATTTGCATCTGGATCTGGTTAGCTTAATAGATATGTTTCCATTAAGAGCAGTTTAGGATCAAACAAATAACTTAAGGGGCTCTGGACTCCCTTCATTCAAACATACAAGACCATGAACTAAAAGTCCTTGCTTACAAGGAAAAATAAAAGAACTTAATACAGACTTAACCCATCTATGACAATCCTTTGATAACAAGAAGTTGGAGTAACTTGGGGCGCAAGTAATCAACTTAAAACACACTTGTTCTACATCTGCTATACTGAGATAGCAGTGGCACGCCTAAGCATTTAGTTAG
The DNA here is from genome assembly GCF_916048215.2 of Malus sylvestris. Taxonomy (NCBI): domain Eukaryota; kingdom Viridiplantae; phylum Streptophyta; class Magnoliopsida; order Rosales; family Rosaceae; genus Malus; species Malus sylvestris. Next base: position 28,016,644 of record NC_062263.1, read on the forward strand.
TTTTGATTGCGAGTCTCAAGGCCTACACTTAAGACCCCACAAAAGCACCTTTCAAAACTAACTTTAAGCTCTTATTGCAGTACACCAGGCAAGCAAGAGCTCGACTACCAAACATATACATCTAAAATGTCAATCCCTTGGGGAGCTGTGGTGAGGTCTAATGAGTGTTCTCCAGAGAAATCTTTGCTCGAACATAGTTTTGGCACGTCTGGTGGGACCAATTTAGTCTTGTATGCAAAGAAGAAAAAAGAATAAGCGAACCTTCCGGTGGAACACAGAAATCTACCAAGATCAAGCATGACAGATCATCCAAAAGATTTCCCCTCCCTACGAGGACTAGTTATTCTGGAAAACACGACTTCATCTGAGAAGTTAGGAGGAAAGGTGACTAATGAAGACTTACAAGCCACCATGGTGCAAGTGTTGAAAAGTATGGAAAAGATTACTCTGGAAACCAGAGGAAAAGTGAGTAGACTTTGTTCCTTAACAGGGAGTCTACAAAAAAGATTAGATCCGGAGTACTCTACTCCAAAAAATGGTTATGCTAGGGAAATAATGAGAGAGGCAAACCCTGAGAAAGAACCAATTATTCCCCTATTTCCTTTGCTTGAGGAAAAGAAGGATAAAGGGAAAAATAATGAAGGATCCGGAGTTATTCAGCCAATATTAGAGGAAATCCTGGAAACAGAATTGCTCGACCCCATATTATTTCATTAGATAGTAGGGGGCAGAGAGGGCAAGAAAGAAAAAAGTATGGGATGCCCTAATTAATCAGAGAATCCAGCAGGAAAGGTGAGCTCAGAATTGTGAACAAACCACCTCCTTATAGGCCACCACCATTGGCTAATAAGGAATGAGGGGTCAGATAGAGGAAGCCCAAACCAAAAAAGGAAAATTTCTCGGGTAATGATCGTAGCCCGAAGTGGGAACCTCCTCATACCCCGCTTAATAATACAGCCAACCAGCAACTCAGAAAAGAGTTAGCCGAACTAAGAAGATGCCTGGATTTCCCACTTTTAGTGGAGAAGATTGCAGTGTGTCCTCTTGTTGTCCCTAAAAACTACCAAGCCTACGTGGCGCGCAGGCTGAGTAACTAATGAGCTAACTACGTCATTCGGTTGATGCGAGGCGTGTCAACTCGTCGACTGAGCTCGGCCGATGAGTAAAATGTGTTGATGTTGCGTTGAGCGCACGTCTGACTTCTTGATCTTGCGATTGCGGTTGAGGAAGGAACACGTCTTGGCCTTTGGGTTCTAGAGCCTGAAGACAAGGCTACTAATTTTGCGAAGTTCACAAATCGTCGGCACCAGATTTGGTCACAGTGATTATATTTGTAAGGGTATAAGCACGCCAAATCGACACTAGAGTATAATGGCACATATACTAAAAAACAGATATATGTCTTGATGGTAAATGTGGTTCGGCCATCAAAATGCCGAACTCTAAAGCTTACTTGTGAGTATCCAATCATAAAACAACTCAACGTTCAATGTGCTAAGCCCTAGTAAACTGGAACACCCCACCTCGCCGAAAAAGTTAATGAGATGACCTCTGCCAATAAAGACCTGAAAGTTTTTCTCAACCGAGACTTGGATAGATAACTAGTCGGCCTCGAAGCAGTGCTATTTATCCAAACTGAAGGTGTTCTGTAATCGGCTGGTTCTACGACAATAATGCTATCTATCCAAACTGAAGGTATCACCGGTTGCTTTCACAGTGTTGTTTATCCAAACTGAAGATGTGTCGGCGAAAAAAGAAAATAAAAAATTCTAAAGGTTGTTAAGAGGTTTTGCTTAGATCGAGGGTTTACGCAGGGCAATTTGTGTGTTGAATTGGAGATGGCCCAATGATATGCGTGGTTCTGTATTTATAGAAGCAAATGTTATGTAGCGCGGCCAGATAATTTTGTAGAGTCCAATTGCAACTCTAATTTGCGGAATTGAACTTGATCGGCATCAGAAGCCAAGGCATATCATTCAAATTGATCTATGGGATTTGCTCCTTGACTTTTCAAACTCATTAGCTAGATAAGCAACAACCTATCTTTTAGATGTCATCATTACTCTTATTTTATACAAATAATTAGCATACAACAACCTATCTGATGACCTCTACGGTGCTGGAATCAAGGCATGCAAGTTTATCTCTTAGCCATGTATTTCAACAGGACTCGGCAACAAAAGGGGCACTGCCTCTAGTAATTTAAATGCAAGTTTAACTCTTGATCTGTCCACAAAAACTGTCCAGGTGCAATCATGCATTATCAAAAAATATCAACCTGATCACATCTCCCAGCCCTCCACGTGTATGCATGTTGACTCATCAACTTAGTATAATCACCATATTCCAAGAAAAATCATGTGTAACAACCCCATCCATGAATTCCAAGTCAATTTGACTTGTACCAACCACTTCTGTATCAGAAAGAGGACACGTAGGAGATTGCATGAATATGGGGATTTATATGATCCCCTTTATTCGAATTGAAGACACATCATATCAACTTTTCCAAAACAACCTCTGGATATATCAAATATTAGGTTTAAATGTCCCAGTTAATATTAAGAGATAATATCATGATTAAAATCATAATACTATTTCTCAATAATAACTAAAATTCATTTCAACCACTTTATCATCCAACGGTCTAATATTCGCTTATTCAACGACCTCGATTGTTCGGAATGATGGTGTAATTTTGGGTCCAAACATCTCTAGAGATCACATTTTCAAGTTCTCCAACCATTATGTGGTGTTTGAAGACAATCCTAACTATAAGTTAAGATTGTTTGGGAACTCATTGGTTGGCCTAGCATCTCAGTGGTATTCTCTGTTGCCCTTTAATTCTATTGCTAACTTTGGGCAAATGGAGATGGCTTTTCATGAACAGTTTTATAGGGTGGAGCCTGAGATGACTATCAATGATCTAGTTGAGGTGAAGTAATATGTGCATGAGTCTACAGAAGACTTCATGATGAGGTTTAGAAAAACAAGGATGAGGTGCCAATTCCCTATCAATCATGCCCAACTTATATCCATTGCTCAGAAGGCATTGAGGCTGTCTTTGAGGAAAAAGTTTTATGATGTATAGTTCAATGAGCTGCAAGAATTAGTGATTGCTGCCACAAAGTAAAAGAAGTTGTTGGTTGAAGAACAACAATTGAAACACTCATCTAAAGTGCCTCATTCTATAAAAATAAAGTTGCAATTCACCAAGTAAAGTTTGAAGGTAGAGCTAGAAGAAAGTGATGGTCATGGAGGAAAATGAATTGAAATGTGTGCAGTAGAGATGACCACTCCCTTTAAACCTTTAATGGTAAAAAGGTTAGTCCAGCCAGTCAAGGATCAGAAAGTGGTGATGAATGATGGTGGGTTTATCCCTATGAAGCCCCATAAATAACAGAGTTATTCTTTTGATTTAACCAAGGCCTCAGAAATCTATGAAGAATTGGTGCGGACAAGAGTAATTGTGCCCGACAACACCAAAAAGATGCCTAAACCAGAAGAATTAAGAGGAAATAAGTATTACAAGCCGTACTATACCTTCAACCATTCCATAACTAACTGTGTCCAGTTTGTGGATTGGATACAATACCTTATAATCAAGGGAAAGTTGCTCTTAGAAAAACCCCATGCTAATATGATGGTTGACATGGATCCTTTCCCAGAAGCCCCAATAAACATGATCAACCTGACTTGGGCTGAGAAAGGGAAATGAAAAGTCACTTGGGAAGTAAAAGCAGAAAGAAGGCAATTTGACAGGCCTACAGAATGAGCTATCAAGTTGCCCGATAAACCCAAAGCAGCCATAGTTAAATGGCTGGTATTGTGTAATAAGTATCAATGTGAATGTGAGCTAGAAGTACTAGCATCATGAGCTATTATTGATCAAGAGTTTATCAGAAGAAGAGAGAAAAAAGAGTAAGAAGCCCGCACAAGCATAATACGGGCAGCTAAGAATGAGACTTCCAGAAATGTTTTCCAAAGATTAAGAGGAGATTTTGAACTAAAAAACTTGTTCGAGGTATTCAGGAACCACGAAACCTCGGAAGAGGTAGAAGATAAAGAAGCCAAAATACTAAAATGGGTGGAGGTTAGGCTTCCTCAGCCAAGTTATAAAGGTGGTGATGTCAGGATGAAGGGAAGAACAAAGAGCGTAGTATCCCCAATCACAAGAAGGATTCTGCCCAACTCGGGCGGAAATGGTATGTAGGTGGAAATGATGGGAGACTGGTCAAGGAAATGGGAGCTTCTATGATTACGAGAGTCCAAAGCCCAGCTGCATGCTGCAGAAGTTTGTATGATAAACCTCTAGCCCGCATTCATAGCGGTCACTCCTTACTCCCCATGCTAGATCCCTTTGCTGGATGCAACTGATAAATTTCTCTTTGCAAAAGGCACTGGCATCCTCCCCGAATGCATCATGGAAAGCTTGGTCGGAAAACCCAGGATATCTTCTTAGTACTAAAGCTCCCCACTTCAAGTCTGCTCGAGTCTTGCAAACTCTGAAGAAGTAGAGACAAGAGAATGTGGAGTGATTGGTAGGTGAAGCCTCGACTAGAATGCGGGCAGGAGCCACTCCTTTATGAAACTCGAGGTTGGGTGCCCGAAGCTTGGGGAAGTACCACTGCAACCATAACTGGACCATCCAGGTTGGCCCATTGACGTTGGTTTCAAATAGTTCACCCTTAGTCATTTCAAACAAAAGATGGTAGAGATGGGCAAGGAGAAAGGGGCACGTGGCCACATCATCAAAATTATGTAGAGCTTCCACCAAAGGGATCCATTCAACCTTTACTCCCTTGGACTTGTTGGGGAATATATGCTTGTTGAGCTAGTACAACAAGAAGTACATATGTTTTTAATCTTTGTTGGCATTAGAGGAGTACTCCAACAAGGATAAAGCTCGTGAAGGAAGTCCCATAATCTTTGAAAGTAGCAGGGTTGTACTCCAACTGAGTTATGAGATCAGATGTGCCCGAGCTCTCAGCAGTAGGGCGAGAAGAGGGAGACCAATTATGGGTGACGTCTACGACTCTGCCCGATGGCCTTAGCCTGAAGACTTAAGCCATGTCGAGAATGGTCAGGGACATGAGACCCATTCTAAAATCGAAGATGTTGGTCCTCAAATTCCAGAATAGAAGAGTTGTGGTCAGCAGCTCAGGCTTGGCAATTACGGTGGTCTTAGAGAGCATTATCAGCTCACATATGCTGTTGTTCATCCATTTTTGCTTGAAAGTAGGCTCGAGATTGTTTATCCACTAAGTCCAGCCTTCGTATTTCATCAAAAGAAAACCCCTACGATGGTTCGACCACTTGGAGGCCGAAATGCCCGACTTAGCCAAGTACGGGGTTGAGAGTGAACCAGTTGGCCTTGGGCATGTTGTTTTCCATGGAAATAGGGACCTTGGAGGTCCAAGTAGGTCCTAGAGAATGTACTCCCTCTTCATCGAAGAAAAGAAAAGTATTGAGGCTAGTCCGAGGGCGATGAAAGCCGTTGAGCAAATGGCGCATGGTAGCAATCCCTTCGCATGACTCATATGCATGTTGAATAGTTTTGGGTGCCATTGAGTTTGGAAGAAATATGATAAGATTGGGAATAAGGGGTAAGAATTGAGAGTAAGAGAATTCTAAGGGTTTTGAGAAATCTGGGATTTTGGAAGCTCGGAGGATTAAAATTGCTAAGGTACTTAGCCAAAGGATTTAAGTGAAGATTATATAGTAGACAATTATTTAACGTTTAAAATAGTGGGTTAGTGCAAAGGTTTAGTTAACCAACGGCTGTTTTAAATGGTGCAAGTCCCGAGTAAAAGCATGCGACAACTGTTGAATCATCATTAATGCCTCGATTTACAGACTCAACAATGATTAAAGGGGGCACTATTTGGGTTAATATTTGAACATTAGGCTTGAATGAAGGAACGCCCAAGGATGCCAACTAAAAGAGAGACTTGCCCAAAGCCCAACATTAAGCCCAGAAGCAAATTGAAGCATTCTCAGCCAAGATACAAGCCACATGTCTATAATTGAAATGACAAGTGTTGATGCACAAAATCAGAGGTCTTGGAACAACGTAAATCCAACCGTGAATCTGCAAGAAAGTAAATAACACAAGATGTATCGTGGTTCACCCCAATTTTGGGCTACGTCCACACTGATATTGTATTTGTCTGTTTGTGAGAGGATTAAGAAGGTGAGAGCTTTGCTCTGAATATGAGGGGGGATGTGTGCCTTGTCGTTTGTGAGGGTGATGAGGCCCTTTTATAGAACAAGGGCTCCTCACTTATTACATATTTGTCTATTCCTTTATTACATAATTACATTTGAGTCCCCTGAGTATTTATACGAGAGCTAAATACGGAGGCCCTAAGTAAGAAACACTTCTGGATATCAATATGAACGACTCCACAGAGCTTTGGCTAATTTCTTGGCCGAAAGATCAAAATCCAGATTTTAGCCAAGAAGTTTCGCTCAAGCTTGGTCTTGATGGAGAGTTGGGTAGTTTTGTCAGTCCATGTGGCAAAGAATATGATCTCCAAAGTACAGCTCAAAAGCCAGATGCTATGGTTTTTGTATCGTCTGTGTCAGGCATAAAATTTGATGAAATGCAAGAGTAGGCAACGAGCTCCCTCGCTGCGAGCTCTCTGCCTTCCAGCAGCGAAAAGGTCCGTCGACGAGTCGTGGTGTTTCTGCTGCCATTCAAAACCACTTGAAGCTACTTTTGCTTGTCGACCACTAAAGAAGATGCCCACCAACTTTCATCATGCATGTTCCCACTTTTCTGAAAAAGTGACAGGAAAAGGAGCAATTAATGCATAGCAGCCCAAGCTCTTTGTTGATTAAGAGAGCCAACTTGGCACGATGACAGAGTAGAAAATGCCATCAACTTTTGAAAAAGAAAACTTTCATCATGCATGTTCCCACTTTTTTGAAGAAGCCACTGGAATACGCACATGGAAAAAGATCTGTAACAACCCAATACGCAGTAGGTGCAGTACGCACCAACGATCTACAACTGTCGAAACCTTTATTTTTGAATGATGTGATTTATTTTTCTTATCTTTTGGAGACATCTGTATAACCCCATCAGAATGTGATCATACAAAAAATAATAAAAAAAAACAGCAAGCCCAAAATAATAGGCTAGAATGTTGTGTGGAGGGTGAAGGCCCATATGCCCAAAAGAGCCAGACCCTCTATTATCACCAACCAGGTGATGAAAAGTACGTCCAATACTACAAAAAATTATTCGGCAGCTTGCCGCTATTATCACCAACCAGGTGATCAAAAGTACGTCCAGTACTACAAAAAATTATTCGGCAGCCTGCCGCTATTATAACCAACCAGGTGATCAAAAGTACGTCCAGTACTCCAAAATTATTTGGTAGCCTGCCGTTATTATCACCAACTAGGTGATCAAAAGTACGTCCAGTACTCCAAAATTATACATGAGTATCACTCATGTCAATTATACATAAACATTTATGAGCATCACTCATGTCAATCATACATAAACATTCATGATCATCATTCATGTCAACATTCATAAGCATCACTCATGTCAACATTCATGAGCATCACTCATGCCAACATCTATGAGCATCACTCATGTCAATCAACATAAACATTCATAAGTATCACTCATGTCAATCAGCTTCGAAAACTTCATTTACAGAGCTCCATCTTCGAGAGCTTTAGCTTCGAAAACTTCATTTACAGAGCTCCAGCTTCAAAAGTTTCATTTACAAAAGCTCCAGCTTTGAAGCTTCACTTGCAAAGCTTCACCTACAAAGCTTCAGTGCAGGGTATAAAAATACCACCTTCGAACAACCGCCACTTCAGCCCATACATGGATTTAATTTGAAGTCTCCAGCCAACAGACCCTATTAACTGAAGACTTGGGGGACTACATTATGTACCATATATTGGGCCTCAACTGGGCCTCATGAAAAATACTTGGGGGACTTTATGTATTGAGGAGCGAGCCCTTATTCTATAAAAGGGACTCCCTCACTTTTATTAAAGAGCACCCATTATTCATGTACTGAGGAGCAATCCCTTATTTTATAAAAGGGACTCCCTCACTTTCATTAGAAAGCACCCATTATTCATGTACTGAAAAACGATCCCTTATTTTATAAAAGGGACTCCCTCACTTTCATTAGAGAGCATCGCCGCCAGCTGAGCAACAGCCTCACCACGAACATCACTTCTAAGTCCTAACCCATCACTTATGTATTGAGGAGCGAGCCTTTATTTTATAAAAGAGACTCCCTCACCATCATTAGAGAGCATCACCACCTGTTGAGCAACCGCCTCGCCGCGAGCATCAACTCTAGCCCATCATTTATGTATTGATGAGCGAGCCCTTATTCTATAAAAGGGACTCTCTCACCTTCAACGTTACAAGCCGAACCAACCAATGCAACATAAGCCACAAGCAGAGCAACCTCGCAACATGTGCTACTTCTGGTTGAGCATCATTTCAGATTGGGCACCGTCTCATATTGAGTATCAGTTCTAGACGACATCTCACACATGGACTGAATTTCAAGTCTCTAGCCAAAAGACTATCTTGACTGAAGACTTGGGTGACTACTGTTTACACCATACTTAGGGCTTCCGTATTTAGACCTCGTATAAATACTCAGGGGACTCAAATGTAATTATGTAATAAATGAAGGGGCAAATATGTAAAAAGGGGGAGGAGCCCTTGGTCTATTAAAGGGTTTCCTCACCCACACAATCAAAAGGCTCTGAGATTCAGAGCAAAGCTCTTTCATCCTTAGAGAAGCCTCACTCTCACATTATAAAGCTCTGATCCTCCCATACAGAGGCTCTCACCCTCCCAATCCTCTCACAAACAGATAAATACAATATCAGTATGGACGTAGCCCAAACATTGGGGTGAACCACAATATATCTTGTGTTATTTACTTTCTTACAAATTTACGGTCTGATTTACATTGTTTCAAGACCCCATCCGGTTTTGTGCATCAACAACAAGTAATGGAGACTGACCTATTATCAGCCAAAGAACATTTTCCAATGGCATTACTAGTAAAAAGTTGATGACTCACTGCCCTCAAAGTGCTTTCAGGTAAGAGCAAAAGCGACAACAATCAGGCCAAATTGTTTATAAAAGAGAAGACAAACCCCAGAGACAAAAGACACTTAACCAATCAGACAAACAAACATACAAACTCTGCTCTCAAACCAGATTTGCATCCAAAAAACTGAAATCATCCCAGATTCAGTCTTTTTAGCAATAATTCTTTAGAAAAGCTATCTCTTGTCTAGTATAAAAGCTTTGCTACCTCCCTTAGTGTTGTAGTATTGATTCCCTCGTGTAAACTTGTTTACCATCCATTCATTTTTAGCATATAACCCCTGTAAAGTTAAAGAGAAATGACTGCAAGAAGTTCAACCTTGCCAGACAAGGTGAAATCTTGCCCGAAGCTCTTTGTTTGTTTTCTAAATTAGTAGATCTATTGCTTAATGCATTCTCCAGCATGTATTCAAGTTATTTCCACTTGTTTTTCTATTTTAAAAGTCCCATTTGCATCTGGATCTGGTTAGCTTAATGGATATGTTTCCATTAAGAGCAGTTTAGGATCAAACAAATAATTTAAGGGGCTCTGGACTCCCTTCATCCAAACATACAAGACCATGAACTAAAAGTCCTTGCTTACAAGGCAAGAAAAAGAACTTAATACAGACTTAACCCATATGTGACAATCCTTTGATAATAAGAATTTAGAGTAACTTGGGGCGCAAGTGATCAACTTAAAACACACTTGTTCTACATCTGCTATACTGAGATAGCAGTGGCACGCCTAAGCATTTAGTTAGTTTTGATTGCGAGCCTCAAGGCCTACACCTAAGGCCCCACAAAGGCACATTTTAGAACTAACTTTAAGTTCTTATTGTAGCACACCAGGCAAGCAAGAGCTCAACTACCAAACATATACATCTAAAGTGCTAATCCCTTGGGGAGCTATGCTGAAGACCAAGGAGTGTTATCCAGAGAAATCTTTGCCCGAACAAGTTGTTCTAAATATATTTAATTCATTACATCAAAGATGAAGACATGGAATTTGGGTTTCAGGGTTTCTCAAAACAATCATCAGAAGAGTTTACGCACGCGATGTATCATGAACTACTCTCGTTAATCTATTCTTCATTAAAGACTGAAAAAATTACGAATTTTAGGCCTTCGATTTCTTCCTTTCGACTTCAGGGGGCGGTTTCGCCTTGAATGGTAGGAACTCCTTTCCACCCATGAAAGGTTGAAGAACTTCTGGTACGTTTACACCCTCTTCAGTCTGGTAGTTCTCGAGAATGCAGCATACAGTTCTCTCAGTCGCTGTAAGAGTCGAGTTCAATAAGTGAACATATTGCTTTGTCTGCTCTTTGCTCTGCAAAAGAACAAGGGCACAATGAGTAAAAATATAATATTTCAATAGGTAACCATACATTCTATGTTTTTTTATATAGGAAACGGTAGACCATACATTCTATGTTCAATTAACACCATATGAACAGAATTTTTCCTAAATTTGATCAGAGCATACAGTTCAATGGTATATGACCTACTGTAAAAGTATTATTCATCTTATTTTCAATTAAATTTCCGAGGCACGAATTATAAATCTTTACGTTAATTAGGAGTACATTCCGCAGTAAACAGAAATGTGAAATAATGTCGGATTTCCGAGGACATACCTTTTTCTGCCCATATCGAATTTCTAACTTTCTTGACTGGTAGTCCGTACAGTTTGAACAAGAAGCCAGCATTTTTGCTTAAAGAGAAGCTGAAGGGAGACAAAAACAGCATTTTTTGATCTACGGAAGCCATGTTCATCACAAGGAATCAAGCCATTGGCCTTCTGTTGATTTTCTTGGGCATCTCCGGCTTGCGCGACGACGGCGTATCCGGAGCTAGATGTTTAAACGAGAAGGTGGAGAATCTGGGGAAGCCTCGAGTTTTCAACTCAATTGGAGCACATGAAGGTTTTTTTGCCACAAGCAACAGAAAAGTGCCGTCTTCTCCTGACCCATTCCACAATAGGTAGGTTTTCCAGAACAACACAAATATCTTGCTTAGTAGAAGTAGAAGCTCCTATATTGTCAGGAAAGTTCAGACATTTTTTGTACTTTTTGGATCCTTTTTTTATATATACACAATGTATTTTGAGAACCTTAGATTTATAGGTTTACAAGAAATTATATGTTTTTGGCCTCTGGTAAATGTGAGTTTTGTTACTGCAAATTCGAAAGTATAAATATCATATCCAGCATATAGCTTTATTGGGAAAAGTTCTTTTAAGAGTAACAAATATGATACAAGCTTATTGATTTGATTGAAGGGAAATGATACTATTTATTAGCTTAGTTAGCGTTCCGGGAGAATCTAATCATCAGTCAGTTCTTAACAATTTCTGTAAAGCAAGAGGCGAAGCTTCGTAGACAGCTTTGCCCCTTCGTCGTTTCTGGCAAAACTGCAAGTTCATGAGCAAGTGAATGAAAGAGTCATGTTCCTTAAGGGTGCGTTTGGTACGTGGGACGGGACGGGACGGAACGGGACGAGGCGTTCCGTCCCGCGTTTGGTGCGCCAAAAATGGGTGGAACGGGTTGTTCCACGGGACAGATTTTGGGTGTTTTTGCGTCCCACCTCCCCCCCTGGAACGGGTTTGTTCCACGTCTGTGGAACACAATGTTTTACCATTTTAAGACAAATATACCCCATGTCTTTTTCAAAAATTACACCTTCGTTCCGTCCCGTCCCGTCCCGTTCCGTCCCGTCCCGTTCCGTCCCGTCCCGTTCCGTTCCGTTCCGTCTGCGTACCAAACACACCCTAAAGGAGTGACCATCTTTGTGTTTTCTTCCCTTCCCTTGTCCCCTCAAAGCCCTATTTTAGTAGGCTAGGCTTGTAACCGTAACATATTTAAGTAGGCTCGAGAAGGATAGGCTCGTAGCTTCGCTCAGCGAAATGGCCTTACTATTATATTCATAAAACACTTTTTTCAAATCCCGGCAATAATTCTTACATGTAACTGGAGATATAAACTCTCTTCACGTGACTTTTTCGTGTGTAATGTGAAAGTGAAAAGGGATATAAAATCATATTATACATGCTCAATTCCAATCAACAAAACTATGGGTGGCTTTGATGTTGAATACATAAAATTATTGAAGCAACCATACAAAGTAGGGAAATAGACAAGATCATATGAGCTGGGAAATGGGAATCTCCATGTCATATTGTGGACAAGAAAGATAATCTAAAATTTGATGCTTCAAAATCATCGCGCTTTTGACTTCGACAGCAAAGCAAGATTGCAAATACAGTAATTTCCACGATTTTGATCCTAATCATGCAAAAAATTGAACAATATTTGGCTACTAAAAAATGAGTAGAACTCCTACTCAAAACTCTTAGTATTTTAATCACATAATTTTGTGTCTATAATTAAAACCATCTATACTATGAATCACTGTAAATATCATATTTGCAAAAAAAAAAGATTAAAACTAAGGTCATCTAGTCAATCTATTGTAGCAAATACATAGACGGTTTATAATACTTTTACCAATACCGGTAATTTGTTTTTAAACAGTTTGATGACTAAACAATCTTAGTTGTAATTGATTTTTTGCAGAAGCGATCTTTACAGGGTGATTTATAATATGAACGGTTCTGATTATAAACACGAACTAATATAAATTGACAACGAACAATTTTGAGAAATTTTAAGTACGAGTTCCTACTCATACTTTCATTTTAAAAAATAAAATTAAAAAAATAATAAAAAAGAAATGAAGCTCCAAAAGGCTGTCACGATTTATCCTGTACAACGCAAAATTTCCAATGCGGGTGCAAACTGAAAGCAGCTTATAGGAAAAGCGATTGGGAAAGAAATTTGATTTCTTCATTTCAACATCATCGCCAGTTTTTTCAAACCGAATCCCCGGACGAAGTTGAAGAACGGCTTTTCAAACGCTTTGAGAATCGACGTTGATGTGAATTCCTGACGATCTTGTTTCAAATGATCATGGTGGCGATGGCGAACCCTGCAGCAGAAGAAAAAATAGATTTCTTTCAGAAAGGGGGCGATGCGACTGCAGAATGTATGAACAATTTACCCTTTCAATGTTCAAAGTAAAACTCAACGTAAATCAACTCTGTTAAACATTACGTAATTAGGGTTTCTTGCGGCGCAAGCATACTCCTCATCAGATATAACTGTGCATATCAGAAATCAGAAGGCAAAATATGAATCTTGTAGGACAAACCAAAACAAAACAAGTTGATCTGAATATATTTAATTCATTACATCAAAGATAAAGACATGGAATTTGGGTTTCAGGGTTTCTCAAAACAATCATCAGAAGAGTTTACGCACGCCATGTATCATGAACTTCTCTTGTTAATCTATTCTTCATTAAAGACTGAAAAAATTACGAATTTTAGGCCTTCGATTTCTTCCCTTTGACTTCAGGGGCTGGTTTGGCCTTGAATGGTAGGAACTCCTTTCCACCCATGAAGGGTTGAAGAACTTTCGGTACGTTTACACCCTCTTCAGTCTGGTAGTTCTCGAGAATGCAGCATACAGTTCTCTCAGTCGCTGTAAGAGTCGAGTTCAATAAGTGAACATATTGCTTTGTCTGCTCGTTGCTCTACAAAAGAACAAGGGCACAATGAGTAAAATACAATATTTCAAAAGGTAACCATAAATTATATGTTCAATTAAAACCATATGAACAGAATTTTTCCTAAATTTGATCAGAGCAAAGGGTTCAATGGTATATGACCTACTGTAAAAGTATTATTCATCTTATTTTCAATTAAATTTCTGAGGCACAAATTATAAATCTTTACGTTAATTAGGAGTACAGTCCGCAGTAATCAGAAATGTGATATAATGTCAGATTTCCAAGGACCTACCTTTTTCTGCCCATATCGAATTTCTAACTTTCTTGACTGGTAGTCCGTACAGTTTGAACAAGAAACCAGCTCTCTGTATGTCTGAGATGCAGGAAACCATCCTTCCAGATCATACTTCTTTGCTGCGGCATCATTCAAAGCACCAGAAACGATGGACACAATATGATAGGGGAGCCCTAACTGAAAGTGACAAAATTCAAAATATCAACCTTAGAAATGACACAAATAAACAGAAGATGCACATCACATTATCCATAAAAAAGTATCCGACTTTCTTCCACAAAAAGCAGGGATAGATGTTGCATCAATCTCTCTGACCAATACAATGGCAAACATGCAATTTAAATATTTTTGTCCCTAAAAATATAATAAAAACAAACCAAAAAGTATGGTCTATGTGCTATAGAAGCCATTTGACACTCCAAAGTGACAGAGTCACTAAATAGTCATTTCCAGACTTGACAAAATAATAAAAAAATATGAAAAGGAAACAAGAAAGTTCTCAGGGAATAAATTTATACCGCTTGATAAAATTCCTCAGAGTTTTTGATCATTTCCTCATGCATTTCCCAGGAGTCATTGCCATTTGGGCTTGTAATACAGAATTGTTCCACTTTCTCGAACTGATGAACCCTAAAAATTCCCAAGGTATCTCGACCATGTGAACCAGCTTCTTTACGGAAGCAGGATGAGTATCCAGCATATCTGAGAAAAGAAAAAAAAACCTAAAAATCAATGAACAGAATAAAAATATCATCTTTTTTTATACATGAATTTTCCAACAGAATGTTACTACCTTAAGGGTAGCTGGGATGGATGGATCCAATCATCTAGATGATATGCACAAAGTGGCTGTTCAGCTGTAGCAATCAGATATTTGTCATCACCTTCACCGGTAACCTGTTCCACAAAAATAAATTAGTCATCCTCACATTAGGTAAACCAAATATAGAAAATATGATTTCAATGATGGATTCACTAAAACTTTAGAATGAAAAACATCCACAATACCAAAAAATTCTAGTCTCTTAACAAATTAACACGAAACAAAGCCCATATATTTATAAGTTAAAGTTTCACAAAATACGACCTAAAGCATTGGTGCCAACTCTATATGGTCCTATAAAACAAAAACTATTGGCAAATATTACCAGAAATTACCTTGTAAAGTTCCTCATCAAATTGGGCTAATTGAGCGCACTTTCCCATGATATCTTTTCTCATGAAAAATGGGGTCTGCAGTTCTGTATATCCTCTTTTCTCAAGAAAATCAAGACCGAAGTTTATCAGAGCTTGATTAAGGCGTACACCAGCACCTTTCAGGTAAAAACCTCTACCTCCAGCCACTTCAGCGCCTATACATTTTAAGCAGATTGAGTTAAAAACAGGCTAGTGCAGAACTAGGCAAATCTGGAGATTATACATGCCATATTCCCATGCCATGTTTAGTAAAAATGTAAAATCATCCATAACTTTTTCAATTCTTTTCAAACCCCATAGACCCCGAAACAGAATGGACTCGATACCTTTCTTCAAGTCTGCGATCCCAAGAAGCTCAACAAGCTCAACATGGTTTTTTAGTTTTGGCTCCACTCGTTTGTCACCCCATGATCTAACCACAGCATTATTCTCCTAAAATACATAAAAACCCCACATCAGAATAAGCATTACATAGAGCAATGGTAAAAGCAAAATCAATGTGCCAAATCATTACCTCATCTTTGCTGATGGGAACCGAATCATGCACAAGGTTTCCAACGATTTCCAATTTTGAATTCAACTGTGTTAAAGCTTCTCGCACTTCAACTTCTTTCTCTGCCGCCAACCTCTTATTGTCCTCTGTGTCCTTTATCACCTCAGTTGCATCCTCTCCCGCCTTTCAATCCAAATTTTTTTAACATTCAGTCCATAAATAAAAAAACTCATATTTCAATAAGACACATGCATACTTAAAGAAAACAAATTCAGTCAAACGGCACTTGATGGCATATAAGAATCTGTTCTTATCTTTAAGAGAGAGAATAAAAATCTTATTCATGGTTTAGTGACCTAGGTTTCCACACTCATTCTCATATCTGCATATGCAGAGGGGTCTGCATTACATTCACATGCCTACGAGTGCAGTATTAGACATATTAATATGAACACTCAAGTAAGCATCAACATCACCGTTGCAATTCCATGCAACCACACCAACCCTAGTTAAGCAAATTCCTAATCCATTTCAAAATCAATTGAACTTATTTTTCAAAATCAACGATCTGAAAACAAATTCTCAAAGTTCTGTAATTTATACTAGCAACAGGAAATCAAGGCAAACAAATCCTAGTGGGAAAATATACTGAAACAGACCTAACTTAATGGCGCCGAGAACCGAGATATGATTTTTACAAGTAATTACAATCCAAAAATTCAGGATTAAGAACCCTAATAATGCATTTTCGTAAAACTACCCGATAATCAAGATAACATTCAGATAATAAAATTAACGGAGAGACGAAATACTCACAATCCTGAGCTGAGCAACTCGCTTGTTGATCTTGTTGAACTCTTTCCGAAGGCTCTCGAGCTCGAATTGACCTAAAAATTCACATCATTTCACCACAAAAATCAATACTTTAATCCTAATCAAATTCATTCAAAACAAATCTCAATGCTTATGAAAAACTCAAGATTTTTTATAGACATTTTTGAAAAACTCAAGGTTTTAGAGGGAGAAAGAGATAGATATATATAGAGAGATGGAAGATTACGCTGGCGCCATTCTTTGTCGAGCTGGATGACCTCGTCGACGATCTCAACGTCTTTGAACCGGCGTCGTTGAGATTCCCGGATGATTTCGGGGTTGTTGCCCTTCTCCTCTCTGAACAGATTGATGTCTAGCATCTTTCTCTTCCTCCGATTGCGAGTGTGCGACTGCGGATGGAAATTTTGGAATCGGAAAAAGTTGGAAGCTTTGCAGAAGAACAACGCAGGCTAACAGTCACTGAATGAGAGTAGTTTACCCCTAAAACCCTAGTTTTTTTGGGCCCATGATTTGGGTCAATCCAGGTTTCCCAAAGCCCATGTCTTTTATCTTTTCCGAAACAACTAATGACTCGTTTACTAATCTGTAATCATATTGAGGAAAATTAAATCAAGGAGAAATTGGATTGAGGAAAAAATATAATTAGATTCACATTATAGTTGTCTACTAAATTATCTGAAATCGAAGTAGGAATGATTTTAGTTTTATACAAGTTGTTTACTAGTTCATTTGAATCGAAATTAAAACTCACTTGATTACTAAATTTTCCTCATTCAAAATAAATAATTTTCATGCTAATTAATAAAATTTCATTTTATATAATAAAATGTATCATATAAAAATAATTAAAGAAAGTTTTCTTTTAATAAAAAGCTAGGCACTTTCGAGTATATGGAGTTCACATGGTTTGATGAAAAAATAACACAAAGTTTACAAAGATCGTTTGATAAGTATTTTTAAACGACTCAAAAAACTTTTTGATAAAATAGTTTTTGAACTAAACCTTACTAAAATATAAGTTAATTATGAAAAAGCACTTGAAGTGCTTTCAACAAGAAGCACATAACTGTTACTATTATCTCTAAAAGCGCTTTCAATCATTTAAAAGCATTTCTCAAATGATCCCTGGTCTTTAATGGGCAACATACGCTCTTTGGGATTATCTCGAGTGTGAATGTGACTGAATATGTTGAGAGTGTGCATTTGCCCTTGTCCAACATTTCAGATGAACAAACACCTCCGGTAGCAGCACCTGTTACACCTTTGATCCAACAGGTTCCTGTGAAAGCCACTCGCACTAAGTTCACTCTCTGGAAAGAAGATCGTGAAAGACGATAACTATCTAGTTTGGCCAACTTAGGATTAATTAGTCTTGCGCTTTGGCGATTCTTAAGATTTCTGCATCTTCTGTTACAGTGCAGCCAAGGTTCTAAAAGACGCTAGGTGTTAGTCGGGTAGCGAGCTGGGACCTAGTACCTGAATGACTAGACAGAGCTTAAGTGGGCGCCTAGGCGGACTAGGCAGATTTAAGTAAATCTATTATATTTCATGTAATAAGTGTCTGTTTATACTTAAAATATATATAATTTCATCATAAATTATAAAATAGAGTGATATATATATATATATATATATATATATATATTATGAAGTATTGGAATATAATGAAAACATGGAGAGCAAACATATAATGTTTGTTTATTTAAGTGTTCAATAAGTCTCTTACAATTTATTGGAAATAATAAAATGCAAAAGGAAAGATATCTATTTTTTGCAACCTAGGCATGTATCTAGGCGGGTCTGGACGGGCTAGGCGGGCGCCTCAGCGTCATCATTTATGAATTTTCAAACCCCTAGGCATTAATCGGGGCGGTGGCTAGCCACCTAACGTCTAGGCGGGCCTAGACGGGCCTAGACGGCGCTAGACGGAGATTTTTAAAACAATGATCGGAATATACGTTGTAGTTGACACCAGTGTCTAATAACTTTTATAGCATACCATTAGCTCTGGGTTTGGTTTGTGACCTGAAGGCCAGTGAAGGTAAGTTGGCTGTTAAGTGTTTCAAAATTCTTTATAACGAATAGAAAAACTATGTCTTTGGGAAAATTGACGTTTTGTGTAGAGTTTTTTTTATTTTTTTTACACAAGGGATATTGGGGAGAAAGATTTGAACTTGAGAATGCATTTAGTTTTATGATTCCTCTCTTTTATCTTTTGGAAAAACAGATTTTGGTGATGGTAATTGTTCATGCATTACTTGTTATCTTTTCATATTGGTGATGTTGTTGCATCACTTTCGTATGAAAAGAAAAACATGAAACATACATTTAGACAACACAAAACATACATTTAGACAAGAGATAAAAGAAAGTTGAGAGATAGGTTTTTGAGCATATGTTAACTTTCTCTCAACTTTGTTGTAATACCTATATACAAATTAAAAAATGTTGCAATTACAAAATTAGGATATTGGGAAACTGCACTCATTTTACAAACACAATCGCCCACCTACGATCCAAATTTGACAGAAAAATGAGTAAGATACATAAACTTTCTCTACCGTTTGGTGGGATGACAGTGCACACAAGTTTCTTTTTTTCTTTTCAAATTTGACATTTTAGCCGCCATGGTTACATGAGCAACACTCATATTCGCAAACATTGGAGTGATGACAACTCAATTGATCTATTTTCTCTTCGAACTCAAACTTAGGATATTGGAGGAAACAAAAATACATTTACTCATTTTACACATTAAATCTCTCACTTGTACATATCAAACCGTATGTCATTAGCCTTGTCCACCATACCTGTTTCAGTAACTAATTCAAGTCCCAATTCGTTATAGTCCCCGGATTATAGAAAATTTGAGAGCTTTAACACTTGATGTTCCGAATTCTCGTAAGTGAACTAGTGGGAGCTAAACCAACTGATGTTCCAAACTCACAATAATCAAGAGCTACGTATGGTAGATCATTGCAGAAGCCTAGATCCAAGAAAATTTGAGTGAGTTCTTTTTGCTTCCAATGGAATCAGAAAGTCGAGATTTCTGACAAAATAAACGTTGGCTCCTCCATCTACGAATCACATATAGATTTTCAGATGCGATTTCAACGATGAGGTTGCAGCTGAGTGTTTTTTGCTCAACTGGGATTTGGCGAATTCTGGATCAAACGTCATTATACATGCCATCATTTTGACACACAACTAATCAGATCAGAACCGGAAAATTTGGACATAATATTTAGTTTCACGTTTTAAGCAAGTGCTTGTTTCATCATCCCTCTGGTTTTTATGTATAGATCCCAGTAACTAGAACACTTTAGCGCTAAATGTGGGTTGAGGTTAGAGCACTCCAACAAGATTAGTTAAGTTCTCCTTTGTATGACCACCACATCGAGAAATTCTCCATTGTTCACCTCAAGTCATATTACATGTTGGTTTTCCTCGTTACTTTAATGACTAAAATTGAAGTCCAGTAATAGGTGTAGGGCAAGTTCTTTTGTACGGCTGGCTAGTTGCATTCAACGAGAGTCTATGTTTGTGTTGCCGCACAACCATATAAGGTCTGCTTGTCGAACCTTAGACTGTTATGCGATGTTACAGATTTCACACATGCCATAACACGTGTTTATTTATTAATATTACGTTATAAATGGATCAATCTTGTAGTTCATCAATGTCATAAAACACAATACAGAACATATTACAAAGTACTACCACACAAAAAGTTATATTTGCATTTTGCACCTTGTGCAAGCTTTTGACTGGTAATTTCTCCATACCTCGTTTTTATGGCCTATTTTGTGTCCTCGTTTCAAAATTCTAAAACGGGGTTTAGGGATGCTTTTCTTATCCACCCAGTTTTACCTTCGGACACACACAACTACAACATCGATACAAGAACCTTTTCTACATCCTATCGATATAGTACAACGGCTCCACAAAAACACAATGGCAAGCTCGAAACTAAAGGATCAGATCGCGGTTTGGTTGGATCAAACTGAGCAGCCGACTGCCTTTCGGATTAGGAAGTATCCGATTACTTCCTAATCGTGTTGTTGAGAAGTCACTACCTTTCTTTCTCACTGATCGTCATGCTTTTCGCTCCGGCAAAGCCACGTTCTAGAGAGAACTGAGAGATGTAGTGGCTATTTTCAGCCAAAGAGCACATCGAAAGTCCTCGTTGATTCCTCCAGCATGATTTTCTGATCAGCTACAACGCACGCGGGGCAATTGCGGAGGATTAGGACTAATTAAATTTGCCCATAAGTTCGCCAGTTTCAACAAGTAGTTTTCCCCATTCCACATCACCATTTTAACACCTGAAACATACAAACAAAACTAATACATTAAAAAGAGCAGAAACACAAAACATAGCTTCGAGATGACTATGAAAAATGGCGAGGATTTCATATGTGAAAATGTAATATGTTGCTCGCCTTGCACATTTACTAGTGAGCGGGTGCGCCTAAACTGCTAGTGGTGTTATGACACTTTTCTTGAGAGAAAAAAGACCGAGTGTACCAGATGACGTAAACCA
Organism: Malus sylvestris; assembly: GCF_916048215.2. Taxonomy (NCBI): domain Eukaryota; kingdom Viridiplantae; phylum Streptophyta; class Magnoliopsida; order Rosales; family Rosaceae; genus Malus; species Malus sylvestris. Next base: position 28,037,663 of record NC_062263.1, read on the forward strand.
AGTATGCATCTCAGGAATCCTAGTTTATCACCCAAGAGAGTAAAGACCAAACTACCAACAGTTTCAAGATACTAAAGTTGATGAAATGTAAAACTGAAAAAGGACTATTTCAAACTCACTATAGTAAGTATCTCTAAAAACTAAGGGGTCGTTTGGAAGTGCTTTTAAAATGACTAAAAGCGCACTTTTAGGGAAAAAAATTTGGGTTCCAAAAGCACTTAAAGTGCTTCCTCGAAGAAGCATCAGTTATGTGCTTCTTGCAGGAAGCACTTCAAGTGCTTTTGGATTGGTACCAAAAACATTTTCACCAAAAGTGCTTTCAGCAATTTTAAAAGCACTTACAAAAGAGCCCTAAAAATTTTCCATAACGTTACTTATTTGACTCAATTAATCAAATTCTTAATGAGACGCGAAAAAGAAATTGGTGTCTGGTAAGGATCATTCAAGTGGACAAAAGTTTACAGGACGTGTACAATGCAAGCACCAAAAGACTTGAGAGAGCTCTCTGGCATGGCCAGGTGTAGTGAAATAACGGTGATCAAAATCAACTTCTGCATACCTGGCACGGCTCCTGCAGTTAATAGTGACAGCGAACAAATAGGTTCTTGGTCATTAACAACAACTTCGTTTTGGAGAGCAAATGCATCGAGATGATGAATATATGTCATGGAATCTAGTAGTTCCGCAATGGTCCCATCATATTTAAAATCAATTGCATCTGAAATGCTCTTGAGAGCTTCATCAAGTCCCGAACTTGACCATAAAGTAGAGCACTCGTTTAGAAGAGAAAAAAAGCTAGAACAGTCTGAAGAATGTAATAGAATCCATGACTTGTAAAGTTTGGCAGACGCTTCGAGAACTAAAACTACTCTGTAAATTTCTCCAAGGGAAAGGATATACTGCTTGCCTGTGTTTCCAAAAATGATACAACAAAAAAGTAACTACAAAATTTGAAAAGTAACATAAACTATGAAATCCATCTACAACAATTTCTTATGTGGTACCTTGAGGTTCGGATAGTATTTGATTCTGAACATTTGCTTCTAATGATTGCCTCCAAATTAGAGAACCATGTTTCAACTCTTCAGCACAAACGGACACTATTCGAGACCAGGTGGAAATGTAAATAGATTGTTCCTCAGTTGATCCCAATCTAAGAATCCTTAGTGTGGATGCTGCGTGTCTTGAAAGTTCAACGGCAGATCTCAAATCATTCTCTGCCTATCAAAACCCAAATACAAGCACGGTCAAGCAAAGTCCACTTATAAGTTATACAGAAGTTTTCATTACTTCATATCAATGTAAAGGCACGTACCAACGACAATCTTTGCGACAACTTATATTCTGACTCAAAAACTTGGACCTTTGGATCTTGTAGAAGTTTACGAACTTCATGAAGTTCTGTATTTCTTGAAGAAAGATTCCCTGACTGGAATTGATCGGAGATCATATTGTGTTGATGCAGTTCACTGTACAATTTCTATAACAAGAGACCACAATAAGTTAGCAAAAACTAACGAAGTTTTATGCCCAACTAAACTACTAACTTAAGCACCATACATTTGAGTTATTTATTAAGTCGATTATATCCACTAACATTTTCTTTTGGGCAAATAAATCCACCAACATCAGTTCCTGATTGTCACACTTCATGCTGTTCACATATGATGATTCTCAAGATAGTCCAGACCCCAAATATTAAAGAAGTATTATAAATCATGACAACAAGTAAAAAGCATCCATTTTATTCGCTAATGCAGATTATTATACAACAGATACAACAGGAAGTTACTAGAAAATTACAAACCTAACAGAAGCACTTATTCAAAAACCGAGCTCCATAGTCCATACTATGAAGACCAACTACCTAACATGTCGATTCAGTTTTACATAGGCATAGCCTCATAAGACATGTAAACTGCCCAAATGATAAAAAAAAATAAAGGAAGAAAGATAAAACGACCATTTAAAGCAACAAACCTGGATTTCCTGTTCCAGATCTTCCAGAGTATCTACTGTTGTATCTTCACCAGAAAGAGTAGCACCACTTTGAGCTTTCTAACAAAATGCACATTTCAAATACTTAATACTGTTAAAAACTTCGTAACAGAAAGTTTGTCTGAGCAAATTACTTACCTTTTTATTTTCAAGATGGTAGAGTGCAAGACCGTATGTTTCATCCTTCAGTTTGCAATACAAATCCACATAATTATCTAGATGGACTTTAGTAGAAGAATCTTGAGGTGAATCTTCAAGGGTGGCAATAGAAGTTTGGTTTTGATCTCTTGAAACAGCATCCTTAAATTCCCAAGAATCTTCATCAAAATCATCACCAAAATCAGATTCCAAAAAGGTTGGGGCAGTATGTATAGTATTATCAGTTAACTTCGGCACATGAATTGTGTTAGTGTTCTGGTCCACTTGACTGTACAAGCTTGATATTAGATCGGTGATGGATAGATTGGATGCAGGGCTTTTTTTGGTATTTACTTGGTGGGATGCAGTTGTATGAGTAGAAATATTTTGTTGAACTGAGGAATCATCAGTCTCCGGTTCTTCATCTCCAAAAATGGACAGGGGCAAGGCTCGCCGATGATTCTCCGGTGTTACCTCATTGTGCTGTAAAAAAGAAAAGAAAACAATTAAAAATTAGTATGGAGCATTTGCTCATAGAGCATAAATAAACCACAAACTTTTTCAAATTGTTAACAAGAAGCTTAAGCATTGATGAGACAAAAAGGAGTTAGAATTCTAGTGCATACTAGTACAATGACTTTAACACCAAGATGGTAAAGTTGCTGCTTTAGATGATTCAAGAACATCCATTAGTTGAAATTTTTCCTAGTTTCCAAATGTTGTGTACAATTACAGATGATAAGCATGTTATGAATATCATGTTTAAGAAGAGGAAAAACAAAATAAACTCAGGAAACCAAAAACAAAATAACCAAGACAAATAACATCAAGAATTTACATGGTCTGGCTATGTGCCTATGTCCACGGGGCAGCAACAACAATCTTTCACTATATCAATAATGTGTAAGAAATATCAGGAATGGATACCTGGATTTCAACACCCATTGCAGATGGTTTTATACTGGTGGGAGAATTACCGGCAACCACTGGCTCCCCCTACACCAAAATGGAAATAAGTTTATTCCCATTCCTTGAAAGTTTTTAATGTAAGTGAAAAACATGTATATAAATGAAGTCAGCTGAATCATCTACCTCAAGCTTTGATCCAGATCCAGAAAATGCATCCTTAAATTCCCAAAAATCGTCATCAGAACCAACATCTGGAGAACTACTCAACTCCTTTACGTTGTCCTCTTTCTTGCCACTGGAATGTGAATCTGAGATTACACCATCTTTCCTACCAGAACTCGGGATATAAGGAAATGCAAAGTTACTTGCTCCAGACTTGCTAGAATCCCCATGAAATGCAGCAAAAAAATCATTATGAGCATGAGCTCCAACACCAGCAGGACTGGCAGCCATTGCCTCTTCCTACAACCAAAAATTAAGTATTACAAGACACGCTCCTTAAAAGTCAACATTTCAGTAATCCAGATCAGAACTACCGAAAATAATATAAATTAACAAAAAATCAAACTAACTCACCAACTTATGTTCTGGTCCAGTTTCTGAAAATGCATCCTTGAACTCCCACAGATTTCCATTAACTGGAGTAGAATTGGGTTTATCCGCAGCATTGTTCTGCTTGCTTATTGAAAGTGGATCGAAGAAAAAATTATCTTGAGTAACAGGCTTAGGGTTGAAATCAAATAAAAACCCCCCACTAAATCCACTTCCTCTGGTATTTGCTTGCCACTTCCCGTCAACCTTCAAAATGTGAAATGTCAGACTTGGTGGACCAAACCAACAGGCATTTTTTTCAAAGTCCAATGGTATGCTATAGTTCGATATAAATGGAAAATCTAAGTCCCCTATTTGAGTGTGCAAATGCAAAATCACACCAGAAGAAACAGAGGGTGATTGAAATATTAAGTTCTGCATTTCCAAGAGAAGTTCCATGGCGGGACACAAAAACAACAAATAAACAAGACATACAACAATAAACAATACCCGCCTGGATTTCTGGTCGTACGTGTGCATTTGATTCCGCTTTTGATCCTGCTACTTCCACAACCCCTTGTTCCTGATATGAAAGTTAAAATTAAAGCAATGAACAACAACAACAACAAAGCCTTTTCCCACTAAATGGTAATCTTCAGCAATACTTATAAGAAAATTTAAAAGCCAATGGAATTGTTCCTCACAAATCCGCCTAGAATTCAATACGCATTTCAAACCATATAGAGAAAGAGAAGTTCTACTTTTTTCTCACTTCAGAATTCTCAGAAACCAAACAGAGTCCATACTCCATCTAAACAAGAACATCAAAATCACCAAAGAAAACAACTTTTACCTTCAAATCCGCAGTTTTGAACTCCCAACCATCATCATCCTCCTCATCAAAGTCCTCATTTCCTTCCTCCCAATTCAACTTCAACCCATTTGTATTCGAATTTGAATCTACCCCATCAAATTTCAAATCAAAACCATTCGAATCCAAATTCAAGCCACCCAATTTCTCTTTCGGAACCAGAGCATCATGCTTGAAATCCAGTGCTTTTTCACTGAAATTCAACCCGTTTTTGACCCAAGTAGGACCACCAGAACTCGAATTCGACACACTTGTCTTCGAATTCGAACCGACGCCATCAAATTTCAAATCAAAACCATTCGCACCCAAATTAAAACCACCAAGTTTTCCATCTCCATTCGGAATCGGAGCATCAAACTTCAAATCCATCCCATTTGCAATGAAATTTAACCCTTTTATGGTCGAATTAGGACCGCCGGAGCCGAAATTCGAATCCGACCCATTTTGAAACACGATTTTTGGATTCTGACCGTACAAATTCGCAATCAAATCATCGATCCCAACATTTTTCACATTCAAATTCGACTCCTTTTTCGCAAATCCCTCGTTTGCAATGTCCCCAACCCTGGACTCGCCGGCACTAGACTCCTCCTCTTCCTGCTCTTCCCCAAATAACGACAACGGCAAAGCTCCCTGCGGCTTCACCCACCGAGTCTTATCAACCTTCGCGGGCTCAGTCTCAACTCGGATTGGCTCTGTCTCGGGTCTGGTCGGCGCCGACCCATTAGAAACATTGAAAGACCCAAAAGGGTCGAAGGGGATTTGGGCGGGAGGTGATAGGGGGTACGTGATTCCATTGGAGAGCACGACCTGAGCTTTGATCTGGCTCGAGCTGTCGGTTACGAAGTCGCCCCAATCGTCGTCCGAGACGGTCGAATCTCGTCCGTTGATCTTGGGATTGGGATCGACGGCGGTGACGAACTTGAAGTCTCCGAAGTCCTCGGCGTCGTCGACCTCCGCCATTGCTACGAGGGCTTTGAAGCTCTGTGTGTGCCTCTCTATCTCTCTGTTTTTCTGTGTGTCTATGGGGGGATGTTGTTTCCGTTAAGGTGGTTTTGTTCGATTTGGACGCATGCGGGAGAATGACGTGGACAGGACCCAATCCAGCTAAGCTAAACGCGATTTGTTTTATTGACTTTTGTCGGAAAAAAAAAAAAATTCGTAGCAATTATCTTTTAACTTTAACTCAATTAGAGCAATTGTTCATTTATTAAAAAACAATTATCATTGATCTTTCAACCTATTAAAACGTGCAGTTATGGTCCCACAACTAAAAATTCATTACCATTGGTCCCTCAACTTTAATCAAACTAGAGAAATTATGGTTCCTCAATTTTAACCCAATTAGAGCAATGATCCCTCAACTTTAACCCAATTGTAGCAATGGTCCCTCAACTTTAACCCAATTGTAGCAATGGTGTTTTCAACATAACTCATTTTGACAAAATTATGACGTACTAGACGAAAATGACTACACATTTTGATGAGTTGCGAGACTCTAATTGTAGCAATTGTTCTTCCAACATAATTTATTTTGACAAAACGAAGAAGAAGAAGAAGAAGAATAGAGGTAATTAGAAAAGCAAAAAAAAAATGTTCAAATCTTTCAAATATTAATATCTGATTTTATTTAAACTTTCTGAGCAATTTAAATTCTTTTTCTTTTTGGTTTAAGCGATATTAGGACAGGAGATTTGAAATTATGATGGGCGAACGTTCTGAATCACAACAGTAATTAGATTTTTATATATGTGAATAGATTATCACTATATAATGATGTATTTGAGAAGTTTTTTAGTGACTAACCGTCATATGGTGTGATTAATTCATATACTGTAACATGAAGGGATGATGCACGTAATCCTCCCACTCACAAATTTCTCAACTTAACGGACCAAACTTAAAATGCAATTAGAACAAATGAGTTTAGTAAGAATTAGGTTATTTAAGAATGACAATCTAATTTAGTTGATCCAAAGTATATAAAAAAGTCCAAGTTGGAGTCTTTCTATACGTAAATTAAAAACATTTCAGAAGATGATATCTTGTCAAGAAAAGTACGTAGGATTTTACGTTAATGAAAAATCGATAAATAGGTATTATTTTATTTTAGTACAACGATAATCTAAACTAAATGGAAGACAGAAAAATTTAGATTCAGAAAGGAATAAGTTGAAGTAAAAGACCACAACCATTAAAACAATCCATCACTTAATTACAATCGAAAATAGGTATCACTTAATTACAATCGAAGATAGGTTTGTCTTAAAGATGAATAAGTACAAGATAATTTAAATCAAAGACAGTGGAGTTGTTACACATTCTTACTATTATGTGTAAGATTAAAGGGAAAAAATAATCACATTCCAACACAATAAAAGAGAAAATAGAAGAGCAATTCAGCAGAGCAAAACCAAGAACAACCCCACCAAAACAGCCGCCATGTAATGAATCATGCCAATGGCACCCAAAGAGGCTGCGCCGCTCGCAAAGCTTCCACTTTGTGCGTCAGTGGTCAACACAACAATCACCCAATCATCCTCAGAACCAATCCCAACACCTGCATACTTAGAATCCTTCAGATATTTTGCGTAATGGGAGCGAGTGTAGTTGTTGAGCACAAGATCCTCGTCCAAATCCGGCACGCAGACGGGCCAAATGATGCCGGCTGTTGTCGAGTTGGTTTCGATATGGCACCTTCTCCTGAGCTTGTCGAATTTCGGGAATTTGGGTCCGTTGCCTGGCTCGATGCTGTACTTCTGTGAGCTAGAACACAGTCGGTGTTCTAGCTTGTCGGCGAGTTTATCGGCTAGACAAGCTGCATTGTCGTTCTTCTTGAACTCCGGAAGCTTTTGGGATTGCCTGAAGTTGTTGAGACTTTGGAAAAGCTTGTCTTCTTCATCTGCAAAGAAAATAAGATTTTAGAGAAATGAATTTGTTCTAACAAATTAAATGACAACATATATAGCGAAAGTTTTGAGACGCGAGAAAGATAATAGTACCGTTTGAAAATACTGGATGAGAAAGAAAGAGTAAGCCAAGAACATAAAAGAGAAAGTAGCTTAGCTTGGAGGAGGCCATTGTTTTAGTGCTAGGACAGTGGCCTTGTGACAAGAATAGGGTGCATAAATATACACCAGTTGGGGAGGAATAAAAAGATTGCTTGTGGGTTAATGTTGTCTTTTAGGGTTTTGGGTTCAATTCTTTGCTTCATATGAGTTGCCTTGGATGCCAAGGAATTCTAATTCTCCATAAATTAAAAGTAGATAGAGATGTTTCTCCAATTCTCTTTTGGTTCAATAATTTCTTTGCTAGAGAATTCTGGCTGACAGATTCTGGTTGTTGCTATTTCATTCCGGTGAGGTGGAGCACAGGCGTAAGTATACTGATAGTTGAGGTTCCAATCCCAAAACCGATATTTCAATGGGTACGAAATCCTTAAAAACCCTTGCAAAGTTTCTCGACTTTCCGATATGAAAACCACAAACTACAAAGATGCCCTAAATTTGGTAAATTTATTCTGCTTTGCACATATCGAATGCAAATAACACTACATGAAGTGAAAACATAATGTAGTTCAGCCATTACATACAATTGGAATCCCTAGCTAGTTCACAACTACCAAATTTCAAATATTTTGGCACACACAACACAACTTCAGCTAACCAAGATAAAACACAACCCTAGCAAAAAGGTGACCAAGAAACGACCAAAACCAACAGTTGAAACTAAAGAGCTTGCTGCATTAGCGAAGCTTCCAGCTGGGTTATTTGTGGCCAAAACCACCACCATCCAATCATCCTCGGATCCAAGCCCAACTCCAGTGAACTTCGAATCGTTCAGACACTCTGCGAACTGCGGTCGGTGAGTATAATTGGTAAGCACCAGAGTTGGGACCAAATGAGGCACACAAATAGGGAGAATAACTCCGGCTGATGTGCTGTTGGCATCGATTTTGCACTTACTCAAGTGCTTGGGAAGATTGGCAAGCGGAGTCGGCGTGGTTGCCAGAATGTTGGCTCCGTTGGTGGGACTGCTGCAAGGCTGGTCTTCCATGTCATCAGCAATTTGCTCTGCTAAGCAGCCTGCATTACCGTTCTTGACGAGGCCGGCAGGTTTAGTGAGGTTCTGTAACTGTTAATGCCTTGGAGAAGGTTGTCCTCATCCTTATCTGCAGGCAAATAGGTAAAGTAAGTTTTGAGAATGGATTAGCCACTGCAATATCATACCAATGCTATAACTATGGGCCTGTCACTAACTTAATTGCATGCCATCTCCAAGGATATATGTGAATCACAGACTCACAAACTAATGCCAGTCTCGGATTTTTGTCGGAATTAGGTTGTTATTAATAATGTTTATTTGTTGCTATTTTCTAATAGTCCTAGGTGTCTAGGTTTCAGTGATCAAGTTGGGATAACATATATATAGGTGCATAGTTTGGACTTGGTACACTCACATAGACCGTGACACAACAACCATTAGTACTTTTTATAACAATCTTGACAGACTAAGTTCATTGGTTGTTTTAGAAAATAGCAAGTAAATGCAACGAGAAAAAGAAACACACGCCCTAAACTTCGACAAACTAGAGAGCAATTGGTTAATTGCTAGTAACGAAGAAATGGAAAAATATGCATTCATACCAAGTATAGTTTTCTGCAGATTTAGTAAGATGTCATGCCTAACATATACATACACACACACACACACATATATATAGATACATATAATGTACAAGAACATAGATATGAGAGAGAGAGAGAGCACATACCAGCACCCTGCACCAACGGAGAAAGCAAGAGAAAGGAATGAGCAATCACAAAGAAGAAGCAGCTAAGTTCGATGAGGGAGGCCATAGTTTCAATTAATGCTCTGGCTGAAGGCCTTTTCTGGAAATTGAATGAGGTTTTAGATTGAGAGCACCAGGGAGAAAGAGAGAGGATGAGAGACTTGAGAGATTGTTATACGATGAGTTTACCAATGCCTTGTATCCCTTTTTCGAAGGCAATCTTCCAGGTGTAGGTGTTGGAGAGCTGATCGATTACACAACGCTAAACTTGGTGCCTAATTGACATGTATCAGTTACTTGGCTACCAGTTGGCCTTGCACGTGGACGACATGCAAAGCATGGCTCAAGGACCTTTTTCAACGGCTCTATTGCGGATTAGATTAACTATCTACGGATATGTCAAAGAGTAACACTAGAGAGTTTGTTTTTAAACTAATTTTTAAATTAAATGATATAGTTGTTGATAGTTATATTGTTACTTAAGTATTAATTAACATTTTTAAATTATTATTGATTGCACATCAAATTTCTTACTCGTTACGAGCGGTTTATTATCTCAATGCATTAACCTATAAATTAGGTCTGTTGGTTAAATTAATATATTTTGGTTCCACACAATAAATCTCCTTTCTCATAAATTAAAATGACGTGGAATAACATGTCTGATGTGAAGTATTATCACATAAAAAGTAATATGTGCTGAAGAAGTTCTGCGAGTCTCCTGCCAATTATTTTTAGGTTGAAACATCTACATTAAATAATGATATCGAAACAGATTGATTCATATATGAATCTTAACTAGCTAAAAAAAGTAAAAGTTCTACGGTCTACAACTACAACAAACAAATAGCAGTATACGAAGAATAGCCTAACATACCTATAAGCACGTACAAATAACTCTTCTCATCAGTATAAATTCATTTATAACACTACCAATACATGCTTCACGTCCCACATCTGTTATCCACATATTTAGCCAGAGTCTCCATTTTGTGAGAGGCGCCCACATGAAAAGATTTTAAGGGACTTAAATATATAAGGAGTTGGTAACTCCTAATCCTTATCTAAAGTGCACGATCAGTTTTTTTCATAAATCTTTGTTACTTTAGGATAATTTGAGGTGAAGAGAAGAGATCCGTATCATGATCCAAAATTTGCTCTTCTCTCTACCTATCTCATACTGCAAAAGAGTATTAGCTCATCCTTATCACTTTTCAGAAAATCTTCTCGACTATCTTCAGGCATGGCCATGGCCCATGTCAACAAAACTGTTTGTTTTCACAGATGTGTAGTCTGCATGCAAATTTCAAGACACGTAGACACAGCTCCCTGCCACCTGTTCTTCCAAGTGTCAGTTCAAGATAGCTATAAATTCCATAGCTTGATACCTTGCCACCATTCAAGATCAGGAGTTCACTGCAATAAACCCTAATCTCCATCAACTTTGAAAAGTAGTACATAGAGTTTATAGAAGAATGGCTTCAGGTGGAAAGCAGCAATTCCCTCCTCAAAGGCAAGGAACTCAGCCAGGGAAAGAACATGCCATGGATCCCACTCCTCAGTTCACAAACCCTGATTACAAACCCTCCAATAAGCTCCAAGTACATCACATTGTTTTATTGAGCTGCTTAACATAACATAATTTTCATTACCATCTACTTAACAATTGAGTATTTGTAGGGTAAGGTGGCGCTTGTGACAGGTGGCGACTCCGGGATCGGCCGATCGGTGTGCCATCTGTTTGCTCAGGAGGGTGCAACGGTGGCCTTCACGTATGTGAAGGGACATGAGGACAAGGACGCAAAGGAGACGCTCCAAGCGATCAAGCAGGTCAAGGCTTCTGATGCCAAGGAGCCCATGGCTCTTGCTGCTGATCTGGGATTTGATGAAAATTGCAAGAAGGTTGTCGATGAGGTTGCCAACGCGTACGGCCGCATTGATATTCTGGTTAACAATGCCGCCGAGCAGTACAAGGCGGGCTCTGTTGAGGATATTGATGAGGCCCGTTTGGAGAGGGTGTTTAGGACCAACATATTTTCTTGTTTCTTCATGACAGGGTAAGTGAAGGAAAGAAGAAAATGGAAGTGTTATTAAATGAGGGTAAATTTCTAAACTTTTATATTTTGAGTATGATGCTCACAAAATCGAGGTCCTACCTTTAGAGTTAAGGGGAGTGTAGTAGTTCAATTTTCTTAATTTTTTTTTTAAGTACATGCAAAATTTCTTAATTTACCGATCTGAAATGTTTCGCATCGTGGACACGCCCTTTATACATCCACATGTAACACACTCCTCTGGCTAGGGCCAAATAGTGGATATATACGTGTGGCCGTACGTTGTCTTTCACACCGTACAGGGTGTGTAGCAGAATATTTTGATAAGCAGATATGCAGCAAGATTTTTTACTTTTGATAAAAAAAAAACCCTAATAATTGTATGAGAATTTGATGTTTACTAATTGGTAATGTTAGGCATGCACTGAAGCACATGAAAGAAGGTGGCTCCGTTATTTGCACAACATCGATCGTCGCGTACAAGGGAAGTGACAGCCTACTTGATTACTGTGCAACTAAGGGCGCCATCGTAGCTTTCATAAGAGGACTTGCACTGCAGCTGGTTAAACGAGGCATTCGAGTTAATGGTGTAGCTCCTGGACCGATATGGACCCCGTTGATTCCAGCATCTTTCGATGAGGAGGAGGTCCAACGATTTGGGAACGAAGTGCCAATGCAGCGCGCCGGGCAGCCGTATGAGGTTGGACCGACCTACGTCTTCCTTGCTTCAGAAGCTTTCTCTTCTTACTACACCGGCCAAGTCTTCCATCCCAACGGTAAATATCTGACGTATATCTGTGATGTGCATCCTTGTTTGCATGCTTGTTTTGTTACGTATTTATTTGACAAATTGGGGGATTTTTTTTTATTTAATTTGCAGGTGGCGTTATAGTAAATGCTTGAAGGGGTCTGTGAAGGAGTGTTTTGTCTTTTGAGTACTAATATAGTAAGCTAAGTAGTGTCTCCTTTGTATGTACGGAGAGAATGTTGATGAAATGGTTTGGAAATGTCTGTTGTGTCCCTTAGGCTCCGGCGGATCAATATCTGATGTGAAATTGTCTGTCAGTCGGTAAAAAAAGTTTGTAACGTACTTTTTCTCAATAAAAATAAAGTAACGTGAGTGATCAAGAAATGATCTGCTTTATCAAGCATATTCAAATTTCATGAGAAATTTTGCGCAACAACCTTTGTTGGTGCCACAAGAAATCTATCCAGGAGTCTGGAAACTTTGGATCTTACAACCGACACAAAAAGTCATATGTAAGAGTCTCACAAGTTGTGGTACATAAAACAGTGTCAATTTCTTGGATCAGAATTGATGATATGTAAGAATCTTACATTGCGACTCTTATTAAGAACCTCACATTGCGACTCTTATTAAGAACCTCACATTGCGACTCTAAGAATCTCACATTGCGACTCTAAGAACCTCACATATCGATATACAATCAGTTACAAGATAGATTATCGACTTAAATTATCTTGTTAAGATGATGTGTGTTTGCAACTTTAAAACAGTTCTAAGCTGTGAATGAGATTTTGAGAGATTTTTTTTTTGAAAGATTTCAATTCTTTTAATGAATTTGGAGTATTCATTTAAGATTTTAAGTGATTTTCTAAAATTCAAAATGTATTCAATCAGTATTTTAAGATAATTAATTAAAATTCTTAGAAATCTGGATGTACTTAATTAGGATTTTAAAGTAGTTTATAACGTTTTGGATGTATTTAATTAAAATTTGATTTTAATTTTTTTTTTAAATTGAGGGATTCGAAGGAATTTGAGAGATTTTGTAGTGTTTTAAGCATTCATAAATCTCACATCTTCCAATGAGATTTCAAAAGAATTGAATTAAAATTTTACCTGGAGTATCTACAAATCAATTAAAATTATCTGGATTTATAAATTCCTTAAAATCTCTTAAATTCTCAATTGAATACACCCTCTATTTAAAATTCCATAAATTTATAAATCCATTAAAATCTCTTAAATTCTCAATTGAATACACTCTCATAAAGAGGATTAAGATAAAAATAATTCAACACCTTGCTGTAAAGAATATCATCTCTCACAAACAAATGTATATGCAACAATCTTGTTTACGCCACGAGAAATCAGGACAGATTGCCAGTTCTTTTGAAATATTTCCGTCAAAAAATAGGAAGACGGAAATTAATCGGATTAAAAATTCAGAATACTGGAAAATAATTTACAGAGAGCAGAGAGAACTTGTGTCCTACCAGCCATCAATGGAGCTTTAAGATCTTATTCTCAGCACTTCGGAAGGGAGGTTACGATGAACCGCCGAAGCAAATTTCGACTCCGTTTCCACCGATGGCGGCCGTCAGACAACGGAATCCACAAGACTCCAGTTCAGCAGTTACTTCATGAACAACAGTTCCTGATAGCACTGATTCATGTGGTCAAGGAAACGTTGGGAAATAAACTAGGTGAACACCAAACAAACTACAAAGGGTCACTAAGGGCTTGTTTGGGACCGCTTATGTAGAAATTAAGCACTTTTGCATGAAATGCTTTTATTGTAAACATGTAACAAAAATGATTAGAAATCCAAGATGTTCTTGGAAATGCACATGGAAGAGTTTCTCTCCGTAAAAAGCTTTTACAACCCAGAAGCGCTCTTAAGTTTTTCTGCTGAACGTAATTAAAAGTGCTTTTAGATGTCAGAAAGCAATTTAGCCCTTCTATAACCAATCCTAAACAGGTGTTAAACCGTGTTTGTTGATATTTTGCGAGACTAGAAGGAAAATGACGAGACATGAGAAAATGTGGTAAAGAACTAAAAATAAATGGAACCATGAAAGGATACAGGTTGGCAGCAGCGTGAGAACACAACCTCCACCCCCAGCTCCCGTCAGCTTGGAAGCTAACTTGTATTTCAACGTTGTTCGGATAACGGTTTCAATTGAAGCGTGGCTGACCCCCATACATTGGAGCAAACCTTGATTCATTTCCATTAACTCTTCTATTTTCGCTTCCTTCTCAGTGATGGAGAGATCATTGGGCGCAGACGATTGGATGATGTTGGCCATTTCCGTGCTGATAGAATCCACTGCGTTAAACACAGAAGCCATGCCCTTTGGATGCCTTAAAGTTCTCTCCGAAACACCAGCGACTAAGGCCTTCGTGTTCCTCCCAACTTTTGTGTTGGTAATAAGCATTTTGAGTGTCGTGTTCAATTTGATGCGAGTCAGACTACCTGATCTGAACTTGATCATATTGCCTGTTGGAAGAGAGATTCGTATTAAGATATCGTCAAAAGCAGTAAATCCATTGCATCGAACAAGGTAAAGAAACTAAAATACTCCATATCTCTAACATTTGAACTCCAACAAATATGCCAAAAGATGATATGGAGAGCTATGTCTGAAACCATATACCATTACGCATATTTGAATACCTCATAATTACTGAGATATCAATCCCGAATGACTATAATTTTAGGTGATTGAAAAACAACGGTTTCTAGATTAGTCGCGATGAGCCAGTATCGGAAAATCCATGATTCCTCTTCAACAATAATCCCACTCATCCTCAAAATTCAGGTTATTTGAAACATTAACTAAAATAGTAAAGCATTTAGCAACTTAACAGTTCCACACTGATTCACATAATCTTGATTTTTAACAAGATTTTGGAACCAACAGTAGGCTTGGATTGCAAAGAATAAAGGAGGATAGATTAACCAAATCAACCTCAATAGAGTTCCCATCTTACCGAAGAAAAGCCCTATAAGGAACTTCAAGGTACAATGTGGATCTGGTAAGACAATTTTTTGGGGGTACTAGTAAGCACTAATGAAGTAGATGCATAGAGATAAATGAATCTCTTCATGTACGAAAAATTGTGGCTTCGAGTAAATTGAAAATTTTCCTTTTCACAAGTGGCTGTTTGGCATCGTAGAATTTTTCGTATTAATCCAGACAAACTATTTATCTAACTACTCAAAGATCCAAGGCAAGAAAAGCAAAAAAAAGAAGATGAAGAAATGAGATATTGATGAAGGAAGATAATGTGTTGGACACAGGTTACAAAATAACATACCGTATGTGCTAACTGTATTGTCGATTCCAGATGGCTTTCCATGGATGATCTTTTCACCTTCAAAAGCCCATTTGTTCAGCAAATCAAGTTCACTTTCCCCAAAACTGGTCCACTCTTTGTGGCTCAAATCCAGACTTACAGAATCTGAGAAAGAAAGAAGAGCACCCGAGAGTGCAACACAGAATGCAGCGGATGATCCCAGACCTGAACCCAATGGAAGTTCTGAAGTGATAACAACAGTAGCAGGCTTAAATCTGAGCCATAAAGAAAAGGAATTAGAGAACGAGAAAATAAGAATCAAGAGTCAAGAACTGAAAGTAGTCGATTATACAAACAAATAACGATTGCGTACCCTTGGATAGATGAATATAGCCAAAGAAAAGCCAACACTCCAGCACCAAGTCCAATTTTTGCCTCTGGAATCTTCAGTTCATCAACTAAAGCAGCAAGTGATTTAGTCGACTCCAGTGAACATGAGGTTGGCACTGATGAGTTGGGAATATCTAATTCTGATAGGACTGCTTTTAATCTACCAATAGGCCATGAAAACTCTAATCCAACTTCCTTGAGCTGGAGTCTTAGTGCATCATCACTATCTATGAATAACAGCGAAAGGCGGTCAGTGACAAATTATTCAAAATGAACCTGGACATGAACATATGAACTTTACTATGTTCATATCCGAAAACAGATTTCTAATATAACTTAAACCCTATAAATTCAACTAGGCCAATAGTCAGAGTCGTCCGAAAACAGATTTGTCCAGAATCTAAAAAGGGCTTCTTTAAATACTGATTTCACGCAATCCAGTAGCTAAATGCTTAACTCGGAAAAAGGCTCAAACTTTTGCAATTAGACTTCTAACATAACTTAAACCCTACAAAATTATCTAATCAGATTCATCCACCAAATAGAATTTCAAATAATCTCAAGAGGATATCTTTTAACCACAATATGGAGCAACAGAACAACCAAATTTAAGCTTATCTCACAAAAAGATACAAGCTTTTCGCGGTTGGCAACAGAGTCACAAAGCTTAATCAGAAACAGAACAGAAGTTTCAGACACACTATCATCCTACCCAATAGAACTTCCCAGAATCTGAAAAGGGTTTCTATGAATCCTGACCTCAAGGCAACCCAAAAGCTGAATTTTTAGCTTACAAAAAGATGCAAACTTTTGCTTTTGAATTGGAAATGTCATCACTTAAAAGCTTAAGCAAAACCCATCAATCCAACCATAAAAAAGACGCAAAATCTTTGCATTGGCAAACCATTCATAACCCAAAAATGATATCTTAGCAAAACCCATGAATCCAACTCAAAAAACGAAATCTTCCAAACAACATCCCACATCAAAAAATAAATTATATAAATTGACAGACTGAAACAAACCCAATAGAGATTAAGAGAGAGAGAGAGTACCAGAGGGAGTGGGAAAGCGAAGAGAGACGTAGGTGTAAAGGTCAATGGAGGAAGCCACCGCCGTCGATCCATGAACAACAGCATGTTCCCCCGAGAGTATAATTTTTCCAGGAGCTCGTGCCTTCACTTCCATTTCTTGAAACTAGTTGAATGGTTTCAATCTGGTCACCAAATCCAAATATTTTGATGCCAATTCTGAAAATTGCAGATAGTCTCCCTGGTGCGAGGAGAGTGTGGTGGTTGGAACTTGGAACTTGGAACTTGGTGGGTTAAAATATATACGGTCCATTAATGTAAGAAAAGTCGAAATTAGGCTGCTGCAACCAACCACAGTTGGCCCCTTTCATTATTTATTCAAACGCCGCATTGCCTTCTGATTCGTTTTTTTGGCTCCTTGTTTTTCAGGCCCCTTTTTCTCCATGTAGGAGGTGGCGCGTGCAACGACCACGTTCTGGCACCACCGTGTAGAAGTGTTTCGAGATCTTATCCGCTCGGAACCAAGTACAATTGGTGCTTAGCTCAGCATCGAATAGGATTGTCAGAGATTGAACTGACAGTCTATTTGGACTGTTCTTTTAATACAATTATTAAAGACTTCAGATAATCAAAAACGCTTTTGATAATGTTGGGAGGAAGCACGCAAAAATCGTTTTACACTTTTTTTTTATTTTATAATTTTTTATGTTTTGTAAATAGAGTGTTGAGCAGAAGTGCTTTTTAAATAGGAAAACTAATGAAAAAGGCTTGAAAATTTTGAGTTTTAATGATAATGACAAAATAAATGATAAAGTGAATAGTACCAGAATTGACTTTTTAGTGTAAGAATGTGGTTTTTCGTTAAAGTGAACAGTATCAGGTGCTTTTCGTTAAAATTCTCTTTTTAAATAAGCATTTCCAAGCGGGATTGGATTGCACTAAATTGAATATGGTTTTAACTTTTATGCTATGTTTGGTGTAACTTAAGGTTGCAAAGTTGGATGGATCAACGATATGTGATATTTGTATCCAAGTTTTGAGTCTCAGGACTTGGGTAACCGTGAAGGTAGAAATGAATAATTTTTCGTTTTTAAGGGTTTTTTTTTTGGGGTCAGTTTTTAAGGGATTATATGTGAAGATATTTTTTATTATTCTAATATCTTATTTTGAGGGAATCGGAATGGATAATTTCTCATCTTTTTTTCTAACATACATTAAGTATTATCTATTCCGATCAAATCCTGAAAACCAAACGAGAAGTCTTGGATCGAGTACAAGAGCCAATTTCAAGCATATATTATGGGAAAGACATCCTCTCCCGATTTCTTCCACCTGATACTCCTTATCAAATAATTTGGATCCTTAAAATTTGATTCAACAGTTAAAGTTATTATAACTTTTAAAGTGGATCCGTGTTTTTAGCCGTTGGATCAAATTTCAAATATTCAGATTGGTTGATGATGATGATTAGGTAGAAGGGTCCCAAAGAGGATCCCTTTCCTATATTATGAGATCGAAGTCTGCTTTGCATGAGTGGATAAAATGTTGGGTTAACACCCATGCGTACCGGGATCAAAATACCATCTCTCCTAAATTAGGACTAGGATTCTCTCCCCTCCTCTTTCCATCTCCTTTCATCATCTCCTCTCACATTCTCTTATTTTGTCTTTCTTTTGCCATAAAATATTAATATAAGATGTTGACGTGATTTAACCATAACCGTTCAAATAGAAAGGAAGAGAATGAGAGGGAAAAAAAAAATCCTACTCGAAGTTTAAAACCGTCCTCCACCCACTCACTTATAATAAAATTAAAAAATTAAGAAAAGTGGGGCCTTAGCAGAGGCGGAGCCACAGTGGGGTCAATGGGGTCGCATGACCCCTTGGAAGCCATGGAAATAACCTTAGAGGTCCCTTGGAGCTGCTGGTGCGACCCCTTAAAGCTGCTGGTGCGACCTCTTGGAGCTGCTGCATTTTTCTGGGTTTCTTCTGGTTTTCGTTCGGTTTGGCGAAAGAGGAAGACGAAGACGAAGACGTTCTCTCTCTTCCTTTCACACCACGTGACCACACACTCTTCTTATTTAATTTTTTTTCTTAGTTTCTCTCCAATCAAATTTGTACAGCTAGCATCAAATTGCTTGCTTTATGTAAAAAGCCATAGGCTGTCAGTTCGGTTCGTGTGTCAAGTTGAAGATGTCACCATTAAGTCTTGGTGCAGATTGCAAAGTTCCCATGCGTGCGTCCACATCCACATATTTGACATAAATTAATGGTAATGATGTGTGTGCCCTTTCCACATCCACATATTTAACAACTTTATTTCTCTTTATATTCAACATAAATTAATATGATCTCTAAAAAATATTATTATGAACCACCGTATTGACATCAGAATTTTATGTTTATTATGAACCATCCAACCCAATTTTATGTTTATTTTTGGTTGTCAGGGAAAGTGAAGGCACCTTTCAGTATGGTAACTATCGGCGAGAGGCTGATCACGCTATCCTACCAAGATCCGATGAAATGACGATATGCATGCCGTTTCTGTTAAAAAAAAATTTCGCGCTACGCGCGCTATCCTTGTTGACCCCCCAAACATTATTTCCTGGATTCGCCACTGGGCCTTAGGTTTTGATTCGGAGCTACCCCACTCACAACGACACGGTTGTCGAGCGCCCACTCTTACCTTGCCTACCTTCTTCGTTGATCATGGCTTTCGGACACTGGGGTCACCACAATTACGAGTGAACTTAACCTATGACGAGAATGCTAATATGATTGTACAAATTAATTACGTACAATTTTAAATGTTAATTTTCTTCCAATATAGTGCATAATTGAGTTGAAATATCGTTACAATCACGTTCATGTTGAATGAACGATGCTTCTCTCAAAACCAAAATGATTAATCCCTACCTAATAAGTCGTCCATGAATGTCCTCGTGGGCAAACCATACCCGTAGGAACGGCATTTAGATACTACAACCACCTAAAAATCAAAATTCATAATTTAATTCGAGATAAATATCGTATGAGTATCTTATTGTACATGAGCCGTATCCCATAGTACGTATCGAAAGGTATCGTGAAAGCGCAAGTATCTGTGCTACGTTGAAGTACAACCACCACAAGGGCCACACAACTCACATATCTATTCAGAACACATGCCTTTCCACTTATAATTTTGGTTTTTCCTTAGGTTTATTTGGGACGGTGCTATACACACACTTGTTTTTACATTCCGCAAACTATTTGTTAATTTATGTCCCTTATTCTGTTTCAATTCGTTCAATTGACGGCGTGGAATTGAGAGGGACGTGTGAGAGATAAAAGGGATATGTGGATAGCACCACCCTTTGATTATCCTTTTCATTTGCCTATTTTAGGCTGCTCATCTAACAAGGTAGCACATGAAAAGGTGAAGAGGGGAGTTCGGAAATCACTCTTGTGAAGCGTGACATAAAAGCTAAGAGCATCTCCAAGAGAGGTGGCAATCGGGTAACAAAGTTAGGTTTGTAGTGCCACGTAGAAAAAACGCATCTCCAACGGAGACAGCAACCCAACTATCAAATTGAAGAAGTAGCAATTGAAGGTCAACTCCTAATTCTTCAAGTTAGCAAATTGAGTCCCACAATATATTTTATTCAAAAGTATTATTTAGTAAAGAGTTTGAAAATAAAACTTGCAACTCAAAATCTACAATCACAACCATCCGACTTGTTCTTTGAGAGTGTCGTAAAGAGTCTCGACAAGATTGAGCAGGAACCCATCCGAGCCATGCTTGGCCAATAAGGAAACTGAAACAGGTAGGTTGTCATACAACCCTAGTGGTATACTCACCTGCAAATACGTAGAAATATGTTACAAATTTTCAACAGGTACTTGCAGCATCGACGAAGAAAAAGATCGTAATGTGTCGTACTTTGCATCGTGCACAAACATACAAACATGGAGAGAGGAGATGGATTAAAAACCTGGCAGAATCCGGATAGTCCGGCAATGGAGAGCAAGCTGAATGCCCTGGCACGAAAAGTTTCGAGTGTAGTAGGATCTGTTTGCAGTTTTGGTGGAGCCCCTGGAACTGTAGGAATTGCGAGAACACCGAAATCCTAAGAGTAAATCAAAGAGAATGTATCACATATGCATTAGAGACAATAGGAAGGTAAGATGCAAACAAATAATATGAAGCAACGGATTCCTAAAACGAACTTTGATGCTTGCCAAGATGTGTGAGAGAGAGATGGAGTACCCCGAGAAGTTCAGTAAGAGCAGCACGTAATTCAGTCTTGATGGAGTGACATACGTCGACATTTTCATCTGCTGACTGAACAGCTTCCCATACACGTTCTGCTATCCCGGGACCTAAGTCAGGTCTGACTGTACTAACCCATTCACCATGGTTGTTCTTGAATTCATACCTACGCTCTCAAATAATAAAATTGGAATTCATTACGAACGACAAATTGAACTTTTATTAATCAAGATGCAGAAATTATCACACTCATATTCAAGTCCACCAAATCAGCACCTTTGAAGTAGACGCATGGCACTTGATAGGGCTGTCAACGGTGGTATATTGTACTCTTGACTCGCATTTCCCTTATCCAAGAAAGTGTTCAAGCTTGGAACTCTGTCCTTGACAACGTCCCTGAGGTTAGCATGCCTTATAACATGACCTGCATTGTCAAAAATAATAAGTGAGCTTCTTCTTTCCATAAATTGAGCTTGTCCGTATCTCAGTGAGATCTAATTTAACTAAGTGAATGATGATTTTCAGGTAATAATATGTCTACTGATTTTAATGGTCTATCTGTGTCTTGAAACGCAGGGGAATTATAAATTGGTCTCGATTTATGTCAATCAAAATACTTAAAGCTAGAGCTGAAACGGATGAATACAGTCAATTCACTTACCTCCAAATAACTTCTCAACTGAGTCAACAAGTACTTGTTCTACTCGATTGCTTGGAATACTTGAAAGCTGGAAACAGTCTTCTGCGATGATAAACTGAGTGGGTACGACAGGACCCATATCAGGCAATTGGAGCAACACTTGTCCAACTCTATTCAAAATCGCGGGATTCCTAGCAAACCATCCTAGATAAGAAGTTAGTGTCAAAAGGAATGTTTCCGATTGCCTAGAGTGCTAGATAGATCAATTCACATTGGTAAAGTTTTCCAAATACTATGCAGAATGTATGGATGGCATATGAATCATTAAAGTGGAAGAAGTTGGCTACTTTCTAGAAATAGAAATAGAGATACTTCTTGTTATATAAAATCAAGGGAAAACTGAAACATTACATTTTCTTTTTCACATCCAAAAATCTATTTCCTAAGCCAGTCTGCAATATAAAAAGTCATTGATTTCTCACCCACTGTATCGAAACTTTGTGCCATAGGCGTAACTCCAGAAGTAGAAATGACACCATGAGATGGCCGAAACCCAAAAATTCCACAATATGAAGAAGGAACTCTTACACTTCCTCCAGTGTCGGTTCCTGAAAAAGTGAGGATCTTGTGCTTCAACATAAAGAAGAAAGAAAAAACCAAAAGCACACAAGAAGGAATAACTTACCTAAGGAAAAATCTGCGAGGTCTGCACCTACGGCAACAGCAGAACCGCTAGAAGAGCCTCCAGGCACCCTATCTGGTGCACATGGATTTGTGGGAGTACCATAATGCTCGTTCTCTCCATTTATACTGCCAACAACACAACGCAAAATTCAAGGGCCTTTTCTTTCAAGTGATTTTCGAATGCACAAAATCGCCATTTGAATATGTTTACAACGAAAAAAGACTTGTAACAATCGGTCAGTTGTCAAACATTTTGCAACCAAAACAGTAAAGCAAGTTTAAGCATGTGAAAGATAAGGCCTCTTTGAACTAACCTGTACGCCATTTCATCCATGACAGTAATACCAATACATGTGGCACCTCCACTCAAAATTGCCGAAACAGCCGGAGCTGTTGATTCGGCAGCAGGGTGAGTCCTCGCCCAATCAGGATTCCCAAACCCGGTCACATGTCCAGCCACATCAAATCTGCTTCAAAGTTCATATTTCAGTGATAAAAAAGATGTTCTAGCTTTACGCAGAAATACACACATGAAAAGATAGCACTATTTAGCACCCTCAACTGAAGTTCATCAACATGGTTTCACAACACATATAACCACACAAAGCACATTGATTTATTAGAAATGCTTCTCTGAAAAAGCACTTCTGATCATAAGCGGTTTCTATATAAGTTCTTTGATAAGAAGCAAATAAACTTCATAAAAAATTCAAGTGCTTCTGGAAAAAGCACCTTTTAACTTTCTCCGTCAAATTTACTAGAAGCGCTTCTCGTTATCTAAAATTGCTCTTTCGGCATTCTAAAAACACTCGTATTGTATGAACAAACACCCAAAATCACAGAAACACAAAAAAAAAAAAAAAAAGTTTCTTCAAGAATATGATTGAACCCAAAATCGGAAATCAGCAAAAAAGCCCGAAAGCAGACAAATTTAAGTATAATAATTCAAATTCTGAAGCCTCCAAATAATGAAAGAGTGAAACAACCGAGGAAATTTGAAGGGAGTAGTTCTCACATGTCTTTGACAGCAAAGGTGAGGCCGCTCAGAGGAAGATCACGCGACGAAGACGGCGGTTGCAGATGGATTTTCTCCATGAAAGCGCCATGGTTTGAGTTGATCGCCATCTCTCTCTCTCTCTCTCTGCTACTGTTCGATCAGACCACCTCAGCCTCAGCAGCTCCACATTTGAGAGACTTGAATGGCACTCGTCGCTCGTTCTTTTGCAGGATGATATCCGTTGCCACCATTCATCGTATTCAAATCGCAATGACGATATTATCCTTACAATTATTGGCTGTTGATACGTTGGTCGCGTCAGGTCAGTGGGGGCAAAGTGGAAATTCCAGTGATTGGTAAAGTAGTTTGATAACGTTTTTTTTAGGAAAAAAAAAAAAAAACTTTAATTTTAATAAAAAATGACAAATAAATGAGTAGTGAATAATACTAAGGAAATGTAAAATGTGATTTTTCGTTAAAAATGAACCCGGATTGTTTAATTAAAACTCATTTATTTTATTTTATTTTTAAATTAAAATCATTTAAACAAAGTTAATTAAACTGTAACAATAGTCGTTCAACTTTAACTCAATTAAAATAATGATCATCAAATCAAAAATCTGTAACCATTGATTCTTAATTCATCAAAACATGCAGCTATGGTCATTTTTTATCGACTCCATCAAAACTTCTGTCAAAATGAATCATGTTGGAAAAACTATTGCTATAATTAGGTTAAAGTTGAGAGACTATTGTTACAATTTTCTCATTTGATTTTTTGCATTTGCCCCTCGATTCAACCTACGTGGCATGTGACTCATTTTGACAAAAAAGACCTTATCTGAATGTTTTGATGAGTTATGGAACTAACGATCACAAATTTTTAGTTGAATGATTATTACTCTAATTGGATTATAGTTAAGGAACAATTGCTACAATTTCTTCTTATTTCAATTTTTATTAAACAAAAAACATTTATATGAGAGAGAATTCAGGCTCTTCAATTTTCCAAATGTGGATGTTAACTTGTAAGAGCATCTCCGATGAACGGCAGAGTTGTATATCCGGAGCCTTAGACGTAGCATCTTTCTGTCCAAATATAAGGTCAAAACCACCTCCGATGCACCGGAGATTCAAAACTGATATTTGTGATTCCGGCCAAATTATGTATCCAAGACAAGTACGCACTTTATATCACTTAAAACAAAGATTCAACTTCGACAGTTCCATACATATGCAGATGAAAACTTTCATTCACTGCAGTCGGAGTCATAAAATATGTTCAAGTAAGGAATCACAGGTCTATGTTCGGCGAGTTCTCCCTCTGCTGGCTCCGTAGTTACTCCCGGAGCACTCCAACCTAAGCGTTGCATGCACACAGCATCGTATGCTTCAATGTTCAAACCCGAAGCAAGAAATAGTTCCACCTCGTTTACAAAGCGATTGGTTTTTGCTACCAGGAAAGGCCCTGCTGCATCAGAGGTTGATTCTTGAAATTCTCTTTGTTTTTCTTCAGGTGCTGTCGTTCGACCTTTCTGCTCATCCCTGAAAAATGCATGGTCCAGGTAAAAGTTCAGACACAGAGTTACTTCATTGTTTTATATTCTTTTTCGTCGCATCCAAAAGAACTCAAACGACAGGAACTAAACTTATTGGAACATTGTTCAATTAATTCTCAAGGATGATCAACTCAATTTTCAAAATCTAGAGAGTAATACACATTACCTCGTCAGAGATGACGTAATCACGCCATGTATATGGTGCATGACAATGTCAACATCTTCCTCCTACAAGCAGCAAAAGAAACAAGTTAGCTATAAAAAGTCACCCAAATAACTATAAAAAAACATATGTTCTGCTGTGGTCGTCATATATAAAGACAGATCACACGCCCAATTTTATGATTTAGCTAATTGGACCAGGTGATCAGTTCATCGCCTAGCCAAAACAAATAAAAAAGTCTGTAGGATGATGAAATGTCCTCGTGTCACCACGACAGAAAATTTATGCAGAAGAAGTCAAGACCTGCATGAGAGCTTGGATTTCCCTTCTCAACCAACTTTGGAGCCAGCGATTTGGCTGAAGATACTTGCGGGACTTCCAATAGCGTGATACGTCAAATATGTCATTTAAGAAACCTAATTTTAAAAGACAAAGTTAACCAACTGGAAGACGTGTATACGGTGACTGCATTTCTCAGGATATAAAATGAGAAGCAACACAACCAATAAAATGACAAGAAGCACAAAACCTGGTTCAGTGTAATAACATTGCAATCTATACTTGTGATCCTTCGATAAGATAAAGCTGCAGATACCATTAACGGAAAAAACATAAGTAAACCACATATACATCACCGACACGAGCTCAAAAAGATAAAAACAGAAGAATACGCATACCCTGAATCCTGATCAATGCAATGCTTTTGAAAAGAACATCCATCGTAATCATATATTATACAAACATTTTCCGTCTGCATCAAGCCACTAAAATTCAGCACTATCTATAACAAAAAGAAACAAAACTTGATTGAACAGAAATGCAGTATGAACAAACTGACCTTGCAAAGAGGACACTTTATATAATCCGGCGGGCAAGACTGCTTGCGAGCAACAACTTCCGTCCAACGCAAAATGCACTTGTAACAGAACTTATCTGAAACACAGAATTCGGGGATTTCGAAGGCTCAGTAGACGACTAAATATCACAGTCACACAAAGCATTTTGTTTCACAGCATATACAACATTAACAAAGACCCATTTTTTCGACATTTTGGCTCATCATCCTATCAAATACAAAGTTAGAAGGCTGCCCAGCATAAATTGAACATCTACAAATCGTACCAAGACCCTTTTTTTCCCTCCATTGACAAGAAAAAAATGTATGATTATTCCTTAATACGTAAAAATTCAAGCTTCATCAATTGCTAAAGCACAAAAATTCATAAAAATATCGCAATTCTTGGAGAAACCCAATTCATGGAACTTGAAATAATGATCAATCAAAACCCAGCACCGAATACGAGTTAAAAAAAGAAAAATTAAATTTGATGCCCTGTTTGGTTTCTGAGAAAATGCAAGAAAATATGGAAATTGAAGCCAAAGAGAAACTGAGAGAGAGGAACGTACGGAGACACTTTTCGAGGTAAGAATCTTGAATTATGGGTCCGAGGCAGATGGGACAAGGATTTGGGTCCTCCTCCGAACAAGAAGAAGAGCTCTTGATTCTGTCGGCATTCAATCCTCGCTTCTCCATTTTTGCTTGCTCCTTTCAATTCCTTCTGAGAAGGGAGTCTCTGTCTTCTCTGATGTTCATCGTCAGATAATCAGATTGAGGCGGTGCCGTTTCGCGAGAAACGACGCTAATAAAGATGTCGTTGCATTTTTCTATATTTCTTGGCAGCTATTTATTTTGCCAATTTTACTAGGCTGCCAATTATCCTATTACCATTTAATTCGAGAGATTTTCATTCAAATTTTCGTAAAGTGATGTCATCAGATAGGCATGCGACATAAATTTATATGAAATTCTATAAAATCCACTGTTCAAAAAATCCCCGTCAACCACCTCATAGGCGCTAGGCGGCTGACCAATGCCCCGACTAATGCCTAGATGTTTAAAAATTAAGAAATGGTGTCTAGATCTGCTAAGGGGCCCGTCTAGGCATCCGTCTAGGTTACAACTCATTTAGACAGAAAATACATAACTTTCATTTTGCATTTTTTTTTTTCAATAAATTGTAAGAGACTTGTCAAATACTTAAATGAACATACATTATATGCGTGTTCCTCATATTTTCATTATGTTCTAATACTTCATAATATATATGTCATTATATTTTGTAGTTTATAATGAAATTATATATATTTTAATTATAAATATATACTTATTGACACAAAATATAATAGATTTACTTAAATCCGCCGTAGGTCCCACCTAACCGCTTAGGCGCTAGGTCCCAACCTGCGGTCCGACTAGCACCTAACATCTTTTAGAACCTTAATAAAATCTAACCGCGTGCGATAATTGGCTGCCGCGTACTAGTTAGGGGGTAAAGCGGTAAGAAAAATAATTCAACAGTAATTAACAGCTTTGTGATAGTTTTGGGGGTTCGGGGGAGGGAGGGGATGGGGAGCCTCGAAGCCATGCAAGAATGGCCACAAAGGTGATTGTTTACTTGAAATACGAGAACTAAGAAGTTATGAATTGAAAAAGGAAAAGAAGAAATGGGTTATCTTTCGTAATTGATTTAATTTTTAAGGTGAATTCACATTTTATTCATATTTTACATGTATTAGTTAACACATGAGAAGAAGTAAAGATTTTGAATTGTTTGATTATCCGATTAAACATGTCATTCGTGTTACTTCGTATATCATTTGGATTAAATTGGCTATTCTCCCTATGAACTTAACTACATCAAATTTCGGATCATCTTTCTTTTGAATAATTATTCAATATGATTGTCGCATCGCACTAGAAATTAGCAATCCACTTATGATATAACATATGTCTAACTATTTGCTATTACTATACTCTACGTCCCTGAAATATCAACCATTTCGTCTCCTGATGGTTTGGAAGGTCGAGCCTCGGAACATACAAAACCGAAACTTCAAGTGCGGGCTTGTTGCTGTCAACTGACGGCGCTGTCCATGGCAGTCCAATCCCTTGATCTCCAAAAGTCATGAGCTGCCTTTTGTCCATCCCACGACTAGAAGGCCTAATGGTGTAGAAAAAGTCATCCTTTGCCTTTCTCATATCAATAGCTTCTTGTTCCTTTGATTGATCACTAAGAAATTTATAGGACGCCGTCTTCTGCAAAGTTATCGGGTAGGTTTGATCTGTATCGACATCTTTGAATGTAAACTCAACCGGTTTCCACTCGTGTAGCAACTTTTGGTTAGCCGCGGTCATGTTCCCTACAATGTGCTCTTCGAATTCCTTAGAAGGATCAATCTTGAGGACGCCGGTGTGCAAGTGATCTACTTCGAGTTTGATCTTGAATGGCGAAGGAGTACTAGTTTCTGCAGCAACGGCTTTGCCTTTACTGCTCCTGCTACTACTGCTAGATGCCATGATATGATTCGAACCTTCGAACAATTTTATCAGTTTTGAGGTTTGGTATCTTGTGTCGCAAGTCAGTTGTCTTGGGGTGATCAAACATGTGTTGCCCTCTCACTATTTATAATCTTGTAAGGCATGCCATTGCTTAATTGCATTTTCATCGCATGCTATCGAGCGATAACTTCTGTTTAAACCAGCCTGCTTTTGAGGTTTGTCTTCAAATTTAGTAGCGAATTATTGTCCGCGTGAACTCTTCATCTAGTGTGTTTAAATCAGCCTGCCTCTGTGATTAGTGTTCAAATTCAATATCGAATTATTGTCCGCGTGAGCTCTTCGTCTAGCGTGTCTGAAATTTTGTGAAATCATAATATGGAATAACAATGTCCAGCTCGGGCAGGCTGTTCATATTATGTAACGAAAAGAAAGTACATTTTCCGAATGAAACTCACAGTTCTCTTCTACACGATACATCTCTTCACTTGGTTTTGAAGCTTTATTTTGCAAATTTTCAAATCATTGAGCTGCAATCTCATTGTCTCAACCTCTTCTGCCATTGAATTTATTTCCTTCTGCGAGTTCGCCATTCCCTTTCCTAAACCTTTATTTACTCTGACAATTGCCTGAGTCTGCGTTCTTCGGTAATTTGATCCAATAGCTGTCATGGACCTTGACATGTTTACTTGCTCAAGAAGGATAAATCGCGTATTAATCTTCAAGGGTAACCGATCATTCTTCATTACGTGCTCGCGCGCTTCTTGTGACAACCGATGATATTCCAGGTTTCTGCAGAGACTCATTCTTTCTTCTTTTGTTAAGTTAGGGTGTACCTGCAGTAAGAAAACAATTATATATAAGCTCCTCCTGTTTAAGTAATTGCATTTAACTGCTGCATGTTATCGGAAAATGGAAGAAACATCGATACCTTGAGGTACATGTCAATGGCTCTATAAAGATTGTCATCGCAAAACCGAGCGTCTTTTGGCAATGCTTCTGCAAGTGATTGGAAATTCTTCACCTTAAGGTTCTCATCCTTTGCAACTAGGGTAAGATATCCGTCTATCAGCCTTCCAACCGCAAACCTTTTTGGTGTTGGACTACTCAAAACTATGGAAACATATGACACCACCACCCTTATAACAAGACCGACATCATAGACACTCTCTTTCTCTCCATAGTTCCTAACCAAGAGATCCGCAGCACGACATTGATCCAGCATGAAAGCTATTCTTCTTTCGAGCATGTTCAACAATTCCGAGTTTATTTTTGTCATAAACCCTAGCTTAAGAAGATGAAGTATAAAGTTGCAAGTAATTGAATTCTCCTCTGTAGGAAGTACCTTAACCAAGCACTCGGTTGTAACTCTTAGGAACCGATGTGTCATATGCTTCGGGGTCATTCTTTCGAGTCCAGAGGTGACTCGCGAGAGCCATTTTGCAGTCCAATGCGCTATACATGATCCTATCAGGTCTGCTCTCATCCCTTTAAGTTTTAAGGCTTGGACCACTTCGATGAAATGATCTATTCGAAGGAACGAGACATCTTCAAACCACCAAGTGTCAGCTGCATCTTGAAACCTCGAGTTCTCTCCATTGTTTGGCAGAACATTGAAGCAATGTATTTCATCAGTTTCAGAACTAAATGCTTTAAGGTTCGTACAGGCCTTCCAAGCAATGGCTTCCGCACTTCGTTTGGAGATTTTCAACTCCTTAGCGCACGAAGAGATCGATTCACAGCTTCTCAAAATCCGGAAGGTGTCTTTCCATGACGAAAACATCAAAAAGCTCAAAAAGGTCTCGGTTTTGGAAATCAGATTTCCTTGTTCGAAATCATCACTCATTTCCAAGAAATGCGCAGCACAATATAGCGGAGCTATGTTGGCAGCGGTTAGATCAACCTTCCAACCATAACAGAACTTGACTACAGATTCGAAAACTTTTGCTCCGCCTGGAAGACTGTCTAGCTGGATTTTGGCGCTGGCATCTCCCCCTACACTAATTCTCTGGAATACTAGTCGATTCAAGTATCCACTTCTCATGACCATCGGAATCTGAGGATCGAAAAACCATGAAATTAAACTTCAAAGAATCAGAACGTAACATCTCAGTTTCTTAATTCAAAAGTTCTATCTAGTTTCTAGTCTATATATTTTCGATACGACATGCGAGTTTTAGGCATTTTTTCAGAGAAATTTCATATATATATCAACATTTCAACAACACAATTCTTTGATAAAAATTGTGACCGGTGACAAATCTTGGCAAACTAGTTTCTTGCAACTCAAGAAATTACCCCGAAAGACCTTCAGTAAGAACTAAGAAGTATCGTCTTTCGGGCATAGTAGCATACCTTGTGCAAGTAAAAGTTGGAGTCTCCAACTTGTATGATCAAATCATTTACCACTTTTGTCCTAACAAACCTGCAAGAAAAAAAAAAAAAAAAAAGGATGGTTGCGACTAGCCACAATCAAAACCAAAAAAAGGAGAGACGGGGATCAGAGACGAAGCCAGAAATTTAACTAAGAGGGGCACCTTAAAAAATTTGAGCTCCTTTTTTGGACAAATAAAGCTAGTTCTTTTACAAATGTTGAAAAAATTAATTACAAAATGCCTAATTTTATTACTCTATTGTCTAATTTTATCTTTAATTGTTGACAATCTAATGCTCATTTGTACTAATTAACCAAATACATGCAACTCAACAAGGTTTAGACATTAGTGCGTGAGAAAAATATCCAAGACGGAGGGGCATTTAAAAACTAAAAGAGGATTTTCACTATTTTAATATGATTAATTGAATAATCTGCAAAGCAAAAAAAATGGGAATGATCAATTGAATAATTTGTAATGGAAAAAAAAAAAATGATGAGAGGGGGCATGTGCCCCCACTGGGCTTTACTCCCTCCGTCCATGGATGTTATTGTGACGGTATACATGGATGAATATAAGTAGAGACAACAAGAGGAGAGGAAGAGGTATACCAGTTCTGATTTCTTCTCTCTATAGTTTCAGCAACCATACCGACATTAGCCGGAGTAATGACACACTTGTTGCGCCTCCCACCGGATACTGAAAACTGACCAAGATTTTCTCTATCGGCATTTTTCGTACCTGCAGTAGCCTTGTCATGTCCAGGCAGGACAAAAGAATACATTTTGTGCTTCGAAGTATGAACAGATAGAAAAAGGAATTGTTGTTCGTAAGCACTTTTGAGCTCTGGCTTTTTATATAGAACACAAAAAGTTGAAGTTGTAGTTGGGAAATTAAGAGGGTTAGTTGGCTTTTGCTATCTGCTGTCAATTTAAGCATGTATAGGTCGGTGTATATCGTGGATGAACTGAAGCCACTGCCCTGATAATATGTGTCCCACATAGACTGATTTTTTGGTTCGTTCAATCAATTTCATAAATTAAATTATTACCCTTTTGTTGTTTGTAAATACATCTAACTTGGGAAGACAAAGTCTAAAGAATTTGAACCTTGGATTGGAGGGAGAAAAGCTTGGGTAGGGAGGTACCAATCATTAGCCGGACATATTTCACAAATGCATTAGATTTCTTGTACTTTAGAAGAGATTTTTTTCGTGTAACCTTGCGGACCTCATACTCAAGATTTTGATGTATTTTAGTCTCACTTGATCTCATGTTAGTCTCGTTTAGTGGGAGAACTATCCTAGTCATGTAACCTACAAAAACTTTTGAGTTGAGATCCTTTCTGGATCTATGTGTTCAAGCAGCTTGATCAAAAAATTCAAGTCGTTCAAAAGAGAGATACGGGCTATTCAAAGACTTCGTTTTCTATAAGGTGGGCCAGTGATACGAGTTTATAAGAACCGTATGATTTAAATTGAACGGTCGAATTGTCAGGTCTGGCTGCTCTGGACACAAGGAAAAGAAATCAAAAAAATTAAAGTACTTTTATTTTTTATTTTTTGGTGAAAAATTCCCACATAAGAATGTTCTTCAGTTCAAACGGTCATTTTTTTTACTTCTTCTTCGCCGTCCTTGAGATCAGAGAGCGGGAGTAGAAATGCAGCTGATCCTCCACTTCCAATCTCGAGCGGTCCTCTCCAAGCAATCCCTTTGCTTCTCCTACCCAATTGTTAAAACCATAACTTCGCTTCCAAGCAATATCTTTGTTCCAAAATCTCCAATTTTTACCATTCCACTCTCCCTCTGTCGTCAAACCCAGACCCAAAATCCGTTTCTACGTGCGGGGAAGAACAATCGGCGCAATGGGTCTCACAGATTAACAAGATTGCTGCTCCAATTGATGCCGGCCATCCTATCGAACTTCAAGATAGTGCCTCGGCCGTTGGATCTGGTTGTTGAAGAATTATGTGGCGGAGACGGCACCGGAGGGGGTCTGGGGATCTGGAAGGGGTTCGGAGGCGGCGGCGATGGGTTCGGAAGAAAACGAAAGAGGAAGTCTCTGTTGTTTGTATTATATGGGGTTCTGGTGATTTGTGGGTTGGGATTGTTGTTCTGTGGAGATGTGGGAAGCAATGTGCTTTTCTGCGGATTGGGAATTGGGCTCTCTAGGGTTGCTATGGCTCAGTGGTGGGACAAGATTGGTATTTTTGCCATATTTTTTGGGGTTGTTTTGGTGGGTCTAGGGTTTCAGAGAGAGGAATTGCACAAATTGGGTTTGAAGATTAGGGCTTTTTGTCCGGGAATGGAGGCTGTTACTTGGAGAACAAGAAGAAGAAGAAGAGGTGGAAGAAGAGCATTCTGAGAGAGAGAGAGAGAGAGAGAGAGAGAGAGATATGGGGTTCTGGTGATTTGTGGGTTGGGATTGTTGTTCTGTGGAGATGTGGGAAGCAATGTGCTTTTCTGCGGATTGGGAATTGGGCTCTCTAGGGTTGCTATGGCTCAGTGGTGGGACAAGATTGGTATTTTTGCCATATTTTTTGGGGTTGTTTTGGTGGGTCTAGGGTTTCAGAGAGAGGAATTGCACAAATTGGGTTTGAAGATTAGGGCTTTTTGTCCGGGAATGGAGGCTGTTACTTGGAGAACAAGAAGAAGAAGAAGAGGTGGAAGAAGAGCATTCTGAGAGAGAGAGAGAGAGAGAGAGAGAGAGATATGGGGTTCTGGTGATTTGTGGGTTGGGATTGTTGTTCTGTGGAGATGTGGGAAGCAATGTGCTTTTCTGCGGATTGGGAATTGGGCTCTCTAGGGTTGCTATGGCTCAGTGGTGGGACAAGATTGGTATTTTTGCCATATTTTTTGGGGTTGTTTTGGTGGGTCTAGGGTTTCAGAGAGAGGAATTGCACAAATTGGGTTTGAAGATTAGGGCTTTTTGTCCGGGAATGGAGGCTGTTACTTGGAGAACAAGAAGAAGAAGAAGAGGTGGAAGAAGAGCATTCTGAGAGAGAGAGAGAGAGAGAGAGAGAGAGATATGGGGTTCTGGTGATTTGTGGGTTGGGATTGTTGTTCTGTGGAGATGTGGGAAGCAATGTGCTTTTCTGCGGATTGGGAATTGGGCTCTCTAGGGTTGCTATGGCTCAGTGGTGGGACAAGATTGGTATTTTTGCCATATTTTTTGGGGTTGTTTTGGTGGGTCTAGGGTTTCAGAGAGAGGAATTGCACAAATTGGGTTTGAAGATTAGGGCTTTTTGTCCGGGAATGGAGGCTGTTACTTGGAGAACAAGAAGAAGAAGAAGA
Organism: Malus sylvestris; assembly: GCF_916048215.2. Taxonomy (NCBI): domain Eukaryota; kingdom Viridiplantae; phylum Streptophyta; class Magnoliopsida; order Rosales; family Rosaceae; genus Malus; species Malus sylvestris. Next base: position 28,071,724 of record NC_062263.1, read on the forward strand.
GGTGGAAGAAGAGCATTCTGAGAGAGAGAGAGAGAGAGAGAGAGAGAGAGAGAGAGAGAGAGTATGAGATGTCAGTGACTTTGCAATGAAATTTGATTCTTTGATTTTACAGTGAAGTGATAAATATTACTATTTTGATGTTGCCTTTTGCTTCCATAAAATGAACAAGTAGTGTAATCGTCACACAATCACGTAGTGTTAACAATTCATAATCGGTTATTCTCGAAATTTGGAGTTTAAAGATCATCTTTTGATTTGCCCATCAAGTTCTTCCATTTGAATCAAAATGCTCATGATTCATGAAGAAACACCAGAAAACCATTCTCTCACTCGTGGATAAATGCAGAACCATAGGTGAACTGAAACAAATACAAGGGCCGGGTGTTATCCAGACCAGATAACTCACATTGGGGTTTTATCGGCATGTAGTCATATCGGTCTTGTGGAGGAGGGTAAGAGACAGATCTTCTAAGTCGAGCAGGCTGCTTTGATGAGGCGATGAGACTGCTGGAAGAGATGCCGATCCAACCCAATGTTGATATCTGGGGAGCTCTCTTGAACGGCTGCATTTTGAGAGGTTCAGAAATATTCTGGTAATCTATCAACGATTCGACTTTCAAACATCTGCGTATTGAGATGTCCGAAATTTTTGTTGTAATCCTCATGCTTTCAGTGTCCTTCATCCTCATCATCTTCATCACCTGGGGCTGCACCTTCTTGGAGATCATGACTGCAAAAACACAAAAACAGGTATGACTAACAGATATGTTCTGGGGAAATTACTGCCGGTATTTTATAGACTTATTCAGACCACGCAACAGCGCACACGCGGAGACATGCAGTGTACACATGGAAAGAGCGAAAACACACGGAAGCCATTCAGATAATATGGAAAAACCTACCCCCACCTAACCATTTAGCGGCATGTTCGGTGGGCTGGCTTGGATTGGGGTTTGGGCACTCGCGTGGAAACCCATTCTAAGTTTGGGTTTCAAAATCACTCTTATTTTGGATATGAATCCGAGATTCATATCCGATCCATGCTACACTTAACATAAAAATGAATCACATTATCCAGATCTTATGTGCTTCACATAATTTATACTATGCCATATTTTCATAGGGTGGTGCTATCTAGTATCCGCACATCCATTTTTACTTCTCACACACCTCTCTCAATTTTCGGCCGTTTGAATGAATGAAAGAAGATCAATGGACAAAAAAATAACAAGGATGTGTGGGAGGTAAAAAGGGGTGTGTAAATTACACTACCCTTTTTATAATATATAGGTTTGGCTTCACTATATTCCCCATCGCAAGATGGAGTGACCAAATCCAACACCACACTAACCCAAAATACAAAAAAATCTTTTACTCGTAGAGATAAACATCTATATACATTTATACCTGTATAATAATTATAAATTAAGAAAACGTTTTCCAGTTGCACTAAGCCCATATTTCACCAGTTATCTTTTAACTTTTCAGTCTATACCATAACAGCGACGGATAAATTTAGACATCTATTGAATATTTCATAGAGTGCTGCTATTTAGACCACATTCATTGACCCCGTTGCTGACCAACCTTCCAACAGAGGGTGCCAAACACGTTTTTTGGCCCACCCTTAGTAGACAGGCGGTCAGTAACGGAGTCATTGAATGCACTATGAGTAGCATTATTGTATTTTGTACGGTATGGTAAAGGATGAAATGGTAAGACAACCATTAGATGATTTTCCCAGTACTAAGCAATAATTAAAACCTTAACAAAGAAAGAAACTGGCTTACTATATCTATACAATTCACAATCTACTAACTTGTGAAGAAAATAACTGCGTGCATTAAAAGACAAGAGTAAGGATAGTAATACCTCTACAGATAATGCGGTTCCAGATGGTAAGAAAACTTTATGATGCCAAAATTGCTTCAGCCATTAACTGTGAATATCGAAAAGTTTATGCGTCAGTTTATATTGCGTAAGACAAACCAATAACATGCTGGCAGAAATTTAGCACAGTAACCTCCAAAAATGAAAAATTATGCATGAACTTGTAGAGTCAAATACCAAACATGTGTAATAGAATTCATGTCACACAAAACTACAAAGCTATACAAGTAAATGAAAACACCTTCTCCCAAAAAGAAACTATTGGCAATTCAAATACAGGCATTCATTAAAGTTCACATAAGTAATTCAAGACAACATGAAGAGTTAATATCAGGGAGTAAGACACTTCAGTCTACTGTATATGCAGAAGCATATGTATAAATGAACGGAGGGAACAGTAAAAGATGCAAATGTTGGTCCTAGCTAGCACTCACTAATGTCTTTGAATAGTTGCATCCCGGCTTTTTGCTAACAATTCAAAAAGCTGAGGACCTGAATATACACCAACTAAACTAAAGCAACCTTGATTCCCTAACTGGCCAAAAAGCCTACATTCCCCCATAACAGCTGTGGACATCTCTATAGTCCGCAACATAATAAACATGAATAAGGGATACCGAAATAAAAATCAGTAGCAGTTCAGGGGAAGTACAGTCGTGAAAGAAGGATTCTCAGTACGAGATGCCACAAATTCTCATTAGAGAATCTAAAAAATTTGAATTCGTAATGAACCCCCAAATTAGAGAAGACGCTAAGGTTGGATAACAGAACATAAATGCATGAGGAAAGTTTTAAAAAATCTTTGGGTCAATACAACCGAAACACTTGCCCACTCATTTAGATATCCAAGAGAATGGTAAAGAAAAGAAAACAAACTTATGAACGTTCTGAATTTGGGTTTCAAAGTTCAAACCTGCAATTTGGTGCTTTGATCAGCAAGCTGTCAATCACAACCTAAACACCACTACCAATGTCAGCCCCTTACGGTCAACCACACCCACCCACCCAAAACATACACACTCAATTTGAAGTGCTTTAAAATGACTAAAAGTGTTTTTGTAGAAAGTGTTTTTGGGTTCCAATCACTTAAAATGCATTTTGGAAGAAGCACCAGTTATGTGCTTCTTGCAGGAAGAACTTCAAGTTCTTTTCCAAGATTCACTTGCATTTTACTACGAATTGGTTCCAAAAGCAATTTCATCAAAAAGCACTTTCAGTAAACTCAAACGAAATATAATTTTTTGCAAAAATACTTTTTATAAAAAGATAAATCCATAAAAGACCATTTCCACAAAATAACAAAGCTAAGTATCTTGTAAGTTTCAAGATAACTACCAGCTGTTTCACCATGAACTGGCCTTGGTAGAGAGAACTTTCAACGGAAATAAAACATAGTCCACCCATGAACACAGCTTCCAGTCTTACAATGAGTGCATACAAACAGCTTAGCAAAGCCCCAGTTCACTATTACTTGGGCTCGAGCAAGCGTACTGTATATCACCTCTAGCTTGTATGCCAGGCTTCATCCTCCGCAAAACAGAGGCAATTATTTATTGTCGACATCTTAAGTCCTAACATATGGAGTCTTCTCCATTCAACTCAGACCTCTTCATCAATCGAAAACATACAAGCTCCTCGAAGCAAATATTTTAAGGTAATTTTTTCTTCACAATGCCCTCCAAAATCCCATCATTCTCTAGAGACACAATTTTTTGCTCGCTTTCAACTGGACCAGGAAGCTGGATTGAGACAGAGAAGTGACCTGGTGGGCACAGATTTTGCGTCTTCATCTTAAAGACATGGAAATCCCTGCATACTATTTTCCCTCCTGTCGTAGTTACTCCTTGTACGAATACTTTCCCATCGGGATCAACATCACATCTAAATTCTGCATTCGCAAAGACAAAAGATGTGGTCCATTAAAGAATGATAAAGAATACCAAGACATGTTGAGACAAATAGATAACCAATCTTTCATGATAAACGGATAACCTAGTTATTCAAAGTCTAAAAGGAACACTTTATTAAAAAATACAGAAAAGTCAACATGCATGACTAATGTTTTTAGTGTGTTTGTTTGGTGTGCCCTACTAACCCGTGTAGCTTAGGGCGTGCTTAAGGTGAGCTCACAACACCATATGGTGGTGAACAGATTTAAAACACCATGCCTCACTAGACCTCGATTCCATCACCAATCAATCACTTCAATGCTGCTTCGTTACACATGCATTACTAATGATGAACAAATTAATTTTTTAATGATAACCACGCCTTTGTCAAAGAGGTATGCTACAAGCATTAGAACACAACTGCCAATCAACCATTATTATATAAGATAAAGAATGCTAAGACAACGAACAAGAGACTCCCTTCATAGCTCATCCAATTAACAAAAATAATAAGCTATAAGAAAGTAGAACAACAATCAAGTATTTAACAAAATGACACAAGGTGATCATACTCACTGTCTTCCTTCAAAGCCCCTGGTATAGAGACACGGAATAAGTATGAGTCTTCATTCTCGCCAATATCAACTGATCCTACTGTAGGTCCCCCTTGTGCCAATGCAGCAGCCGCTCCAGTCAAAATAATCGCTGACTCGTTGGTTTCCAAAATCTTATTCTTCTCTTCTATTGTTGAGTGAGTTGGAAGAACTATCATAACTTGCTCCATTTGTTCTTCAAAATCTATATTTTCTGATAAATCCATTGTAGGCGGAATATAAGGCTCACTTCTCAGAGGTGTTGGTTCTAATAATATGGGTTGTGTAGGATCAAAATGAATTGGTTGTTGAGGATCTGATTGATCTGCTTCATTAATCTTACTTGTTCCCGCGAACCTACAAGAAAACCTCTCAGTTTATTGCAGCAAGCAAATAGGGTGCAATAAAGTCTACCAGAAGATGTTGCATTTGAAAGAGGGAGGGGGAATTTCAACTTGCATAAGCACTTCCATGATAAAATAATAGATAGTAGTCACATACAGACATATACAACAGAAATAAATATATCTCTACTCACTCTCCAATGGAATGTGATGATTATTTTCTAATTGCAGCTTTCAAAAAGTAAGTTTTATATTCAACTATTATATATTATCAGGTGTAATCACAAAACAAGCACTCGAACCAGGGTAGAGAGTCCTGAGGCAAAGAATGAAATGCGGTCATCATATTGCAATGGCACAAAAAAAATATCCAAATTTTTTATCACCAAGTAATAAGGTGCGACTAATATTGTTTAGTTGCAAGCATTCAGATTTAAAATTTAAAAAAAAAAAAAAAAAACGCATAACTTGGCCAGATTATGATTTTTCTTTATGCCAAAAAAAAAATTGGGGATATTGGAAGCTACACACTTCAAAACACAGCAACACCATAAACATGAAATACCCTAAAATCCCTGACAAACACCCCCCCCCCTCCCCAACATTCATTACCCATGTTCCAGAGGCGGCATTTACAGTAGCCATCTTCCAAAAAAGAAAAACAGAAAGAACAAACAATAGACTATTTGTATATACCCAATTCTCTTGAAAGAATCAACTAACATAAGATCAGCAGAATGAGACATAGAATCTATCATCAATAAAAATCAACTAAAAAACAAACAGAAGAGAAAACCTCAGTCAAATGGGCAGAAATCAAAGCACGATAAGAACAGGGAAGATCAATTGTAAATCGAAGAAAGAACCAACCTAAAAGGCATTTTGGCAAAAAGAAGGGCGAACCAGAGCAAACCAGAAGATGATGAAGAAGAAATTTAGGCAATTAGGTTTTCACAAGGGCACATGAGGAATAGGCCGGATCTTTTAGTCATACATTTAATAAACATCCTTTCAAAGTATATATGTAACTTGGACCTGGGTGGGTTTGCCCGGCTTACTGGGAATGGCCGACTCAAACCGAAAGACAACGCAATTTTCTTGGACTATTCCTACTTTAGTAAAAAATAAAGCATTTAACACACTTAGATATAATATATGTATAAGAAAATCAGCATTCGTTTACACTAAAGTTCTGTTAAAGATAGCAAGGGTCAAAGACAATAAACTTGGCTTGAACATACCCAAGGGTCATGGATTGCACAACTGATTCAGCCAAGTCCTATGAATGAAAAATATTTACTGTAATTATTAATTTCCCATTTGTAGAAATTCTAGCATAGATGCATGCATCTGTTGTACTATATAAATGTTCTGTCCCTAGTCATTTTATAAGCAAGGAAACACAACTCACCCAAGTTAAATCCTTTTACAAGTTCAAACCATACTTTAGGAAGTAAGACGCATAATGGAACAAATTAGCATTACAATCCAGAACCTGAGATATGTATCTGCGTGTATACATATACATCATGTACCACCATTGCTTATAGAAGCACACACAGATGCCATTGCTAAGTTTAGTTTTGTCTTTCAGTGGTCTGTTACATTCTTTATTTTCTAAAAATTCTTGTTATAATTTGTTATCCCTTTTATGATTCACTCGACATACTAACTGAAAATGGCCAAATATCATAGGGTTCCACAGGAGAGTGAACGAAAGAAAATGATAATAAATAGGCTAATATATTTGTTTGATTCCCGTAATTTCCTAAACCACACAAATCTATTAGAAATTTTCGTTTCCATATTAGTTCTACTCATTATACAATAATCACTTCGAAAAACAATAAAGAACTAATCAAACTTCTGTGACCTTATTTGGGCAAAATGGTTTCTTCTCTGCGAAAATGGCAAGATTTTGAAATCGCACAGGTAATGCATGTTTCATATGGGGTGCCACTTCGTATTGCATGACATATTGGACGTTTTTACAAACCCAACAAAAAAACACGTTCCCCTAACTGACAACCATGACCTAAAACCAATATCTCATCAATTTCATTTTCAGTTCCTGAAACATGATGTTCCATTAAAATCAAATTTGAACTGCGACGACCCCTAGCATTCCTCCAGAACATGCTGTTCTACCCTAACATACATAATAATCAAAGAAACAGTTTCAGAAATCTACCCGCCAACCCACTATTTTCTCCTCATCATCAATTTAAGCCACAAAATCGCCAAATCTCTTATAATCAAACAAGTATTTATCTTTTCTTATTCCTGTTTTATAAAATTCACACTCATACACATACAGAAGAAGGAACAATTCAAAAAACCCAGACCGTTATCGTTTTCGTGTACACAAGCTTTTTATACAAAAATTACAAGAAATTCATAGCCATAACTTGAACATGGAAATATATAACAGGCATTTCTATAAAGGATACCAATACACACACACACACACACATATATACATGCAATTGCCGATCTGAGACCCAAAAAATGTATAAATCAAATGAATATTGCTGTGTAAAAATTCGACTTTATATCTGTAAAATTCATATAACCTACAGGTATATAAATATATCGACTTTATGTATGTATAAGTGAAAGCAGATGTGTGTGTGTATACCAAGACGGCGGCGGGGAAGCCATCGGAGAGCGGTCGGAGAGTTGCTAACGGCGTCGCAGCTGGGAGTGTCTTGGGGTCCGTGCCGTTTCCTGCGCTTGACTGAGTGAGGTGCTATGCGGACCAACAATAAATGAGGTGCTTTATACAGGCTTAGGGTAATCGGGTGCAAAGAGGTGCACCGTAAAAAAGTAAAATTAAATTAAATTAAAAGTTATTTTTAAATCATGATAAAATATCATTTAAACACAATTAAATTGAATTTTTTTTATTACAAGCATGTTAAAACCATAAATATTTCCAAGTGTTTTGATTGAGTTTGGACATTTTAACTGTTTGTTTTAATAAACGATATTCTCTAGAGTGTGAAGGATTGAACTAAGTCTTACAATAAGTTAGCAATAATATGGTTCAAATTCGCCTTTAACAAGAATCAAATCTAAGACCTCTCACTTACAAGTGGAGAGGAATATTACTAGATCATAGTACTAAGGGTCAGTATGAAATTGTTGTGCTTTTTAATAAATTGTTTCAATCAGTTTCCCAATTTTTGTTTAAAATACTTTCATGTTCTATGATTTCCTCTCAATCCTTTTCATTTGAATGAGCTGCCCATTTTGTTTAGATTCTTTCTTTAAATTGGTTGTGGGGTGTTGTTTCTTTGATTTCATTACAATATTGTTCATAATAATTAGTAAATTTCCAAAAATGCTTTCCTTGATTGACCTGATTTGGTGGTGGTAATCAACCCAAAGCCTAGAAAACTGAAAATTTCGCATGTTCTAACACAAAAACACAAAAACATAAAATAAAAAATTTTAAAAAAAACTGTAGATGGACCTGTGGACGCATCCCGAACCGGCCCGTTTCAGGTCTAGTTCCAAATTTAAAATTCTTATACCCGGTCCGTTCCATTGCATTATAAAATGGGCCTGGTCCGATTCCTCCAAATTTTGGGTGGCCCGGCCCGTACCCACCCCTAATATGGGGTGCTCAAAATAACTGTTTGTGGAACGTAGTGATGGGTTGCCTTGATATCATCTATGCTCGTGCCTTTCTTACAGTTTTTAATGCCGCGACAATCGTGCGGGCTAAACTTTCTAGTTATCTACAAAAAAACCTCTTTGGAGTGATTCTCCCATTGAACTAAGAATTCTGTGGCAGCAGCATTACCCATCTTAATCATCCTTCTCTCCAAAATTGCAACTGGTAACTCCTGCAGAATCCCAGTTTTTGTAATCACAGGCAAAGGCATTGTGGTCTGCACTTGTGATCCCAAATGTTTCTTCAAACATGACACATGATTCACGGGATGCAGTTTAGAGTGTTGTAGAAGATCTTCGGTTTAAGCTATGGCTAGAATGTCATGCTCTAGAATTATGCATGAGGTTACATCATGAATGCCACACCATCTAAGTGTGAGACATGGAATTTGGCTGTCAAAGTGGATTTGTGAACAGTGAGGATAAATTCTACATTTTGTATCTAGTCATTGTATTTAAGGAAAACTAATGAAAATGTCTTGAAACCTTTGAGTTTTAACCAAAATAACAAAAATGTGTTGTAAGTGAATAGTACCAAGAGTGACTTTTTAGAATAAAAATGTCTTTAACGTTAAAAGTGAACAGTACTAAGAGTGTTTCGTTAAGACTCCCTTGTATTTATAATGGTTGATATTGGACCTGGATTGTCTGTACTCCCCCATCCCATACCCTTATCATCCCTTTCTATTTATGCGGTCACGGTTAAGCCACGTCAACATTTTATATTCTCATTGTTTTTTGTCTTATTATTTCTATAAAAAATTCAATATAAAATGTTGACGTAACTTAACCGTGATCACAGAAATAGGAGAGGATGGAAAGGGTATGATATGGAAATTATTCAGTTTTCTACCCAAAACTAATACATTTGATTAACCTCTTGTTTTATTCATTGATGCAATCACTGAATTGACTGAGACTCTGGTTCACAAAGTACGTAATCTTGCACGTCAAAGTGGTGAAGATCATCAAAGCTTGAGAGCATCAAGTTTGCAGTGCCTCTCAGTCATGGTAGTTTTATAATTCGACTTCTTGAAGCTCTTAAGAACCGTGTTTATATGCAGGCGGATGGATTTCCACTTGGCAGGAGCAATTCATGGCGGAGTTTTCATATATTTTTGTTGATTTTGATGAGGTTAGTTTTTTCCTATATCATTCTTTCAAGCTATTAAAAATGTTTAAGTGATTATTGTTATCCTATACAAACTTTTTGGGGAAAACAGCAAAATAAACGACTCTTGTAACGCAAAGCTTGGAAGAAATCGGGATGATCAATGGAACAAGCAACAATGATACAATGACGAGGAAGATGGAACCCGCGATCACAACCAATATAGCAGGCGAAGCAAGGTTACTTGTACAAACTGGTGAGGGGATATTAATATTTGGGAGGATCGGTGGGTTCCTTTCCCATCTGGCTTCACAATATTCTACCCTAAACCTACTGATTGCACGGTGGTTCCGGTGAACCAACTTATCTGTCATCAGTTTTACTTAAGTTCCTAGAGCAACTCCACCTCTAAAAAAAATTACGCTGGCATCCAACTCATTTAATCCACTTAGTTAACAGTGCTAGACATAATGAACAGTAATTGACCAAATGCATCTCTACCCCTTAAAAATGCTCTAGCACAAACGGTCTCCACCTTTACAAAATGCGCTGGCATCTAGCCCTTTTAAAATATTATTAAATTTTAAATAAATAAAATTAGTTTTAATTTCGGATAGGATTTTAACCAATCTTGTCACGTCACGTGTCATTATCCAAAAGTATTATTTTGTGGATAATTTAGCCAAGATTTCGATCAGATTTTCAACCAATGTTGTCATGCCACGTGTTATTATCCGAACGTACTATTTTGTGGATAGATTTCCGATAAGACTTTCAACCAATACCGACGCGCCACATGTCACTATCTGTTTACAATAATTTAGCCAAGATTTTGATCAAATTTTCTACCAATGTTGTCACGTCACGTGTTATTATCCGAACGTACTATTTTATGGATAGATTTCCGATAAGATTTTCAACCAATCCCAACGCACCACGTGTCACTATCTATTTACAATAATTTAGCCAAGATTTCGATTAGATTTTCAACTAATCACGTAATGCCACGTGTCATTGTCCAGAACCTTATCCTTTCTTTCTTTTTTTTGTCCATATAAACCCTACATCCATCCTCATTCATACACCACACTCAATCCTTCTTTTTTAGCTCAAAATCCTTCTTCATTATTTTTAAATCTTGGATTCTTACAATGTCCTTCTTCATCATTTCTCTGATCACCATGGCTTCCTTTTCGTATTTGACAAATTCGTCATGGAAAGCGTCGCTCTCAATCCTCTCTGTTTATTCTCCACCATTTTGATTTTGTTAGGAAATAGGAATCATGCAGAAGGGTAAAATTTCAAATGAAAATTCATCGGCCTCTTTCAATTAAACCATTATTTATTTCAACTTTAATTAATATTTCAATTCATCTTGTCTTCGATCTTCGTTTACAAGTGGTGGTGGGTCCCACGAAAAATAATCTAAGATCTCTCTCCAAGCATGGTATACACAACAAAACCCTAATTCGACATGATTCTTGACCATGTTAGGATCCTTTTGAGCACTCCTTCCCTTTCTGTGCATTTTTCTTTATTATCTTTTCCGCCAGCCCCCTATATTCATACATAAGATCATTGTCTAAAGTTGTGCAGCAAGTAAAGTAGTTTGACCAGTTTAATAGAGAAATTCGAGATGCCAAATGGATGGTTGAGATTAATACCCCCTCTCTTTCTCTCTCTCTCTCTCTCTCTCTCCGCACGGGAAGGAGGGGGTATGAAACCGGTATAGCTAAGTTTTTCTCCTTTTCTGTGATTAAAACCATGAGGACTATCTTTATGTGAGCTGCAAATGAATCAATTGAAACAGATTTTCGCAAAAGGGAGTACAAATTTATGCAAAAAAACAGTCAACAGATGACATCAAAAGTTCCATTGCACCCTACAGTTCTCATCACATCACATGAAAGGCACGATGATCATCACCAAATACTAGCTAAATCGTCGAAAACGGCGTATAAGCCAAGTCAAAATAATTCTTCTTTTGCTATAAAAGAGTAGACAAAAATCAGTTCGCACCCTTCATCATCGTCAACGACAATGTTTTACAGCCAAGAGTATACGAGACATTACCAGATGTTGAGCATAAAAGGTAAGAAATTGCATTATAATTACAGAGACTCCCAAAGTTTGAACACATCAAACTTCCCCACTTTGCTTTTTCTCAGCTTTCAGTCACAAGCCTGGAGAACAAAACAAAGGAACTTAGTATTCTTCCGCTTCGATGTTGCGCCCGCTAATGATCTGATGGTGACTGCTGCTGGTCCGGTGCCTGCTGCCACATTGGCTGGGTCATGTAGGGGTGAGACTGTTGAGCATACAGAGACGGATCCATCATAGGCTTACCCATAATCATCCCGGGATCCCCCACCTGAGGTGCGTGCTGAGGCGGCATATAGCAGTATGGAAGTGCATCAGCAGGCCCGCCAACAGACACTGTACCCCTTGGAATCGATGCAAGGACTTCATCTTTCAGATCCTCTCTGGGCACAATGTCTACCAAGAAATCAAAGATATCTGTCCTTGTGATTGCAGCTGCAATGTCATTCTTCTGGAGTGTCCTCCGCTTATTCTCTTCCGTGTGATTCCACGACCGCAATGTCAATTCCAATATGAACATTTCACATGCCCTGGCAAATATCACAGGTGCCTCGGCTGATATCATTCTCACATCCTCATCGGCCTTCATAATCTTCTTGATCCTTGCTAGGGGAAGGCTATGGTTCTTGAAATCTGTCACCTTGTCGATTTCTTGATACTGATTTGCCCAGAAAGTTTGCAGCTGTTGCTGAAGTTGTTGCTGCTGCTGGTGGTGGATATGCTGATAAGCAAGCTGGTGCTGCGCAAGCTGAGCTCCAGGTGATTGACTAGCAGACTGCATAGCTCCCACTGTTGCAGCAACTGACCCCGGATTTGGGCTCCCAACCATTTGATTATGCTGATACGGGTTAGAACCGTATGTCAACTGAGCTCCACTACCTACCATCCCCATAGATTGGGGTTGGTTATGCCCTTGCGGATCCATCCTGGTTGAACTTTGCAACTCGGCCCTGATTGAAACGAAGGACAGAAAAGGTGTCTGCTTCAGAAACCTACTAGTTTACTAACTTACTATATACTCATCACATAAGAAAAGATCTCCTTTTCACACACAATGAATGATGTATTCCAACCGATCCATCTTGTATTACGTTGCAGATAAATCTAAACAGTTTGTCCTGTCGTTTTTCGTTTTTCCTCTTTAGTCAATCAAAGATCAAAGAATATTCATTCATTCGAATCTCCTCATTTTTCAGACTAAGCAGGCCTAGCCTTCCAGCAGAAACAGAAAAAACTCATCAATTCACTGCATGAAGAGGTCTCTAAATGCAATCTTGCAACTAAACATCTACAGAAAATCAACGAGATTCGCATCCCGCCATCTCGTTACTACTCGAAATAGGATCCACCTAATTTGATTCTGCGATCTGTAGAAAAATGGGAGTTTTCTATACCAGACCCAGATTAAATACCAATAAGTTCAAGAGAAACAAGAGTAAAAAAAACCCCAGAAAAATGCGAATAAAACGCCATGGAAACTATAATTCGAGGTCGAAACGCTCGAGATGTGATCACGCAATCAGGCAAAAACAGCTTCCACCAACAACAATCATGCAAAACAGAATCCCACCGTTAACAAAAACCAAAACTCGATCTCTGATATATAACAACAACAAAAAAGCAGAAAATTCAAAACCCAGATCCAGAAAACAAAAATGTTACATGCGGAGGGAACAAAGATCGCCCATTTGGCAATCTAAGACCAAACCACCACACACACGCTCACACACATATACACAACGCAGAGCAAAAAAAGAAAAAACCCAGAAAACCGTGTGTGGTAGCCGTGCGCGTTTCTCTGGTACCTTTTATCAAACAGGCGGTGGGCGCTGCTTCTGCAGAGGATTGGAGATTATCGAGCACCTGAAAAAAAACGAAAATTCCTTCAAAAAAAAAGAGACTAGGAAACATCCATTCGGGCAATGAGAGAGAAAGTCTGAAGCTTTTTTATTAATTTTTTTTTTCTGTTTCGGGAAATTAATCGTACGAATAAATTCTAGGATTTCTGGAAGATTCTTGGGTTTGCAACCCCATATGATTATTTTTATAGTTTTTTTTTTCGTAATGATTGATGATGTTTCAGAACACAAACCTAAAAAAGCAAGAACAAAAGCTGCGAGGAAAGTGTTGGATTCTGACTTAACATTTGTCAGAATACTGGACTTTTATGGCAGTTTGTTTTTTCATTTGACGGTTTACCCTTGGTGGAAGTTGACATTTTACTGTTAGGGGCAATTGGTCTTTTGGTGCCCGATGGATACGTGGAGGGGATCGGTCTACGTTTTTGGGAGCCTGTGATTGTGACCAGATCTATGGCTATTTAATTTTTTTACTTCTCTACGCGTGATTACTTTCTCATTGGTGTGTGAGTGCTCTCAATTCCGTCTTCTCGCTTTGCCGCCGGCCCTAGCAGTGGCCAGGGTCGGTGGCATTCCTTTTTCTTCTTCTTCTTTTGTCTCTCTTCCCTTCTATGTGAGACTGGCTTTCTCCATGTTTTCCGACCTTTTTTTCTTGGTTATCCATCCCCTAAGGCCTTCGATCTAACCTTTCTTCTATCTCGGTCTGACAGTCCCCCTTCCAACATTCCTTTTTCTTCTTTTCCCTCAAGTTTTTCCACCTCCGTCACTCTAATCCAACCATTTTATGACCCTTCCCTTTGCTTCAGTCATCCAACGGTCTCACACAGGTCCGATTCTGGAACCATCTCTTCCACCCGCATTTTGCAGCTTTCTCGGAAGGTGTGCAGAACTTCGGGTCATATGGTGTACTCATCACCACCTTCCACTAGTATGCCGTTTTCGGCTTTGTTGCTGGGGGGAAAATTCTTTCCCGCTGGCTTCTTTCCTTGGTAGATGCGTTTTCGATATGTGTGGTGCTTGGTGGAGGATGATTGAGCCTTCTTCTTTGGGGTTGTGTTTGGTGAGATCTCTAGCATGGGATGCTAATTTGTGGTCTGCGACAGGTTCTTCGCATGCAGCAGTGGAAGCTAGTCTTTTACACTACGTTTGGATGAGGGAAATGAACTTGGAATTTGGATAAAAGTCAGAATTTATAAATTGACATACATCAATTCCCTTGTTTGGATTTATAACATAGAAATTTAGAATTTCCGCGTGGAAAAAAAACTTGGAATATGGGGCCTCCAATTTCCAAGTTTAAATTCCATGTAAATAGACGTCATTTCCCAATTTCTATGATTGGGAGTTTAAAATTAACAAATTCCGTTTTCAATTCCATTGTTGTTTTAAGTTAACCAAACAACAAATTCACAAATTCTAGAAAATAAAATCCCTTCATTTCAATTTCCGTCATTTTAAAATTCCTTAGTAATCTTAAATTTCTTCATCCAAACATAATGTTAGGGTTTTTGTTTTTCAATTTTTCTATTTTTGGGCAATTCTCTTGGGTTGGGCTTATGTTTAGTGTTTGGGGTTCACTTTTTGTTTTATGTTTTCTGTGTAATTGGACCCCTTTGGTTGTACTTGTACTCTCTTGGTAATGAAAATTACCTTTGTCCAACAAAAAATAATAATAATATACAGATCCCTTCCATTCAGATTCTACGGATTTTTCAATCGTCTTCTTTAAACCGAACATCAAACGGTCATGAATTAATAATCTTTCTTTGGCTTTTTCATGTGCATCTTCTTGAACCCAGATCCTCTTTGGATCTCCAAAAAGTGAGCATAAGGATCAAATGATCCGGACCGTTGAAATTTGATATAACGGCTACAAATAGGGGGTCCCTCTAAAAGTTATAATAATTGTAGCCGTTTGATCAAATTTCAATGGTCCGGATCATTTGATCCTTAGGCTCAATTTTTGAGGATCGAGAGAGGATATCGGTTCCATCTTCTTCCCCCTACTCATTCTCTCTTTCCAACTCTCTTCTCTTTCTATATGGGAGGACTTGGTTCCAGTTTTGGGCAACTGGAGGCCGGAAGATGATGGTTTGGACGTGGTGGGTTAGCACCCGGAACAAGTACTCATCGAATAACGCATAGAATTGAAGGATCTGGATGGAAGGGATCCTGAGAGAATTCCGACTCTAATTTAGGGAGTTGGAAATAATTAAAATGGGATGTTATTTAACAATTTTGGAAAGATAGGAAAGAAGTTGACAAATTTGGCCTTTGTCTCGTGTTGTATTATTGTTCAATTTGATTTCTGTAGTACAAACACACACCTGAATAAGTCTTTCAATTTCATTCCTAAGTTAATGTGAATATTGTACTATCATTCAATTTATTTAATTCTAACCATTTGGTCCCACATAATTTGATTTGCAATGGAATTCAGACTCGGGCGCAAATAGGATGACATTCAAAACCCGGAGACATTTAACTTTGTTGTAAAAATTATAGTTCAAGCAAATGCTTGTTTTTGATATTTTCCCAGTTGATGACGGAAATGGAGATATGCTCTCTTAATCTCTCGTCCCTGATTCACCACATGCCAAGCGTCTATTATATTAGACGAGTGACATTAGCGTAAATATGTCTTGGCTGCAACAGAGAATTTAGCGTCGAGATGGTTCATGAACACGTATAGACAACTTTGTGCAGTTTGCAAACACAATCGGTTTCCAATGTAAATTGCCATTGCCATTGCCACATTTAGTAATGTTACAAGTGGTACAAGAGCCATAATTCCGGCACCACCCATAGCCTTTTATGCCATAACACTTCTAGCAGTCTAAAAAAATTTCATCTACCAAATGTCGAAACAAAAAACCAATTGAACCTATAAGCTGCAGAGGGCTTTCATCCAGGCAGAAAAGACTCGAAAAAGGGTGGTTGATTCTTCAAAAATGCAGTGTACCTTTTGATCCATGACTTCTTTCCGAAATTTTTCGATGAATGAAGCTCGTATGATATGCACAATCCATCCAGGTCAGAGTTGGCATGATCAAGCTCGAGATTACACGTGGTAGCTCCATGTCTCCCTGGTTTGTTGTATTTTTCCAATGGAGGATCCAATATAAATGGACTTGGAATCACCCTGTAAACTTGGCGATTACCAAACTAACTGCCATAAAAACAACATAGAGACCAACAAGACAGAATCCCCAGAACCTAGGCACCCGAAATCTGCACCATGTAATCACCAATAGAGACCCCATCAGGCTCAGAAGCAAGAAAACAAATGCAATCACTATACCCACGTGGAACTGAAGCTCGTATGCCTCGGGATAGACATCATATGTCTGTATAACCAAGGCAGTTCCAAGTCCAATGAGCATGTTAAACATTGGCCCAGCAAAACATCCAGCCATGGCCATTGCAGGGTGGCCAGCCTTGGCAACTGCAACATCAGCAACAAGATCCCCAACTGAATTTCCCCATGCAAGAACTGTGAGCCCAAGAAGTGCAGGCGGCAACTCTAGAAGTGTTCCGAGTGCAGCGAGGCAGTTCAGCAATTCACCAGCAGTCGTGGATATCCAAAAGACACTCATAACAAATGCTATAAGCAATACAGGCAGTTGCTCGGTTTTGGGCGGCTCTTTTTCTACTGCATAATGAAGAAGTGCAAGAGAGGAGCTTGCCAAGAGGATTACAAGCCATAGGGGCAAATGGGTGTTTGAAAGGAGGAAAACAACGGGGTGATTAAATGGCATGAATGAGTTGCAAGCATATAGCAGCGCGAGAGGGCAAAGAGCAATATTGGCTGACATGTAGAATCTGCTCCATTCGGAAGGTGAAGCTTGGGGAATTGTGAGCTTCAAAAGAAATGAGACGGGAAGCTCCCATGCTCTCGAGATCTGTATAAGAAATAGAGTTAACTAGTGCAAATTTCCAAAGCAGAAGGTTAGCCAACAAAATTGTACACAGGAAAAGCGAGCTCAATCAGAAATTCAGAACATAAATTTCATGCTTTTTGGGTTTTTCCCAGTTCAAGATTTAAAAGAGATTTCATAAGGAAATATACAGCTTATGCCAAGACACAGTGAAACTCTATGCACATGCTTCTACAATTACTATCACACGTCAAGAATTCTCTTGTCCAAGTTATCCTCGCTCAAAGAATAAGCTCTTCTACTTCTGTGCATTGACATTGATATATATACGTGATATCCAACTCTCGAAGATCTCCACTTCTCACCAATGTCATCCATTTCATATGCTCAAAGTTTTAATCTCAAGGATTTTAGGCACAGCTACAACTTAGCCATATTCCTCTACTGAGACAATGAGAAGCTACATCTGACCAGGGCCGTGAGATCGGATTTATCATCGACTATATCAAAGGTTCATTAAATCCTATAGACCTCCTGATGAAGCATACCGGAAAAAAAATGATTCCTAGCAAATTCAGAACTAAATTAAATGGCAAGCCTATACAGTCCAAATTTTCATTTCGTATATCAATTATTATATGCTTCTATAAAGTGAATCCATAAGAAGTTCGAAACTTTCACCTACGTTCAGCTACCGAAACTGTTTGCTCCAATGTGAGAAATACTCAAGAAGGAAACCATAACTAGCACATAGAAATTCGAAGTGCGGAGCTAATTAACAAGCTGCATTGATTTCATTCAACACAACCTATATTCCTCCATCAAGTAAATTTTCTCAGAGCATTACGTTACTAACCAATCAACAAGCGGAGTGTTTTATCGAATTCTCGAAACCTTGAACAACCACTGCCACTAATACTAGAAGTTTAACAACTATCCATCAGAGCATTGCATTGAATGAAAACCAAACATAGAAACAGATAAATTGCATACAACACACAATGTACCCAAACTTTAGCAGAACAAGCACAAAAAAGAACGCAAATTTATCCGAAAACATACCATTCCAAGAGCTCTCCCAACTCCAAAACTCCCCTTCCTATCCTCTGAACTCTCCAAAACATGTCCGATCCTGGAATCTGGTGCAACCAAACCCCTCTGAATTTCAATGTCTCCGACCGATCCCGCCTCAACTCTGCTCTCCTTTCCTCCTCCTCCCATTCCCAAATCCATCCAAAACACCAACCCAACAAAAAATAAGTAAAACCCAACAAACCCGACCGCTTGCCACAGATAAATCTCGGCGCTCAGATACACATAGAATAAGAACAGCGCCGCCGTCAGATAAAACATCACGTCCCTCACAAACGGCGCCGGCTTGAGCGGAAAGGGCGCGGCGTAAATCGCCACAAACCCCACCACGAACGCCGACACGAAAGTGCCGGCGGACAGAATCGCGCCGAACCCGGTTCGGTACTGCCCCGTCCGGACCGCCGCGACCGAGGCAAAGACGTCAGGGGCGCCGTTTCCGAGCGCGAGGAGGGTGACGGCGGCCATGCTGGGGGTCAAATCGAGGGCAAAAACGAGCTTGGTGGTGACGAGAGAGAAGTGATCCTGCGCTGTTTTGATGAGGATGTAGAAGAGGAGGAGGAGGATAAGAGAGAGGGAGGAGAGAGAGAGAAATGGGTTTTGGCGGAAGAGGCAGAAGTGGAGGTAGAGGTAGTTGAAGAGGCCATCGGAGTGGGTTACGGCGGCGGAGGAGCAAGATGGGGTTTTTGCTGCGGTGGCGATGAGGGACCTGTGGAACGTTATGGGAGATGGGTTAGGGTAGTTTGGGGAATTGGGAGTTGGGGTTGTGAGGAGGAAGAAGAGGAAGAAGGAGAGGAGAGAGAGTGAGAGAATGCAGGTTTTGAAAGAGGAGGAGAGGGAGATGGCCATGCCATTTAGCAAGCAAAAAGCTCCAATCTTTCTGTCAAGTTTTGAGAGAGAGGGTGTGTGTTTGTCTCTCTGATTTCAGAATTCGGATCCGACCTTTGTCCATTTGCCTTGGTCTTACGCAGTTCACTGAATTGAATAGAATTATGAGCAATCTTGGTTTTGAGTTTCTATTCAAAATTCTTCGCGTATGATTTATAGAATTTTATAGTTAATTCAAAACAGTTCGTATTATAAAGGGGTGTGATATCCACACACCCCATTTTACTTCTCACACACCTTTTTAATTTTTGGCCATCGGATCAGATGAATTGAAGAAGATCAACGGACAGAAATTATCAAGGGGTGTGTGAGAAGTAAAATGGGGTGTGTGGATAGCACACCCCATTATAAATCACTATGTAATATCATCTTTAAAAAATAAATTGAAATTAAAGTCAATAGATAGACGGTTCGTAAAACTTTTAATTTATGTCCATCTGTTCTTATACAATTTGATGACTAAACAACTTTAGTTTTTTAATTGACTTTTAGCCGACATTCTTTATAAAGTGATTTATAATATAAACGATTCTAATCATAAACACAAAAATCGATTAATAAAAAACGAAGAATTTTGAGCAGGAGATGTAGCCAAGTATTTGTTCTCGAAATGTTCACTCGAAAAATAATAATTTAATGGAAAAGACGTAGCCAAGTATTGGGTGAAACGGTAACCTTCTTTCTGTTTGATATGGGTAATTTTGATCATTTGATAGGTGGCAAATGGTTTGTGGGGAGAGAGAGAGAGAGAGAGAGAGAGAGACAGAGAGAAACAAGGCTACCAAATTGAATATACACAAGCTCATCTTCGTCTAATTTACACGACCAAAGACCACAAGGCAAGAGTTTCCTAGGATCTACTGGCGGAGTTTTCTGAATAACCATTTCTGTCGGGCTGTTACATCCATCGCCACAAACATCTTCGCCTTGCTCTCGTCTTCTAGAATCTGAGAAGCTTCCAAGAAGAGCTCATCATTCATGTCAGGTACCGTTTCAAGTGCATCAACAATGCGTTCTATCGAGCAGCAGTCTTTGTCCTCTTCATTGCCGACGAACCCGTTTACTCTCTGTGGTTTCTCATCTAAGGTTTCTTGTACCTCCTCCTTGATGGTTCTTTGAACTCTCTTACTAGCTGAGGTGGATGAAGCTGTTGGCTTTCGCTTCTTTCGCTGAATCGATGTTTCATAGTCCATGGTTCGGGATTGCAAGCCACCAAAGGTCATATCAAATCCCGTTTTCCCCATTTCGGTACTCAAATAACTTGATCTTCCATCAGCGACTCCATTGCCATATATCATAGTCGAATCATTGTAGTCCAAGATACTATTTCCATATGCAGGTTGATACGGGTGATCCTGAAAAAATAAAACATTGACATGAAAGATACACACGTTAATAACGTCACCCGAAGCTACTCATGAATCATTCAACACTCAAAACACTCGCACATACAAAACATGCGCATGCACCATACTGCTCCTCCATGAAATGTTGAGGAGGTGTAATTAGTACTAGAAATTTAGAATAGGGAAACTCCTTTTGTCCGAGGCAGCAGTTAGCGAGAAAAACAAGCACCTTGACATAAGCGTCCCAGACATCGTCAACTTCTGCGAATATTGTTTGCTGAGTTTCATCCCCTGCAAAATGGTTGCTATTGAGAAAATTCTGATATACTCTTGCATCAAGATGAGAAACTGATTTTTCAGAAAATCTGTCACAACAATGTCCAAATTTTTACTGAATGACACAATCATCCAAGCCCCAGGTTTTCATTGAATGTAAAACCAGTTTTATTGATAGAGAGCAGGGGCCACGTACCAACATTAACTCTCGGATCATCATCCTCGGCATCCATAGAGTGATTAGATGAAC
This sequence comes from Malus sylvestris, assembly GCF_916048215.2. Classification (NCBI taxonomy): domain Eukaryota; kingdom Viridiplantae; phylum Streptophyta; class Magnoliopsida; order Rosales; family Rosaceae; genus Malus; species Malus sylvestris. Next base: position 28,092,915 of record NC_062263.1, read on the forward strand.
CCTCCCTTTTAAGACCGTCTTCATTTCCATATATCAAGCACAAATCATTGAAATTTGGTAGGGTTCTATTGCGGTATGATCGTGCATCAGGGCGCACCTGCACAAGTACATGTGAGCTGCTAGCCTGTTATAGACCTACAATTCTTTTCAATCAACAAATCAATCAAAGACGAACCTTGACATGAGCATCCCAAAGATCACCATCAGCAGTTATCCTCTGCTGCATTTCATCCCAAGTAAACCCACTCTGGTCAAGTAGAGTTTTCATGTCATTGAATCGTTTCCTCAAATTCACAAAACGACTTTTTAAGACATCTTTGTCATGCTGGGAACCAAACTGTGCTCTGAACTTAGAAACCATATCAGTCCAGGCTAGTTTACTGAATTTTTGGTTAACCATACTTCCGTTGCGAACTTGCTCTAACATTAGATCAATGAAATATCGGTCCATTGGAGGTGTCCAATCAGTTCTCCGGTGATAGCTATGGTTATAATTGGCTGGTTTTGAAATGAACAGCAATACATGTATAAGGAAAAGGTTCATTTTTCTGATTCATCAAAATATATTAAAAGAATTCTTGGTTAATGAAAGACAAAGCAAACACAAACTGACCATCACCGTTACAGCCCATGGCTTGACCTGATTGGTTGTATCTTTCCCCCGAATTTGAGTTTCCATAAATCAAGCACAAATCATTATAATTTGGCGTGGATTTCGTTCTGTACGCTTCCGTATCAGGGCGTTCCTACAGAAACTATATGTTAGCCTTCGTAGAAAATAATGATTAAGACTCAAACAGATAGGTTATGCACCTTAATATAGGCATCCCAAACATCATCATATGCTGTGACCATTTGCTGTGTTTCGTCCCACCAAAACCCTCTCCGATCCAGAAGATCTTTTGTATCGTGGTATTGCTTCTCTAAACTTTTGTAGCGACTCCTCAAGAGATCTTTGTTGTATTGTAAACCAAATCTTTCCTTGAATAACACAAGCACATCTACCCACGCTTGGTCGTCCAAAGAGTAATCAATCTTGTTTGCTTTCTGCAGTTGCTCCAGAAGAAGGTCAATCAGATAACGATCCATTGGAGGTGTCCAATCTTTCCTTGAAAAAATGTCATTTCCATGGCTCTGAATGTCTTCTCCGTCTATCCACCAAAATGTTGCAATTAAATGCACTTGCAATTACATTTTAACAGATGATTGCAAACATGCATAAATAATTCACAGGTTGTAAACCCACTCTAGACAATTTTGAATTCAGAGTTATATGGTATGGATTTAGGAGACCTGAATATGGAAAATGAATATGAAAAATTAGAGAAACATTTATGATGGAAAATTGGAATCCTCAACCGATAAGAATTATAGCAAAAAAAGAGGTCACATAGCAAGATGAATAGTCTGCACGGAAACAAGGCTCTCCAAAAATACGTCATCATGGTGGAATGATTATTTACTATTAAGGAAAGAAAGTACAGCCTAAATGGTACTGGTTAATGAAGCACAAGAGGCGCCTATTATCAGACTAGCTCGAGCTGTTTAAGGACGCATTTCTACTCGTTTTACTCCCTGCAAATATCATAACTTTAGATTTTACTCGTCATACGGTTCAGCACAGATTATTCTAACATTCAGTGTTGAACAAGAAAGGCACCTGTCATAAAATCTAGGCCTTCACTGTCAAGATCCTCGAAGGAAGCCAAATGACCATTACCAGAAAAAGAAAATTGGCCCTCCCTTTCTTCTTCATCTACATGATTAATAGAACCCATTAGTAGACATAACTGTTAAATAATTCATTCATTTAACACAGCTTTCAACATGATTTTTTTTCCTGAGTAATATGTGCGAATATACACTCTTTACAACTTCAACACATTACTTCTTAAACACAGTTTACACTCTTATGTGTGTTTCATTCAGTAAAAATCACAGTCAATTATTACTTTTTCCTTACGAAGACAAAATGATTTTGCTACTTTTTTCTTTTTCGGTTAAACAACCAGCGTTACAAGTTTTACAGAAACTAAACCATTATATAACCGAAATTCTTAATTCTCTCCAGTCCTCCACTGTAAGATTCATCTCCAGAATTTGTACCTTGATCCAAATGATTAAGGAGTCCATTGCTAATTTCACTGGCATATATCGAGTTCAAATCCTGATAGTTCAGCAAGGGCTTCTTCCTATATACACGTGCATCTGGAAGTGCCTACATCAGCGACAAGTGTAAAAAATCATACAACTGGAAGTGCCTACATCAGCAACAAGACGTGTAAAAATGTATACAACTGGATGCTATTAAATAGAAGACACAATACCTGGATACAATTTCCCCAAACATCATCATCAGCCACAATCATTTGTCGATTTTCGTCCCAATAAAATCCTTTTCTGGCAAGTATGCTTCTAACATCAGTATAGTACTTCAACAGTTTCTTATGAAGCTGTTTCAAGAACCTTGTTTGATATTGAGAACCAAACTTTTTTTTGAACAACGTGACCATGTCTTTCCAAGCTTGTTTCGTGAACGTATTATTCATTTTACTGCCTTTTTCAAGTTGGTCCAGCATAAGATTCAGAAAAAATTCGTCCATGGCTGGTTTCCAATCTGCATTTCTTTTCACTTTACTTGCAGGGGTAGGGCTAATCATTCCAGCACCTTTAAACCGTAAAAACAAAATAAATAAGCAAATAAAAAAAGTCCCGCAGAGAACAGATTGTAGGATCAAGATTCTTGTAGCTTACCCCAAACAATTGAGAAAAGGCCTTGTAGAAAATTGGAACAAGAAAAAAGATTTTTATTTTTGGTACAATAAGTAAAAGAAAATTTTACTTATCAAGAACAGATAATGCTCGTGAATGTGGAATACTAAGACGGAAGGGCTTTTTTCTTTAACTCACCTAAAGTTACTACTAGAGAGGATAGAGTTCCATGTATCTTCTGATTATTCATAAAGCATTTACTTTTGGGTATTTTGTATGACCCTGATTTATGATTACTCTCTGTAATAAAATGATATGACTTAAATGCCAAACATAAGTACTGACTGCACTTTACCAAACCATTACAAACTAAAACTATAATAATAAATTTCATTGCGTATGAAAAAATGTATCAATCCTGTATGTCGTTAAAGGATTTAGAGACACACCATCAATCATCCCCTGAATTTCGTCATCAAAATCTATATCATGACTTGAAAGGCTGTATCTTCCATCTGCTTGCGTATGTGCATATATCAAACACAAATCATTGAAGGTCATCAGAGCTTTGTTTCTGTAGACCTGAGCATCTGGATGAACCTGCATGGACATTATTTTAATTAAATTTTTCCACAATTGGACAAAATTCAGAAGTACAATAAAGTAAGCAGCGCACCTTGACATAGGCGTCCCAAGCATATTTATCTGCAATCACCATTTGCCGAGTGTTATCCCACGAAAATCCATTCTGATCAAGAAGGTTCTTTATGTCGTTGAATTGCCTCCACAGACTAGTGTAATGACTTTTCAAGGTATTCATATCATATGGAGTCCCGAAATTGCCATTAAACATCATCAACATGTCATTCCAAGCTTGTTTGTTGAATGTATGGCCCAATCTATTGCCCCTATGAACCTGATCTAACATAAGATCAATAAAATAACGTTCCATTGCTGGGGTCCAACTTGTCCTTAACCGATCACCACTTGTCGGGTTTTGGTTGCTCATTTCCTCCCTACAAAATGACATTTCATCATAACCATAAAAAACCATCCCCCATCCCCAACCCCTCTTCGGTGAATTACACTAATTTCAATAGTTTGGCAGTTCTGGTAGAAGTAATTTGTTTATATACAAAATAACTTCAAGAGTTCTATCCAAGGGAAATGATTTCCGCAACTCCCTTTTTCCCTCCCCGCACTCCTTTGAATTGTTTAAGGGGAGTGCGGAAATCATTTCTCTATCCAAAATTCGATGAAAATAACCACATCATGATATTCAAACCCAAATAAGAGATCAAACTGAAGCATTTAATGCATTAAGCTAAAGAACGAAAGATATCATCTGAGATCAAATTGAACCTAAGAACGCTTCGGTTTCTAAAAGATTATTTCCAAAAACAAATTTAGGAAAAAGTAAATAAATTACACATAACTAACTGTTTTGAGCTTAGTTAGTGCACTGCATCTTATCACATTTCTCCGTGTAAATTACGTGATCAAAATGCAACAAGTGTAAAAACAACAATTACAGAAAAAATTTAACCTAATAAATTAATAATCTTCTGCTTAGCAGCCTAAAATTGAAGGAAAATGAGTGGGAAAAAAAAATCAAAACTTTAGTTCAAGTAATTAACTGGCGTCGAATTCAATTACAGTAAATGTTTGCCTGCATTCTGTTCCAATCAGTTGGAATTACATCGCTCAAAGTCTTAATTTTTCATATTTTCCCACGTTTTCCCGGCAACCAAACAGAAAGTAAGCAAATTTCAATGATTTGATTTCAGCGCGTGTGTATATACATATACATGCGTGTATGTGTAGATTACATGAAAGGATTTGGGGTTTGGTACCTTTGATTACTCTGTGAGCGAAGAGAGGGAAGCACGAGAGCTCCGAAACGGAGTGAGGATTTCACGGATCTTTAGAGCTTTACAGCAATGGAGTATGGAGCCGTCTGTTTGGATGTTCGGAGTACCATATTCCATCTGGATTGGAACTATCCTGAACCGGATTATGTTTCTGGGCTGAAATGATTGGGCTGATTTTTGTTGGTTTGCTTTGATTGGACCGTGATTGTTGGATTTGGCCTAAAATCCAATTCAAAAGAGGGCCATGGTTGCTTCCAAAAAAAAAAAGAGGGACATGGCTAAAGTCATTCTGGCTCGCATCAAATGACAATTGCGCTGAAATCTAGAAATGCTCGTTTAGAAATACTTTTAGAATGATTGAAATTGTTATTGGTGAAATTAATTTTCTGTTCCAAAAGCACTTTAAGTGTTTTTGGAAGAAGCACCAAATTTATATTTCTTAGTTATTGTAAAAACACTTTTAAATGAGTTATTGGTTTTTTTTAATTTTTTTTTTTTAAGTTTATGGGGAGGGGAGACTATTCCATCTCAAGCCTCTTTGAGGACTTACGGATGAAGTCTTAGACATTTTTTAGTTTTTACGGATTTCCCAAGATACTATGGGTCCGTTTGTTGCACCAGACTGTCTCGGACTGGACTAGCTGCAGGGACTAAGCTAGACTGACTTATACTAAATTAAGCTGGACTAACTTAGTGAAGCGTTTGATACAATGTTGGACTAAGAAGCAGGATAATGAAAACAATATTGTCACTAGTTTGATGTTTGCTCATACTAGGCCTACATTATTGTTCTATTTTAATTGCTTTTTTTTTATTAAATATATTATTAAAATTAGTAATATTGGATTGAGATTGAGACTCAATAAAAATACAAAAACCAAATTTTCTTGCCAACGAAAGAAACATACATGATCCAAGAGTAGCATTGTTCCAAACATGAATATAACAAAGTGCTCTCACAACAATCGACAGGGTTCATGACGATTTTCTTAATTATTCACCTTTGATTTAAAGTTGTATATTAGAACCGAATCCACCCCACACATCATTAACTTGAAAGAAATAGTTCTCTGACAAGTTAACATTTTGTTTACATGCTTCCACACATACTCTCAACCTGAAAATACATTGAACCAACACAAGGGCATGTCCGAAATCTAGACATATAGTTTTCATTTGAAACCACGTTTGAAACTTAAAGTACATTTAAATGACAATATATAACATATCAAGTCTATGATTAAAAATGAGTGATAACTCATATAATCCTCCACGGTATGAGGATTACCACCGCCACGGGTAAGGTAACTTAAGCAACTCAGTGTACTTGGAACAAAGCACAATTATCACTACAAGCATCACATGCAGCTTTGATATTCATTCTTTTGCTTCACTTAGGTCCACACTGAGGTCAAGAACCTGCTCAAACATTCCAAGAAATTTGGTTAAACCTTATATGAAAGACATGGTTCTATGAAAGAGTAAATAAAAACAAAGGCAAGTTAGTTAATCAAGGAAATGTCCATCGACTTTAAGGATGACATGAAATCGAAAACAATGTAACCAAACTAATTGGTCGATGCATAAAATTGTATTTCTTACCTTCCCTGTTATCAAGGTGTACATGTTGAGTACATCCAAGACAGTGGACTCAAAGTGTGTTGTGGCATCATAACTCTGTTAAACAAAATAAGCCTTTTGTCAAGTGTGCATAAATCATATTGAAGAGTGCCCAGTACAGGTCAAGGCTTGAATAAGACTTACAGTTGATATAAAGCAATTGTCCAAAGTTGGTTCATTAACAGGTTCATATATGTCATAAGTCTTAAAAAATATCTCGTCAACAGGCCCTAAAAGGTCAATCCCTGGCTTTAGCTCAGTCTCAAGATGATCAGTCTCTGCGTCTGTTGATACAAATGCAATAAATTTTCCCTTTAGGGGCAACATTGTGAGAGTAGGAGCAACATAAAAGATACCTGTTCAATCAATAAAGCACCAAAGAATTGGCCACCAGTAATAAGAAAATACAACAAAAAAGAAACAGGGATAACCCGAATGAATAAATATCCACCAACAAGCTATTGGTTCAAAGTATACACGAGTTCTCCAGATGCCTGCTCTAAATACCACTGTTTTCTCCTTTTGGTAGTAGTTTGGAGTCGAAATGATAGTAGGATAATATTAATATGCATCAAGCAAGTGTTACCATGAAACCCTTCCAACAGTTATAGAATAATATAACCGACTATACCATCCACCCGATATAACATTGCAATTGCATATCCAATTACACAACAGAAATTTAAAATTTGTGGTTTAGACATTGTATGCATATAAACCATACCATTCCTTTCTTCCTATTAAAGAAAACCCATTTCCTTGCCATAGCATAAAACAACATAGTCATGGGATTGTTTTTTCTAAAGCAACAGTTACAAGGGACCTTCTCAAATATGCATGTGGCATTCATTGCAAAATAAATATTGGTCCCAAACAAAAGATAAGAGAACTCACATATCTCATCTAAGACCCAACTGCTTTTGTGGCAGGATAACTTTCACTGAGTGAGATTCATTGGTGTTTGGAATTGGGTGGCTCATGATGGCAATAACTCTTGCAACCTTACCAACCTTCCTAACCTGTCAAAATGCAATAAATTTTCAGTAAGTATTTGGCAATAAGCATTTTTCTTCACCCTTCAAGCAAGATACAGAAGAACGTAGAGGATATTGTGTCCCTTGCAGACCTATAAATAAAAACAATCATATGCATACTTGAAAAGCATAAGATGAAATCTCTAGATGTCACTCTTGTTAAGTCCATTCCCTCATGTGTTTTAGGATCAGTTTCACTATAATCTTGAACATATAGGATGAACTTGCGTGCAAGACGCTTTTCAAACAGACCCATGAGTGGAGATTTAAGGGCCTCCATGTCAGTTGTTGGAACCTTGTGAACCTGTTGCAATAATTGAGATCCCACCCATAAGGTTTAAGATGAAATTTATACAGGACAATGTGTGAGTGTCTTTGTGAGTGTAGTTACTAAATGCAACTCAACTCATTTCTCAAACCCGATACAAAAATCCAAAAACTCTAGTCCAACCTGATATCAAAATATGTTGAAATTAGACCTAAATCACAAATTTAACTTTGCATCCGCCCTTACAACAGCAATTTTGTGATGATTATCATCACTTTGGGACTAAAAATGGCATAAAATGTGAAAACCCGAAATTCTAATCTCAATTTGACCCTAAAAATCAAAACCCTAATTTGTTCAAGTGCAGAGGTCTATTATTGAAAATTTCTCAAACCCATAACACCTAAATCAAATAAAGCCCAGTAATATCACGATCTGCAAAACAAATCAAAGAAATAATGTCGGATTCGAAGTTTACCAGACAAGATGAGCAGATGAGGGCAAGCAGGATGCAGCTGAGGGCGAGTAGGACGCAGAGATGAGGATGAGGAGGACGACGATGAGGGAGTAGGGCGAGGATCGAATCGCAGGAGAAGGAATATGATGGGATTAGAGGGCGGCTTAGCAATCCTCTCCGAATTGGAGGTCTGGCTAAGACCTGCTGGCAAGGGACTCAGTGGGTAGGAAACAAACACAAGACTGAACTAAAACTTAATCCAGTATAGTGCAGTGAGGGCTAGTGATGCCAAACAAACACATCCGATATGTTTAACTTGCAGGATGTGATTGTGAGTATAAATCATGAAAATTTAGACTATTTTTATCAAATTTCATTTCCATATTGGACGGAGAATTTTAATGCAATGGAAATATACATGATGTTTCTATAGCACTCATCGCGTGATTAAAGTTAAACTCAAGAGTCAGAGACATGATATTGTTGCAGGGAAAAGAAGAAAAACTCATGCGCTGCTCCAAGCCTTCAACTGGTCCAGGAACACATTATTCATAAGATATCCACAATTAATATTATTCACAACATATACAGTGCTGAAAGGAAGATCCAGAAAACATATTTACTTCAAAGTTCAAACCCCCCAAAATTCAAAGTTAAAAAATAAAAAATAAAACACCAGAAACAAATAACTACCCTTAATTAATTTCTTTCATCAGATGGCCACAATCTGCTATCTATATACACCAGAACATATACAGAACATATATATATATATCTCTTCCCCTTTCCCAAAAGCTGGTAGCTTTAATCGTACTCATTAGAAGAGTATCTTGCAGAAGGTGAGCTTTCCCCTGAAGAATTGGCGTCACAGTTTGATGCTGATCCTCCTGACGAACATTCTTGATTAGATCTGCCCCCAATCCCAAAGATACCGGCTTTGATAAGGCCTCTTTTTGGTGGGAGATTGGTCAAGTCCCTCCCTTTTCCTTTCCTCATGACTGGGTTGCTGCTGCTGCCTTCGTTTGCCATTTTCTTTTTCTCGGCTAAATTGTTGTGGACAAGAAAGAATTAAGAGAGAGAAGAGAGAAGCCATAGAGGGCAGGAAAGGAAATGAGAAGGAGTGAGGTCCCTACTGTCATATATAGACATATTTTGGCTGACGATGATGATGATGATATATCTATTTAGATGGTGTCGTCACTGACACTGCTCCCGAACATTCTTGGTGGTTGGCTCAAGGTGTCGGCACTTGCCATCGAATTAATTACTTCGAATTCAAGAAACGAAAAAGCAAGAGGAGTCTGACTTTTGGAATTGGGTTTTTTTTTTTTTTTAGGGTGTGTGTGAATAGGTGTGAAAGATGAGGGTGAAGAAACGAAATGGGGATACAAATGGCCGAAGTTCGTGGTGATGGGCAGTGATGAAGTAAAGAACTGTCGAGGGGAGAGGTGAACTTAAGGATGCAAGGTTCAAAAAAATGGCAACAATCAAATCATTTTATATAGTAATATCTTTTATAATTTATTAATACAAACAAATTACAATTGTTGCCGCCGATGTTTCATGTCATAAAAACGTCGCATAATAAACTCATTATTAATAAAAATAAATACATCTTTCTCAACGTAAACTCAATGAACTCATTTTGTTGGGAACTACCTGAAATACTTGAAGAAAGAATATCAGGAATATTCAAAGTAGGACTACTCAGAATATTCGAAAGAGGACTAGCCGAAATATTCGAAGGAAGACTAGCCAGAATATTCAAAGGAGAACTAGTTGGAATATTTGAAGAAGGATTTAAGCACTTTTTCATAATACCGTTTCATTATGTCACTGTATAATAAGAAGAAGAAGAAAAAATCTTAGACTCTTAACCCTAGAGTAAAATATAGTATATGACTACTAACTAATTAAACCAACAATTCAATTAATCAATACCATTAATCATATAAACTATTCAATAAACCAAAATTCCATTCAATTAATTAATATCAATTGATTAAGCACTCATTCATATACTAGAGTAAAATACAGTATATGACTACTAGCTAATTAAATCAACAATTCAATTACTCAATACCATTAATCATATAAACTATTCAATACACTAAAATTCAATTCAATTAATTAATATCAATAATCAATAACTATGATTCTATATTAATTAGTTTCAAAAGGGAATGGCGTGAAGGCAAATGTAACAGGGGAACCAATGGTCCCCACTTTAATTTATTTTTTAATTGACAAAATGAAACCACATCGTTTGGTTATTTTAAATTTTTTATCATAAATGAAACGGTGTAGTTTCTTCAAGGATTTTTCAAAAAAATAAAATAAAATTAAGACACTGCACAGCAGCAGGAAGCTTCCCATGTTATCCAAATTCAAGCATGTATACTTTCAAGTTTCAACACGGTATCCAAATTCGAATAGGTGTCCTCCTTGCGTACAAAGGAGTGGAGGAAACAAGACCGAGAGAGAGAGAGAGAGAGAGAGAGAGAGAGAGAGAGAGAGAGAGAGAGAGAGAGAGAGAGAGAGAGAGAGAGAGAGAGAGAGAGAGAGAGAGAGAGAGAGAGAGAGAGAGAGAGAGAGAGAGAGAGAGAGAGAGAGTAGGGGTGGATTTTTTTGCCAAATTGCCGTGCTAACCGAATTGCCAACCGTGCCATACCGATTTTGTGCCAAATTTTTCGTACCAATCGGTAATGGTATGGTATTGTACTGTACCAAAATTTCATGGTACGGTATTGGTAATGGATACCATTACCACGGTATTACCATACCATACCGAAAATACAATATAATATATAATTTATAAATTATATAATAGATACTTATATAACACATATTTATAATATTCCAATAATTTGAAAATAAAACCCTACTTATATTAGCATTGTTGTTGGTGACTTTGATCTCTTGAAATTGTGGAAATCAAACACAAAAGAGTTCCTAATTCTTTCACAAATAGCCAAAATATCTTTGTAACCGTCACTTCTACTTTTGCTAGTGAAAATGCATTTAGCCTAGGGAGGAGGGTTGTGGACCCTTTAGGGTATCATTTTATCCTAAAATAATGGAGGCACTAGTGCGTACTAGTGGTTGGCTTAGGGCAGATGAAGTAAACTTCTACAAGGAACCAACGAAAGATATGCTTCAATTTTACAAGGAAATGGAAGAAGAGAAAACAAGAAAGATATGCTTTAATTTTTTTAGTAAATTTGTTATTAAATGGTTTTCAACTTTAATTCTTCTTACTACTAATTAATATGTTTTCTTTGTTTGTAATGTAGGGTTGACACAAACTCAATCTTCTACAAGTTCAATGTCTCCTCCAAAAGCTTCGACATCTTAAGCTTGAATAACTGATCAATGAATTCTCCTTTTTGAAGTTTACTTCCAACTTTCATTTGGTTTGAAACTTTAATTTCTATTTGGATTGTTAACTTCTATTTGTTTTGATTCGTAACTTCTATTTGGATTGTAAGCTTAATTTTCATGATGAATCTTGATGCATCTTTTGAATTATTATGTGTGTGAATTGTGAATGATGAATAATAGATTAATTTAATCTATAATGTATGAGATAAAGGTACAAAAAAGAGTTTTTCCCTTGAATTGGGTTAAAAAACAAAAACAGATTTTGTCCCAAAACAAAATGGCAATTACCATTGCCATACCATGCCAACCGAACTTTTGGCAATACCGAATTTCGGTATACCGAAAGTTTGGTACGGTAACGGCAATAGATTTTACCAAACCGAAAGTTTGGTATGGTAATTGGTACAAGGGATTTAGTACGGTAACCGTACCGAACCCACCTCTAGAGTTGAGTGCACGCAGAGGAAACAATACCTAGACAGAGACAGAGAGGAGTGGAGTGGACTTAATTGACTTTTACATAGCCGTATAGGGACTGATCATCTGATCTAAGATCGGAGGCAGATTCTTTGCCCTTTTACTTTTTCTGCTCTTCTGTTTGTGTGATCACGATTAAATCATGTCAACATTTTATATTATTATTTTTATAGAGATAATAAGATAAAAAAAAATAATATAAAATGATACGGAAGATCACGGGAAGTGGGAGGGCAGAGAATCTGCCTTCTCTAAGATTTCCAATGGAAACTCCAAATCCAAATAAAATAAGGAAATTTTCGACCAATAAAACAAATAAAATAAGGAAATAATAATAATAATTTTTTTTTTACAAAATAATTAATAGTTTATAGTTTTAATTATTTATATACATTAATATCCCAGAATAAAAAGGAAAGAATTAATAATTTTGGTGAAAAAAGGAAAATTTGATGCTCTCTTTCTCTAGTTGGATCGAATCGTAGTAAAAAGATACAGGGAAATCCAATTATTATTCGAAAATCCAACGGGAATCCTGACGATCTTAGGGAAGATATTCTACGTTCGGGTGCATAACAGCTGGCCCTTGCATTTATGATTTGCAACAGATTTACTTTGCATCTGTGGTAGTTTAAAAAGCTACTTAGTACAATGGTTTAGTAGTACTTCTGACAAGTAAGAGGTTTTAAGTTTGATTATCGTCAAAAATTAATTTGAACCACATTCTTGTTATCACATCATGAGGTTAAGCTCACTTCCTTTTCTTAGTGTTGATAATATTGTTTGTTACAAAAAATAAATAAATCTTAGCATTATTGGAGAACTACTTACTCCGTATGTACATAGAAACTTTTCAATGTGCCAAGCTAGATGCGGTAAAGACATTTGTTATCATAAGATTAAAAGAAAGTTGATGTTTTCAGCGTTTTGAACAAACCAAAAAATCTCTCCTATGTCCAACATTCTTTTCGGTTTTGTCGTATGCGGCAGATGCAACCACGAGGACTAAAAGTGAACTTCTACTATACTAAATGGATGGAAAATAAAGTGTTATTAAATTGCATTGTTTGCTAAACTACATGAACGAATGTTGAGACATTTGAAACCACGAGGACCAAAAGTGAACTTCGACTAAACTATAGGGACCAAAAGTGCGACATGGCACCCTTAGTTTTTAGTTTTTATTTTAAAAACTTTAATGAAAAATTTCCGGTACTGTTCACTTTAACGAAAAACCACATTTTTACACTAAAAGATCAATCCTGGTATAATTCACTTTACCTTTTATTTTGTCCTTATTGTTAAAACTCAAAGTTTTCAAACGCTCTTCATTAGTTTTCCTCTTTATTTTTCCAAAAAACCTGAGAAAAATCGGATAAATTTGTTCCTAAATCAAACAATTCAGAAGGGCAAAAATTAGCAACAAAAGTTAAAGAGAATCCAAAAATAAGATCAGATCTCATATATTTCTTTTTCTCATAACAAGTAAATTACCTTCCCTGTTTCTAAGTCTCTAATTTTGAATGACATTTTTATATCCCCTTTCAGATTGGAGGCTAAAGCTACAGAGAAAAAGATACACAAGACAAAACACCCCTCATCTGTACTCCTGCGGCAAGCGATATCCCGGCATGACGATCTTGTCAGCGAACATTTTGCCCGTCTTGGGCATCACATGCCAGTGCAACGTCAAGTTGAATTCTTTACCCCGGAGATTGGTTCCCTACACAAAGATGATTTACAGAGAGAGTAAGTTATCGATGGATCGAAGAAACTACAGTGGAACTTAGTCTCCGGTGAAGCCAAGAAACAGATGCAAGGGATGAAGGGGACTACCCGTACCTGATCAATGAAACGGTACTTGTTTGAAGTATGAATCCAAAACTTGGCATGTTCTTTTGTTGGTAAGATGCCATCCCAAAGAGAAATCTGTAGAATAGCGTTCAAATATAATCAAAAAGCTTATTTAAGCAATAATTGAAGCACTGTGCAGTCTACAAGCCCTAGAGTGGACGTGTGGATCCAAGGAATACGCAGAAGGAAAAAACATGGAAAAACAGTTATTCAGAGAGAGAGTTGATAATCTCAATATATGTAGCTACCTGATTCAGTGAGTTCTTCGGGGTTCCATACTCAGCGGCTAGAAAAACAAAAACCTGTCATGCATTGCAAATAAAGTAAAAGGGATCAAGGCCAAGTTTATGAATCATATTTGACATAAACTGGTTGGGGTTCCATACTCAGCGGCTAGAAAAACAAAAACCTGTCATCATCATCACCGCCTTTGCCACCTTTGCCCCCTTTGCCTCCTTTGCCACCTTTGCCTCCTTTTCCATCCTTGCCCTCCTTGCCTTCTTTCCCACCCTTGCCTCCTTTGCCTCCTTTGCCATTGAAATCAATGTCATGAAAATCATTTTTCTCATGTTTGCTCCCACCCTTTTTGCTTCCATTGCCCTTGCCCTTACTTTTCTCGTCGCCACCGCCTTTTGAACCGCCTCGTCCGATACTCGTACTCCGGCTAAGCCACCCTAGCAACCCACCTCCTTTTTTGCCATCTTTGCCCTCTTTCTTACCTTTGCCACCTTGTTTCTTATCCCCACCCTTGCTATTTCCACCGCCTTTCTTCCTCCATTTCCGTCCTTGCCATTCTTCTTTTCGTTATTTCCACCCATACCCTTTACTTGCACAGGGAAATCAATCACCCCGCCTTTCTTGGCAGACCCTCCCCCACCGCCGCCCCCACCACCGCCACCTAACTTCTTGTCGTTCATCGCATGCAACATATTCATCATCCCAGCAGGCACATGTGGTCCATGGCCATTATTACCACCCATCATCGGCATCATCTTCCCATAAGGACCTCCTTGTGCCCCATTTCCAATATTACCCATCGCCTTGTTCTTAGCCATCTGATGATGTCCATGATCAAGCTCTTCCTCCTCATCGTAATCATCATCATCGAATTCATCATCATCAAACTCATCATCAAATTCATCGTCATACTCATCGAAATCGCTACCGTCAAATTCCTCCCCTTCCGCCGGCAGATTGAACTTCACAGACTTCTGGTCCTTCTGAGGCGCCTTCATAACATTACCATTACCCCCTTTCATCTGTTGGTGTTGCTGCTGGTGACCTCCTCCGCCCTTTTGGGGTTGTTGCTGATGGCCTCCTCCTCCCTTTTGTGGATGTTGCTGGTGGCCACCGCCTTTCGCGTTCTGGACCGGCATAGCCATGTTCTTGAACTGGTTGTTGAGCTGGGCTTGATTGAAATTTGAACCCTTTGAATTTGAACCTCCCCAGAGTTCTGCATGTTTCCCCTTTTTTTCAAGTTTCCTGATGATTGTGTATGGATCAACATTCCCTGTCACAGTCACCTTGCTATGCTCTGCATCTATACTTGTTGTGTACACACCTAAACAAATTACCGAAGTTGGTAAAACTAAAACCAGTGACCAACATTTCGTTTTACCCTAACTAAAAACCCCATTGAAATTCATACCGTTACACTTGAACAGTGAAAAATCATAAGTAAACGAAAACATCAATATTTATGGTAGATTAAGAAAACATGCCTTCTAGCGTCTTCCAGTCTCTACTACTTAAAGTCCCGAAAGTCCGGAGTTCAAATCTCGTGAACGGAAGTTGTTAATGTATAAAGTAAGAAATAATTTGTATTATTTAGGAAGTCTCTAGTTCAAATCTCAAGTTCTTGATATATAAAGTAAGAAATAATTTGTTGGGTAAGAAATATCAAAACATGGTAACAAGGGAGAGGAACATACCATCGATTTTCTGCAGCAATTTCTTTATCTTATGATTGCATCCATCACAGTCAATATTAACCTTGAGAACACAGGTCTGCAAGTAAAATCAATACCAAAACCAAACAAACCAAATTAGACTTGAGTAAATAACTTAATACATACAAATGAGAAAACGTAATTAAGAGAAAACAGAAGAACAATGAAAAAGGTTCTAAACTAAAGTAAACAGCTTTGATTTTCAGAAAAGTTTTGTACCTGAAGCTTCATCATCTCCTGTTTACTCATTTTTTTAGAGAGAGAGAGATATGAGCAAAACAGGTTTCCTGCTTGTGAGCTGAGAATATAAAGAGGGAAGAGAGAGAGAGAGAGAGAGAGAGAGAGTTCAAAGGCGGTTGGTGAGAGTTTAAACACTATCCTTTAGCTTTATCTCCCTCTGATCGAGGGTTTTGTGTACCCTTTTCAAGCATTTTTCAAAGAGAGAGAGAAAGAAAGGAGGAGAGTGTGTGTGAAGTCGGTTTGTCCTTGCTGCGATTACCGTGGCCTGATATGTCAATCGAATATTTACTTACAGTTTCAGAAGTGGCTTAAATACTTAAACATAGATTAATGGCAGTTGAAAAATAAAACTCCCTAAAACTAATAATATAAAACATGGAAGGGAGCAAGACGTAGTTTTTTTATATATGTGCCTGGAAAACAGCGAAGAAACATGAATCTATTAGTCGGCAGGAACACTGGAAAACACAAAAGAAACACTATTATATTTGAGTCAAGGAAACCCCATTAAACCAACTTTTATATGAGAGGTCAGTCGGTTAGAAGTGGATATTTGATAAGTTAAAGAAAATAACAGACAAAAAGAAGTGTTAGCAATATTCTTACATGGGAAATCTCGCTCTACCTTCCCTACTCTTTTGATCATTTTGCAATATTACGCGAGTTTGAACCGTTTATTTTCTAGGTCATTCTTAATATTCTTATATGAATAATTTCGTTCTATTTTTCAACTCTTCTGATCATCCTGCAATGTTACACGAGTTTGAACTGTTTATTTCTTAAGTCACCCTCTGAACATCTTCTATACAAAAAATTTACTACAACTAAATTTTTTGTCATCTAAAGTTTATTTTATAAATAGACAAACTATGGTTTCCACTTAAACAATGAAATTTTGTTAACCTTAAATACATAGTTAAATAATTTGTGGTTGATTGATTTTTCTGCAAAGTTGATCTTCAAAATACGACCTTAAAAGTAGATAATGTATTTTGAGAGGAGAACGAGAACTAAAAAAGTATATCAAGAAGATACAAGTGAGAATGCGGCCAGCATATTCTAAAAGTAAAACTTTGGCGTTTTTTTTACACTCATTCTTCTATTTTTGCTAATCTTATTCATGATTGATTGATAAAATTAAAAAAAATGCGTGCAAAACAATAACTGAAAGTGAAAACCACTACCCAAACCTCTAATTGACAAGGAAAACATAAAAAGATTGTTATATTTCAGGCAAGTAGAATTTAAATGTAGATCAAATACAAGTAGTCATACAATACTATAATCTTTTCCCAAAAAATACAATACTAAAACACACCTTAAAGCAAGTGGAAAGAAAAGGCATTCGAAGTGATCTCTTTGCCCCACTTTCCTTACGACAAACTTAAACATGATTAATCCAGGCATAAACATGGTTTGGTTTGAAGCACATTCTGTTCATTATTAACAAAAACAGCTGGAGATATATTGGCTGGACACACTCTATAATATATTAAGCTCTTAAAATTCATGGCTTTAAAAGATAAATACTAAGGAGACTCTGTCAAACTAGATTCTATATCAACTATGTTCTAATTCACAATTTAACGTTAATCTTGCACATATAAAATTTTGTACAAAAAATATGAGTCCAATAAAAAATCTCTTCAAAAGAATCTCTTATACCATTTCTCTTATAATTTTAAGAGGTAGATTGTATGCCCTCCTATTTGGGTGCCCTTCCCATCCTCCCCTATTTGTGCGGTTACGGTTAAGTCACGTCAATATTTTATATTCTTATTGATTTTTGTCTTATTATTTCTATAAAAAAATAATATAAAATGTTGACATAACTTAACTGTGACCGCACAAATAGAAGGGAATGGGAAAGGCACTCAAACAGGAGGACAGACAACCTGCCTCTATAATTTTATGGCACCCATAATAGTGAGTTAATACCTAATTTTGGTGGGGGAAGACATGATTAGACTTCTAAGGCCATCTCCAACTGATGGCTGGCCAGATGGCTCATTTTAACCCTCTAGCCCTTCAAGATTCTCCAAGATATTAGGCCATCTCTAACCGAGGGCTGGCCAGAGGGCTCGTTTTAGCCCTCTGGCCCTCCAAGATTCCCCAAGATATTAATATTTTAATGAACAGTACATGGCCATATTTGCCTCCGTCTCCAACCGAGGGCCAAAGGACCAGATGGCTCGTTTTATCCTTGTCACATAAAACCGTCTCCAACCGAGGGCCAAAGGGCCATAGGGCCAAACATAATTTATTATTTAAAAACTACAATTTAAATTCAAATCCAATGGCTAAGTGACGTCAACAGGACGTCAGCTAGCCGTTGGATTTGAATTTTTTTTTGCTATAAATAGGGTGGATATTGGGCTATAATTCACACAACTTTGAATTCAATCTATTTCAATTCAATCTCTTTCAATTCAAGTTTGCAATGAATTCCAACTTTGGATCCTCATCCAATTCCAATTGGGGGTCCTCATCCAATTCCAAATTGGAAGCAAAATGGGCGCAGATGAGACGAGAAGATGAGGAGTCTGATGAAGAAGTTCAAGTAAGGCGCAACAAACAAAACATGGCAGCAGCCATGGTGTGTCAGCCAACTGAGGAACAACCTCAATGGGGTGGCTCTGTTGCTGGTCACTCTTACAAACCACGAAACAGAGCGATGTCGCATGTCAATCTGATGAACAACTACTTCAACCCCAACTCGGTGTACATAGAAGAGGATTTCAGACGTCGCTTCCGGATGAGGCGTCATGTTTTCGAGCGTTTACTTCGTGATGTCCAGCAGGTCAATCCATACTTTCGACAGAAGCGGAACAGAGCAGGCCGCCCTGGTTTCTCACCTCATTAGAAGGTTACCGTTGCACTCCGAATGATGGCCTATGGTTCCTCAACTGATTCGATGGATGAAACCCATGGTATGTCTGAGTCTACATGCCTTAATACTCTTGAAGAATTTTGTAACACAATTGTTCAGGTTTACAAAGACGAGTACCTCCGAGAGCCAAATCAAGAAGATCTGAATCGGCTCCTTCGCAAAGCTGAAGACCGTGGGTTTCCGGGCATGATAGGGTCATTAGACTGCATGCATTGGGATTGGAAGAACTGTCCCACTGGATGGCAAGGAGGCTTTAGCGGAAGGTCGAGAAAGTCAACTGTTGTGTTAGAGGCAGTTGCCTCATATGACACATAGATCTGACATGCTTTCTTTGGAGTCCCTGGATCCCAAAATGACATTACAGTTCTTGGGCGTTCACCCTTCTTCAATAACTTGACGGAAGGTAAAGCACCTCAACTTGACGACTACATCAACAGCCGTGAATACAATATGGGGTATTACTTGGCAGATGGCATCTACCCAAAGTGGGCGACACTTGTCCAAGCAATTTCAAACCCTAAGAATGACGCAGAAAAGTTGTTTACCTTGCACCAAAAGGCATACCGGAAAAATGTTGAGAGAGCTTTCGATATTCTACAAGCACGGTGGAAGATCATCAGCGAACCGGCAAGAGGGTGGAGTCGAGAAAATTTGAACTCCATCATGATGTCTTGCATCATATTACACAATATGATAGTGGAGGATGAGCGAGATGGGTATATTGATGGAGAGTCCGATGACGACCAAGAAGATCCAAATAGGTCAAGAAGGGCTCTAGCAAAAATATATGATGGGCCTAATTTGCCTTTCAATCCAAGAACTGGTAGTATCTCTATAAATGAGTACATGAGGCGCTATAGAATGATACGTTCTCGTGCCACAAATAAGTACCTACAACAGGATCTTGTTGCACATCTTTGGGCCAAAAGAAGCATGGAGTAGGCTTTTAAGTTTTATGTTGTTAAATGTTTTTAAAAATGTTGTTTAAGTTTCATGTTGTTAAATGTTTTTTTATGTTGTATAATTTGTATGTTGGTTAATGTTATTTAATGTTGTTTCATATTGTTTAATGTTGTTTCATGTTACTTAATTTAATTTAATGTTGTATAAATGGCCTAGGAAGTTATAGGAAAAAAATAGAATTGAAAAAAAATATGAAACAAATTTTGTGAAATAGAAGTTATAGGAAAAAAATGGAATTTAAAAAAATATGAAACAAATTTTGTAAAATAGAAGTTATATGAAAAAAAATATACGAATCAAATTTTGTAAAATAGAAGTTATAGGAAAAAAATAGAATTTAAAAAAAAAAATTGAAACAAATTTTGTGAAATAGAAGTTATAGGAAAAAAATGGAATTTTAAAAAATATGAAACAAATTTTGTAAAATAGAAGTTATAGGAAATTTTTTTTTTTTAAAATTGAAACAAATTTTGTAAAATAGAATTGAAAAAAAATATGAAACAAAATTTGATTCATATGAAAAGGACAAAAAAAGGGAAAAAAAGAAGTTTAAATTCATAAAAAAAAAAAAAAGTTAATACAATGGCTACTAGCCGTTATATTCAAAAAATTTCAAACTTTTAGTGTCGGTTATAACCGACACTAATAGTAATTAAAAAAAAAATTTGTCTTTGAATAACTATTACTGTCGGTTATAACCGACAGTATTAAAAAATCATTCTTTAATGATGTCAGTTATAACCGACATCAATGGGAAAAACCATAAAATAAAAAATAGCCAGCCAGCCAGCCCTTTGGCCCTCTGGCCCTTTGAAATTCCATGGGGCCCTCCCAGATTCCCGAGCCCTCTGGCCTAGCCCTCGGTTGAAGACGGTTTTAGGGCTATTTTCAGCCCTATGGCCCTCTGGACCCTTCGGTTAGAGATGGCCTTAATATTTTCATGAACAGTACAGGGTCATATTTGCCTCCATCTCCAGCCGAGGGCCAAAGAGCCAGATGACTCGTTTTAGCCCTTTCAAAAAAAACCGTCTCCAACCGAGGGCCAAAGGGCCATAGGACCAAACATAATTTATTATTTAAAAACTACAACTTAAATTCAAATCCAACGGCTAAGTAACGTCAGCATGGAGTAGGCATTTACGTTTTATGTTTTTAAATGTTTTTAAAAATGTTGTTTAAGTTTCATGTTTTATAATTTTTATGTTGGTTAATGTTATTTAATGTTGTTTCATATTGTTTAATGTTGTTTCATGTTACTTAATTTAATTTAATGTTGTGTAATGGCTTAGGAAAAAATGGAATTTAATGTTGTATAATGGCTTAAGTTTCATGTTACTTACGGATGAAGTCTTAGACATTGTTTAGTTTTTACAGATTTCCCACCGAGAGAAAATATAATTAATTTGCACGATGTGATTGTGAGTATAAATCATGAAAATTTTGGCTATTTTATCAAATTTCATTTCCATCCCAAACAATTGAACGGATTTTTGAATGCAACGGAAATAGATATCATGTTTCTATAGCACTCATCACGTGATTAAAGTTAAACTCAAGAGTCGAGACATAATATTGTTGCAACAAAAGGAATGAAAAAAAACTCATTATTCATAAGATAATCACAATTAATATTCAGAATATATATAATGGAATTCAAAACCCAATTACATACATGATCATCTTTATAGCATAACCAGCTACAAACCTTCACTCGGTTACGAACCCTAAATTCATAAGAACCCTAAATGCATCTCACGAAATCATTTTAAATATTCATCAGAATTCATAAAAATTAATTAGTTACACGAGTTTGTGATCGTCGTGGCAGACCCAGCTGCAAACATCTACTGTTAAAAGTTGAATAAAAAGAAACTTAAAAATTAAAGTAACTTAGGTTATCTAATCACCTTCACCTCCGGCGGTATTTCCTCACAGTATTCGGGAACTCCATCAAAGAACCTATACAAAAGCCAATCTTTCTCTCTTTCCAGTAAATCCAGGTCGGGAATCTCCCCAGGAATTTCCCACAAAACATCAACAACCTCCGTCGTCTTCTTCTTCTTCTTCGTCTCCTTTTTCTTCTTCCCCTTGGTCGTAGTCTTCTTTTTACCCGCCGTTGATGAAGTCGACGATGATTCTTTTACCTTCTTTTCAGCACAAGAAGACGAGCCAGTTTCTTTCTTAATGACGATCTTCTCACCAACAAGTTCTTCCTCATTTTTCTGATCTTTTATTATCTTCCTTCTTGTTTTTGTAGTCGTTTCTGGCGTCCTACGCTTCTTTGAAATAGGGTTTTCCCCCGGTATCTTTATCTCGGGAACGATTTCAAATTCCTTTCGTTTGCGACCAACTGGTGGAGTGTAATCATCATCACTGGAAGATTCTGTGGCATCCGGATCCAAAAAGCGAACCACCTTCAACCTCGGCTTCTTTTTTTCAGGTTCTTGTAGTGCCGGCGCCGCTGCTCCCTCTTCTTGTTCTCTTCTGGCCGAGACTGGCGGGGTTTGAGGGTGGTGGTCTGGGTCGAAGAGTGCAGTCACTTTTCGTGCCGTCATGAACTTGAGCGGTGGGGGAGGGGCATTGGGAGGGGAGAGAGCAAGTGCTACTTCTTTCGCCTTCTTTCTCGTGCCTGCCCTTTTGGTGGCGGTGGTGTGGAGTAGCGATGGAGATGCATTGAGAGCGCATTGATCAATCACTACTATTGGTTTCTCTCTCGTGCCTGCCCTTTTGATGGTGGTGTGGAGCGGTGGTGGAGGGGCGTTGGGAGCAGATTGGGCAAGCACTACTTCTTTCGGCTTCTCTCTACTGCCTGCCATTTTGGTGGCGGTGGTGCTGAGATGCGACGGAAGAGGGACACTGGGAGCAGGGAGAGCAAGCACGACTTGTCCTCTCGACATCTCTCTCGTTTTTCGCTTTCTCGAACTCGAGTTTCTTGGACCTTCCATGAGTCTGGAGTAATTAGAGAGAGAAAGTAGCTAGAGAGAGAGTATCAAGAGTACTTAGAGAAAGAGTAGCAAGATTACATAGAGAAAGAGAGAGTAGCTAGAGAGAGAGAAGTGGAAATGGGCAAGAAAGAAGGAGTGTATATGTATATTTATAGAGATTGTAATCTAAGATGAAAGATGGAAAGTCCCTCCCCAAATCCGTGGTTTAATTTAATAAAGGATTAAGGAGATAGAGAGTAGCAAGAGTACTTAGAGAGAGAGAGAGAGAGAGAGAGAGAGAGAGAGAGAGAGTAGCTAGAGAGAGAGTAGCAAGGTACTTAGAGAGAGAGAAGTGGAAATGGGCAAGAAAGAAGGAGTGTATATGTATATTTATAGAGATTGTAATCTAAGATGAAAGATGGAAAGTCCCTCCCCAAATCCGTGGTTTAATTTAATAAAGGATTAAGGAGAGAGAGAGAGTAGCAAGAGTACTTAGAGAGAGAGAGAGAGAGAGAGAAAGTAGCTAGAGAGAGAGAGTAGCCAGGTACTTAGAGAGAGAGAAGTGGAAATGGGCAAGAAAGAACGAGTGTATATGTATAATTATAGAGATTGTAATCTAAAGTGGTTTAATTTAATAAAGGATTAAGGAGAGAGAAAGTAGCTAGAGTGGAGAGAGAGTAGCAAGAGTACTTAGAAAGTAGCTAGGGAGAGAGAGTTGCAAGAGTACTTAGAAAGTAGCTAGGGAGAGAGAGTTGCAAGAGTACCTAGAGAGAGAGAGGGAGAGAGTAGCAAGAGTACTTAGAGAGAGAGAAAGTAGATAGAGAGAGAGTAGCAAGGTACTTAGAGAGAGAGAGAGAGAGAGAGAGAGAGGCTAGAGAAAAAGAGAGAGAGTGGCTAGAGAATTAGAGAGAGAGAGAGAGAGAGAGAGAGAGAGAAGTGGAAATGGGCAAGAAAGAACGAGTGTATATATATATTTATAGAGATTGTAATCTAAAGTGGTTTAATTTAATAAAGGATTAAGGAGAGAGAAAGCAGCTAGAGTGGAGAGAGAGTAGCAAGAGTAATTAGAAAGTAGCTAGGGAGAGAGAGTAGCAAGAGTAATTAGAAAGTAGCTAGGGAGAGAGAGTTGCAAGAGTACCTAGAGAGAGAGAGAGAGAGAGAGAGAGTAGCGAGAGTACTTAGAGAGACAAGTGGTGCGTCCCCAAATCTGCGGTTTAATTTAATAAAGGATTAAGGGTTTCCAAATTCAAGTAGGTAAAGGGTTTAATTCCTTGCGCAAAAAGGAAACTATCTGGAAAAGTTAGGGCTCTGCTAGCACCCAGAGGAAACAAGACCTAGAGAGAGAAACTAGAGAGAGAGAGAGACAGAGACGAGTGGAGTGGACTTAGTTGACAAGCAGCAAGCAAGTCTCTGTATTTGTATAGCAGTATAGGGATTGATCATATGATCTAAGATCGCCAATGGACACCCCAAATGCAAATAAAATAAGGAAATTTTCAACCAAAAAAACAAATAAAATATGGAAATAATTAAAAAAAAATTTACAAAATAATTAATAGTTTTTAGTTTTATTTATTTATATACATTAATATCCCAGAATAAAAAGGAAAGAATTAATAATTTTGGTGAAAAAAGGAAAATTATTTTTACATCGGGCGTCATTTGATGCTCTCTTTCTCTCGTCGGATCAAATCGTAGTAAAAAGATACAGGGAAATCCAATTATTATTCGAAAATTCAACGGGAATCCTGACGATTTTAGGGAGATACTCTACGTTCGGGTGCATGACAATTGGCCCTTGCATTTAGTTTAAAAAGCCACTTAGCACATCGGTTTACTGGTATTCCTGGTGAGGGAGAGGTCTTAAATTCGATTATCGCTAAATGTGAATTTAAATCACATTATTGTTAATCCATTATGAGGCTAAGTCCACCACATTCTCTTAGTGTAGATAATATCATTTCTGTAGAAGAAAAAAAATGGATCTTAGCATTATTGGAGAACTACTTACTCCGTATGTCCATGAAGACTTTTCAGTGTGCCAAGCAACGATGCAGTAAGACATTTGTTATTATAAGGTTGAAACCACGAGGACCAAAAGTGAACATCGACTAAACTATAGGGACCAAAAGTGCGATATGACACCCTTAGTTTTTAGTTTTCATTTTTCCGAAAACTGGAGAAAAATTGGATAAATTTGTTCATAAATCAAACAATTCAGAAGGGCAAAAATTAGCAACAAAAGTTAAGAGAATCCAAAAATAAGATCAGATGTCATATATTTTTTTTTCTCATAACAAGTAAATCACCTTCCCTGTTTCTAAGTCTCTAATTTTGAGTGACCATTTTATATCCCCTTTCAGATTAGAGGCTAAAGCTACAGAGAAAAAGATACACAAGACAAAACACCCCTCATCTGTACTCCTGTGGCAAGCGATATCCCGGCATGACGATCTTGTCAGCGAACATTTTGCCCGTCTTGGGCATCACATGCCAGTGCAACGTCAAGTTGAATTCTTTACCCCGGAGATTGGTTCCCTACACAAAGATGATTTACGACGAGAGTTAGTTACTGATGGATCGAAGAAACTAAGGTAGATCTTAGTCTCCGGTGAAGCCTAGAAACAGATGCA
Organism: Malus sylvestris; assembly: GCF_916048215.2. Taxonomy (NCBI): domain Eukaryota; kingdom Viridiplantae; phylum Streptophyta; class Magnoliopsida; order Rosales; family Rosaceae; genus Malus; species Malus sylvestris. Next base: position 28,118,188 of record NC_062263.1, read on the forward strand.
AAGAATGAAAGGGACTACCCGTACCTGATCAATGAAACGGTACTTGTTTGAAGTATGAATCCAAAACTTGGCATGTTCTTTTGTTGGTAAGATACCATCCCAAAGAGAAATCTGTAGAAAAGCGTACAAATATAATCAAAAAACTTATTTAAGCAATACTAAAGACCGTGCAGTCTACATGCCCTAGAGTGGATGTGCGGATCCAAGGAACACGCAGAAGCAAAAAAATGGAAAAGCAGTTATTCAGAGAGAGAATTGATAATCTCAATCTTACCTCAAGAAAACAAAAATAAAAACATATAACTAACCAGAAATACAATTGAAAAAATAATAACTCCAAAAAATATATGCAGCTACCTGATTCAGTGAGTTCTTTGGGGTTCCATACTCAGCGGCTAGAAAAACAAAAACCTGTCATTCATTGCAAATAAAGTAAAAGGGATCAACGCCAAGTTTATGAATCATATCTGACATAAACTGGCTGGGAGATAGAAAGAGTAGGAATTTTCAAACTGTGGTATGCACAACTTAAATTTCACTACACCCTCTAAAAGTAATGCACCAGGACAACAAATACGGTATCTCAACGCAAATGAAAGTAGGTTTTGACTTTTGATAGGTGGCTTCTCATCCTATGTGTGATAGTTGCCATTACTCTTAGTGCACCCAAATACTAGTGAAAGCGCGCACAGGAGACACTGAAATAATGTAGATGACCACGAATTCATGCTAACATGTACACACAGAAATTTGTCAAATTGCAAACCTGCTTTGTGTTCCATGTAAACAATGACTGCAAGTCTGCTGATATATTCATAGTCATGCTGACCTGCATAAAACGGAAATTATTTTGTTCATATCAAACTGTGATTCATTCGGTACACATAACCTTCCTTTTCCAATCACCCATCTATCATGGCCTCTATAAATCAAAAAAGAAAATCCAAAATTGATGATAAAAGTATAACTAATGGAAATACGACAACAGTTTAAGAACCTGTCAATGTCAAGTTCTATGAACTGCTGCTAATGTCAAGTTTATTATGACCTTCACCTCTAGTCCTCTAACTTCTTTTACCTGTTTTCCTATTGGTAGAGGAATTACTTAAGTAAATATTGCGAGCTCAGATCGTGCTCTGTAGACATGTAGCTATCAGCTCATGCTCTGTAGACATGTAACTGTCAGTCAATAACTCAGTGGCTGCACCAAATCTCTAGACAAACCCCGCACCAACCCAACCCAACCCAAATCAACCCAAATCAAGAAATCTCAGTACTTCCGAAGTAAATAAAATGTTATACCTTATTTACTTAAAAATTGAAGCCAACCTAGGGTGATAGAATTGTTAGGCATCACTACTATACATTAATATCTTTATCCGGAATTTGGTAATTACGGAAGTTTGCACTGTAAATTGTCACAATCCCAGTCTGTTCTCTTATATTCGTCACAAAACTCAACACCGTTAACTGCCACCTATAACTAGTCAAGATCCCATTTTTGGCTGAGGAGAATTACCCCATTGTTTACAGTGCTGAAGGGCAGTGATCCTACCATTTGATTAGTAATAAACCCAAAAGGCAATGAGCTCGCACCAATATGTCGAAAGAGGTGAATAAGCTCCCAGGATCCTAATACTACCCGTTTTACAATTTACTTTCAACTCATAAAACGAATACCTAGATCAAAGAAACAAATTATGTACTGAAACTAAACCACAAAACCCAGAAATTTCAATGAAACCTCATATCGACACAGCTATACACACATAAATGCATACACATGAAAACTTGATACAAAAAATACAAAAAGCCAAAAGTAGCAATTTTTAAACTGGATTAATCAAATACTATTGATACACTCATTACGATCGAAATTCAGAGAGTACCCATTTCAGCCAAAATAAAATTGAATTCAAATTCAAAGAAATTTCACATATAACCGACCAAATTACAAATAAAAGAAACGCACCTCCTCGTTCCCATTTGGTTGCTTCTGAAACCAATTGATGTTCAACACCTAAAACAAAACCCAATAACCAAAAATCAGAAACAAAATCCAACTGGGCACTTGAATTCGAAACCAAAAAATCAAAACTTTTGAAATCCCAGATCTGCCCAATAGACGACGAAGGACCTGGACTTGGGTAGTGGGAGTGGGGTGGTTGAGATTATCGGAGATGGAGGCCATGGCGCACATCAGAGCCAAAATTGTGACCGCGAAGGTCAGCAGAGCATTGGCTCTGTACCCAAACGAATGCATTTTGTTCTCGTTCTGGGTTTTTTTTTTTTTTTTCCTCCTTGGATTTCTGGTTCTTCTGGTTTTGGTCCGAGAAGAAAGATGGGAAGAAGGGAAAATGTTGAGTGCGTTTTTCGGGGGGTTTTGAAGAAACGAAGACTCGAGAGGGTTTTTTTTCGTTTTGTACTTTGATTGGAATAATAAACACATCGAGAGATAGAGAGAGTGTTGTCACACTTTAGAAATACTGCTCATTCATTGGACAAGACACGTCGGTGGGGCCCATTATTTTTTACTTTTCTTATTGGACAGGAGTAAAATTGGAATTCCGGATCTCTGTATCTGTGGCTGATGGATCATGAGATGTGAATCATTCATTTTAAATTAGTTATCTTAAACAAATTAAGGGTTTAGATCTGTCTTTCTTTCCTTTCAACGATCTGGATTTCCTCTAGACACAGGAATTCGGAAATGATCTCGACTCGTAAATTTGAACTCTAAACTTGGACTTAGAAGTGACTTAGCTAGAATCACTATACAAATAATATGATAATTTAAATAAAAATAAATTTTGCTAATTAGAATTACGATGTATCGTATCTATCTTAACTAATAAATGAGAGGTCTTATTGAACAAAAATTGCTCATTTTTCTTTACATTGTGGGAGAGTGCATGATAATAGTTTTATTTGTATTGAATTGAAGTAAATCAAACCATAAAGCTCATCTTATAATTTGGAAAAATAATTTTTATACACTTATGTTTATTTCTGTAAATTAATTCCTTCTCGAATTTATTCGATTTAAAGATAAAATATAAATATATCTGTTCGTGAAGAGGGAAATGATTTATTTTAAAGAATAACAATAAGTGGCTCTTTGGGTTCTTCAAAGTGAAAGCTACTCTTTACTAGCTGAGAAAATATATGGGGTATATTAGCCCAAAAACAAACTTAGAGCATGCCTAGGCCTGCCAAACACCAGCCCAATCTTCCGAGATCGACCAAGTAATGTTTTGAGAAGCACTTTTTTTTTTTTTTAGTACATCGATACTTTTTTACATTAAAGGAAAGATGAGTTCGGCTAAAGTACATAATGTGTGAAAGTCCTAGGATGGATACTAACTTAATCTATAAATTTCAACTTAACACTAATGCAAATTATGGTTTAAATTAATCAGTTATGCAAACATAATCCTACACAAATATTCAGCACGAATATAAAGAGCACACACACGATGTAGGATTTAACGAGGCAAAACCCACCACTGGGAAAATCCTCGGGCTACCAAGCCAGGAAGCACTAAGAAAGAAAGAATACATAAAGACTTACAAAACTCATCAACTAGACACTCATACCAGTTGACAGCTTTGTCTCCGCGCTTTGCTACTCGATCTTTCTTCAGTCTTCGAGTTGAAGTGGCACGACACTAATGCAGCCGTCAATCACCTTTCCCTCGAACTTTGCAAGATGCTAACTCGATCATGCAGAATGTTTATATGATGAAGTGTTTGTTTGAAAAACAATCAATTACGAAAATCACAAGGCACATTTCCATAATTGATTTTCAATTTAAAACCTCAAAGAAATCAGCATGAAAAATAATATTTTCTCTTAAAAACCCATGCTGTTGGAACCACAAGATACCAACAGTATTCAAATTATTTTTCCACGCACAAAAAACCAAAGCCAGTGCTTTTAAAAATTATTTTCAATGAAATCAGTTTTCATGCATATATGGCTCAACTTTTTCACGTTCCTGACTTCCCATATATATACAAAAAACACCGGCCCTTTATCTGATAAGAACTACAATGCAATCCATGTAGTTTTATAATTCTACCAACATGCAATCAGATAACTCCCATGCAAACAGATAAGTCCTACTGACATGCAAACACCTAAGTTTGAAAACATGGTTTGAAAAACCGGTTTGATAACACGGTTTGATAGACGGGATAATTCATTCTAGAAAAGTAAAACACACAAGGATAAAAGTCCTAATCCAAATACAATAACATATGATATAGATGAATGTAGTTGGATGCATGCATGCAAACGTACCTGAATGAGTATCGCGTTTCGGTAACATCTTCGCATTGAAAGTGTGAGAAACCTCCCTAGACTAAAACTATTACAATTGTAAATATGTAACAAGTCTAAGCTATTACAGACTCGGGCATTTTGTCAGGGATTGTCAATTTTACCCTAACAATGTGCAGCTTAATTTGGTATCAAATTCGACATTCACGAGATTCGAACCTAAGACCTCTCACTTCTAAGTGAAGAGAAATATCACCAGATCGTAGTACTAATTGACATGTTTTGAGAAACACTTAACGTTTATATACCAAAAAAAAAAGGGGGGGGGGAACCAAATCCTAATCAAATTACTTAGCAGATTATGTCTAAAACACACCAATATGAACTAAACAATGAAATTTTAATCAATTGAATATATATGGAAATCTCAATCCTCAGCATGAACACCGAGATTTTTGTAGTGCAATAATCACTAGCATATAGTGTTACAAATACACTTAGTTTGTTCTTGGTGAACATTGTCATACGTTCTGGACCCAGGACGTAGTGTGTAGTGTTAAACACTACACTGGCGCTATAACTGTTTGTCACACGAGAAAGGGCCTAAGGTATAGTGATAAACAATGTGTGACACTATAACCGTCATCATATAAAAAAAAATATTGTCGTCACACTAGAAAATTGTTATTTCTTTTTATATTGGAACTATATTCTACCCTAATATATACTAGAGAAAGAGAGATTCAAACTTGGGTGTAGAAAAGGGAGTACACTACTCTTCGCAACTTGGCTAATCTTCCACGCTGGAAAACTGTTAGAAATTTAAAACTGGAGCTTGAATCCATTTAAGAATATCATTCACGATTGAATTTGAGCTGTTACCAAGAAGAAGACATGAACAAATAGTTAACAGAGCTTTATTTATCCAGTCCCTTAATAAGAGACTCCGCCAAAGCAAAAAAGCTTTACATTTTACTTGGACTTTATTTAACCAACATACATAAACACCTTTATATTATAATCTCTCACAAGGGAGATCACAATTTATGGCTCATCAGTGCACTCAGTAGATTCTTCAGCACCAGTGGAGGATTTGCCAAAGTTGAAGTTGGTACAACTAGTCCTGGGGAGCAAGTAATTGCTAAATCCCAACCTTGAGTTCGTCAGATCAAACTGCAGCAGATTTTCCTCCAACTGCATTGCCCCGATCACGATCGAAGCCTGAGGCTTCAATCCGCCGTCCACAAAACCTAGACACCCTATGAAGGGACGTGGCTGGACGAAAATGTTTGGAGCAGATATCCTCCAGATGATGTTCTGGTTGTTGTCTAGGACAAGGTCTATGCTAGGAAATGCGGCCGTGCTGCTGCCGGTGAATCTCTTTGCATCGAAACACACCCCGAATGGCGCCACGGGTTTCACTTGGGGCAACCCTTGCAGCTGATTGATGTAGAACTGAGTGACTGCCCTAAAGATTGAGGTTTGGAGGATTGTGTAGGGAGTTGTGGTGCTGATCATTGTCCCACCAACCCCTTGTTCTGGTGTGTATGTCAAGAGAGATGTGTTGAGTGGAACAATCTTATTGTTGATTTTGATGGATTGAACGTTTATGTAGTACTCTCCTTGCCTGCCTATGATCAGTGGGGTGTAGGTCAACTTCTGCGACACGTCGATGTTCGGTTTCATGAAATAAGGTCCTTCCCCAAAGAAAACGACGCCACTTCGGTCAGATGAAGGAGGAAGGCACACAGCGAATTTTGGTGGGAAGCCAAAGTGGGAGGCTAGTTGGTAAGGTAGGGAAATTGGGGAATGACCTAGACCAGCAATACCTTGAACGTTTTTGGGTAACCCATTTTGCAATATGTTGGAAGGTGCACACGCAAATAGGAATTGAGGGATTTGGACCATTGGGCCGGGACCTGAGCCTTGGGTTGATGAGATTGTTAGGACATCCTGCGCAAGCTCACCCAAGGCGCTTTGACGCGTCACGGGGTTTGTGGTCATCAGCCCACACGCGTTGGGGTGGCACCCTATTTGGGTTCTAGAGGAGCATGTGCGGCATGTCATCGGGCTATTAGGATTAGCTCTAGCGCACAGCGTCGAGTGGCAAAATGGGGCATTGTAACCCAATGACAAGTATTGGTTCTCACAATTTTCTGTTAAGAACCTCCCATTTAGGTCAATCACAAAGGGGAATTGGACTGGAGGGTTTCTTTTGTAAATTTGGGCCACATGAAGATTGGTTGCATCATCTTTCTGCACCCTGAGGACAAGCTTGTTCGGCCTGATGGGGATTTGGGGTTGGGTTTTGAGTGTCGCCGCAGATATGAAAGCAAGAAGAGAAAAACAAGAGAAGAAAAGGACCAAATTAGGAAGGAAAGAAGCCATGGATGGAAATGGAAACGGACTCTGAGTTCGAACGAAGAATTTTTGTATACCCAGAGAGGAAACGGTGGGATTGGCGAAGAACGAGAGAGTAGAGAGTACAATTTATAGTGCGGGGGTTACTAAGTTAGGGCAGGCTCTGGAGTGTTATGGACATGCATATGGACATTTAGGGTTTTGGCATTGAGTTATTCTTTGAGAGATTATGGAACTTTTCCGGTTTTGTGACGTTACAAATGTGAGGGTTTCACATGTAAAGTGAAGTAGATGAGCATAAGCCTTGATATGAGAACAAGGTGTCGGAGAGTGTGTAGGGGTACTTGGCAGTGCAGAAGCCTGTACACAGCCATGCAGTAACTTGTGCTGTAACAAGCAAAACAGTGTGACTGGGTTTGGCTTCTACTTGACACCGCCAAATACTGTTGCAGATTGAAACTAAAACAACCCTAATCATTTCTCTTAATTTGGCAGGGGAGCATTGTTAATTGTCTATAAAGCAAGATTAAATATGCATGGCCGAATTAATACGAATTTCGAAGAGGCAAAACCTGTTCATCTTCTGTAACGTTGCAGTGAGATATCATACTGAAAATTTTGGTGCTACGGGACCGTGCTTTCAGGTTGGATCAAAATATGAAACGCTCACAGACCCCACGAGTTGGAAAAATATAAAAAGTTGAGCTTTTTAATTAATTCTAATAAGAAAAATTACTGATGCAGGTTGTATATTTTCTCCCTTTATTTTGTTAGATTTGATCAATTAAGATTATTTCAATAAAAATTTACTAATGTTCTGGCTGTTAAACCTATAGGATTGAACGTATTAAACTGGGTAACAATCTGATATAATGTGTTTTGCAAATACTATTTAGAGAAAAAGGATTTAGGTGAAACAAGTTCACCATCATCATGATGTCCTAACTTACTAATACAAAGTCATGTGGGGAGAGTCTTGCACCTAACCTTGTATTAATGATTAAGAATGTCATGGTCAATAGTGGATCCAGGATTCTAATATCGGATGGTCCCAGTATAAAAGTTCCAAAAAAATATTGACGAAAATAACATTAGTAATTTAAAGGATAAATTACCAACTTTCAATCATAATCTTTATACAAACAAAATTACAAGTTACAAAAACTAAATTTGTCCACGACGAGGTTCATATACACTGAAAATGTGTCATGATAGTCATTGTCAATACAAGAAAAAACATATTGATGATGATTTAGAACTAACCAAATTTGGAGTTGAACAATACGGAATAGGATTGAAACTATTGAAATTGGAGTTGAAATATTTGACAGGATTGTTAGAACTAATTGATGATGATTTTCACTAGTGATGGCCTGAGGATCTATTGGGTGTGGTTAGAGGAAAAAGGGAATTGGAGGAAAGAAAATAGGTTGTATTTAATTTTTTTAATTAAAAGGGTCTCCCTCACGTGGCTTAACAAGATGACTTGCTTTTGATTATTTTGTTTTAAACGGTTTGGCTCAAAACGACGTTGTTTTGGCCAAGTCTTTTAAAAAACAAAATAATCTTCTTCTTTGTTAATCATTTACAAAACATGCACCCGCCGATTTGCCAATGCACTCTTTTTCTCCACCACATGCCCAAACTTGGTTGGTCCTTAGAGATCTTCACGGTCACTTATTTTCCAAGATGTCATGAGACCACCCGGATCCCTTAATGAATCTGCCAGTAGTTACAATGACAGTGAACGAGTTACATGAAAGTCTATTCCTCCCAGAGGCGAGATTCTATACAATTGGCTTAAACTCAAATCTTTATCATATACATTACATTAGCCATCAAACATACTTTAAACAAATAAATGGTCTATTTAGATTAAAACGCTCATAAGTCCCATATACTTAGTTGGGTAGAGGTTATAGAACACAGCTATATATCTCATAGCTCACCAAGCAAGAAAAATATTGATATGGCAGTGTTCTTTTAATTTTGGTCTGTACTGATGGCATTGTTGTATAAAATGCCAATAAAGTCACGTTTTCCAACATTGCAATTCCAAGCAAAGACCGGAAGGTGGAGGCCGGTGAGGGAGTGGAAGTCAAAAGATGGAAACTGATGTCCTAAAAATTTGAACAGATAGAGATTGTCCTTTAAATATTTCCTAGTTGAATCCAACACATGAAACATTTTGATCTAAGTGCCTGTTACATCCACATGAATTTTATCACATCTCCTGAACCATTTGATTAAACAAATCACCAATGGCTTCTCCACCTTGATGAGAAGGATTCGTTTAATTACATATCCAACACGTACTAAATACAAACACCAGAAATTACAAAAAGTCCCCAATACAAACACCTGAACAATCGTATGAAAAGTTAATTACATATCAAACATGTACTCAATACAAACAAGACGTCCTCAATACAAACACCTGAAATTACAATCGTACTTCATACGTGTTTGTACCCTAGAAAATTTCGGATGAGAAGCTAATCATTCACTCATTGAATAGGTTTAAGCAAATACCATTTACCAGGCTACAAAACTTGCTCATTACCATTTACCAAGTAGGATAAGAAATGCTACTTCCTTCCATGCTTCCAAGCTACTTTCCGGATTTGCACCACAACGCAATGATCCTAGAAGACAAGTAAAAACATAAAACTGCAACCCTAGAAATTATTTTTACATGATACTACAACCATTAGGGTTCTCATCACTGAAGTAGCTGGCATAAGGATCAGATGCAGGTCCTGATGGCATTGGTTGTTGGGGCATGTAGTTCATCGGCGGTGGCGGCTGACGGGGGTACATCATGGGATGGTACATATCATTTCCACCATTGGCTGCTGCTCTCTGCTGATTCATCATCATGGCCATGTACTGCTGCTGCTGCTGATTATATGGGTTGCCGGCCCCCATACCTCCTTGATAGTATCCTCCTCCGCCGTTCATCATCGCCTGTGCAGGCAGTCCTTGTACTGCAGGAACATTACCCATCTGCCCCATCGGATAGCCACCCATTTGACCCATTTGGCCCAACTGGCCCATATTCTCACCACCACGGCCCATTTGACCCATTTGAGGCCTCGGCCCCATCTGACCCATATTTCCTACATGACCCATTTGACCCATCTGGCCCTTTTGGCCCATGTAACCCATTTGTTGCATATCCTCATCATCATCATCACTGCCTTTGCCACCTTTGCCCCCTTTGCCTCCTTTGCCTCCTTTGCCCCCTTTTCCATCTTTGCCCTCCTTGCCTTCTTTCCCACCCTTGCCTCCTTTGCCTCCTTTGCCTCCTTTGCCATTGAAATCAATGTCATGAAAATCATTTTTCTCATGTTTGCCCCCACCCTTTTTGCTTCCATTGCCCTTGCCCTTACCTTTCTCGTCGCCACCGCCTTTCGAACCGCCTCTTCCGAAACTCGTACTCCGGCTAAGCCACCCTAGCAACCCACCTCCTTTTTTGCCATCCTTGCCATCTTTCTTACCTTTACCACCTTGTTTCTTATCCCCACCCTTGCCATTTCCACCACCTTTCTTTCCTCCATTTCCGTCCTTGCCATTCTTCTTTTCGTTATTTCCACCCATACCCTTTACTTGCACAGGGAAATCAATCACCCCGCCTTTCTTGGCAGACCCTCCCCCACCGCCGCCCCCGCCACCTAACTTCTTGTCGTTCATCGCATGCAACATATTCATCATCCCAGCAGGCCCATGTGGTCCATGGCCATTATTACCACCCATCATCGGCATCGTCTTCCCATAAGGACCTCCTTGTGCACCATTTCCAATATTACCCATCGCCTTGTTCTTAGCCATCTGATGATGTCCATGATCAAGCTCTTCCTCCTCGTCGTAATCATCATCATCGAATTCATCATCATCAGACTCATCATCAAATTCATCGTCATACTCGTCGAAATCGCTACCGTCAAATTCCTCCCGTTCCGCCGGCAGATTGAACTTCACAGACTTCTGGTCCTTCTGAGGCGCCTTCATAACATTACCATTACCCCCTTTCATCTGTTGGTGTTGCTGCTGGTGACCTCCTCCGCCCTTTTGGGGTTGTTGCTGATGGCCTCCTCCGCCCTTTTGGGGATGTTGTTGGTGACCACCCCCTTTCGCGTTCTGGACCGGCACAGCCATGTTCTTGAACTGGTTGTTGAGCTGGGCTTGATTGAAATTTGAACCCTTTGAACCTCCCCAGAGTTCTGCATGTTTCCCCTTTTTTTCAAGTTTCTTGATGATTGTGTATGGATCAACATTCCCTGTCACTGTCACCTTGCTATGCTCTGCATCTATACTTGTTGTGTACACACCTAAACAAATTACCGAAGTTGGTAAAACTAAAAACCAGTGACCAAGATTTCGTTTTACCCTCACTAAAAACCCCATTGAAATTCATACCGTTACACTTGAACAGTTAAGAGTCATAAGTAAACGAAAACATCAATATTTATGGTAGATTAAGAAAACACTCCGTCTAGCGTCTTTCAGTCTCTACTACTTTATTTACAAAGTCCTGAGTTCAAATCTCGTGAACGGAAGTTGTTCATGTATAAAGCAAGGAATAATTTGTTTTATTTAGGAAGTCTTGAGTTCAAATTTCGTGAACGGAAGTTCTTAATATGTAAAGTAAGAGATAATTTGTTGGGAAAGAAATATCAAAACAAGGTAACAAAAGAGAGGAACATACCATCGATTTTCTGCAGCAATTTCTTTATCTTATGCTTGCATCCATCACAGTCAATATTAACTTTGAGAACACAGGTCTGCAAGTAAAATCAACACCAAACAAACCAAATTAGACTGAGTTGATATCTAATACATACAAATGAGATACAAAAGTAAGAAAAAACAGAAGAATAATGAAAAGGGTTCTAAAAACTAAAGTAAACAGCTTGGATTTTCAGAAAAGTTTTGCACCTGAAGCTTCATCATCTCCTGTTTACTCATCGTTTTAGAGAGAGAGATATGACAAACAGGTTTCGTGCTTGTGAGCTGAGAATATAAAGAGGGAAGAGAAAGAGAGAGAGAGAGAGTTCAAAGGCGGTTGGTGAGAGTTTAAACACTATCCTTTAGCTTTATCTCCCTCTGATCGAGGGTTTTGTGTACTCTTTTCAAGCATTTTTTAAAGAGAGAGAGAGAAAGAGAGGAGGAGAGAGTGTGTGTGAAGTCGGTTTGTCCTAGCTGCAATTACCGCGGCCTGATACGTCAATCGAATATTTACTTAACAGTTTCAGAAGTGGCTTAAATACTTAAACATAGATTAATGGCAGTTGAAAAATAAAACTCCCTAAAACTAATAATATAAAACAGGGAAGGGAGCAAGACTAGGTTTTTTATATAAGTGCCTGGAAAACAGCGAAGAAACATGAACCTCTTAGTCGGCAGGAACACTGGAAAACACAAAAGAAACACTATTATATTTGAGTCAAGGAAACCCCCATTAAACCAACTTTTATACGAGGGGTCAGTCGGTAAGAAGTGGGTATTTGATAAGTTAAAGAAAATAACAGACAAAAAGAACTGTTAGCAATATTCTTACATGGGTAATCTCGCTCTACCTTCTCTACTCTTTTGATCATTTTGCAATATTACGCGAGTTTGAACCGTTTATTTTTTAGGTCATTCTTAATATTCTTATATGGATAATTTTATTCTATTTTTTCGACTCTTTTGATCATCCTGTAATGTTACACGAGTTTGAACTGTTTATTTCTTAAGTCACCCTCTAAGCATCTTCTATACAAAAAATTTACTATCTAAAGTTTATTTTATAAATAGACAAACTATGTTTTCCACTTAAACAATGAAATTTTGTTAACCTTAACCACATAGTTAAACGATTTGTGGTTGATTGATTTTTTTGCAAAAGTTGATCTTCAATATGTGACCTTAAAAGTAGATAATGTAATTTAATTGGAGAATGAGAACTAAAAAGGTATATCGAGAAGATTCAACTGAGAATGTTACTAGCATATTCTAAAAGTAAGACTCAACAAGCAGTTTCGCATTTTTTTTTATACACATTCTTCTATTTTTGCTAATCTTATTCATGATTGATTGATAAAATTAAAAAAAATGCGTGCAAAACAATATCTGAAAGTGAAAGCCACCACCCAAACGTCTAATTAATAAGGAAAACATAAAAAGATTGTTATATTTCAGGCAAGTAGAATTTAAATGTAGATCAGATACAAGTAGTCATACAATACTAATCTTTTCCCAAAAAATACAATACTAAAACACATCTTAAAGCAAGTGGAAAGAAAAGGCATTCGAAGTGATCACGTTGCCCCACTTTCCTTACGACAAACTTAAACATGATTAATCCAGGCATAAACATGGTTTGGTTTGAAGCACATTCTGTTCATTATTAACAAAACAGCTGGAGATAGATTGGCTGGACACACTCTATAATATATTAAGCTCTTATAATTCATGGCTTTAAAAGATAAATACTAAGGAGACTCGTTCAAACTAGATTCTATATCAACTCTGTTCTAATTTATAATTTAACGTTAATCTTGTATATATAAAATTTTGTACAAAAAATATGAGTTAACAAAAAATCCCTTCAAATGAATCTCTTGTACCATTTCTCTTATAATTTTATGGCACCCACAATAGTGATTTAATACCTAATTTTGGTAGGGGAAGACATGATTAGACATAAGATCATTAGCCATGGGTCCTACCCATTTGCCCTGGGATCATGAGCCCTAGTTGTGGTAGGGTAGGAGCACTACGACACTTCAAGGTCCTTGCCCTTTTCAAGCCCGGCTCCATCAGTCTAAATTTCCTTGGATGGATCTCTTCCATCAAAATTATTAGATTAAATGATTTGGATTTTTGAAATTTTATCTAACGATTTACTTACTTTGATAATTTAAAAATTATAATAATTTTTTATCGTTGAAAGAAATTTTAAAAGTTCGAATTACTTGATTCGGTGATCTTAGTGAAAAAGATCTGGAGATGATCTCTTTCCACTATCCTTAACAATTATTGTACAATTTGCAAGTGTTGAATAATGTAACAATTTGCATGTTTCAGGTCAATTATGTGTTGAATAATGTAACAATTTGCCTGTTTTAGGTCAATTATTGCATGTGTTTCAACTACAAAATACTATTTGTGTATGTTTTCATCTTGTTCAAGTTTGCAAGTACCAACGATATATATTCGGACCGAGAATATGCACGTACAGTTGAATTTAGGGTGGGTTTGTAAGGGTTTTTAAAATAACTGTATTTTAAATTAATTTTTAGTAAAATTACATATAAATAAAAAAACCATTAGACGGTAGTATTAAATAATATTTTATCTTTCGTGGCTGGCCATTATAGCATTATTCATAAAGTAAAACTGCAGAAAATGAAGAATATTTTAATTGAATTTTAATCCATAAAAATGTACAAACTAGTCTGTGGGAAATGCTCTACACTACTTTAGAACTGGAAAGGTAAAAAAAATATCCAACCACCATCATGAGTGTTTGTTGTACCATAAAATCATGAAGAATTACTCAGTACATTTACTTTACCTTCAATATCACATATAGTAAAAAGCATATGAAAAAAGAAAAAAAGAGAGGTTCTCTTTTGAGTAATATCGAGTACAGCAAGTTTGGAATCTTTGAGGCTTAAACATCAAGGTGGCAATGGAGCTCATGCAGTTGCCAGGATAGTGCTGCCATCTTATTATATTTGTGTACCAGGTCCGTTGCACTCTTGCATGGTTGTCAGGTTGACTATATATACAAGTGTGAAAATTTGTTGGGGGATCGATAAGAGTAAAACTGTAGATTCACTCAAGGCCAATCAAACCAAAGGAATTCAAAGTTAAACCATCTGACAATGGACTTGCAGCTCAAACAGTTAAAATGCGTAAAATTTTATGTTCACACAAGGCCAAACAAATCAAAACATTTCAAAAGTTGAACCATCTCACAATGGTTTTGCAACTGAAGCGATTAAATAGCATAAAATTGTAGATTCACAGAGAACCAAGCAAACGAAAGCATATTAAAGCCAAACCTTTCGCAAAAGACTCGAATTTTTCGAAAATCTTACATCTCAAGGGGTTAAAAGCGTGGAAATTTTTACACTTAGGTTATGAGATCGGAGCTCCCCAATATTGCTTCTGTCAACAAAAAGAAAGCTACACCATCTCAGATGGAAAGAAGAAAAAAAATGATGCATCTCTGAGTTTGAACCCTTCTTTTGCAACCAATTATTGTTTGTCCTCCTTAAAACCTAACCCGTGAAGAAAATCTGGTCCTCATTTCTTCTTTATTGATTCTTCCTTTGGTAAAAAAAAAAAAAAAAAAAAAGAAAAAAGAAAAAAAAAAAAACTGAAAAGAAACACCAAGATATTCTTGCTCTGTGAAAGATATTTTCAATGGTGACATAAAGCAACCCAACACAACACACGCCACAAAGTTACAAACCCAAAAACAAAACAAAAAATTAACGTTATTAAAATGCTTTATGCTGCATAGGGTAGCTCACAAAATGGCCTTCGAACCCCAAACTTTGACCACTAATATGCTCTAATTATTGGAGATCAAAAGTTCATAAGGAAATCACCATAATATGAGAATCGATGAGTTTGTAATTGTTAAATTGTCATATCATGTGCGGCCTCTTGAATTGTTTTAAAAACATATTTGACATGCCCCTTTTATAGGCATTCTTGACGTTTAATGAGATTTTTGTTGAAGAATGATTTGTTGACTATTCGATCTGTCGAGATTTTATGAAAAAAAATAAATAAATAAAGAAGCTTGTTTGACTTCGAGATATTTTTGAAACAGTCCAAACAACATTTTTAACTTATACATGTTCTTTCCTCTACTTGTATGGTTCAAATCAACGTAGGCTGCATGCGGACCAATACTAGCTATGGTGTTGAACGGTGTGTAAGTGTGTAGCATTCGAATACTTAAAAGCAATGGGGCACCATGATCTGCTTTCACTTTCAGATCATAATTTTTGGAATTTAAGCTACTATTTCACACTTTAACCCTAATCTGCCTCGAATGAACTTTCGTTTGTTAGATTACGCATGCCTAAACTGTCCAGCTCCTATGACAAGAATCTTGTTCCATATAACCATTTATTTTCAAACCAGTCAGATCGGAAAAGATTGCAAAATCATGTGTGAAATAAAGTCAAGCCATAGTTTGTACTTGGGACAGGATTAGACTGGATTGGATGGGATTACTTGAACCATTTTGCTTGTTTGGTATGAAATTTGAGGAGAGCGTAGTTCTGGTAGAAGAAAAATGGAATAGGACTTCTACTGCGAAGTGGCCAAATGGGTAGCTGTTGAGTTCACAGCTGGTTAGGGAGGGTGCGTAATTTAGGTCGTAGCTCGGTGGGGAGTTGGGACACCAAGAAAGAGAGATGGGCAGGCTCGTTAGGGGACAATTAGGTCAGGGACCAGAGTCCGTGTTTATAGACTGGTCATGGTTTGCTGGTGGGTTGGGATCTAAAGTTGTGGCCAGGTTTAACCCTAGTTGGTGAACAGTCACCTCTTGTTCTCTTTGTGTTGGATTTGATGGGCGTAAGTGAATTATTGGTTTTCCAACCATCCACGCATTCTCTGATCGAATTTAGCCAATCTCATTAGCACGATAGGTGTTTATGTTTGGCAGTTGTACCAACTAGGAAGGATGAAAAAGTAAAAGAGATGAGAAAGTATACAAATATTTTACTGAGATTGGACATTTAAAATGAGTAAAACTTGGGAAGGAATGTTTTATTAAGAAAGCAACTTCTATGGATTAGTTATTGTTTTATGGATAATGCTTGTGTCCTCCTACTTACGAATAATGAATCATTATTGTTTGAACATCATAATCGAAATCATTCATTATTTATCATCATCTAAATATCATATTTGCAAAACATTATTCGATTTGAAGGTCTTTAGTTATCCATATGCACAAGACAAATGATAAGTTTATCATGAGGATGATACTCGTTATCAAAACTGTTGATTGATTTAATACATATGGATGAATAAACAATTTTCAAATTGAATGATTTTTTTATAAATAAGATTTTTGGATGATAATAAAAAGAAAGAACAATTTTACTTAAGATGTTCTGGACGGCAAAGATTCTTTAATTGTAAGTGAGAGAACACAAACATTAATTATCCTTGTTTTATTGGAACCGAATGCTATGGTGGCGGTGAACCCATTTCACGTGAGTTCTTCTCCATTATTAAGGGAACTCTATCAATGAATAGGATCGGTGTCTAGTCGGGGTGGACAAACTACAAGATGTCTTATAAGAGGTGTCTATAATGACATGGTTTGTGTATCTACCCAAGTTTTTCTACTTCAAAAATCTCTCTGGATTTTTTTTTTTTAATTTAGAGAACCTCAATGGTACAAGGAATATTATTGGAAATCTCTCGGGATGTTATTGGATGTCATTATTTATAAGGGGTGTGCTATCCACACACTCTTTTTGACTTCTCTCATACCTCTTGTTAATTTCTGTCTTTTGATCTTCTTCAATTCATTCGATCTGACGGTCGAAAATTAAAAGGGTGTGAGATAAGTAAAAATGGATGTGTGGATATCACATCCCTATTTATAATAATCGCGTATATCACATGATTAGTCATATGATGGAAAATAACTTTATACAACTACTAATAAGACATTATTGTCATCTTCATTTAATTGAAGATTGTTTCCTAATATCTTAGAATCCAAGCACATAGCTAAAAGTGGCTAACTTTAGACATGAAATAAATCACACCGATATCATGTTAAGATTTTAGAAACGGGCCAACGGTCCACAACTAATCACTTTGATATTGTTTCAATTTAATCACATGCAAAGCTTGGAATGAGTTATATTTTATCACAAAACCTCGGTGTTAGATAACGAAATCATTCACTTATAAGTAATAATATATAATATCAAATTTCCAAAATGAGATTGCATTTGTTCGATATTTTCATCATCATTTCCTCTATATTTCTCTCCACACAATCATCTTGAAGAATTTTTATCGTATCGTTGAATCCAAGCACACAGCTAAAAGTGGTTGACTTTAATCATGACACTATAATTCAAATTTTAACCATTGTGATTAACACACTCCTGTTCCATCCATTCCTCTCCGTCCAACCAAAACATAATATGCAAGAAACAAAGGGGTCAAAGACAAGTTGTTGGACTTCATGGTGGTATGCTTGGAAGGATAAGGTTTACATGACAAACAACTTCATTAACCTAATCTGTTTGCGTCCAAACTTTGACAGATGCATGTTGTATTGAATAATGCACATCTCAAACATGTGGAGTTGGCAAAGCATGTAAACTGCAGAAACAGAAAATTATACGTAGGAAAAAATTTAGATGCACAAAACGCAGAAAAATGAATGTATGGTAAAGAAGAAGAGATCCAAGAAAATACCAACAGGATCCTCTCCGGATCCTTTTGATGAGAATATTGGAAACTGTTAATCGTATTTGTTCATCGTACATCGTGCAATCAATTTTTATTAAATATTTTTTGTGTATTATTTTAAATAAAATTATTTTAAATAATTTATTATCGCATTATATACAATAAACGAATAAGATCGACGGATTCTCAAGATCTACAAAGAGGATCCGGATTGAAGAAAATATTCAAATCCCCAATAATAAGTACGGTCATAAGTCATAGACACTCAGTTTGCTTTTTCACTTTAAACTTCAAATCACGACTGAAGACCCTCACTTTTGTCCCCTCTGTTCTCGTATCCCAAACCTTTTAAACATCCCCAAGCAACCCTTTTTCCTTCTGCTTCCGGATCTGAAATCTCTCTCTTCTAATATTTTTTTTTTAACTTTAACGAAAAACTTTCGGTACTATTTACTTTAACGAAAAATCATACTTTTACATTAAAAAGTTAATTATGATACTATTCACTTTATCCTTTATTTTGTCTTTATCGTTAAAACTCAAAGTTTTCAAGCCATTTTTATTAGTTTTCCTCTTTTTTGTCCTTCTAATTCCTTATATTTGAACGTTCACAATTAAGTTACATTCATATTTCATGTATAGTTCTTTATAAAAAGAGAAATACAAAGAGAAAAGTAAGAGAGAACGGAAGAGGAGGGGAGAGATTCATATTCCTTTGCTTCCAATGCTAACTTGCGTCCCAAATATTCCCTTCCTTTGTCCATTGAACTTTTTAAGCCACGCTCATAATCAAACACAATACATACTCAAAAGTTTAATCCACGAAGAAAAATTCTTATCAACATTCACAATCACATGCTGCTTGTATGATATAAAAATGCGATGGATACAAAAGATATCTCCTATGATGCTCCTAACTCGCGGTGCCTTGGAGTTTAGTAATACAGTAACCAAGTTCTTTTTCTTCAATTAGAATTAGAAAACTCCAAACTAATGATCTATTGATTAAGGGTTTGGGCCAGTTGATTTAAGCTGAAATAATATGACCCAAAAGGCAAAACAGAGACAAGAATGCCCGCAGCCCAAAAAAAAAAAAAAAAAAGAAACAAAGCCCATATTTCACATCAAACTTTCCATGTAGCTAGAGAACTTTCATTGAATACTTGAGTTAGAGAAGTTGACAAGTATGCTTATTCTCTTACACAAGATATTGAATCCACATTTTGTGGATGAAAGTAGTTTAGAATATTGTTTTGTCACGAAAAAAATTGTTGATCATTCATTTGTTGTACTCAATGGAATCCAGAAGTTGAATCATAGCCGATATTGGCAAATTTTGTTGGAAAAATTTTGTAAACATGTGGTTTATGATGGTGATGAAGGACGAAAAATTGCTTCAAGGCACACATAAATACGTTATCCTTCAAACTCTATTCCCCCTAATACAGTGTGGATATGTGAATAAGCCTTGTTGATATAATGAAGCCCGGCCTATTGTTTGGCAAAGTTTTGCCGACTTCTAAACATCATCTGGAGTTGGGTTGCAACCTTCGGTAAAGAGTTGCAAATTAATAGCCGTTAGATTCATCCAAAAGAGAATCAAGGGCCATTATTTGATTAACCAAGGGACACACAAGTTCTTAAGTGACAAGTCCAATTCGAGAACACTCTCGGATAGTAATAAGTAGAGATTCCCATCAGACTGGCTACAAGTCCCATGTCTTCCAGACTTGAAGTTGGACATGCATCTGGAGAATTAGCATGGGTTACAATAAAAACATGACAATCATCGAGAGAAGTTGGAAGCGACGAACCCTTTTTCGAAGCACAAACTTTCGCACCAACGAACAATTCTCTCGATTCTTCCCTTATGATTTGTCGAACGGAGTAAGTTTGTATCGGCATTAAATCAGAGAGCACCAGTATGCTTATGATTATTCCTTCATGCACAAACCAAGCACAGTTCATGCACCATGGCATATGATTTATAGGTCGACGAGAACCCCATCAAGGACAGCTTGCCGCCAACTCTTGCATACCACACCGAACCGAAAACGATCACGAAACGAGAGACGCTGAGCCACTAGGCTTAAGATTTCAATGCAGAGATGAGCTCACATGGATGATCTAGGTCTTTCCATAACGCATTTGTTCACAAATGATAAAACTGCAGGTATATAATACATGAAGACAGAAATTAGTGGTGAGAGCCACAAGGAAACTCCAATTGCTAACACAACACTCTATTTCCCAAGGTTTCGATTCTAATCCAATATTTTTGTTCCCCTCCTTTGCTCTCGTACATTTAGACTTCCCCTAGCATTCTTTTTCCTTCTTATGCTAACTTGTGTCTCAAATATTCCCTCTCTTTGTTTGGACCAAAAAAACACAATACGTATTAGGAAGTCTATGAGGCGAGATAAAAATTTATGTCACGTGAAACGGGTATCTCATTAGTATTTATGTTTAGACACATAGCAAATACGAAATATTCGTTTTACACACCACTTAGAAGTAGCAAGAGGCTCCAAACTAAATGAGTTATTGATAAAAGTGTTTGGACTAATTGATCCAAGTTAAAATAAAATGACTTCAAAAAGAAAAAGAGAGACGAGAAAAGCCTCTTTACACGTATAAGAGTTGTTAGAATATCGCTGGCAGCAAAAAAAAAAAGGGTTAAATCTTCATTTTTTATTATGCAATCAAATTAGGAAGTTGAATCATGGTTGACCTTAGCAAATTAATATATTTTCGGCTTTTTAGTCAAAATGATCATTGAGATTTGTATAACTCTTTACTTTAGTCCCTGAGATTTGAAATCAACAGAAGTGCTCCTAAGTTTGTCCACCATAAATCATTTTGGTCATTCCTTGAAAAATCTTCATTAAATAAAGATATAATGACACAAATACCCTAAATTTTTGTCAAATTATTATAGGGGTGGGCACTTGAAACCGAAAACCGCAACCAAAACACGAACCAAATCGAACCGCACCGAACGGTTTGGTTTTGCGGTTTCAAAACGGTTTCGGTTTGAAACCGAACCGAATAGGGTAAACACGGTTTGGTTTCGGTTTCGGCCCTTCGAAACCGCATACCTTTTTTAAATCTTAAATTCTATTGGTTATTTTCATTGAGTCCATACATTTAGTATAGACTCAACCACATCATAACATAACCCTTTATTTTTTTTCTTCAAGTCCGTGCGTAGACTGCTCTTTTTTTCTCAACTTCATCTTTATTCATCTCTCTCGGTCTCCACTCTGCGACTCTGCTGCACTCCAGACGCTCTCTCTCTCTCGGTCTCCCCTCTGGCCTCCTTTCCTCTTCATTCCAGGCTTTCCAGCTCCTAGCTTCTAAATTTCAAAGGTGCTAATATGGTAAGAACTATGATTTATAACTTGTTTTAGTTAAATTTACTTATAGATTTGAGATTAATTTTAGGGTTAGGTTTAGGGTTGGGTTTTGAATCAAAAGGGGATTTGGTTTTTCGTTGGTTAGTATTTGATTTTTCTTCGTTCATGAACATTAGAATGTCAATTGAAAGCATACATTTGCATATTGGTGACATGGGAATAATGGGTAGATAGGTTCCCGTTTCTGCCGAATCTGCCCAGTATAATTTATTAATTTCAGTAAATTTTTACACAAAAAATTTAATGTGCAATTGTGCTGCGTGCGTGCATACGTTAATTTAGTTTTGAGAGAAGGGGGAGAGAGGTTTTGTGGCAGGGTTGGGAACGGTGGGGGTGGTGACTACCGGAGGTGAGAGAGACGCCGTGGCTTGGCTCTCTGGCTTTGTTGGGTACATTGATAAAGATCAAAGAGGTTGGCCCCATAGTCTTCATACATTCAAATCCAAAAAAGTAATGCTAGTGGATGGCTAGCAGTGCTTACTGCATTAGCGAACCCTTTTCCATATAGGGTTTATGATAGTTAATTCTTTTTGGTTGAGCTTTAGTTTGAAGAATTCGTGGTTCAAAAAAGTTATAATGCTATGCTTTTGATATGACCTAATCAAACAAAGATAAAATATGAGTTTGAAGTCATTTTATCTCTCGTGATTATTATACCTATAGGAGTTTGAAGTCATTTTATCAAGTATTCAAATATATGATGAATTTATTAACTTGGTTGCCTCAAGTTGAATTATTTTGTTGTGGTCCTTGGGGATGTGAATTTTGTTGTGATCAACTAGGTAACTATGATAGTTTTTTATTGGTACATGCAATGTAATGCAAGGGAAAGCAGGTTGCAATTGAGGCAAAATTTGGTGTAGAGTAAAAGGCTGTGGGTTTATGACAACAAAATGGAAAGGCCCTGCCTTCGGCCACGGTTGTTCACTTTTAGTTTTAGCAGCACACTGAGCACAGAGGTGTTTGTACTCTACTAGTCCATAAATGTTGTCCCATTACACCATCCTCACTTTGCTGCTGGACACGTAATAGTCACATAATTATAAAACCCACCATCTTTTTTTCAAACAATGAAACCAAACCGAAACCGTTTGAAACCAAACCAAACCGAACCAAATGGTTTGGTTTCATTTCGGTTTTAGCCTCAAAACCGCACCGAACCAAACCGTAAAAACTTGTGGTTTTGGTTTTGGTTTCACTCAAAACCGTACCAAACCAAACCGTGCCCACCCCTAAATTATTATGGCCCATTGTTTATTAAATTGAGGGTATTTTTGTCATTTGGTCCTTAATTTTTCAAGGAAGGACCAAAATGATTGATAATGGAAAAACTCAGGGACCACTTCTATTGATTTCAAATCTCAGGGACCAAAGTGATGAGTTATACAAATCTTATGGACTATTTTGGCTAAAAAACCTATATTTTCCTCGGATTAGGAGGTTAACACTGTTAAGAGAGATTAATGAACAGCCAGTTGTTAAAAAAAATGAAACACGCCATAGAAACAAAATGAATGCAAAGTCTTGTTCAATACGTATTATTAGAGTAAATGGACGAGAATGAGATAAAATAACTCAAGATTTACAAAGTAGGAAAAAAAGTGGAACAAATTGAGTTTTAGGTGGTTAAAGTGAGATTAAGTTACAATTTCAAGGGCATTTCAAAAAAAAAGAAAAGAAAAACTCTTTGCGTGCAAAGTGCGGACCTTTCTCCTCCTCCTCTCTCTTACAAGCTCAGTCTGAGCAGCGATGGCGAAGCTTGCAGTCATGGTGAAGACGAGAAATTGAGGAATCAGATCACTAGCCTGATATTCAAGGTCGGTGCCCTTTTCATTACTCTGTCAATTTCTTTTGGCTTTCAATGTTTGATTAATTTGATCAACGTAATCAGGTTCTTGTGATTCAGTGAGTGAGTAATCCGTCTTTTTGATGGGTTTATTATTTCGTGTCTGAATTCCTCTTCCGAATAAGTTTTTGACTGTTGGGTTTGCCAATTTTATAAATTTGTGTATAAATTAAGAAATGCATTTAAATTTGTTGAATGGTTTGAAGTTGGTTTTGTTGGAATTTACTGACTGGTATCAGTTTTAATCTATGGAATTTCTATTTCGAATGTATTTGATTATCGTATACTGACCAGTTTGTTTTCGGAAAATCGTTTTATTTTCTCAATTCCTAGTTCCTCAGTTGTTTTTATTGTGATTGTGTTTCTTGCTGCTTGTGATTGGCTATAGGGTTGAGTGGTTCATGCTTTTCGGAAACTGACGAGGTTTTAGATGGGGGATTCTGAGGTTAATGTGAAGGCTCAGAAGACAGTTTTTGTAACTGTTGGAACTACTAGTTTTGATGCTCTTGTTAGAGCGGTGGATACACATGAGTTTAAAGAAGAGTTGTCGAAAAGAGGGTATACTCGGCTTCTAATCCAAATGGGGCGCGGATCCTATATTCCAACAAAGGTATTTTTGATTTTTCAGGTTGCACGAATTATGCGATTAGTAGTTGTTCTTCACAATCTAATTTAAAGTAACAAACTTTAAGGGGTGAAAAGTGGATGTTCAAAGAATGCATTGTCCCGTTTGCTATTTTAGATTTCGGTTCAAGTTGCTCCACCTCTATAAAAGCATGGGAAGTTGTAGTGTTGATATTCAATTCCTATGTGGATAGAGGTTAAATGTTTGTCTGTGATTCAATGAATTTAGAACTATCCCGATGACGAAGAAATTAATCTTCTAATAAGCTATTGGAAACTCAGCAAGATAACTGTTATTCGTTATTTAGAACATATGCGTTGGTCATAGTCTATCCATGCTTTTTTCGTTTTCTTTGTTTCCCCGTCAACATTTTTTATGATGCAGGCTGAAGGAGGAGATGAGCCCCTTGCTGTTGACTACTTCACTTTTTCTTCAAGCATTGCAGACCACCTGAGAGCCGCATCTCTTGTGATCAGTCATGCAGGTATTATTCTGATAGCGTCTTCTTATCCTTCTGCATTTTTTACCATTTGGTTAATAAAAGACTTGCGGGTGTTCTGATGTATTTCTAAAAAGCACGTAGTTTCAGCTAAAAGACTTGCAGCGCTAATTTGTCATGTTAGAATCTTAGACATTGCAAGGAAGCAAATGTGAAAGAGATCCTCATGAGGACTCGGTAACTCTTATGTATTAGTTTCATCTCTTTTCCTATCATAAATGTGACACTCATCTAGAGTTTGTAATTTTAGTTTAGTGCTTTTGATAGTTTTTGAATTCATCAATTTTCGAAGAATTTTTGTCAAAATTGTATAACGTAAAAGTACACACGAAGCGTAAAAATTATTGTTGATTGTGAGCCATTTATTTACTTTGATGCTTCAGATATTTTCGTGGCCACGATGTTTTATGTGAATATAATTTACTGTGGCGCAGGGTCAGGGAGCATATTTGAGACATTGAGGCTTGGTAAGCCCTTAATTGTCGTCGTGAATGAAGATCTGATGGATAACCATCAAAGTGAGTTGGCAGAAGAACTAGCAGACAGGAAGCATTTGTACTATGGTCGCCCGCAGACACTTCATCACGTTGTAGCAGATATGAATTTGGATTCCCTCGTTCCTTACCATCCAGGTGATGCGACACCAGTTGCCGCGCTTATCAACAGGTTCCTTGGTTTTGCAGATGAATGACGGAATTGTAAAACGTTACGACTTTTTTACTGAATCTATCGATGATATAGTCTTTTGCATGTTATCGATCGAGATGCATGTTCGGTTGGCTAGGATCTCAAATACTTTTGGGTATCAGATTGGGAAGACTTCATTTCATTTGCGTAGTTGAGACTCTTTAACATGTTATGCACCAGCTAACTTGTACCAAATGAAAGGACCACATGTTACTCTTTCACAAAAAGAGCAATTTAGTTCTCTCTTGGTATGAAACCGATTGTTCTTTATAATCCTCGAAGGACTTACCTGTCACGGAATATATTTCCCATGTCTCTGTGACACCCTCACGCAATGCCTCTCCTCCTCCTCACGTGACTTATTTGGTGACTTACCGCGTGAGGGTGAGAGACACGGGATATGCATATCCCGATGACAGGTAAGTCCTTCAAAGATGATCATGAACTTACTTTTTTTAACCCTATAAAACCTAGTTGGAAGGACCCGTCGCATGTAATGTGTCTGGGCATTTTGTTTCAACTTATTCTCCTTGTCTTCTGGGTTGGAAGCTGCTATTTTACTGTTTGTTTATTCGTTTTTGTGGCAATTATGTTAGGTTGGCACATTTGCCAAGTTCACAACCGGTGAAAAAAATCATTATCCACATGTCAGCAAGTCATATAAGCATCCAGATAATGCGGAATTTTCGGAAGCCGTGGATTTTTATATAATTAGGTAATAATGGTTGGGGATTTTTTATGAGTGTTATATTATCCACACACTTATTTTTATCTCTCACACGCATATTTCAATTTTCGGCCGTTGGATCGAATGAATTGAAAAAGATTAATAGGTAAAAAGTAACAAGGGTTTGTGGGAGGTAAAAAAAAATGTGTGAATAGCACTACCCTTTTCCAATATGTTAGGCGATATTTTATACACTCTTTTTTTTATTTTTTTTTATTTTTTTATGGTTATTAGATATTTGATCAAAATCTCAATGGTCAGAAATATCGTTGTATATATTTATACATTGGAACATAAATTTGTTGATGGAGCTTTAGAGTGCTAATACTACGAGTGTTTTTAATTGTTAAATTTGATTTTCACAACTACCGACGAAGAAAATATTGAATGATTTGAGTGGAGAATCGATACGAAAACCTCCAAGGCCTTCTGAAGGACAAAGACAATTCCTATAGAAAATACAAAAGAAGAGACGAAGCAAGTACACAGAACCAGCTATTCACGAGGCAGAGATAGAGATAGAGAGAGATAAAGAGGAATCATGTGAAATGACCAAACTTAAAAGAGAGAAAGAAAGAGAGATGGCATCCTACTTAGAAGGGAAATAAACTCAACCCCCAACTCTACACCATATGCAAACTTACACCTCACCTCTCTCTCTCTCTCTCTCTCTCTCTCTCTCTCTCTCTCTCTCGTGCATTGCTTTGTGCTCTCATGGAAGTTAACACCACCGCTGCTGCATCCGCAGGGCCACTTGACCTCGCCGCAAAAAACCACACTCATAAACACCAACCGTACAGCCACCACCAACACCACCAGGGAAACTTTCCTTCAAAATCTGTTCTTATCATCATCATCTCCATCATCTCAGTTATGGCCCTTCTTGCTATAATCTTCATCGTACTAATGCTTAGACGGCTCGTCAAGTCGACGAAAACAAATGGCAATATTTACAAAGAGAACACCGGCTTGATCAATACAAGTTGCAGGTCCATTGCTCAAACCGCAGTGGACTTCAATTCTAGCCCAGGTAATTAAACATCGCCCCATCTTTTATTTCATTTTATTTGTACCAACTACCAGGAGAGAAACTTAAATACATACATCAAGATGCCACTATTGCCATATCCCAATTCAATCATGCAATGCCATGTGCAACGCACGGCAAGAAATAATTCGCTTAGGATAACGCCAAAGTGACATTGCCGTTATGTTATGTGAGAACGTTAAAACGCATGACAGTGTCAATAACATTTAAATATACTGTTGTAAGGAAGTTGTACTCCTGTATTAGGAGCTACTTTGATATTAAACAGATGATTTTGAGCAAGTGCAAGTCCAAGTTCTAATGTTGGTACGCGTGAAATTGGGGCAGATGTGAAGGGTGGTTGTCTCCAAGGAGGGAATTCTGGAAGGCCATTAAAGGCACCTGCAGACAAAGGAGTTCAAGTGTTCTCGTACAAAGAACTTGAGGAAGCCACTGATAAATTCAGCGAGGCAAATGTGATAGGGCATGGTGGGTTTGGAGTGGTGTATAAGGGGGTCCTAAGAGATGGGACAGTGGCAGCAATTAAGATGCTGCGCAGGGAAGGCAGGCAAGGGGAGCGTGCCTTCAGGTTTGAGGTGAGTGACTTCATTTATTAGCTTTTTGTTCCGATTTGATCCTTGTATTTCTTTACTTAATTTTCGTTTCTGTCTTGTTTTTTATCCCACTTCTTTTCTGAATACATTTGACTTGAAAATTAATGTCATTTTGTCATTTTTAGACGTGCTCATTTGTTTGTCAACACAAACTCATGTGCATTAGAAGATACATAGTACATTAACAAGAGAAATTTTTTTTATTTTTTTTAACAAACGCTATTATCTACACTAGGGGTGGACTTAGCCTCACAATGGTTTAACAATAATGTGGTTCAAATTCGTTTTTTATGAGAATCAAACCTAAGACATTTCACTTATAAGTGAAAAGGAATACTATTAGACTGTAGTACTAAGTGACATTAATAGGAGGATTTATCTACAACGCCACTGTAAAACTCTCGACCACTAACACGATGTCATTTAATTTTTAGTTTCATACATAGGTTGTCATTGCATGATTAGTTTAACACAACACATTTTTTGCATCTCCGTTTCATTTAACTCCTTTTGCATGAATAAGGAAGAGAACTTGCCTGAAATATGGACATATATGTCCATCACTTGATGAGATGCAACAGGAAGATGAGTATATCCTGTAGCAAGCAAGTCTTCTTCCATTAATAAATCTTTGGCACAAGTGATTTAGGGACAAAGAACAAGAAGGATATATATATTTATCCCAACTCCTCCACTAAAAGATTTTTGGATCGCCTCTGAAAAAAAGATTTTTGGCTCTCTCCCTCTCTCGTACACACACAAAACAGACTTCTTTCAAAAAATGCTATGACCTTCTAGTCCTAGGGCTTGTTTGGATATGTTTTTAAAATGACTGAAAGCGCTTTTAATGAAAATGTTTTTGGATTCCAAAAGCACTTTAAATGCTTTCTGCAAGAAGCACCAATTATGTGCTTGTGCTTCTTCCAGGAAGCACTTTAAGTGTTTTTTTTTCTTTCAGAATTTACTTGTATTTTTACTAAGAATTGGTTCTAAAAACATTTACCAAAAACTCTTTCAGTCATTTTAAAAGTGCATCCAAACGAGCTCCTAGTGTTTTATGATTGTCTAACCTCACTTGGGAAAGCAAATCTTGTGGGTTGACTTAAGCAACCCTCCCTCACACACACATTATGCTTCCTTCAAATGTTTTGATATAGGAGTTTTCTTTATAAAATGTGTGCATTATATCTTATTAAACAAAGTTAGACCCTAAATTTCAGGATTCAAAATCATTCTAAACTGTTTTATTCAATTCCTGCACATGGGTTTGAGAGAAAACTAAAAATAACAACTGCGTTTGTCTTTTTCTTTTTTAGTAAGTTTGAAGGATTTCGACCTCTGAACATAAAATACTCTTATCCGCAATCACCACTAGGCTACCCCAATGCCTTTTTATCTTCCCGTTTTCTCCTTATTGTAGGTGGATCTACTAAGCCGGTTGCACTCTCCATACTTGGTGGAGCTACTTGGCTATTGTGCTGACCAGCACCATAGGCTCCTCATATTTGAATGCATGCCCCATGGTACTCTGCAACGCCATCTCCATCCTACAAACAATCATCAGCCGTTGGATTGGGGGACCCGACTGAGGATAGCCCTTGATTGTGCTGAGGCCCTTGAGTTCCTCCATGAACATGCAATCCCATCTGTTATACACCGTGACTTCAAGTGCAGCAATGTTCTACTAGATCAAAATTTTCGTGCCAAGGTGTCGGATTTCGGATTGGCCAAGATGGGTTCTGACAAGATCAACGGTCAGATTTCAACGCGTGTGCTAGGGACCACCGGTTATCTGGCACCAGAGTGAGTGCTGCATCATCTGTAATGGAGCCCCCTCTCACTACCACTCAGATGCTAACAAACATATAGGCACTGCAATAGAAGCATGCATGCACATGGGTGTATATACACTGTCACTATTATTTTAGCTGTCATTTTTTATCATCTTCAGTACTGTTACTTGGGTAGAGTAGAGAGAAGTAATTTTCGCACATTCGTTTTTTTTGTCAACACTTGGTAATTCAAATTGTTGAATTGAATAAAACAAATATATAGAGATGTGCAAAAAGAGAACAGATGTGTGCGGAAATCATTTTCTTAAAAGAGAATTCAAATGCCTGTGTACAAGAAGTGCATTGTGTAAGTACTAGTTTCTTAACTTAATATCTGTGATCGATCTTTTATTTTTCGTTAATTTTTTGGACCTTTGATGATATAGGTATGCCTCGACTGGAAGGCTCACCACAAAATCAGATGTATACAGCTACGGCGTGGTTCTTTTAGAGCTCTTAACAGGGCGTGTGCCGGTAGACACAAAACGGCCTCCTGGAGAGCATGTCCTTGTTTCATGGGTACGTCAATTGTAAATCTGTTAACAGATGAGTATGCATGCATGCAAAATGAAACTAAAATGTACATAATTTTTATTGTACTGTGATTAATCAGGCTCTTCCAAGGTTAACTAACAGAGAGAAAGTATTGGAAATGGTTGATCCAGCTCTTCAGGGGCAATTCTCAAAGCGGGATCTAATTCAGGTCAGCTTAGCTAGGACGTTCCAATTAATTATATAATCATCAGCAGAAAGTTATGAATTCTTGGAGTTTTAACTAACTGAAAGTTTTCTTTTTATAATTTTTGTTCTTTTAGATAGCAGCTATTGCAGCAATGTGTGTGCAGCCGGAAGCTGAATATCGGCCTCTAATGACGGACGTGGTACCGTCTCTAATTCCTCTGGTTCAAAACTCCTCTTATGGTGCTTCCTCTGGTTCGTCTAGATTTCATAACCAAATACCAAGTCCAAGGTGTTAGGGATTTCTCCAAATAAAAAATAAAAAAATTGTATTAGGGTTCATGTGAAAACTACAAAATGAAGTGAACTGTTCAGATAACTTATCAGCCAGTGCTTTGGCAACTTATTTATTTATTTATTTTTAAATGTTACTCTTACCATCTAGTTGTATCATCATTTGTATCATCTTTCCAATAAAGATGAGACCCACCTACGTTGGCGGATCCAATCTTTATTAGAAAGATGGTACAACTAGGTCGTGAATCGTGATTGTAACATTACTCTTCTTTTTTTTCACTGAAAACAAGGGTACACATGCATTCTTGATCGGCTAGTATATTTAAATTAACTTAATATTTCGTATATGCATATGTATAAATCCAATTAATTTGTGCTGTAATATATGCTTATCCTTTTTACTATATAACTGTATGTTGTAATATATTTTGAAACTTTTTATATCAAAAGAAATTCAGAACACTTCGAAAAACTTCAGATTGGAAATTCAGAATCTCTAAGCGGATTCCAATTTTCATTCTAATTTTTGAAAATATTCATACACAGATATTTTCGGATTCGAAAATTTTAATGTTGATATCGGAAACATCATTCCAACTTCCACCCTTATGCTGAACCTCTCTTTTTCTAGTGGATGACGACTGACCGATGACCAAGTGTATTCTTAATGCAAATATGTATAGTTAGAAGTTGTTTGGTATTACATTTAAAATGGGAACTTTAACGAAAGAAAGCTTCCGGTACTGTTCACTTTAATAAAAAATCACATTTTTACATTAAAAAGTCAATCATGATACTATTCACTTTACCCTTTATTTTGTCTTTATTGTTAAAACTCAAAGTTTTCAAACTCTTTTCATTAGTTTTCTTTTTAAAAATTGATATTCCATTTAAAAATACTTTGCAGTTTTTAAAAAATGAAGAACGTTACTAAATTACTTAGTACTTGGTATCAAAACAAAAAATTGGATCCAAAGAAGGATGCCAAACAAGCCCTCAATCATTTAAGAAAGTTACAAACAAACCCTTAACTTCGAAGATGAACGTACAAGAAGAGCGTTTCGTGTGTAAATTTGTAATAATTTCTTAAACATGGTCCTTTAATGGCTTAACAATAACCCGAATACATTTCTAGAACCGTAAATCCGCCTAAGATGGTGCTATCAGCAGATAGATTTCGGGCAATGAAACTTTGTCGATGAACTACCGGCTGCGAAGAATGCAACAGTTACAGTGAACCTAACCTTGAATTTCTGCTCATTCGTTTTCAGTTTCAGCTTCCATGGCAGCACTTTTTTCTCCTTGTTTCTCTCCTTGCGAGTTGATGCCCTTTCTATTAACTTTATCAGCATATTTGGAAAAGGCAGCAGACAAGGCTGACTTAACACTCAATTTTCGTTCTTTCTTTCCACGTTTGCTTTCATCTTCTGTTTCCTCTGCTGCTTTATCTTCATCCACTGAACGAGGTTCAGCATTGCTCGGGACAGAGGTTTCTGGAACAGCAGGGCGACTGGCAACCACACGCTTAAATGGTTCATGAAATGTATCATACAAACGTTTCACCTGATAAGCAAGGCAAAAAAGGAACAATTGTTATGCCTCCCATCGTATATTGGTCTGAACATTAAAAAGAAAAAAGGTCGACAGCGAATACCTTACGCTCTCCTATCCCAGGGCAACGAGCTAGATCTTCCATGGAAACATCCATGATATGAGAAAGAGCCTGCAAACATGAGAATGATATTTCAACATTTCTAAAAACTAAAAAGTAAAAACCACACTATCTGCCAATGAATTCTCAGTGCAAAACTGGAGGCATACCCCGAACGTAGTACCAAGGGTGACAACATCAGTCTTGTTAACATGTCGAACTGTTGTTAACGCGTGATTTAGCTACCCAAAATGGACAAGGTTCAGTTCGATGAATTCAGTGTCATAAATTTTACAATCCATACCAGATATTTTCGCAAATTAAGCAAATAATTTGATAAGACTCTAATTTCTCTACATGAAGAATATAACTGATTAGTTGACCTCAACTGTACTAATACCCGCGATAAATAGTCTGTATCCATTTGACCTTGAATAATGTCTGCAGGCTTGTTTTCATAGACTTTTATAGTCTCCAAGTATCGACCACATTCCTCCAAGCTATAAAAGAACATGTTAGAAGCACATCTGGGGTCAAAGAAACTAACAAAAACTAAGCTACCGGGAGTAAGCTAAAGCTAAACACCTTTACAAACAGAGACCCTTTTAATGATACTTGATCCCCGTTAAAATGGTTAATCATGTTCTTGAAAAGCTTACAAGAAGAATATCAAATATAACTTTCCAATATCAGAGTCATGGAAAAAAAGACTGTTGCCAAGTTTACATTTTTGGCTTGCAGTTCAAAACAAAATACTTATACCTCCAACCGCATAATAGTGTGCATTCATGAAGCAGAGCAGTTTTAGTAACTTCAAGTAAAGGCTTGATTACATCTTCCTGAAAACCAATAGAAATAGTGAGCAAGTCTGCTATTATAAAGGCAGAAAAAGAACTGCTCACTTTACTGATAAAGCTATGAAAGACAATATTGGCACAATGGCTTACCACATCAACATGGCAAAGGACAACACGAAGCTTAAAGTTCTTTTGCAATTCTCTGATACGGAAATATAGGTAGTCTGGATGCAGCAGATGATACCGAAGACTACAACAATTGGTCAACATACATATCATATAAATCAAAATCAACTTATACGTTTCATCGTATTGAAATTAGCATGAGTTAGGCATCATCAACTCGAGTCTAAAAACACCTCAAGCTCAAAAGTTAAGGCAACTACGGTATCATTGCTGTGTACTGTTAGTCAATTTCCATCTAGATATTCCATTTTTTCATGAGAAAATAAATGCAAAGGTAGCTAGATGAGAAATCATATTGGATAAACTGTCATACTATGTAAGTTTTCACATAACAGTTGTATCATATTTACCACAGCATCCTGGCTATAGATTCACATATATATAACTTGGTATGACGACCGTGCAAATGTTCAAACCTGAGATAGAGAGCGCATGAGCTTTGCCCAAGTAAGTAGTCACAAACAATATCTGCAAACTCCCACCTCACATTTCTAATATGTTTCAGCAATGGGTTTCCCTTCTGTAAGGAGGAATTAAATTTTACACTCAGTTCGCAATAATAGGACTGTGGAATGAAAAATTGCTAAACGATGCAAAGGCTGATCATGAACTTTACTCTGCTTGTGGCAATAAATATTTGGAGCTATTCTAGACCCCGTATCATGGTAAGGCTACAAATGTAAAACATGGACCTTCAGATCTAATTTTCAAAATTAAGTACTGAGTAATGGATGCATCAAATTGGCTAATCATTCACTACACCAACACCCTAAAACTAACCAAAAACCCATCTTATCCTTTTGTGCAGTTACAGCCTTTTTTCTGTCACAAATTTCATACACACTGACATCAAAATGTATAAACATATGAATAAGGGAATCTTAAGAAGTCTTGTAGAAAAAGGACATCGCATATATCGCATACATAAAAAGGTTTGAAAACTGCCAGTGTCAACAACACCATTACTGAAGATACTAAGATCAGCACATTAAAATTTCACAAACGTGGTCAATGGTTACCTGATATTCATTAGTTCAACTCATGTTTCACTGTTCAGACAAAGTATGCCAACTTTCAAATCGTAAGGAAGAAGTACCATTATCTTAGACGGTTAAATTTGAAAAATGCAATGCATTGTCTAAAACTCTCAGAAAAACACACCGAGTACCATTGGATGAAGAGTACTAGACCTGTCTGTGGCTCACAAGAATTGCATTGCGACGCTGAACAGATGAAGATGATGCAACTGCATTCGCAGGTGAAGATGATGAAGACGGAACATCAGATTGGCCAGTTTGCCTAAACCAAAAAGCAAAGAACGAAAGCATCTCAGCTTCGGATAACCAGAAAAAGAAAACACAAACCTTAACAAACCACCTAATAGTTCAATCAACTAGAAGCTCTGTCCTTGCTGAGTTCTTATACAACAAAGAGGACTTCTCTCTGAACCTGATTTCCAACATTTTATCAACCTAAGATTTCAATGCTCACTTGGGTTCTAAGAAAAATGAAAGCTGACAAATCATAGCAAAATCAAACATCATAAAGATTAAAATTTTAAGTAATCAAAAGCTCAAGAAAGTTCTCTAAACTTAGTTTCCAACATTTTATCAGCCTAAC
Organism: Malus sylvestris; assembly: GCF_916048215.2. Taxonomy (NCBI): domain Eukaryota; kingdom Viridiplantae; phylum Streptophyta; class Magnoliopsida; order Rosales; family Rosaceae; genus Malus; species Malus sylvestris. The sequence goes on from NC_062263.1 coordinate 28,152,787, forward strand.
ATTTCGAAAATGCTAAGTTGGGTTGTAACGAAAGTCAATGTTTACAAATTACAGCAAGATCAAATATCATAAAGATCAAATTTTTCAGAAACCAAAACCTCAAAAAACTTCTCTTTTATTTCTTCTCACACGCCCATCAGAAAAGAAGTACGAGAATCACAGTAACTTCTGAATAAACAATTTCCCACCAAAACAAACAATAACCCACATTTCCTCAATCAGAAACCACCATAAATCCATATAAAAACTGTCCACTAAACAAACACAAGGGTCTGCATTGAAATTGGTGAAAAGGGTACCTCGAATTGGTGGCGTCTGAGGTCTGCGGCGGTTGTGAGGCGGCGGTGGAGGGAGGAGGCGGCGAGTAGAACTCAGAGGACTTGACGAATGCAAATGCTTGAGAAAAGCTATGTGAAGGAGTGAAGAGAGAAGGAGGGGTGGATTTAGACTGCGAGCTCTCGAGTACTTCTTGAAAAGATGGTATTTTTATCACTGTTTTCTTCTTGTTTTTGTTCAGGTCCGACTCTGTATTTTGCCCTCCGTCTTCGTCTTCCATGTCTCTCTCTGTTTCTTCTGCTCTTTCTTCGAGTACGTTGATGGTTTTGCGTAGGTGGTGTTGGGTTTCAGGCTTGGGCTTGAAGTGATGATGGGTTGTGGACCATTAAAGCCCACTTCATTGAAAATTTAAAAGTCGTAGGTTTAGCAAAATGTAGACTTTCTCGTATTCGTGTCGTGTTGATCACGAATCGCAATTGTAACGCGTTATTTGTTGACAAACTGGCCTTCTGCAGTCAACTGAAAAAGTGAGCGTGATACTAAAAAACGTAATTTATTCGGTGATTAGCAATAGCATGCATTGATAACTTGGATTCTAACGTCCAACGTCATGCAGTTTAATCTATTAAGTAGTTTGGTAATTACAAACTACACCAACATAAATATGTGATCGTGATTCTTACATCATCTCTACTGCAAAATTTGATCAAACAAAGATTCTAAAAAATTTTGATTTTTTTTTTAAAATCAATTACAACATGCAGACCGATCGACAAATAAATCCCATGAGGAGGAGAGACCAAGGAGGAGCAAAATAATCTGAATGGGGATAATCGCTTTCTAACCAAAACGTATGACAACCCTGTTGATAAGCCAATTTGACACTTATTTCCGCATAAAAAAAATAAAAAAATCAATAATAATTCGATACCAATAATAATTGTTGATGGTGCTGAAGGCGAGCGAGTTAGCAAAGACCCTTAGGCTAATAGATAAGAGAGCATCGGGGGTCAAAGGGAATGCAATTTCACGTGTCAAAGAATATTGTTTCATTAATTTGACAACAAGGTAAGATAGGAAAAATTGAAAGACAACAAAGTAAACAATAGCAAATCTGGAAACACATTGTACTTATGAACGGTAAATCGGTTCATTTTGAAATTTAATTTAGATTCAATTTCGAGGGCACTTGAGAGTCAAAAGAAGAAAACGCCAAAGAAACTAGAATACCAATATGTGCTAGAAGGAGAGTGGGGTTGGTAATTTCCAAACAATATAATTAAGAGAGTTTTAATGAAACACTCTCGGTACCATTCACTTTTAACAAAAAACTATATTTTTACTTTTTCCTGGTAGTATTCACTACACATTTATTAATCATTTTTTATTAAAATTAAAGTTTTTTTAGAATTTTTTATTATTTTTTCTTATAGTTAAACAGTCGGGTTTCAATTTTCAAATGCTTTCACACCAAAAAAAAAAAAAGTTTATACATTCTAAGATTGGAAAGTGGAAGGGATTAGTACCCTAAGTCACAAGATAAGATATTGGAATTGGAGGGCCCAAAAAGCAATCGGTTGCTTCCATAAACTGCCGAACAATTAGCACCAAAAGGGCGATGAATGCCAAACAAAATGGTCAAATATTCCACCCTATTATTATAAGGGGGAACACTCCAAACTCCGAAGTAACAAATCACATATTATGCAAAAGATTCTTTTTCCTCACTAAGAAATTTTTTAGTGTGTTCGGAACACAAACACATTAACTTTATATTAAACAAGTGAAGAGATACTTAAAAAAAACTTCTCGCTATTTGTACATAACATGTGGAGTACCGATCCATGTTTTATTAAAAAATCTCTCTTCCCTCACCTAAGTATGCAATAATCAGCATGTTATTATGCATGATAATTGAAAGCACAAATAATGAAATTCTTATATACACATAGGGCTGGCATTTTGAACCTGATCTGTTAAACCTAGTATTTGGGTGGGTGCTTAACAAGTTGGGTTGTTAACGGGTCAACCTGTTAGTCACCCGTTAAATAACGGGTCATTTTGGGTCAACCCGTTAGCACCTGTTAACACTCATTAAGGAGGACTTTTGTGTAATTTCATAGTTGGAATAGAAAACCTAGCTCTCTGTTTGTTCGCTCACGTTTGAACCTGGACTGCACATTCCTCTCCGGGGCTGCCGTTCTCTCCCTCATCTTCTTCCTAAAAAATCAAGGTTCCACTGAGTTCTGCCACCCTCTCTCCGGTAAGTTCTGATTTCCTTTCACCTCTTCTTCCATGGCGATTACTTTTTGTTTCTGCAGATTATATTTTTCGACTATTTTTCTCAGTTTTTTATTATAATTGAGAGCAACTTTTTGTTCCATGATGAAGAAGGCGCCTCATCGTTGGTGAAAGAGCTGAGAGCGTCCTTCTTCTCGGCCTCCCAGGAATTGGGTTTTGATTAGAATTTGCAGAAAAAATTTTGGGTCTTAGATTTTTTTGTTGGTTCCTGAATGTTTTGGTGTGCACATGCTGACCAATTGATGCACGTCTCACCAACTCTTTCTCTCTCTCTTACATGTCAATAATTCATATATATATGTTAAATCATGAATTGGGTTGTGATCAGAATTTGCTGATTGATGTAGTTCAATACAAAACTCTATTATATGTTGATTGCTCACTCAGTTGTTTTGTTACATCATTGCTCACTCACTTGTTTCGTAAGAAAGCTCCAGGTGTTCATCAAATCACTCCATGACTTGCATATGCACACAAACCAAATGAAAGAAAGAGGTGGCTAGCACAAGCACTAGGATGCTAAGGTTTCTTTCTTACACAGTGTAATTAAAAAAAAAAAAAGGGTTAACAGGTGAAACGGGTTGAAACGGGTAACCCGTTAGCTTAACAAGTTGGGTTCGGGTGACCCATTAACTTAACGGGTTGAGTTCGGGTGACCCGTTAGCTTAACGGGTCGGGTTCAACCCGACTCCAAACCCAGTAAACCCAACCTGTTTACAGGTCTATGTACACACTATTTATAATCACTTGTAAGTGAAGAAAAACACTATTAAACCCTAGTGTGGACACAACCAAGCGAAAAATGTGTGGCTCTTGTTTTTTGAAAAGTTTCCAGGGTAACCGATGACCAAGTCATTAGAAGAACAAAGAATTCATTTCTTTTTGGTCCAACAAGAAGTCCTTTTGTATTTTTCCCTCCCATTCATTTAGGGTCATCGTGCTCAATTCAAATATCTGAAAACAAGTTTTAACTAATTTTGGTCCTTTTGTATTTTTCCCACCCAAAAACCTCTTTAATTTGATATTTTCTTCAAGTTGTCCTTAGTCCTTTTTTAAATTAAAAAAATATTAGAAGAGTGAAAATTAAACTTGAGATTTTGTACAGAATGTGGTATATTATTGACCAACCGAATTACAAACATTTTAAAATTCTCGTTTTCCTAATGCATTATACATAAAGTCGCCCAATAAAACAAGATCCTTTAATTTTTGTACAGATTGCGGTATAATATTGACCAACCGAATTACAAACACTTTAAAATCTCGTTTTCCTAATGCATTATACATAAAGTCGCCCAATAAAACAAGATCCTTTAATTTGTAAGACCAACTCATTCCATTGACTGTGTATTATTGAGTGTCTCAACATTGTCATCTACAGGACACCCGGTCTTTTCAAATTTAAAGTTCAAGAAAATTGATAAATAAGGTACAAAAACATTTATAGACATTGAACAAATTGACCCAAGCAGTGGAGGGGAAAAGATAAAAAAAACTTATACGAACTAACCAAAGCTAATTAAACCGGAGGCCGAGCCGAACTGCTCCTAGACATTTCCGGCTTGGCCGGTGTCTCACCGTCAATTGCCGCCACTTTCGGCGACGAACGACTTGACATCCTTGTGAGAAATGGTGGCGTTTTGTTGAACACCCACCGGTCCGATCTAAATTGCCGGTCCAACGGCTCGAGCCTTCTGTAGCTCCTCACTCTATTAATACTGCTACTCTCGCCGGTTCGGGGCCCACGCCGCGAACTCCCTTCTCGGGGTAAGACCAATAAGCTAGTGGACCGGTTCAGCTTCCGGTTCATAATCTGTTTCCTGACTTCAACCGGTAACCTCAAGGTGAACCGCTCAGTGTCTTCTCCCGGTTGGACCACAGAGTGTCCGGTCGAGTGTGACCGCGAGAACAATCTCCGCAGCCTGCTCGATCTCGATCCACGTGTACGGTTCCGATTAAGCGTCTGGTTTATGTTCAACACCTCAGGTTCTTGCTGTGCTAGCATTCCCAGGTCATCTCTCTCCCGTTCCTCGTCTACGGCGTCGTTTTGAGCTTCGACGTCGCCCTCCTCCTGCTCCGATCCCAACTCAGTGAGTTGTGGTGCCGAGTCGCAGGGCTGCGGAACGAGGTTGGCCCGGCAGACGGGACACGTGGTGTGCGACATCAGCCACACGTCGATGCAGTCAGTGTGGAACACGTGGTCGCATTTGGGGATCAAACGCAGCATTTCGTCGTCCTCGAATTCGTTTAAGCAGACGGCGCACTCGAGCTCCTCTTTCCCTATTTTAAGCCCTTTGATCTCGGCGTAGTCAAGGGTGGGGAAGGTGTCGAGGACGGCGGCGTCGAGACCGCGTGATGCTGCGCCGCGTCTGGATCGGCCGGTGTGGGAGCCGCCGGCGCGGATGGTGTCGGCTTGGTAGGTGTCGGAGCAGCGGCGGACGTAGACCGAGAAGAAAACCATGAGGAAGAGGGCGGCGATCAGTACGGCGATGATGATGGCCAACGGCGGGCTGAACCGCTGGTACTGGTACGGGTCGGACCCGTCCGGACTGGGCTGGGCTCCAACCGGTGAGAGGAAGAAGAGGAGGAAGAGAGCGAGGACCACATGCTTGGCGGCGCAGGATAAGAGCGGAGCCATGGTGTTGTGGTACCGGGGAGGATTGCTGGAAAAGGAGGATATAGAAGGAGAGTGAGAGAGGAAGGGGGATGAGGTTTATAAATGAAACGAGAGAGAGAGAGAGAGAGAGAGAGAGAGAGAGAGAGAGTGAGGAGAAGTAACGTCGGCGAAGGTGTCTTGCGGAACAAAGGAAGACAAGAGCTGAAGACAAAGAAGGGAAACGATGACTATCAAGCCGTGCGGATGGGAGTGGGACCCCCAGTCCCGGGACTTTCTCGGGCTTTTCTCGCCAGGGAATGGTGGGGGGTGCGGTGATGTCAGCGGCTGGTCATGGGTGGCGTTCCGCGGCGACTTGCGTTGCTCGGCCTTCCGAATTAGTAAGGAATCTGGGAATAAGTTTGCCTATTGGAAATTATTTCAGAATCCAAATGGTGGATTATAGATGAGAGAGCGAGTTAAATTTTACTAATATGATTCAAATTTATCTTTGATAATAATTAAATCTAAGACCTCTTACGTACAAGTGAAGAATAATAGAACGAATATTAAGTGGCCATGTCAACTAATTAAATAAAAAAACTTTAGTGATTAAAAAGAGTTTCAATTCTTTCACAAAAAAAAAAATGTTCTTAATTTTATAGTAAACAAAAATACATCTATCTAGGACAAAAATGCACCAAATTGCACCTCCAACTTGTTCTATATAATTGTCCCTGATTTGACCAGAATAAAAAAACAATAATTCTTACCGTTATAAACTAGCATTTTCATTTTTCTAAAATTTCTACGGAATGTTTTTTTAATGGCAAAGTTTTTAATTCAACAAACTTGACCTAGTATCTTGGCTAATGAATGCTTATTCTCAATGAAAAAAAGTATATCAGAAAAAGTTGAAAATTGGGTTTTTAATTTTTTATATTTCCAGTGATATTTGTTACCCTAATAATCTAATATACACTAAAAGAATAAAATAAAGTTTAAACGAATAACGTAGTAAGTGAAAAAAAAAAATACTCTATTCGCCAAAACGATCTACCGTTTGCAGATGATTTCAATTTTTACATAGCTTAGTAGCCTATCTTCTTCTCTCAAAGAGATAATAATAATAAATGGAAAAAGAAGGCTCATTGGATAATGTTTATGGGTTGTTTGACAACCATTTTTATTTTTAGTTTTTAGTTTTCAAATGTCAGATTTTGGTTTTGGTTTTTTAGTTTTCACTTTTTTGAAAACTGAAATCTTATTTAGTAAATATTTTTAAAAAAATGACAGCCAAAAAGTGAAAGCTAAGTGTCTGATTGAAGACATAAAAATTAAAAATGAAATAATTATCAAACCGATTATGTATATGTTTTATACCTAATTCTCAAGTCTATCATAAGATATTATATAAGTTTGATTTCCATGGACCGAAAGCCTTCTCCAGATAACTTCATATTTTTATAAAGTAAAGAGACTTTCTGGATTGCATGTCCTTTCTTGTAGCTAGCGTGCTGTTTTTTCCAAGTACTTCTTTGACTCGTGTTCGTAATTCCTTTGGTTCTGCTAGATTTTTTTTTTTTTTTTCATTCTTTTGTTTTGTTAATTCTCTCTTAATTACCAAAAAAAAAGAAAAAAAAGAAAAAAAAAAAGAGAAAATGGTAGACTAATGTGGGTCAAACAAATCACAATCTCAGCAGCCCAAGGCATAGCCGCGAGAAAAATGGGTCAGCATCACAATACGATCAATAAGGAAACCGAATCCGACGGCTGTCAGAAAGTACTGCACAGAAGAGTTGGAATGTACTAAGTACCATATAAGCTTCTAGAAGAATCTAAATTCTAGATCTTTTGGTTTAGCTTGCAAGATGGTCAACCCAAATTAAATTGGATGGGTAACCACTGAAAAGTAGCGTGGTCGGAAGGGAACTAGGAAGGGAAGGGAAAGCGTGGGCTTTGAATTTGACTTTCATGTAAATGAACATTTTTCTTCTGGTTAAAATTGGAAGGGACGTTGGTTTTACATCATTTTTGTTTTGTTCAGGTGTTCGATTAAAGACTTATTGGGTATCGATCCATATAAGATGTTTATGTGTTTTGAACTTATTGGGTGAGGCAGCACGATTAACCACTCCAGAATTCGCTTCTAATAACTTTGTTTTGCCAAAATTTTTCTGTACTATGTAAGTGTTAATTGAGAGGGTGGATCGAACCTAGAATTTCGTGGTGGAGGGGTAAAGATTAATTGAAGTTTAAAATCTCCATGGTCTTGGATATCAACAGCATCAATGACAAGCAAAAATAAGTAAATCTGAAAGTGAAAGGGATGTGACTCATACATTCATTTAATCTTGACAAGCTTCTAGAAAAAACTTGATTATGCAAGTTGCAAGTTGCAACCATCAATAATGAACAAATTTGACTGTAATTATGCTCATGATGTTAGAGGTGACGCTTTTGGTTTTAGCTAGGGCATGGACTACTAGAACTGTAATTGATTATTAATCCCTAACCACGTGATTAACTTAAGTTGACTATAAAATGCATTATTTGTGCTACGTGCCAGATAACATAGATATTTTTGCTCACCATCTTTAAGTAATGGTGATGTTCATCATCCTATTTATCGTTGTTTGATGAGTTTAAATTTCGAAATTTGTGTAGTTTGTAGATATAAATCTTAAAATTTAAACTCATATAAAAATTATAAATAGGATGATGAGCAAAAAATACACTAGTTGTAGATAACCCAAACATTTAAGGAAAGAGATTCTCTCCGTATCCCTTCCACTTAATCCTCCTTATCAAACAATTCGAACCCTTGAATTTGATTTAACAGCTACAAACAAGGGCCCACTCTAAAAGTTATAATAACTTTAGCCGTTTGATTAAATTTCAAGAACCTGAATTATTTGATGATGAGGATTAGGTGTAAGGGATTTGGAGGATCGCTTTCCAACATTTAAGGCTTAATTATGTGCCACGTGATCTACAGTTCCTTGACATGAAATTTCTTCTTTTTCTCCAATAGAGACATAGGAATATTGTGAAGTTATAATTATTTGAGCAAGAAATTGACTTTGACTTAAATTAATCCCCGAAGGCCATCTAATAGGACCACACTTTGATTAATTCAAGGTCATCGACCAACAAAATTTGTATATCAAGTCTAATATCTCCTCCAAAAGTAAAACCCTATCTTCCAAATTTCCAATATTTCGATTAAATTCTTCATTTCCTTTTGTCACATGAATGGAACATTTCGGATTTCGCATGTGGATATATTTATACTAACAGGTGGTCTGAATAAATTAGTTACAAACTCGCAATTATCAAAATTTGAACTTAAGATTTTTCACTTACGTGAGAGAAAAATATCATTGTACCATAATATCAAGTGATTCTAATTGGTTCCGCATGCATGCGCACGATTCTGTTGTGCATTCAATTACATATATATGTAAGCAGAAAACATGTGTATTTGATTTGAAGAAAACTTGACATGCCAATTTGGGATGTAAACATTCTATTCATGTTTAATATGTATCATCCGTTTCTAATCATCTAAATTATGTTTAGGCTGTTTTGGGGCTCAAAGCATTGATGGAGATTTTGTTGGGTTTTTATCCTGTGTCTATGGGTCTGATTACTTCTCGGCCCCTATCCTTTGGGCTTTCATTGCAGAGTCTTATCCGATGCCTGGATGCATCGGCACGACGACAGCCCAGTCGAGTTAAGTGGATTCCATGGAACTATGGGAGGTCATTTGACACTCGAACTGTAGTCAGTTGGGGGACCTTGCTAGCTAGTGAGTTTAGAAGACTCATCGTAGCATACTTCCTATTCAATTCTTCGTATCGAACATTGCTAGCCACTAGCGAGCGTCAAAGACTGATCCTAACATATCTTTTATTCGGTTGTTCGTACGAGAGAGTGAAAATCAAAGTATGAAAACTCTTTTGAGTTTGTGTTTGATGTATATGATATTAGAAAGGCGTTTTTTTTCCCCTAAGAATCCAATCTTTGGTTTAAGCCCTTTGAGTACAAAATGCGTGCATTACCTTCTCCAAAACGGTCTCTATATTGAGCGACGGTGTCAATGATCTATGAAGAGAAGAAGGGAATTGATTTTTTTGTGAAAAGTGCAATCAGGTCATCGAAGCGGTGGTGTTATATCATATTCTATAGGTACTAGTATATAGGAACTATTCTAAAAATCCCTGTCTAGTGCCGCCTAGGTCTTGCCTAGGCGCTAGGTGGCTGACCACTGCCCCGATTAATGCCTAGGCTTTTGAAAATAAAGAAGGTGCTTAGACCTGCTGAGGCACCCGTCTAGACCGCCTAGGCACCTACCTAACTTGCCCAAACCTGCCTAGGCATCCGCCTAGGTTGTGATTCACTTAGATAGAAAATAGATAACTTTCATTTTGCATTTTATTTTTTTCAATAAATTGTAAGAGACTTGTTGAATACTTAAATGAACACACATTACATACTTGTTCCCCATGTTTTCATTACGTTCCAATACCTCATAATATATATGTCATTCTATTTTGTAGTTTATGATGTAATTACATATATTTTAAGTATAAACAAACATTGAAATATAATATATTTACTTAAATTTGTCTAATCCGCATAGGCGCCCGCCTAGCCGCCTAGGCGCTAGGCCCCATCCTGCCGCCAAACTAGCGCTTAGTATCTTTTAGAACCTTAGAAGCATTTGGCCAATCATAAACAAACATGTGGTCTTTCTAGTAGGGATAGGTCACAGTGTGTGCCTCCTTTCAACCCCTAAAATCTTATGCCACATAATATATGAGGTCTCCAGAACAACAACATTAGTATATGACTAAGGGTAACTAAAGGTAAGGTAAGATATATCAACATTTTAGACCATTTTTTGCATGTGATTCAATATTTTAGTGAAATAAGTACGTTGATCAACACTTAAATAATAATTGAATCATCAACGACGTCATATAATTTACAAAAATATGATTTAAATAGATGATATCCCTAGCATTATTCTGTTAATAATACCCATGACTGAGACAACAAGGGATTAATTTGTTCATACATAATTAAATTAAGCTTAGAAAGGTAGCTTGTTTCCTTGTAATGAAAGAGTATAGAATTGGTCAAAAAAGTTGCCATCATGATCATTTGGCGGGCTCCAAAAAATGAAAATAAAAAGGAACCCCTTATGGTAAATCGGTCTATTCAGTTTTCACAATCAAATTTGGATTTTGCTTTGAAATTTATAAGTGGCCTTTCAATTTTCAAAGAAACCGAAAAAAAATAAAAGTTGGCAATGTCAACTTCAGATTGGGGCCAACATGTTAGCAGTGCAGGATGATGATGGAATAATGGGCATGGATGTTACCAAATGTTCTCTCTAGGCTCTCTCTGTCTAGGCCTAATACTATGTTGTCTGGATTTTTGTTTAGGTTCAAAGTAAATATTATCACAGATCGTTCTTAATCATGATGAATGATTAGTTATTATATTAACCATATCAGCAATTCTAATTTCACATAAATTTCACAAATTCTCTTACAAATATCAAAATCAGAATTAAGAGAGAGATGACTTACAGTTGTCAGATAAAGGAGAGAAGAAGAGAGAGAAGATTCGTCGTGGTAGAGGAAGGACAGTGGAAGTCCAAGGTGGATGCTGGCATAGAGAGAGAAGAGAGAAAAGGTGAGAAAAAGAGTAGAGAGAGTGTTCAGTGCGGAACGAGGAGTAAGAAGAAGAAGACTCTTAGTGTTACAAAATATTAGTGCTTTGCTCGACGGAGAGGTTCGTCGAGCAAAGATTTCGTTAGACAAAGGTCAATTAAACATGTCAACCGGGTTTAGTTTTTTACGAAAAATTTGGTGGGAAATGAAGTTTGCTAGACGAACTTTATAGTATTTTGTCGGGCAACCCATTTAACATGGTGGGAAATTTGATTCTTTGGAAAAATTTTGGGGGAACATTTGTAAGTTTGCTCGAGAAAAAATAATACTGTGACCCGACGAGTATATGTACTTTTGCTCAAGGACCTACACCTATTCGTCGGGCAAACCTTATAAATTTATTTTTCCTTATTTTTTTTATTTAATTTCAAACTGAGAAAAGATCATCGAATTTGATAATCAGGTTCCTTTAATATGTGATTTTACTCTTAATTAGTGTCTTTAAAAAAATCAGCAGAATCAGAGCTAAAATTGCCATTAATCCGTCTAAGGATTTCGTCCCCTTGCCTAAGTTTATTTTTGGTGATTTTGGCGTATGCGATCTCGGAGTATATATAAACAAGTTTGACAGTTAGATCGTTAAAATGAGTTTCGTAGATTGCGTATCCTGTCAAAACAATAGATTCAATAACTATTTATTCTATACTTCCATTAAGTATAACGTAAGATTTTGTGGTAGCCACTAGTGTAAATATTTTAAAGTTATGATCGAATTCATTCATTGTATTCTTTTAGAGTTGAGGAATGTAGTTATAAAAAACCACCAAAATCAGAGCTATAATAACCGTTAAATCGTGATTTTCTATTTTTAACCAATGAAAGATTCCGTCCTGTTATCTAATCCTTGAATTTTATTTTTTTCAGTATTTTTGGCGTATGCAATCTCAGAGTTTTTACAAACAAGTTTGACAGTTTGGTCGTTAAAATTAGTTTCATAGATTGTGTATTCACAGACCCATCAAAACAATAAATTTAATAAACACTTAGAGTTTATTATGTACTTCCATCAAGTAGAACATAAAATTTTGTGGTAAACATATTTTAAAGTTGTAATCAGGTTCATTCATTGTATTCTTATAGGTCAAGAACTGTAGTTAAAAATCATAAAATCGGAGCTGAAATCACCGTTAATTGATTTTCCGTTTCTAATCATCGAAAGATTTCATCTCGTTAAATAATCCTAGAAAGTTTATTTTTGGGGATTTTGGCGTACGTATGCGATCTCAGAGTATCTATAAACAAGTTTGACGGTTGGATTGTTGAAATTAATTTTGTAGATTGCAAAAATAATCGAAGGAATTGAATATACTAAATGTCCATCACCTTTGCCCAACGAAATAGTATGTTTTGCCCCATGAAATGTAAACCCTAAATCATAAATCATAAAATATACTTTTACGCGATGAACCTTGAATTGTTCATCCTGCAAAGGATGCCATATTACATGCCAAATTTTTTCCTTAATGCGAAAACTTTAGACGATGAAGGACCCTTAACCTGTCGAACGACATTCGATGGGCAAAAGTTTATAAAGAAATCAAAACGTTGACCATTTTTACCTGACAAACATTTGTATTCTATGGAGAAATTTAATTTAAAGGGAAGTGGGAACACAATTTAGATAATATGGTTGTTACCATGTTGGTATCCGGAATTTCTTGTTTGATATTTCATACCCTTGCTCGATGGGGTCATTAAATTGAAAGGGAAAAGCTTAAAACAAGCCAGCATCTGTATATACTTTGCTTTCTATAAATTCTGCATAACCCGCCATCAAATTTATATGTCAACGTCCATCATCTTCACAAATATGGGGACCTAACTGAATCAGTTTTATTCACTATCAATTCAGATAAGATTTGAAAAAAATAAAATAATGGAAACTAACAGCTTGCCGTTGATGGTATAATATGAAATATTATTATGATTCGTGTATATCTTCTGTACCCAAAAATCTTTGGCCATTTTTGGTTTTGTCTAGAAAGAATCCTAGCTGGAACCGCTGTTTTTTACAGAAAGTGGTATTTGTTGCAGCCGCTGTTTCCCGAATGGCTGCCCTTCTGTAGGGGGAACTTACGTAAAATGTGACTTGACGGTTCTTGAGGTTACATAATCATCTGCCACATGTACGGTTAAGATAGCCCATGAAGATGGAGCCATGCATGGAGATGGAGGTGCTCTTCCAAATAGATGAGGACAAATTTCTTTATGTCATATCGAACAGTGTAGTAAACGTTAATCGGGTGAAAGTTACGGTCCATAAGTAATGACTGTTCAATAGCAATTTTTGCATGCATGTGGCAATTTTTGCATGCATGGAATGCATGCATTGTTATATGTGTTACCATATTCTAGGGTTTAGGGCCATTGTAAAGTAACCCCTACGAAAATTCTTATTTTTCCCACCAAGGAGTGTTCTACATAGGAGCCATAACAAAATATTTGTCCATTTTAAGCAATCATGAACGTATATAATGATAGACAAATGCGAATTCTCTCAAAAGTGGAGTGTTTTTATAGACTTTCTTCTACCTTGTGGTTTTAACACAATATTTTATAATATTAACATGGAATTGACGTTAAACTGTGAGGTGCCAGAGAATCCATGAAGAATCTTACTTTTGAAATGATCGTCTTACCATTTCTCGTAATTATATTGGAGTCCCTTCTACGTAACACTGATATAGTGAATGCGCCATAGAAGTACACTAATATAATGGACGGCCAGATTGGAATTTATTTGTTTTAATTACAACATTGCAAATCCAGTCATTCGCTGCACCGTGCATCTAATACATTAGTACATTGTATATAATTTTCGTTGTTGATGTTCACAGACAATGAAGGCTCATTGGGGGCAAATGCCCCCACTCAAGTAATTCGTTTGTTTAGTTGCAGACTACAATTATATAATATACATGGGTTATCTTTGAAGAAAATATATGTATCTAATATCCAACCTACATTCATTCTACTTATACTCCATATCAAATATTTTATGAGCAATAGTGCTCTTGTTATGTCATTCAAACCGAAAAAACCCTCTCTCGCCTATCATGTACTTATATTTTTCTCATCACTTTGTCACTTTCCACTACTATATTGAAATTTTTGTAACATTGGAATTGTGATACATCATCATTTGAAAGCATCCTTAATATCATATTGCGTATAACCATACTATAATAAAGTTTTCTTAGTTGTTTTCGGTTGCCCCCACTAGAAGAAATTTTTGGTTTCATCCCTGCTTCAGCTTACTAACTTCAATTATGATTGTGGTTTTGGTTTCATGTCTGAGTAATGTAGGTTATCATGAGTTCCACACCAAGTAATCAACGATTATCAATCGTCTAAACGTGCATATGGAGGTTGATACGGATATCGTTGATGCCAACAGTTCTCCCAATTCATTTTTGTCCATCAAACAAAACGGAGAGAAGTTCATAATTTGGTACACCAACCAAGTCCTTGGCCACATTTAGACATAAGTATAAATATAATGTAAATTAAACAATACATATTAAGAATCCCCATGTAGATAATCTATTATATATACACTTTAGAAAAGTGAAAAGGCTTTAGCCACTTTGATGAGATGAAATCAAAGCCTTGAGAAGAAATGATTTGATTGGAGGGCCGGCGAGTACACTTTTTTCTTGTTAGAATTGTAAATAATGACAATGATGAAGCAAAGGTATTCAGTGTAAGACAGGTTGGTGAAAGAATGGGGCGGTCGACAGATTTGATTAAAGCTTTTAGACGACAACGATTTTTGCTGTTTGTTACAATGGATCTGGAGAAAGCGTCTGCCTTTAATTATGGATTTTGTTGCTTAGTTGGTACTAAAATAAGACAACATGGTACATTAAGTGTCAAAATATAAGTGTTTGAAATTTTTATTTAGGTATTCAATTATTTGTATTATAACACTTGTGTACCATATCGTTTTGCCGACATTGAAAAATATCTCCTAAAATAGACCATCCTACAATCTGGTAATACAAAATAATTTTTCTGCATGCGCAACAAAACACAAACTATATGCACAAATGTAGTTATCAGTCATCTAGATACATCATTGATTAAGAAGACAAGGAAAACAAAACCTATCCTGTATTAATTTGTTGGGAGAAATATCATAGGCTTACTGTGGTCTCCTAGATTGCTTTGGAAATGGTAAAATAAGTAACCATATTTTGTGCTCATGGTTTAGTGAGAACTGTATATTAAGGGCTTAACTGATTGTATTAAGTAAAGTATACATGGATGCATAAGGATTTTTAATGAACTTTTGATGGGTGTAAACCCATTAGGGCTATTTACTCTATTTAAGTATCCTAATATCTGTGCTAAACACGTCACAAAGTAACACTCCTTATTCGGTATTGTAACTTAGCTATCGAGTAAAACCAATTGAAGAGTCTTACTAGCGCATCAGGAGAGCTTAAAAAAGATGTCTATTACCTCGTAAACCTAGATTAGTGCGTTTGTGTGTTTTCATCGTATGAACACTTTCAGTTTAACATATACTACCAGTATTTTGAAACTAACACGTACGAATATTATATGATTTGTAGAACAATATTAACCCATTTATCATCTAATCACAGAACTTTCTCAATTCTCCCAGAGTTTGGAGTCAGATCGAGGGAATATATAAAGCATTTATCATACTCGTGCACGAGAGAGAGAGAGAGAGAGAGAGAGAGAGAGAGAGAGAGCGCCCAGGGTGTGGTGGGGTATTGAGAAATCACATGATAAAATATAAGAAATGAAAAGCAAATAGTGTTTTCCTTTTTCCTCTGTAGATTGTACGGACGTCGAATATCCATCTTTCAAAGTCCTTCGGTGTTTCCGCATGAAGTAAAGATAAAGCAACCATTGTTTGTTCTGGGAACGGCAAGGACAAATGCAATGCATGGTCTAATCATGGCCGTGGAGGAGAATTATGCAGTCTGCAGCTGTACCACATGCACTGTTGACCATTCTAGCTAGGAACAAAACGAAACAATTATATACTCTGGTGAAGCGAAATGTGTCGCTAATACTTAATAAGGTCGTAATCAAATGGAAATTAACTAATAGCTTGAGTAGCAGCCTATGCGTCAGGATGCAGCCGATCCAAGGGGAAAATAGATATATGTAGATTCATTTACCTTTCTTGGCAATTTTGTATTTTTTTTTTCCTTTTGAGTAGAGGAGGATCCCAAGCCAACAAGGCTTCTACTTTGCGAGGGTCGAAGAGAGAAGAATGTCTTTCATATGCAGTCTTATTTTTACTTTGCAAATAAGTTGTTTTCACGACTCGAACTCGTGATCTTTCAGTCACAAAAGATCAATATTTCGGTTGCCCTAAGACTTGCCCTCTGTTTTTTTCTTTTGAATCTATGAAAAAATTGGAGTTCTGCAATCTGTTTCCCCAAAAGCATTTGTAGGTATACATAGAGCCGTCAGAACATTAGGATTGTCCCCTTCAACTAGCTAGTTAAGGTAGATAAATTATTTGGTTGTTTGTATATATACTTAAGTACAATAAAACCCAACAATACGATTTTATTTTTAATGGTAGATATATCACTACTCTAGGTCTACATATATATGAAGGGACAAAGATTTATAGCAGCATGAGGCAGCCCATCTAAAGAAACATATGCGAGCTCAATCAATCTCTCTCTAAATGACATAAAGTTCAATATTATCTCCATCAACTGCTAGTAGTGCCATAGAACTATGTAGTAATTAACAATTTGTTAATGACAAACTTTTGATCTACTATTCTGCTTATGTTGAATTATATGGCTTTCAGTCATACTCTTAATTATTCTTTACGATAATTTTTTTTTTTGAACAAATTCTTATGATAATTTTTAGTTAGGTAAAGAATTGCTTAAGCATAATTAATTAGGATTCTGAGCTGTGAAACACAATTAGAGCAACTCCAGTGTAGGAGCCCTCCCCCCAGGCTATTCACTATTTAATCCACCTAGTGAACAGTAACTGCCCTTAATAAATAGTGCATTCCCCTGGCAATTGCCTTTTGCATCTCCACCCCTGCACTGAATAGCCCTGGCAATTGGCAATAAAATATTAATATTTTTTTATTTATAATTAATATTATATTATTTACTTTGTATAAATTAATATTATATTATTAATTATATTAATATTATAAAGGAATCCAACACTACCTCCACAACTAAAAAAATAAAAAATAAAACGCACGGAAGCTGCGAGACAGAAACCATGAGAGCCCAATTGCGCGAACACGACGACGAGTCGTCGAAGCTGCGAGACGGCGCGGACGATGACGAAGCCAACTGCCTGCTGCGCAGCCGCAGTCCCTGTCGCTGCCATCGTCGACATGGGACGATGAGGAGGAGGTCGCGTTCGAGGCACGGGAGAAGATCTTGATCTTCGACGATGCCGTCGACGACGAGTCCACGGCTATCCCACCTTTTTCGTGGAAGAAGCTGTGGCTGTTCACCTGGATCCGGGCAATTTAGAAGGGGATCTCAATCGTTGCAGAGGAGATGATGGCTGACGTCGCCCAGACGTCAGCCGTGCGTCACATGGCCTTCGGGCTCTCGGGCTGGCAATCGCTGCCGGGCCTGTCGCTCGGGCTTGGCCTGTCCCTCGGGCTCCCAAATGCTGGAGCATGTCCACCGGGCAACAACCCACTGTTTAATCCACTGTCCCCTGAGCAAATGCTCCCGCTGGAGCTGCTCTTAGGATGTTCATAGCATCAATAGATTAATAACTAGGTGATGCTAGAGATACCAAATTTTTTAAACGATTTTTTGTAAACTACATGATATGACGATGGTTGATGAACTCCTTTTTAATTATTTAAAGAAAGAGTCTAACTATCAATCGTAACATCATGTGATCTACACAACTGATCTAAAAATTTGACATCCGTAACATTTTTTAAAATAATTATCAGAGTATTTGTCAATATCATCAACAAGGGGCAGCCTAAAATAGTCCAAAGGGGGTTTGGTGTTTCCACATCCTACGGCAAAAACAAAATCCATATCCTTGGCATCCGTGTCCTTCCACTACACTACCTGATACAGACAAATTTTGGGCATACATTTGCTAGGACAATGTAATTGAACACTGGTTATTTACAGAAAACTTCCATTCATTAAAACATGGGTATCTTTTTCTTTATTTTTTAAAATTTAATTATAAAAAGAAGAGAGAGGAAGTTCGAAATTATTAAAAAATATTTAATGGATAGGGAATTCTGTATCATTCAACTTTTAACCTTTTCATGTGTTTGCTAACATTGAATCTTGAATTCCTTACGTTCATAAAGATATATAATTGGTAGTTGATCTGATTTTGTTTGAAAGAGTCATGATCACAATCACAATCCCTACCTTCAAGGAATTAGATTAGGCGTTACATTGTTGTAATTGATTATTTGTATTTTTCCTTCCTTAACTGTACAGTTGACTTGTAGGATCTTTTGTATAAAGTTTACTCCTGCAGTATCAATGAAATTATTCTGGCAATTAAGTCTTTTAGCCAATTTTACATGGTATTAGAATCAGGGAGTGGGCTTGTATTGTCATGTGATGTGTGGATCTCTTTGGCCCTGCACAATGATGGTGGGTCCCTTGACCCCACGTGTAGGGGTGAGTCCCCTTGGCTCCACTTGATTATCGATGTGAGGATCTTCTACGTGTGAACCATTAATTGGGTCCCAAGTAAGAGGGCGTGTTGAAATATTCCACATCAACCGTATCTATGAGAAAAGAAGAGTTTAAATATCCTAACCCCACTCTAACTAATACCGAGATCTTTTGTGGTAAATCTCACAACTGACGGATTGTGCACTTGGTAATTACTAAGTTGAGAACAATATCGGTATTGTTGGAAGTAGGCCATTGGCCCGTCTCTTTGATAATTCTACAGATTACTTTACCTATACTTAAGTTTTTGAATCCCCTTCATCTCTCGCTCTTGTTATGTGACATGTCTGCTTCCATTCTTCAAACCTATACGAAAATATGGTTAGGTCTATCACTTTAATTATCCACCGACTCCCTACACAACGCGGCATTACAAATTCATGCATGCATTTGAACTATAAACTTCACCCAAACTTAATATCAAAGAGAAAATCTGCCTTCAAGCTCAATATTGGAAGACTTTGAATATTTTGAAAAGGACAGAAACGATCAATTTGTTCAAGAAATTTTGAAGTTTAGTTGATTAATTTATTTGTTTGAGCATCGATATTTGACTTGATCAAAGTGTTAATCGATGTGGGAGACTGGATCAAACTCAACACGTTAATAAAAATTAATATCCTAACATGTATTGGTTAGCTGGTGCCATCTTTTACAGATGACCTAATATTCATGGGACCAATTAACCGGCCGGCCGGCCTAATGCCTAATCGATTAATTGAACTAGCTATAGCTCTAACTGCAGACCAGCTTAATTTGGATTGTATTCGCAGGATCGATGATCTACCTACTCAAAATCATGCATCCTTTGAATTTTTCCCCATTGCATCACCTAATGTCCAATATTGTGGGGGCTAGAAATCACCACAGAACGGCTCAATAGTTGGAGACAAATTTCAGACTCGTATTCCACACATCACTTCCTAGGTTCGATTCCTAGCGGTGGTAAATCTACGATGGTGGCCAGAGATAAGTTGAAATGCTGTTGTGAGTCTTTCTAATCCCTAAAAGAGTGGAGCCGTGGTAAAGTCACTAGCTGACCCCTTTTATAAAAAAAATAATGTGGAGGCTAGCACATTGTGAGTGGGGTTGTGGTGAAACCACTAACGGGTCCCTTTTATCAAAAAATTATTGTGGGGGCTAGCAAATTGTGTCTGTTCACTTATTTCGTAATATGTACAGAATGATCATACAAATTATAGAGTTTTCTGCACCAAATGAGACAATACATGCAATGGGAAATAGCATAAATTTGTTTGTCTTTATTTGGGTATGTGTATATATATATACAAGGACAAATATAGCATATACAAAATGTGGAACTAATTTAGATGCCGTAGATGTTAATTAATTAAAAAAAACAGTGTTACACATAGTATAGTATTTGTTTTCTTATATTAGGAGTTAAGTTATAATACCAATTGTTGTCCTAATTAAAGAATTAATATACAATGTTTTCGGTGGTACTATAATTTAGTGATATTTTTGTTCACGTCTGCAGAAGGGGTTTTAAGTTAGACTCCTGCCAGTGCCAATAGTGAGTTTAGTATGATCAATTATTATGTTAATTTATTATTTAACTTAGATTATATCCTCCCGTTAATGTGAAATATCATTGTGTATAAAAAAAAGAAAAAAATGAAGCAACAATTACCGAGTCTATGTCACGTGCTTTCAGCATAGTTTGGATATGATCGAACAGTCTATTTAACTAAGGATCTCTACTGTAATATGACCACGTAGTACTTGTTTGTATGCTTTTCCCACCATAGATTAAGTACTCAACCATGGACTGTGCTGGTTAATAATATTTGCAAAAAAGACGCTAGCAGTCTAGATCATTTATAAAAAGGTCAAAGACAAATCCTACTAAACGAGTTGTTAATCCAAAATTGTTTTGTATTATATGCATCCAAGCGAGAGCCAGTTGGGTCTAAGGCTTTATTTAATGGTTTAGATCAGTTGGTGAAAGTAGGATTCAATTTTTAACGCAAAAACAAGATCAAATGGTGAGTTAATTCTGCTTATGTCCTTTTGTTAAAAAATAGGTATTTTTTCTTGGAGAAATTTTTGTGTGTGTGTTTGGAATATTGTCGCGTAATGTTATTATTTTATTATTTTTTAACACAGGTGGATGATATATTGTTGATATGTGTCACTTCTGTGATATATAAAAAAATTAACGTATTATAACTTAAGTTAAGTAAAGAAAAATTATAATTTAAGCCAAGTACACTTAAACATTACTTGTCTTCTAGAGCATAAGTTCTTACCCTTAATTTTGATTAAGACTAATGTTATGTGGGTTTTAGGAATCTACAGCATATTGGGTGCCTCATAGTACTCAACCCATAAAGAAGATTTGTGTTGCTAAGTGCCACCAAAAACCCAGTTAATTAACCGTTAAACACCCATGTACAATTAACCAAGTTTAACTACTTATAGTCTAATAATAAATTGTATTTTAAAAGTGTATTTTGGTGTTTTAGTGGTGTCAGTTAGCATGAACTGGGAAACTCCAATCCTATATTGTGATAAAATATGTACTTTTAGGATTACAGCTTACTAAAATATCAACTCAAAATGTTTACTTTGTTTGTTCTAAAGCTTTTATGCGCTCCACTAATATTTCTTGGTCCTGGTACCACAAATACTCGATCGTGATATGTTACCACATGATGGATGTCCTTTTGCCTTTGCTGATTAAATTTTATAGTTTGAAAAAAAAAATTAAAAGAGACCGAAATATATTTGATAGAAAATATTTCTCGTCAAAGTTTCAATAAAGTTGAACCTAGATAGCTAGAACACAGTAACCTAAAATTCAGTAGATTCCTGTGTATGATCAAAGGATAGACAATGTTCTAAAAGACGTTAGGTGCTAGTCAGACTGCGGGTTGGGGCCTAACACCTAGGTGGACTGACGTATTTAAGTAAATTTATTGTATTTCGTGTAAATAAGTATCTATTTATACTTAATATATATATATATAATTTCGTCATAAACTAGAAAATAGAATGACATATATATTATGAAGTATTGGAACATAATGAAAACATGAGGAGCAAACATATAATGTGTGTTTATTTAAGTGTTTAATAAATCTCTTACAATTTATTGGAAACAATAAAATACAAAATGAAAGTTATCTATTTTCTATCTTAGTAAATAGTGAGTCGCAACCTAGGCAGGTGTTTACACGGGTTTGGGTGGGCTAGGCGGTCTAGGCGCCCTTTCTTAATTTTCAAACACCTAGGCATTAATCAGGGCGGTGGCCAACCTTGCCTATGCGGCGCTAGGCGGAAATTTTTAGAATAATGAGGATAGACATCTTAATTGAGGCTATGCTGTGAATCTCCTCCCTTAATTTGAAAGCCCTACAAGTATACACTAGTATTGGGGGACAGGGAATGCATGGAAAAAGCTAGCAAACTTCTTATTCTAGTTTCCTAGTTATTCTTCTCATTTTGCAATGCTTTGTGATGTACGATCACAAACGTTTATTTTTTAGGTCACGTTTTAGAGATTATATATGTAAAAAAAAATTAAAATCGTTATGTCACCTAATAGTTATCCAATAAATAAATGAACCATATTTTTTAATTAGAAAAGTAATATCTACACAATCATTTTTCTCTCACTTCACACTCTTTTCCTATTTGTTTAATAGACTGAAGAAATAAAAAAAGATTGTAGAGACATAATTAATAAATATAGTGTGCAATAAGAAGAAAAAAGTGCGTACTATTATTTCCTTTCATTTATACATTACAGTTTTGACAAATTAATTGAACGATCAAACGATTTTTAATTTTGTTGATTGAAGAGTTTATCTATGTGAACTAAAGATTAAACGGTTCGGATTATCTTACAACACTATAAAATGAACAGAAAATCTAAAAAAGTAGTACTAAAATGTGTGAGCAAAAAGCTTCCCAGCACCCCGTATTTCATATAATTCCACAACCAATGAGAGAGCTACACATATTACAGTGATTGTGTCACAGTGTGGAGTGGTGATGTAGCAATTGGTTGTTTGTATTGGATCACATTGATTCTTTGTACAAGCCTATGCATGCATGACAGCTGCTGCCATATGTGCAGGGCTCTCTCAAAGTTCTTAGGCTTTTGTGGTCTCAACTTTGTAAGAATCTCTGTATTGATCATAAGCCTTTTGCTTCGTCTTCCCTCTCACTGGATTGTACTACATCGATCCGACCATATTATTACCAAATGACAATGCCTTTCGGCCTCTCACAGTCACAGGCTCACAGGTTCTTCAAGCTTCCATAAAGCTAGCTGGCAGAGTAGCACGTGCAAACCACACTTTATTACCTAATGCAAAACATCATAATTAGCTCGGTAGTTTGTTTCTTCCACGGGTAATGGAGGAGAATGTTAATTTACCCCGTCCCCAGTTTTATATGATTATATGTTTATAGTTCTCATCTCAAAATTAGTCACGAAAATAACGTTACTTATATGAATCTTCACAAAAATAACAAAGCTTACCTAGTTACATACATGAATTACAGACAATGTAAAACAGTACAGCATGTGTAGTAGTATGTGGTGGGAGAATCATTTTGTCTTTGTACACTTATCCTATATTTTCAACATGTCAGAACTCAATTCCATCTTTAAAAAACAAAAGAAGAACTAGTAACAAAGTATTATGAAATTAATAGACGATAGTTTATTCTAAATTAATTTAAAGATAAGCTAAAAATATTCGAACTTACATGCATAAAAGAAAGCATGTACACTATTTTATTCAATTTGGCTAAACACACGCTGCTATAAATTGATGACGTTTAGTATCGTTTTTCTGATTTCATAATTAAATAATCCATATTCCATAATGTTTGTCATCATTTGCAATTTTTCACGAGTGGATCATTCTGTTGATTTTAATGGTATTATTTATGCTTCCAAATCAGCAAGATTTGACATTAAAATATCATTTTTAATCCATTCATTACGTGACATGTTTATATATGTCTGAACTGTATGTGTCTTTGTTAAATGCATATACACACGGATAAAGTATCTTCTAACCAAGATCACTTGATGTGCAGCTAGCATGCTAAGTTAAGTTCCCTCTCCTGCAATAATTAGTCCAACTTTATTTCACGTGTAGTGTGCTGTGGATTTAGAGTAACTTTTTTGATGTATTCGGGATATCGTTACGTGGTGTTATTTTAGATAAATTATAACACATGTATGTTTTGTTAGTTAATATATTCTAAAAGTAAGCTATATTAATTCTATTTTTCACCACTATTATAACACGTGAAATAATAATATTACGTGACTATATTCTCAACACACAAAAATTTCTTGTGGATTTGGTTCATCATGAAGCCCTTTAAAAGCTCAGTTTCCCCAACCTTAAATAACTCACGAGTTGCATTTAAAAGCCAAAGTACTAACTACCAAGAGACACAGAGTGAGAGAGAGAGAGAGAGAGAGAGAGAGAGAGAGAGAGCTGGCACAGAGCAAATGGCTCTGGAAGCCGTCGTTTTCCCTCAAGATCCATTTAGTTGCACTAACAAAGACCTCTACAACTTGTTAGGAGGAAATTTGAGCTATGTCGATGATCAGCAGCAAGCCTCTCTTGATTTTCTCGGCTACCAAACAGACCAGAATTACCCTAACTATGATACTTATTCCTCACCGCCTTCAATGGTATCGCACTTCAACGAATTGCACCTCTCCAATCCAAACCCAGTTGCCAGCACTATAAACCCTGATGGTGATCAACCCGAATTTCAACTACCATTGGAGGACACAATCAACGTATCTAGCAGTACTCGTGCGAAACGACGTCGTGCCAAGAGTAAAAAGAACGAGGAGGAGATTGAGAACCAGAGAATGACTCACATTGCGGTTGAGCGCAACAGAAGAAAACAGATGAATGAGTATCTCTCCGTTCTTCGATCTATAATGCCCGAGTCGTACGTCCAAAGGGTACTAATTATATATACATTCCTACTACTACTTTGTTAATTAATTTCACTGTTTTTTTTAGATAAAGTTAGAAATCGTTTGATAACAATTTCGTTTTTTATTTTAGTTTTTTCTTCTTCATTATTTCTGAAAATGAAATTTATTTGATAATTATTTTCAGCTAAAAACTAAAAAAGTTATTACACGCCACTTAATATATTGGACAGACCAAAATATGTGACCTTTTGGTTGTATTATTAGGGTGATCAAGCATCAATCATTGGGGGTGCGATTAACTTTGTGAAGGAGCTAGAGCAAGAAGTGCAATTCCTTGGCGTTCAAAAGCCAAATAATTGTGCGCCTTTTTCCGAATTCTTTACCTTCCCACAGTACTCAACAAGGTCTACTAGTGATCATGAGTCAACGGTGGCCGCCATGGCGGAGCTGCCGCTGCTCGAGTGCAGGTCGAGCAATATCGCAGCTGACATAGAAGTGACAATGGTGGAGAGCCATGCAAGCCTCAAAGTAAGATCCAAAAGGCTCCCAAAGCAGCTCTTGAAAATTGTTTCTGGGTTGCATGATATGCACCTCACCGTTCTCCATCTCAATGTTGTCACCGCTGATGATATTGTGCTCTATTCTCTCAGCCTCAAGGTAATTGGAAAATCAATTCAAAATTTAATTTAGCGAAAACAAAATAATTAGAAGATTAAGATGAAGGAATTTGTATATGTTTTTGTGATGAATCCTTAAAAATTAAGCAGGTTGAAGATGAGTGCATGCTGACTTCAGTGGATGAAATTGCAACCGCAGTCCATGAGATGCTAGCTAGGATTCAAGAAGAAGCAATGCTGGACTTGAACTGATCATCAAAACCTCGCTTTTAATTATCAATTGCCTTTTTTCTTTCTAAATTTAATTATACCCTATGATGTGATAGACTCATACTTGGGTGTTTCTTCTCTGGTTGTAGACTGCTACCAAGTCATTCGGTTAATGTTTTCCTTAATTCCAGTTTAAGAAACTCTTTTCTTTAGATATAATAGACTAAGAGTGAGTCTTCTCTCTCATTTCATCTTTTCTCTTTTGTCAGTTTTTCTTTTTAAATTTTTAGAACATCAATCCTCGCAACTTTTTAGGCCATAAATTGTTAAAGAATGTTGACAATTAAAAATAAATTGTGTACAGAACTTGGAAAAATGGTGATTATTGTCGAACTTGCGTACTTAACCCATTGTTCTCCAAATCAGTGAGATTGTTTGATCTAGCTATTTATTCTTGGAACTTATGTGGATGGATGAATTAATCACATCTAATTGAAAAATGACACGTAGACGGTAGGAAGCTGATTTTTTGGAGTCTCCTCTTGGGTCTCCGGCCTTATTCTGCAGTTATCAACCAGGGAGTTTTTAGACTACTCACGAGCTATGCAGAGACTGATCTTCAGCACACTAGCAAAATATAGTATGTTTGTGGCCTCCATTCCTAGCTGCCTACGAGTGTTCAGGTATATAAATAGTCAAGTTCAACAGGAAAATAGGTAATCACCACTTAAAGCACCTCCAATGCTAGTCCTTAAAGTTGTCTTCACCACCGTATTAACCCTATAAATGAGAAATAAAGAAGTTGAGTCCATAAAGTATAGAGACAGACCATATACAAGATTCGAGTCCCCACATATAAGGACAATATCGGGAGCTAAGTGCCGGTGCCAGTGGGGTATTTTGAGTGGAAAACTTGGCCCACCCACGTGCAGATTCCTCGCTGTTGTGCTGCTGCATGCATGGTCCCACTGATTTTTCTTTTGTTTATGAAGAAAATCAAGAAAAATCAATGATCTTGATAACTTTTTCGTTTTTTTTTTATACTGTTTAGATTGACGGCTGCAAAAGTAACAATGAGTTTTTGATCTTTTATTCCCCAAATTTAAGGACTATACTATAAGGACACTCTTATTGGAATTAATAATCTTTTAGGGATAAGTATATTCCTTTTGAGTCTCTAAATGGTGGTGGGGGAGTCTCTAAATAGGGATTCCCATTGGATATGCTCTTACTGACTCAAAGTTCTCTATGTATTAGTTTCTCTCAAACTATCTCTTTGTCTTAGGCATCAGAAGCCATTTGTCAGATATCCTCCTCTTTTTCTCTAGTTTGTCAATTAGGCTACTGATATTTATTATTTTGTAGGTGGCGTTTCGTCCACTCAACCTTGGATGAAATTTGCATTCACACCTCATATTAGTGGGGTTATTGTACTATATGTCTCTTTGTATTTCAATAAGATTTCATAGTTTTTCCTATAAAAAAATTGTGTACCCATTGTTTTCTTTTTGGATAGTGCTATTCACACACTTATTTTTATCTCTCACACAGCCTTGTCAATTTTTGGTCATTGATGTTCTTCAATTCATCCGATTCAATGGCCGAAAATTGAGAATGGTATATGAGAAGTAAAAATATGTATAGCAGTACTACCTTTCTTTTTTTGGTCAATTTGCTTCATATTGTTTGGGTAGAGGGAAAAGTAAAGTAAACCTCAAGAAAGATACATGCTTTCTTGTTGCTAATTCACCACATGATAAATATCTATTAAATGAAGGGAAAACTAATGAAAATGACTTGAAAACTTTGAGTTTTAACGATAAGGATAAAATAAAGAGTAAAATGAATAGTACCAGGATTGAATTTTTAGTGTAAAAATATGGTTTTTTTGTTAAAGTGAACTTTGAGCTTTTCATTAAAGTTCCCTTCAATGAATGATTTATTTTTTAGGACGTGATAAGTATCTATTGGACTGATGACACCACTAAATCTATGTCTTAATTGCAAGAGAATCCCTCCTTCCAAAAAATTGATGTCCCTCGAAAAATAATCGTTCAAAAGGTTTTGTTAACCAAGCCCAGGAAGCAAAAATGAAGAAAAGGAGCCATATTCGAATGATGACTCTGATAGAACCATATTTTCGTACTTTACAAATAAAACCATTTATGCAGTTTCAGAACTACTAATCTTGCATATATTGAATTATGACGAGTCCCAAAGAGTACACAAAATAGTTGAGGTTTGGGTTAGCCCAAGTGATCAGGAAGAATGAAATTATGAGTTAGGTTTAGAAAAGGTGCATGGTTTAATTTAGTGTGATCGAAAAAGAAAAGTATAGGCAATTTGCAAACCGTGTGGTTCACAGGCTCACTTGGAGTCTCCAAGTGATGGCTACGGTTATGGCGGGCGGGTAACTGTGGTTATTTATCCATAACCGTTTATTCTTATACCCGCATAACCGTTTACCGTTGGATAATTGTCTAAACGGTTATATCCATACCCATAACCGTTTATAAACGGTTAACCATACTCATAACCGGGTACCCATTTAACTGTAACCATTTGGTACCCGTTTACCCATTTATCATTTTTAAATCCGTTTGTCATTTCTTTTTTACCATTTACTCATTTTTCACCTGTCTACGTGTTTTTTTAACAACTTGAAAATTAAAAAAGAAAAATTTGTCATAATTTTGTTTTTCTAACAATTAAACACCATTAAAGGTACATTCATCATGCATTTCCGCATTTTAATTTTTTAAGTCCGTATACCATTCCAATAATTGAAATAATAGTTTATAGACGATATTTTTAACTGTTAGCAATGAAGGTAATATAAAATTTGCTAAGTATTCTTGGGTTATGAAAACTGTTAAAAAACAGTATTTTTGGGTTATTTGACTCGGAATGTAAAATATTAACATAATATATATAATGGACCATGAAATTTAAAGTGGTTAAGGAAAATTATATTATATTAGCTAATCATGCACTATAGTCAATAGCATTGATATAAGTTTTGTCTGATAGGGAACATGATTTATGTTAATTTTACATATATAAAATAAATGGGTAAATGGTTACCCATTTATAACCGTGGTTAATACCCATAACCGCCCATTTAAATTTCGCGGGTAAACGATTATACCCATAACCGTTTATTTATCTAAACGGTTACCCATAACTGTAACCGTGAAATTTAAATAGACGGGTAACCGCGGTTATCCATAACCGATGGGTATTTGCCCATCCCTACTTGGAGAGCGTTGTTTAGAGTTGGTATGGACAGTGACTTGTCTTGCAATATTGCTAGGTTTCCGTTACTGAGCAGTTTATGTAATGTTTTTTAAAAATTATTATCTTGTGGTAACATGAGCTAACCATGACTCTTGCATATACGTCACTCGAATGAACTAAGTGAGTCCTAAACAAGTACACAAGATAGTTAAGCCTTGGGTTAGCTTAGGTGATGAGGAAGGATAGGTAATCAGTTATGATTAAGAAAGTTACAAAGTCCAATTAATTTGCAATAATTCCTCAGCGGATTTCTAACATAATTAATAACATGTTCATAAATTTCAGAGAGGGATGTTGATCCTTTTTTCTGTCATTGTACACTTGACAAATAACCAAATC
The DNA here is from genome assembly GCF_916048215.2 of Malus sylvestris. Lineage (NCBI taxonomy): Eukaryota > Viridiplantae > Streptophyta > Magnoliopsida > Rosales > Rosaceae > Malus > Malus sylvestris. The sequence continues at coordinate 28,181,811 of NC_062263.1, forward strand.
CTCAAGTCTAGCAGGAAGTAAATCATTCATGCCATTGCAGACATCAAATACTGACATAATTAAGAAACATCCACATTAAAATTCAAATATCATATTGAGATGGAAAGATCGACATTAAAGTTTTAGTTGTTGGGAAGAGCCACTTCTTTTTCATTCTTCACGATTCCCTTCTGAACCATGAGCTTCTTTCTCCAGCTTCCTTTATTTAAAATTGACAACCACAAATTACTCAAAAATAAATAAATAAAATCGACTTCTCCATAATCTTTCGAATCCTGGTGAATCCAAAAGCGGCCGCCATCAAACTCTGGTGCTTTATTTCTTCATGGTGTTGAGAATGAGTCCCACATTGATGAGATGAGAGACCTTGCATGAGCTTATGAAAGGTTGAGCTACTCCCCATATTGCCAATTGGTTTTATGGTAGAACTTCAACTTTCTTTATGATATTAGAGCAGGTTGTCCCACGTGTGAAGCCAAACGGCCATACGCGCTCCATGTTACCCCGTTGTGTTGTCCACGTGTTAGGCTTGAAAATTCGCCATACGTGAGGGGCGTGCCGTGAATGAGTCCTACATTGATGGGAGGAGAGGCCTTGAATGACCTTATAAGAGGTTGAGTTACTCTTCATATTGCCAATTGATTTTAGGATACAATCTCAACTTTCTTCACATGATGATGTGTTTGATGGAATCACAGTCCGGTTTGAATCGGACTTGGCTGGCTACAACCCAGACGGACGAGAAAGAGACAAAGGGCACTGTCACGCATAAGTGCGTTGTTCCAGTACCTAAGAACCCCTCAACGAATTTGAAGATGTTCCTGGACATTTTTTCCGGCGGTTTGGTGGTTTTTCTAATGAACATTCTACTTATGGCGTAAAGATAAGGGAAGAATGCATAAACAATACACCCTAAGCATATACTTTTTCGGGTCGACCTAATAATTCATTGAAATAAATAGACAATGAAAACACCAGTCAAGGAGAAAAACATGTTCCCCATGTAAAACGATACAAAAGAGTTGTCCAGCTAAAAGAAAAATAGACATGAAAACAAAAACATGATTATTGTCTGTCATCAGCCACTATCCCTTGTCAAGACTACGATTGGAAATCAAAAACAAATATCATATGTCAGTAAGTCATATAGATTAATAAAATTCACCATCCAATTTATAAAGAAATAAGCGAAAAGAAAGCTTCGAACAACGTAGCATCTTACACAAAAGGAATGAAAGTAGCCATATTCGGATATACATCATAAAAGTTCAAATATAAGATCCGAGTTCAACTTGTTTCTGCAAACTTGTTTTCTAACCAAAGGGTGAACATCTTCCTGGAATCTTATCATATGTATGGATACTACTTTTCCATAAATCCATTAATTCATTAAAAAACAGCGCAAATAAACCTTCCTCAATCTTCGGTAATTAGTAGAGTCATCATCATATAATCTTTTCTCATTCACTTTCAAAGCGGCAAATTATAAGGAACTACGACGATCGATCAAGTGTTGTGATTTTGGTTTAGAATCCTGAACGGAGTAATCCGTCGATAGTAAGCCTTAATTTGACGTTGTGTGGGTCAGCTACAAAAACTGGAGTACATCCGATCGAATTTTTTGCCTCGTAACGATAACATCATTATTAACCCGTCCTTCCTTATACCATCCCATGTCGCTTGCAGTATGTGTGGACTTGTAAAATCGCTGCAATCTACGCTTTAATAGAAGATAACACATCACTTTTTGTGGAAATCTCATTCTTTGTCACTTTTTGTGGAAATTTCTTCCGTCTATTATGAGATTCTATTTTATATTTCGGCTCATTGCACACAAGGTATTTATCCAACTCTTTGTTCTCCTTACAAAACAATATACAATTATCTACACATGCAAGAATTTTTTCATACCCAAATCCGAGACCATTTAACACCTTCTGCACACTTTTATGATTGATGTGTAAATTAAAGCAACCTAAAAAATATTAATTCTAATCAAATTTTGTCTGCAAGTGCACTATTCATAGATTGTATAGAAGTGCACAAAGTTAACTGAATCTGAAAATCCGAAAATTTGAATATAGACTAATATAATCTTGTTGTTAATATGCATTTGTCCTTATAGACTAGTTCTTCAAAATGAGAACCATAAGAGATGAAGACTCATCGCTCACTCAACTCATACGAGGAAAACATGGATGCATAAACGGCCCAAAAATCATGGAAAGCCTGTTCATAATTACCTCTGTATTTTGGTTTGGTAATATAATTGGTATGATAATATGATAATAAAATCCAACCCTAAAGATAAGGGAAGAATGCATAAACAAGACTCCCTAAGCATATACTTTTTCGGGTCCAACTAATAATTCATTGAAATTCCACCAAACAAAATATTCCACCAAGGAAGAAAGTAGAATAAACAATGAAAACACCAGTCAAGGAGCAAAACATGTTCCCCATGAAAAAAAAATACAAAGGAGTTGTCCAGCTAAAAGAAAAATAGACGCGAAAACGAAAAAGATGAATTATTGTTCGTCATCATGCTACTATCCCTTGTCAAGACTAGCACTGGAAATCAAAAACAAAAAACATATGTCAGTAAGTCATATAGACTAATAAAATTCACCATCCAATTTATAAAGCAATAAGTGAAAAGAAAGCTTCGAACAACTTACGCTAGTAAAAAAAACTTCTTGCATGACGAAATTTTGTGCGACGAAACACACATTGTCCCACAAAGTCATTTTGAACTACAAAATTTTGAACTTTGCGCAACGAAGCAAACATTGTCGTGTAAATTTACTTTGCACGACAAAATTTTAAACTTCGCTTAATGTCTTTACAAAAATAATAAATTATTTTATTAAAACCTTTGCGTGACGAAATCCAAAATTTCGTCGCCTAAACCAATTTATTTTTTATTATTTAATTTTATATTATAAATTTTGAAACATAGTTGTGAACACGAAAATTTCCTGAAAGGAAAGAGACAAGAACAACGTGCACAAACAAATATTTGTATTTGATGATTTTGGGTTACAATCTCTCTCAAATTTGATTATCTGATTCGATCTCCGAAAGGTGTTGATTTGTGGATGTGTGATTGATCCAAGGGCCGTCAAGGCTTGATCTTGGATGAACGTTCTTTAAGGGCCGTGGGCTTGATCTTTGAATGTGGATTTGAGCGGATCTTCAAGGAGTCGTTGGGCTTGATCTTGAGGATGAGTGTTTCTCCAAGAGCCGTTGAGACTTGATCTTGAATAACGGTGATGAGCGGATCTTCAAAGGCTTTTGGGCTTGATCTTGAAGAACAGTGATGAACGGATCTTCAAGGGCTTTTGGGCTTGATCCTGAAGAACGGTGGCTTGTTGATCCAAGGGCCGTCGGGGCTTGATCTTGGAAGAACGATGAACGAAGAGCACTTTCTTCAAGGGCCGTCGGGGCTTGATCTTGAATTGGTGGATGATTGTTGATCCAAAGGGTCGTTGGGGCTTGATCTTGGAAGAACGATGAACGAAGAACGAAGAACACTTTCTTCAAGGGCCGTCGGGGCTTGGAAGATCGATGAACGAAGAACGAAGAGCACTTTCTTCAAGGGCTGTTGGGGCTTGATCTTGAATTGATGGATGATTGTTGATCCAAAGGGCCGTTTGGGCTTGATCTTATGATGAACGATGAACGAAGAACGAAGAACGAAAAGAGCTTTCTTAATTCTTCGGGAACCTGGATGCTTGAGAGCTTCGAAGTTTCAGAGCTTCAAAGCTTGCTTAATGATTTTGGTTCCCCTTCAAATGAATGAATTAGCCTTCTATTTATAGAAATTTCCAAGGCCTAATTTTGAATATAATATTCCAGATGAAATAAGTCATTTCTGCCAGGTGTTGACACGTGTCCTGTTTGATGACTTTTCCAACTTATTTCGATTTTTTTGTTTAGACATACGCTACGTGTAGAATTTATGTAATACATGAACGTTGAAACTTTGATTTATCGGTCAACATTTATTTACCGAAATTTCGATGTCTACAAATGCCCCCACTTCAAGGCGTGTCGTATATATGTGCTTGTCACATGTAGGAGATGCGTTTTGAAGTCCCTTACTGTAGATGTCGATCCAAGGGCCATCGAGGCTTAATCTTGAATTGGGCTGGAGATTTCTTCAAGGGCCGTTGAGGCTTGATCTTGAATTGGGCTTGAGATTTCTTCAAGGGCCGTCGAGGCTTGATCTTGAAGGTTGAATTTGGACCACAAGGAGCTTCATGTGGTAGATGATCTTTGGCTTTGGTAGTGGATGAATTGGCACATATTTGTTTTTTTGCGCTTGTTGACTTTCCACAACTTTGATCTTGAACTGGGTTTGATTCAAGGGTGGTGGACACTTGATTTTGAATCGGTCTTGTGATTTCTTCCAGGGCCGTCGAGGCTTGATTTTGAATTTGGCTGGAAGCTTCTTCAAGGGCCGTTGAGGCTTGATTCTTGAAGGTTGACTTGAACACATGACAAGCAGGCATGAGGTGAAGGTGTTGGTTTGTTTCTTTCTTCAATCTTTCCAAGTGCCGACCGATTGCTTTCTTTCTACTTGTCCCACTGGCAAGAGCAAGGGTAAAGGAAAAGCATGCCATGAGATATCTTTGCTTTTGACTCTGATGATATGAGGTACTTTTGCTTTTGAAGAAGTTGTGGATGAATCAGTACGTGCTTTGTTATGCTTGTCTCCACATGCTTCCATGTATCTTTTTCCTTTGCCTTATCTATTCTTCTGGTAGAATGTGGCATCTTCTCGAGTTCTTTAGTTCAGACTCCTTCTGCTGAGTTGAATGTGCATGCTGCATTCTTCTCTGCTTGTTTCTTCAGGCAGATGTGGCAGCTTCTTGAGTTCCTCAGCTCGGACTCCTTCTGCTGAGTTGACTGTGCAGACCGCATTCTTCTCTGCTTGTTCCTTCTGCACGTTGTCTCCACATGCTGCAAGGTATCATTTTCACTTGCCTTATCTGTTCTCCAGGCAGATGTGGTAGCTTCTTTGGAAGTACAACAGCAGTGGAAAACGAGTACTCGAGAGTAATACCATGTAAGCAACCAGGCAAAGGTTACAGGTAGTCGATTCCTTACCCGAGTTTGAGTGGAGGTTCCGACATATTGCTTTCTTTATCCTTGTCTTTGCAGGTAAGAACAATGACAAAGGAAAGGACGGGGAGAAAGCATGGTATGAGATACTCTTGCTTTCTACCCTGTTGATATGAGATACTTTTGCTTTGGTGTCATTTGTTTGCAGAGGTACCCCAAGGAATAAGAAACACTGAGTAACTTGAGAGGCTTCGTTGGGAAGGCATTCTCGGAGATGAAGAAAGGTTCTCGGAGATGAAGAGAGGTTCTCGGAGATGAAGAAAGGTTCTGTATGTCTGCCTTGCTATGGAAGGTGAAGGTGGACAGTTATAGGAAGTCTTTTAATACTTGTAGAGGTACTATTCTTTCACTCGTGTCGGCAACCAATGCGTGATTGATCGGTATGGCTTCACGTGCTTTCTTCTTTATCAGAAATCTTCGACAAATTGTCCGTAATTTTCGCCAAGCTGAGTGTGCATGTGACAAGTGTTGACGAGGCTGAAAAAGACTGGCGCCTCTTCGATATCTGGGATCGGCGCTTCGACAAATTGCCTGTGATTTCCGCGAAGCTGAGTTTACGCGTGACGGGTGCTGACGAGGCTGAAAAAGACTGGCGCCTCTTCGATATCTGGGATTGGCGCTTTAACAAATTGCTCGTGATTTCCGCAAAGCTGAGTTTGCGCGTGACGGGTGCTAACGCGTCTGGAAAAGCAATATGCTTCTCCAATTTCTGAGCTTGCCTCTTCGATTTTTGAATTGGCCTTTTCGAATTCTGAGCTCGCTTCTTCAATCTCTGAAATCCCGTCGAGTGTTGATTTTTATAGAGGCACGCAGTTCGTTTCAAAGCACACTTGAATTTTTTGCTTGTAGAAAACTCCCTTCTTGCACTTCTAAGATCTTGATTTGTCCGACCTCTTCTTTCTTCTACACTTTTGAAAATGTCTGGACCCTCCGACCGTCGTTTTGACTTGAACCTTGGTGAAGAGGCAGTCCCGCATTCTCCAGACAACATATGGCGCCCATCCTTCATATCCCCTACTGGTCCTCTTACCGTTGGGGATTCGATGATGAAGAATGATATGACCGCTGCGGTGGTGGCCCGGAACCTTGTCACTCCCAAAGATAACAGACTACTTTCCAAACGGTCTGATGAGTTGGCTGTTAAGGATTCTCTGGCTCTCAGTGTTCAGTATGCAAGTTCTGTGTCTAATATGGCCTAACGCCTATTTGCTCGAACCCGTCAAGTTGAATCATTGGCGGCTGAAGTGATGAGTCTCAAACAGGAGATTAGAGGGCTCAAGCATGAGAATAAACAGTTGCACAGGCTCGCACATAACTATGTTACAAATATGAAGATGAAGATTGACCGGATGCAGGAATCTGATGGTCAGATTTTACTTGATCATCAGAGGTTTGTGGGTTTGTTCCAACAGCATTTGCCTTCGTCTTCTGGGGCTGTACCGCGTAATGAAGCTCCAAATGATCAACCTTCGGTGCCTCCTCCTCCTGGGGTTCCCCCGAGTGATAAGGCTCTAGATAATCACCCTCTGGTGCCTCTTCGATCTGGGGTTCTGCCGACTGCTGAGACTTCTCCTGACCAACCTTTGTGAAGTCTCCCTCTTGCTTGTTTGTTTGTTTTTTTTTTTTTTTTTTTTTGTTTTTTTTTTGAACTTATGTAAAACGTACATTTATGTAATTTTTTTTTAGAGGAATAAATAAATAAGCCTTATTTCATTCTCTGTGTGTGTGTATTTCTTAGTGCCAAAAGCATAAAGATTTATTTATTTATATATATATATATATATATATATATATATATATATATATATATTTTTTTTTTTAATGGTGAAGACCCACAATCCACTGTATATATATATATATATATATTTTTTTTTTCACATGATGCCCATGCCGACACCACCATTCCATTCTCCTCTTTTTTATTTATTATATATATACTTTTTTTTTCTTTTGACTGGCACTACCATTACCACTCCCTTCTCATTTTTTTCTTCTTTTTGCTGGCACTACCACTATCACACAAATTTTTTTTTTCTTTTTTTTTTCTTTTTGCTGGCACATGGTGCCAGATGCACCATCCATATATATATATATATATATATATATATATATATTTTTTTTTTTTCTTTGCACATGGTGCCTGATGCACCCTTTTTTTTTTCACGTGGTGCCAACACCACTTTGCTCCACCATCCATTTTTTTATTATATATTTTTATGTATAAATTTGGGTGATGGGTAGAGGATTTTGCAGGAAGAACGAAGACGACGAAGATGGAGCATGCACCAGTGAGGTTGTGGCTGTTTGGTCGTGGAGGAAGTCAGCCTGCTTTTCCGGCGACGGCAAGCTTGTGAGAAGTTTCCAGGATGCGAAGCTGCTCATGGTGCTGCGGGAGAGAGAGTGACGTCAACCTCCAGTCATCGCAACCACCATTCTCGAGCCCTTCGACTCCAGCTGGCCTCTCCACCTTCACCGCCGCATCGGCGCCAGTGACAGCGGCATCACCTTTCCCCTCAATCTCAGACTTTCACCGTACTCACATACCAGAAGTGCATTTGCTCAACCAGATCGTATGTACTCGAAGTCTTGTCTCCGCGATACAACTGCAGCTCAGCTCAACCGAGACCAAACCCAATCCAAACCCTAACACTCTTCAACTGCAGTAGCAATGACACTAGATGAGGCGGCTCGAAGATGCTACTCCAACGAATCCAAGCTATGCAGCGAGGAATTTGTCAAGATGATGCAGCAGCAGGTTAACAGTGGTGATGTTGCATGTTCTTGCCACTTTCCGCAACCGTGAGTCCCCGAAAATACGTCGAGGGAACCGAGGTGTTACTGCTTTGCCGTGATTTCAAGGCGTCGATGGCAAGTTGAGGAAGAAGACTATTTGCTGCTATTTGTGGCTGAGAGAGAGACAGGCATTGGTGACGTGGTTGCTGTTCGTTGCTGCTTGCTCTGCTATGCCGATGTGCTTCTGCATCTTGCTGTTTGTCCTCACGCTGTTGTGATGATTTATGCTGAGTCGGGAGTAGTCAATTTTGCAAGTGAAGACCTGAAGTGGCAACCGCAAAGCCTCGAGCTTCGAGAAGCACATGTCGTTGAGGACGTCGCTGCGGCACCACCGGCACATGGGGTTGCGGGAGCACTGCGATTCCGACAACATGTCGTTGCAGTTCTGGATCTAACTCTGATTGCTGCCGTTGTTCCTCATTTGTCTGCCCGACAGCCCGCGACCTGGACGGATCCGAGACTCGGCTTCGTGGCACGAGATGTACAAAGTAGCTAAGAGGACTAGGACTAGGATAAAGGTCACGGCTTTAGAACTCGGGCCGCGAGACTCGGTTGCCATAAATGGTAAGTTGCTGCCTCGGACTCTCTGCTGCCGGTTCGCTCGCAGATTGGTGACTGTATGGTGGTTTTTGCATTGTGAAATGTATAGGAGAATTGAAGGTGGGTTTAAGGGCAAAGAAGGAGATGACAGGGCCTGGGCTGGTGCCTTTTGTTGTTGCTGGGCCTAGACATATATATATATTTCCTTTTTTTTTTTTTTTTTTTTTTGTAAATACATAATAACATATGTATTCATTTTTTTTTCGAAGAAACTGTAATTTAATTTTGTACAAAGAAAATTTTCTTAACAAAATAAATTTGTAATAAAATTGACCTTCTTTAATAAAACATTTATTCTTTTATTTTGATGTGACTGAACTCGAAATTTAATGTTCGAGCTGCCTACGTACCCTTCCAAAGAAAGAGATCAAGTCGTAACGTAGTTCAAATGAGTGATGAATTTAACAGTGATTTTGATGATGATTTTACCGTACACAGTTTATGCTCTTGCGGGCCAGGAGCTTTGGTTTGTGCAGTTTAGGCTCGTGCGAACAAGGAGTGTTAGTGCCGTTTGCAGTTTCAGCTCGTGCAGACCAGGAGCGTTTGGTGTCGTTTGCAGTTTCAGCTCGTGCAGACCAGGAGCGTTGGTGTTGCCTTTTATGCTCGTGCAGACCAGAAGCGTTGGTGTCGCCTTTTATGTTCATACGGACAAGGAGCATTGATGTCACCTTTTATGCTCATGCGGACCAGGAGCGTTGTGCCACGCAGTTTAGGCTCGTGCAGGCGAGGAGCTTCGTGTTCTACAGTTTAGGCTCGTGTGGACAATGAGCTTTGGTTCGTGCAGTTTAGGCTCGTGCAAACAAGAAGCATTGGTGAATTTGTCAAGCAATTTTGGAGAGGCGTTCCTCACAATCTTCATAGCAAGGAGCCTTGACCGAGTGATTGAAGAAGTCTTCGGGCAAGAAATCGCGCATTGTGATGGGGACGGACGATCTTCGTGTCGAAGTTTCATCATCTTTAACACGTTCACGTTGTTTTGAAGGTTGACAAAAGCTGCTTTGCCCCCTTTCCGATTGGCGGACTTGTGGAGGAGACGTATGCTTCTTGTGCAATTTCTTAGGAGTGACTTGAGTCCATTCTTCAATTTTGCTTTGCTTGACTGGCATGGTTTTGGAGCATGCCCCCAGCGATTGAGGTGAAGATTTTGAGTTGACAGAGCCATAAGTGATGGTGGTATAATTTGACTTCACCACATCGTCAAGATCTAGCTCGATGATTCCTTTATGAGCCAGCTTCATGATGAGATCTTTCAGCACGAAGCATTTTTTTGTCGGATGACTGATGAAGCGGTGGAATTTACAATATCTTGGACTGTCGGTACGATTCATCTCTTCCGGCCGTCTGCACTCAGGCAAACCGATCACCTTCTTGTCCAACAGGTCATCCAGCATGGCAACCACATCAGAGTCGGGGAATAGATAAGTCTTCTCCTCAAGCTCCTTCAAAGTGCGTCTACGCATCTCTTGATCACGAAAAGCTTCGGTTTGAATCGCCTTGCCTCGTGTAGGGATTTTGACGGGAGTTGTGTTGTCCGTCATTGCTTCCTTGGTGGATTTCCACGCAGCCTTCTCCACCTTTGTCTCAAGAACTTTGTCAATCTTGTAGTCAGAGATCGGTTCTTTCTTCCCATGATGGGCGATGCTTAACTCCATGTCATGGGCGCGGGTGGCTAGCTCTTCGAAGGTCCGTGGTTTAATGCCTTGAAGGATGTATTGCAAACCCCATTGCATACCTTGGACGCACATCTAGATTGAAGAGGTCTCTGAGAGCCTGTCTTTGCAGTCGAGGCTTAGAGTGCGCCATCTGTTGATGTAGTCAATGACCGGCTCATTTTTCCATTGCTTTGTGCTCGTTAGCTCTAGCATGCTCACAGTGCGGCGAGTGCTGTAGAGGCGGTTGAGGAATTCCCGCTCCAATTGCTCCCAGCTGTTGATGGACTCAGGCTCTAGGTCCTTGTACCACTCAAAGGTGTTTCCTTTCAGCGAGCGCACAAACTGCTTGACGAGGTAGTCTCCTTCGGTCCCTGTGTTGTTGCAAGTTTCAACAAAGTGGGCAACGTGTTGTTTCGGGTTTCCCTTTCCATCAAATTGCATGAACTTTGGCGGTTGATAACCCATCGGCATCCTTAAGGCGTCGATCTTCTTTAAATACGGCTTCGAGTACAACCCGGAGGTATTTGAGCTCCCTTCGTACTGTGCCTTGATGGTGTTGGTGATCATCTCTTGCAGCTGCTGGATAGAAAGAGATCCCATGAGTGCCGCTGCTTGGTCTGGCTCCGGCTTCGCATCGATTATCTCCACCGTAGGCTCATCTTCTGGGTTAGGGTTCTCGCCGTCATGTGTCTCCAGTTGGCTGACGAGTGCAGCGATTTGCAAGTCTTTTTCTTCCACAGTTCGGGTTAGCCTTGCAATTGCTTCATTCATTTGAGCCAGCTGCTCATCGATTGAAGTTGCTCTAATGGTCATGACTTGCATGGCTGAACTGCCGCTCGAATCAGTATCAGAGAGCATGGATTCAGAGTATTTCCTTGGACTTTCGCCCCTTGGTGCCCTTGGTGAGGCTAAGGTGATCAAAGGCTCGTGTCTTGGGTGCTCTTGTTCCCTTGGCAGAGTTGATGCAGAGGTGAAAGAGGCGGCAGAAGTAGCTCTTGCCTTGCTTCGAGTCGTGATGCCTAAAGTGACACCACTTGCGACGAGGACGCTCTTGTTATTTGCGCCAGTTGCGGGAACAGTTTGAGCCTTCCTTGATGCCATTAATCTTGGAAGTGTGCTCGAATTTCTTGAACGGAGAAAGAGATGAGAGGTAGAGATTGTCCCACTAGGCGTGCCAATTTGTGAACACGAAAATTTCCTGAAAGGAAAGAGACAAGAACAACGTGCACAAACAAATATTTGTATTTGATGATTTTGGGTTACAATCTCTCTCAAATTTGATTCTCCGATTCGATCTCCGAAAGGTATTGATTTGTGGATGTGTGATTGATCCAAGGGCCGTCAAGGCTTGATCTTGGATGAACGTTCTTTACGGGCCGTGGGCTTGATCTTTGAAGGTGGATTTGAGCGGATCTTCAAGGAGTCGTTGGGCTTGATCTTGAGGATGAGTGTTTCTCCAAGGGCCGTTGAGACTTGATCTTGAATAACGGTGATGAGCTAATCTTCAAAGGCTTTTGGGCTTGATCTTGAAGAACAGTGATGAACGGATCTTCAAGGGCTTTTGGGCTTGATCCTGAAGAACGGTGGCTTGTTGATCCAAGGGCCGTCGGGGCTTGATCTTGGAAGAATGATGAACGAAGAGCGCTTTCTCCAAGGGCCGTCGGGGCTTGATCTTGAATTGGTGGATGATTGTTGATCCAAAGGGCCGTTGGGGCTTGATCTTGGAAGAACGATGAACGAAGAACGAAGAACACTTTCTTCAAGGGCCGTCGGGGGCTTGATCTTGAATTGGTGGATGATTGTTGATCCAAGGGCTGTCGGGGCTTGATCTTGGAAGAACGATGAACGAAGAACGAAGAACACTTTCTTCAAGGGCCGTCGGGGCTTGATCTTGAATTGGTGGATGATTGTTGATCTAAAGGGCCATTTAGGCTTGATCTTAGGATGAACGATGAACGAAGAACGAAGAACGAAGAATGAAGAGAGCTTTCTTGATTCTTCGGGAACCTGGATGCTTGAGAGCTTCAGAGTTTCAGAGCTTCAGAGCTTGCTTAATGATTTTGGTTCCCCTTCAAATGAATGAATTAGCCTTCTATTTATAGAAATTTCCAAGGCCTAATTTTGAATATAATATTCCAGATGAAATAAGTCGTTTCTGCCACGTGTTGACACGTGTTCTGTTTGATGACTTTTCCAACTTATTTCGATTTTTTTGTTTAAACATACGCTACGTGTAGAATTTATGTAATACATGAGCGTCGAAACTTTGATTTATCGGTCAACATTTATTTACCGAAATTTCGATGTCTACAATAGTTATTTTCATAAGTTTTTATTATTTTTTAAAAAACTTTGCGCGACGAATATCAATATTTCGTCGTCTAAACCCTATTTACTTTTTTTTTATTTAATTTAATATTTTATATTGTTAAACTAATTTAAATCAACATTTGGTATCCTAAACCCTATTTATATTTTAAATTTGAAAAATATAATTTTTTAAAATTTTGCGTGACAAACCTATATGTATAGGTCACGCTCGGGCTGCCCCAACTCGGCAATTCATTCGGTTACTTCGCAGTCACCGAATGAATTTCGTCGTGCAAAATCCTTAAATTTGGGAGAGCACAAAAAAATGGGGCGCGGGATTTTTTTTAAGACTTTGTGCGACGAATTTTTGATCGCGCAAAACTTTGCACGACCAACATTTCGTCGTGCAAAATCCTAAAAGTTTGGGTGGGTGCCAAAAATGGGACACGGAAAATTTTATTTTAAAAAATTTTCAAGATTTTACGCGACCAATATTTCGTCGCGTAAACTCGTATCCTTCGTTGCGCAAAGTGTTATGGTTTTTAAAACCAAAATAACTCCTCACAATTTTCTCAATGTCTTTCTCTATTATCTTTCCTCTCATCTCTTTGCCTCTACTCAAATCCGACCCTCTCTCTCACACTCTCTCCTCTCACTTAATCTCTCTTCTCTCTCTCTTCTCTATCTCTCACTCTCACTCACTATCTCATCTCTCTCTCACTATCAACTCTAACTTTCTCACACTCACTTTTCTCTCATTCTCACTCACTCTCAATCTTGCCAAAAGGTATTTTCTCCCCAATTTTTTTTTTTCATTAATATGTGTTTTTGGAGTTAATTAATTGGGTTTGGTGTAGGGTGGAGTTTGGGGTATGCCAATTTTAGGGGAGATTATGCCCATTTTTTGGTGTTATTTTATGTTTTTTGTTTGTTATTTGGCCATGTTTGTTTTGTTCGTAAGGAATCATTGAGACTTTGATGGCGAAAGTTATTGCACTATATCCCCCGCCACTACCACCACAATAGACTTGTATTAGGATTTTAATATTGTACTCTGCTAATTTATGTGTACATTTTAAATATATTATATATATATTGGATAATTTGATCACTATTTTTCATTTGTAATTTTATTTAAATGCATCAATTTAAAATTAAAGTAATTAAAAAATTAAGTCATACAATTAAATAAAATTAAAAAAGTAAAAATTCGAAAAATCTTGTGCTACCAAATAATTCGTCGTGTAAACAATTAATATAATTAAATTAAAATAAGAGAAATAATAAAACAAAAGGTCAAAAGTCAAAAACCTTGCACGACAAAATATTTCGTTGCACAAAATATTATATTAATTTATTTTAATTAAAAAAATACAAAACAAAAAATCTTTGCGAGATGAAATATTTCGTCGTATAAAGTATCTTCGTGCGACGAAGATTAATTTTCGTCGCACAAATCCTATTGTCACGAGCTTTGCCAATTAATTTTATGGTACAACCTCAACTTTTTTCGCATGGTAATAGTGTTTGATGGAATCATTATACTGCCGACAATCACCAAACCGCCGGAAAAAACAGATAACTAGAGTTTTTTTTTTTTAATTATATCTTTATGTACTTATAGCTTTGTCTCTACATATCTATTTGTGTACCTATAGCTTTGTATCTATTTGTGTACCTATTTGCTCACCTACTTGAATGACTCTAGGTGTTGGGTAAAGTTTTCGTTGAGTATATATAAGTCGTATTCGAGGAAGCGGAGGACATGTCCACGAGTTCTAGTCAAACTATTTTCTACCCTAAGTCATATAAGAGACTGTGAGAAGTAAAAACAAACCTTATTTTAAAAATGGCTCACATCTTTAGTAGATATATTTTTGCTTAAATTTTATCGGAAAGTAATGAAGATGGTACATATACACCACATCATGAGTTTGGGTAATATTTGCACACACCTTCAGGTAACTTAATTGGCAATCTCATTACTTACAGACATTGAGAAATGCTTTCAATTGATCGGATGGTTAAGAATGATTGTATATTCTGGTATGTTATTAATTAGCTTCTCATATATTGTCCATCAAGTATTGAACATGTGATCGATTTGAGAAGAATACAAAAAGACTTCTTTTAAAAGTATTAAAAGTGTAACTAAACTAAATGATTGCAAGAACTCTCAGAAATGGAGATCGAAGAAAGCAAGAAAACTGAGAGAGAATTGATCTTAGCAGCTGAAGAAGAAAAGACTAACTGTATTGAATGAATCATTACAACAGATTACAACTGTTTATATCACAACAATTCTAACTAACTTGTATACGTGGCAATCCTCTACATCTCTCCTTATTACACTAACCAATCAATAATTGCCACCTGTAATTTTATTACATTTCAGTTATTATCCCCCTCAATTCTGCTGGGATGTCCAAGACTGAGATTGATGCAGCGCTTTACAAAGATAGGACTGTGTAGTTCTTTAGTAGAACATCATCAACTTGATTGTATGTGGAAACATAGTGAACAATGATATCTTTCTTTTGCACACTTTCTCGAATGAAATGATAGTTAGTGTCAAGATGTTTAATTCTTGAATGAAACATTGGATTGGTGCTGAGTGCCAACGCTGAGAGGTTATCATAGTACAAATCTGGAGGAGCAGGTAAGAACTGATGTAAATCGTTCATAATTGACCTTATCCAACACTCGATCAAAAGCACAATTTGCCAAAGCCTTGTAATAAGCTTCTATGAAACTTCTAAAAACTGAGGACTGTTTCTTCGATTGCCAAGATATAGGATTAGGACCAAGAAATACCACATATCATGTTATTGACCTTCTTGTATTGATATCAGCAGCCCAATCAACATTTGAATATGCCGAAATGTGAGTATTAGAAGCTGAATAATATGTAATACCACATTGCAGTGTCCCTTGAAGATATCTAATTATCATTTTCACTAAGAACATGTGTACATCAGTTAGATTTGTCATATATTGACATACAACATTCACAGAGTGAGCAATATCAGGCCTAGTGAAGGTCAAATATTGGAGTGCTTCAACAATACTCTTGTAAAAGCTTGGATCGGCTAAAGTTGACCCTCAGACATTAACAACTGTGTATGAGGATTTGAAGGTGTTAGGTGCATGCCTACAACTCTCTATTCCTGCCTTTTTAATGAGCTATTTTGCATATTTAGCTTGACTGATAAACACATCACCATTGCTTTTTGTATTGAATTTGCAATCCCAAGAAGTAGGTCAACTTCCCCATGTCTTTCAAATCAAATATTTCACTCAGTGTAGTAATAACAGCTTGTACTTTGGAAGTATTTGAACCTATAAGAATAATATCATCTACACACAAAAGTAGAATGATAATATCTTTGCCATTTGTTTGAACAAATATGCTAGTATCAGATTGAGACACTATGAATCCCAGAGATGGTAGCACACTTGTGAATTTCGAATTCCAAGCTCTTGGAGCCTGTTTGAGTTCATACAAGGATTTGGATCCACAAAGCCTTGTGGTTGTTTCATATATATCTCTTCCTGCAACTCACCATGTAAGAATGCATTCTTTATATATAGTTGTCTAATTTCCCACTTGTGACTTGTAGCAAGAGCAAGAATTAATCTCACTGTAGTATGCCTTACTACATGACTAAATGTCTCAAAATAATCTAGACCATGCTCTTATGTATATCCTTGAGCCATCAACCTTGCCTTGTATCTAGATATATTGCCATTAGGATTTTCTTCAATTTGTACACCCATTTACTCCCAATAGTGATTCTATCATGAGGTTGAGGTACTAGAATCCATGTCCATTGCCCCTTAAAAGCATCAAACTCATCTTGCATAATCTGTTACCAGTTTGGATTGGTTGCTGCAATTTTAAAGCTCTTTGGTTCTCTATGATCAACAATTTCAGCTACAAATGAAAAACCACCACAGCACTAGAACAATCATCAATTTTTAAAGACTGTAACTCAGGTAAATTTGCATGAAAAGCATGATAATCTCTTCTTTCAATGGCTTCAGTTTGAAGTCCTGTTTTCATAGAGTGAGATCTTGAAGCATCATTAGTTGTAGAATTAGAAGTTTGATTCCAATCATTCACAGAGATGGGAAGTAATACCTGAAGTTGTGTTGGATCTGGGATAGGCAACAAGGGTGTGATTGAGATCTTATACCTCTACTACTTTGCTAACTTCATTGTTACTTCTTTGGTAAAGTTAGAAGTCGTTTGATAACAATTTCATTTTTTTTTTTTTATATTCTGAAATATATATATATATATATATATATATATTATAATTATTTTCAGCTAAAAATATATTGGACCGACCAAAATATGTGACATTTTGGTTGTATTATACTAGGGTGATCAAGCATCAATCATTAATTGGGGGTGCCATTTACTTTGTGAAGGAGATGAGCAAGAAGTGCAATTCCTTGGCGTCCAAAAGCCAAATGAACGTCCGCCTTTTTCAGAATTCTTTACCTTCCCACAGTATTATCACCGAGGTCCACTACAGCTCATGAGTCTACGGTGGCCACCATGGCGGAGCTACCGCTGCTCGAGTGCAGGTTGAGCAGTATCGCAGCTGACATAGAAGTGACAATGGTGGAGAGCCATGCAAGCCTCAAAGTAAGATCCCAAAGGCTCCCAAAGCAGCTCTTGAAAATTGTTTTTGGGTTGCTGATATGCACCTCACCGTTCTCCATCTCAATGTTATCACCGCTGATGATATTGTGCTCTATTCTCTCAGCCTCAAGGTAATTGGAAAATCAATTCAAAATTTAATTTAGCGAAAAAAAATTTAGAAGATTAAGATGTAGGAATTTTTATATGTTTTTGGGATGAATCTTTAAAAATTAAGCCGGCTGACGATGAGTGCATGCTGACTTCAGTGGATGAAATTGCAACAGCTGTGCATGAGATGCTAGCTAGGATTCAAGAAGAAGCAATGCTGGATTTAACTGATCATCAAAACCGAGCTTTTAATTAATCAATTGCCTTTTTTTCTTTCTAAATTTAATTATACCCT
This sequence comes from Malus sylvestris, assembly GCF_916048215.2. Classification (NCBI taxonomy): domain Eukaryota; kingdom Viridiplantae; phylum Streptophyta; class Magnoliopsida; order Rosales; family Rosaceae; genus Malus; species Malus sylvestris. Next base: position 28,199,347 of record NC_062263.1, read on the forward strand.
ATGATGTGATAGACTCCTACTTGGGTGTTTCTTCTCTGGTTGTAGACTGCTACCAAGTCATTCGGTTAATGTTTTCCTTAATTTCAGTTTAAGAAACTCTTTTCTTTAGATATAATAGACTGAGAGTGAGTCTTCTCTCTCATTTCATCTTTTCTCTTTTGTCTGTTTTTCATTTTAAATTTTTAGAACATCAATCCTCGCAACTAAAAATCATAAATTGTTAAAGAATGTTGACAATTAAAAATAAGAAAAACTAATGAAAATGGTTTATAAACTTTGAGTTTTAACGATAAGGATAAAATAAAAAGTAAAGCGAATAGTACCAGGATTGATTTTTTAATGTAAAAATGTGATTTTTCGTTAAAGTGAACAATACCGAGAGCTTTTCGTTAAATTTCCCTTAAAAATAGTGTGTACATAACGTGGAAAAATGGTGGTTCGTGTCGAACTTGCGTACTTAACCCGTTGTTCTCCAAATCAGTGAGATTGTTGGATCTAGCTCTTTTATTTGTGGAACTTATGTGGATGGATGAATTAATCACATCTAATAGAAAAATGACACGTAGATGGTAGGAAGCGGATTCTTAGGAATCTCCTCTTGGGTCTTCGGCCCTATTGTGCAGTTATCAACCAGAGAGTTTTTAGATTACTCACGAGCTATTTGCGGAGACTGGGTATGTTTGTGGCCTCCATTCCCAGCTGCCTGCGAGTGTTCAGGTATATAAATAGCCAAGTTCAACCGGAAAATAGGTAATTTCCACTTAAAGCATCTCCAATGCTACTCCTCAAATTTGTCCTCACCACCGTATTCACCCATAAATGAGAAATAAAGAAGTTGAGTCCCTAAAGTATAGAGACAGACCATATATGATTCAAGTCCCCACATATAAGGACAATATTGGGACCAAAGTGCCGGTGCCAATGGGGCACTTTGAGAGGAAAACATGGCCCACCCATGTGCAGATTCCTCGTTGTTGTGCTACTATGCAATTGCATGCATGGTCCCATTGATTTTTCTTTTGTTTATGAAGAAAATCAAGAAAAATCAACGATCTCGATAGCATTTTGGCTTTTTTTTTATACTGTTTAGATCGACAGCTGTGAAAGTAGCAATGAGTTTTTAATCTTTTGTTCCCTAAATTTAAGGACTATACTATAAGGACACTCCTATTGGAATTAATAATCTTTTAGGGATAAGTATATTCATTTTGAGTCTCTAAATGGTGGTGGGGGGAGTCTCTAAATATGGATTCTCATTGGAGATGCTCTTACTGACTCAGAGTTCTCCATGTATTAGTTTCTCTCAAACTATCTCTTTGTCTTAGGCATCAGAAGCCCTTTGTCAAATATCCTCTTCTTTTTTTCTAGTTCGTCAATTAGGCTACTGATATTTATTATTTTGTAGGTGAAGTTTCATCCACTCAACCTTGGACGAAATTTGCATCCACACCTCCTATTAGTGGGGTTATTGTACTATATATGTCTTTGTATTTCAGTAAGATTTCATAGTTTTTCCTATAAAAAATTTGTGTACCCATTGTTTTTTTTTTTTGGATAGTGCTATTCACACACTTATTTTTATCACTCACACGACCTTGTTAATTTTTTGCCATTGATGTTATTCAATTCATCTGATTCAATGATCAAAAATTGAGAAAGGGTATATGAGAAGTAAAAATGTGTGTAGCACTATCTTTCTTTTTTTGGTCAATTTGCTTCATATTGTTTGGGTAGAGGGAAAAGTGAAGTAAACCTCAAAAAAGATACATGCTTTCTTGTTGCTATACCACATGATAAATATATATTAAATGAATGATTCATTTTTTAGCACATGATAAGTATCTATTGGACTAATGACACCACTAAATCTATGTCTTAATTGCAAGAGAATCCCTCCTTCCAAAATTGTCCCTCGAAAAATAATCGTACAAAAGGTTTTGTTAACCAAGCCCAGGAAGCAAAAATGAAGAAAAGGAGCCATATTCGAATGATGACTCCGATAGAAACATATTTTCGTACTTTACAAATAAAACCATTTATGCAGTTTCAAAACTATTAATCTTGCATATATTGAATTATGTCGAGTCCCAAAGAGTACACAAAATAGTTAAGGTTTGGGTTAGAGAATGTTGACAATTCACAATAGTGTGTACAGAACTTCGAAAAATGGTGATTCGTCTCGAACTTGCGTACTTAACCCATTGTTCTGCAAATCAGTAAAATTGTTTGATCTAGTGCAGCAATGAATTAATCATGTCTAATAGAAAAATGACACGAAGACGGTAGGAAACCGACTCTTTGGAGTTTCTTCTTGGGTGTCCGGCAACCAAGGACTTTTGAGACTATTTACGAGCTACCTTTAGAGACTGGTGTGCATCACACTAGCAAAACATAGTATGCTTGTGACCTCTCTTCCCAGATGCCTGCGAGTGTTCAGGTATGTAAATAGCCAAGTCCAACAGGAAAATAGGTAATCGCCAACTTAAAGCATCTCCAATGCTAGTCTTTAAAGTTGTCCTTACCACCATATAGACCGTTCAAATGAAAAATAAGGTTCTCTAATGCACCAGAAATTGAGTACCTAAAGTGTAAGGAGACACCGGATACATGAGGCAAGTCCCCACATATAAGGACAATATAGAGACCAAAGTGGTGGTGCCAGTGGGGCATTTTGAATGGAAAACTTGGCCCACCCATGTGCAGATTCCTTGCTGTTGTGCTGTTGTGCTATTGTGCAGCTGCATGCATGGTCCAACTGAATTTTCTTTTGTTTATTGACGAAAATCAAGAAAAATCAATGGTCCTGATAGCTTTTTGCTTTTTGTTTTTACCGTTTGTAGAAGTAACAATGATTTTTAAGTCGTTTAGTCCTTAAATTTAAAGACTATTATAAGGACACCCCCATTGAATTAATATTCTTTTAGAGATAAGTATATTCTTTTTTAGTCTTTAAATGATGAGGGGAATCTCTAAATAGATCTAGCTCTCACTGCTAAAAAAATCTCTCTATTATAATTTCTCTCAAACTATCTCTCTAATTTAGGCATTAAAGACTCTTTATCAGATACCCTGCCCTTTTTCTGGTGTTTGTTAATTAGACTCATGGTATTTTTTTTTGTTTGTAGGTGGAATCTCAACAATTCAACCTTAGCCGAAATTTGCATCCACACCTCCTATTAGTGGGTTATTGTTGTATTTGCATGTACTATATATCCCTTTGTATTTTAATAACATTTTGTAGTTTTTACTAAACATTGGTGTATCCCATTGTCTTTTTTTTTGTTGTCAAGTTTCTTACATATTGTTAATTCATCACATGACATCTATTAAACAAATGGTTCTCTTTTTGAACATTGAACAAGTATCTATTAAATTGATGACACCCCTAAAACTATGTCTTAATTGCAAGAAAGAACCCCTACTTCCAAAAGTTGATGCCCATCTTAGAATAATCCTACAAAAAGTTTTGCTTTTTTTGATCATGAAGACAAATTTCATTACAACAAAAACTAGTACAAGGCCAAAAAAGAACCGGGTAAACAACTACAGAGAAAGTAAAAGGCCCAAGCAAAATCAAAGTAGCAACCCAAGATACAACGGGAGGTCCAGACAAACTTATGCTTGAAGGCCGCAGAAAACAAACAATAAAAAACCATAATCTCTAGTAGCACAGACCACACCACAGCTGCCGTCACATCCTCGGAGAAAATCAAACTCCGAACTGAGAAAGTAGACACCAGATCCAAATCCCCTTCACAAACCCCTTCAAATATATAAAAACAAAGTAACATGTGGGTAGAGAGTGAGGCTAAGGAGTATGTAAAATACCCAACATTTGGCCTTGATGGGGATCCGACATGCCGGTTGGGGGAGGGCAAGTGACAGAGGGAAGTGGATTTAATATCCAATTTCTGATTGGAGCTCGTCGATCCGATCACTTGGTGGGATGTGGATGAAGTATCACATCTAGGAAGGAGAGAGGAAGAGAAATTAAAAGACATAAAGCATTAAAAACAGGCAAAAAAGGCCGAACAAGGGGTATGAATCCCAGGATAATTGATACTTGGCTCAAGAAAAACTGAGATTAAACTCAAGGGAGAACCAAAAATTAAAAAGGAATAAAGAAAACTGGAAAAAGAGAAGGAAGATGAGGAGGGAAGCAAAGAGGGGGAAGGAGCAAAGAAGATGAGAGGGGAGGAAAAGAAGGAGAGGGCAAAGGAGAGAGAAACAGAGAAAATTCAGGAGGAAACAGAGAAGAGAGAGGAAAAGAATAAAGGAATGAAGGAAGGGAGGAAGGGCAGATGCCTTCGGCACCCAAGCCAAAGACTAGGGCCGACGGCAAAAATTGCTGGAAATGTCTTTCACAAAGAGAATTTTAGAGAGAGAAAAGGATACAAAAGGTTTTGTTAACCAAGCCCAGGAAGCAAAACAAAAGGAGCCATACTCGAATGATGACTCCAATAGAGCCATTTGTTCATACTTTTTCAAATAAAACCATCTGTGCAGTTCAAACAAACTGTTACTCTTGCATATATGTCGATCACTCCAATAGAACTATGTGAGTCCCAAAGAAGTACACAAGACAGTTAAGCTTTCGGTTGGATCAAGTAATGAGGAAGAATGAATTTATGAGTTTAGGATTTGGAAGGGTACATGTGGTTTACTTCTAGTGTGATCGAAAAAAAAAAGTATAGTCAATTTGCAAACCGCGTGGTTCATAGGCTCACTTGGAGAGCGTTGTTTAGTGTTGGGGTGGACATGTTTACAATTAAGCATGAGGTGGAAGTTTAGCGTTGTTTTGTGTTAGTAGTTTTCATGTGAAAGAAAAAGAGAGCTAGAGACTGAGAGAAGGAAAAAGTAAGAGTCTGATGTTTGCTGGTTGAGGTAAGGAGTTAAGATTAGCTAGGAAAGTTACATAGTCCAATTCTAGTAGTGCCAAAAATGAAAACTATACGAAATATTCGATTGTTAAACTGCGTACATGGCTCATACATAAGCTCACTTGGAAAGCATTGTTTAGAGTTGGTGTGGACATTTTTTTGGGATAAATAAACAAGTCTATAAGAAACAAAAATAAGCTAAGAAGGCATAAACAAAACACCCTAAGTTCAAGAAAACCATAACAATCACCTAGTGGTAGACTTGGCCACCAAAAAGCAAGGCCTCAACCTAATCCAAAAGAGGACAACACAAAGAGGAGCAAAAAGCAAACATAAAAAAAAAAAAAAAAACTCAAATGGACCCTAAAACAAACAGAGCCCAGCCTCAAGCAAACCAGCAAAAGCAAAAACACAACCCACGGCATAACATGATTAATAACCAAATCCTGAAGTCTAGAATGATTAATAACCAGCCTCAGCTGATTTCTAACATAATTAATGACAAGTTCAAATATTTCAGGGGATAATCAAAACACTAGCAGAGAAGGATGTTGATCCTTTTCCAGTCGTACACATGACAAATAACCAAAACATGCTAGTGCAGACAGCAAATAAGATCCACATTAAATTTCAAATTATCATGAGTGGAAACATCCGCATTAAAGTTTTAGCTCACACTTGTTCCTTTCTTTTTCATCCTTCACGATTCCCCTCTGAACCGTAGCTTTTTTTCTCCAGCTTCCTAGTTACATATAAATTTTGAATGATAATTGTTAGATCTGCCGTGCTTTTCAAATTAACAACTTCAAATTACTCAAAAATAAATAAAAGAATAAACTAACGTATCAAGAATCTTCGAATATGAGTGAGTTCATACATTATTTCTTTATGGTGTTTCCTCGAATCATAGTTATGGTGTTTGGTGGAATCATAGTCCGGTACGCTTGAGAGCCTGATGACAACCCAGAAGGGCAAAAAGACTAAGGATGCTGCAGTGCTAAAGCGCGCTGCAGTTACAAACCCCTCAAAGCATTTGGAGATGTGACTGTACATTTTTCAGGTGGTTTGGTGGTTGTCGGCAGTATAAAGAGAGGGGTTTGGTATTTCTCGAACCCTAATGACTGCGTTTCTTCTATATATGATTTTACAAAAAAAGGTATGTCTTCCATGAGCCGGACCATTTAATGGTCCGGGGTGTCTTGCCATTGGATCAACATCTGACGGTTCTATTATTAAGGTGACCAAGCATCAATCATTGGGGGTGCGATTAACTTTCTGAAGGAGCTACAATGGTGGAGAGCCATGCAAGCCTCAAAGTAAGATCCAAAAGGTATGAAGATCATGAAAGCTTCAATGCAATGTGTTCTTGAGAACTTTACACAGAATGTATATGAAGAGAGAGAGAGAGAGAGAGAGAGAGAGAGAGAGAGAGAGAGAGAGAGAGAGAGAGAGAGAGAGAGTAAGAGAGATATTTTTTATTTCTTGATTGTCAAGTTATGGTTACAATTGTTGTTATATAATCTTCCTTTTTTACTTAGCTGCTAATCTTCCATCTCCTTATCCCAACTATATTCTAACAACTTATAACAGCTCATCCCTTTAATCTATTGACAAGTGTCACTTGACTTGACCCTTGATCTTCTCTTCACTTGGATAGCTTTTCTTCACTTGTGTCTTCACTTGGATCCTTATATCCCCCCTCAATCGAATGCTGAAGAGAACACAGTGCTGGTGAAACAAAGGAGTTGACAATCCTTTTGTAAGTATATCAGCTGATTGGTTCGCAGAGGAGACATGTTGAATCTGAAGATCTCTTCGAATGACCCGTTCCTGTACAAAATGATAATCGATCTCTATGTGTTTTGACCTGGAATGAAACACTGGATTAGTGGAAAGTGCAATCGCTGAGATGTTATCACAATAGATAAATGGAGGATTTGAAAGAGAAACATGTAAATCACAAAACAACTGTCGAATCCAAGCCAACTCTGCAGCTGTAATGGCTAAGGTGCGATACTCAGCCTCTGTGGAAGACCTGGAAACTGTGTGCTGCTTCTTGGATGACCAAGAAATCGGATTTGAACAAAGAAATATAACAAATCCTGAAGTAGACCAGCGATCATTGGGATCCCCAGCCCAATCTGCATAATTATAGGACTGTAAATGGAGTGTCCTGGCGTGAACTGAATACCAAAGCTTGATGAACCTTTGAGATATCGTATGATTCATTTAACCGCAATAACATGAGACTCCATAGGGTTGTGCATAAACTGACAAGCTTGATTCATTGAGAAAGCGATATCGGGTCTAGTAAATGTGAGATATTGAAGGGCACCAACTATGCTTCTGTATTGCTCAGGATTATGGTATGGTTTGCCATCATCCTTAAGTAATCGATGATACGGTAAACAAGGTGTAACACAAGGTTTACAATCTTGCAAGTCAACCTTCGCAACTAACTCATTGATATACTTTGTTTGAGAAACAAATAACCCTCATGAGGTATAACTAATCTGTAACTCCAAGAAATAATTCAGTTGGCCCAAGTCCTTCATATCAAATTCCTCTGTGAGACCCTTAATCACAGTTGAAATAAGTTCAGAGCTACTACCAGTAAGTATCACATCATCAACATAGAGTAACAAGACTACAGTACCTTTGGATGAATGTTGAACAAACAATGAGGGATCAGCTTGAGAAGCTTTGAATCCTAAGCCAGGTAAAAAGCTTGTAGACCTGTCATTTCAGGCTCTAGGAGCTTGTTTAAGCCCGTATAAAGATTTTTGTAACTTACACACATAATGATGAGGATGATATGCACTTTGAAACCCTGGAGGTTGTTCCATATACACCTCCTCTTGAAGAATGCCATGTAAAAAGGCATTTTTTACATCCATTTGTCTAAAAGGCTAATTGAACTGTGCAGCTAAAGCAAGAATCAGTCGTATAGTAGTAGGCTTCACCACAGGGCTAAAGGTTTCACCGTTGTCAATCCCTTCTTCCTGACTGTATCATTTCGCAACAAGCCGTGCCTTATATCGAGCAATACACCCATTTGCATCCCTTTTAATCCGATATACCCATTTACAACCAACTAGGTTCTTATCAGGTGGCAAAGGAACCAAGGACCAAGTCTTATGAGTATGCAAAGCACTAATTTCTTCTTTCATAGCTGCTTGTCATTCTAAAACATGAAAAGCTGCCTTGAAGGATTTTGGTTCTATGATGGAGTCATGAGAAGAGCTTAAAGAGGCAGAGAGAGCCTTCCTCTTGAAGATACCATTTTTAGATCGTGTTTGCATAGGGTGAACATTCATAGGCACATGTAACACAACTTGCAGATTTTCATGTTGAAAATCAGGATCCACATGAATGAGATGATGTGTAAGAGAGGCAGGGTTATTATTGAATGGCTGTGGAGATGAAGAAATAGCATCAGAAGTACTAGATGCAAGTTTATCCAAGGACTCTAAGGCTCTGGATGCAGTCAAGGATTCTGAAGCACTAGATGAATGCAAGTTCAAGGAATATGTGGTTGTAGATGAGAATGAAGGAGTATGAGATGCAGGGAACACAACTTGATTTCGTAATGATATAGATGCTGGTGAAATGTTGTGAGAATGCATATTTAAATTTGTAAGTGATGACACTGGGGAAGAAGATAAGGATGATGCATGAAGATATGGAAAACAAGTTTCATCAAATAGAACATGCCTAGAGATGTATGTTCTTTGAGTAACCATGTCTAGACAAATGAACCCTTTATAGTGATTTGCATATCCCACAAAGACACAGGTTTTTGTTTTTGGTTGCAGTTTGGAATGATTGTATGGTTTAAGTAAGGGAAAACAGGCACACCCAAAAACTTTTAAATGACTAATATCTGAAGTTTTATGAAATAACAATTGATACGAAGATTTCATTTGTAACACAACTAAGGGCATTTTGTTAATCAGGTATGTTGTTGTAGCACATGCATGAAACCAGAACTTAGATGGTAAATGTGCAGTTTGAAGTAAGGTAATGACAGTTTCTACAACATGCCTATGTTTTCTTTCGGCCAAACCGTTTTGTTCTGGGGTGTAGGGACAAGATCTTTGATGTAACATGCCTTGATGTGATAAAAAATGTTGAAATTTTGTGCTAACATACTCACCCCCACTATCACTTTGTAAAACTTTTGGTTTTGCAGAGAATTGAGTACATAAATAAGCATAAAATTGCACGAATGTTGTAAAAACCTCTGATTTATTATTTAAAGGGAAAATCCATATGTATATGGTACATTCATCTATGAAGGTTACATAATACCTAAATCCTTCATGAGATAACAAGGGGGCAGGTCCCTATACATCACTGTGTAAAACCTTTAGAGATTGTATAGATTTAGCAACAGGGAAATTGAATTGTAGCTTTGTAAATTTTCCTTCTAAGTAAGGTGTACAAATGGAGTGACATGGATCAAGTGATGTAGGGATCTTATTCTGATGTAGAATTACAGAGGTAATGACATTTGATGGATGCCCTAGTCTCTTATGCCATAAATGTGTGTTGACAGGTTTAGCTAGACAGGATGTATGCTTGTGAGGTAATGCAGATGACAACTTTTCTGGGATGTTGAAAGGAATGGGATAATAGCCCTCTTTACACAGCCCCTTGAGTATTATTGTTCCTGTGGATTTGTCCTGAACCCAAAAACAAGTATCATCACAAATAAATCGACACCTATTATCCTTGCACAACTAATAAATGGATAATAAGTGTTGTGAAATTTGTGGAACATGGAGAACATTCTTCAATGCAAGTGTGGTATTGGAAACAGGGAACCGTGATGTGCCAATATGAGAAATAGTCAAACCTGTACCGCTTGATGTGCCCTGATATGGAGTAGCAAGTTCCAGATTGGCTAACTCAGAGGTCATATGAGTAGTGGCTCCAGTATCTGCAAGCCAGAACTGTTGCTCAGGTGCAAAAGGTTGAGGATGAGCATGCATGGCAATGAGATTTGGTGGATGAGGTTTGCCTTGGTATGCAAAATTGCCTCGATGATAGCACTGCAGAGCTGAATGACCAAATTTCCAGCAAATTTGACATTGAGTTAGGACACTAGAGTTTGATGTGTGTCTTTGAAAACAGTCAGCATCAACATGCCCCTTCTTGTTACAAATTTGACAGATAGGAACCTCAGAAGGATACTCTGCACAGGTAGATTGATAAGGTCTTGAGGCACCAAGAATTCCAGGACTACCATTTGGGGAAGGAGTGTAAGATTGAAGACTATAGTTAAAAACTCTGCCACGCCCCTTGCCACGAAAATTATTCCCTTTGTAACCCTCATAGTGATGAGAACCCTGATAGGAATTGGTAAATCCTGGAGCATTTTCCATGCCACTATGATTGGAAAACTGTTGGCTAGAGACTGCAGAAGTAGAACCAACTTCATGAGAATGTGATGACTCTTGATCAAGAACTAATGATTTCCCTTTGTTTGACTGTGTACCAGCAACCATTGCAGTCTTAAATGACAAAGAGGATGAGGAGTCAAAGTACTGACCAATGGTAGCTTCTTCTGCAATCAGTTGTGACCTGAAATCTTTAAGAGAAATACCATTTTCTCTGCCCCTTATGACACACCGGAAAGTGTTGAACTTTGTAGGAAGTCCTTTCAGCGCCAGAATTATGATATCATCATCATCAAACATGACTCCTGCAGCTGCAAGATGATCCCGGGCATCTTTGATCTTTTGCAGATAACTAGAGACAGATTCAGATCCTTTCTTGATATTTTGAAGCTCAGTTTTCATCTGAAAAATCATGGCTTTTGTCACTGTAGAAAAACGTTCATTAAGATTTACCCACATCTCATGAGAACTCTGACTTCCAATTACACAGGACATTACCGTAGTAGATAACGTTGCAATCATCAGTTGCATAAGGGCACGATCGTGCATTTTCCAAATCAAGTACTCATCTTTCTCAACTCCTTCGATGTCAGAATCATCATCAAATCTTGAAGGACACTTTCTTGATCCATCAACAAACCCCATAATACCGTGACTCTCAAAGAGTAGTTTGATTTGAAAACTCCATGTGAGATAATTGGAATCATCAATCTTCACTGTAACCGAAGTGGAGACCGTGGAAACAAGACTTGTGATAGGGGATTGAACAATCTTCAATTGATCAGCAGTCACCATTGTTGAAATTTTCTCAGACGCTTTTTATCAAACACGTAGAGGGCAGACAAAGAAAAGCAGATTCTTGAGGGTCATGGAGATAAGAGAAATCCCAAATTTGCAGAAACACACAGTAGCTTTACAAATTAAAGGATTAGAAAAAGAAATGAATGCTTTTAATTGAGGGTGCAGAAGCGCCAGATCTCGTTCTCGACGATGATACCATATGAAGATTATGAAAGCAATGCAATGTGTTCTTGAGAACTTTACACAGACTGTATACGAAGAGAGAGAGAGAGAGAGAGAGAGTAAGAGATATATTTTTGATTTCTTGATTGTCAAGTTATGGTTACAATTGTTGTTATATAATCTTCCTTTTTTACTTAGTTGCTAATCTTCCATCTCCTTATCCCAACTATATTCTAACAACTTATAACCGCTCATCCCTTTAATCTATTGACGAGTGTCACTTGACTTGACCTTGATCTTCTCTTCACTTGGATAGCTTTTCTTCACTTGTGTCTTCACTTGGATCCTTATAAAAGGCTCCCAAAGCAACTCTTGAAATTGTTTTAGGGTTGCATGATATGGACCTCACCGTTCTCCATCTCAATGTTGTCACTGCTGATGATACTGTCCTCCATTCTCTCAGTCCCAAGGTAATTGGAAAATCAATTCGAAAATTAATTTTGTGCAGAAAATTAGAAGATTAAATTAAGGATGTATATATATATATTATGAATTTTTTAAAATTAAGCAGGTTGAAGATGAGCGCACGCTGGCTTCAGTGATGAAATTGTACCAGCTGTCCATGAGATGCTAGCCAGGATTCAAGAAGAAGCAATGCTGTTTTGGACTGATCATCAAAACCTCGCTTTTAAATAATCAATTGCCTTTTTTCTAGATTTAATTATACCCTAAATATCATGTCATAGACTCATGTCCGGGTGTTTCTTCTCTGGTCAAAATATTCTAACTAGTAATTTAATTGGCAACCTCATTACTTACAGCCATTGAGAGACGCATTCGGTTGATCGGATGGTTAAGAATGATTGTATACTCTGGTATTTCTATTAATTAGCTTCTCATATATTGTATCATCAAGTATCGAACATGTGATAGATTTTAGAAGAATACGAAAAGAGTTATTTAAAAGTATTAGAAAGAACATGCAGCTCATTCTTTTATATTTCATAAGGAGTACCTATAAGTTTGTACCACCTATTGAATAAGTAGTGCAAGCATCAAGAGAAGGCGCACCCTCACTACAAAAAGAAAAAAGGATGGCTTTCTCGACAAAATTGTTTGTCGATAAAGCTCAAATTTTGCCGGAAGCGCTGCCATCAGTGCCATGCATGAGCAACTTTAGAAGAGCTCAGTATATGTTCTCTATAGCATGTCAAAGTTTAAGTAATGCAATGAATATAAAGTTTTCTGCAATACATTAATTCATTTCAGAAAAAAGGATACATGCTCTCTTTTTTAACACAGACAAGTATCTATTAAACTAGCTAGCTAGTGACACTACTAAAATTATGTCTTAATTGTAAAAGATAATCCCTCTTTCAAAGAATTATTTTGTTAATAAAAAATGAAGAAAAGAGTCATATTCAAAAATGACTCCAATCGAGCTATTTGTTCATATTTATGTCTTGGGTTAGCTTATGTGTTATACTCCGATTATGACTATGAAGGTATATACTCCGATTCTAGTAGTAGTGTCAGAAAATAAAAAGTATACAAAATAGTCAACTGGCAAACCGCGTGCATGGCCCATAAGCTCATTTGGTAAGCATTGTTTAGAGTCGGTCTGGACATTTTTTGGGCTGAATAAACAAGTATATAAGAAAAAAAAATAAGGGAAGAAGGCATAAACAAAACACTATAAAAAAATAGGGAATTTTAATAAAAAAACCTCTCTGTATTGTTCATTTTAAAGAAAAATCACATTTTAACGTTAAAAAATCAATCATAGTACTATTCACTTTACCCTTTATTTTGTCCTTATCGTTAAAACTCAAAGTTTTCAAATCATTTTCATTAGTTCTCCTTAAAAAAATAAGAGAAGAAGGCATAAACAAAACACCCTAAAAACCATAACAAGCACCTATAGTAGTAGGCTTGGCCACCAAAGAGCAAGGCCTCAACTTAATCCAAAAGACACAAAGAGGAGCAACAAGCAAACATCAAAACTCATACGGAACCTAAAACAAACAGAACCCATCCTGAACAATTAAACTCGAGCAAAACAGGACACCATTAGCACAAATCGTAACCCTAAAACCCAGCCTCAAGCAAACGAGCGAAAGCAAAAACACAACCCACTGCATATGTAATGATAGGGATTTTACCACACGTGTAAAAGGGTTAAAAACACCTATAATACTTGCAAGAATGACAAAGTTATTGTAGTTTAATGATTCTAGCAATGTCGTTTCTCGACAAGAATTATTAAATAACTCATAACAAACCAAATTCTAATTAATTATAAAGATTTTGGATGATTGATTTATGACCTATTTTAATAATAAAAAAAATTTAATTAAAGAGAGTAGTCAAATCTGCAATATTAAAAATGAGGAAAAGGAACTAGTTTTGTAGAAACCAAATTAAGAAAGCACTAGGGATCCGTCGTCACCGTAACAATCATATATAGTTGTTTCAATTACTTATGACTTATACATGCATATTTCGAAAGTTAGGTTTTCCTAATATATGCCTACTTGGACCCCCAAAATAGAGCGTATATCAAACATGCAATATGTCTGTGGTATTCAGATTAAATCTATATATGCATGACTCATTAAGTTTTGTGAAACATTTTGAAAAATCATGCAACCCTTAAGACGTGGTATTCATACTAAGTAAACAGAATAACACACCACAAAATATTACATATTTCTCCACTCTCTCTTTCCGCACCCCTCTCTCTCTTTGTCAGATAAATTGGCCACAACAGTTTTATCATCTTAAAACTCCGTCAGTAACTAATTTACCATCTAATTTAATAAAATATATCATTTGGCCAAAAAAAAAGGGTGTGATATCCACACACCCCTTTTTACTTCTTACACACTCTTTTAATTTTCAGCCGTCGGATCGGATGAATTAAAGAAGATCAAAGGACAAAAATCAACAAATGTGTGTAAGAAGTAAAAAGAAGTGTGTGGAAAGTACTAAAAAAAAAAAAAAGTTTATAATAAGCTGATTTATAAGGGGATAAATATCTCATACCCGTGGACACGTGGCCCAATCAGACACAGAGTCCGGGAACCAAAAGAAATTCCTACAACCCGTTGACTTGACCCGGTTCCCATCCCTACACCCACACAAGCGCTCTCTCTCCCTCTTTTGTGTTCAAAGCCGAGAGCCGAAACCCTCAGCCTCCCTCTTCCTCTTCCTCTCTCTCTCTCTCTCTCTCTCTCTCTCTCTCTCTCTGCGTTTGAGATCTAAAACCCTAGCCTCTCTCTTCCTGGTATGTAAATTCCACCGCTTTCCATACTTATTGTTAGTTCCAATTTTTTTATTCTTGCTTTCAATTACAAATTTGGGGGCAGATTCGTTTGATTTAATTTCTCTGAGTTTAATTTTGCCAATTTTTGTGTGGTTAATTTGTTTAATTTTAGATCTCAAGTATTTGATTAAATATGTTATTTGGATAATTGATTAGGGTTTACTGTATAAAGCCTGTAGTTTTCAAAAGAAAGGCCAAGAAGTATTGGGTATTTCAAGTTATATACTTGCGTTTGTGTGCTGGCATGGAGTTGTAGGATACATGTCCCAATATCTTAATTGGGTTTTTGATTTATTTCAGTATGTGTCTATCTGTATGAGTTACATCTTGAATCTGATTAGTTTATGGGATATGAAGGGGCTTCTCTCAGTTAGCAGATTGAGTATGGGGTGTGGCGAATTCAGGCTCGAAAGCTCGTACTTTGTTGTATTGTGTGTCGGGGGTCAGGGATTTTATTAGTATTCTTTGGATTATGCAATATTGGGGAAATTCATGTTAGTTTGTTGATAGATTGTTGAACAGTTTATATTGATTCCATTTGCTTCGCTTCCATGATTGATGCCCTTTTTTGCGAATTTCAGTTTAGAAGATGTCAGAAGAGCTGGAGTATCGATGCTTCATCGGTGGCCTTGCATGGTCAACATCTGATAGAAGTCTAAGAGAAGCATTTGAAAAGTTTGGAAAGCTCGTTGAAGCTAAGGTAATTTTTTATTATATTTTTCCTTTAATGTTTGGAACTGTGGATACAGTTTAGATAGGATATATTTGATTTCAATCTAGCATTTGCTTGTAACTGTCTTCTTTCCGTTGATTATTGCATCGGGTTTTGATATCCTATAAATATGGAAAATATGATTTCGATTTGTTTTGATTGAAAAGTTAGATAGTAATTATTCATTCTTTATCCAATATCATATTGTTTGACATTCATTATACTCTTCAATGGAACTTCTGTGGTGACAATTATTTTCTCATATAGGTGGTTGTTGATAAATTTTCTGGACGCTCTCGTGGATTTGGGTTTGTGACTTTTGATGATAAAAAAGCAATGGAAGAGGCCATTGAGGAAATGAATGGATTGGATTTAGATGGACGAACTATCACTGTTGATAAAGCTCAGCCTCACCAAGGTGGTGGAGGTAGAGATTTTGATGGTGACCGTGGTGGTGACCGCGGTCGTGATCGTGACCGTGGTCGCGACTTTGGAGGTGGACGTGGACGTGGAGGTGGAGGTGGAGGAGACTGCTTCAAGTGTGGCAAGCCAGGGCATTTTGCCAGGGAGTGTCCAAGTGAAGGTTCAAGAGGAGGGGGTGGCAGGTATGGTGATAGGGATGATAAGTATGGTGGCGGTGGTGGTGGTAGCGGTCGTTATGGACCTGATCGAAATGGAGACCGTTCATCTAGTGGGCGCAGCAGGGATTCTGGTAGTCGTGGAGGTTCTGGAAGTGATCGGTACAGTCGTGACCGCTCTGGCCCATATGAACGTCGGAGTACAGGTGGCTTCCGTTCTGGATAGAACAATTGCTTCCTATAGTGGTATGTAAAACACACTTGTTCAATGATTTTTATGCTTTTCACAGTTAGTATTGTAATGAAGGTAATTTTGTTGATGTGCTATTTGCAGCTTGGGAACCTGAGGAGCTGCTCAGGTGACTCTCTCTCTCTGCACTGCTTTGAAGTTTCCCCTCGCTGGATGTGTCCTCTGATGATTTCTGGGTGGATTAATTTAGTTGGACCAGTATTTTGAAGTGCGAATCTTGCATAGATATTCACCTGTTTTTTGTTGCTAAATGCTCGACCGAATGTTTGATCCGATGGAATTTTATGCTTGCTTGCAAATGATATTTCAATTTGGCCTTATACTCTATGAATCCATTGGGACTGGTGGTAGTCTGTGACTTTGATTCATCGGTGACTGCAAATGCTATGATTGCTGTCTGTCCCTGTTGACTGTTTTGCTTGGGGCACTTGAAATATTGGAAGGCCATTTGGTTCCTCTTGACTGTTTTGCATTGGCAATTGCGATCTGGGAAGGTCATTCGATGTTGGGTATGTCGGAGGATAGATTGTGAGGGGTCCGCTATTGGGAGTTTGCCTCTTGTTTCTTGGAAGTAGAAGTGGTCCTATAAGTAGAACGTCCTTTTGGCTGCCCTGTTTTCGGTATCTTTGCTAGTAAAATGGGAGTGAACCGGGTAATATTTTCTCTTGTAAGTTACTTTGACGCATGATATATTCTCGTTTGCCATTCCTGCTATAATAATGTTTTTAACCTTTTGGCAGGATCTGGTCTTTTTTGAACCATGATATGGGTTTCTGTGTTACTATTTGGACGAGATAGTTTTAAACCTAACTTTTTTGAAAGTCTTTTCGGCCTGAGCAAAGCCATCTGCAATTTAACTCAACATAAAGTCCCTCACGTTATACAGAGCACACCGGTGGGAGAGTTCCCTTTGGCAGCATCTGCTCTTTTTCGTTGCATGATTGGGAAGTTCCATTCTTGCTGAGTTGAATAACTGCTCGATTGTTTTGTTCTCCGGGTCCCTGTTTTTCTGTTCCTGCCCGTGTTTTGTTTGCCGAGGCGAGGTTGCTCTGCTTCTGTCTTTGGTTCAGTTGTGATGAAGTAGGTATTATTTTTGTAGAATCTAGTTTTTGGGTTACATGATTTCCTGTTCAAAGCTGCTCTGTTTCTTTTCCGGTTACTTTTGAACCCGTTATTGTTCCATTTCTGCTATGGAATGCTGCTGCATAGTTACGATTACTACTTTTAATGAAGATATCATGTGGTTTATGGCTTTTATACGTCTTCGAAGAACAGGTAGCACGCCGCTTCTTCAACGTACTCCGTAGCTGTTTTCTTGAGTTTCTTGTTTGAATCTTGTATATTTGCAGTCCATTGTTGATAGAGATGGTGCTTTAGGATTTTGTAGTCCTGTTTCGAAGTAGTGGCATATGCATTATGAAACGGAACATCTACATTATTTCGGCCACTGGTTCTCTAGCCGGAGAGAGACTTGCTTGTTTCGAGGTCTCCTAGGCGAGAGTCGTATGCCCCATTGTTCTTTTAGCACACACCATGTTGCTGGTGTGCGCTATAAGAACGTGTGTATCACGACCCGGTGTCTGCGAGTTTCTCTCCTTTAGTAGAATGGCTCTAATCATAACCCATAGATGGTCACGTAGGTGAATGATAAGAGGATATGTAATGGAAGCCTAATGGCCCAGGCAAATTTATAATCTTGCCTTAAAATTGAAAAAACTTGTATTCCAATAAAATTGGCCTAGTTAAATTGAAGCATAGGCACTTTACGAGGCCATATTAGCCTCAGCCCAAGACTTGGGCAGTGTGAACTCACTTGACATTTAGAATTCTAACTTCTAGTTTTTCACCACTAAAATTACAAAAATTATTGGCAAACTATATCATCGTTTTGAGGGCCTAGATTCTGCCTCTAGCTCCTAGACCAATCGCGCATTGTCAAAGTTAACTTTCCATTGTGGAAGTGCAGTTGAGTAGACCGCCACAGTAGCATGACCGATGCATGTATGTTCTTCTCCTTAATTTGGTTCCTTTGATTCCATTTCTGCTGCCCATCTCTCATCCACTTGATCCGAATACAGTTGATCATAATTTGGACCATCCACCTTTAACAAGAAATGGTGACCAATAAACATGGTTGGGAGGAGATGCAGAGAAGTAAAGAAAAAGATAAGGACGTCATGATCATTGATCAGGTTCTTGGATCGTTAGCTATCAGTTTCCTCTTTTGCTTGCTGCCTTGAAATTTCAAAGAAATATATCACAAGTCAGAAAGTAAGGAAAACCTTTAGCCACGCAACCCTATAAAGGCATGAAATTGGTTTTAGGTTGAATCCTCGTATGTGGATAGGTTCCAAATTTCATTCCATGAAAGCATGAGGAGTTCTATTAGCTACCTGACATGTTGGCCGGTACACATTTGCGGAATCTTGCCCATCAGCTGTTGGCTGCACATGCATAATGCTTATTCACCGACTGATCAATATGAGTGCTATTACAAGATTGTCAAAACAGGATTTAGTAGACTGGAGATATAAATAGAAAGGTTGTTTGCACCCAGCATCATGCATAATACTTACCCGTCGACCGAGCAATAGGAGCATTATCATGAATTTGTCAAAACAAGATTTAGTGGGCGGGAGACATAAATAGAAAGTTGTTTGCGCCTAACAGCATGCTGCTTATCAGTCAACTGAACAATATGAGTATTATCATGAGTTTGTCAAAACAGGATCCAGTGGAGTGGATACATAAATAAAAAGTTATTTGCGCTTAGCAGCGTGTGTAATTCTTATCGGTTAACCGACAAATAGGAGTACTATCATGCGTTTGTCAAAACAGAGTCCAGTGGACTCAGCGCTTAGCAGCATGCGTAATGCTTATATGTCAATCGATCAGTAAGAGTACTATCATGAGTTTGTCAAAACAAAATCCATGGCCTCGCTTGTTTGACTGGAATGTTAATATGGGAATAGTGATCGAATTCAATTCCTTACTTATTCTTGAATGAATTGGTTATGTTATTTCCATTTCAAATGTTTGGTTAAACTAAGGAATTATGATAAGGAAATCCTCCAACCTTTTTCAGGCCATGACAGATCTGCTGTGTGCTCTCTCACCGCTCCATCACCCTTCATTATCGCTTCCACCCCTTCCCCCTCCTCCTCCGCTGACCTCACCCACACCTGGCGGCATAGTCTCTCACTACCAAACCACACGAAACTGTCAGCCAACAGAGTTCTGAAGAAGACAATCTGCTCCACCATGATCCAAATTTTTTTAAATTTTTTTTTAATTTTATAATTTTGATGACCATCGGATTGGCAGGTTAGCCACAGATGCTGGTTCGTGTGTGTTTCAGTCTTGCAACGACAGAGGGGCAGTTGGTGTAGATTAAATAGGAATTGTTTCCCGTGAAACTCATCTCTTGTTTCCTTTCCTAGCCTACCCAAACGTTACAACTCGATGGAATGAGAAATGAATTCCCATTAGAGGTACAGATTACCGCCAAACAAACGCGGCCTATGAGTACTGTCATGAGGTTGCTAAAATAGGATTTAGTGGACTGGAGATATAAATAAAAGGGAGACTTTGGATGCGGTCCCTAGTTCTGAACAATCTTTGACTGAAACTTTGTTGGTTTTCAATTTTTGATCAAAGTCCCTAAAATTAATTGATAATTTATTTCTATGTACGTTACTATATTTTTTAAATTAAAAATTAAAATTTATAGTTGTTTATATTAATGAGATTTTAAATAAAAAACATAATTTGTGGGATTAAAAATATTAAAATATAAATATACTATTGTGTGTGTGTGTGTGTAAACATGGGTACATTCATAAAAAATAACCAAAAAATTATTGTATCAAAACATGGGTACATTCTTCAAAATGGGTACATTTAGCAAAAATAAAAATGGGTACAAATAAATAAAAAAAATATGGGTACAATACAAATAAAACTTTAAAAAATATGGGCACAAAAAGAAATTAATATATGGGTACAAATTAAAATTGAAAGGAAAATTGGTACAAATTAAAAAAGGGTTGCAAATTAAAAATGGGTACAAACTAAAAATAAAAATATATGATAAAAAATTTAGCCATAAATATAAATATACTAATTGTAACATTTTTAATATTAAATGAATATATTTATAAATAAAAAATATTTTATTATTGAAATAATTAATGATATTATTAATACAAAGGACCTTGATCAAAAATTGAAAAGTAATAAGGTTTTAATCAATAGAGTAGTAAAAATAAGGATGAAAACCTTATTACTTTTCAATTTTTGATCAAGGTCCTTTGTATTAATAATATCATTAATTATTTCAATAATAAAATATTTTTTATTTCTAAATATATTCATTTAATATTAAAAATGTTACAATTAGTATATTTATATTTATGGCTAAATTTTTTATCATATATTTTTATTTTTAGTTTGTACCCATTTTTAATTTGCAACCCTTATTTTTATTTTTAGTTTGTACCCATTTTTAATTTGCAACCCTTATTTTTATTTTTAGTTTGTACCCATTTTTAATTTGCAACCCTTTTTTAATTTGTACCCATATATTAATTTCTTTTTGTGCCCATATTTTTTAAAGTTTATTTGTATTGTACCCATATTTTTTTATTTATTTGTACCCATTTTTATTTTTGCTAAATGTACCCATTTTGAAGAATGTACCCATGTTTTGATACAATAATTTTTTGGTTATTTTTTATGAATGTACCCATGTTTACACACACACACACACACAATAGTATATTTATATTTTAATATTTTTAATCCCACAAATTATGGTTTTTTATTTAAAATCTCATTACTATAAACAACTATAAATTTTAATTTTTAATTTAAAAAATATAGTAACGTACATAGAAATAAATTATTAATTAATTTCAGGGACTTGGATCAAAAATTGAAAACCAACAAGGTTTTAGTCAAAGACTGTTCATAACTAGGGACCGCATCCAAAGTCTCCCTAAATAGAAAGTTGGAAAGTGCAGTACTTAGTCATTTCTTACCAAAGTCTGCTCGCAATTATTGACATGGAAGAAACAAGTGCCTCCCTTTCCCTCACCGTTTCTAAGAGAACTCCTCCCAACCTTGTCCCTGTGAAAGTTTTTCAAAATTAAGAAAATAATTTACTGTATTTCCTTCTTCCACGTGTGACGTACATGTATGAGTATAACAAAAACAATGTTTAGCTTTAAGATGTCATTTTGAGTTTAATTGTACGCATCTAACAGAGATATATTTGTTTTCATTTCTACTTATTGTTGGTCTTTTGAACTTTGATCACTAGAGCTTAGATCGAACTCTTTCAGAAAATGACCAGTATTGTGATAAGGGTGATGCTATAGAGACCACATTTTGTAAATCACATTTGAACCATCTATCTAATAGAGACATGGCTCCCCAAACAAGTTGGTTCTACTGCTATTAGAGAGATGGTTCACATGTAGTTTACAAAATATATATGGTCTCTCTAGTATTTTCTGTATTATAATATTTTCGTGCAGAAAAAGCTACTTAAGGACATCATGATTGGGTGCGAAGGGATTTTGTTCTATTGGCTGTCTTCTAATATTATCCATCAACTCAAAACGATTCCGACAGCGGATTGTGTTCTTAAAGCAAGTAAGAAGAGCACTATTCCAATTGTACAAATGATAACTAATACACACTGGAACAACAATTTCAAGAGAATAAACGAAACCCTAATGCTTTGTAGAGTACACCAAGTTAAAAAAAGGGAAGAAAAAGAAGCTGGAAGTTGCCTTTGTTCTACATTAGCAGATTCAGTATCGTCTGTATAAGCGTTGTTTATGAAGAAGTAGTAAATGCAGCATCATTTATCTTTGTTTTCAGTCGATGTTTTGTTGTCCCTATAAGGATATTCAGATGGGGTTGTCCATAGACCTACCAGTACTACTGGTTGAAGAAAAAGAAACATTGCCGACGAATACATGCTTGACAGCCGGAAAGACATTCCAGCAAAAACTCCACCCCAATAAACAACTTTAGATAAGGTAAGCTATGGAAATATACCAAGTAGTTAGAACTGATTACGCAATGATCGAGCACATACAATCTGCCTAACTTGAAGAAACTGTACATATATAGTACGTTAGGCCTTCTAAAGCAACTGAATTTGAAAGCAACTGCATGTGCATGTTACGATGTTAGGCCTTCCATATATGTTCTTCGAGGTTCTAGACCATGTAACCAAAACAACAAAAATCCTACACATTTGCAACCAAGCTGGCGATTGAGTGTGGGACTCGACTTTTATATCATCATATGTTAAGGGAAATCCATTTTTTAATTTATGCACAACTCTCTCTCATTCATCTATCGGATTGAACAAAAAATATTAAAGGTTGGAATTAAAAAAGCGTGCATAAATCACTCTTTTATATTAATAAATGAATCATATCCTTCATTTTATTTTATTTGTTAGAGAAGAGATAAAAGAGAATGGGATTAATTTTGCACAAATATTGTAAGAAGGAAACTGATGAGTGGATTTCTTTTAAAAGGAAATCGATGTGTTTAGCACCAAAAGGTTAATGGAATGGAATTTGTGTAGTATATCTGTAGTGTACTTCCTTCTTCCAGGTGTGACGTACGTGTATGAATATAACAAAAACAATATTTAGCTTGAGGCTACCGTTTCGAGTTTAATTGTACGCATCTAACGGAGATATCTCTCTTCTCGTTTCTACTTATTGTTAATCTTTTAAACTTTAGTTACTGGATCAAGCTCCTTCAGAAGATAAAAGTGATGCTAGAGAGACCATATTTTACAAATTAGATTTAAACCATCTCTTTATTAGAGATATGACTCACCAAACAAGCCGGTTCCACTCCTATCACATGTGGTTTACAAAATGTGGTATCCCTAGCATCTTCCATATGATATTATTTCGTGAAGCAAAAGCTAATTATGGACACGTCATAATTGGGTGAGAAGTGACAAACTCTCCTACTATGCCCCGATCGACCACGAGCCCTGCGTCACACTCATCTATCGAAGCAACGAAACTTAAACCTATCTATCGTTCGGTAAAAACCCCGCCCTAGTAGACAATTTGTCACCTGCGCAGGATATAGAAATTAACTAAAAAACTAAATTAAGAAGTTGTGTTGCGTATATAGGATAATCATATACCTCTAATTATTCAATATTTTCTCAAAGTTGTATGAGAAGTGTTGGGTTTTTATTTTACTTTTGAAAGCGCTTGTGCATTAGGGTGTTGAACTCTCTTGTGTTAATACGTCAAGACCTGAGATGGTTAGCTCTTTCTGCAACTGAACATTCATGAGTCGACAACTAACTGTTTTCTAGCAAGCTAGGTACCTCATCTGGGGCTTGATGGTTACTATAATTGGAAGGTGGGTTCAAGTTTCTCAGCTCATAATTGTTTTTTCTAGAATTTTTTTTGTTAAAGGCATGTTGAAAGTTTTATTAACACACCTGAAGTCCTTTCTGAAAGATCACTTTGAAGTGTTTTTTGAATAAGCATTTGGTATGTGGTTTTCAAAAAAAACAAAAAGAAATTTCTATTAGCTCGAAGTACTTTTAACATTTCATGTCGAAAGTAATCAGAAACACTTTTAGTTGCCAGAAACTGCTTACCATTCCAAAACAATCACAATAATCTTTAATTAATCACAACCAATAAATGGTTGCATAGCATGATAAGGCTTCCAACGTTATTTGATTGAACACAACTTAATTACACGATGATTTTATACGTCTGCCTCTATGCAAATGGTGTTGGCAACAGCTGCAAAACCACCACTAGCAACAGCAGCAACAACAAAACAAGAACAGAAGAAATTAAACGCAATGACAACAATAGTACGCATTTTAATCAGATTCCCAAACCACTAGACCCAATTAACTTTGTGAGTCCAAAAGTTATAGCCATAGCCATCCATCCTCCAACAAGTACTCTTGCACAAGACTTCCCCACTGGTGACCCCCCCAGCCTCGCCCCTACCCCTCCAAACACAACGAGCGCGATGCTCACCAAAACCGCCACCACGGCCAGCCTCGCCTTGTGCTCAGTTATAAATGCAGCTCCCAACAAAGGCACCACCGCGCCTATCGAAAAAGCAATGGCCGACGCCAAGGCGGCTTGCGCTGGATTCGGCAGCGACTTCTTCTTTGCCTCCTCTCTGTTCTCTGTCCTACCATTTTCCTTCATCTCTCTCTTCATTTGAGATATCTCTATGTCGTACTGAGTGTACACAGACACAAACTCTCCTATTGCCATGCTACATGCCCCAGCCACAAGCCCCGCAAACCCGGCAAGAAGCATGGCCTTCACATCTTGTTTCACAGCTCCCACACCCATCATGAGCGATGCAACGGAAACCAGCCCGTCATTGGCTCCCAACACGGCGGCGCGAAGCCACTGTGTCCTCTGGGAGTAGTCGAAGGTGTCACCTTCGTCGTCTTCGGGGATTGGAGATTGTCTTGGTTGATCGGTCACATTTCCATAAACTGGAATTTCTATGTGGTAAGTTGAAAATTGGTCACGTTGGGAAGCCATGTGTGAAGTTTTGTGTAGGATTTGGTATGGAAAGAAAAGAAGAGAGATTAGGATATTGATTGCTTGTGGAGGACACACGCCCGTATTAAGGTATTTATAGGGAGGTACGTACGGTTTTATGATTTTTCTGTTGTGTTAGTGCATATGTTGATGGACCATTTTTGGAGCTTAGTGGTGAT
Organism: Malus sylvestris; assembly: GCF_916048215.2. Classification (NCBI taxonomy): domain Eukaryota; kingdom Viridiplantae; phylum Streptophyta; class Magnoliopsida; order Rosales; family Rosaceae; genus Malus; species Malus sylvestris. The sequence continues at coordinate 28,224,215 of NC_062263.1, forward strand.
GAGGAGGGAAACACTATATGTGGAAGGCATTACCCATAAGGGTCATTTCTCACTCAAACTAGGGTCTCGGAAACGATTAAATGAAAATTTTATGTAAATTTTCAGAAACAGATTAGTGGTCCACTATTAATCAATATTGATAATATCTTCAACTTAATCATCGTTGCAAGTCAAATGTAAAATTTTATCATCAAAGACATCACTACAATTTAACTTCATATGGTTTTCGATGTGAAACATGCTTCAACACATATATCAAGTTTGATTTGTTTGAAATGATGAATACTCTCTTACAAGTAACGAGCTAAATATTTTCCTGCTTAAAATATGTCATTTTTATCGGTTTTGGGCTCATTTCTTCTATCTTGAGTGCATACATGCATATACTATTTTGGAAATGTGAGACCTTGTTCACTTTGGTGGCTTTTGTGTGTGTAACTTATTCAAATCCACAAATTGTGTATGTAGTGGGGAAGATTGTTCAAATACCTGAAAGTGTAAATTATTTGAAGTGCGCATTCCACACAAATGCCACCATCAAATTACCAATTAAAGAATACATATTGACCGAAATAAAAATTTATCTTTTGTAGATTTTGGTATGAAATATCATTAATCTAGTGAGTGGAGTGTGCATTCCACACGAAAGCTTGTGGATGCTGGTTTTTATAGTGCAAAAAAGAAGGGTACATTCTTGTGGACAACTGGCTTTAATCCTTTAATTTCCACTAAAAGGCAATTAGTAATGTACTTATAATGCTGTTTAGTTCTTAACTAACCCACTAATTAAGGATATGACTTGGCTCCTGCTGCATAAGCAATGATCATCTTCATATGCTATACTCATATCATCATATGAATGCAGTGAAGAAAATTGAGATTCTATGTACAAATATGATATGGAAAACATGTTAAGTATAGCATTTTTGTATAGAAAGTAGTCCAATTACTTATAAGCATATGCAATGTCCCTTTTTTTCTAATTAATGTGAGATTGATACTCTCTAACATGTTCTCTCACGTGTGACGAATTTTTCAAACCTAACACATGAACAATACAAATAGGGTGACGTGGAGGACATGTGGCCATTAGGCTTCACACATGAAACAACTTACTATGATATATACCATGAAGAAAGTTGAGGCTCCATCAAAAAACCGATTGGAAATATGAAAAGTAACCTAATTACTTATAAGCACATACAACATCCCTTCTTTTTCTGACGGAAGATTGATACTCTAAACATGCAACAAGCCATATTGTCAACAGAAATGATTTCCGCCTTATTGTTTTCTCGTTCTACACTTATCCCTTTGTTTTATGTTCCTTAATTTTCTTTGATTTATTCACACAAACGGCTAAAAAAAGAGAGGTGCAAAAATAGAGATTGTTAAAAGTGAAATAAAGCACATTGCTGAACATGATGGTACAACTTCTGAGTTATAATAACTAAATTTAGACATGTTCCCAGTGATCTGTTAAAAGTGAAATAAATGACAAATAAAAAAGCAATGGCGATTTGCCCATCTGTACCAGCAACATTTGTGGTGTTCAAAGAATTGGTACTTTTATTCATATCTGTGAGAGAAGCTCTCATCAATTCCAACTGCACACCGTGGATCCATGAAATTCACTAGTCCGTTAATACAACCTGCGATTCATGAAAGTTACGAATATACAAAGAAACGGAAGTAGTTAGCATACGTTTTAGACCAGAAATCTGCTAACGGTTTTCTAAACAGAAGATGAACACTATAAGTACTCGGTTAAGCTACATGTAAGGTTTGGTTAGCAGCATGTACCAAGACTGACGTGGAAAAATGTCGATAGCTGAATGAAGAAAGTGAGGCACTCTCACCTTTTGAAGAAATTATCTTCAAGTTTCACGATAGTTTGGTATGGGCACTCCCGATGCTTCTGTCAGCTCCTTGAAAGCATTCTGCAATCTTCGAGTCACAGGTCCCACTTTTCCTTCACCAACTTCGCGACCATCAATCTTTATAACCTGGTAAACAAAATCCCATCAACTAGGTATTAATTTTTGCGAAGAGGACCATTCAAGCATCAATGAATGGAAGCACGAACAGTTGAATATGTAGTATGCAAGGCACTCACCGGACTGAGTTCTCCCATTGTTCCTGTAGTCCATACCTGCAGGGAATCCATGATAGATGTAAATAATAATTACATAATACAGAACAGAATGAAGAATACGTTCAAAACAAACACATGGGAATAACACTTCCGTTAATACTTAACAAGTATATATTATGTAACCAACTATGCGTATTTATGTAAGAAAACCTCATCAGCAGTATGGAACTCTGATAGGCTGATCCTTCTCTCCTCTAAGACCAACTTCTCCTTCACTACAAGATCCTTCACCTGCAAATTCGAAAGATCATTGAGTCACAGGAAAAACAAGTGTAAAATATTATTTACCAAACAAATCGTTACTTTGTCAAGGGTCGATGTACTCAGGTTAATATCTCATTATCACCAAAGTGAAGGATAAAAATATTTAAAATTCATGGAGAACGATGGCAATTCGAATAACAAGAGGGAAATCTACAGTAACTTACAGTTGCTCGAGTAATGCCAGGAAGGCAGTAATCAGCATGAGGAGTCAAAACACGGCCTTTCTTCAACAAAAACTGCATAATCAAACACGGGAGTTTGTTTACAGTGTGGATGTCACATAATTTACATGGAGTGAAAGGAACAGATAGGACGTGATAATACAAAAGCAGAAGTCCCTACAACATTGCATTACTTAAGGACGGGTCTAAATTTTTTGCTCATTAAAAATGTACGAACTAGAAAGTAAGTTGATCCAGCCCTCTAACATTCACTTGAGACTAGTTTACATGGACACGTGTCCGAATCCTTTAACAAATGAAATTCATAAATAACAATGAAAACCACATCTGGAAAATGGAACCTAGCTACCAACTTTTCATACAGCACCAAAACCTGAAATAGAAAGAGCACAGGCTTACAATGTTCGTAGCATTTGTTTCAGACACATAACCATCCTTGTCAAGCATGATTGCATCATCAGCATTTGCATTGTTTCCTTCTATCTGCAATATATTCAAGATGATTTAAACAAACGTAGGTCAAAGTTCTGCAAGATCAATACACAGCGTGTGGCATGTTACTAGCGGATGATAAGAACAGAACAAACCTTTGCAAGTATATTATTGAGTAGGTTATTGTGGTGAATCTTTGAATCCAAATTCTGGTAAAAGAAAAAAGGGAAAAAAAAATTGAAAGTCAATGGACTGAAATAGCAGAAAAATCGATCAGACAAATGAAGCATGAGAAAAGAAAGAGAAAAATGAGAAGACTACATTTGGTGAATTACGACGGGTGGTAGCTGTAACAAGAGTTATCCCCTTTGTATTGTCATAGACCGGGGGCTTCCATTCAGGAAGCACTGCATGTTTGGAGAAATAGAAAGTACAGCATTAGAAAGACCAAAAATTTTACTAGCGCATTACACAATCAGGTTAGGTTTCTTTTTTCTCCTAGCGAAGAATAGAACACGCATGTCAAACAAAATCAAATGTTGCATGGGAGGACAGAGGATTGAGATTTTTATTGTACCAATCAAGGTGCATCCATAGAGATTGAATGCTGGGCTCATGCCAGAAGTAACCTGAAGATGAAAAGAAACGATAAAATCACTCGAGGAATAAAGAGTGCACCAAACAACTACACCAAAAATATTTAATCCAAAACTTGGCCCAACTTTTAACATGAAATTAAAGTGGACACACTCACAACAGTCCACTACTCACCACTTTTATCACCACCAAGCTTATGATACTTAATGAAAAAATACCTCGTAATACTTTTGATGGAGCCTTACCAGGTACCATTGATGTAAAGATTATTAAACACGGAGACTTAAGGTCTATGTTATTGATTCCATTTACTATGTCGCATTCTAGTCCAAACCATTTTGCGAACCATAATAAATAATGCAACTACAAAAACAGCAGATAACAAATCTCTAGCAAAAAATGATATGGATGCCATAAAAAATCCTTCACCTTTTTGCCACGTGTCAGACTTAGTCGGATGTGTGAATTGTCGAACATTCCATTTCGAATAAGAGTTCTAAAGATGGCTTCCTTAACCTGAAGAAATGAGATACAGTATTAGGATGAGCTGACAACTCATTTCTAAGCTATAGGCCAAATCTACTGAAGAAAAAATCTCTTCACATAAGACCCAACACGATGAATTGAACTCTCACCTCTTCGCGAGTAGGAACATTGTTGAATGCCAAAGCCTTTGCGGAGTCAAATAACCTATTGGTATCAAAATAATGTATACATTAGGTTAATGAAAGGATAAGATTCAACATTAAAGATTAACTCTTTTGAGGGATATTAAGCATCACCAACATATCATAATAGAACATTCTAAATTATAAGTTTTTCCAACTTATCAAGTCACCAGGAATCAATCTTGTCAAAAATCGGATTTTCTCTCCTCTTACCTATCTAAATGCTCTTCAAGCTTGAATATCTTCCCATCATAAACTCGAATACCCTCCCAAACTGAATCACCGCCTTGGACAACCGAATCGAACACAGAAACCTTAGACAGGATACAGGATAAAAATAAATATCCAACCTTAGCATTAAAACAAAACACTGGAGTGATTCTGTCGGCTGGAAATCATCAAGTATCTTGCGTACAATTACCTTTGCACTATCACGCGGTACAATCTCATCATCAACCCATGCAAGTAGCTTCTTATTTTCTGGAACTGGAAGATCGGGATCAGGCAAAGGAGACTTCAGAAGGCTCGATGTCTGCCTCATATGACGCCTAAGAAAGTTGTAGAATGGTAGGCTTTGCTCAAGCACGTCATACAGAGACATAGGGAATGGCTGAAAAACACAAAAAGAGCATAAGCTCAAACGAAACATTCAGTCATGTCATAACTTGAGTTGCCAATATCTTTTATTTTTGGATGTCTTTGCGTCCATTTTTTCCATGCGATAAAAATGACTAGTTCCTTGACTAAAAATACAACACTTATGGTTTCAACATATCACAAATTACATGTAATGCAATGCACAAATATCATACCGCAGGATATTTTCTTGGTGGTTGAAAGCCTGTCGATTTATGCACAGTTTCATACCACCATGGAGCCCAAACACCATCTATTGCTTTTGGACCGGCCTCCCATCTAAAAAAGATAAAAAAAAAAATTCATTGGGAACTTGTCATGCACAAAAAAAAAATTAAACTAAACTACAAAAGCGACATTTATGTTAAAAGAACTAAAACTAGACAAGAACACTGTCAACTTAAATGGAATGGCTTTTGCATACTTGAGCATTGTGGGCTGAAAAGGAATTTCCAAGTCTTCACAAAGACCGCTTAATGTAGCCTGCATCATCAACGAGATAAAGTGGAAAAGAAAACAGAAGATTGAGAAAGTTTTACTTAATCAATACATAAACACTATGCAATGCTTGGACAATGCAGAGAAATCACTTGTGATAAGTCGTGAATATGTATAAAAAAACTCTCTAATACCTCAGGATTTCGTTGAAGTTCTGCTGCATCAACAACGGGAGGGGGTCGCCCCAGTTGCGAGAGCTCACTATATATGGCAACCATTTCTGCCAAACTTAATTCAACAAGGGATGGAGGAACAACCTTGTCAAAGGATGGCTAACAAACATCGAACGGTAAAGTCAGCAGCCTAAAATGTGAAGCATGGCTAAACTCAAAATTACCAACACCACAAAATAGATTTCACTCTGTTTACGCACATAGACTCTTACCAAAATATCAAGTGGATTCCGGATCAGAATGAAGTGCTTTCCTTTCTTCATTAAATCATTAGGTAATCCAGGCACACGTTGCTTTGCGATATGCTGTAGATCACGAAAATACTGACATCAGTATTAAATCAACTAGCAAAAACACCGAAACAAAAGCATTTTCTGGGGTGGTCCAGATAAGATAACAAAAACACAGCCATTAGCTTGCTCAATCAGGGAAAATATCATTTATCACCTTACAGAGGCGATACTTCTTTCTTCCAGGGCCGTAGATGATATCTTTTACAACTTTATTTCCATCAGATTCCTAATAGAAATGACATAAAAATTCAATGTTAAGAGAATCAGGGAAAAGAGAACAAATTGGAGCCAAAACATAAATTTAAATTTTACGATGCATCAAGCCAGTTTTTCGAGGGAAACAAAACATTAGGATGCAAACGGCAAAATAAACACGAAAAGACATCGGAGATCACACTGGCGAATAACAGAAAATCAGATTAATCTTATGTTTTGCCAATAAACAAAAGAGTAACCTCTATCCAGGTCCTTCAACCTTCATTTTCAAGTCAAACTAAGGAATCTAAAAACGAGAAACAACGCTTTTAATATAACATTGGCGAATGGCAATCCTGCTCGTATAGATCCTACTTTTCCTACACCAGCCACTGCCACTAATGCTAACAATAACAACAGTAGCAAGATTAATTATATAACCAATGCAACAACAACAACAACCAAGCCTCATCCCACTAAGTGAGGTCGGCTGTATGAATCCTAAAACACCACTGTGCTCGGTTTTGCACCATGTCTTTATTGGAATAAGTCAATATTTAGAAGAAAAGGAATGTAAATATCTTGTAATTATTAGAGTCATGTTTTAGGAAGGATATTGTATCGTTTACTTTGTTTCCTTTTGTAACAAGGATTGTATGTACTATTTATTCAGAATATGGAATACATGAAAATTAAGCCGTAAAATTCTATTTGGCATCAGAGCCAAGTTTGCCGTAACCCTAGAAACTGTAAAGCAATATTTTCTTCCGCTGCTATGTTCGGTCGACTTGTTCCTGCACTGCTTGTTGCAGAAATCGGTCAGGGCGTGTATAGTGGATTTGCAGCAGTGTGATCTTGCTGCCGCGTGTGGTGCTGTGCTTTTGCAATTATGCCGTGTATTGGTGCGTTTGTTCTGCCCTTGTAAGAGCTACAGGCATGGTGTGCCGTGTGAATTGATGGTGCTTGTATGATTGCAGACTTGATAGTAATAAAAAAAAGGGAGATTTGATGTTGCTTGCTGCACGATTGCAGCATGTAAATCTGTGACCACAACCAAAATAATAAAAAAATAAAAGGGATTTGCTGCTGCTTGCAGTGTGTGAATTGTTCTGTTGTACCGTGGGCTGTAGTTTGTGCTACTTATTTCTATCCGTAGATCAGTGTGGCCGCTGCTGTCAACCAAGAACAAAAAGATTGTTGCCGCTTGCTGTCCTTGGGCAGAGTGTAAGGGTTTCCTTTTTATACCGTAAGGTTTTGCGTGTCTTCTGCTGGAACTGCAGTGTTGTGCCGTGTGGTTGCCTGCAACTGTTGACTGCAATTGTGTGGTTTGTTGTGTATCTGCATTGTGCCGTACTTGCTGTTTTGTCAGTGTTGTGCAGTGTGTAGTGACTGCTGTGCAATATATTGTTATTTCAATGACAAATACAGGTTGGATTTTAGATTCTGGTGCTACGGATCATATGACGTATGATAGAACTTTGTTTCAGTCCATGAAAGACCCTCATAGAAAGTGTGTGGCAACTGCCAATGGTTCTACTGCTGCTGTTGTTGGAGCAGGAACAATATCTCTTACACCATCTCTTCCCTTACATAATTGTTTATTGGTTCCATCATTGTCCCATCACTTATTGTCTGTACCTCAAGTCACTGAACAATTGGATTGTGTTGTATTAATGTATCCTTCATTTTGCTTACTTCAGGACATTCAAACAAAGGAGATCATTGGGCGTGGCACTAAGAGAGAGGAGTTATATTATGTGGATGACGTTGTTTCTGGCAGAGCTAATGCAGTTCGAGCATCTCGTACCAATAATTTATAGGAAGTTTGGTTATTGCATCGTCGGTTAGGACATGCTTCATTTGGTTATTTGAGGCGTATGTTGCCTAGTTTATTTCATGAAATAAAAGAATCAGACTTACATTGTGAGGTATGTATTCTCACGAAGAGTCATCGCGTTTCGTTTCCTCCTAGTATGAATAAAAGATTGTTTCCTTTTGAACTTGTGCACTCTGATGTTTGGGGTCCCGCTCCTGTTAGTACTTTGTCTGGAATTAAATGGTTTGTTACCTTCGTTGATGATTGCACTCGTATGACTTGGATTTATGTGATGAAGAATAAAAGTGATGTGGGTATGGTGTTTCGATCATTCTCTCAAATGGTTGCAACACAATATTCCTCTGTTATTAAGGTTCTCCGCTCTGATAATGGAGGTGAGTATATTGGTTCCGAGTTGTCCGGCTTTCTTCGGGATCAAGGAATTCTACATGAGACTACTTGTACTCATACCCCACAACAAAATGGGGTTGCTGAAAGAAAGAACCGTCATATCTTGGAAACTGCCCGTGCCTTGCTCATTGGTGCATCTGTACCTAAACGGTTCTGGCCTGAAGCTGTCACCTATGCCGTGTGTGTGATTAACCGTATGCCATCCCGGGTTGTGGATTTTCGTACACCTCTCCAAGTATTAACAGAGTTTGTTCCAATAGTGTCAACTAATACTCTTTCTCCTCGTGTGTTTGGGTGTGTAGCCTATGTTCATATTCACAAGATTCATCGTAGTAAGCTCGATCCATGTGCTCACTGGTGTGTTTTTCTGAGATTTGCTCCTCAACAGAAAGAGTATAAGTGCTACCACCCTGAAACTCGTCATATGTATGTAACTATGGATGTTACCTTTTCCGAATCCGAGTTCTTTTATGCTTCGACTCCATCACCTTCCGATCACCCGGGGGAGAATATGAGTGGTGATCTTGGGTGGTTGGAAATATGTAGCTTAGGGGGAGTATTTATTGACAAAAAAAGCTGTGAAAGCTCTCGGCAAGACACTGCCGAGAATGTGAGTATCATTCAGCCAAGTAGCACTGAACCAGTTGAGTCTTCTCAGCAATGTGTTGCCGAGTGTGATGTTGAGTGTCAGCAGGGAGTTCCCGAACCAGTTTCACCGCTCCAGCCATTAGCTACCGAACTCGCAACCCCTTCTCTCTCAAGCTCAATAGTGCCACCCAATATGTCTTCTCTGAATATTCCTGAGGTAAGTACTACTGATGCTCATGTAACTAATCCAGATAATGTTATGAGTACATATAAGTTGCCGCCAAGGCAAAATCGTGGTGTTCCTCCTGACAGGTTTTCTCCTGAAGGAAAAGTGAAGTATCCAATAGCTAATTATGTGTCATGCTCAAACCTTGCACCAGAACGTCAAGCCTAGGTAAACAATGTGGAAGCAATCCAAGCACCAACCCGAGTTGAGGAGGCCTTGAAGGATCCTAAATGGGCTACTGTGATGGATGAGGAAATGATGGCACTACATAAGAACGATACATGGGAGGTAACTAAGCTACCTAAAGGGAAGAAACCGGTTGGGTGTAGATGGGTCTTTACGATCAAATACAAGGCAGACGGATCGGTAGACACGTATAAAGCAAGGTTAGTAGCAAAAAGCTATACTCAAACTTATGGTGTTGATTATCAGGAGACTTTTTCTCCAGTAGCGAAGATGAATACAATACGAGTTCTGATTTCTTTAGCTGCAAATTTGAATTGGCCACTAGTTTGATGTGAAAAATGCTTTTCTTCATGGGCACTTGGAAGAAGAGGTATATATGGATTTTCCTCCAGGGTACAATGCCAGAGGGAAAACCGGAGTATGTAGGTTGCAAAAGTCACTCTACGGACTTAAGCAATCACCTCGTGCGTGGTTTGGTAGATTTACCCAAGTTATGAGGCGGATTGGGTATTATCAAAGTCACTCGGATCATACATTATTTGTGAAACAGGAAAGTGGTAAGGTGACAGCCTTAATTATTTATGTGGATGACATGATAATAATAGGTGATGATTCGGAAGAGATGATGAAGCTAGAACAAAACCTTGCCGCCGAGTTCGAGATGAAGAATTTGGGAGATTTGAAATATTTTCTTGGCGTGGAAGTTGTTCGGTCATCTAGAGGTATTTTCTTGTCTCAACGTAAATATGTTCTAGATTTATTAAAGGAAACAGGAATGCTGGGATGTAAGCCTGTGGACACTCCTATCGTAGAGAAACATTTTTTGGGGATTTATCCAGATCAGGAACCGGTTGACAGAGGTAGATATCAAAGACTAGTGGGGAGGCTGATTTATCTTTCTCACACTCGTCCAGATATTACCTATGTTGTAAGTGTGGTTAGTCCGTTTATGTAGTCACCAAGCGTGGATCATATGGCGGCAGTAATGAGAATCTTGGCATATTTGAAGTCTGCCCCTGGTAAAGGAATTTTGTATGAATGTCATGGACATATGAGGATTGAGGGATTTACTGATGCTGATTGGGCAGGTGATGTGACTGATAAACGGTCTACATCTGGGTATTTTACTTTTGTTGGAGGTAATTTGGTTACGTGGTTAAGCAAGAAGCAGAATGTGGTATCACGGTCTTCTGCCGAAGCTGAGTATAAGGGTATGGCACATGGTGTGTGTGAGATTCTTTGGCTACGAGAGTTACTTTGGAGTCTTGGTTTTAAGCAGAAGGAGGCAATGAAGTTGTATTGTGATAATAAGTCTGCCAGGGAAATAGCCGAGAATCCAGTACAACATGACAGGACTAAGCATATTGAGGTTGATAGACATTTTATCAAAGAAAAGTTGGAGAAAAAGATTGTGTCAATACCGTTTGTGAACTCAGAAGAACAACTTGCAGATATCCTTACCCATGCCGTGTGTAGTAGAAGATTTGGTAATTCACTTGTCAAGTTGGGCATGAGTAATATCTATGCTCCAACTTGAGGGGGAGTATTGGAATAAGTCAATATTTAGAAGAAAAGGAATGTAAATATCTTGTAATTATTAGAGTCATGTTTTATGAAGGATATTGTGTCCTTTACTTTGTTTCCTTTTGTAACAAGGATTGTATGTACTATTTATTTAGAATATGAAATACATGAAAATTAAGCCGTAAAATTCTATTGTCTTCCATTAGATCCAAGTACTCCACACTTCGATAAATTATATAACCAACGCAAGACAGCAAAATTCGACAAATTCACAAACTTTTACAATCAACCAAAGCATAAAAACCAATTGAGATATTACCAAATAAGGAGTAAAAAGTAAATAACTTAAGTAAATTTAGTCTTACAACAGCAAATAAACTTGTAATTAGGGATGAAATTTTTTACTGACTTACCATTTTGGATAGAACTTTCTCCCTGTAGGGCCTGTCAAAACCTGTCACTTGCAGGAAAGTTGCATACAGTGGTTCATCAAGCACTTCCATGTCATCCCTCTAAACACAAAACAAAACAATACAAAAATACAAGTCTCGATTACTAAAAGCCCAAAATTTAGGTTTTCTTCTGCAATAAAAAAAGACAATCTTTAACATTGCAGTTTCTTAGGCCTATTTGGGATTGATTCTTCAAGAGCTAAAAGCGTTTCCTGGCAACCAAAAATGCTTCTGAGGCAGAAAACGTTAACGGTGCTTTTGGGTCGTAAATGCACTTACAACCTGACACTGCTAGATGCTTCTCCAAAAAACACTTGTAGCACAAGCGCTTATAGAAAAAATACTTATGGAAAAAATCACTTAAGAGCAGAACTGCTTTCTAATGAAGCAGTCCCAATCAAGGCCTTACAGAACCCAGAAGAGAATATTGAAGAAATTGGAGGGCACCTGAGCAAAAGAATACATGAGGGTGGTCGACAGTGATCTTGGAGCTGCCCACATGTGGATCACTTCCACTTCAGCTTCTGCTCGGTTCTTGAGCTCTTCCATGGTGAAATGATTCGGACTAAAATCAAAATTCACAAACTTTTTGAGGGATTAATTGGGATTTTGAAGCTTTGAGAATCTGAGCAAATGGCTGCATGTAGAGCTGACAGCTCTGCAACTTGAAAACTGATTGATTGGAACTGGATGGTCTAGATTTACCTAGATTTTGTCAAAGGAAAACAGACAGGACTGGAAAGTCAGCTCTTGCATCTTATCTCGATGTTGTCTGCTGGAGTTACTGTTAGTAAACTGAGAATTATGTAACAAATACTTAAAAGTTCATCTCTTTTTACTATTTACTGTTTACCTGTACATGAGATTTGAACTTACTTTGGAATTGCTTTTGGGTTACCCTTTTAAATAATTAAAAACACTTTTGATTTTGTTTGATTTTAAATGACAAAAATGTTTTTGGGCCTTGGAAGTACTTTTTGAAAAGCACTTCAAATTGCTCTTTCAAGAAGCTGTTAAAACTTTTATTGAAAGAATTCAATATGTTTCTAATGGAAACACTTGTGTTTATTTATAGAAATAATATTTTTATTATTTTGAATAAAAGCGATAATATGAATTTAATTTACTTTATGAGATGATGAGAGTATCTGAATTCGAGCACAGTGAATTAGTGAGTTAAGAGAAAGACTAATCATCAAGACAATACACTACTTACAATGAAAAATAATAATTTTCACGTAACTAATTTCAAATGAACATGAAGACTGCTAAACCAAACGGTCAAATAAAGATAAGAAAGTTAATAAAGCGAGAATCATAACCTAACTTGGTGGGTGGATAAGTTTGGTGGAGAAATTCTTGGGTTTGGCTATCGAATCATCCATGGTGAGAGTTTTTGGAGAAAGTTTTGTATGATACATATATATTGTCATGGTGACGTTTCATGCCAAAACTAAAATCCATTTTGAGAATGCTTGGAAAAGGATTTATATGTCACAGATAGACTGTTATGGCGGCCTTTCATGCCAAGACTATAATCCACACTGAATGTTTGGAGAAGGTTTTGTGACACAAACACATAATCGTGGTGGCGTTTCATGCCAAGAGTATAAAGACTTGTTAGTTTCTCTCCATTTGTCTTTGTACCATTGACCGAGATGTCACTATAACAGTATATATGTACCATATGGGTGTGTTTGTTTGCCTTAACTCCCAAGTTTGTTTGGTGGAAGGATTAACTTTAGTGGATTAGGAGGCACTCACCTCGACTAACGCCCTCACTAGAGGTTCATAGTGGGTCCTTAAAAAAATAGTCGGATGTTAAGACCGCTTCGCTTCACCCCTCTATTCATCTGCGGGCTTTCATCAATCTCATTATGTTGGCTTTCAGACGAATCGATCTCGTCCTTCATACATCAACAACCGCAGTAGCAGATCAACGACGTCTTCAGCAAAACGATCTCATAATTCTGTAGGGGCGATGCAGGGGTTTTAGAGGGATTGACCGACTTCAACGACAAGCTTCTCGTTGTCTCCAGTCCAGCCTTTCTTCCTCCTGCAAGCAGCGACTCAAGGCTATCTCTTCCACCTCCTCATCCTTTTCTTTTTTCTTATTCGAAACAAATTCAAAGATGTAAACTTTGAAGAAGGAGAAATTGAATTGTTGTTGTTCTTTTTGTCTACAGATTCTTGAAGTAGCAGAGGAAAAATGAGAGTTTTATGCAATTTTTTATTTTTGGGATTATCGGTTTTGGCTTTGGTAGTCTGGTGGGTTTTTGTGTTTTCATCAATTCAGAGCTTGAGGAACTGAATGTAAAATCTTTTCTTATTTGAAGCTTTTGATTTTTAGGTTTTTGATATAGTGCAAGAATCTTTCAAGTGGAAATCATTCTTGTGTTTTATGTTGTTGTTCATGGTGTGTGCTCAATTAATTGAGTATTTTGTGTTTAGAGATTTTGATTAAACAATTGGTTGAACTTCCCGGCCTTGATGTATTTGATTGCATTTAGTATTGCCTTCATCTTATGAATTTCTGAATTCCAGAAAGAAAAAAAGTTGTAATGACCCGTCCCAAAATTTATGGTTTTTATAATTTTAAAATGTGAAATTACGAAAAATGCCCTTCGAGGTAAATGTGTTGGCTTTTGTTGACCGTCTTGTTGTGTCACGTAAGATCCATTTTCTTAGCATATCCTCGTAGTACTCGTCGCTACGAATGAGTGGGCACAAACGGAACATAATTTGGAGTTATAACAAAGGAGATATTAACATTTAAAGTAGGGGGCATTTTAGTAAATTTAACAATCACTCTAGAAGGCTCTAGCTTTTCTAGAACAATTTGATTGAACCATGTGGACGGTTGTGATGATGAGTGGAGGAAAGAAATGAGAGAAATGGACGTAAGAGAAGGGGAGAAAATGAGGGAGGTTAGGCCAATGGGGAGAGAAAGAGAAATGGAAAGGACGAATCAGAAGAGAGAAAGGAGGGGAAATGAGAGAGTGGAGGAGCACCAGATCACCCTTGATCCGGTTCCTCCCCGCTGACCCGACTCGTTCTGCAACTACTCTGACGTGATTTTCATAGGTTTTCTCGCCAAATCGCCGCCATCCACCACCTGGAAAACATTCCATGACCTCCCATCTTCCATTTCGAACCAAATTTCACTAGGTTTAACCTTGAATTCGTGAAGAACGGAACCCGTGGGTTCCTGGGGTGCCACGACGGAGATTCGCCGGTCGTGAAAGCTACGTCGACCACTACCACCACCAAACCACTCATTCAGAGGCCAAGAACAAACCCCAAACAACCTTGGAGGTAGCAAAGCACCGGAGAAGTCGAATCAAAGCGCACTTATTTCTAGGGTTTCCGACGGCCCAAGGGCGATTTTAGGCATTTCCTGGCCAAATTGGACTTTAGCCCATGTATAAAAGTTGTTCCCCTCATGGAGATCTACTTGCCTGTTAAATTTGGGAATTTTTAGAGTTGTTGAATTTTCCAGCGAGTCGCGGCGGCGTGTGGCCTTCTGGGCCGCTGCCTTGTGGCAGCTCATGCGGTGGCGCGTGGGGGGATACCTAGGTCCTTTAGGGTTTCCAACATGCCAAATCCGAATCCACGGTCCGTTTCCCAAATTCTATCGTTTAGGTATAGTTTTACTAAAATGTCTCTTATTGTGTTTAGGCGTGTTGGCAGGAAACGACGTCCTCCTCGCTAGCTCGAGCGGTTCTCGGGTAATAAAATATTTGAGTGGACCCTTTCTTCACTTATATATTTTTATAAAATTTTAGCCTAGCATGCATTGCATATTTTATGAATGGAGCATGATTTATAATATGTTTTACGGATTTTCATACTTATGATTTATTTAAATTACTTTTACAGAATAATTATGATTTATCAGATTTATGTATAACTAAAGGTTAAGAATCATTGGATTTTCGTTTATGAAATTCTATGGATTCACGTATATGTTTATTATGGATTTATGATTATGGTTTGTCATGGATTTATGAGATGAGGTTTGAACTTTTGAGCACTGATGTTTGATACGAGATTTTAAGATATGTTTTGGTACTTACCTAGTGGGTTATCATACGGCACATCCACACACCACAGGTATAGATGTCTATGGCCATAAGACACAGATGATGGATGAGTGAGATATGATATATTATATACCCTCAGTTTCACTGCCGAAAGCAGTGTCGGTGTGGATATATGCTATTTTATACAGCTTCACCTTCGGGTGATGGACAAGTTATTCAGCTTCACCTTCGGATAATGGACAAGTACTGCCTTCGGGTGACTATGATACCCCTAGTTGAGTGCATCGTGGATATGATTTACAGATGTTTTATGAATGTTTTTCATGGCATGCTATGATTTTTTATAAAAACTACGATGTAGTATTATATATGTGTTTTCAAAACAGGGGGTTACTATGTTCATAAAGAAAATGGTTTTTATTTTATTTTATTATTAGTACTATTATTATAAACTTTGGTCCACTCATTTTTTCTGTTTTTGCACTCCCTCAGGAGTTAGGATCAAGGTACATGATCCCGGTGTAAGAGCACTTCTGCTTAGGCATCTCCGAGTCTTCTCAGTGTATGACTCATTCCTTTATTCGTACCTTATATTATAATTCTTTCACATTATTCTTAAGTAGTTGTATGCTCTGAACATGATTCTGCTTTGGTTTAATTTGTTCTAATTACATATTTTATCGGTATGCATGTTAAAAATGGCTTCGTCACCCTCAGGTGTCGGTCATCACGTGCCCATCCTGGTATTTGGGGAATATCAGGGTTGGGGCGTGTCAAAAGAAATTAATATAGAACAATAATGTAGTCCTAGTATGAGCAAACACCAAACTGGTGACAACACTGTTTTCCTTATCCTATTTCTTAGTCCGACACTGCACCAAACGCTTCACTAAACTAGTCAAACTTAGTCTAGTATAAGCCGGTCCAGCTTAGCTCCTGAAATTAGTCCAGTCCGAGACAGTTCGGTGCAACAAACGCACCCTATAAGTTATTCTCTTGTATTTAAGAGGAGTTCTTGGGTCTAAACATCCATACCATGATTGTTGGGCCGAAACACTTATCGTGTGGGGTCAGAATGTGCGACTACCAAACTACACGTTCATGGGGCCACATTAGCAAAACAAGAGCTGATTGTATTTTGTCAGCACTTGATCCACCTCGTGGTCCCACCCCACTTGCCACATACGGACGGCCGCATGGAATAATTGCTACTAGGTGAGATTTGTCGTGTCTTGGGCGTATAGGTGAGACGATAGCGTCACACGCACCCAAGAAATTCTCCCAAATTTGTGTGCCACTTGAACAAGAAAAAAAACCCTACAACCTTTAAAAGTACCTTACGGGCCCGTTTGTTTGGCTTCACTAAGTTTCATTAGACTAGACTGGATTAGCTTTTAGTGTAGTCCAGCGTTTGTTGTGATGAGGGACTAATATTAATGAGATTAGCTGGGACTCGCCCAGACTAACGGCATCGCTAGCAATTTTTAGCGAGAGTCCCCGAAAACCACAGGACTAGCTAAGGCCTACTTCGTCCTACTCCCGTTGCTCTGCTAGCGTCCTCTCTGCAACCCCAGCTTCATCTTCTTTGCGACCACAATTTCATCTTCTCTGCAACCATAACGTCCTCTCTTTGCACACATCTGCACATCTTCGCAAATCCGCTCGAATCACAAAACCCAGATTCGCTAAGATTGCAAAACCCATATTTGAATCGCAAAACCCAGACACGAATTGCAAATCCCATATTCGAATTGCAAACCCAAATTCGAATTGCAAAACCAAGTTCGTTTGAATCTTTGCAAAACCCAGATTTGATAAGAAAATTTTGTGGCCTCAAATCCAAAAGGAAATAACCAAAACCCAAGGGTGCTCTGCATACCAAATTCCTTCTGCAACTTTCGAGAGAGAGATGGAGATTCTAGATAGGGAAATTAGGGCACAATTTTTTTTTTGGATCCATTTGGTGCACAATTATATATGTACAGAGTTCATTTGTTTTCGGGAGAAGGAATGCAGTTGACTAGAAAAAAGAGAAAGAAAAAGAAAAAAAAAAGAAAAAAGAGAATTATTTTTTATTATTTTGGTTATTAGTCCGACACTGCACCAAAAGCTTCCCTAAGTTAGTCCAACTTAGTCTAGTCTAAGCTGGACCTAAGTTAGTCCAACTTAGTCTAGTCTAAGCCAGTCCAGCTTAGCCCCTGCAGCTAGTCCAGTCCAAAACAGTCCGGTACAACAAACGCACCCTACAAGTTTAACAAATCTTACAACTTTTACAACAAAAATCTTCAAATCGCGGGAACATGCCGTACGTTTGTAGCCGTTGAGCAACAATGTGCCTAACTAGAAGTTCAAATAGCCTATTTACATGAGATGGCAAACAGCCGAACAGCGGTTCGATCATATGACTGCATGTACGGAAGCAAATTCGAAGGCCGAAGTGTTTCAGTTACGTCTTTGATGATAAGGTTAGCCGAGTCCAACAAAGCACAAAATTTATCGAATGTGTCAATAGTGCGGATGACAGTAGAGATAAAAGCCATCGAACCTTTCTTTGATCCAGCATTTGTGGCACTGTTATCTGTTCTTTTGGCTAGGAAAGCATCAAATTTATCGCCATTGCCATTCCCTTGACGATATCCATTGACGCTACCATCAGCACCTTTACTTTCCAATTTCATCTGGTTTAGAAGTAAAGCAAGTATTCGAACAAGATGAGGGAGGCATATGGGATCATAAATTACGTCTGCACCCAAACTGTTGAATGAGAAATAAGGAAATTACTCAAATTAGCATAGCTTTCTAGCAAAATAACTAAACAAAACTGCAGCATCCCGAAATAATCTAACTTTATCACATATCACTATCTCAAAACTTTGATTAACGTAGCAAGGAATTAAAGTAGTCTAAATTTTGATAGGGGTAAGCGTTGGTAGTTGAAGTCTGCAGTCTCATGAAAGAAATACTCACATTATGTCTGGCTTGAGGTTCTGAAGCTCACTCTCTGAGACAGACTCCCAAGGTAGATGAAGGCATTTTACGGTTTTTACCTGAGTTTGTTAAGATTATTATAATTTAATGGTATTACAAGTCGAGCAATTTTCATTCCCCGTCAATTCCATTCATTTACCAACTAGAGTGAAATCATGGTAAGTGACTCACCATATACGGATCCTCGGTAGTTTCTGACATATTAGTTTCAACGCTAATGTGGTTCAATTCCAGATTGACCATCATGTTTGCTAAAGTTGACAGGTCACCATCACTTGGGATCACCTATATCCAACACAAACTTTCCTCAGCTGAATACCGACGCCATTTGCCTTATTATAATTAGCGATACATGTGTCTGTTGGTAGGTATGTGTTTAATATTAAAAGACTGAAAATATCATGTTAAATCACCCTCGGTCCTAATTGAATCCACAATGTCACCGACAATAATGTATCACTTTAAAATAATTCATGTGTGCGGTGAAAGAACAGAAATTCTCCTAGACCTTTTGCTGATTATTCATGAAAAATCTAATGGTACTATAAAAGGAGAATGCTTTCCTCTTCTTTCAAATTTGGATAACATACCTTCGATGCCTTGACATGGGCAAGACAGATACCAACCAAACCAACACCCGAGCCAACCTATTCACAGTAAACAATATAATCACGTAATATGCACGTAGGCCATCATAGCAAATATACTACAACAAAATCCATGAATAAAAGTGCACGGAAAGAACAAGAAATGTGCTTTAAAAAAGAAACAAAAGGTAATAACTAGCTTAGCAAGAATACTTTTACCACAAAACATAATTTAGCTGATTATTTCAGACATCAGTTGAACAGGCAACAGCAAAGCCAGCCAGCTCTTGGATTATCATGGCTCCCTTCATGTAACGAATAATCTGTTTGTGCAACTCGATGAGATGAATGCTAGAAAATTGAACTTACCTCAAAGCACGACTTATTAGTAAATAAGTCGGGAAACGAAAGTATACACTCTGATAAATAAAGACTTGACGGCCAAACTGAACACCTGCATTAAAACTAGCCAATAATAATTAACCCTTTGTAATAACAAAATGAAGTGATTATTATGAACTAGTACAAACCAATTAAAACATGTAAAATGCTAAAACTTGTCAAATTCTTGTATACTGTGCACGTAGAAAACGTAACACAGAAAATAAGGTACTGCATATCAACTAGAAGATAAAAGTCTAAAAGATATCAACGATTAAGCATACCCGGTATCTCCTTCAAGCATGTTGAGTGAACATTGCAGGGGAACCATCAGCTTCCGCGACTCAGGACAACTTGTAAGTTCCAAACAACCTAGAGGTACAAAGTCATTGAATCAACATGCTAATCAAGAATGACAAACTCCATAAACCAACATCACATGAATTATACCATCGGGAAACAGAAACGAAATGGATTTGAAGACCCTTGCATTGTCTCTTTCAAGATCACTGTCCTAATGAACAAAACAGCTTGTTAATTCCACTTGAAAACAAGCGAATAACGTAAATGCACAGCTTCATCAAACATTGCACATCAGCTATACCTTCAAAGAAATCATGAAATGGGCGTAATGCTCGTATAGCTCATCCAACACATCTCCGCGGTTCAACTCAACTTCGGCAATAAGCTTCTTCAGAAATTTCTTCAGGTACGGTGCGTGTAATTTCCCAGCCTGCGTTGAGCATTCAACTGAGCCAAAATTTACACTTAAGAAATTCGAAAAGTAAGATTTCCAACATAGGAATTCGATTCCACCCAAAACAAACACGCCACACCCAATCGGACACGCCACAAACACGCCACAAATGATAAAACTTCCACACTGAATTGCTTCACTAGTTTTAAAAGAACAAAAATCGATTCTTTTCCCCCAAATTTCTCAGCAATCAAAGTATAACAATTCAAATATGTAATTACAAACTATGCAATAAGTAGAGGGCATAGAAAATTACATTTTTACCCATGCAATGATCCCAAATGAACCTCTGCACTCTCTCAGTAACCCTCCCTCCGCCGCATTCCCTGCAAAATTCACAAATACAAAATATTCAGAAACAAGAAGAAGAAGGTGCTAACTTGCGCCACCATACACTAAAGTGCACCGAATAGCGCGTAAAGCTCAAAAATTGGTGCAATCGGTGCTCTTAAGTCTGGATAGTAAGGCGTTGTGTTAACGTGCGCCGGGGGAGTTACCGGGCCAAGGCGATGAGGGAGTCGGTGGGCTCCATGGCGAGGAAAGCTGAGAGCAAGTGGAGACACAGAGGGGTTGAAGGATGGAGGAGGTCGTGCTCCGCCGTGGCCGTCATTTTACGGTTGGAGATTCTAGGGTTTTAGGAATGTCCGTTGGGCTGCGGAATCAACTACCCGCCATGGAAGCACAGGTTTTAATTACAAGCAAAACAGAGTAAAACGACATCGTTTATCCCACCCCACCAAAGGTGGTTTGGTCCGGTTCAGTTTTATTCAAACTCTTATAACTGAAAACATTAACCTGTATTCGGTTCGGTCTGGTCAATTTGACTCGGTTCGGTCTGATCAATTCAACTCGGTCCTATCATCACTACTCACAAATCTTTACTTAACACTAACACGAATTCATTAACGAACACAAATAAAGCAACAAGAAGATAATTATAGAAAGAAAACAATGAGGAGACTAGCATTTTCATATTATATTCAACATAAAATTGAATTACAATTTAATGAGAAATTTTTTGATAAAAGCGTCACGTGGTTAAACATGTAAGATTAACTATTAAAAATTGCCAGGTCGACACACGTTAAGCCAAATGCATGAACATTTGTGGGAAAAAAAAAGAGTGAGGTCAAGATGGGCATCAACAATCTATTTTTACAGGGCAACATTATCACTCTAGTTTACAAAGATGGGCATTAATTTTTAGGGTGGTGGTATCCATATTCCTATTTTTACCTCTTTACAAACTTTTTTCAATTTTCAAAATCAGATTGAATGAATTAAAAAAGATTAGTGGACAAAAAGTACAAGGTTGGGCGGTAGATAAAAAAGAATATGTAAATAGCACTACCCAATTGTTAATGCAAGAGAGCGGACACATTGTATTGAGCTTTTGGAAGAGCACATCTTTAGATGTTTGGTCTAATCGGACTTGGAAACAAAATCTTAGATGAATCACAAAGAAAGGAAAAAATAAGCATGTGGTCCAATATCTTAGTAGATATGGTGTTATTTTTACCCATGATCCTAGGTTCGAAATTTCCCTCTCTTAAATTATTGTAATAGTTTCAAACTCTCTCTAGGATAAAACAAAAAAAAAGTTTTTTTAGACGTTTTCAAAAATACAAGTTTTGAGCCCTTGCTTGCTATAAGGTCCTCATGTAGTTCTTGCTTCAAGTAGTAAAGAATCCCATCTGGTTCTTCAAAGTTCCAAATACACCCTTAGAAGCCTTCTTATTACGGGGACTAATTAGCCACATATAGCTGTGTCCGTACATTTAGATGTGGCTAATTGGAATGCATGAAGGGCAGAATCGTAATTGAACAATTAAACTTTGCTTTTTTGGCAATATTTGCATTTCCGAAACTCAAAGGAAACACCTTTTTTGGGCAAGAAAAAGGAAAACTTTGCTTTCCACCAAAAATTAGGAAAGAAAACTTCGGGTACATTACCCAAAACAACCCTATAAATTCACACTCACATGCACAATGCTTCAATCACATTGCAGCTTCTCTGTCCTAAGCTTTCATATTTCAACATCCATGGCTGCCAAGAACTACATTATTCTCAGAATGTTCGCCTTGCTGGCAACTGCTTTACCGGCTGCCAGTTCGATAAAGTTCAGCTATCCGGCGGTTTTCAACTTCGGGGATTCAAACTCCGACACCGGGGAGCTTGGTGCTGGGCTTGGTTTCAACCTTCCGCTGCCTTATGGACAGACCTACTTCAATCCTCCGTCATCATCGGGGAGGGCTTCCGATGGCCGTCTGATCGTAGATTTTCTGAGTAAGTTTCTGGGCTTATTACTCACATGCACTACTTGCGGATGATGACAAACTTCTATGTATCTCGTGCATGCATTATAATATTATATTGAAAATATGACTTTAACCTTTTAAATTCAATTTTCTCCGCATAAAACTCGACACAAGTTTTCTACTCAAATTTTATATTTGTAGGAGAATTATTTTCAAATTATGAACATACACATATCTATAGTGATGATATTACATTACCATCTTATTTGTAAGTATTATTAGAACTAAGCTTATTTGTCTGGGAGAGAAAAAAATATGTTTGCGAAAGTGGATTTAAATTACTAAATAGGCTTTAAATTATTTTTAGCTTTAAGTTTAAAATTTTTTCAGTCAGCGTAGATTATTTTTTTAAATTTATTATTGTTAAAGGAAGGGGTCAAAATTATTACCATAATTAAGAAAGAAGAGTTTCGAACCCAAGAGACGCCTAGGTAAAAACCCAAAATCTTATCCACTAAGATAGTAGACCACATGCAACTTCCAATTTTATCAGATGTCCCCTAAGGGACTCGTTAGTATAGATTATGAACATAGGTGTATTTGTCTAAATTATACATGCACATATATTACATGGAAACATAATTTGTACGCATTTTTTCTTCGCTTGCACACTTATGTTTATTTCTTTTTTTATTCTTTCAAATTTATTTAATTCAACGATCATGAATAATTATAGATGTGTAAGGAAAGTAAAAGAGTGTGTAAATTAAAAATCATTTTCATATTACGTTTCGTTTAATGTGTTAATTAACCTTCTCCAATAAAATATTCAATTTAAAATTCAGATAATTACACGAGGAATGCCAAAAGTCAAATCAAACTTTTTAAGCTTTCACTATGCTCATAAACTTGGCCCCATACGACACATGATGCATCACTGTGTTTTGGTGGTTGGTACTTAATTAACACATCCGTGAACATCAAGTCTCTTCATCCATGGCTACCAAAACTTCGACCCTCCAAATTTTCACCTTATTTTCCATTTTTCTACCTTCTTCAAACTCAACCAAGTTCTACTACCCCACCGCTTTCAACTTCGGCGATTCAAAACTCCATCTGGACAGTCTTTCTTCAAAACTCCATCTGGGAGGTTTTGTCATGGCCGTCTCGTCATAGATTTTCTCAGTAAATTTCTCACAACTCACTTTTGCAATGTTTTTACTTTACCCCACAACGGTTTATCCCATTTTCACATTTTTATATTACACATGTAAACGTTTATAGGTATTGTTCCAAGACATAAGTCAGTTGGTTAAGACAGTACACTCATGTCAGTTCGAATCCTCATTCCCATAAATTTAATATCACTTTTGTCTTGGCCCTTTGGCTTTCCGCATGTGAAAGCAGACCACCAACTTACACTTGAGCCCCACAACAGCTCACCAAACAAAAACGTATGGTCAAAAACGTATCGTCAAAGGCTTCATTAAGTGAAAGCAACAGCCTAAGAAGTAACCTGTTGCATTTTCCATGGCTGCCAAAGCCTGCGTCATTCAAATTCTCACATTGATTTCCATCTCCTTACCTCTTTCCAAATCCATCCACTTCAACCACCCTGCCGTTTTCAACTTTGGCGATTCGAATTCCGACACTGGCAATCTTGTTTCCGCCGGCATTGAGATCATTCTTCCTCCTTATGGACAATCTTATTTCAAAACCCCATCTGGGAGATACTCCGATGGCCGCCTCATCGTTGATTTTCTTTGTAACTTTTCAATTTTGTTCCCTCCTAGCTTTGTTCTACCGCATTTAATTCATACATATATTTCTAAGTCTATGGTCTTAGCACTTGTACATTTTTGTGATGAACGTGTCCTTATGTTTTGTGTATAACGTTTTGCAGTGAATGCAATGCAGCTTCCATTTCTCAATGCCTATCTGGATTCCGTTGGCCTGCCAATATTCAAAAAGGGTTGCAACTTTGCCGCGGCAGGGTCAACTATACTTCCAGCAACTGCAACATCCATCAGCCCGTTTTCTTTCGGGGTCCAGGTCTCCCAGTTTTTGAGATTCAAAGCCAAGGTTCTTGAATTGCTAGCTAGAGGTAGGAGCTTTCCCAAGTATCTGCCCGCGGAAGTTTTTTTCGCGAAGGGGCTCTACATGTTCGATATAGGCCAGAATGATCTCGCTGGTGCATTTTATTCGAAATCATTGGATCAGATTCTCGCTTCCATTCCAATGATTTTGACAGAATTCGAAACAGGAATAAAGGTCAGTACATCATCACAACAAGGATGATCAATAATTTGAATTGAAGGATGACATCCACCTAACATTCATTGTTTTTTTTTTTTCAGAGATTATATGACCAAGGAGGTAGGAACTTTTGGATACACAACACGGGTCCTCTCGGGTGCTTGACGCAGAATGTTGCCAAGTTTGGAACTGATCCATCGAAGCTTGACGAACAAGGATGCGTCAGCGACCACAACCAAGCTGCTAAACTCTTTAACCTGCAGCTTCATGCCCTCACCAAAAAGTTGCAAGGCCAGTACTCGGATGCAAGTGTCATTTATGTTGATATCTTTTCGATCAAATCTGAGCTCATATCAAATTATTCGAAAAATGGTTTGTACATCTGAGGACCTTAAAATTCTTCATTGTGAATTATACCGAATATGCGTAGTTACTTTCTGTTTTAATCATCTCATATCTGATTTTTATCAATTGTATCTGCAGGATTTGAACAACCTATTATGGCTTGCTGCGGGTATGGAGGTCCACCGTTGAACTATGACAGTCAGATAACCTGTGGACAAACGAAGACCTTGAACGGAACAACTGTCACAGCAAAAGGATGCACCGATAGTTCTGATTACATTAGTTGGGATGGAATTCATTACACCGAAGCTGCGAACCAGTTTGTTTCGTCAAAGATACTCACTGGAAAGTATTCTGATCCGCCCTTCGCGGACAAAATGCCTTTCCTTTTGAAGCTCAAGTTCTGAAGCCCCAACATGTTTTATTTACATATTTTAACATTTGTCTGGTATTTGTAAGGCTAAGTCTTTAATGTAGCAGTAAACCTTAAGTTCTCACAAATTTATACAGAAATTCCGTTTCAAAGTCCGGCACTGGATGCATATTTCTCATATAAAAATTCATCTGCATAAGCGGGTATACACCATTGTATCATACGCAAGCAGACAGGTTGTGGCCGAAAATGAAAGCATTCGCGTGTAATCAACTCAGTTCGATTATATTTTTACAAATATCAACAAGAACCATGTTCCTCTCTGATTTCAAGTCTCTCATCAACCATTTTAATATGATCGATTTGTACAACTGCATGTTATACATGTTTTCGAAATTTATGGGAAATAATGGAAGACGAATCTAACTGATGAACAAGTTCCACTTTTATTTCCTTGAGACATAAGCATAGTATTGTGCCATAGGAACAACAAAGGCAATCACCAGCAATCCTCCAACTACAAGAGTGAACTGCCCACGTTTCTCTTCTGTCTCCTCCTTGGTTTTGAAGTTGGATTCCCGTTTGTTTTCGTTAACTTTGGGTCCGCCAGTATCTGGAAGTCCGTTAATCGCAGCAACTAGCCGTTTGGCACTGCTGAAAATGGCTTCATTGTACTTTTCTTCTGTTGCCAAGACTGCAGTCAACACATCCAATAATCTCATCAACTTAGCTGAAAAATTCTTACAAACTAAAACTATGGCGTATCATGTATGGAACTATCGGACATGTCACATGTGGTCCTTCACCAAACAATTTGCAAAGGCTCGCTGTGCGCGTGGTGCCCTTTAATTTGCAGGAACTATTCACTTCAACAGTCTTCTATGATTACACGAGTTCCAAACTACAAACGAGAATTCTAACTAGATCCTACTTCCTGTGTTGTAACAGAGAACATCTAACATTTTTAACTTAAAGAGGAGCTCCGAGTTAAAACTTCTGTTTCGTTGGATCGTGTATACTAAGCTACCCGAGTATCCCCATCCTCCGAGCTAAAAATTTATGCCAGATGAATTGAAATTGTTGTAATACTTGTGTGCTTCGAGTTTTGGTTTAATGCATTACCTTTCTCTACTCGGTACTCATATTACATTTCTCTGCTTTCCGCCACCCGACATTTCAATTGAAGAAAACTAGTTCAACTCTCAGTTACATATTATATATGATCTGAATCACGCTCAGAAACTACGACTTGACACGAAATATTAGTATCGTAAAAGAACAGTTGCTTGAAGTAAGAAAAGTAAAGACATATAGTTACCAGGAAGGTTTTCGGACACAGTTGCATCAAGGATATTTTCTCCAACAGCTTGAACAAACGCAGGACCACCTGTGACCGCACCTTCTTTTTGGCTGGTGACGAGCACAACAATGCCCTTGTTGTTGCCTTCTTCAACAGAAGGGTACCATTTTTCCAAAACTTGGTCAGCATACTCAAATGCATCAGCTTTGCTCTGCAACCAAATCGTAAAAAATTATAGTGTCCGTTAATGTATGACATACTTTTGAATTTAACGGTTGGATGTGTGGTGAAATACTCTTAAGGGATTTAACAGGTGAATGTGAGTCACTTAAAATACAATGTATATGAAGTTAAAAACTCAAGAGTGTATCCCAAAAAGGTCAAAATTCACAAAACTCAAAACAAACATAGTAACAAACCTTAGAAGACAGAAACAAACTTACAGTGAGCTTTCTAACAGTGACGAAATTGATCCGGAAGTTCTTCTTGTACTCCAATTCCTGCATCAAATTCTTTATGTCCGCTTTGGTCACGCGGCTAAGCACGCCGGCATCATCAAAAACATAGGACTCTTTTGGGGGTCCTTCATTGAGCACATCAAACTCAGATGCTAGTGCATTGCCATCAGGCAAAACTGGGCAGAAGTTCAGTGCCAAAGAAAGTGCAAGAGCAGCTAGTCCTTGCTGAGCATAAGAAACCCAATTTGTGGGTGTTGGGAGAGATGTTTTTGGTGATTGAACTGAGTGATTTTTGAGGCTTGAAGTGATGAGGAGAGGCTTGGGATTGGGTTGGAGGGAGGGGGGCAAAAGGGTCTTGAAAGAAGAAGGTTTTGGGTTGAAGAAAGGAGAGAGTGAGGGAGAAGAAAGAATGGTTTCCATTGGGGGGGGGGGGGGGGAGAGAGAGAGAGAGAGAGAGAGCAAGGAATTTAGGAATGGTGAACCATGAGAGGAGAGGGAGGAGGGTTTGATTTTCTACATGTTTTGGTGTTATTTTTGGGTGGTTTGGATTTGTTTTTGTTTTTGGATTGGTTGGCTGAACTTGAATGTGGATAACATGGAAGCTCTCTGTTGGTTTCAAAAGTGGCTTCTTATACACATCACTTGTTTGGTTGATATAGTTGAATCATGATAGCAAGGGTAATAATGGAATTTACACATAAAATGACCCAAATTGTAACTTGGTGGGATTCAAATCCTCTACACCGAGTCAGATTATGATTGACTTAAAATTGTAAATTTATTGGCTTAAACAGTAGATGTTATGAGTCAATTTATTGGGTAAATAAGTCACACCACATTATCATATCATATGTTATATCAAGACATGTTAATACAATGCATAAAACGCTTAATTTACAAAATGTACAATACCATTGAATATTTAAATGTCAAATTTTAAATGGTGAACTCCAAACCGACTATTAGGGCATTGTTATTCACACACACTCCTTATCAAAACGATGAATTTTATTAGATTAGGTGTTAGATTAGCCATATACGGAGTTCGAATGTAAGAGTTCAACATTTTTTTACCACTGTAGTAAATAGTCACTCAGGATCAACTTAGTTCAAGTGACCAATTCAGTGGCAAAAGTCTTGATCTTTTGGCACAATATAAGTTCAAATGACCAAACTACCCTTTTCCATTATCCAAATCCCTAAAGCCAACTTTCCCAATCCAGACATACAAAAACCCCCAAATCCTGTCCCCACATTATCTCCCTCCAAATTTTCAACAGCCATGAATGCCATCCTCATTTTCTCATGGCCATTCTTCTTCTCTCCCTCTCTCCCCACCCACCAAATCCTCCCCAAAACCCTAATCCCACTACCCCAAAACCCACAATCTCTCTCCCCACCAGCACTCCCGCCTCCTCCAAAAGAAACTTGATCCTCAAGACAACCTCCCTCTTCCTCATTTCTCTGACCCCTCAGCAATACCCAGTTGCCCATTCTTCACCACAAGCTCCACCGCCGCCTCCAAGACCCGCCCTTTCCGGCATCTCCAACACGAAAAACTGGTTCCAGTTCTTCGGCGATGGGTTCGCCATTAGGGTCCCTCCCCAGTTTCAGGACGTTCAGGAGCCTGAGGTAACATTACATTCAACAACTTTGAAGATTTTGTATTTTCTAAATTCCTAAGTTTCTCAAAAATTATAGTTACATTCAACATGTTTTTGGTACCCTGAAAGGTTCGAACTTGCATATGTTCCACTTATTAGGCTTCCTTCTGGATTAGAGAGATAATGTTAGGCTTAAGGGGAAGCTTCATTCTCTGGATTATATCAAAGGGTTTATGATAAGTAAAGTTACTGCCTTTTCTGGGCAGTTCTCGGATTGCATTTTTTCGTAAAGTTACTTGATTTTTTTATCCTGACATCAGAAATTTCAGATATAGATACTTCAGAGTTCATTTTTTTTGTTTCTTCAAGTTGATTGCTGTACCAGTAAATTAGGATTTGGTAAATGTAATCTCGAAATGTTCACAATTTCCTAACTGGATGCGGCATTGTGTTTAAACTCTAGGATTACAACTCGGGATTGTCCCTTTATGGAGATAAGGTAAAGCCCAAGACCTTTGCTGCGCGTTTTGCATCTGCTGATGGGTATGCCATTTGTACAAGTTCCCTTCTCTTCAAAGATTTTGTTAACTTGTTTGTCTCAGTTTTGTCTAAATTTACACATTTAAAGCTTTTTTCTTTGCACAAAGCAAAACCAACAATGTAGAACAGTTCTTTGATAAATAGTTTTTGTTATTGGGCCATGCTTTCCAGGAATTTGTATCAGTTTCAGTATTTATTTTGTTTTTCTTCTTGTTATTGGTTGATGCAGATATGAGGTTGTGAGTGTTGTTATTCGCCCATCCAATTCACTCAAGATCACCTTTTTAGAGGTTGGTAGTGACAGTCACTGATTTTTCTTTATAGAACTTGTCCTGTACCGATTTACTCCAAGGTTCTAATAGGCTAGCGTTGGGCGGCGGGCAGGGGCCTAGTGCCTAGGCATCTAAGTGGGGTAGGCGGACGCCTAGGTAGGTGTAGGCACCCTTTTCTTATTTTTTCAACGCCTAGGGATTTATTGTGGCAGTGGCCATCCACCTAGCACCTAGGCAGGGCCTTTTAGAACACTGATTTACTCTATGGCTATATTACTAGAGCATGTCTGTGCACACGCATGAATTAACAATAGTACTGCGTTAATTTGATGAATGTTGTGCCTTTTTCTTATTCTCTCCCTCGCTCTCTCTCGTTAATTTTTTTGGTTTGTAGCCACTGTGTTTAATTGTTTATTGAGGTGGTATCTGGCCAAACTGAATGTTTTATGGACATAAGGGTAGTGTTATTTTTGCATAGGCATACTGATATATTTTTCTGGTGTTATTTGTTTAAGGAGATGGCTGGTGGTGTGGAACTTTTACAGTTATATATACATACTTTAGCTGTTTATCTCCTCTTAGGTTGGTTTTCGACTGGAGTTTGTCATCCAAATCTTCTCATTGCATGTATGGTTTCAGTTGATGGTTTTAGTTTTAGAATTGGATCTCTCTCTCGGACTTCCTCTTCAGCTCATGTATCATGGGTGGTCATCAGGAATGTTCTTTCGAAAACCTCACCTTTCATTACTTGTCGAGCCTTCAGATATTTTGGCTTTTTAAGTTATAAACCTTGCAATATGTATAGATATCTTAGAGGAAAGTCGCCATCTTATTCATGGCTGATCAGGTTTTAGAAGCATAACACCTTCCTATATCGTCATGAATCCACATTAGGCAATTTCGTTATGTTCACTTTCTAAATTGCTTGATAAATGTTAATGTAAGACAAATTTATGTGATACATGCTAACTTGGACAGGCCAAAGACATAACAGATTTAGGTTCCTTGAAGGAGGCAGCAAAAATCTTCATTCCAGGTACATTGTAGCATGGTTTCTGTCTTCTCAGCCTCTGATTTGGTAAACCAAAAAATTGGTTTAAAACTTTAGTTATACATAAGTGTTGATCGAGATTTACATTCTGCTTGTTCTAAATTCTAGCATACGGGAATGTGTATAAACTTATAGTTTGCTTCTCTCCTTATCCTCCTTCAGCTATGTCTTGTATTGATTCTTATTCCTAATCATTCTGCAATTGCAGTTGGATCAACTGTATACTCTGCCCGAGCTATAAGGATAAAGGAAGAAGAAGGTTTTAGGTAAGCTCGATTTTGCTTTCTTTTCTCTCTCAAGAAAGAAGTCATGCCTGTCATGCTATCACGTATTCTTCATTCCCTACGCTTAACTGAATATAATGAATTCTTGTCTATGAGTACACTACTTGGAAAGCTTCTAAGCTCCGCTCCATTTGTAAGATATAGCCATTGGAACAACGTGTGGAACCATAGCTTCTTTTCGGATGTTTTTGCAAATGGTATTTGCAATATGTGTCTTGATATATGTTGTTCAACACGTTTCAGGACTTATTATTTCTACGAGTTTGGTGTGCAAGAACAGCATGCAGCGCTTGTAGCTGCTGTTAACGGCGGAAAGGTTTGTCAACACGTAGTTTCAAAACATTCAAACCCCTACCTTTGAACTTGAATACTACAATCTCATAGAATTGTTCGCGCAAAGGTTTCTATATCTTCGTCAAGTTAACAGTTCTCCCCATTTTCTGTTACAGACATACATCGCTGGAGCAACTGCCCCGCAGTCTAAGTGGAACGATGATGGCGTGAAGCTTCGCTCAGCTGCTATCTCCATGACTGTTCTATAGTCGTTTATGAATATCGAGTTTGAAAGGCGGTTTTCAGCTTAAATTTTTTGAAACGTATACGATTCAGAGTCACCTGGAGACGGTGTGGAAGCAGAATAGCTTGTATCAAAAACTTACAGTCGAGGGTCCTCGCATCATTGTTGAGATTTTACAAGGGCATTCCTTGTCGAAACTATGTTGACAGTTAGAGCTGTATGCAGTTCTTTCGAGTTCTTGTTCCACTCATTAGCTTGTCACTCTGATAATTACCGGTGATTAGCACCGTTTTAATTCGAGCTTTGTTAAACTAACGTAATTAAAAGTAAGCATTTTAGCCAAAATGATCTTTGAGATTGACAAAACTCATCACTTTGGTCCCTGAGATTTAAAATCGATAGAACTGGTTCTTGATATTTAAAGTCGATAGAAGTGATCCTGAGTTTGTACAACATCCATCATTTTGGTCATTTCGTGAAAAATCTCTGTTAAATAAGGAAGAAAATGATAAAAATACCTTCAATTTTTGTTAAACCATTTTGGTCAATTGTTTATTAAATTGGGTATCTTTTTAAAAAAAAATTGTCATTTTAATCCTTGTTTAACAGCGATTTTCAACGGCATGGCTGAAAAGATTAACGGTGAACAAACTCAGGAAACAGTTCTATCAATTTCAAATCTTAAGATCATTTTAATTAAAAAATCTTTAAAATGTCAATATCCTCAGTTTTTGTGAGATTTCCAAAGAAATGACTAAAAACGTATCGAATCTGGCAGTTTTATTGGATGCTTCGGAAGGCAAGCCATAGAGAGCAAGTTTCAAATGGAAAACGACTACAATGCAGAAAACGAGTTGTCTGTTTCTTTATTCACATGGCACTCGTGGTACTTTTAAATTCAGCGGTTCGGTTTGACTGGTATGACACGACGTACTCGAAATTAACTAGCATTTAATAATTTTCGGTTTGATAACTTTTGAGGAGTACTACCATTAAAACCAAATCAAACCAAAAAATTGTTAATCACTCTGGGTTTTGTTGGTTTAAACGTATTCCATTGTATAAAAAAAATGTCTAACATTTCCAGAATTTAAATTTTTGAAAATAACATCTCATTTTAACAACCGATTTATTAATCAAAATCTCACGTAAACATAGAGTACAAACAAATCTCCTAATTGTCAATAGTCATTACAACTTATAAGTTGTAATACGTGTACAATAAAAACATTCACATAATGTATAACATATTGACAACTTGACATGTGTAAAATTAATAAATAAATTTAAGTATTGAAAGATTTATGGTTGCTTCGGTTTGGGTTTGGTCGATTTCAAAAATCAACCAAACCAAAACAAATCGATTCGATTCTCAAATTGATTGACTTTTTTCTTAGTCAAAATCAAACCAAACCGAACAAACAGTTCAGATCGCTCGGTTTGACGCCCACCCTACGTAGGCCATATCATATACCTTAACAAGTGTGATATATCCGCAAAAAATATATGGCTCTGTATTTACTTATCAAATAAGCCGTTCAAATCCAAATTTAAGATAGCGAATTTGATACCAAATTAGGCTGCTTATTGTGTGGTTTTGTCGAACTCTACCTCTTCTTAGTGTAAAAATATCGATGTACTAAAAAAAATCTAAATTAAAATCCTTAATTTGGATTCTATAATTCATTAAGTAAATATTGCCTGAGCCAATATGGTGGCCATGTTCGATCGAGAAGGTCATCAAGAAATGTTTATTAATTCTACTTAATTTGTAAAGCATCATCTTTTCTCAAATCAACAAATTATTGATCTAAGAAAATTTAAAAATTATTTAATTGGATTTTGACTTAATTAATACTAAGGAAATGACACGTGTGTGCATGTGTGCATGTGATTGGATTACCTTTAAAGGCAGAGTTCAATTAGATAGTCACTAGTCTCTCAAGTCTTAATCAACTATCATTAACTTGTCACGTTGTGATGATTAGTAAACATTATACCTATGCCAAAGTTAAACTTAAATATGTTTGATAACTATTTTATTTTTAGATTTTAGTCTCTATTTACGGAAAAATCTTGTTTTAATGTGTATATGAAGGAGAATTCATGCAAGTAACCGCACCTTCCCGTTGATGCAAGCTCTTTAGAAAGATCAACTTGTTATTCTTAGAGTACCTTTAATCCGTTGAGCGACGACGCTTCCATTTGGCACCATCGGATCACTAAGGCCGACTTTTGTCCTACTCAACGGGTGGGTCAGGCCCCCACCACATCCTAGGCTCGGCTCCGCCGTAGCACGATATTGTCCTCTTTGGGCCCCGACCACGCCCTCACGGTTTTGTTTCTGGGAACTCACACGAGAACTTCCCAGTGGATCACCAATCATGGGATTTCTCTCGCGCGAACTCGCTTAACCTTGGAGTTCCGATGGAACCTGAAACCAGTGAGCAGGGCCGGCCCAGGCCCAGTGCAGGAGGGGCGACCGTCCAGGGCCCAAAAAAATTAAGGGCACCAAAATTATTAGGGCGGTATATTTATATATGTTTTTATAAGAGTATAAATTTATAAAATTTAATTCAAAGACACAGAAATTTAACTAGAAGTGGTGGTTTGTCATTTGAAAATAATAAGGAGGTCTTGGGTTCAAAACACCATGTGTGCTTATTTACTTTCCTTTTTTTTACAAATTTCTTTTATAAGAGTATAAATTTAGAAAATTTGGTTAAAGGATCAAGAAGTGTAATTAGAAACAATGATTTTTGTTGTTTAAAATTAACAAGAGGTCCTAAGTTCGAAATGTTATGTGCATGTTTATTCTTTTCAATTTTTACAAATTTTTGTTTGGTTGGTAATTTATTTTTAGTTACTATCTAGTAGCTATGTGGGTTGTTATTTTTAAATATTCGTTTTAATTCAAGTCTAATCTTCAACAAAGAATAATACGTAGACCAAATTTGCAAATTATATGACGTGTCATCAAAATGTTTAATTTAGTAAGACTCGAAAACATCATTATTTTTTAGTCCCATATTGACAAGGTTAGTAAATAAGAAAAAAAAAACACCTCACGATTTATTCAAAAACACATTCAAAGTTCAAATGGAAAACAAAACTCATCATCTATCTACTTGTAAGCTCGAAGTTTTTTTGTTTCCCTCTCTCAATACAAAATAAATTAGTTTTTCTGTGTTTCTAAATTATTGAGTTTAAAGTGTTTTTCTAAGTATAATTTTTTCGATGTCTTATGTGTGAAAATAAATAATTTTCTTACATGAAGTTAGGGCACTTTTTTTTACGTCGTCCCGGGCCTAAAAAATCTCTGGACCGGCCATGCCAGTGAGCTCCCAAAAAGCCTCGTGCTAGGTAGAGATGAGAATATACATATAAGGCTTACATGATCCACTCCTCTGGACAATGTGGGATGTTACAGTTTTGTGGCAAGCTCCTTTCTCCTTTTCACAAAGGCTGATCTCCATTTGAACCGAGGAAATCTTTGCATGCCTCTGTTACCTTTTGTGAGGCCTACGCCCCATGGAAGCTGTCTACAGCCTCATTTGGCAGCTCGGACTGTACTGACTATTTTTGTCGGATAGGATAAATAGCCACCGGATAATACTGACTAAATTAGTCGGGCGTTTGGTGCAGTATCAGACTAATGACTGTATTATTTATATTGTGTTTGATACTGAACCGGATAGGACAAGGAAAAAAAAATATGACAAATCTTTGTTTGTTTGTTGAACTTTTCGCATATTTATACCTATTGAAAACCACATAAATTTTCTAATAACAAAGAAAAATAGTATCGAATTTCACAAGCAAGATATGCATTCCTCATTCTTCAAGTTCCATTAAAAATTAACACGAAATACTATCAAATTTCATACCTCTGAGCTACTAAGAAAGAACAAATAGGCACAGGAAGTACTTCACCTAAAAGCACTTAAATCGTAAGAAAGTTGGAGAACAAACAGATTAACCGCACAACCCAGTTAGCTAAACCCAGTAGAAATAAAAAAACGCATGCAGCCACACAAGTCCGACTATTGAAATATCAAAACATCACTGACAACCCATTTCTCTAAAAGCATTTGAAAATCGATGCCCAATTCACAAAACCCACCCAAATTTGATCCTAGTGGGTGCAAAATCTTAAACATACATAGCAAAAATAAGAACCCATATGAATAAAAATTGGAACTTTATACCCAAAATCGAAGAGGCGTACTGGGCGAGTGCTGCGGTTTTTGGGTAGCCGGAAAAAAGCAGCAGCGTAACGATAAAGACGAGGAGAAAGTTGGGGGCAAGTGGCGGGGAGAGAGAGAGTGAGCTTTTGGAGAGGAAGATAGAGTGTGTGGAGAGGAAAGACAGAGCGAGAGAAGCCCGGGAAGAAGAAGAAGAAAAATGAAAAGACGAACTGTGATGCAAACGAAGAAGAAGAATTTGAGAAGACGAACCTGGGTTTCAGATGAGAGAGGAGTGCGTAGGAAGAGAGAGTGTCTGGATACCACCGTCTGGAGAGGAATGAGAGAGCGAGAGAAGCCCGACTAAATTATACCGTGCTTTTGGACGGTATAAGGAAGAAGGTGAAGACCGTATAAAAAAGGTAGGCCCGGATTATATAATCGGTGCTTATTTAATCGAAACGGACACCAAACACCGTACTCCGTATTATTAGTACTATCCGGTGCCTTATACGGTGTGCCAAATAGGGCCTACTATGATTGTCCCTTGCCACACCCCGCCTCTCTGCGTGCTCACAAGGGAAAGGGGGCCTTCTTCGTCTTCCACCTAAGCTATGCGCATGAAAGACGCAAAGCCAATTCGAAAGAACAGTAGAGTTTCATAGGGTCTTTGTTTCTAGGTGCACGTAAGTTACTTATCGATATTATTGCCCTCTAATTAGATACGTGCGTTGGTCGTCAATGTATATCAAGTAATCACGAAACAGAATAACTTAGGAGAAGATGCTTAATATTTTTGGGCTACGTACAATCAACTGATGTGATGGCAACTGATATGAGAATTTGGTTATTGTACTATACATTATATAATTGTAGTCGTCTAGCTCGATTGATGTTAGCAACTAAAATAATCTTTGAGATTATGATCCGACCAAAATTGATAAAGATACTTTCAATTTTTGTCAAATTATTTTGATCAATTGTTTATTAAATTAAGAATATTTTTCAAGGAATAACTAAAATGATTTATGGTAGACAAACTCAATATTCATAAGATCTTGATCTCTTTTTAGTTTCTATATTTTCTTGTAAGCGAAGTGAGGAAATATTAGGCGATTCGCTTTTCAAGATTGATAGCGTGTGAGAAATCTTGTTACCAGTTTTATATGTATATTAGTTATATTGTAAATAGACATTTTTGTCCTACTGATCAGTGAATTGGTTGATTCAACCAAGTTACCCTCCTTCGCACAAGTGAGAACAACCATACTTACGAAACTCCTTGTCCGTCCATCTTTCATCTTATTCTATTAATAGTAGACGTAACCAAAATCCAAAAGAAGAGAACGATTAACAAAAACGATAATAAAGACAAAACAAAATGTTACGAGCACAAGCATAATATTACAATAGTGATCCACACATATATTTTTATTTCTAACACATCCTTTTCAACTTTCAATCGCCGGATTGAATAAATTAAAAAAACCTACGAATAAACATTAATAAATATGTATGAGAAGTACAAAAAAAAAAAAAAAACGTGTGTAGATAACATTATATTTTACAGAAGCTGAAACTGTAGACGATATCCCTATCAAATGGAGCCAAAGAAAGATCGAATTCCTACTTTTGGCCATTATCTTGGATGATAACTTAAACTTTTAAAGGTATTTATTTTATGATTAATTACTTGGAGTTGGAGTTTGAGATCCGTCTCTCGACTGAGAAGACTTTTCGTGGGTGGGAAGAAGATTAAGATCCGATCAAAGTGGGGCCCCTCAGGTCCTCACCTCACCTGCAAATCGATCACGTGGTCTGATTGGAAATTTGGAACGTGCCGACTGCCAAAACTTGTGGAGCCACGTTCGTATGTTTTCAATTTTTGATGGTGACATGACGTTTGATAAGTTGATAAGTCCAATGTCATATGTAGTGTCGATCACCCTTTTTAGCTCTTTTCCTTTAACCCTTTTAAGGTCTGTAAATTTGTCTTACAATGATTGAGTTTTAAGGTTTGTTTGCGTTCAGCTTATCGGTTAAAGGAATTGGATCCTCTCCTGAGCACAAGCTCATAATTCTGTTGACCAGCACACATGAGTGGTTGGATTTTAATTTAACGATTACAAACAAAGATCTCTCTAAAATTATAATAATTTTAGCCGTTAGATTAAAATCCAACAGCTTACATGAGCTGGTCAGCAGGATCCTGAGCTTGTACTCAGGAGAGGATCCAATTCCCTATTATAAGGTCCAAAACCATCTTGTGTTAGTATTACATGTGTGTGCAATCAGTAGTGTTTTCCACAAAAGTTTTTATTTCTATCGTTTGAGTTTCTTATCCTAATCAATCTAAACGTTTGGAAAAAAAATAATTGTTTTTTTAAAACTTGAAACAAAACTGTTAAAATAAAATTAAAACTGTACGAAAATCACTTCTTAATATCTACTAATAATATCACTTGGCAGGACTACAGCAGTTGAGTTAGATCCCTCTGCAGGGGATCCATGCTCATCAACTACCATTCTACCATTCTTCCCTCCAATTTTTTAAGTCCATACCGACCTCCTATTCAATGACAACAAGAAGCCTCAGCACTCCAAGAAACTTCATTTATTTTTCATGGTCCAAAAACTCCAAACCATCTCAGCACTGTCCTCTCGGCTCCGATTCGGATCGACTTCAAATCCGACCAGGTGAATGCCAAAGTCAGATACACAAAAACCCAAAGAAAATGGCAGCTCTAGAAACCATACGGTCTCAGTTGCCACTTCAAGATTCCTCATTTCTCAGCACCAGCACTGTCATTGCACTCACTGTCTTCTTCACACTCCTCTGTGTTTGTATCATTATCGGTCATTTGCTCGAAGAGAACCGCTGGGCGAATGAATCGATCACGGCCCTTCTCTTGGTATGTAAAAAGTTGCACACTTTTATTTGTGTCACATAGTTTTCGTACTGAAATTTTCACGGCCCTTCTTTTTGTTGTTTGACTTTGTTTTTGTGTTGTTGGGTTTCAGGGTTTGGTTGCTGGAGTGGTGGTGTTGCTGGTGACAGGGTTCGAAAGCTCGAAGATTTTGATCTTTAGCGAGGACTTGTTCTTTCTGTATCTACTGCCTCCAATCATTTTCAATGCTGGGTATGAATCAACTCTCAATTCTATGAATTTCAGTTTCGATTTCAATGCTTGGTTTGTAGTTTATTTAATGTTGTTCGAATTTGGATCTCGAATATCGCCTTTGTGCTTGAATTTAGGATGCAAATCTTAAATTTTGTCACATGGGATCTTCAAAGTTATGATTAAGCATTGGTTCTGATCTCAGAAGTTTTGATCTTGTTCAGTTTCCAGGTCAAGAAAAAGCAGTTTTTCAAGAACTTCACCACAATTTTGTTGTTTGGAATCGTCGGTACAGTAATTTCTTTCTGCCTCATATCACTAGGTAAGACCTGCAATCTTTCGAAATTTAACCGAAGGAAAATGATTTCTGCACACAACTTTTCTCCTTCTGCAGAGGCCACACATAAACAAGAGTGTGCGGAAGTTGCTTCCCCAATGGAATTATGACTAATTTATCTTCAAACTGTTGCTCTTTTTGGAAACATTTTGCAGGTGCCTATTTACTTTTCAATAGATTCGGTTTCACAACTCTGACCACTAAAGACTTCCTAGGTGACTACGAATTCATCTACAATCATTGTTTCGATGCGAATGATATGTTTTCATGGTTATATTATATAGTGATCATTTGTGCTTACCGGTTCCTCTGTGCAGCGATCGGTGCCATATTCTCAGCAACTGATTCAGTTTGTACATTGCAGGTAATCTATAATCCCAATCCGAATACAACATTTTCTTTAATTCATGTCTAATCTTGTAATCTTCTTCTCACGTGCAAAGGTTCTAAATCAAGATGAGACACCGTTTCTGTACAGTGTCGTGTTTGGGGAAGGAGTAGTGAATGATGCTACCTCCATTGTGCTTTTCAACGCAGTACAATCCCTAGATGTCAGCAACGTTGGCGCAGCTACAGCGTTGACCTTGTTGGGGAATTTTCTTTACCTCTTCTTCACCAGTACTCTTCTTGGTATAGCAGTAAGTTGTAGATTATTTCTCAAATGGTTAGGAATCACTTTGTTTGGACTATATCAGAGAGCTTGTTCTCTGTTCTAACATTGATTTATTAAAATGGTTCAGGCCGGTCTGATGAGCGCTTTTATCATAAAAACGCTTTACTTTGGAAGGTATAAGCAGACACTTCAACTATTAGCCTCTGGTGCTGCATTTCCTCATCTGTCCACACTTATGAGTTACTTTCCCTGACGTTATGATTCTCTTTCGAACAGGCATTCTACAGATCGTGAAGTTGCGCTGATGATTCTAATGGCTTATTTGTCATACATGTTGGCCGAGGTACCTTAAACAAAATCTCTCATATTAATAAGTACTGGTTTTTACATTACCTTGATGTCAACCTCAGAGGACTAGGAATTGATTTTGATTTTTAATGAGTATTTCTTTGGTTCTTTTCGGTATCTTGTAATCAGTTTATCTTGTTATTACATTTATGGTAATCAATCATCTATGTATTTAGCAGCGATCCCACGAAAAATATCTAGCAAATGCAGACCGAGCAAATCAGAAATCTGGTTTTGACTAATTTTATGAACTTTGCATCGTATGATCGTATCTACCACAAAATAACATCATCGCAACGGATCAGATGAACTGATTTTAGAATGGAAATTAGCGAGAAAAGAGCAAAAGATATCTAAAATCGCCTTTCTTTTGCAGCTTCTGAGTCTCAGTGGAATTTTGACGGTGTTTTTCTGCGGCATAGTTATGTCACATTATACATGGCACAACGTTACAGAAAGCTCAAGGGTAACAACCAAGTAAGAACATATTTCTCTCTTCTTTTCTAATTTTTGACACTATTGTAATCCTTTTTGTAGATGATCCGCCGGTTGAGTTACTAGTCAAACGAGAACGAAAGGAAATGCGAAACATGAATCTTTAATCCGTATTGTTTGATGGTTTGTTTCAGGCATGCATTTGCAACATTGTCATTCATTGCAGAAACCTTTATATTCCTTTATGTTGGCATGGATGCCTTGGACATTGACAAATGGAAAGCCAGCAATGCAAGGTAATTATCTCACTAATCCAAGTAATCGTAGTTTTATCTTCGTTAATACTTCATAATAACACGAAAAACAAGTTCGAAGAAATTGTATTTTATCCCCCGACTCTGTTGTTATAATGTTGAAACATGTTATGCCTGACTTGTAACATACTCTTTCGTTCAGTCCAGGGACTTCAGTTGGTGTCAGTTCAATGCTGTTTGGACTCGTATTGGTCGGAAGGGCAGCATTTGTCTTCCCGATTGCAAACATCAAAAACTGTTTTCAGAAAAGAGAGGGTACGAAAATCGAGTTCAAAAACCAGTTTATAATGTGGTGGGCAGGCCTAATGAGGGGTGCAGTCACCATTGCTTTGTCATACAACCAAGTAAGTTGATGCTGTTTCGAAACCTAAGTGATCAATATTTTCGGTTCTGCAGAAGTACTAACAAGCACAATTTGATAATGCAGTTTGCAGACACCACCGAATCAACATCAACGCAAGATAGTTCTTTGATGATTACCAGTACCATCATTGTTGTTCTCTTCAGCACAGTGGTATGCCTGCTTTGTCTCTATAACTTATATATGTTGCAGTACCGAAACTCTAGAATATATCCATGAAATTTAACGAGTGAATCTGGGCCATCGAAAAGGCAATGTATGCTATACATTGATGTATAGTAGAAGGGCTCAATGCAGTAAGGTCCATTTTCTCGATTATTTTTTAGGGCTTCAGAGCACTAAGTGCGAACAAATTTTTCGCATCATCGGACTAGTACATTACTATCTCGGGGTGGTAGCTTGGGTTCCTGGACTAGTAGATTACCACTGTTTGCACTTGGAGCTCTGAAGCACAAAAGAAACATGGCCATTTTGTACTTGGTTAACGAACTCGTCACATTACTAAAATCGGTCTTTTGAATCCTTTTCCTTCTATCCAAACAGGTATTTGGCTCCATCACAAAGCCATTAATCTCAGCTCTGATACAGCCACATGCAAAAGCAAACATTTCAGATGCGACTGATATGCCAAGTCTAGAAGACTTGAGGGTACTTTTCCTGGAAGCCGGCGAGCCAAGCGAGGGAGGCAACGGTGAGCCAAGTGAGAGAGGCAACGGTGAGCCAATCCGAAAACCAAGCAACTTAAGGTTGTTAATGACACATCCAGCTTCTACAACTGCTCACTACTTGTGGAGAAAGTTTGATGACAAGTTCATGAGACCGGTATTTGGGGGACGGGGTTTCGTTCCATTTGTTCCTGGTTCACCAAGTGGTGCAGTAGAAGATCAAGCTGCAGAACATACTGAACATACTGAACATACTTCTTGAGATCAACAGTTAAAGATAAATGTAAAATTAAAATTTTATTTCATTGTTTTTTTATGGACAATTAAATGTATTAGGAAGCGGGTTGTTCTTGTTTTGTAAAGTGATAGTGTGCAGCTATGCTGTAGTTAGAACATCCTTTCTTCCATGGTCTAAGAGGGCCCTCTAATAAATATGATTTCCGGCTATGTCACGGTCGATTTTGTCTGCATTTACTTGTGCAATAACGTTAACATATGTATAAGAAACGCATGAGGAAGTAGGATTACCGAACTAGGAACAGAATTTTACAAGCTGAGAATTATACATGCGAATGCATTGCCGCTAGTAGTACAATATGGTAGTACCTCCATTTGTAAGTAGAAGGTTTAAAGTTCGACACCCTATAGGTATGGCGAGTTCAATATATAACAAGAATAAAGATCCCATATTCGATTCTTGCTCTCATCCGAAGAATTACTCAGAATTCACTGATATAAAGTCAACTTTATGGAGATCCCCGTGAGAGTTGTTTTACTTGTTTTTATCAGTTCGAACCATTGCAATAACGTCCACTCCATCTTTCAGTTTCGGTTTACGCAAAGGTCAGAAACGAGTGCTTCTGATGTTCAAGCAAGACCTTAAGGATCCTTCAAATCGGCTCTCATCATAGACTAGTGAAGGAGACTGTGCAATTGGTCTAGAGTTGTCTATGACAGCTTCACCGGTCACGTTCGTGAGCTCCACCTCAATAATCCCAATCCCTACGTTTCCGTGCCTTTCCTTTTTTTTCTTAACTACAAGGGACTTACTTGGTTGGGAGGTAAGATAAATCCTTCTTTGCTCTATTTGGAGCATCTCAACTACTTGGACTTAAGTTGCAACAACTTTCAAGGAAATCAGATACCTAGCTTCTTTGGTACTCTTAAATCTTTAAGATATCTTAACCAAAGG
The DNA here is from genome assembly GCF_916048215.2 of Malus sylvestris. Taxonomy (NCBI): domain Eukaryota; kingdom Viridiplantae; phylum Streptophyta; class Magnoliopsida; order Rosales; family Rosaceae; genus Malus; species Malus sylvestris. The sequence continues at coordinate 28,267,094 of NC_062263.1, forward strand.
CAGGGTTCCAAGGAATGATTCCTCCTCAACTGGAAAATCTCTCAAACCTACGTGTTCTTGGTCTCAGCGATTACATGCTTAAAGGCTGAGGATCTCGAACGGGATTCCGGTATTTCCCACTTGCAAAACCAAGACATGAGTTTACTAATCTCAGCAAACTAGCTAATTGGTTGAACGAGATAAACATGCTCCCATCTTTGAACGAGATAAACATGCTCCCATCTTTGTTAGAGTTACGTATAGAGGCTTGTATACTTGCTTTAGTTGAATATCAAAGTGCGCAACGAATAAGACTAACAAGAATAATGACTAATAAGAATAATAAGAATATTATTAAACAAACGAGAATGCCAAAACGGCTACAAAACTCTAAGAGACTACATGATGAATAGCTTGTTCTCAAATAAATAACAAGCATGCTATTTATAATAAACTAACCCTAATCCTAAAAGGTAAAAAATCAAAACCCTAATACTAACGGGCTAAGCCCAGAAAACCAAACATTCAAATAAACTAAATACTAATATTTTCCAACACTCCCGTTCCCCCTCCAACCATCATCAATTTTACTTCACTTTCCATCCTTGATCTTTCCTTTAACCAGAATTTGATGCCTAGGTGGGCTTTCAATCTTACAAATCTAGTTTCTCTTTATCTCCGAGATTCTGGTTTGTGTTGTTGTCACCGATGGTGGTCCAAGTTACTACAACCTGTTTGATGCCATGGTGGATGGACTAACGCAGCACACATAGAGTCCAAATCCGTCAAATTTTATGTTAATTTGCTAACACAGCACGCATAGAGTCCACACCACCAATGAAACCTCAAGAGCATAAGAATGGGCGGATTCCGCTACAAGTGTGAAGGAGCTGAGACGGCTCGGAGGGAAATAGGGATTTAATTTTTTAGAAAGTGATTTTTTTTATATTCACGTAGCACCATATCGCACCATATCATTGGTTATGTGGACTTCATGTGTGCCGCGTCAACAAATTAACAAATAATTTGACGAATTTAGATTACAAAGACTAAATTGATGTCAAGTAGTAAACTTCAGAAATGAAAATGATCAACTTTTAAATTGAGGGAACAAAATAATGAGTGTGATCAATTCTCAGACCATTTGAAATAAAAAGTAAAAAAATGGAACTTTAACAAAAAACTCTCGATAACAAAAAAAATCACATTTTTACACTAAAAATTCAATCATGGTACTATTTATTTTATCCTTATCGTTAAAATTCAAAGGTTTGCTCCAAAAACAAAAAAAACAAAACAAAAGGTGCATGGAGGTCCAAGTGTATAACTGCGAAGCACCGTATATATCCTCCTTAAACCCTTTTCCAGTCTTCCAACAAACAAGACCTCTCTCTCTGTTATCGATCACTCCATGTTACTGACAGAAGATCAATTTGGGGTCCTCGAAGATTTGTGATTAACGATGGCTTTCAGAAGCTTACACCAGATTCGAGCTCTCTATCGTACGGCCCAGATTGCAGAATCCTCGCATCTGTGAGTAGAAATGATTGGTTAATGCGCTGATTGGTTGCTGAGAATTTGAAAATTTGAAAATTTTCCAAAGCTTTGGATTGGAAAGGAAAATGCTTCTGATGATTAATTGAAATGGGTATTTCAAAGATTGCATCTTCTTTGAATTTTCAGGCTTGGAAGCTCAAGAAACTATGCAACTGGTATTTCAAATGGTAATTTTGAATTTTCTGCAAGTGATGGAGTAATTTGTAACCGATTTATTGGGTTGGCACACAATTTTTTTTTGGAAATTTTATAAATTTTATTATTTTTTATCAGTCCCAAAATCTTATAGCCGGACTGTATCGTCTTGCTTTTACGAGGGCAGCCATGGGAGCCTTCCTTGGAGTCACGGAAGTTCCATGACATTGCGTTCTGCAATGGTAAGTTTCGAACAATTGTAACTTGAATCGGTTTGATGCCAATGCTAAATTTGGATTATGAGCATCCCCTTTGATTGTTCCTTTACTTTTCATTTCGGCTGTTGAGTTGCTAAAACTTGTAACTCGAATCGGTTGGATGCCAATGCTAATTTTGGATAAAGAACAGCCCTCTCAATTGTTTCTTCATAACTTGAATCGGTTTGATACCAATGCTAAATTTGGATTATGAGCATCCCTTTCGATTGTTTCTTCATTATAACGCGAATCGGTTGGATGCCAATGCTAATCTTGATTATGACCATCGCTTTTTTATTGTTTCGTTGTCTTTCATTCAGGCGGTTGAGTTGCCGCTCTTCTTGAGTGACACAAGATCACTATCAACACAAGTATAAGCGCCTGCACAAGCAAGACAAATGGTATGTTATCTTTTTGCTCAACTGTTTGTTTTGTAACTCTTCCGACTCAGTTTATGTGGATGGTGCTCAGGTGGTTCACTTCTTCTTAATATATTCCCTTAGTTCTTTACTGAAACAAGTATCCATTTTTTAAGGTTAGAGTTGTATGTGTAATCTTGGGCTCTTGATAAAGAGAACCAGTGAACTTCTAATTTTCTTAGTCTGCTTGTTTACATCACGGATGATAATACCGTGCGTGTTTACCTTATGATATTTGCAGGGTGCTCTTAGAGTAGCCATGTTGAGTCCAGGGTTTATCTATGAGTTATACACCTCGTGAAAAAAGTCTCATTTTTCAAGAGGTTAGTTTTTTCAAAAGTGAATTTTATTGTTCTCGTAGATTGTTAGTAGTTAGATTAGATTAGACCAGTCACCAGCATGGAACTCTATGAGGATCACTACAAATTTTAGGCAGGTCTCACTTTTCACTGGATCGGTAGTATAATCTTTGTTTTCTTTAGCAATTATAGAAATTAGCTATGAGAGACATACTATGATTAAGAATTGGTGACGCTATGATTAAGTTTCTCATTAAACTCTCATAGCTTTAGTTCCACTAGTAAATGTTGGACTTGGCTACTTATATTTTTGTTCTTAATCTCCTGTTCTTACATATGAACATTCTGATGTTTTATGTATCAGATGGTTCACAAGAAGCGGGTGCAAAAGAACAAAAGAAGACACAATAATAGAGGTGAAGTACTAAGGATCTCTTGTTTTAGCGATTCAAGCTTTTAGTTAATTCCGTTGAAGCTTCTTTCTTCTATTCTTTCACGACTGTCCTTCATTCCCCCGAATTTCATTCTAAATTCCGACCCACTCCTTATAAATTAATGCTTTTAATTCAAAACTTTACCTTCTGGTGGTGCTACTTCTTTTTTCCTTTTTATTTTTTCTGGCAGAAATTCGAAGCATATGACTCGAAGGGTGCTGTTGTTGCTAGAGATAAATTGAAGGAGGTAAAGTGTGATTGAAAAGAAAACACCAGTGCATGTCCGGGTAAAAAGTAAAAAACCGGTGCACAAGAATATTTACCAGTAACACAAAATATTAAGGGTTCTGTTATTCAAGTTTCTTCACTTTCGGTTTCTTTCCCATTTATGCTCTTCCTCCAAGTGATGTTGACATGATTTCCGTGCTCTGTAGGTCCTTGTCCGCGATATCTGGGTATTTGAAAAATCTCTCTTCCAGCCTTAAGCTTTCTGGCGTCTTTGTGGGAGGATTTCTATCTAAGCAAGCCATCCTTCATAAAATCTACCATGTTGATGACGAGATATAAGCTGTTACCCAATTTGGTAAACCGAGCATATCTCAATTTACCGAACTAGCTGTATGGTAGCTACGTTTTTTCTTGTTGAATTCAACTTTTAACCCGATTACGCAGGGATGTAATACTTCGGGATTGATCCTTACAGCATTCTAACATTATTTTTATTTCTACCTCATTCTTTTGCAATTCTAAGGAAACTCTCCTTTCGCTGTTTGTATCTTCACCGGCAATGTACCAGAAATGTAGTCCAGTACGTCTCAGGCATGCCATTCTTCCAAACGATGCCTTCCTAGATATTCTGTCTTGCTTCATTGGAAAGGGCAATGCCATTTTTAGTATTCTTTCATTAAGTTTCACAAGAAACTTTGTTTTGTTTAAGCGAGAATACCTTGCTTCACAGTTCCAAATTACACCTCCTAAGAATGGTATCCACACAAGCAAACCATTCATTCAAATTTCCACATTATCTACTCCTTTGTTTGCAACTTTGCATTCATTCGTATTCGACGCTTCGCAGTTATTTTTACGGGAAACAAAATCAACAGATGAACAGAAGAGATGAGCATTTCCACTTTCTAGGCATTTGCCAAAGGCTCTACAACTTCATCACGATGAACCAAGCCTCCAAGACAGTGAAACTAGGCCCTTCGGGCATTTCTGATGATAACCCTAATGAAGCCGGGACCAAAAGAGACCGAAAGGTTCACCCAATGACTCGAGAAGATGAAACACGAGAAGTATCAACAGTTGCGCATCTAGCAGAAGCTCCAAAGAAAATGGTCAGCATAAATGACAGGGTGGAGGACATAGAGGAAGCAATGAAGTTACGACGAAAGAGTAAATCGTTCGAGAAGTTGAACTCGTTAGAGCTGGGAAGAGATGAGCCAAGAGCTTTAAGATCAATTCTAAAGGTAGATTCTGATCTGAGCGGGAAGGTGGGCACATTTGGGAATTCAACCACTACCAGATGTTCATAACTTTACCATGGTTTGCAGCTGGAATTATATCAGATTATCATCTGTTGTGTGTACTAGATCACAGAATCTGACTAATTTGGGATGACCAGTTAATCAAATATATTATTAAGATAGTTAATTATGAATGTGTTATAGCCTTTTGTTTCCCTTAAAGTTTGGTAATTACCATCTCGTCTTCTAATATTCTCGAAAAATATGCACAAATAAATAGAACTAGTTACAAAACTTAAATAAACGTACGGATAATTGGATGAATGCTAAATAGACAGCAAGTTAACACTAAAACTGTAATTTACATACAACTTATTGTTTGTTTAATGTCTATAAATTTTGTTTTTTGTTAAAGTTATAAACAATTCTATTTACGCATATTTCCAATAATTTTATGAGTTCCTTTTCGGATACCTATGGGGTCAAGAAACTTTAGGTTTAAGATTTCAACCTTTGAAGTAAAGAAAAGAATATGTCCCACCAATACATTTACAACTTGGTCTGCCATTGGCACAAGGACCGTAATAATTGGGTAGATATTGAATGTGCCTCTCCTCCGTGAGAGATTTTTCACGATAGATGAGGTGGTACATTACGTATTATTAAACAAATTGTGGGATATGTGTGCTAAAAAATTAATAACTTAAAAAATAAAATTATCTACCATCTATGTTAAAACATATAATGTACCACTTATGTTCCTGTTACAACTAAAAATTTCTGCTTCTCTGAATCTGATGCTGCCCAATGCTAAAGCCACTTCGGAAAATATCTATGAAACAAAACCTTGTGATTGAAGTAGCTATTTTCTTTCTTTAGTAGTCCGGAAAGTAGTTTGGAAAAAAAAACAGTAACGGTTGATTCCAAGAAATTAAACGATTGAATTAAAAAGTTGGATGGTGAGTAGCCGAAAGCAAACCCCTGAAGGTAGTGACATAGACATGATGTTTGGAAATTTGGGGTGTTTGGGTAGGAAGAAGTGGGTGTGGTGGTGTTGCTTCCCAAGCGGTGGAGTGCACGTATTAAATTGAAAAGGATTAACTCATAGTTATAAAGCTCGTTTGGATGTGTTTTTAAAATAATTGAAAATGTTTTTTGTGGAAATATTTTTGGAACCAATCCTTAGTAAAAATGCAAATAAATCCTGAAAAAAAACACTTAAAGTGTTTCCTGGAATAAACACATAATTAGTGTTTTCTGCATAAAGCACTTAAAGTGCTTTTGGTATCCAAAAATATTTTTTCTAAAATCGCTTTCAGCCATTTTAAGAGCACATCCAAACGAGTCTATATTTAGTGGGAAAAACTCCAAACCAAGGAGAAAGAGCACCATACCTATGTTACATATCAGCAAGGATTACACCAGAACTAAATCTTAGGGTGTATCTTCAAGCCAGTAGCACCCTATGCCAATATGTAATGAAACACGGGCCAAACAATGAGCAATATTATTTGCTTGACAACGAATAACACATTTATAATTTGTGACACATGATACTTTTTTTACGATAGTGCATGATGAGTGAATTTAAATCTATATCTTTGATTCATAAAACATAACAGTAGCTTAGCGACTTTTATATCGTTTATTAGGTCAAACCATCGTTACAAGTATTTTAAGAATTTGTAATCTACTTGGTACTATTCTAATTATGAATCCTAACGCTGCTTGTGATTGAGATTTAGCATCGAGATCAAAGTTAGAGTAGCTTTCATTTAGTATATTACTTTTTAGAAGTTTTTAATAGTTTTATTATCACTTCAACTTAGTGAATTTAATACTAGTTTGGTACTGAAGTGCTTTTATAAAAAATGGGTATAAAAAAAAGCTGAGTTTAAAAATGTGTTTGGTAAACACTTCAAAATAGCTTATTTTCACAATTTTGGGTGTAAAAAAGCTGAAAACGTAAAGCAGCAAAAATGAGTTTATTCTCACAGCACAACAGAAACAGTTTTTTTTTCAAAGTACAGCAATACCAAACCATCAGTTCCTTAGGAGAGATTTTTTTGTGTGTCGGTAGCATGGTCCGTATATTAAATATCATAATACAAATGTTTAGAATTGGATACTCGAAAAAATATTTTTAAATGTTTCTATTATGACATTTAAATATAATGAGTCATATTCTCGACACATATAAAAAGTTTCTTAAAGATTTGAACCGTGTCGTCAATGCAGCGTGTGAATAAAGGTAACTTTGCAGCCTTTCTCTGACACGAGCAGATATAATATGATTTCTGCAAAGCAATATTCAAAAGTAATCAATACCTTCCTTTGACTCCAAGCTACTTCAAGTTTCAGTCGCGTGTATAAATATAGGGTTTGCAATACTCGAATAATAAGCAACCCCTCATTCCACAGAAGGTTTTGAAGAATGGATGCAAGAGAAGACCAGGCCTTTCCACTGGGAATTCTCCAGAGGCTCTTCAACTTCCTTATGAAAATCATCGAAGCTCAGTCCCTCAAGACGGTGACTCTAGGCAAGCACCGTCCGATTTGCAACGACTTAGTTAACACCGAGGTATTCTCCTCGTGAGTATAACACTCGTCGCATGAATATGTGATAACTCACGTGGAAATATTTCTGGCGACATGCAAGAATCTCCTCATCCAATCAGTCTCTGCTCAAGCCAAAGCAGTTTAAGGATTCATGGTGACAAGCCAGAAAATTTCATGGATAGATTATTCCTGATTAGTATAGCTAAGTATATTATGCATGTGATATGCATGTTTATTGTCAAACATTTTATACAACTGATTGAATTAAAGTGTCCTCAATTATTTTTCTGTGTGTTCAACTGGGTTGATTAGTTTGACTCGGGAATATATTTTCATGTCTTGCCATCCAAGTTAGACCTGAATTTTTGTTTTATCAATCGATTATTTTAAGCCTGCAGCGATCACTGCAACAGGAACTAGCACTACTATTAGCGTCATTGTCTCGCTCCCCCAAATCTGTTCTTAAGTCATTGAATCGTCTACATTAGGTTCATTGAATCTTTGTAATCGCAATCATAATTTTCCAAACAGTGAACCTAAAGTAAAAAATTCAATGAACCTAGATTACGAAAAAAAATTTAGAAAGTGAGACAATCTAGCTAATAACTACTCTTGATTGTCAAATTAAAAAAAAAATTAGAAAGCGAGACATCTAGTAAGTTAAATTAAAAAAATGATAATTACTTTTTTATATTTTGTTAAACGATAGATTTGTTAGATTAGTCACCGATATGGTGGCGACGGCTCATGTCATCATACAAAGGCTCAATACATTTCCATCACTATAATAAATGGCCACTTGCAAAAAAAAAAAAAAAACTGATAATTATTGATTAGGATGTGTTTGTTTCTTTTCATCATATTTGATATCTTATTTTCGGGGATTAAAATGATTTAGAATATCGAGTTTGTATAAAAAAATTAAAAAAATAATCAGTCTAATACCTAGTATTGTGAGCCCCTATTTTATTTAATAGCTTGCTACATCTTTTCTACTTGAACAGAATTCGACGACAAATTCATCTTTAAGGTTGGTTTAGGATTGTGTTGCTTTAAAAAAGAAAGAGCAGCTTATTAAAATGGAATCATTATTGGCACTTTAAAAATTTCATTTTACACTCCAAACTTTCTATATTTAAAAAGAAAAATACATTTGTGAGGAGTGTAGAATGAAATTTTTTAAGTGCCAATAACACTTCTCTATTAAAAAATTTGGAACATTAAATGTGTTTGGTAAAACAAAAAAAAAAGCTTAAAAAAAACAGCTATCGATGAAAGTAAAAAAGCATAGAAAAGCAGAAGCAGGGTTTACATGCTTCTAAAAAAGTTTTTTTGTTTTTTAACATAGTAATCAATGCTCATTTGTCACATCTCAACTCAGGATCCACCACATTTCGGGCTTGACTTTGTCATAACATGATATTGTCCGTTTTGAGCCCCGACCACGCTTTCATGGTTTTTTTTTTGGAAACTCATACGAGAACTTCCTAGTGGGTCACCCATCCTCAGATTGCTCTCGCGCGAACTCGCTTAACTTCGAAGTTCGATGGAATCCGAAGCCAGTGAGCTCCCAAAAGGCCTCGTACTAGGTAGAGATGAGAATATACATATAAGGTTTACATGATTCACTCTCCTGGGCGATGTAGAATGTTACAATCCACCCCCCTTAATGGTCTGACGCTGTCGTCGGCACACTTCGGACTAGGTATTGGTTCTGATACTAAATTGTCACATCCTGACCCGGGGTCCACCACATCCCGAACTTGACTTCGTCGTAGCACGATATTGTCCACTTTGGGCCCCGACCACGCCCTCACAATTTTGTTTCTGGAAACTCACACGAGAACTTCTTAGTGAGTCACCCATCTTGAGATTACTCTCGAGCAAACTCACTTAACTTTGGAGTTCCGATAAAACCCGCAGCCAGTGACCTCTAAAAAAACCTCATACTAAGTAGAGATGAGAATATACATATAAGGCTTACAGGATTCACTTCCCTGGGCAATGTGAGCTGTTACATCATTTAATGAACTTTTCAAATGGCAAGTATACCCCCACATATTTTAAAAATTACAATTTTTGCCCCTATATTGTCTTTGACAATTATTATATCACATTAAATACTAAATCATTTTTAGTCGTTTAACATATTTAAAGCAATTTATATAAAAGTTTACCAAATACTTTTATTAAAAGCACTTTTACTAAAAAAATGTTTACCAAACACATAACAACTTTATTTTACAGTTATTTATTCTCACAGCACAACATAAAGCCCTTAAATAGAAGTGGATCTCAAACAAGGATTAAAAATACAGAGAACTTTATCTTGTAGGTTATGAGCCCAATCTTCTTTATATCGTGAAATAATAAAAAAACAATAATATTATTCATACTATGTTTTTATACCACATTTTCATACCATTTTAGATGGCATTTGATGTGGACATCCACATCATTTGAATTAATCATATTTTTAAATTTAGTTCATTATTTAATAAACTAATAATTAAAAAAAACTAGTTAATTAAATGATGATTGTGATATACGAGGAGTCTTTCTCCTTCATTTCCTTAGATTTTGCAAATTTTTCAAATGATGTGACTGTCCACATCAGATGCCACCTAAGACAGTATATAAATGTAGTATAAAAACATGGTATGAATAACATTACTCATAAAATAATTACCAAAAGTTAACTCTAATACTTGTATATTTATGGGTGCTTGGGTGTGTCACAGCCCGTTCCAAAATATTACATTCGTGGCTGTGAATGGACGAAATTGCCCTTAAGAAATACTAAGTATGTGAAGCTCAAGTTGATAATTATCTAGGTTCCTAAGTTTTGAAAATAAAATGAAATTTAATAAGGATGGAACTTAGATTTTTAGGTTAAAATTTTGTGGTTTAGAGTTGGGGATTGGAAAAGGACCACGTGGGATCCCGATTCCTTATTTCCCTCCCCATTTCCCGTATACTGTCCTTCATACTCTCTTTCTCTTCCTCAGACCTCACTCTCTCTCTCTCACCCTCTCGAACACACGGGCAACCATCAAAACCACCTAAAACTATTACCAACGCCGGATTTAAAACCACCATTGCACTCCTGAGGACTCCACGATCACGTAGGTACCAGTTTAAGGTAAGTTTCACTTCGAAAACCCTAGTTTCTAAAGTTGCCGTGAATGTGTACTGTTCATGAGCTTTGAATTGGTTGATTTTTAGGACAATCCAAGCTCATAGTGAGCTTAGTGAGGTCCCAAGGAAGCTCGGAGTGCTTCGTTGGAAGGATTTGGACGTCGGGATCACGAGGGTTAAGTTTGGCCGGTTTTGCTTGGATTTTCCGGTGAGATTTAGTTGTTTTTGAAGCTTAAAAGTAGTATATTGTGATTCTACATGTTGAGGGCTTTAAATTGATATATTATACGAAGAAAATGGTTGAGAAACGAAGGAGAACGAAGCATTTGAAAATTCCCCAGTTTTCCGGCCACCGGAAAAACCAGTCCGGCGAACCCGCGAGGAAGAAGGTGCGCGTGGGCGCGCGTGGACCCGTGCCTTCCTTGGCGCGTGGGGGCGCGTGCTACAGTAAAAAATTATTTTAAAAATATGTCGACGTCCGTGACGTCGAGTAGATCACTGTGGTATATTCATATAACCAAATTGAGCACCGTATGAGAAAGTTATTAAGGATTGTTGGTTAGGTGTTCGAATAACGTTTTATAGTTTTCGCATTAGGTGAAAATGTGAATTGATGATCCGACCGTTGGATCGTTACTAAACTTTGATACGTTGTAATACGTAATATTTGAGGATTATTGGAACTTACGGATTGGGAATCCGAGTTACGGATCTTCCGGAATTGGAATTGTAAGTCCATAATATAAAATGTTAACCGTCACTTAGTTTTGGAAATTGACGGAGATCCGACCGTTGGATGGTAATGAAATTTTAGGATGTTGTCCTAGAGGTATATTGTGGACCTCTGGAAGTTATGGATTTAAAATATGAGTGGCAGATCTTCCGGATCGAACTACGTAGTGACGTATTTTATATAAGTTATATATTCTATCGATATGAATTCTGAGGTTGGAATTTATTATTGTTTTAGGCGCCGATCGTCATGACGCCTTGGCGTATTGTGCTAGGGAGTTGTAGGGCGAACTCCAGGTGAGTGGGCAGTTTTGTTTTCCGTATATATATATACTTGACGTTTCCCAGAAATTGAATTGAAATGAAAATATGTTTAAAATGAAATGCATATGAGTTATGTGGAAAAACGGGAAGTGAAATACCATGCATAGAATTGATATGAAAAGTATATAGAAATGTGAGTTGAAATGCCATGCATGAATTAATATATGATGCATATGTATGAATTGGTGCGGTGGACGCACAGGTAAGAATTGATTTATGATGCATATGTATGAAATGGTGCGGTGGACGCACATGTGAGTATTTAATTACTGTTATGATGATGATGATATATATTGAGCTCAAATCCTGCATCATGGTTTAGTGCTTATAGTTTTCACCGCATCGCACGCTCGCCTTGGATCCAAGTAGATGCTAGTCGTACAGTCCACGCGGAGTGGGTACGACAGGCCAGTCGCGAGAGTGTTAGTGAGATTCCGACTGGTGTGTGACCTTAGATTATGTGCACAGATGATTTATGAGAAGCACTAGAGCGTAACTTGTGTGCAGAAGGCCGGACGGGTCACAGAGGTGACTCCGGTAGAGTGATAGTGATAGATTTTGAGCTCTAGGTTCAACCGTACAGGGCTATTAGAGGGCCTCCGGTTGATTACTTTCTTGCACCTGATATGATTATTGTTGATGCATCCATACTTAACTGTTGAATTAGACATGGCATGGCATGATTGATAAAGAAAAAATGTTGAGTTAATGAATTAAAGTATTGAGAATATATATGTATAATTATATTTTACATTTCTGGGAAAGTATACAGGTTTTACGGAGAGGGGTTACAACGTTTTGAGAAATGTTTGGATTTGGAAAAGAATTGTTTTACTGACCCACTCAATTTTGGTTTTGCGCCCCTCCAGGTTCAGGAATCACAAAGGTGTGGTGACTACGAGGAATTCGACGGTGTTCTGACAGATTGGACAAAATTAGGACTCACCTTCGGGTGTATCAATTTAAATTGTATCTTAAAGCTTCTGTACTGTGCAAATGGTTACGTCACTCTCACGTGACGGCCAGCATGCCCTCCTTCGGGACGGGGTGTGTCAGGGTGAGTCCAAATTATAACAGTAAATGTAATTCTATTTATTTTATTTTTTTAGGTTTTTAGTCAGTAAGAATTTGCTTTGCTCACCACACCTGCTAGGTTAGGTGGTGAACGGTTTCACCCTCTTAAATGTTATGCCTGAAGTTAGAGGTTTTAAGTCTGATTCTTGTTAAAGGCGAATTTGAACCACATAATTATTTAGTCATTGTGAAGCTAAATTCATTCCCTCCTTTTTTGTATAAACAATAACATTTCTTTAAAAATAAATAAACCCGCCTATCAGACTTGTATCCGCAGATATTTTCCTGCTATCCTCATATTCGTATTTAAAGATCATAGGGTTAAATGGACAAAAATCGTATTCAGAGATCTAAGAATGTTGAATGTATGGTGGAATTCATTGCAATCCAAATGCAATTTGGATTATTGTTTATGGGAGTAAGCCCAATATTTGTACAGAGTACATGAAACCAAAAAAGTGATTATGCCATTTTACCACAATGACGAAAATCATCATCTCTGTTCACCACAGTGCGAATTTTCTGTAAATTCTCTCTCTTTTTTTTTTTTTTCTAACAACCAACAATTTAATCCATTAATATCATTATTCGGTTTAAAAAAAAATGCATCATAAGAATCATTTGTGAAATTAATTATAACAAAAAATTATAATCGATTATTATCGTGACGATGAACAAGATTGGTGGGAACGAGAATACAACTACCTGCAGCCCATAAGTATAAAACCTTAAATTAAACAATAAACATTAAAAAATAAGGAATTTTAACGAAAAGCTCTCGGTACTGTTCACTTTAATGAAAAATCACATTTTTATACTTAAAAAGTCAATCATGGTATTATTCATTTTACCCTTTATTTTATTTTTATTGTTAAAGCTCAAAAATTTTAAATTATTTTCATTAATTTTCTTTAAAAAATAAGTAAGGTTTAACATTGAATTTGGATATATTCTTGGGAAAAAGGCATGGCGGGCATGCGACGCATCCCAGGTTCTATGATTTTGAAGCCACCTTTAAGGCCACCACCCAAAGGGGGTCAAACATGGGCACTTCATATTCTTCGTGCTATCATTCCACCACACTCTCAACTCACTCCCTCCTCCTCTCACACCCCAAAGCCTCTGCCTTTCATCCATCCAGATTCCCAAATCCCAGTTTCAAATTCCATTCCACAAACCAAATCCCCCAGACCCATCTGAGGATCATGTCCCAGAAACCCTCACAGGTTTTGGGTGGGAAAGTTGAAGTTGGGGAGACCCAGGAGGGAGTTTCCAAAGGACCCATGATTGATTTTCATGGGATTGATGAGGGGCTGGTGGAGAAGATGGTGTATGATGCTCTTGTTTGGAGCTCCCTTCATGGGCTGCTTGTGGGTGACAAGTCTGTTCAGGTTTGTGGGTGTTCTTGCTCTCCTGAATCTTTGTCTGGTTTTGAACGGATTGGAACAAAAAAAAAAAAAAACTATGAAAAATTGAAGGTTTTCTGTCTTAGTTTTAGTTTTAAATTGTCTGAGAAGTGTTTAGCTTGTTGAAAAATGGAAATTTTGATCAGCATGTATTGTAGAAAATTGGATTCAGATATCTGAGAATTCAATTTAGTTTGTTTATTTACTTTTAATTTTTTTTTTCTGGAATTTATATTTGTTTTTTGTAGTTGTGTATGCAAAAGAACTCTTAGTTTTTTTTATCAAATTTAAAAGCTTTTAGTTGCCACAAGCTATGGGAAACTTTTAATCTGCATTAATTATGTGAAGGTATAACTTAAAGCCTTATATTTGATGTTGATATTGAATGCTGTAAATTACAGAGATCAGGAAAAGTACCTGGTGTAGGCATGGTACATGCACCGTTTGCTTTACTTCCGATGCCGTTTCCAGAATGCCATTGGAAGCAAGCATATGAGTTAGCCCCCATATTTAATGAACTTGTCGATCGAGTGAGTTTGGATGCAAAGTTTCTGCAGGATTCACTGTCCAGGTACTTTTGCTCATACCTTTTAGATTAAGCGTGTGATTTGGAAAATGAGCAAGCTGACAGTTTAGCTTAAATGAACCTAGGAATAGTCGGAAAGCCTGTTTGATTGACTTTGGTTTGTCGCATAAGAATGTGGGTTAGTGCAGCCAAACCCTTTTGTGTGTCTCCCCAGCTCGGGAGAAACTTGGCCCTAACAACCTTAGTTTGAACTTTAACAATTGTGTATGGGGATAAGTGAGAAAATCAACTTACATGACGGTTGTAGTGTTTATCTATTGGCTCAAGAGATTAGAGCTTATTCCTGATTTAAGATAATCATAATCTTCACATCGCAGAACGAAGAAAGTGGATGCTTTCACATGTAGACTTCTAGATATTCATTCCAAGATGCTAGAGATTAACAAAAAAGAGGTAAAACTATATAACAATATAGCATGTGGACATCAATTATTGTGAGAGGAGAACTTTATTTTCTTAGAATGAGTTGAATGTCTCTAAACTTTTTTTAATCACTGAAACAGGACATACGCTTGGGTTTACATCGCTCAGATTATATGCTTGATGAAGAAACTAAACTACTCCTTCAAATAGAGATGAACACAATTTCAGCTTCATTTCCGGGACTTGGTTGTCTTGTCAGCGACCTTCACAGGTTAACTTATAACTAATTGGATATTTTGCTAATAACTTGTATTCAGTGGTTTGTTTATGAATTTCTGACTAGTCAATGTAATGCTAGGTTCAACTAATGAAATTTTTCCTGTATATGTGGTTGTGTGTGTATCTGTTAATATTCTCATATTTCCAATGCCAAAAGATTAAGCCCAAGATTACCAATTATTTACAATTAGCCTCTCATTTTCCAGGAGCTTACTTAATCACTATGGAGAATCTCTTGGATTAGATTCCAAAAGAGTTCCTAATAATCCTGCAGCCACTAAGTTTGTAGAGGCTTTGGCTAAAGCTTGGATTGAATACAATAACCCCAGGTTAGAACTGAAACAATATTTCATTTGTTTCCTTCTGCGGCTGCTATACTCAGTGAAGCGATTAAGGGAGCATTTAACTCAACATATACGTACAGGGCTGTAATCCTGCTCGTGGTTCAGCCTGAAGAGCGGAACATGTATGACCAACACTGGCTTTCTGCTCTGTTGAAAGAAAGATATCCTTTTTAACTCTAAACAAGCTTTCAAGTTGGAGAAAGTGGTATTTCTCGGAAGATATATAATTATCCAATATATGCTTATATCTTTGATAATAAACTAGTTAACAGAACTCATGAATAATGTTCCTTAACTGTATAACACACATAATGTATCAACTCTTCGGAGAACGTTGGCCGAAATTGATGCAGAGGGGAAGCTTCAACCAGATGGAACACTCGTTGTGTATGTACCCTTCTAGATTTGTGGATCTAGCATGTTATATCTGTGATTTTGATGTCTAAAAAAGCTTCGAACTTGCAGGGGTGGCCAAGAAGTTGCAATTGTTTATTTCAGAGTTGGGTATGCACCAATCAATTATCCTTCTGAATCAGTAAGCAAGTCTTACACTTTCCTGCTACTCAAATACTAATTCTGTTTCAAGAATAATGGAACATTCTTCCTTTTAGTTGTGAACATCTGTTGTTCATTAGCAGAAAATGTAGTTACTTATCCACAATAAGGGTACAAAGTAGATGACCAAATTTCTAATCCGTAGAAAGTACATGACCAAATTTCTAATCCGTAGTCATATGTATTTATCCAATGTCTGTTCGGGGATGAATTTGGTTGGCTAATCCTGCATTTTATTTATTTTTTGGTATGTAAGGGCACAGCGACCACGTCTGCTTGCTTGTGTCTTTATTTTATCTAAACCTGAATTGAATAATTTCTATGCATCTATCTTGGCCGTGTAAAACTTGTAATTGCCATTACGGCTCTTTGTTGCTTTGAAAATATGCTTAAGATAGTACTTAACGCGTTACTCATAAAAGGAAAATGATACTTCAATTTCCTAATATAACCTCAGAATATGATGATATGGCTTTTAATACCATGTTCCTCAATTTATAGGAGTGGAGAGCAAGGCTTCTTATGGAGCAGTCATCTGCCATCAAGTGCCCCTCAATTTCTTATCACTTGGTCGGGACCAAAAAGATTCAACAAGAACTTGCAAAGCCTAATGTTCTTGAGAGGTATTGCTGGATCAAAACTCCATCCATTTTTTTCCTCGGCATTGTATGAATCATAATTTTAGGGAAGAATGGTTACCATTGTTACAACCAGTAACGTCATATCTTTCTATCATCTTCATGTGAGCAGGTTCCTTGATGATAAAGAAGACATTGCAAAATTGCGGAAATGCTTTGCAGGATTGTGGAGTTTGGATGACTCGGATATTGTCAAAAGGGCAATAGAGAGCCCTGGGTTATTTGTTATGAAGCCCCAAAGAGAAGGCGGAGGTAAATGGTTTAAACTTTGCTGTGCTGTTGTTGTAATGACAAGTGTTATTAACGAGTCATTGTTACACTTCAGGGAACAACATCTACGGCAATGATGTAAGGGAAGCCCTCACAAAATTGCAGAAGAAAGGATCAGAAGCAGATGCTGCTTATATCCTAATGCAGAGGATATTCCCTACCGCTTCTCACACATTCTTGATGCGCGAGGGTGTATGTTATAAAGATGATACCATATCTGAGCTGGGGGTATACGGTGCTTACTTAAGGTATACGACTTTTATGACTAAATCTTCGGGTTTCTGTTGTTTCCTTTTTTTCCTTCTCTTTATTTGCACGGGTACAATCCACTTCTGTTGGCATTGTTTATACTGTGCGAATAACAGCTGTACCAAAGCGTGGAATCATAGTGCCACATTTTTCATTGATGCAGGAACAAAGATAAAGTGATCTTGAACGACCAATGCGGCTACCTGATGCGGACAAAGATTTCGTCAGCGGATGAAGGTGGAGTTGCAGCTGGATTTGCAGTCTTAGATAGTTTATATCTAACCTGAAGATGCCAGCTTCCTAGGTATGCTTAAATGGGTTAATTGTAGAGCCAAACAGTTGGTGATCGATTTATTTACTCATACAAAACATATTCGCCACAATATTCAAGATATTACTGAGATCTAACAAGCGAAAGAACGCTTTTGCATATTTTTTTGCATTTTTCTCTTCAATTGTATACGAAGTGCATTTTTTCGCAATTATTTTTGCACTTTTGTGTACAATTTCTTCTTGCCACGACTTTCTTAATGGCATTCAAAATTTTGGATATGATGGATAATATGAATTCATTCTCAAAACGATGAAACGTTAGTAGAAAATTCGTATCCACAACTAACGAAAAAGATTATACGAAAATTTCATGATGACTGCATTCAAGAGTATGCTCTTTTATCGCTCCACCCGAGCTCCCGAGCTCGTTTCTCCCAAACTTCCGAAAGCCTAAGCTCTTCTGCAAGTTCTGCTTCTGCCCTCTCCCTTGCTTCTTCACAAGTTTCCACTCCTACATTACATTTTTCTGCCTCCTTTTGGAAGAGTGAAGAGACTTTCCTAACTCCCATTAACGCTGCATCGGCCCGTTGCAGGGTTTCGTTGGCTACGGTTTGCTGCAAACTTAGCTCTTCCGACATCAAGGCGATGATGTCCTTCTCCATCTCCTCTTTCATTTCTGGTTCATGTTTTCCGCAGTCTGCAATACAGTAGAAGATATGACATTGACAATGTTCTTCGTCTGAAACACGAGAGAAAGTTACCTACAACGATGATGCTACTGTGACGACATTACACGCCAATCATGTACTTTTATGAGTTTTCACTTTACCAAGTGACAACGGTAATTGACTCTAGATACGATCACAGTGGCATCACGGATAACTAAATTTTCACACAAATGGATGCATGACTATGACAGGTTGTTAAACTGACCTGAAATTGAGCTATTGATAATATCTGGTGAAGTAAGAAATGAAAACAAGGGTTAATATATGAAATATTTCCAAAATAAATTCCAATATAATCAAGAAAATCAGTGTAAATCTATAGTGTTCCAGTGTAATATTTAGTGATGACTGAACTTGCGTGTTTTAATCTAAACATTTCAATCTAACCATTCATGAAACAATTTATCACATACACCAGTGTACCGTAGAACGACTCGATTTCAAGACTACTTTACAATTTGCTCTGCAAAACCAAATCGAGTGACATTATGTGTTCTACTAAAAATAGGAACATTTCTACATTCGGGAAGTGAATCTCACCTACAGGTGCGGAAGCGAAATCCGTTGAACAATCACAAGGACATTGCGGACACGAACTGTGCTCCTTAAAGCTCCAGTACAACGTTGGACGTACGACAGCGTACCCGACCAGGCACAAACCTACTAACACAAAAACCAGCCTCAGAACACCATTACTGCAAATCCCATGTTCTGTCGGATGAGCCATCAGTTTCCAAAAACAAAACCCTTGGTTTGATTCTGAAAATGTAGGTTGCCCAAGATCAGATATCAAAAACCCATTCGAGGATTTCAATAAAGCTTCGACCTTTAATTGCTGGCGTCTGGGAATGTGTGCAAAACTTGGACAATATCCAATCAAAGATGCCCACTTTTGTTTCAGGTGGAATTTCGATCTCTGTGGGTGTGTGAAAGACAACCTCTGCTTTTTTGCCGAAATCAATGAGACCCAGATCCCGGTAAAGTGTAAAGCAGTACTGTGATCTGTTGGATTTAGAGAGAGAGAGAGAGAGAGAGAGAGAGAGAGGGAAGAGACTGTTTACGAGTTTGGGTTAAATAAGAATGCTGCTTTACTCTTTAGACCAACTTCTGGGTTAAAAGTCAAATTACCTTTCAAAATTTCCTCCCAAACCCAATCCAATCCAAGGGGAAATTTTGGGCTAAATGCTAAACCAAGGTCAAATTTCGTCCAAAAGTTAGCTCAGAAATTGGAATTTAAAATTTTCAATATTTATCGGAATTAAATTTTTTTTTTTAAATTAAAATGTTTATAGAATTAATTTACGATAGTCTACATATTTATTTATTTATTTAAAATTAAATTTAACAAAAAAAATAACCTAAGTTCATTCTTTAATAATCCAAGGCTAAAATTTCAGGCCAAAACGGTTGGAGTAGAAAAACTGTTTCTATACTAAAAGCTAAATTTTCCGGACTAAAATATTTGACTTTTAGCTCAACCATTGGAGATGGTCTTAATGAGTGTTTGGTTGAAAAAAGGATACCTATGTTTTGTGAAATATTGAATGCAGTTTGGCCAATTTTGATAGATCACGTGTGACTCTTACCCACGGATATTCTCGTATGTAACCGAATATATTTCGCTTATTATTATCTCTCTTATCACATGACATCCTATATTAGTATATTTCTCATCACGTAACATATTAGTATCTTCTTCATTACGTGACACGTGTTACATGAACAAAAAAACACTGAGGGAGCACGCCAAGCTGCAATGGGGGCGAGCACGCCAAATTGGGAACGAATATCACTTTCGTGTCACATAAAAAGAGAGAAATACTAATGCAGAGACGAGCACACCGTGTACAAATATGTGCTTCATTTCATTTGTTTTGTTCAAATAGACGATATTCTAAATTACTTGTGCAACAGGACGAGCACACCGCAAACAAACATGTACTTCACTTTCCATACACTTTGAGCATGCCATTGCTTGTGCTAGTTTTGTACCTGAATTTTCTGTATTGTAAATTGTAATTTCGCAGTTCAATGCAATTAAAAGATACACCAAATAAAATATCTGTTTTACAAAGAAATCAGAGTAATTTCCTATGCATAAACTGATGTTGCTAATTTCTACTTCCAACATTCAAGAGGTACTACGAATATACAACAATTAAGTACCAAGGTCAAATCAAAAGAATTCCCAACCCATATGCTAAAATAATCAGTTTGGTTCAAGAACTGCAATTCGTTTGCGGAATTTTTTCATCAGTTTCATGCCAGATCTCGTCACTGTCTCCGCTATCTTCTTCCGGCTCAGCTAGTTTGTCGAAAAAAGCATCGAGGTACCAGGGGCAACGTTCATTCCAGTCGCCCCTGTTGGCTTGGGCTCGCCACTTTTGGTCGGCTATCATTTCGGGTGATAGACCCCATTCTTGCAGTTCTTCCTCGGTGTGATGAATTGCTAAGCTGTACTCTCCACCCTTTCCTAATTGCATCACTCGAAATTCACAATTCCCAAGGTTGTTTAGGTGCTCGAATTGCTCGACTGTCCACTTGAACCACTTCATGAGGAAGACGCGTGACGTTAGCCCATGTGATATGATTACGAGATTAAGGTCGTGGCAAGGGTCATGGCGAAGCCTGTTCATGTCTATGTCCCTCCACAAGGATTCAAGAAAACCTGCAATCATCTGTCTCATTAGACAACACGAAATATGTAACACCAAACCCTTTATGCAGCAATCAAATGCACAGATACACACATTTTCAGCGTACAGGAATTTCAAAACCTCCATATATTCATCTCATCACGAAGAGAGATTTCAAACTGACAGTACAATTCAAAAGATGCATATGAGTGGAACCCAGTTCCATAAATTTAACATGTACAAAATTCTTTAGGATTCGTGTCTGGTTCATATAGTTGCACAGTGTTAGCATTGTTTATGTTGCGGTTCAATTAAATTGGACTTCAATTTACAGCTCTTGTCCTCCTCTATTTTTAAATCATGAATCATTTTCTCTTCAAAAACCTCTCATTTGCAAAACAATACTTTAATCATCATCATTTTTAACAAAAGCGATATTCTAAACTACTCAAACTACAAGGAGGGGTGTTCGAACTAAGGTGCAAGGGGGCCGGCACACAGCTAGCCAATTTGCCTAACCACACATGCATACTTCAACCATCATTTGGCATTTGCCCGATACCATTCTCTAAGCAAAAGCATTCAATCATAATATACACCTCCAAACGGAAACCCAGAATTCAGATAGCACCTAACTCTCTTTCTAAATGCAAACATAGGTTAGTCAAAGTTGGCCGCGGCAATGTGCCCACCTCTTAGCACCTAAGTTCGAATCCTCCAAACCCGCAGTTTAAAATATCGCCTTGTCAAAGTTCAAACATTTATTTTAGATTCCATCACAAACCTTACTCTTACTTCTAGAGTAGAACTCAAAATCCAATTTTAGCTACATGTTTCCCCAAATTCCAAACCACCAAACAACAAAGGCAAACTTAAAGTTTTGAACTTTACTACAACAACAACAAAGCCTTTTCCTGTGAGATCGGCTATATGAATCCTAGAACGTCATTGCGCTAAGATCTGTCTCATCTTGGGTTACTTCCAAAATGCTCAATAAACAAAACCCAAAACCAAAACGTAAGAAAAGAACCAAAAAGAACAAGAGAAACGTACTCGAAACGCGATCGTAGACGTCGGCGGCGGACTCCCCCTCCGGAAACCGGTAGAAGAACCGGCCGAACCGCTCCCTGGTCTCCTTAATGGCCTTCATCCGCTCCTGCACTTGGAAGTTCCCGAAATCCTGCTCCCGTATCCGGCACTCCTCGCGGACCCCGATCACACGTTTCCTGGAGAAGGACCGTCCGATCTGGCTGAGCGTGGAGCGCGTCCGCTCGTAAGGGGAGACGTAGAAGCAGACGCTCCAGTTGGGGCTGTCAGCGCCGGCGGCGTCGGAGACGACGCGGTGGATCTCGGCGCCGGCGAGCTGGGCCTGGGCCAGGCCTTCTTGGGTGAGTGGGATTTTGTTGTCGGGGGTGATGGTGTAGGCGGCGGTGTCGAGATTCCCTTGAGACTCGCCGTGCCGCATTAGGATTATCCGCTTCGGTAGAACTTGCTGTAATCTGCTCTTGCAGTTTTGTTGCTGCATTTTAAGATCTCTCTCTCTCTCTCTCTAACTATCTCAATCTTAATCTCTCTATAAGATCTTCAGTGTAGAAAATAAAATTGAAAAATCAGAAATTCAAACGATGAAGTGTGACAACGTTGGCATCTGGTTTTTCACTTCCATAATTTATAGACTCTTTCCAGTGCTTTTTACATTACTGGCATCTGACTCTTTCTAATATTCTTTTTTCACTACACGATTTTTTCTTCCCTCTTTTGTCAGTACACGTTCTTTACTTGTTTACAGTAGAAAAATTAATCTGTTTGTCACGCAAAAAAAAAACTATTATGTTAAAACGTGTTGTGTGGAATACGAGCCTGAATTGTATTCAATCTTTGATCCATCTTTTGATGGTTCAAAATTGTCTGCAAGATGAAATCAATAATCTATTAGGAAAAAAAAGAAAATTTAATGAAAAACTTCTGGTACTGTTCATTTTAACGAAAAATCACATTTTTACATTAAAAAGTCAATCATAGTACTATTCACTTTACCTTTTATTTTGTTCTTATGGTTAAAACTCAAAGTTTTCATACCCTTTTCATTAGTTTTCCTAAAATAAAAACTAACTCAAAAATGAAAAACTTATAACGAACAAAGTCACACAAACAACTATACAACTCACATCCACTAGTAAGTATTGTCCTTGAATAGAATTTGTCTTCATTCATTCTGCTCTACACAAAGTGATGCACATATATTACGCTTAATCACCAACCCTCATCCACATTCCATTGTGTTCCTCCTACATATCTAATAAGGGATGTGCTATCCACACACCCTATTTTATTTCTCACACACCTTTTGTTAATTTTTATTTGTTGATCTTCTTCAATTCATCCGATCCGACAGTTAAAAATTAGAGGGGTGTGTGAGAAGTAAAAAAGAATGTGTGGATATCACACCCCTCTAATAAACCGATGCTAGACTGCTTACCGTGGCTGACCTAAACCTAAGGTTCCATATAACTGGAGAATCCGGATCCTCTCTTGAAAATCTGTGAATCGTGTCCGTTTATTGTACATCAAGCAATCATAAATCATTTTAATTTTTTTTATTTAATATTGAACATAAATAGTACCTGACGAAAACTAACCGCGCGATATGCAATGAACGAATATGGTTCAAGGATTCCCGAGATCTTCACAAAGAGGATCCGAAAATGATCTAGACAGATAATTGGAAACCACCAAATCCGCAAAGCAAGCCTACACCTTAAATCGTAACAACTAGGGGCATATGGAAATAGGGACGGTCCTAGGACCAACCGAGTCCAGAAAATATGTATGTGAAGTTCTTTTGAGGGCCCTCCGAATGTTTGGTACATGTCCTCTTTTGCCTATTAAATATTTTATGTAATGCATATTAAGCATATCCCGACATGTTGCGTTAACATCACCCAATATGTTGCATCAACAACATGTCATTTCTATACCACTCATCAGATTACTACATCATATGCTGATATCTGTTGACATGTGCACAACAAGTTCACCAAGTGAATAAACTGATTTGTTTTTTTGTGCACTTCGCGCTCTGTTCCTATTTAAAAAATTGTATTTAACACTATGACCCCGAAGATTCAAATCTTGTATCCGCCTAGTAACAACGTGAGCAAATGGATGTATTTTTTTTTGTTTTTTTTTTTTAGAGGTTTGTAGTTTGTGAAGCAGCCCCTGATGATGGCTCAACTCTTTTTTTGTATATATTTTTGGTAAGCAAGTTGATAGTGCATGACCAGCCCTAGTGGAAGGGGAATAATAATAATAATACCAATGCGGCATACGACTTTAAATCTAAAAAAGTTTGAAGCAAGAATTCTTCCACACTTTGAAATTTTGAGATATGACCAGAAACATTGTAGGTTGTATACATATCCTTCCACACGTCTAAGTTTTTCTTGTAAATGTTTACCATACAACATATCCTTCCACACGTCTAAGTTTTTCATGTAAATGTTTACTTTATCAATGGATGTATGATTGTCTAATGTTTGTATTAACTAACCCAAAACGTATTAGAAGGAGAATGACTTACATATATATATATCTATTCAGATATTAAGATAACAAGCTAACATCTTGAAAATCTTAAATAATCTCTGATGTCGGATAAATTTTAAGATGTGAGTCGATCCACTATTAACACCTCACATTTTTTTTATTTGGCACGTAGGAGGGCATAAGACCATCTCCAACCCTTGGGCTAAAAGCCAAATTTTTTAGCCCGGAAAATTTAGCTTTTAGCCCAGAAACATCTTTTCTGCTCCAACCCTTCTACCCTAAAATTTTAGCCCGGAATTATTAAAGAATGAAATTAGCCTAAATTTTTTTCTTAAATCAATTTTTTTTTTAAAAATAAATATGTAGATTATTGTAAATTAATTTTATGAACATTTTAATCTAAAAAAATTTAAATTCCGATAAACATTTCGCATTTAGCCCGGGGGGAAAGCTGGGGGGTATTTGGCCCAGAAATAGCATTTGGCATTTAGCCTAAAATTTTAGCATGGATTGGAGAGTGTTTGGGGGGTAATTTGGCTTTTAGCCCAGGGTTGGAGATGGTCTAACGTGAGGATTACATTTGATCTAATAAAAAAAGAAAATTAAAAAAAAATGAAAAACATACTTGGGGATCACAAAATTATTTTGTTCATTCATAAAAGGAAAAGAAATGTTTATCTTGTAAATTATGGTGACCCACTTCTTCGGGTCCAGATCCAACACAATACCCAGCCCAGATCCGACGGCGACGAATAAAAGAAGGAAATGGAAAATAAGGATGGAGACGCGGGGAATCGAACCCCGTGCCTCTCGCATGCGAAGCGAGCGCTCTACCATATGAGCTACGTCCCCGTTGTTGTGCCTTGGATTAATTAAAAGTCTTCTACTTATTCTGTTATATATAAGCGCTTCCAAAGAAACCGAATTTGGTTTACTCCATCTCCAGTGATGAAGTGTGATTAATAATAAGGAAAACTAATGAAAATGGCTTGAAAACTTTGAGTTTTAATGATAAGGACAGAATAAAGGGTAAAGTGAATAGTACCAGGATTGATTTTTTAGTGTAAAAATGTGGTTTTTCGTTAAAGTGAACAGTACCGGGTGCTTTTCGTTAAAGTTCCCTTAATAATAATCATATTCTAAAAATCTCCGGCCAGGCTGTCCGTCGTCCCAATTTATCCCAAAGCATTTGAAAATTAAGAAAGAGCATCTAGACATGCTTAGACATCCGCCTAGTCACTTGCCTAGGTCGCAACTCGTTTAAACAGAAAATAGATAACTTTCATTTTGCATGTTATTTTTTTTTCAATAAATTGTAAGAAACTTGTTCAATACTTAGATGAAACACACATTATATGCTTGTTCCCCATGTTTTCATTATGTTTCAATACTTTATAATGTATACGTCATTCTATTTTGTAGTTTATGATGAATTATATATATTTTTAAGTATAAGCAGACACTTATTTATACAATATATAATAAATTTACTTAAATCCGCCTAGGCCCCCTAGACCCTACCTAGCAGCCTAAGCGTTAAGCCCTAGCCCGCCGCCCGACTAGCGCTTAGCGTCATTTAAAACTTAGATATTTATTTGTTGTTAATTATTGTTTACCTGACCACTTCCACACAACATTACTGAATTGACATTCTTTATGGCGGTGTTATGATTAGTTGGTATAAAGACGATGAGGTTACATCACAAAACTAATCTGCAATATGAGAAATAGATCAACTACTTATAAGGACATGCACTGTAGATCAACAAAAGGAAGTGACATGGAGCATGCGTGACTGTTGGGTTTCACAAGTGAGATAACCTGCTTTGATACTGTAAAAATATGACTACTTGAATTGATATGATTCAGTGTATACAATAAATATATATTTGAGATAACGGTCAATACTCCTGTATTTTTCATCCACAAACTCAATAAATTTAATCTTAGTCATTGATCTCGTTGTCGCTTAAAAGTTATCTATTGGGTGAGTAGTGAGCATTATTTAAAAGGAAATGATATTTTGATTTTCATTAACTAAAGAAAATGATTTATACACAAAGCTAAAACATAATTAAGCTGTAAATAATCAAAGAATTAAGCAGACTAATTACAACAGTTTTGACTAAAAAACAAAGTATTGACTTTATACATCTCTAATATTAATATAGGAGTAATTAGGTTTTCATCCTTATTTTTACTACTCTATTGATTAAAACCTTATTACTTATCAATTTTTGATCAAGGTCCTTTGTATTAATAATATCATTAATTATTTCAATAATAAAATATTTTTTATTTATAAATATATTCATTTAATATTAAAAATGTTACAATTAGTATATTTATATTTATGGCTAAATTTTTTATCATATATTTTTATTTTTAGTTTGTACCCATTTTTAATTTGCAACCCTTTTTTAATTTGTACCAATTTTCCTTTCAATTTTAATTTGTACCCATATATTAATTTCTTTTTGTGCCCATATTTTTTAAAGTTTTGTTTGTATTGTACCCATATTTTTTTATTTATTTGTACCCATTTTTATTTTTGCTAAATGTACCCATTTTGAAGAATGTACCCATGTTTTGATACAATAATTTTTTGGTTATTTTTTATGAATGTACCCATGTTTACACACACACACACACAATAGTATATTTATATTTTAATATTTTTAATCCCACAAATTATGTTTTTTATTTAAAATCTCATTAATATAAACAACTATAAATTTTAATTTTTAATTTAAAAAATATAGTAACGTACATAGAAATAAATTATCAATTAATTTTAGGGACTTAGATCAAAAATTGAAAACCAACAAAGTTTCAGTCAAAGATTGTTCATAACTAGGGACCGCATCCAAAGTCTCCCATTAATATATCTAAGCTCTAACTGGCTGGGCTCTAGATAACTCCAAGTGAGTTGAGTCATGAGTTACGTTTTTACTTCCGATATTAACTTTCTTTTTAGTAGATTTATGAGCCTTTGTTCATCCATAAAATTACTAAATTCTTTATCAGAAGAAAAGTCGACCAGAATAAAAATGGAGCAATTGACCCAAAAAGAAGAGAAATGGCTGGTTTGGTATTGCTGTGTTGTGAGAATAAGCTCATTTTGCTACTTCACGTTTTTTGTTTTTTTTTTCATCAAAAAATATGAAAATAAGTTGTTTTTAAGTGTTTATCAAATACCTTTTTGAGCTCAGCTTTTTTTATACTCACTTTTTATAAAAGTATCTCAATACCAAACCAGTACAAAAAGCAAGACACGAAGTAGGGAAAATATTAAAATGACAAAATTAATAAATGCGATATGCTTAATAATCATATTGAGATGGTTAGGAGTTATTGTTATGGTAGGGTTGCCACAAACGTCGATATGTCCGAGTGGTTAAGGAGACAGACTTGAAATCTGTTGGGCTTCGCCCGCGCAGGTTCGAACCCTGCTGTCGACGAAATTATTATTTTCCACTTTCGGCACCTTGAACTTTTTATTTTGTTTTGTTTTTATGAATAATACATCAATTCCGTTGGGAAATGACATGTATATTAAGGCCTCGTTTGGCAGCTCGGACTGTACTGACTATTTCTGTCGGATAGGATAATTAGTCACCGGATAGTACTGACTAAATTAGTCGGGCGTTTGGTGCAGTATCGGACTAATGACCGTATTATTTATACTGTGTTTGATATTATACCGGATGAATCAAACTTAAAATAAAAATATAAATTAAATTAAATTTAAAAAAAAAACTGAAATCACAGCCCCCCCCCCCCAAACAAACTCCCTCCCTCCCTCTCTCTCTCCCTTCTTTTTCTTCGTGTGCTCCCCTCAACCAAACTCCACCACAAAGGCAGCAACAAGAAACCCAGCAAAACCCACCTTCCAAATTTGATTTAACACTCCATTGGATAAAACAATTTATAAAACAATTGATGATTCAAGAAAATAGGAAAATAAAATAAAATTTACTAGTGAATTTCATCCTTGGATCTGCTCTCCAGACCTTCCTGCAGCCAAACCAGCACACGAACCTAGTATGCATGATATTATGAATTCACCAAAAAGACAAGAAGTTGGAAAAATCTCCTAACCCATTTCTTCAACTGGGTTTGAATTTGCAACATACCCAACTCAGGGCGCACAAGCAAAAAAATAACATACAGATCAAATTTTATTTTTTTTAGATTTGAAAACTGAAAACCCTAAAATTTTAATTAAAACACAAATTTGCAATCAATTGAAAAAAAAAATTGGAAGAAAAGTAAGAGGAGGAGGGCAGAACAGTGAGAGAAGAAGAAGAAAAATTGCAAAAGGGCGGAACATAGAAGTAGGAGGAGGAAAAGAACCTGGGAAAAATTGCAAGAAATATTGTAGGAAGGCGGAACAGAGAAGAGGAGGAGGAGAAGTTGCAGAAGGGCGAAACATAGAAGTAGGAGGAGGAGAAGAACCTGGGAAAAATTGCAAGAAATATTGTAGGAGGGCGGAACAGAGAAGAGGAGGAGGAGAAGTTGCAGAAGGGCGAAAAAAAAATTGGAAGAAAAGTAAGAGGAGGAGGGCAGAACAGTGAGAGAAGAAGAAGAAAAATTGCAAGAGGGCGGAACAGAGAAGTAGGAGGAGGAGAAGAACCTGGGAAAAATTGCAAGAAATATTGTAGGAGGGCGGAACAGAGAAGAGGAGGAGGAGAAGTTGCAGAAGGGCGAAACAGAGAAGGAGGAGGAGGAGGAGAACCTGGGAAAAATTGTAGGAAAAATTGAAAGAAATATTGCAGGAGAGCAGAACAGAGAAAGAGGAGGAGAAGTTGTAGGAGGGCAGAACAGAGAAGGAGGAGGAGGAGAAGTTGCAAGCGATGCGAGATGGAGAGAGCAAACGATTCGGGACGAAAGTGATGAGGACGAAGAGAGCGAGAAAGGCGTGCTTTCTACCCGACTAAATAATACCGTTGTTTTGGGCGGTATAACTAAGCGGGTATCAGCCGAATATAAGGGGTGGGCCCGGATTGTTTAATCCGGTGGTTATCTAATACGAACGGACACCAAACACCGTACTCCGTATTATTAATCCTATCCGGTGTCCTATCCGATGTACCAAACACGGCCTAAGGGTACAAGTTAGCAATACAGTTAGTATTTGGTTAGAGTTGTTAGGTTTTCTAGTATAAAAATATAGTGTAATTTTCATTTCTTTAAGTCAATATACAAGTCTCATATTTCTCTATCTAAATTCTCTCTAGTTCATTTTTCTCAATTACTCTTTCCTCTCCATTTCCTCTTCATTTCTCAAATATTTCAATGTAGTTAACTACAGTAGAAAAAATGTTTATCTCGCCAGTTGCAACATCTGAATAAGAAAACTTGGTGATACTGAGAATTAATTTGTATAAGGTCACAAAATATTTTCACATATGGTGCTCTATCGTAGTGATAAAAATCAATTATGTATATGCACTTTGGTGCATATTTGATCCCTACCAATTTTTTTTCCCTTAACAACTAACAGTTTAAGCTTTTTGTGTTTTAGGGAGTATCAACACTAGAGATGAAAATTGTTTCTTCATCTTAGTAGATGATCTATGAATGATGTACTAAAATATAGATGGTTCAGATTGTGAAAATACATTTCGAAGTAGACCCGACAAAATGGATATCAAAATGTGTGTTAAAAAACGTGTTTGTTCCCGAATCCTAAACTCTCTTTATATCATCATATATGAAAAGGATAAGCATACACCATTATTCTCCTCCCACATGTGTATCCTTGTATGATACTTGTTTCATTTTATTTATTCAATTTGATGATCAAAATAGAAAAGTATGCACGAACAACTAAAAAAATGTGTGAAAATCAACTCTCATGTATATCCTAGTCCTTCCTGGCTAATATATAAGTTATATATGTACAGAGCAGCCCAATAATTGTGGTTTGTGAGTGGAACAACACATATGAAAATGTAGCTTTCAACCATACACACATTGTCAAATAAGAAAGATATATGCAAACTCTAATAAGATATTTGTTTTTGTATTTATACATTAATGAATATGAGTTAAACCATGCAAAAGTATTAAAGATCGATGATTATTATAGTATTACAACTGTTGATGCACAAAATCGGCGAGGACTTTAGTACAACAGAAAGTGTTAAGTTTGTGACCTTCGCTAGATTGCTCCGGTCACTAGTGTGGATAAGTAAGTAAATGGATAGGGACAGGGAAGCAAACACAAGATGTACGTGCTTCACCAAAATTGGCTACGTCCACGGAGTAGAGGAGTTCTCATTAATTGTGAAGGGTTTACACAAGTACATAGGTTCAAGCTCTCATTTAGTGAGTACTAGTGAGTGATTTAGTACAAATGACATTAGGAAATATTGTGAGAGAATGATTTCTATTTACAGAAGAGAGTTTCTAGTTTCATTCTAACATTGACAAATGTCGTGTTGTGATTGGCTTCTGATGTTGACACATGTCGCGCTATGATTGGCTTCTGATGTCGACACGTGTCGCGCTGTAATTGGCCTCCTGGTTGGAGAGAAACTTTTTTGGATCCTTGACGGTATAACGTTGATCGGTGCTCAGTAATTTCGGAATTGGTCAAGTATGGTAAAAACAACAACATACTTACTTTGTGAGTTATTATTGTTAGGAATCATTAATAAGCATGTGTAAAATGTGCCGTTAGTACGTGTACATGAGTGAGCTAATTTGTTTTTCATACTACATCTTATGTTTGAAGCCTTGAACACATGACCAACGAAGGCTTAAAGCTTGTTTAAAGCATGCTACAACATAAATGAAATCTATTCCATAATCAGTTAAATATGCTGTAACAAATTAAGAACGGTATAATAAATTAGATAACTTATAACTTAAATTGTAAATGTATTGTTCGTTTGATAACCATTTTGATTTTGATTTAATCTTTGCGTTAGGGATAGAGAGATACGTTGGAGAAATAAGACAGATAAAATAACGAAGAAAATATAGTTCAAGAGATGCAGAAGAAATACACAAATAAATCATGGAAACTAAAAATCAAAAGTCTCTGTAAGTTACTTTCGAAATTTTACTTTTTCTCTTTCATCTTTGTTTCTCCCTCTTCGTCTTACCTCTTTCTCCAATATAATTTCTTAATATTTTAAAAACAAAAAATAAAAAACAAAATCCGCAAATAAAATGATCATCTAACGAACATACATATTTCAACAATTAGATATATACTAATATATATACGTGTCTTAGGGTGCTGTGATCATATTGTAGCTGGCAAATGACCTTTTTTTGTTGGTCGAAGTCTTCCCTAATGGTAGCACTCAACAACATACACCCCAGAAAACCCTAACCCTTTTAATTTTGTCCCTTTATTTATTTATTTATTTTTTGTCCTTAATCTGTACGTCACCTCGCAACATGTCCCTCTCAATCCATTTTTCTAGTTGACTAGTGGTGATAACAATATTATCTCAAGCTCATCTTATATAGTAAGAACAATCAACTCAAAACATTCTAACCTATATTTATTAAAACCATGAGTAAGATCAAAATCTAATTTTAGTCCCTAATACATTAATAACCTCATTTATTAATTATATTTTGATTTTTTTAATTATTTATCTTTTTCTTTCTAATTTTTAATGTATTAATTTTATTTCATAATAATTTTTATTTTCATTTCATTCATTGTAATATATTTTGTTGTGAACATTTAGATAAACTAATTTTTGTTATACAATATATTTTGATGTACTTTATCTTCTTCATTTAGGTATATTAAATGCATTATAATACATTTCGGTGCATACATTTAGGTACACACATTTCGGTACATAAATTTCGATACAAACATTTAGGTACATTAATTCAATATAATACATTTTCGGTACTAACATTTCAGTGCATACATTTTGGTACATACATTTAGGTACATTAATTTAATATTAATACATTTCGGTGCATATATTTAGGTACATACATTTCGGTACTAACATTTAAATATATTAGTTCAATATAATATATTTCGGTACTAACATTTAGGTTCATTAATTGAGTCTTTCAAGTTTAAAGAATGTTAAATAAAATTAATAAATTAAAAAACTCTTTTTTGGTCAAAAAATAAATTACAATTTGTGTATTAATAAATTTAAATATTTAATGGGAGACACTAAATAAGATGCACATTAATTATTTTGAATTAAGGGTACATTAGGGACTAAAATCAATATTTAATCTAACACCAGATTTTTTTTTAAAAGTTTTAATCTTCTTGAGGGATTAAAGTTCAAAAACCCCCCTATATAAATGACTTATGCATATCTTAACTTCAACAAGAATCCCATGAAGCTCGCGAGACTATAAAAGTTACCATGGCGACGAAAATTCTCCAAGACATATAATATTTCGCATCTCATAATGACTGATGACGGAATAATAGTTTGTTGGGATCCAAATTGAAGGGACGACTTCAAGCCAACAAATCTTTCTACTTTGCAATGGTTGAGAATATTAATTAAAAAATATAATATTAATTAAAAAAATATAACAAAGACAAATCATTTGCCGAATAATGTTAAACTTTCATCGGTATAGTTTTCGTCTGATAATATTGAATTTTGTTGGGAGAAATAACCTTTTTTGTCAAATACCGGGTTCACCTTGGAGAAGTTTTGTCACGAAAAAAACTCTTTTTTGCAGTGTACGTAGCATTGTTTAGTGGGTAATTCTCACTTTACTACTTTGAAGTATCAAAGTTTTTAAACTTTCATAGATAAGTTTTTTTCTTGATTTGTTAGGCTTTCCGTCAGAACCTCCATTAACGCATGACGTGACGTCCACGTGGATAATGACTGAATGCCAAGTGTCAATATGACCCCACATGGATATTAAAAAATTCAAACAATAAAAAAAATTGAGTTTAAAATGAGAATTACCCTTGTTTAGTTTATAACTAGCTAGCCAATCAAAATTAACACGTATGCAATATGTTACCAAAGTTTACACGATCGACTAGTATTAGAGTGCATGCTGCATAATAACATGCATAATATTGTGGCCTAGTTGATTCTTTTGTGTTTGTTAGCCCTCTAATCCTCTAAAAATTAATATTTTAATGAACAACGCATAGCCATATTTCTTACCATCTCCAACCGAGGGCCAAAGGGTTATAGGGCTCGTTTTAGCCCTATCACAAAAAACCATCTCCAATCGAGGACCAAAAGGCCAAACAAATTAAATGTAATATAATTAAATATTTAAAATAAATTGTGAAAGGAACATGTTTATGAAAGGAATTACAACTACACCCATTATAATTGTCCCACATCAACCGTGGGAGATGAATGAGCAAGGAAACATGCTTATAAAATGAAGTAACCTTGACCAAGGTCCAAAAAATCTAAACCCATAATTAAATATTTTTTAGAAAATTTTGGCCTACCAAAAAAAAAAAGGAAAACTAATGAAAAGGGCTTGAAAACTTTGAGTTTTAATGATAAGGACAAAATAAAGGGTAAAATGAATAGTACCAGGATTGATTTTTTAGTGTAAAAATGTGGTTTTTCGTTAAAGTGAACAGTACCGGATGCTTTTCGTTAAAGTTCAAAAAAAAAGGTAAATAAAATAAAATAAATATGATGTCATCATGAAGTCAGCATGTGACCCGGCCTGGGGTTGGCTGATTTAGACCAGCCGGTTGGTCCTTTGGCCCTTTTTGTCCAATGGGGCCTATAAGCCATTTGGCTTGATCCTCGGTTGAAGACGATTTTCGAATTATTTTCGGCCCTCTAACTTTTTGAACCATTTGGTTGGAGATGATCTTATTTCCTGCCTTCCGGGTCTGCGTTTTCAGAGCCCTTCATCTGCAGAGCCTGCCTGCTGTCAACAGCATAGATTCCTCACCGTCTTCACATTAAATTGGCAGAAAACTTCTGAGACACGTCAACCATGCAATTTATTTTACATTTACACTCACAATACACCGACCGCGAAGCATCCATAAGATAAAATACACCGACCGTGAAGCATACATGACCTAGCTTCCTAATTACTAAATTCCCTCTCTACCATTAACTTTGACAAACAATAGGAAATCTACAAAAAAAAAAATTCATCTAAACTTCGAATGAACTGATTCAATCTTGGTGTAGAGGGAAAAGTAAACTGCTTTAACCAGCTTGGTTAAGCCATTTTCCCACTCTACCATTAAATGATTAAGTTGAACCCTTAAACCCTAATTGCTAGGAAACGGTGCCCTAATTAACTACACGTACACACTTGCCTCCTTCTCAACGCTGACACTTGAACATCATGCCATGTTTTCCTGATTTTCTAGCCAAGTGATGAGCTCATGCTATCATCACCTGGTTGTCACGCAATGCTGCTGCTGGCTCCACACAGGCAAGTTGCCGTGGTGGTTGTGGTGGTGGTGGTGGTGATGGACATGGTGGCGGTTCACCAGATTTTGACACCGGCGAAACCCTTCTCCTCCTACCTTCAGCTTCCACTCACCAACACTCTCCTCCTCTTTCTCCTCATTAATTATTTCCTCCTCCTCATCATTAAATTCTTCTTCTTCTTCTTCTATGCGTTCTAATATTGGTTCTTCCTCTTCTTGGATGTGAGGTTCGTGGCTAATAAGATGCAATCTCAACCGTCCACCTTCACGATAAGCTCTCAAAATCTCAGGCCTATAAATCCTCACCTCCGTAAGCTCCAACCTCCCATCTTTCCTCTCAGGCCTCAGATAATACCTTGGATGTCCATTTTGATTCAATGATGAAAGCGGGGGAGGAAACTTCATGGGCTCCACTCTCCTCTCCCCCATCTTCGTCCATTTCGGGGCTCTCTTAATCGAGTGCCTCATCATCCTCAAACATGCATCCTCCTCGATACCATCTTGATCATTCTCATCAACTTTCTCATGAACATGGCTAATTCTTTCAACGATCTGATGATCGTCCACCAGCCTCTCGTCCGAGCTTTCAAACCCTAGACTTTCCGTGCACGACATCAAGCCGTCCACACCACCTCCTATGTTGTCTATGAACCCAAACCCACCTGGATCTCTCTTTGTTCCAAATTCAAACACCACCGGTGACAAAGCTGGCGGTGACGAGTCTGATGACGAGGAGGAGAAGGAGGAGGAGGAGGAGGCGGAGGAGGAGGATGATGATGATTTGATGGATGAAGATTCCAAAACAAGGGGTTGGCTTTTCATGCGATCGTTATCGGTTGCGGCGACCAATCCTAGTAACCCTCCTCCTCCTGATCCTGTAGAACTTAAAGGCCAAATGTAACGGTGGCATTTTAATGGGAGCTTTTCATGAGCATCAACGGAGGTGGTTTTTGTTGTTGCTGTTGTGGGGGTAGTATCTGTGGTGAGGCCAAGGATAGAGTGAGGGGTGATCTTTCTACAAAAGCTAATCATCATAATTGGATTTAATACAATTACAAAATTACTAAACTTATTATGTTTATATAGATTCAGTAGAGAAATGAATAGAAGGGTGAGGAGGAGGAGAGGAGAGTTGTAGTACATAGAAGAGAAAGACGAATGCAAGAAATAGGGTTTGGTTTTGTGATTTGTAAAGGAAAAATGGGGAGGAAGGAGAGGAGTGCGAATGGTATTAGTAATATAGACCTCTCGCCAAAGATAGGGCAACCAAAATGCATGATGAGAGAGAGAGGAGAGAGAGAGTAGTCGGTGGTACTAGTGGGAAGAATGGTGACGAGAGTGCCAGCGTGACAAAAGAAAAAGAAAAAAAAAGAAAGAAAGGAAAAGGTGGTGTTCGAAAAGAAAGAAAGGAAAAGGTAGTGTTCGAAAAGAAAGAAAAATTATATGAGCTGTAGTGAAAGAGAGGAGAGCAAAGTATGCCGGGTCCCACGTAAGATGGCCTCAGACTTCGCTCACATCTGCCATTATCTTCCACCAGTCTTCATAACGCAATCCTCATCACTATCTTCTCTTCACAATTACTTGTTTTTCTCTCCCTTTTTCCTTCGTTTTTGGTTATAGTTTATTTCGTTTTATACCAGTGATATTCTGCATTGTCATTGGTATCAATATTCCACCGTAAATTTTGCTTGTAAAAGAGGATCAGCCGGTGGTTTCATCACTGTAATCTACTATTTCAAGGGCTAGGAAAATTCACAGAGGCTTTTTAGCCTCCCCTGACCACCATCGTGTAATTCATCAGTGCCATAAATATTTCATTGTATAATTGAAAATAATCAAAATAGTTTACTTTATTTATTATTTAAATATAATTTTATAATATTTATCTAATTTATAGACTATTTAGTCATTCTTAAAATCTCTACTAATTAATGAAACCCTCTTTATCAATCAAAAAAGGGTGAAAAGACAACTTAGTCTTCTATCACAAAAAAAATGATGGGTAATAATGTAATTTCACAGGTCCAAATTTTATTATTTTTTATTGAAACATCACCTACGAGTGATGTTACAATACCTCTAATATTTAAAAAAAAAAACTAAAAAAAAATCCTCCCACTCCTCTCACACGTTCTCTCTCTCTCTCTCTCTCCATCTCTCCTTCTCATTTTCTATAAAATATGATAATGAGTGATATACCGTCAATTTCTTTTGTTCATGATTAGCTAACTAACTTTTAAATCAAATTAATTTTTTCAAAGTAATTTTTAATAAAGAGAATGAATCATACGTGTATCATTATTTTACGTAAATGATGTTATGTTACGTTGAGTCAATATATGCAGCCCGTCAAAATTTCCTTTTGTACTTTGACCTTCACACTGCTTTATATATTCGGTTAAGTTTTCAAGGTAATAGATCTCTATCAAATTCATCAAATTGGTTTTGATCTTCGACGAAGAAAACATGGTTTTGATGAAAATCCAATAACGCAATAAGGGGGTTTTTGGATCTAGGTCAAAAAACATAGGTAATTTTTAGGACTGAGTTCAGTTATTTAATTACATATTTTGATATCAATTTTACCCCTAGATAAAAATATTTAATTTCTTTAATTTTTTTATCATTTATTCAGTTTTTAAATTTTGAATATTTAAATACTCAAACTAAAATATTATCTAGTAACTATGTGACAACCCGTCTCCAATTTTAAGTTTTATAAATTTTAAATTAGCGATTTTACGAAAATGCCCCCTTGAGGCAAAGATTTTGACCTTCGTTAACCTCGGTTAGAGAGACGTAGGACTCATTCTTTGGGCGTATTTGCGTAGTACTCGATGGTACGAACGTATAAGCGAAAGCCGGTTACGAGTCTGGATTATAACAGTATAGTTACGGACGTTTGAATTTGGTTAGTTATATAAATTGAACTCCCATCTTGTGGGAATGAAGCCAATTAGCTTTCATCAAGGAAATAAAAAACCAATCAGAAATGATGGGGAAAAAGAAAGGACCAATTGGAAGAGGAGAGATAAACTATTTCCCTTCCCTTTCAACCCGTGCACACCTAAACCGCCGGTGACCCAAGTTGTTTATGGTCGATATCCACCATTTTTCCGTTGATTCATCCACATCCAACACCTGCAACTTCTTCCACAACCTCCCAACTACCATCTCCACCCATATTTGAGGATTTGTAGGTCCTAACCCGCGAGGAACTTCACCGGAGCACCGGAGGTGCTTGACGACGATTCTTCCCTTTCGAAGAGTTTCACCACCCACCACCACCCTTAATCAACTCCTCTTAGACCCAGGATCAAGACTCAACCAGTGATAGGGGCATTGGAACACCAGAGAAGTCGAATCGATGAACACCCATTCTAGGGTTTCCGACAGATTCGTGGCGATTTGAAGCTTTTTCCGGCCAAATTGGACTTGGCCACAGGCGACGATGGTTCGTGACGCCTCAATATTTGTGCTAGGAAATTGTAGCGTAGACTTCAGGTGAGTGGGTCTTTCCCTTTTTATAGTGTATATATATGATTGATAGTTCCACAAATGCTTTTAAATTGATTTATGCATTTTATGCCATGTCATATATATATATATATATGGGTAAATTACATAGTAACCCCTCAGGTTTGAGGTCTATTGCAATCTTATACAACATATTTAAAACATTTCACTTTCATACCTCAAGTACTATTTTATTTCAATTTCATACAACCGTTAGATTTTCCATCCATGGATCTGTTAAATGCTGACGTGGCTGCCACATATATGACACGTGGCTGCCAAATGTCTGCCACGTGGCAAATAAAATAATTTTTTAAATTTTTTTTTAAAAACCTGAAATTGGAAGAAGAAAAAAAAAAGGGACCGAACCTAGAAGAAGGAGGAAGAAGAAGAAAGAGGAGGAGGAGGAGGAGGAAGAAGAAGAAGAAGAAGAAAAAAAAAAAAAAAGGGGTCCGAACCCAGAAGAAGGAGAAAGAAGAAGAAAGAGGAGGAGGAGGAGGAGGAGGAGGAGGAAGAAGAAGAAGAAGAAGAAGAAAAAAAAAAAAAAAAAAAGGGACCGAACCCAGAAAAAGGAGGAAGAAGGAGAAGAGAAAAAGAAAGAGGAGGAGGATGAGGAAGAAGAAGAAGAAGAAAAAAAAAGAAAAAGAAAGGGACCGAACACAGAAGAAGGAGGAAGAAGAAGAAGAGAAGAAGAAAGAGGAGGGAGGAGAAAGAAGAAGAAGAAGAAAAAAAAGAAAGGGGTCCGAACTCAAAAGAAGGAGGAAGAAGAAGAAAGAGGAGGAGGAGGAGGAGGAGGAAGAAGAAGAAGAAGAAGAAAAAAAAAAAAGGGGACTGAACCCAGAAAAAGAAGGAGGAAGAAGAAGAAGAGAAGAAGAAAGAGGAGGAGGATGAGGAAGAAGAAGAAGAAAAAAAAAAAAAAGGGACCGAACCCAGAAGAAGAAGGAGGAAGAAGAAGAAGAGAAGAAGAAAGAAGATGAGGAGGGAGAAGAAGAAGAAGAAAAAAAAAAAAAAAAAAAAGGGTCCGAACCCAGAAGAAGAAGAAAGAGAAAGAGAAGAATAAGAAGAAATAGAAAGAGAAAAAAAAAAAAAAGGACGGAACCCAGAAGAAGAAGGAGGAAGAAGAAGAAGAGAAGAAGAAAGAGGAGGAGGAGGAGGAAGAAGAAGAAGAAGGAAAAAAAAAAAAAAAAAGGGGTCCGAACCCAGAAGAAGAAGAAAGAGAAAGAGAAGAAGAAGAAGAAAGAGAAAGAGAAGAAGAAGAAAGAGAGAAGAAAAAAAAAAGTGGCAGATATGTTTTTTTTTATAAATTAAAAAATTATTTTATTTGCCACGTGGCAGACATTTGGCAGCCACGTGTCATATATGTGGCAGCCACGTCAGCATTTAACAGATCCATGGATGGAAAATCTAACGGTTGTATGAAATTGAAATAAAATAGTACTTGAGGTATGAAAGTGAAATGTTTTAAAGATGTTGTATAAGATTGTAATAGACCTCAAACCTGAGGTGTACTATGTAATTTACCCTATATATATATATATATATATATATATATATATATATTTTTTTTTTTTTTAAATACTATGATATGGTTGAGTTTTAGATTGCATTAGGGCATCTCCATATGCATACTACCTACATATAATTGTTGTGAATGCTTGGAAGTGCTAAGGTGAACGCGAGACGCACATGTAAGTTCAAGTGAGTTTATGGTGTTATTTGAAATGATTGAGTTATGGCATGACTATGTTTATATAATAGGCAACTCCAACACTGTCATACAGGTTGTGATAATAGGCAGGCAACTCCGACACTGTCATACAGGTTGCGATAATAGGCAACTTCGACACTGTTGTACAGGTTGCGATAATAGGCAGGCAACTCCGACATTGTTGTACATGTTGCAACTCCGACACTGTCGTACATGTTGCAATAAAAGGCAGGCAACTCCGACACTGTTGTACAGGTTGCCTATGACCCGTACAGGTTGCATTAGGCAACTCCGACTAGTATGTTATTGTAGATTGATTTATGAGTCGTACTAGTTGCCTTAGGCAACTCCGACTCATGTGTCAACATAGATTGATGAGCACCTGATTTTATTATGCTGCTGCTGATTAGTAGTGATTTGAAATATTTCTTCATTTACTGTCGATTTGCATTTGATTTCATACTTATACGTAGTATGATTTTCTGAAAACTAAACAGGTTTTACAACGAGGGGTTATAACGTTTTCAAAAGGTTTTTAGTAAAACTTTATTTTCAGGCCCACTAACCCTTGTTTTTCGCCCCTCCAGGTTTTAATAGCTAAGCTTTCTCATCAACGAGGATTCATGGCAAATCTTGGTATTGGAGATTACCTTCGATGGTATGATTCTCAATCTACTCTACTGTACTTTACTTATGCTCTGACATCACGTGTGAAATGAGTTCATTCCCACTCACATCGCACTCTTGCATTTATGCACTTTTAGGTTTAAATTCATTACATTTTCCACATCACTACACTTTATGGTTTCGTCACCTTCTAGGTATCGGCCAACACAACTCGATTCGGAGTCTTAGTGGACAATTCGGGTCAGGATGTGTCAAACTACCAATTATTTATGAAGAAAACAAAACCGATATAATCTAGCAACTACCTATTGTATAGGAAGAAAGATGCTTTATACCTGCAAAGCAGATATAATCTACCTACAAAACAAAAAATAAACTACCTCTTGTATTGGAAGAAAAAATTTGGGAACCTACAAGACAGAACATATAAATATAAATATAAATATGATATAATATACCTCCATTAGAGGAACAAATTTGGAGGGAAGAACACAAAAATATCACCCATGAAATGAAGAGACCAAAAAGTGGAGGATTGATTCCATGATCTAACAGAGGGAATTGTGTGGAAGAAGGAAAGGAGGGATGAAACAGACTGGGGGTTGAGGTGATTATATGGCTATAACTAATATTACAATTAAGGTATTAGTTAAACCACAAATAATCTCATAATTAAGAAATTTTGTGTATTTACTACAATTCGTAAGCCTAAGGAGTACATATGGTATAAACCACAAATAAGCATATGTGGAATCTCAATTATTGGACCTATTTCAATGAAGTGGACTAATCTTACTAATGGCTCACAAAATTGGATCTATATCAAGTTATCCCATAAATAAAAGATGTTATTGAAATTTTATGTCTTGAAAATACATAATACTAATAAAAAAATAAATGCGTTGAAATAATGTGAATAGGTTTTTTTTCTTCATAAAAGTGTCATGAGGGAGAGAAAAAGAAAGAAAGAATTAAACTTAAGATCTTCTGATGTATAGTTAAATGATTTTTAACTGCTTAAACTAAAAGCGTTTTTCCATATGCATTATGACTTGTGTAGTGCTATTCCCACATCTGTTTTTACTATTTCCGCACTCTTGCTATTTTTTGTCATTGATTTTCTTCAATTCATTTGATTCGATAGTCAAAAATTAAGATAAATATGTAATAAGTAAAAATAAGGGTCACCCTTCCAACTTAAGCAGAAGCACTAACTTATGTATTTGTAAAAGGTAAGCTATTGATATTGGCATTTGGCAAGTACAATTTCCACCGAAGGGAAACATTGGTGCGACATGAAAATCTTAAAAGGTATGCAAATATCCCAAATATCTAGATATCCAAAAAGGTACTAAATTGAAAAAAAAAAAGAAAAACTAATAAAAAAAGCTTGAAAACTTTAAGTTTTAACGATAATGACAAAATAAAAGATAAAATAAATAGTACTAGAATTGACTTTTTAATGTAAAAATATAGTTTTTCGTTAAAATGAACAGTACCGGGAGCTTTTCGTTAAAGTTCAAAAAAAATTATCCTAGTAATTTGATAGGGACTTTTCCTTTAAAAAAGAAGTTTCGAAGAAAGAGCAACGAGATAAAATTTTACTTTTTTTGTGAGTCTAGGTTATTAGTTGCTTTTTTATGAGCTATAAGACCATATTCAACCGAACGAGGGTCAAATGGCTCGTTTTAGTCTTCTGGTCATTCAAGATATTAATATTTTAATGAACAGTACATGGTCATATTTGCCTCCATCTCCAACCGAGGGCCAAAAGGCTAAGGGCTCGTTTTAGCTTTGTCACAAAAAATCATCTCCAACTGAGGGCCAAAGGGCTATAGTATGGAATGTGAAGAATTGAAATAAAATAAGATAAGCCAATATGAAATTGTGAAAAATATGTGAGAAATGGTGTAGGAAAAAAATTAGAAATTAAAAAGAAAAAACGTCCAAAAAAAAAAGAGGTTGCTGGGCATAAAAACAAAAAGTGGGCTAGGACCATAAAAAAAAAACTAAGCCCTAAACCCTAAAGTGGGCTGGGCAATGGAAAAGAACAAAAAAAAAGAAAAAGAAAAAAGAAATTAGGCTAGCTAGCGGGCTGGTTGGTTGAAAGTGGTCAACCAGTTGGCATTTTCAGATTTCGTGGAACCCACTAGCCCTCGGTTAGAAACGGTTTTCGGGCTATTTTCGACCCTTTGGAGATGGTCTAAGCGACCACATAGTGATTGTGACTCACGTTTTAATTAGGAAGTAAAAAAGAATTGGTTAATTATCTGAGATATAGATATCTTATAGAACACTAGAAAATGTGCCCACGTTTTGATGCTGGCGTGTATTAGCTGCAACAAGTATGACTAGTTTTCACACAAAGCAACTAAAAAAATGCTGTAGCACCCAAGAATCAATGAATAATTGGGACATCTTACTCATATGTGAGCCTTAATCTCTATTTCAAATCCCTATTAAACAAAAGTCCTATTTCTTCTTCAAATTGAATCGACATCATTGATCAGTCAATTAAACATTCCTTCTAACAAATAATTAACCCAGAGTTGAGCAGATATATAGAGATTGGGAAAAGGGGAAGCAATTATACTATATAAGTTAATAAAAGTAAAGGTCACCTCAACTCTTCGAATGAAACTATATATCTAATTTACCAGAAAACTTTGTAAAATTGACAGTTTACCTGATATAAGTACTTAATTTTCCTATTTAAAACAGTTTACCCATTCTTGATAAGTAAAATATAGCTTAAGCTTAATTTATTAACAGCTTAATGCAGTTCAAAAGTATTTTATGTTGTGGCGAGAAGGAGAAGCTACAGCCAACCCGCCTTTACTTTTTAATGTTGTGGTGAGAATGAGAAGCTACAACCAACCCGCCTTTACTTTTTACTTTTTCCAGATGCATATGTACAGTTTACCTGCACCCTCATTCCATGTGTCTTGAGCTATTATCTATTCTCTACTTGCAGTATTTTCCCTCATCTGCACGAGAACCTCTACTGCAAACGATTTCATCTGTTACCAGTTAATGAAGATGTCTTCTGCACGACTGGACTACAAAGAGGGAGAAAAAAACAGTATTAGTAAAACACATTATACTCAAAATCATCATACTAAAGATATTTTCAAACAAATCACAATCCATCACACAAATGCATCCAACTCCAAGACAAGACAAAGCAAACACACAAAATGTATAAAAACCCAAGACAAGTAGAAGTATAACAATATTATTACGCATCTGTATTTACACTCACGGATAACGAATATAAGAATGAAAATTCACATTCCAACGTGTTATCCAATCACCAATTTCAAATAAAAAAAAAAACCAAATAAATTTATATCAGTACGCATCAAACCCACCAAACCCAAAATCAAAAGAAGGTGATCAAATGTTTGATTTTGCTAAATATTACAAAATACAATAAATAAAAATATGTACAAATCAGCATGCATACCTTGTAGCGGTGCAGGGAACAGTAGCGTGAGTTGCATCGAGGGCATGTGTACTGGGAAAATTGCTATTGGCAGCTGCAATTAACAAAAACACAAGCAAACAAACAAAAATTGAATAAAACAAATTATCAAGCTTTGTTAATGAAAGAGAGGTAGGGTTGGAGAAGAACATACACGCGGCTATGAGCACTAGACAAAAGATTTCAAAATGATTTCTTGGCTTTTCAATCAGGACATGCACGAATATAAGGGGAGTTTACTTACCTTGTGAATAAGGACATGCAGACGCAGGATGGACGAAGGACAGCAAATCCCGCATGCACGAACCTAACTTGCCACTGTTCGCCACCCCCACCCCTCCCTCTCTCTTTCTCTCCTTGCAGTCCCGACGATTTCTCTCACTGTCACCCTCCCACTCCCGAATCGAATATCCGCACAAAATCTCTCTCTCTCTCTCTCTCTCTCTCTCTCTCTCTCTCGGTTTCTCTCAATGTCACCCTCCTACTCCCGAATCGAAAGATCCGCACGAAATCTCTCTCTATCGCTCTCTACCTCTGCAAGTGGCATGGCCACTGTCCCTCTCCGTCTGCCCTCACCGTCAATCCCAATCCCAAAATTAAGATGACAAAAGTGCCCTGCAACCCTTTAATTCTAGCCGTGTGATCCTAACCCTAGGTGAATATTTCCGTCATTTGAACACCCAAAGGGCCG
Organism: Malus sylvestris; assembly: GCF_916048215.2. Classification (NCBI taxonomy): domain Eukaryota; kingdom Viridiplantae; phylum Streptophyta; class Magnoliopsida; order Rosales; family Rosaceae; genus Malus; species Malus sylvestris. The sequence goes on from NC_062263.1 coordinate 28,311,762, forward strand.
GCCTCATTAACAATTCGGTCTCAAACACTGTTCATTTGATCTTGAAAACCCTTGTTAGACTAATGTAAAATAATGATCGGTCGATTCGGAATTTCGAAGAGGGATTTGGATCAACAGGGTCTGAATCCTCCTGACCAGATAACATGGATAGTTAAATTTTGATTCAACGGTTACAATTATTATAATTTTTAAAGAAATCATCTGTTTTTAATCGTTGAATCAAAATTGAACGGTCATTGTTATTTGGTCAGGAAGATTCAAACCTCCTGCTCAAAGATCCAAACCCTTCAAAGAGGATCCACGTACAGTACTTAAGATATTATTGTACTACTACCACATCAGGAAGCAAAGCCGTAGATTTTGCACTACTTTTCCTCCTTAGATGCTAAAGTTATTTAACATATCTGGCGCTTCATCATCGACCATCCAGACAAAAAACCTTTATTGTTGGTTGCAATCAAGGTATAAAATATCGATGATATCGGAAATATCGGTAATCTAAAAACACGGAAATTTTGATGAAAATATCGGGATATTATCGATATCGATAAAAATTGAATAAAAACCACGGAAATTATAAGAAAAACTTGAAAATTTTTATTGAAACTTTACAGGATGTTTATTTAGTCAATTATCTATTAGTTTATCACAAAAAATTAGAAGGAAATGCATTGCATGATAGATATAACTGATTTAACTTGATTATATAGCGAGCTGACAAACATTGTGAGTGTAGAAAATATATAGTAATTAATGAAAGAAGTTTAAACACACCATAATCATTTATATATAATGAATTAATACAATATTTTACACTTTATACATTGCATGGTAAGATACATAAGTGACTTAGCAAGGTCTAAAATATCAATGATATCGTAAATATCGGTAGTCCACAAAAATATCGGTAGTCCAAAAATATAGAAATTTCGATGGAAATATCGGGATATTATAGATATTTTAGACCATGGTTGCAGTGAATGTGGAACTATTCGAGTTCGTAGGGTTGTAAAGGAGTATATCAGTCAAATTACCCACTGCTCTAGATCATTTGTTAATTTCTCTGGAGTTCAAGCTAGGTTTGGCATGCTTTTTATACGAGCTCACGTAAAAAGCTAAAGTACAAAATCAAGCTCAAGCTATTTTTGAGCTATTTAGTATATACCAAGGGTGGGTGTGGGTTGGTTTGGTTGGTTTGGAGCCAAAATCAAAACCAAACCAACTTAGTTGGTTGAGTTAAAATTGCAAATCGAAACCAACCAAGCTAATTCTAAAACAGATGAAGTTGGTTAACTGATAGTTGTAGGTTGATTTGGGTTGGTTTTCGATTTGCATAAAGACGAAAATACATAAAATCTCTCTCAAAAGCTACAAAACATAGCAACAATAATAGTGATTGTTCAAAGGAAAGCACAAATGAAGCAGCCCAAGGAGAGACCAAAGCAGTGCCTTCTCCAAATGGTGCTCCATGTTATTCTCCAAATGGACTCTTAAACTAATCAGGTTTTGTTTTCATGTGATGAAAACACTGTAAATTGTAAATAACTAACCATTTATATTACTACACATATTAGTTATGATTAAAAACTAAAATTAAATCTATGTGGGTTAGTTCAGTTAATTGCACCCTAAGAATTTTGGAAACTGATTGCCAAACCGATTAAGGTCAGTGCGGTTTGGTTTTACCACCGAAAATGGTAAATTACATAGTAGCCCTTTAGGTTTGAGGTCTATTGCAATCTTATATAACATCTTTAAAACATTTCACTTTCATACCTCAAGTACTATTTTATTTCAATTTCATACAACCGTTACATTTTCCATCCATGTATCTGTTAAATGCTGACGTGGCTGCCACATATATGCCACGTGGCTGCCAAATGTCTGACACGTGGCAAATAAAATAATTTTTTAATTTTTAAAAAAAAAACCTATCTGCCACTTTTATTTTTTTATTTTTTCTCTTTCTTCTTCTTCTTCTTCTTCTTCTGGGTTCGGTCCATTTTTTTTTCTTCTTCTTCTTCTTCTTCTTCTTCCTCCTCCTCCTCCTTCTCTTCTTCTTCTTCCTCCTTATTCTTCTGGGTTGCAGGGGGTTCGATCATTCTTTTTTTTTCTTTTTTTCTTCTTCTTCTTCTTCCTCCTTCTCCTCTTTCTTCTTCTCTTCTTCTTCTTCCTCCTTCTGGTTCGGTCCCTTTTTTTTTCTTCTTCTTCTTCTTCCTCCTCCTCCTCCTCTTTCTTCTTCTCTTCCTCCTCTTTCTTATTCTCTTCTGGGTTCGGTCCCTTTCTTTTTTTTTTTTTTCTTCTTCTTCCTCCTCCTCCTCTTCCTTCTTCTCTTCTTCTTCTTCCTCCTTCTTCTTCTGGGTTTGGTCCCTTTTTTTTTTCTTCTTCTTCTGGGTTCGGTCCCTTTTTTTTTTTTCTTCTTCTTCTTCTTCTTCCTCCTCCTCCTCTTTCTTTTCTTCCAATTTCAGGTTTTTTTTAAAAAAATCAAAAAATTATTTTATTTGCCACGTGGCAGACATTTGGCAGCCACATGGCATATATGTGGCAGCCACGTCAGCATTTAATAGATACATGGATGGAAAATGTAACGGTTGTATGAAATTGAAATAAAATAGTACTTGAGGTATGAAAGTGAAATGTTTTAAAGATGTTGTATAAGATTGCAAATAGACCTCAAACCTGAGGGGCTACTATGTAATTTACCCCACCGAAAATTAGAAGAAATAAAAAAACCAAACCAAGTTGCCAATGTGGTTCGGCCAGTTCACTCGGTTTTTATTTATTTATTTTATTTAAATGCCCAACCCTAGTATATATGCTGGTTCAGTCTAAATAAGAAACAGTCTATAACAAATATGTTAGATATTCACATATACAGATCATTGGTACACGCCTAACAACACGCTTAACAACATTGATATTGTCATAATTTAACCAATATTGCTAAGTGTTGGATTTATTACAAAATGCCTCTATTTTATTAGGAGTGAAACAATACACATATATTGCCAAAGTGTGCAATGGGTCAGCCCATTTAAGATGGTCCATGCTCGTTATAGCCCGATCAATTAGCAAGAGGGTCCAGCCGACCTAATCACCGTTGATCTTATATACCATTCTCACATATTCTTATAGGGTAGTGGTAGAGAGACTACTTTTATAGATTATATTTATAAATTAAATGATTTGTCACCAATATGAATGAACACGTTTATCAACGTTTAAGTAAAAATTAAAATCCAATCATCAACTTTCATGTTATTTAATTTACAAAATTTTATCCGCAATTTAATCTCACTAGCATTACCCATTCTCATATGGCTCTACAACTTAAACCTGCGTGAGATAATATAAGCAAGCACATGCTAGAATTATAAAATAATGTAATGGTAGGGCTTCAATAACCAAGATGGCCTAATTTGCTCAGTAATGAGTACTCAAAAGTAGGGTTGGGAGTCCTTAAATAGAGACTTCTATTGAAGATGCTCAGTTGCATTTTGTTCACCACCCTCAAATGGTGGTAATACTCAACACCTTATTTATCACGTTGAATAAGTTTAAATTTTTAAATTTGTATACATCCAGTTTACAGACCATTAATCAATAATTTTCATCAGATAATTAGTATACTTATTAATCCATTTATTTTAGTAGTTGAAAAACAATGAACTCGATTCATTTCTTGCATTGAAATCAATAACGCACTGAAAGCAATTCATTCATTTATCTTGGAAATCCAATGAGTCAGTCGTTCACACTCTCCTACCCTTCCACCTTCATCTAATTGAATTCACATGAAAATAAACCTATCCGTCAAATCCTATATAAACACAATCTCTTCTATGCATTTTCCACGAAATTTTCAGTTGCTAAGAAAAGAAGAGGAAAATAACTTAGCTAGAATCAATGGCTTCTTTAACCTCTTCGCTCACTTTCGTTCCCTCTGTGAAACTTGCAAACCCTAAGCTAGGCTCGTGTGCTCATCATTCACCTACCAATTATTCTAAGTCATTGAAGCTTCAAAACCCACTTGATATAAAACTCCACACTTCCTACTCACATTTGAACAACTTCTCCGTGCCAAAAACGTTCTCGTTCACTTGCAAAACCCAAGCGAGCCCATCAGCCGACACTGATCAAAGACCTGCCTCCGAAGTTCCACACGTGCTTCATGTGTACGAGCTCAATGAGCTAGACCGTGGCAGCCCGGCCTACCTAAGATTGAGCGGGAAAGAAGTCCACAGCCTTGGCGATGTTGTCCCTTTCACGAACAAATTGTACACCGGGGACTTACAAAAACGCATTGGAATCACAACGGGGATAACCCTATTGATCCAACACTATCCGGAGAAGATCAATAGTGGAGATCGATACGAGGGTATCTATAGCTTCAACTTTGGAGACTATGGTCACATTTCTGTGCAGGGAGCTTATTTAACTTATGAGGATTCGTATTTGGCGGTGACAGGAGGGTCTGGAATTTTCGAAGGTGTGTATGGTCAAGTGAAGTTGCAGCAGCTTGTGTACCCTTTTAAAATTTTCTACACATTCTATCTCAAGGGTATAAAGAATTTACCTGAAGAGCTTCTTGGGAAGCATGTGGAGCCTAACCCTGAGGTGGAGGGCAGTCCAGCTGCCAAGGCTCTTGAGCCTCATGCCACCATTGCTGGTTTTACTAATTGAATGATTATGTTTACTATTTTATTTTTGTTTTGTTTTGTTTTGTTTTGGAGATGATGTTTTTGTTAACAGTATAGATAATAGATGGTTAGATACATTGACATGTGTCAAGAGATCAGTGTGGTTGTTATAAGATCAGTATGGTTGTTATAAGTGTCTTAGTGAAGAAGATATATAGATGTATATATAACAATTGTAAGAAGAGTAATTGAGTAACTTTGCAGTACAAATATAATTCATTTCTCTTTCTCTCTCTCTCTCTCCCTCTATCTTTCTATCTCTAAAACCTCTTCGTCTTCTCTATTACACTACTGCAACTTAATATGTTGCTTAACATGGTATTATTCGCCGATCAAGCTCTACGTGCTTGAAAGGTTTTTTCTGATCTTGGATTGTTGATTTTTTGCTTCCGCCGCTCAAGATTCTTTCTTTCTCTGCTGTGTTCTTCTGATCTGGGAATTCTTCATAGTTCTTCGGGTTGTGATTCTTCGTCTGAGCAATCGTGCCCTCTACGTGTTCGATACATTTCCTGTGAGAACTCTTCTTCGACAATTTGCAATGGTGAATGCCAATCAACTACAAATTGTGCAATCGCCTATCACATCTCTTATCTCCACCGTTCCTACGTCGATGACTGTGAAGCTTGATGATTCCAACTACCTCACATGGCACTTTCAGATGCAACTCGTACTTGAAGGTCATGGAATTATGGGGTTCTTGGATGGTTCTAGTCCTTGTCCTGCATAGTTTGGCTCTTCTGGGTCTGGCGATTCTGATTTAGATTCTAGAGATTCCTCATCCCGAATTGAAACAGACGCATACAAGATCTGGAAGATGCATGATCGAGCTTTGATGCAGCTTATTACTGTCACCCTTTCTCCATCCGCTATTTCATGTGTCATTGGAAGCACCAGTGCTCGGGATCTATGGATTCGTCTCAAGGAGCAATTTTCTATTGTTACTCGTGCAACCATATTCCAGATGAAGTCTGAGTTACATAATATCAAGAAAGGCCCTGATTCTATATCTCAATTCTTGCAGAGGATCAAGGCTGCTCGTGATTATTTGGCAGCTGCCGGAGTCCATTTCGAGGATGATGATATTGTCATTCTCACTCTTAATGGCTTATCGGGAGAATATAATACCATCCGGTCTATCATTCGAGGTCGAGAGAATGTTATTTCTCTTAAAGATCTGAGGTCTCAGTTGCTTGCTGAAGAAGCAATGATTGAGAATACAGCTGTTACGCCATTTTTGTCTGCCATGATTGCCAAGAACTCTGAATCTGGTTCCAAGAATTCCTCATTTTCACCTCATCTGTATTATGGTGGTCATAGTCAAGGGGTTTCTGCCAATCCAAATCCCGGTTATTCAACACATCAATCTTCTGGTGTCTCTGGTGTCCCACTTCAGCAACATACATATTTCAAGAATAATTACATCAAGAACAAGGGTCGAGGAAAATTCAACTATAATACTAATTCTCGATTTGGGAATTCACGAAACACCTACACAACTCCTGCTCCTGGTATTCTTGGTGCACCTCCAACCCAATCAGCTTGCCAAATATGTGGAAAATTTGGTCATCTTGCTGATACCTGTCGGTTTCGAAATACTGATGTTGTTGTCGTTGATGGCTGTCAAATATGTGGCAAGAAGAATCACACTGCTCAGTTCTGTCATTTTCGAAATGCCAATATTTCTGGTTCTGCTCCTCAAATGACTGCAATGCATGTAAACTCTTCCTCATCCACTCCAACATCGAATGATTCATCTCAACAGTTCTGGATTACAGATTCAGGGGCAACAAATCACCTAACTGCAGACTTACAGAATCTTTCCTTGGCTACTCCATTCTCCTGCACAGAGACAATTCAAACTGCGAATGGTGCAGGTTTACCAATTTCACACATTGGTTCTTCTATCATTCCTACCCCTACTCAAAACTTGAAGCTTAATTCCGTTTTCTATGTTCCTAAAATTACTCAGAATTTGTTGTCTGTGCACAGAATTTGTCTAGATAACCATTGTTGGCTAATCTTTGATGCTTTTAATTTCTGGATTCAGGACAAAGCCACAGGGAGGACTCTGTACAAGGGCCAGTGCAGTAATGGGTTGTATCCACTACCAATGTCAAGACCAGCTGCAATTCAGAATCCAGCCTCTACAGCTGCATTTCTTGGCCAGAAAGTACATTCCAATTTATGGCATAGCAGACTAGGTCACCCATCCAATTCCATTATGTCTACTATTCTTAGAAAGTCCAATATCTCAGTCCCATATGATGTCTCATCTTCTGTGTGTCATTCTTGTTTACAAGGAAAATTTAGCAAGCTCCCATTCTTATCCTCTGTGTCTAAAGCTGTAAATCCTTTCCAAATAGTTCATAGTGATGTCTGGGGCCCTGCTCCTTGTACCTCTATTGATGGTTTTAAATACTATGTGACATTCATTGATGAATGTACTCGATATTGTTGGCTTTTTCCTCTACATAATAAAAGTGAAGTCTGCTATGTGTTCATTGGTTTCTATCAATTCATTTTTAATCACTTTGCAGTTTCTGTTAAAACTTTACAAAGTGATGGGGGTGGGGAATATACAAGTCACACTCTTCAATCCTTTCTCTTAGATAAAGGGATCACTCATCAAATCTCATGTCCCCATACTCCAGAGCAAAATGGGCTGGCATAACGCAAACATAGGCATGTAGTTGAAACCTCCATCACATTGTTACAAAATGCACATCTTCCAGCATCTTTCTGGTCCTTTGCTTGTCAAACTGCGATATACCTTATAAATAGGATGCCTTCTTCAACTACAAATAATCAGTCACCATTTGAGGTTCTGTTCACTTCAGTTCCAGATGTTCAACACCTTAGAATCTTTGGTTGTGCATGTTTCCCATTCTTAAAGCCTTATACTAGTAACAAGCTGCAACCTAAAACCAAGTTATGTATCTTTCTGGGTTATGCATCTAAATACAAGGGGTACATTTGTTTTGAAGTTAGCTCAAAGAGAATTTATATTTCACGCCATGTTATATTTGATGAGTGTGATTTCCCTTATTCCTCTCTTGTACACAAGTCATCTGTTTCTACTTCACAGTCTGTTCCTGAAATATCAATGAATCCAGTGTCTATTACACGGGACAACCTGCTTGTTGGAGTGTCTTCTAATTCATCCGTGCCTAGCCTTAGTGTTATACCTACTACTGCTACTGCCACTCCTAGATCTTCCAATCCTTCTCTTGCACCTGATTTGTCTCAGCCAACAACAACCGACGACATCAGCTCCCCCATTACTTGCACTGTCCCTCAGTGTACTTCTCCTTCCATTCCTGTGGCTCCTGAGTTTCTTCCAGAAAGTTTACAAGTTATTCTTCCTCTACCTCCATTTAACTTGCATCCTATGCAAACACGATCGAAGAGTGGCATTGTCAAGAAGAAAGCATTGAGTGCTCTGACTTCTCCAACTACAGATGTTGACTTATCTCAGATTGAACCACTGTCTTATAAATCTGCTCTTAAATCTCCAGTTTGGTATAAGGCCATGGAGGAAGAACTACAAGCCTTGCATTCCCAGAAAACTTGGTCCTTAGTTCTTTTACCATCAAACAGAAACCTTGTGGGGTGCAAGTGGGTTTTTAAGATCAAGAGACATGCTGATGGTACCATTTCGAGATACAAGGCTCGGCTTGTAGCCAAGGGGTTCAATCAAGAGGCAGGAATTGATTATGGTGAGACATTCAGTCCTGTTGTTAAGCCTACTACAGTACGTCTTGTTCTTGCCTTAGCTGCACATTATGGTTGGGGTTTACGGCAGCTCGATGTAAAAAATGCCTTTCTGCATGGTATTTTGGAAGAAGAAGTGTACATGGCGCAGCTTCCGGGTTTTGTAGACCCTATCTATTCATCCTCAGTGTGTAAACTTCACAAGTCTTTATACGGTCTCAAACAAGCTCCCCGGGCATGGAATGAGAGGTTTACTAAGTTCTTGCCTTCCTTGGGATTTCACACAACTTATGTCGACACTTCATTGTTTGTCCAACATACTTCTTCTGGAATAGTACTTATTCTTCTCTATGTGGATGATATAATCATCACTGGGAGTGCCATTTCTGTAATTCCAGGGCTCATTTCTGCGTTGGCTGCAGAATTTGATATTAAGGATCTGGGACCCCTCCATTATTTCCTTGGTGTTCAAATCACAACAACTACAGAAGGGTTGTTTCTGTCTCAGCATAGATATGTCACTGACTTATTGACAAAGACAGAAATGCATCAGTCCAAATCTTGTGCTACTCCTTGTCTGCCTTCTCATCGCCTTCTTAAGGACGATGGCATACCATTTGACAATCCTCAATTGTACAGAAGTATAGTGGGCGCCTTACAGTATCTAACTTTCACAAGACCTGATATTGCTTTTTCGGTACATCAGGTTGCTCAGTTCATGCAGTGTCCCATGGAGTCCCATTACTTGGCTGTAAAAAGGATATTACGGTATCTTAACGGTACTCAACAATATGGTCTTCAATATACTAAGGGCGACTTGGAGTTAAATGAATTTAGTGATGCGGACTGGGCAGGGGATCCGAATGATCGACGCTCTACAACAGGATTGGTTGTTTTCTTGGGCTCTAATCCCATCTCGTGGTCATCAAAGAAGCAGAACACTGTCTCTCGCTCTTCTACTGAAGCTGAGTATCGTGCCATTGCTACAATAGCCGCTGAGCTTGATTGGATAAGACAGATTCTTACTTTTCTGCAGATTACAGTTTCGACTCCATCCATTATGTTTTGTGATAACCTCTCGGCTATTGCTCTGACTTGTAATCCAGTGATGCATCAACGAACCAAACATATTGAGATTGATATCCATTTTGTTCGTGACAGAGTTGCCCAACAGTTACTTCAAATGCAGTTTGTTTCCTCTAATGAGCAATTTGCTGATATTCTGACAAAGGGCCTATCTGCACCACTTTTTCGTGCTCATTGCTGCAATCTCAGGCTTCGTGGTCCTTCTCCTGAGCTTGAGGGAGGATGTTAACAGTATAGATAATAGATGGTTAGATACATTGACATGTGTCAAGAGATCAGTGTGGTTGTTATAAGATCAGTATGGTTGTTATAAGTGTCTTAGTGAAGAAGATATATAGATGTATATATAACAATTGTAAGAAGAGTAATTGAGTAACTTTGCAGTACAAATATAATTCATTTCTCTTTCTCTCTCTCTCTCCCTCTATCTTTCTATCTCTAAAACCTCTTCGTCTTCTCTATTACACTACTGCAACTTAATATGTTGCTTAACAGTTTTGGCTAGGTTGTTACTAGCTATGCTGAAATGGAATGTTTTTCTTGAAGATTTCTTGTACTTTTGATTTTTGTCTCGACTACCAACCGCGTGAATCTATATCGTTCATGTAACAATTAACATATATCACTGATGTTTCCTTATGTTTGGACGAATTTCATCGAATTTAACTACACAAATCACAAGATATGAAAGAGAAACTTGTAAATATTATATGCAATTCATTGTGAAAAATAATTTTAATGAATCCTTAGAAAATCCTAGGTGAAAGAATTTGTACTTAATTTGTAGTAATTTAGACCATCAGTGGGTTTTGGGTCCGATGACTGCTTTGGCTTTTTATGTTTGACTAATAAGTTTGTTACTAATTTATTGTAATTAACTTAAACATCGGTTTATATAAAACTAGGCAGGGTGGAAACGAGGGTGAAAAACCTGTACAAAAAAAACCAACAGATATAAGATAAGATGCATCACAAATTCAAACAACATGATAACCCCTTTTCCTTGCTCATGTGTTTGAGTGTCCATCCTAGAAAAGTGTTAAAACAGAATTCAAAATGCGCGCTTAAGGCATTGGTTAGTAGGCTTGTTCTTTTCGTTTTTAAAGAAACCTCGACAATACAAGGAAAATTCATTAACCATAATGCATAAAGATACAAAATAACTTCCAAACCTAATACAACACAAGTTATAAATCAAAATGTGAAACCATATTTTTATTGTTGGATCTTACCCTGGCACAACATGGAGTCCAGCTGCTTGCTCCTCATAAACATTTCAACCTCTCCACCTTTGATTTATGTGAACATGTCTTCGATGAGGACCAATTCTTTCTTCAAGCTGAGGGAATATCCTCACAAGGATTTTATACGTAGACCTGTAATACCATTTACTCCATCTCTTGAAGAACATAAGCGACCCAACAGCAACTGCAAAGCCAAATACAAATCCAATTTCGACGCTAATAAGATCCCAATCAATCTCATCTGTAGAATTTGGATGGCTTCCATTTAATGTTGGTGGTGGTGACAATCTTGCTTTACTATCCACCATCAGCGGAGGCCCCCATAATCCTTTATTCCCTGTAAATGAGTCTCTTGGAAATGTTGAAATTTGAGTACCAGCTGGGATCTTGCCGACAAGTTGATTATTCGAGAGATTCAGGAATTCAAGGAAATTAAGCTTTGCCAGCTGTTGTGGGATTTGCCCGCTCAACTTGTTCTGAGACAAGTCCAAGGACTCGAGTTGTCGCATGTTACCAAATGATGGTGGGATTTCACCTGTGAAAGCGTTACTTGACAAGTTGAGAAAATATAAAGATTTCAAAGCTCCCATTTCCTTGGGAATTGCCCCACTGAAATTGTTGCATGAGAAGTCAATCAAGGTCAAGACGGATAGAATCTTTGCCAGATCCATCTTTAAACCTTTGCTTGTAATCGTTATAGTAGGCTCATACGAAAATACAACTGTGTTACAAATGATTTCTTCAGTAGAACTCAAACTGTAACAAGAGGAACGGCTAGAAACATTGACTGTCGACAAGAAACCAATATCTGTGTTATCCTTCATTGCTTGCCATGTTGTCAAAGAGAATCCTGGTACTTCACCATTGAAATTGTTGTAAGCTAAGTCTAGGATTTGAAGAACCGGCCAGGTGGCATTGGTCTTCACTACTGGACATCCAATGCCTCCATAGAAATTGTTGGACCGCAAAGCAAGAACGATCAAGGTGGAGATGTTCTTCAACAAGCATGGGAAGGTGTCTGTTATCTGATTCTCTGCAAGGTTTAAAAATATTAAACTTGTGCACCTGGCTAGAGACTTTGGAAATTGACCTTCAATCTGATTTTGGCTGAGGTCTAGAGCTTCTAATGACTCACAGCTCTCAGGAAATTCAAGATTAGAAATCATTCCAGTAATGTTGTTTTTCCTGACGTTAAGTGTCATGAGTGTGCTCATTGCAGCCAAGCACCGAGGAATCTCACCGCTCAGAGAATTACTGGACAAATCAAGAGCGCGAAGACGACTTGCATTGCATATTGATACTGGAATACTAGAACTGAAATGATTGTTTGAGTAATCCAGATATTCGGCATATGGGACAATTGAAATTGGCCCTTTAAGCTGGTTTGAATGAAGGTCAAGCACAGACACCTGAGATGTGGAGTTGATGAAAGGACCTTCGAGACTTTCCAAGGCATTATAAGAAACATTTAGGTAATCAAGAGAATCGAGCTTCCATATCCAATTGGGTAGCTGGCCTTGAATTTGGTTTTCAGAAAGGTCCAACTTTCTTAAATAGGCTTGATTTCTCAAGAAACCCGGGAATGTTCTCAACTTGTTGGAAACTAAACTGAAACTAGTAAGTTGAGGAAATGAAGAGTACGAGGAATTGCTGCCATTGTATAAAACCAGCAAGCTATTGTGCGAAAGATCAATCATCAACAGATTTGGCAGCTGGTAAGGACCATTAAAAGGAAAGGCACTGAAATTGTTTGAAGAAAGAAAGAGCTTCTGAAGCCCTCGAAAATTAAAGATAGACACGGGAACTGGCCCTTCCAAATAGTTGAAACTCAAATCAATGTAAGAAATTAAACTAGAAGAGACGTTAAAAAATTCAGGGAGTTGCCCAGAGAGATTATTATGCGAAAGATCAATCGTCATCAGCTTTGGCAGCTGCTGAGAACCGTTAAAAGGAAAGGCACTGAAATTGTTTGAAGAAAGAAAGAGCCGCTGAAGCCCTCGAAAATTAAAGATAGACACGGGAACTGGCCCTTCCAAATAGTTGAAACTCAAATCAATGTTAGAAATTAAACTAGAAGAGACGTTAAAAAATTCAGGGAGTTGCCCAGAGAGATTATTATGGGAAAGTGCCAAGCCCGGCAACAAGGGAAGAGAAAACAGAGACGACGGAATGCTCCCCACCAGTTGATTGTCGTACAAATAGAGATGTACCAGATGAATGAGGTTTTCCCAGTGAATAGAACTAATTGGACCATTAAACATGTTTGATGACAAGGACAAATAAGCCAATTTCGTTAGGTTTCCGATTGACTTTGGGATTGATCCAGTGAAATTGCATCCGTGAATGTCTAGTGTGGACAACATGTTGAGGTTGCCAATAGAGTCGTGCAATAACCCTGAAAACCTTGTCTGCCTTAAAATCAAGGATCGAAGAGATCCATTCTTGGGAAATTCTGGCAAGGAACCATGAAGTTCCAGATTAAGGGAGAGGTCAAGAGTTTGTAGAGTAGGTACCTGAAAGATCTGCTTCGGAAATGTTCCATTTAACCCACAATCACGTAGACTCAAGGTAGTCAACTTTGAAAAATTGGCAAAGAATCCTGGAACCGGAGCACAGATATTGTTTCTGTCCAATTTCAACACAGATAAAGACTGAAGTTTAGCGAGGGATTGATCAATAGGACCTGAAAGATTAGTTCTATACAAGCTCAACACCCTTAGGTTTGGCAGTGAAGATGATATCACTTGGCACCAGTGACTCCCCTCTGCTGATACGTCTATACGGTCAAGATAAAGCTCTGTAAGCTCCGTGAGGTTCTGAAAGAGTATGCTGAACTTCGGGATTTCAAGCTGCTCGCTGCTCAAGATATAACTTTGAGAAATATCAAGGACCTCCAACCTTGTCAAGTGTGAAATCTCAACGGGAATTTTCACATGATAATTTGATAAATTTAGATACCTCAAGTTTGTCAGCTTTCCAATTGCAGATGGTATGCGAGAGCCTTCGACAAAAAAGTTATCTGCCAAGTTGAGGCTTTGAAGATGCTGAAGATTGAAGAGACTGCTCGAGCTGTCAATGCCACCCGAGATGTATTGGCTGCTAATGTCAAGACCAACAACACGCCCGTTGCTACTGCAAGTAACACCGACCCAAGAACAACAGTCTGTACTTGAATCCCACGATACAAACATGGAATCAGCATCATCATAAATAAACGTGAGGTTTTTCTTCAAATGGAGCAATGACAGTTGCTGGTCTTTGAGACACTGGCTGTAGACTCCAGTTGTGACATTATGACAGATAGTGAAGAAGAATAGGAGGACAAAAGATTGTAAAGTTTTCATTTTTGTTAGCTGAGTAAGGAAAGTGTTTGATGAAGAACTGAGGGATTGGTGTGGTGGCTTTAAATTATTTTTCGTCGCTGCAGATTTGGCTTGAAGTCTTGGTCTATTTCTTCTTTTTACTTTAATCCCACTTTTTATCCCATTGAAGCCTTGGTCTTGGTCTATTTCTTCTTTACTGTGATTAGTGAATGCGACTGCACACACTTTTTATCCCTTTGAAGTCTTGGTCTTGGTCTATTTCTTCTTTATACTGTGATTAGTGAATGCGACTGCACACACTTTTTATCCCTTTGAGGTCTTTTTGACTTGTAGAGTCTGAAGCCTTGGTTTTTTTTCCTTTTTCTTTTTACCGTAACCAGTAATGTAACGTTGCAGAAATGATTTAGACAATGATTTGCCTTTAATATCGTGGACAAATCTTCCACAGGAGAATTTTTGTTGGCTTGACTTGCTTCCTTTGAAGTCATTCCCCCATCTTTCTGATGGATTAGGTGTGAACTGAGATAGGTGTAGGGCCGGGGAATACCGTGTTAGGTAGGTAAGTTGTTTCTATGGTTCAGCAGGACTACAGTAGGAGATAGATTCTATCTTACAAATAGTTTACACTATAAAATATGCCCGCGCTTTGCTGCGAGACTTGAATGCACAAGCCTTAACTGCATGAATAAGACACATTTAACCTAAATAAATTAAACATAATCCTGAATGAACAAAGGGATAGATGAGTGAATGGGGTCGGTAAGATAAGCAGCTTGTTTTTCATATACATTTCAAAAGATATTACACACTTCAAAATATGCTTGCATCATGTTGGACACCAACTGATGGCAAAAAAAACTAAACCACTTGTGTACACATTATCTTGATTTATTGTTGTTAATGCACCTTAATTTCCTTCTACTAAGGGGCATTACATCTACAATTAATCATCTACTGATAAAAGACAATCTCAACATACTCGATATGCAACTAAATCAGCAAACAGTACTTACTTATTCAGCATATCTACAGAACCAGATTGGATCAGATATCAGACATTATATTGTCAAACATTATGTTCTCTCTAACCAGATAAGACATTGGATTGCACATTAAGTAAATAAAGACCCCAAATTGGAAAACACCCAACACCAATTAGACACAAATAATACACACACACTGATCAAATTAATTAGTGCACATATAAAGAGATAGAAAACATAGGGAAATATAGGGAAAACACCTATCAGACACAAATAACACACATACTGTAAAGAGATAGAAGACGTAGGGAAACTTATAATAGATGACCCTAGTTTACTTAGTGCACATATAAGCTAATGTTTCTTATAAAGATATAATAATTAAAGGCAACCTACAATTGAGCCTGATATCGGACAACTTGCTAAGCTATCTCGGTTTGTTTAATAATTGGGAAACGTATCGTAACCTCCTTAAGGTCTCATCAGTGCATATATATTGGGAGATATGTGCATAAATATGGAGTAAAGAAGTGGTGCATTTATGGCCAGGTTTTTATTCATTTGGTATTCAATTTTGAACCAAACGACTTTCACACTGAAGGTCTCATCAATGCATATATATTGGGAGATATGTGCATAAATATGGAGTAAAGAAGTGGTGCATTTATGGCCAGATTTTTATTCATTTGGTATTCAATTTTGTTATGACTTATGAAACCAAACAACTTTCACACTGAAGGTCTCATCAGGGTTCTGATCATAATGGCCAGATTTTTATTCATTTGGTATTCAATTTTGTTATGACTTATGAAACCAAACGACTTTCACATTAAAGGTCTCATCAGGGTTCTGATCATAAACACCCCCCCCCCCGGGCGCGCGCGAACAAACTATATTGATAAATCTTTATCATTACCCTTAACAAAACAGATTACAGTGAAAAAAAAGTTCTTGTTAAAAAAAAAAAAAAAGCAGTTTCATATAGCCTCCTAAGCACAAAATTATAGCTTAATAAAGGAAAATCCCAATCCAAAGCTCTAGCCTCTTAACCCAAAATGAAAACGAAAAGCATGGAACATATAATTCAGTTTTATTATTAGATCTTCTAAATCCCCACTTTAAATCCATTGCAAAGATAATACCACCAACTAAGGGTGGCAATCTAACTTTGGTTGTGTATGTTAGTGAACTTTATGCAACTCAAAATATAAAATTTAATCAGTTTCAGATAGTCTCCTAACCGTCTACAAACTATTAACATTATCTCCCCAAGTTTTTTTGCCAATTTCATCGATAGCAATGTTATTGATAGTCTGCTAAGCATCTGCAAACCATTAATATTATACCAACTTAAGAGATAGCAATTACACATTCCACCGTTATACTGGCTAAAAATAGTCAAAGGATGCCACAATTATATAGCCAAATCTAGTCCCAACGTGCATGAATAAAATGTAACAACAGAGTCACAAAATCACCGTAAATAAATATACCTCAAAAGCCAAAGGGCCAAGTGCTCCCTCCAACGATTCAAATTTCTGAAAATCGCAAACATAGCAAATCCAAGCACTAACTTACAGAATAGTAACGAAAATAGCTTAGAAATCACAAAATCACCGTAAATAAATATACCTCAAAAGCCAAAGGGCAAAGTGCTCCCTCCAACTATTCAAATTTCTGAAAACAAAGTGAAATATGTTCTTCATGCAAATTGTTGATGATAGCACATTTTAACGAATCATATTCAAATAAGGATGTCTCCTTGAACAAATAACACACATACCGATCATTCATGTCTCTCCTTTTCAAATAACACACACAGTGATCCAAAACAGGGTATATAAAATGGACATCCTTATACATTTCTAACTCTCTTTTTCAAAATCCAAAACAGGGTATTCTAACTCTCTTTTTCATTCATTTCACACAAACAAATCATACATTTAAAATAGGGCTTGAATAAAAACAGGGTACATAATTATATACCTGAAAATGCCAAGGAACCAATTTCTCCCTCCAACAATCGAAAATTCCTGAATTCCAAAACATAGCAAATCCATTAGCAATATCCCCGATTCCATGAAACCGAATTGGGATTTCAGGGCTTCTTTGGGTTTGGGATAGAATTTGGGGGTTTGGAGTAGCTTCTGGAGGCTGTGGGTTCAACCTTCTGTGGCTGAGAAGAGGAGGAAGAGGAAGGGAGTGAAGGTGAGGGATCTGAGCGTAATTACAGCGTGAGAAAAGGGAAGGATGGGGGATTTGATGGATGGTTATCGAGAGAGAAAGAGAGAGAGAGAGAGAGAGAGAGAGAGAGGTGGTTTGGGAGTCTGTGCTTAAAAAAAAAAACCCATGAAAAAAAGCTGTGAGAGTTTTAGGTGTTTGGTAAACTGAAAAAAATGGCTTATTTTGAAAACTGCTATGAGAATAAGCTGAAATCAAAGGAAAAAGCTGAAGCTGCTATTTACAGCTTTGGAAAACTGGTTTTTTTTCAAAGCACACAGAGCTATAGTGCTCCTTTAATGAAAAGACTCACAATCAGACTGCTTTTTTTTTTCCAAAAGCACTTTTACAAAAAAGTTTACCAAACACTTTGCTGATTTATTTCATAGCCGCTTATTCTTACAGCACAGCCGCTTATCTCACAACAGCTTTTTTTCAAAGCACAGCAATACCAAACCATACCCAGTTAGGAGAGAGAAAGCGATGGCAATTTTGTAAATAAAGTGAAATCCGATCCCAAGTCACTGTTCATTTAAACAATGCAATTGGAATCTCTTCTTTAGACTAATGTAATTAGAAAATAAGTATGCGCGTTGAGGTGGGAACCAACTGTTTTAGGCGTAATTGCATGAATAAGATATATTTCAGGCTTAACTGCATGAATAAGACACAAAGTCATGAAGTAAGGCTCATATTTTTAGTAGTGTTATTTTAACAACAATTCTTTAAGTGGTGAATTGCCCCGGTGGGTAGGACATTTCTCTTAGTCCTACTGCATTCCGGGTTCAAAGTTTCAACCATCCCACGTACCATAAGCACACCAAAGGCCAAATTTAGCATGTTCTGTCGTCATCCACTCAACAATTCAAACAGAACTTGCTAAATTCATCCTCTTAAAATACAAAACGAAAATAGTTTATGATCAATGACCTCTTTGAATTGAATGATATTCGGATTCTTCAGTGATCTGTGGTTCATGAGTTCCCTTTGAACATGTTCACCCGTCTGCATCACTAAAAAAAAAGAAAAATTTAAAATGCAAACTATAAATATTTTATGATCACTAACCTCTTTGGATCGAATGATATTCGGATGCTTCAGTGATCAATGGTTCATGATTTCCCTTTGAAAATGTTCATCTATCTGCATCACCAAAAAATTAATAAATATTAAAAAAAAAACTAAAATTTAAAGGATAAGAATTGCGAAGATTCTTAGGTCTTATGTAACGACCTGCCCCAAAAAAAAATTATAGTTTTTATAATTTTATAACATGAATTTACGAAAATGCCTTTTGAGGCAAATATGTTGACTTTAGTTGACCATCTTGTCATGTCATGTAAGATCCGTTTTCTTAGCGTATTCTCGCAGTACTCGTTGCTACGAACACGTGAGCGCAAACGGAATGTAATTTAGAGTTATTAACGAACGAAGTTGAGGAAAAAATGGTCAATTGATCATTTTCTAGAAGGCTCCAGATTTTCGGAGCAAAATCTAGGAAACCACGTGTGTGGCCAAGATTAAAGGAAAGGAGAGATGGTCGGTGGAGATGGAAAATAAAGGAGAGAAATGAGGGAGAGGTGAGGACCAATCGGGAGAAGGGAGAGGGTGAGTGACCAATTAGAGAGGAGAGAAAGGAGAAGCGCCGGATCACTTTTGACCCGATTCCTCCTCGTCGACCCGACACGGTTTCTACACAACCTAGTGGTGGTTCCTGCGAATTGACCGTCACCACCTCCTAGAATCAACCCCACGACCTCCCTTCTTCACATTTCACCTAAAAATCAAGGGAATTAGGCCTTAATTTGTGAAGATTGAAGGCACGGCTTCATGAGCACCCACAACGGCGAATCCGCCATTCTTGCAACGATTTCCTTCGATTGCCACCACCAATGTACTTCCCTTGAGCTCAAGAACAATGCCCAATCATTAGTTGGAGTATCGGAGTCAATTTGAGGACGAATTAAGAAACACCTTCTTTAGAGTTTTCGACGGGTTCAAGTGAAATTGGGGCTTTTCCCGGTCAAATTGGCCTTAGTCACATGTATGAAAGTTGCTCCACTCATCGAGATCTTCATTCTTGTAAAATTTGGAAACTTTTGGAGTTGTTTGATTTTCCGGCGAGTCGGGGCGGTCAGTTGCCACGCGCGGCGGCACATGAAGGAAAAATCCAAGGTCCCTCCTTAGGTTCCTAGACATGTCGAATCCGAATCCACCATTCGTTTTCCCAAATTCGAATGTTTTAGTAGAGTTTTACTAAAAGATCCGTAATTATGTTTAGGTGCGTTGGTGGGAAATGACGTCATCCTGGCTAGTTCGAGCGGTTCTTGGGCAATCAAATATGTGAGTGGACCCCTTCTTAACTTATATGTAATGCCCCGCCCCGAATTAATTCTTTAATTCCAAAAATAATAATATTATTATTATTGATAGGCCCAAACTAAACTCCACTTTATTTAGCAAATTTTAAATCACAAATCTTTATTTAAATAACTCTTTCACATACGAAACCATCAATATTAATTAAATATCAAAACGTATTACCTTACCAAATTTATGTACTAAAATTTATTTCCTATACTTTATAAATATTTTCATTTTCTTTCAATTGACCAATGCTCTCAAAATAAGAACAATTTTCAATTTCGCATAAAGAACAATTGTCGGCTCCCTGGTCATGCGCCGCCGCCCTGGATGGCGGTCGGTCGCCTCGACTCGCCGAAAAATTCAATTATTTCTAAAAATTCTCAAAAAATACAGAAATGAAGATCTCAATGATTAGAGCAACGTTCATACCTACGACCAAGGCCAATTTGGCAGGGAAACACCTCAAAATGGCCACGAACCGTCGGAAACCCTTATTTTTGGGTGTTCTTGATTCATCTCCAAAACAACTCTGATACCCCAACCAATGAATGTGCTTTGTTTTAGACCTCAAGGGGAGTCTAATGGTGGTATTAGTTTCATGGAATCATTTCAGAATTGGGGAAACAAAGGCACAGGTTCATCGCACCCACCGGTGCGGTTTTACCAAATTCAAGGCCAAATTATAGGGTTTTTGGGGTGTAATAGGAAGATGGAATGATTGGGTTTGAAGTAAGGATCAATTTGGCACCCTTCCTGTCGTCTAAGGTGGCCATAATCAAAAGATCCGACCGGGTCGGGTCATAAGTATAACCGGGTCAAAGGATCCGGTGCACTTCCTTCCTCTCATTTCCCCTCCTTTCTCTCTTCTCTCATTGGTCACTCTCTCATTACCCATTTTATGATTGGCTCCTCTCTCCCTCCTTTCTCTCCTTTATCTTCCATCTCCACCGTCTAACTTTTCTTACTTTTAATCTAGGCCACACACGTGGCCTTCCGGATTTGGCTCAAAAAATCTGGAGTATTCTAGAATTGATAAATTTACAATTTTATCCCTGACTTTAAACGTTAATAACTTCTTCATTCTAACTCTGTTTCACAAACGGTTTGCGCCTACGCGTTCGTGAGGTCGAGCTCTATTCAAAATATAAATTTTGACCTCGTAAGGTCTACGTATTTTAAATAATTAAGGTCCAAACTTTAAACCTCGTAACTAGTTTAATTTAAAACTAAACTTACACAAATTATTGTAAATTCTTGAAAAATCATATAAAAGCTCAATAATACAAATATGTTGATTATTATAATTTCTGGAAACAAAACTTTAAAATTTCTCAATTAAATTCTTCATAATCATAAATTGATTTATTTTCGATTTTCTCCACATATGCATAATTATGAATATATAATTCATATATTTAAATTTTCAGGGTATTACAATATATATTTTTATAAAATATTAACCTAGCATGCATTTCATATTTCATGCATTGAATATATTTTATATTATGCATTATGGACTTTTATAATTATGGTTTATGAAATAGTTTGATTTATCGAAACTACGTTTTATTGAAGACATTGAATTATTGGATTTGCATATATGGATTTCTATGGTTTTCGAATACGATTTATATTATGGTTTTACGAACATGAATTATTTTATGGATTTCATGAATACGATTTATCTTGGATTTATGAGATGAGACTTCGAGCTAGTGAGCTCCGGATTTGATACGAGTTTTGAGATATGTTTTTGGTACTTTACATTCCAAGAATCATTACTGAGTCATCAGAAAATAAATATTCGTTTACTTTGCGAAGAAGACAATTTCCTCTCAGAATTTGCTATGCAATGACAATTAATAAGAGTCAGGGACAATCTTTGAAGATTGTTGGGCTATTTTTATCTTAAACAGTTTTTTCTCATTGACAACTCTACGTTGCATTATCTAGGGTCACCTCAAAAAAGGGTCTTAAAATTGTGATTGCTCATGATTGCGATATGCCTTACGGATACACAAAGAACATTGTTTATAAAGATGTTTTGAATCTTTTACATGAAGGTGTGTTGGTTTGTGTTTGTCCATTCATTTTTCTTTTTCTCTTTTTCTCTATTTTTCATAATTCTAATGTATTCTTTGTTTCATTTGTGTGTTGTATGATTTTGAGAATTTTATCTGCTTTTAAGTTTACTTTGTATAGATTGATGGAGCATATGTCAATTCGTCTTTTGTTACCATAAAATCCAATAAGGAAACTACAAATTAGGATATGCAGAATTTGGGTGACAAAGAATATTGGAGCTGATCGCCAACCTGCAAGTTTGGACTGTGTCTTTGTTGACAAAGAGGTTAAACTTTTACACTTTTGTTTCATTATTAAATAGGGACAATTTTATATCTGTTGAAATGCATTTATCGCTCTGTTAGTATTAATTCAATTTTTCCGTCTCATTTATTCACATTCATTCTGGTTTTGTATTACAATTTTAGCCTTCAGTGCATATGGGAAAATATATGAAATCTACATCATTTATGCATATTTTAGTCCAAATGTCAATCTTTAAATTTTCAAATCTATAAAATAACTAACTTTGTTACTTTGTATGATTTGCTTTTATGCATACGTTGCTCTATACTATAGGCATACACAATATATTTTATGCATATTTTGCTATGTGATTTAATGCATTTTTTGCTCCCTTAAAGATTTATCTAATTTTGTTTTTCCCCTCTAAAAGGGACATTCAATTCAAGCAACCATGAAACCCTGAGACATCCAATTCTTTTTGGAGCGTCTAAAAGTTGGGTTCGTGTATGAGATAGATAAATTTCGCTTTATCCGCAACAGAACGTCAAGCAAAATTGTCCCTCATGATGCTATGCTTGAGTTGAACAAAAACACTACCATAGTCCCTGTTGAGAAACCAAATCAAGTGATCCCGATGCATTAGTTTAATTTAATTGAATTTGATGAGCTTGACAAGAGAGTCGATAAAGATGTAAACCTCACAGGTAAAGTGTCTAATTTTGACTATAGCCACTATTCTAAAATCATTATTCTTAGTTTTTAACTTAATTAGCCGGTTCTTATAACTATATCATATTTAGATGTTTTTGGTTGTCTGATGGCTTGACAACCAATTGAGGACATCACTGTGCAAAACATCAAAGTTGAAAAAAAGCGAAACTTCCAACTTCAAAATACTAGGTAAACCATACTTCTCTTAAACTGTGATTGCATATTTATACATATATAGCCATATAAAAATTACATAAATAGTTCTGACTCCATTTTACAATTGTATAGGTGAACAAGTTACAGTTACCCTATGGGCAAAAACTGCAACAAGCTTTCAAGAGGATGCATTACAGTCGCTTTCACCTCCTGTCTTCGTTGTTTTGACTTCACTCAAAGTGAAGAAATACATAGGTTATACCTTAACAAAGTCTATATGTTATTGCTTTACTTTTGTATTTATAATTGTTTTCTTATATGTTATCACTTTACTTTTGTATTTATAATTGTTTTCTTATATGTTATCGCTTTACTTTTGTATTTATAATTCTTTTCTTTATATTTATAGGAAAACCCGTTCTGGGGAGCATAGGCTCAACAGTTTGTATTTTCAATCTTGATATCCCACCACTTTCAGAATATAAACAAAAGTGAGTGAACAAATCTTACTTAATATTTATTTTCGTTTTTATTTTTATCGTCTATATTCTTGGACTTAAAAATGTGAAAATCAGGTTTGAATACCTCAAAACACCCATTGAAATTCTACAGACTTCTACTGAAAAGTATGGAAAAACTACTATTACGGTTGATTCAAAACAAAAGACAATTGAATAATTGCTTCTTCTTGATCCGGCATTAAATAAGGTCAATCCACAATCAATAAATTATCTCATATTTTGTCAATTGTATTATGCAACTGCTTTGGAATTGATTGATTGTTGTGATTTGGAAATGACATATTGTTTCTTAGTTAATACTATATTGTGCATACAAAGTGTCATGTTGTTTGTTTGTTTCCTCATTTATAAGCTTCAGCACAAAAAATTAAGCAATTTATATTTCATGATTCAATATACATTTTCCAAATGTCATTTCATGTCCAAAATCTGTATTCTGTTTTATAATTTTGGTAGAAATGCATTTTCTAGGGTGCAAGTGTCATGTTTGCGAGTTTGTTCTTAAATGTCATTTGTATTTGAAAATTTTAAATCATATCAGAATACAAGTTTCATATGTCAAGAAACAATTGTCGGTTACGATCTAACCAAGGGATGGTGGTACAAGTCATGCCCGTATTGCCACAAAAAGTGTGAAAAATACATATGGAACCTTTCAATGCTTTGAGCATGGGCCGCTCAAAAAAATGGTTGAACCATGATAATTTCCTAATTTATTTTTTTTGCGTTGTTTATATCTCTTTGCAATCAATACGGTTTTTATTAACAGCATCTCTTTGCAATCAATACGGTTTTTATTGCAGTTTTTTTTTTAAACTGCTAAACTCACGTCATAATATCTTCATCTTTTATTTAGGTTTAAGATGAATTTTATTGTGGTTGATGCCACAAATCAATTCAACTTCTTAGTGATTGGAAAGACTGCTGAAATTTTTTTGGGTATTTCTTGCCACTCCTTGGTCATAGAAGAAGGCTATGATGACTCTTCTGTGTTGCCACCGCACCTCCAAAAATTGGTTGGCAGCACGAAAAAATTTCAGCTTCGTTTTGGTAATCAAAACAATGAGTTTGGCAACCCCGACTTTGTTGTTCATGGAATAATTGAGGAACAAACATCAGTTGACCCAAAACTTAGTTCAATTGTTCCGCATACACCTACTAGGAACACTGGAAAACAAGTTATTGATGCAGCAACCCTTCTCTCTTTTACGACCCTCGAATCCCAGACTCACCAAATCCAATCAATTGCAACAAGCAAGGGTGTAAAAAGAACACTATTTGTTGAAAATACACCTTCAAAAGCTCAAAGGTTAATTTTTCCCTTTCAAGTAATGTTGGTATTTCATTAAACAAAAACATCATGCATGCACTTTATAATGTTCATTTCTATCCTTTTTAAATTTGATATGTTTTCATAGCAAACATGGTGAGGGGAGCCAACCACTGTCTACTAATTCAACCAGAATCTCAGCGGAATTCTCTAACTTGGTTGTCCCAAAAGTTGAACCTGCAGACAAAAGTCCGATCAGTGCATTAAGAAGTAAATCATAGACAAAGAAAATCAAGGACATGTATAATGACATATTGTTTACAATAATATATGCCAACTTGGACAATTATTTAAGTTTTTGTTCTATTTTGCTGCTCAGTGTTGGAGATGTTCATTCACAAAAGAAATAAGCTATAGAAGGCGTCATGATGCACTATTGCAAATGATCAAAGATATATATTTCTTGGGCATCCCCCTACTATAGACATATACTTTTTGCGCATTCCACTGCTAAAGTCACCTAATGTACATACTATAAGAACATGTCTATTATGTTTTGCAACTGTTGGAACGATAGAAAACCTTGCAGAACATGTATTTTGTCATGTTGCAAACTGCATGGTATGCAAAGACACTATATTTTGTCTTTGCAACTTTTGTCAACGTAAACTTTCGTTCAAGTAATTTTGATTGTATATTGACTCTCGATGTCAGCTTAATAGAGTAGCAATGTAAATTAAATTGCCTATTTTATGGATCAATTCACCAATCTTTTGCTTTTTCTTTCGTTTGGAGATAATTGTGTAAATGTGTGGTTTTGTGAGCGTTACTCATGTAAAACATGCGTTCTTTGACTTGCTACATTTACGAATGCAATTGTATTGCCGTAGCATTTTCAGTTAATTTTTCTATGAATATTATTCATGGTCTGAAAACCCACAGCAAGGCGCGGGCATTCTTGCTCGTTTAATACTAAAAGTGTCACTCCTCAAACTACCAGATTAGGACCTAAGGGGGGCAAGGAAGACTATCATTACATAGAAAGTTGGTTTGAGATGCTATCTTTGTCATTTTATGTTCACTTTGACAAGTCAGTTTGAGATGCTATTAATGAGTAAACATTACAGAAAGTTGAGGTTTCACCATAAAACTAATTGACAATATAAGAAATAGCCCAAGTTACTTATAAACTCATGCAAGGTCCCTCATTCCATTAATGTGAAATTCATTATCAAAATCACATGTGAGACAATCTGCTTTGATACCACATGTGATGTGGAGCACGTGTGGCCGTTTGGCTTCACACGTGAGACAACCTGCTCTGAAACCATGAAAAAAATTGAGGTTCCACCATAAAACCCATGCAAGGTCCCTGGAGCTCGACAAAGTCCCAGCTCCGAGTGGCAAATTCATTGTCCGTTAACTTATTCCCACTTCAGGACAGAAGCAGCTTTGGACATCGGAGTTGCTAAGAGCAAAGAGCAAGAACACAAATAGTGACAAAAAGGCGTGAACAAAATCTATGAACTTTATTTTTTACTTCTTCAAGTCCCTATCCATGTCCTCGGCGTTACTGCAGTTGAAAATGTACATGCCCTTGAACGTAGAGATTCCATAGTAGAGTTTTCGGTCATTGTCCATGAAGCTATCAGTAAACGAAGATAAGAAACATGGGAGAGCACCAAATGTAATGACACATGTTGTGAGCTACTTATTGAAAAGTTGGCAAGAACCGTTGTTGGAGAAAGTAGGGATGAGGGTGTGAAATGCTAGCATTGTGCCAGTTGGTAAAAGGTTAGCGAGATTGGCCGCACTCGCTAGGGTTTGGTGGACAGGTTGGTTCGACCTGTGCTTGACAATCATGGGAGGGGAAGGCGGTGTGCGTGGTTGCTCGGAAGATTGTACCTCAGCCATGGAGAGAAAGAAGAAGGGAGTTCGGTTATATTAATTTGCTTTGTGTTGGAGCTGATAAAAGGCGATGCTTTATAGAAAATGAGGACATTGGAGTTTAGGTCGCTTACCTCAGAATAGTGATGTACGTAAATCATGTGGATTGTGTTTTGAGAGACGGATAGCGTCAGGGACACCAACAGTGGTCTAATTTCAAGGCCATACGAAACACAATGATCTGATTTATGCAACCATATGTTAGCCAGTTACCTAATATGACCAAAAATTTAACTCATTGCTGGCTGTTGAAGAATGCAATTCCACATCGGAAGCTTGAAAGAATAAATTACAACTTAGATTGAATGGTTTCACTTCTAACAACCCAACAAATGCATAGTGGTGCAAGTGGTTAATTTGAAATAATATCAATGTGATTAGTAGTGACTGTTGACCCAACCTCGAAATCTTGGCAATTGTTAGTTACATATCTTTCAAGAGTTGTGCACTATGCATTAAACTTTTAATTAGTGATGATTTTGTAGGTCATTTCTCTCAAACTTGGAAGTAACGAAAAACATTTCTGTTCCACTTCCATTTAGTTTAATGAACAATTCAACATAAATCCGACTAGGCCTCCTCAATCCAACTCTTCCTCAAGTCACTTACTCCAATCTCGACTACAGATGAATATATATTATTGCTAATCATTAGGAGTTAGAAATCCAACATCAAACATTTAGGAGATGCTTCACCATTGTGTGATACGTGCAGCGTTTGGTCTATAACAATGGACCAACGAACATATACTCTATTGTTTAAAGGTGCTGATTACCAACAGGTTTACAACAACGAAAATGAAGTTGTGTGGTAATTAGTATTTTTCTCAGGATCAGAGCTACAATGAAACCTTGAATTGCAAAGTTTTGCTGACATTCAAAACACGCTTCATTCTGCAATGCTGCAATGTGCAATCAATCATCGATAAGACACCATCTGAAAATGGATGACAATGTCACAGTGCAGGCGCACCTTTTATCTATTTGCTGAAAACCGATTCATTGATGTTTGAATTTCTTCTCTGGTACCAGCTTTGACAAAAATGGTTACAGCAGATAAGCTTGAAAACAAGAAGAAAGTTCCTGAAAGAGAAAAATACGATCAAATGTGTAAGAGTGAGTCTTACTCAAATCCAAACAGAAATAGGAACCGATTATTTTGTGGCATATATTACCTGCGGAGTTCCAATCAATTAGGACGTATGAGTTGTCCAAGAACCTAACCAGGTAACCAATGTTACTAGGCTTCCGGCTGATCCCTTCATGTTTATGGGAAATATCTGAAATCAAAAGTAGGCTAAATTAGTTAGAAATTCAGAGTATAACAAATATCTGCAATGACTGGACTTGATTTTCGAACATTTCTGTCGATATTGTGGACGTCATGCTTGTTAAGTGTAACTTACCTCTGACACTATAACCCAAGGAAGTCCTTCCATTCCCAATGAGAACGATCCGGTAAATACCTGATTGTAGGTTTCAAATAGGTTGAGCAATGTATACTTCGAGTCTATTGGCATATATCAGAAAGAAAACCAAGTTTTGAGATTCAAGTTAAGTCGGACTTACCAAAACGCCTACAGGTGCCAAAATGGGAGTAATCTGCTTCCATAGTTGAAGGTTCTACACATGATATACTTCATTCTCTCAAGAAACAATTAAAAATCACAATAAGAAATTGAAAGAGGGGTAGATTTGGGCTCCAGAGGGAACCTGCAACACAAATGACAACCCCACAAGGAGGCAACGTAAGCATGTTCCTGCTGAAGGAACCTGTAAAAATTCCATTTCTCAGAATTCATCACTTAATTCGCATTTAATCCCATCACTTCTTAGACCAGAATTCTCAATCTTTATAGTTCTTACCAGAAAAAGAGGACTCCGTCCAGATTTGTCCATCAAAATTACTCCCAATGCCGTCATTGACTCATTGGAATCTGCAGAAGGCCAATTACAATTAGAATGAACAATCGGAAACCAAAAATGGAACTGCACTTGGATAATGAAGCACCTGAACTGCAACCATAGATATAGTCCTGACACTATCATAAAAACAGATTTATTTATATTATCATTTGCTTTCTTTTGGAAATTATTAGATACACGAAAGAAGTTCAAAAAGAAGGCCTATTCACATACCAGCTGAAAAGAATATAGTACTTGCATAGAAGACAATGCCCTTGACCCCTCCGAATTGTTGCAGTGCCATAAGCCCTACTCCTACCTATTGCAATTAAGAATTGTAAAAGATCGATAAAAACATAAAGGATGTCACAAAGGGGGTTGACTTAAGAACTCACAACGAGGGAACGTATCTCCTTTGAAATAAGTAAAAAATCTCACTTCAGAAAGCCGCTGCAGAGTTTCTGTATAACCCTATAAGAGAAAGCAAACATATATCAGTCCTTTTCTGTCTTGACAATATAGATAGGACTCCTCGAAATATATGTTGTTTCTTGTTAAATAAGAAACAAAAGAGAATTGTAACTCAAAACTTACTCAGCGATTTCTTGAAGTATCGGCACTCTCCCCCCGTTAGGTGCTGAAGAGAGGCTTCGCACTCTTTCCTTTTACCAATTTTTGCCTTAAAATGTTCTCGCAAGTGGAGCATGCCAAAGGCTCATTAATTTTTTCATCTCGTCTCAAAATAAAATGATACATGTGTTTCCCAAAGGACAAATATAAACATTATTGTGAAAACCGTAAGATACAATGGAAATCATGACTCACAACAATCTAGGAGACTCTGGGACGAAAAGAAGACCTAAAATTTGTATAACACAAGGAACAGTTCCTGAAATTTAGACGAAAGAAACCGCAGTCAAATACTCCATATTATGTTTGTCCCAGATTTTTTTTTTTGGGTTTCACTGCAATGTACCTTTTTGTAGTAATTATACATCACAACATAGAGGAACTGAAAGCCACCAAGAGGAGCCAAAGCTTGCCAGTTCAGAAAAGCCCCGATACCATATGTTAGCGACACACCACAACATATCATCAACTATCAAATCAGTGGTAAATTGTGAGCAGGAGAATAAGCAATGGGCGTCTAATAGTTTCCAAACTTTTGAGCTTTACCTGATGGACTGTTGTAAATCCTCCCCGCAGATTTTCAGTGTTATTCTGCTATGTATATAGGCACCTGTTTGTTATCGAAATATACACACTTTTAGGTGAAACTTTAATAAAAATCTTATTCGAACTGCATGCAATTGAAATCCTCAAAAAAATTACCACATAAGAAAGAATCCCCATTCCACATCCGACCAACAGTCTTCCAAGTTCTGCCCACCAAGCAACCTTTCAAGAAGAACGATGTTGAGAATCAATGTCAAGCCCAAAACCATAAGTAATCCACAACCCAATCTAAAGTCCAAGTCCATATCTAGTTTGATGATGTAAGTGCTTACAATTGCAAAGTTAGGCAAAGTTAGGTTGTGTGTGAAAACAAATAATTAGGTGCAATTAATGTGTTTTGTGTGGTAGTAAATAATCTTAGTTTAATTAAGTAGCTTTCATTTGGTTTGCTATAAATACCCAAGTCCCCAAGCCTTGTAAATCATCCAAAGGAAAAACAAAGCTAAGTGCTAAATAAGAAAAGCTTTGCTAATTAGTGTTTTTTGTGAGCTTTCTTTAAGAGTGTGCTTGATTTTCTTCTTCTTGGAATAATTAGAGTTATCTTGTATACTCTTTTTGTTCAACAATTGGTATCAAGAGCCAAGACGGTCAGGGATCGTTCTTGGTGGAGCTATCTTGAGTCGTGAGGAGTTTGGTACTCTGCAAGTTTGTTAGTCAAGCTTGATCGGTACAGTCGAAGTCTTGCCGGCACGATGGGTGACCTTCAAGTAGTTGGAGGAATCAAGAAGCTCAACAACAAAAACTAAAACACGTGGGCAACATGTATGGAGTCTTACTTACAAGGTCATGACCTTTGGGAGGTTGTCGGTGGTGGAGAAGTTACACAACCAGCGACAGAAGATGCCAATGGCGTCTTGCGAAAGTGGAAAATTAAAGCAGGCAAAGCAATGTTTGCTTTAAAGACCACAATTGATGAAGAAATGTTGGAGCACATTCGGGATGCCAAAACACCAAAGGAAGCATGGGACACTTTTGTTACACTCTTCTCAAAGAAGAATGATACAAGACTGCAACTTCTCGAGAACGAGCTGCTATCGATGGCGCAACGCCACATGACGATTGCCCAGTACTTTCACAAGGTGAAGTCGATATGCCGCGAAATTTCAGAGTTAGATCCAACAGCTCCTATTGGGGAAACCAGGATGAAGAGAATAATTATCCATGGTTTGAGACCCGAATATCGTGGGTTTGTTGCCGCTATACAGGGATGGCCGACACAACCATCATTTGTTGAGTTTGAAAATTTGCTTGCAGGTTAAGAAGCTATGGCCAAGCAAATGGGAGGAGTTTCGTTGAAGGGTGAAGAGGAAGCGCTTTACACCAACAAAAGCAAAGGCACTTTCAAGCGGTACACTGGTAGTGGATCTAAAAAGGATGGAGACAAGGTGAAAAATCACCAAGGAAAGGAAGGCTCTCGTCCAGGGAGAGCTTCGAAGAATCACGGTAATAGTAGAAAGTTTGATGGCGAATGTTACAACTGTGGGAAAAAAGGCCACATGGCGAAAGATTGCTGGACCAAGAAAG